>NC_138579.1:1625761-2825761 GCF_964289735.1 Phaethon aethereus
GGGCGGTGCGCGTTGGCGCGCGTTACCTCAGAGCGGGCGGGAGCCGCGCGGCGCGGCGGCGCCCTGAGGGAGGATGAGCGGCGGGCGGCAGCGCACCTTGCCTCAGGCCTGGCGGGCGGCGGGCGGGAAGGCGCCACCGGAGGAGGAGGAGAGGGAGGAGGCAGACGATGACTTGCTGTTGGCGGCGGCCGCGGCGGCAGCGGACCCCAGCCCGGTGTCGGGTTTTTGCGAGGCGGCGGGGTCCATTTGGATCTACCCCACTAACTACCCGGTGCGCGGCTACCAGGTGCGCATGGCCCGCGCCGCCTTGCTGGGTAACACGCTGGTCTGCCTGCCCACCGGGCTGGGGAAAACCTTCGTGGCCGCCGTCGTCATGTACAACTTCTACCGCTGGTTCCCCTCCGGCAAGGTGCTCTTCCTCGCCCCTACCAAGCCGCTGGTGGCTCAGCAGATGGAGGCCTGCGCCCGCGTTATGGGGATCCCGGCCCGACACATGGCCGAGATGACAGGTAGGGCGGCGGCAGGGCCGGGGCCGGGGCGCGTCGTCCTCGGGGGGCTCCTCGGAGGAGCGGCAAACATTGAGGCTGCTTAGCTCAAAGGCAAGGGCAAGCAACGTGAAAAGCCACAGTGGAGGGGGGAAAAAAACAAACCCAAACACGCCTTTTTTTAGGACAAGAAGAAGGGGTTAAGTTTAGGTTGTGCAAGAGTTAAAACACCGGGTCACCACTATAAGGGTGATGAAGCGCTGGAACATGTTTTCTGGAGCCCTGGTGTGCTGCCCTGTGGTTCACAGAGCCTTAGGGTTTCTACCCAGGGGTGAAAATGTCTGCATAGAAAATATGCTCTGTATCAAACTTGAGCCAAAGAATAACGGCGCTTTTTTTTTTTTTTTTTTAAGTCTGCAAACCCCATGAACTGCAGTTTATTGCTTACTGAAGTTATAACCTTAGTGACTGAATCCGTAGCCTATTTTTAAGCGCAAGCCTTTGTCAGAGGCGGCGCAGATTAGGTATGGGGCTGCAGGAGCCTAGGGGGCATCTTGAGCTTTCTAGCCTTGTTCTCTGCCGTTCTGGGTTTAGTGTTTTAATGCAAAAAATCTTCCTAGTCGTTGTATTCACCTTTTTTCCCTGAAAATGGGACTAGCATCAAGGTGTGTGCTATTTTAAAAGACATTTGTCTCCCAAAGCTGGCATGTGTCTGCCAGCCCTGTCGGCCTCCTGCTGCCGCTCTCGGTTCATGGGTCACAGAATCAATAGGTTGGAAAGGACCTTCAAGATCATCAAGTCCAACCATTAATCCAGCACCACTATGTCCCCTAAACCATGTCCCGAAGCGTCACGTCCACATGTTTTTTGAACACTTCCAGAGATGGCGACTCCACCACCTCCCTGGGCAGCCTGTTCCAATGCCTGACCACCATCTCAGTGAAGAAATTTTTCCTAATATCCAATCTAAACCTCCCCTGGCGCAACTTGAGGCCATTTCCTCTTGTCCTATCACTAGGTACTTGGGAAAAGAGACCAACACCCTTTGTTGCCACGACCCCCTTTCAGGTAGTTGTAGAGAGCGATAAGGTCTCCTCTCAGCCTCCTCTTCTTCAGACTAAACAACCCCAGTTCCCTCAGCCGCTCCTCATCAGACTTGTGCTCCAGACCCCTCACCATCTTCGTTGCCCTTCTCTGGACACGCTCCAGCACCTCAACATCCTTCTTGTCGTGAGGGGCCCAAAACTGAACACAGTATTCAAGGTGCGGCCTCACCAGTGCCGAGTACAGGGGCACAATCACTTCCCTACTCCTGCTGGCCACACTATTCCTGATACAGGCCAGGACACTGTTGGCCTTCTTGGCCACCTGGGCACACTGCTGGCTCATGTTCAGCCCGCTGTCAACCAGCACCCCCAGGTCCCTTTCCGCTGGGCAGCTCTCCAGCCACTCCTCCCCAAGCCTGTAGCGTTGCATGGGGTTGTTGTGGCCAAAGTGCAGGACCCTGCACTTGGCCTTATTAAACCTCATACAGTTGACCTCGGCCCATCGATCCAGCCTGTCCGGATCCCTCTGCAGAGCCCTCCTACCCTCCGGCAGATCAACACTCCCACCCAACTTGGTGGCATCTGCAAACTTACTGAGGGAGCACTCAATTCCCTCATCCAGATCATCAATAAAGATATTGAACAAGACCAGCCCCAGAACTGAGCCCTGGGGAACACCGCTTGTGACCGGCCGCCAGACGGATTTAACGCCATTCACCGCAACAAGTGGTGGGGGTCATGGCTTGTTCTCAGCAGAACAGTTCACTAATGTTATTTCTTTAATTTTCAGGGGGAACCCAAGCTCTCAGTCGGCGGGAACTGTGGACTACCAAGAGAGTCTTTTTCCTTACACCTCAGATAATGGTGAATGATCTTTCTCGTGGGACGTGTCCTGCTGTAGAGATTAAATGTTTGGTTATTGATGAAGCCCACAAAGCCCTTGGAAATCATGCCTACTGTCAGGTAATGCTGGAGTCACCCCACTCTTGTCTCACAATTACAAAAAACCTCCCCAAAATCACTTACAGGACCTCCATGAAGTGTCACTGTCATCACTGCTGTAGGGAGATTGTACTTCGGGTCCTTAGCTTTGCTTGAAAGAGATCAAACAGTCCTCTACGTTGTCAGTGCCTTGTCTTTAAGCAATACCTGAATTAAAACCTGGTAGGATGAGGTGGGAATATTTTAATGTCTGAAGAAAATTGTAATTTTTATTTCAAAATATTTTTTTGATTAGGGCAATTTAAAAAAAAGTCACTATGCTGTTTCTTTCAGACACGTTTGTATTTGCAGGTGAACTCTGGTGTGTTTGTGCTATGTTGGAATAGCTCTTAAATAGGAGGAGGTTTTTTTTTCAGAAAAAAGTGTGGGCTTTTTTTGTGAAATTCTTTATCTTGGTAAAATGAGTTCAAGATTTCTTTGTAAAATTGGGCTTTGTCTTGATTAGCAAAAAGTTTGTTGTGTTGTTTTGGGTTAATCTTGTAAAAACATGTGACCTAAAAGAAAGTTATAGTTTTATATACATTGACGGAAGGTATGTGGAGCTGTGTCTAGTTGCTTAGCAGGCCTCTTTAGAGGAAACTAGGTGGGTTTTGGTGCTTGTCCAACTTGGCGTGCTGGAAAAGAGATGGTAGCTTGCCAAGTTAAAATGTGTTAATTTGCCACTGTTGCAATTTTTTTCTTCTTATCCTTTTTCAGAACTATAGCAACTTCATTTTCAAAGAATCACTCTGTAACATAGAGCCAAGACTTGTATTCATTAGCTTCTGAGACTTAGCTATTGCTGAGAAAAATCCCTTCCATCACCCCTCGTTGGTGCCCGTGGCTGTGAAGTTGACAGGCTTTGTTCTCTGCTTTAGCTATGCCTTTGCATGATTTTCAGCAGAACTGTCACCACAAATTGAATTCCTCCATTAATTTGTTCTCTGTAGCTTTTATGTTATGTTATTTTATTTGCAATTTTTTGCTGTGCAGCGTGAGGTGGTTGGCCAGAAGGCATAGTGTACACTGAGAGCACTGGCAGAGTTCAGGTCTGTGGGAAAGTGAAGAAGGGAGGCAACAACAATACGGTTGTTGCTTGGATGTTCAGCAACTATTGTACATGTCCCAGTTTTGGTCTTAGGGAGGGTTGTAGAATGAGAACCTGGGAGGTCGAAGGAATATTCAGCCATTCTCCCAATTGCTAATGCAACATTTTAAAGTGAGACTCAGCTGAGTGCTGGTTGGCATGGTGGTTGTCATCTAACCTCTGTTCCGATTTCATGGGACTCATCAGCCATGATTTGCTTTTTAGTTCTTCAAACTCACTTTTTGGCAGCTCGCTTGAGTTAGTGTGGTGTTCATCTTTTTGTTAAATCAAGTGAAAAGTCATTTCATAAGTTACCAAGGCTGTTCTGCTGAATGGGACTGGGCTAACATACTTAATCAAAATTCAGTGTTCTTGGATAAAATGTTTATAAACTGAACATTTCCTGGTTCCCATTTGAATTTAGGATTTTTTTGATTTTTTAGAATATTTTGTTAAGCTCTTCCTGCTTAGTGGGTATTTTCACTAATACAGTTTCTATCAGCAAATAATCTCGTTTAAGGGTAATAACGGAAACTTTCCTGTTCTTAGGTTGTAAGGGAACTAAGCAAATATACAACTCAATTTCGGATCTTGGCCCTAAGTGCCACACCAGGCAGTGATACCAAGGTGAGTCAAATCTGCTTGCGTGGTTGGAATCACAAAGTTTCAGTAGAAGCTATGTTTAACACTGTTTGATACAGTTTGAACACCGTGCAGGATACTGAAGTCTGTTTTAATTCCACATAGAAACTGAATCTCTTTACAGTCCATTAGTTGGTGAGGGTTTGTCTTTTTCATGCTATAGACTGCATTATTTATTTCCTGACCTTTCTAAAAGCAAATAATAACTTTTGGTTTTTGAGAATACAAACCCACTTGCACCAAAAAGAATATACTCTCAATGCAAAATGGCTTCCATATTCTGTTCAGTGTAGTGTATTGGTTAAATACAAGTAAGGCTGAGGCCTTCAGTCCAAGGCAGATGAACATCCAAGTTCAGCTTAAGCTCCTAACTCCCAAGTTGCTTCTCATCAGGTGTTTCATGGTACAACAAAAGCCAAAGGGAGAGTTCCGTCACTCCAGCCCCCGGGCGATAGCATGCTTTTTGTATTCGTGAACTTACCATATCGTCTCTTCGTATACTGCTTGAGATCTTTAGGCGGAGAGTCTTTCATTTTTCATCTATACGTATTAGGTACATTACAATTATATTCAAGGCCTGCTAAAATACAGGAATAGTTACTTTCCTGTGATACTGACTTGCATTGTTAGAGTGTTAACAAGCAAATACAGTCGTTCTTTGTGGCTTCTTCAACAGGCTGTGCAGCAAGTTATTTCCAACTTACTCATTGCTCAGATAGAGCTGTGTGCTGAAGATTCTCCAGAAATTCAGCCTTATTCTCATGAGCGACAAGTGGAAAAAATTGTTGTTCCACTCGGTGAAGAATTGGTAGAAATTCAAAATGTTTACATCCGGGTGAGTTCTTGCATTTCTCTATTGTTAAAGGGATGGTGTCACTAAATAGATAATCTCCCTGCCAATTCTAACATCTCTATCTAGACTAGCAATAACTTATAAAGGTAATACTTTCCTAGGCAATTACCTTTGCCTTTGAGTACAAGGCAAAGAAAAACACATGGTTTCAACTACAGCATTTGCACCAACGGTGCCTGTTACCTTGCAATAACTTAAAAATCTCTGATGGAAAACTTAAAATTGAATTTGCTTTCTCATCATCTTTCAAGAGTCCTTGCAAAATTGACATGAGACCTAAACGAGGGCTTCTTAATTTGGCTGAATTTAGTGGTGTTAAGATGTTGAGATGGCCATGCTTGTGTTATCCAGGTTATTGCCAGTGTTATGAAAACTGTGTATTGACGGAAACATTTTATCTGATTAAGAATATTCTTTAGAGCTTTAAGTCATCTGTAAGTGAACTTAGTTCTCCTTGATTTTTTTTTTTCCTTTGGTGTTTTTCTTTATTTTTCTCGAGAGCTTTTTTATTTTCGTTTTCTTTTTACCCGTAGGTAATGTCCAAATATAGGACAGATTAGCAGGGACCAGAACTGTTAGCAAGTCAATGGTGACTCAGTAAGGTACTAGTAGACAAATAGATACCACTTTGAAAAGTTCAAAATGTGTGTTCTTTTTTTGGTAAGAGACATAAAAAACGTTAGGATTAAGTTAGTATCAGACTGTTGGCTTTAGAGTATGATTTTGGTTAAAGTTCAATGATTTTTGGAGTAGTTTATGCGAAGACCATTGGAAGGCAAACTTGTTTGTTCATTTTCTAGATAGAATTAGATCAGCTGTTTTCAAACCAGTAACCTGAGAGTATATTTGAATGAGGAAGTTCCACTGATAAGCTAGCAAGAACTTTAAAGATAGTTTTGCATCACTACAGGTACCTCTGAATGCTCGTATTGAATGCAGGGATTTAATTTGAGGGTTTTCACTTGAGATTTAAGCTGATAAAAGCACATAGGTTTTGCTAATCCATTGTAATTGAGGAGTGTAGACAAACCTTGACTAAATTGTCACTGTAGCTTCAGTGGTTTCTATTTCCTTTCTTTGATCTGATATATTTGCATTTGTATTGCTACTGCTTTACTTAGAAAATACAACTTGTAACAACACAGAGGGGATGGTGCCCCAGCCTTTTCCAGTGTACGTGGGCAAGCCAAGCCTTAGAGACCTCAGCACTTTCAGAGTGGCTCCTGTACCGCAGTTTCTGCAGGGCTGTTTCTGTAGTTGGGCTGTTTTCCACAGCACAGCGATGGACCTCAGCCATGCCCTGAAGTTAAATTACACTGTTTCCCATGCTCCTGTGTTTTGGCTTCTGAGCGGTTTGAGGTCAGGATAGATATGTGAGTGCAGCCACAGAAACAACAAGTACGTGTTGCATGATCCTTGTCCCCTGCCAAAAGAATCAGTCGTGAAGTATGTTCTGAATGGCATCAGGATTTAGGAGAATAGTCCAATACATATGTCACTCTTTGTGAAGTACTGCTGCTCTACAGTTTGGTTCTGAAACTGGTCCTACCCCAGCCTGTGCTGCAGTAAGAACTGTGGGAGGCTGTGCTGGACGCTCGACAAAAACGGGGTTGCAGGTGGCTCCTGCAGTGAGGAGGAGTGAGTTTGCCAGCAGACCTGGCAATGTAGATTATGCTATGTAGATGCATAGCTCCAAATGTAGGTGTTTACTTCAAAGACTGTATGTTTTTTGAAAGATATTTAAGTATTTTTTTGGTCTTAGAGTAACCATTTCAAATTTGGGGCTTAAATGGCTTTTGTAAATTCAGAATAGGAACTTGTGACTTCTGCTGCCGTTCGAAGGAAAGACAGCAAAAGAACTTGTGTGTCTGTTACAAAAATGAAAGCCAGGTGTACTCTGCACAATAAAATCATTATCTTTAATTTTGACAAACAGTAAACAAGACAACATTTCAGTGAAAATGAAGGACAGTGTAAACAGCACAACACAACAATGCTGGAAAAATTATGTTTATATTTGTATACACACAATAAGCAAGGCCCTGAGTATCACAATAGCTGGAATAAACTTTTTAGGCACTAATGCTTGTTCGAAAAATACACAGTATGCAGGACATTTATCTGTTAAGGCTACATAATTTAATCTTCCAAAAAAATATGAGTGAATTCTGTTTTATTATCTTCTTTGGATAGTGGAACTCAAATAACTTCAAATTAAAAATGAAAATCCACTAATTAATGGCTCACAAAGTAAAGCCACAGATGGATAATAAAATAGGTATTCTGATAACAGAAGTTAGGGAATGAAGATTGACATAATGTTTTCAAACTTTCTCAAGTGATGTATTTGAGTAACAATATGTTTTTAAGTAATAACTCATAATAGGTAATAATGAGTTTCCTTGGCTTTCAGTGGTGTAACTGTGAAGTAAGCTTTATTGTGTATTGAGTGAAAAAATGCAGTTCTTCGTGCCTGTGCTTGTGCGAGCCATTTACAGAAGTTGGTACAATGTTCCATAGCCATAAAGTGTATCTTCAAACTCAGATTAATTGGTTCTTTCTCAGCAGCAGAAGCCATCTAATGTAAGTCAAAATAAATACTATCCTGGAATTCACAGTTTTACATAAAACAACACTGAACACTTCGCTGTGGTTAGGATATCAGCACATTCAGATAAATACCTTATTTTTATATTTCAGTAACAAGAATGTTTCTATAACACACCCACAAGCAGCTGAGTCACAGAAGTATTTAGGTGAAGATTGTCTATGGAAAGAGACATAAGATGCAGCAAATGCTTTTTGCAATAGACATTTAAAATGTAAGGTATGTACAAACTGGTACTTTATAGTGAGAGGATTTAACTACTTCCAATAGCTATTTGACATTTATTGTGCCAAAGCATTACAATAATTTCTATAACTGGCAAAACCAATGAAATTGCAGAAACTTCTTTAATTTGCCATAAAATCATGTCAAAAGTGAAAATTGTTTTTATGTGCTCTTATAAAAATCTTTGTGGGGGATGATGACAAAACAAAACCTGTTATTTAATGCCTCTCTGGGCCCTTTAAAAAGTTTTTGAAAACTTTTTATTGTTTTCCATTAATTTATTAGCTTTCACTTTTAATAGTGGCTGGCATGTCCGACAATCTGAGGAGATGTTAAAAATAAATAAAAAGCCAAATAAAAATCAAACAGGAAACGATTCAAAATTTTGAAAGGGAAATCTGAATTTTTTTCCCTGTCTGTGATCCTGTATCTTGAACAAATTGAGAGGAATGAAAGACACGGCAGGTATCTTTATCGTCTCTTTCTGTTAAGTAAGAAATATTTTGACGTGCATTTAAATTGGAACATCAGACAAAGTGGTTCCTAGTTGTGGCCACTACAGGCCCCAAGCATTTGTGCTCTCACCTGGCAAACCAGAGTTAATAGCTTTCTGGCTGGAATAAGACAGACCTCAAACCCATAGTATTTTTTGAGATTCCCCCCCCATCGGTTTAACATCCAATTAATTTGAGGTAATAGAAATGTCTGTGCTGGACTAGTGCAGGACATCTGAACAGCTAGGGATATCAGGCATTCAGAAGAAGAAAGGAAGGATTGCTTTTTTGTGGTTGTTTTGGTTTTTGTTTTTTTTTTTCTCCCCACAAAGACTATCTGTTTGTGTTAAAACTAAGGCTTTTCTCTCTTTTTTTTCTTTTTTCTTTTTTTTTTTTTTCTCCCTTCTCCTTGCTGTCTGCCTGAGGAATCTCTGTGGGCAGCAAGCACCAGAGAGCACCTTGGTCATGCTTGAGCACGGTCAGCAGGACCAGCCGGTACTCTCTGATCCTGCTGCTCAACAAGAGGTTTTAAGT
This sequence comes from Phaethon aethereus, assembly GCF_964289735.1. Lineage (NCBI taxonomy): Eukaryota > Metazoa > Chordata > Aves > Phaethontiformes > Phaethontidae > Phaethon > Phaethon aethereus. The sequence continues at coordinate 1,634,717 of NC_138579.1, forward strand.
TAAGCATAAAGTCAATTTTGTGCAGCAGAGAGCCTTTTGGGGAACCAAAAGGCTTAAAGTTCTTGAGACCTGTACGTTTATTCAGAAGTACTACGTAAATCCATTGTGTTTGCCAATTAACTCTGCTGTAAGCTAGGAGACACTGGCTGTAGTTGCCATGTTGTACGTCATAACTGAAGAACACAAAAGCTCTATTTAAAGCCTAAATCCTGTAATCAATAAATATGCTGGCGACATGCTTGATGAAATTTTATGTAAAAAGATGTTTGCTTCTATTAAGATTAAACTCTACCATCATATCTCTAAGGGGAAACATTAAGAAGGGATTTTTGAGAGAAAAACTGTTTGCTACCCCGATTCTAAAGTGCAGTAGGTGCTCTTTAACTGTAGTACACAGCAAAGCATGAATGCTGCTTTCAGACCTCCTGATGCACATAGAACTGTGTGAGCTTGTCTCTCAATCACAGCGTGCTAGACTAGCAGTTGTCTAACTTGAAGAATGATCATATGGATGAAGGGTAAAAGAAACAAGCTGCAACACGAAAAATTAGCTATTAGGAAGAAAAATTCTCACAGTGAGGGTGGTCAAATACTGGAACAGGGCCCAGAGGGGTTACAGGCTCCTCACCCCGGGAGACGCTCAAACTCCAGCGGTGTGAGGCCCTGAGCAGCCTGGTCTGCCAGCAGCGCCAGCCCCTCTTTCAGCACAGGGCTGGACGAGGTGACTGCCAGAGGTCACTTCTAGCTGAAATTGTTTCTGCGATTCTGTGAGATATTTGTATCATTTATAACATTAATAGTGTGGTACTGCCAGAAGAGTGTAAAAGTACCGAACAAATTACTTATTCAGCTGCAGTGTGTTAACATTCAGCAAAGTTGTAAGAAGAAAGTGTTCAGAAAACTTAAGAGTTAAGAATAACCACTTTCTATTTAGGAATGCCAAATATAGTCCTGGGATTACTATGAATGTGTCGTTAACCTGTAACTTTTGCTATCAAAACTTTAATGAGCATTAGGACCCTTCTGCTGCCTTGGTCTCTTCTCAGAGTTAAAAGTACTTTGGTTGAATGCTTTTTGAGGTAAGCATTAAGAATCTCTACTCCGCAGATGACGTTAAAAGCAGTCAGCATTGGCCTACTCTTGCTCCTTGGATTAATCACAGTGGTCTAAATCTGGTGGTTCTCTTCAGAAATTAAGATCTGAACAGTATTTTTCTGAAGCATAGCCTGCATATGTGAGGCAGTTTCAATGTGTGTCCCACTGAAAGCCCCAGCAGGGTCCTTGTGTTGCTGGTACAGCACTAGGTGCCCACAGCAGGCCAGGGCAGTGGCTCCAGCATCTCCCCTAGGACCATCTCAAGCCACAGGCAGGCTAGAGATGCTAATAAGCGGAGGAGGAGAGAGGTCTCCAACTCCCTTACCTTGTAAAAGAAGATAGGTGAACTAACTTTTAAAGTGCTAAAACTCTCCATAAAAATTGTGTAAGAACTCGTAACAGTTGGCATAAGGAACTGTGTATGTTTTCAGGTGTTACCTCTGATAATTAAGTTGGAGCAATTGTCTTGCTAAACTGGCTAAAAGCACATTTCTAAAATCTTTGAGGGTTTGACATCTAGTCTCACGTGATTCACCTGTAAGATTCTGCCAGTAAATCAGAACTGATTCTTGTGACTGACAAGCACCAGAAATGGGAGGCTATGGTCTTTGAAGGAACCATATCTCGTTGTGTCGATTGGCAGCAGCTGGATTTGTATATCCTGCAATGATGAATGTATCCTGCAAACATAACTCGGGACTCTCCAGAATTTCCGCCAACAGGTTTATTTCTCTCATTATAGAGTCTTCATTGGTGATTCCTCTGAAGCTCCTGTAACAATCAACTTCGTATCAAGTTCTTTTTAAAATCCATAGTTTTTCCAGAGCCTAGAAATGCCTCCTTCTAAATTATTTAGTCATGTTTCACAAATGACACTACCTGACTGTGATTGATCTCAGAACAGTTTCTTTCTTAATATTTTCAGTGATATGTCAGATGCTTTGTTCCCAGCCACACAGAATAGTCTGTGTTTTGAGAAGCTATTGTATCTCACATTTAGAGATGCCTCATTTTCCCAAGTAAGTTGATAATCATTATTTCCTGAACATCACAGTCTCCTAAAGCAGGCAGCTTTTAACAATTAGTAAAAATCAAATTTTACTGTCTGTTACCTTTTAGGACTTGATTTAAAAGGTGTAACATGTCCAAATTGAAAACTGCATCTTTTTACAGTTTTTACTAGAACAAAATTAAAATGTTTCTTACCTACTATAAACAATAGTAGCAGGCCACTCTTCAATGATTATGTCAGAGTCAAAAGGATGAGGTGGCTCATCCTGCAGCACTTCAGGCAGGTAGTATGCTACTGTCACTGACTGTGTCATCTCTGATTGAGATTCATTTGTATGGACTATGGTCACAATGGGTATCGTTATCCCCAAGTACAGTCCTGAGGAGACATAGGTGACTTTTAGAAAATACAAAAGAAGATCTACATACTGTGCTTGACTGCTGAACTCATACTAAATAATATAAAGTGAGTACCACAGAGCAGAGTTTCATTACTAAAAGGAATTCAGCAGGATGTTTTAGAAAATGGGGTTGTGTATTCCAAGTTGTTAGCAGCATTTTATTATGCCTTGTAGTTTGTGTGTGTGTGTATATATATGATCTAAAACCTACATGTGCAAACGTGTGCATAAAATGAGGTATTTGGTGAGCTCTCCTAAATTAATGTAGGGTAAGGAGTTTGACTCCTTTCCCCTCTTAAGAGGGTTGTGTTTGTCTTGTAAACTGACTTTGTGTCATGTTTTAAATATTTGGGAATAAAGAATGTAGGCAAGACAAGGGGGCTGCATTTTGAATTCATTTAGGATTTGCTGTTATCAAACATGCTGCTATATTTTTGCAATGCTATTGGAAAAGGTGGAGTGTTTTGACTGTGCAGGTAGAAGTGATGACTGGGTATAGGAACTTTGCTTTGAAAACAGAACTGTGCTGTTCTGGAGCCAAAATTACTTTTAAACCATGTTAAAGTTTTAAAAGAAAGGGGAGAACAGGGAAAATACCTATAAAGGAAAAGCTTTCATGATTTTTTAGTTTCTTGGAAAGGAAATTAAGTGTTGACTTGATTATAATGCATGCACTATTACAGAACAAAACATGGGCATTGCAATACTTCTTAATCAACTGGAGAATAAAAAAAAATGAGAACTGATGGGTAGAAGTTGAAACTAGATTAAATTAGATTGGAAACTAGGTGTACATTTTTCATGCAGGCACAAGCTATTAAGGACATGGTGGACTTGCCATTATTTTAAAGTACTTCAGTTAAAACTAGATTATCTTTGTGGAAAACATGCTTCAATCACACAAATTTTTGGTGTCCATTCAGACATGCATAAGTTGAGTATCATGAACTAAAACGAAGGAGGCAAAACATGGTCTCTTTTGGCATTACGCTCTGAATAGGTTCTTATAATAGGTGATTTCAGTACTGCTGTAAAAACTAAACCACTAAAATTCTGTAGCAAAAGCCTAATTTGTAGCTGATAGCCTACAAAAATAGCCAGTGTCAGTTCCCGGGCAGTTGTAATGGTCACAGTGCCCTTGAAAACAGGAATCGCTTCCTGCAGATGTTCTCTTCTAGCATGTGTGCAGAGGGAGCAGCACTTTGGTTTAGACCCTGCTGGAAAGACTGTATTACAGCAAAGTGTCCCTACAGACAGGGTGGAGTATTTGGAAAAAGCTAATAAAAGTGTCTCCCCCATTAGGAGGAGCTAGTGCATAAATATAATGTTTTAACTTTAATGTAGAATTGTGGTACCAATTACCTGAGGAATTCTGCTCACAAATGTATCTCATAAGCTTCATGAATCCAAGGCATATGCTCTGTTCATACTGTTTTTCTTTCATTTTTATACAAGCCCACTTGGCTTTTCCATACTGACGTTTTTCATAAAGTAGATCTCCAAGCTGCAAACACAGTAAGATAATAATTTTGTATCTTAAGTTAAACACCTAAAAAACCCAAGCAAACAAATAAAAGTCAAACAATATATCAGTGTTTTATTTACAGCGTAAAGAAATCAACTTTTCTAGGTGTATGACCAGGAGAATGTCAAGCATGAAGCATGATTTTAAGTCTGTGCCAGCTACACCTTAAGCATATACTGTTTAATACTTAGTTCACACGTGCTTCGTTTCAAGGTCCAAGCTGGCATATAGTAAGTAGATATCCAAAACCAATGCAGAGCATGGATCTTACTTGAGTACAAGAATAATTGCATCTTTTTTCAACTGTTAGAGAAATGATCTTGAAAGCAACATGTGAATCTCAATCCTTCCCCATATAAATCAAGAAGGGATAAGCTGGTGATCCTGGACCAAAACTTGTTTCATCAGACTTCTGGGTAGTTCTCCTTTAAAATAAGGAACTGTCATCTTTTGGACTTGCAGTATTAAACATTTAGTTACAATTAACACTGAATAATCTTAATTTTTATCTGCAGTTAATTACAACATAGATAGTCAGGAGTTCCAAACTGTTTAGACAAAATAAACTCAATCAAATTGTGATATTTATAAATTTGAATTACATAGATCTATTTAAAAGAAATGTTACAATAATTCTTCATACATAGTTAGTAAAGATTTTCTTGATTTGTCATGTATTTAAGGTTAGACCCTTGTTTGCCACTTCTTGAGCTGTGAATGATTTGCTGGACATCAATTTCAATTTTTCATTAGAGGATAAGATGGGTTTGCAAATTGCTGCTTTGTTTGATAATGACCCATGATACAAAAGTACATGTTTGGTTTTAAATTCAGACATTAATCTCTTTCAAGCATTCCTTACTAAGGTTTTATTAATATGATCATATAAGGAAGCAATTGCATTGATTTAAATGGAAAAAAACTAGCCATTTTATTTCAAATGTCAAAATATGAAGGTTTTTTGTTAAATTATAAAATGTTACAAAGACTGTAATTCCTGGCTATCTTCTGACATTCCTGCTAGTTTCTACCTTACAAAAAAGAAAAATTCACACATGTAAAAATGGTGAAATGTTAAAAATGAAATGTAGTTATCCATTTACAATGCTTTGCACTCATGACATTAAAAACCCTAAATGGTCAAAATAATGCTATAAAGAAACATATTTTTGGAAGCTAGGTCTGAATACTTGGGACGGGAAACGGTACCTTTTCCTTGCGCTGGATCAGAGTAAACGGGATGGTCTGTCTTCCCTGGGGATTGTTGTTTCTAGTCAGCTGCTGGATTGGCTCTGCCATGTCTGCAACAAAATAATAGATACCCAATTTTAGTGAAGCATGAAATGTGTTTCATTCTTTCTCTCAGTTAAACCTCAGAGGACTTTGTAACAAGTTTAGTTTGCTTTTCAGTATTAATAGGAACGGTTGACTGACTTCCATCTCTCTCTGTTAGGAACAGATTTCATGCTCCCACTCCTCGCGTGTTGTAATTACAGCAGCGTCTATGGAAAGCTTTTGGCCGTGCCTCGTGTTCTGGCTCTGTGCAGATGTTTCCAAGTCTAGCCACTCTTTCAGTGTCGGATAAAGGTGTATCCACATGAAGAAGTAAAGTGACTTGGCAGCTCTTGTTCACAGGTTCAAGGAGATGCTACCGTGGAAACTTTGTCACTTCCAAAAGATGTTTTATGCCTAATGTTTTACTTCAGCATTTGACATGACGCAGATTTCAGTGCTACTCTTCAGTCAGGGCATGTGTCGGGTGTGTGGGGCCTGGGTTGTGCCTCGGAAGACGCAGTGCCTGAGCCACTGGCGCAGGGCAGGCGGGCTGTGCTGCTAGCCAAGTGTCCTGGCTAGCCCCGGGCTTACTGCTGCCCAGCTACCACAGCGCTCGTCTCTCTGACTCACTGCTAGTGGCACTCTGGGAGTGTTATAGCTGAAGCTGGTGGAGAGCGCGTGCCAGCCGCGATGCTGTGGCGATCCCGCTTCTGCATATGCAAAGTGGAGTTCTGAGTCTTAAGTGAAGTGCATAATTTTTTTCCTTTTTTTTTTTAATGCATGCCTTTCTAGTAAGATCTCGCAGGAGGGGAGAATTTCAAAATAAAAGGCAAACAAATGTTTTCGTTAAGAAACTCGAGATACTTTGGTAGAGGGTAACTGTGCTGAGTAGGGCAGGATGCAGTGCAGGATGGGCTGGGGGAACCTGATGTGCTCAGGCTGGAGGGCAGAAAGTGAAGGTGGGGTGTGGCAGTGGGATCAAAGTGCAGCAACAATAGATAAGGGAGAAGAAAAGTAACCAGTTAAGTTAAAGAAATCAAAGATGAGGAAACTTAAAATTCCTCAATGTATACTTCACTGAGGAACTGTATCTAAGAAGACATGATTGTTTAACAAAGAAATTGGAACATAGATTTGTGTCAATTTAACACAATTTGTTGCATAGTAGTTTTATATGTATGTCCTGTCTGGTTAGATACCAAGTACATTAGATGAAAGGTTTTATTTCAGTTTGGAAGAGACAGAAGACTGTTGACTTATAGTGAATATTAACTTTCCAGCAAAATTGAAACGTAACTTATGTAAAGGTGGTAGTAGAACAAGGCGAGTTTGTGTTCTGTTTGTCAGGTCCCATTACACCTGGCAGAAAGAGAGAGAGTGCTTCAATGTTCTCAAATAGTCATAGTCACCATAAAGCACTAGTGAAGATGAAATGGAACATACCAACTTTATTTGACTAATAGGGACACTGTGTGTTTTGCATGCTGCTTATGTTTGCTGCTGTCTGTTGTCTTGCCCTTTGAGAACAAGATGGGCTCGGAGTACAGCCTAACATGTGTCATCACTTCTGATCTGAGCTCTTACATTATGTGAAGGAGAGCATTAATAGTTGGCTGTTGTTGAAGAACTCTAAGCAGCTGCATGCTCGCTTACCAATACTGAGATGGAACTGAAATGTGCTGTGACTTTTTGAATGATTCTTACATTTTGTAAGAAATCAAATAGCGAACCTGTCCTGTATTTCTGGATGCGGTGACACTAGCAGTCATCCAGTCTGTGTTAATTGTTACACTTCCCAGCCAAGCCCAAGTGGATAGAAGGAGCAAATACATTATACTTGCATATATAATGCTAGCATATTCTAGTACTTCTGTTCTCCAACAGTTTTGTCACTTAAGTATGGTTGGGTTAGGTGTATTTGCAACTATGGCTGCCTTGACATCAATTCTAGCTGCAGTTCATAAATAAATTCTGCTTAGAAGTTGATCCCTAACAGAAAGGCTTGGAAACTCTGGATATAAGCTTAGTCTTAGGAATGGAAAGCCTCTCTTTCAAAAGAGTTAGTGCCTTGCCTTTCAAAGTTGAAGTAATATAGGCATTTGTGTACCTTGATAGATGATTAGAAACCTAATTTTTATGTACAGGGTTTGAAAGTCTGGATGTGAGTTTGTATCAGCCGTGCATGAAAAGGACTTAAGTTTCGACTGAAATAAGAGCCCTTCTCTTGGGTGTTTTAACTGCCTTACTATCTTAAAGTGGGAAAAGGCAGGATGATGGGGGAAGAAAGTATTATCCATGTTTCAGAGAAGAGGAGAATTAAGATACAGGAGAATTAACTTGGCCTAGGTCACTCAGTAAATCTGTAGCTGAGCTGGGAATCAAACCTACATCTCTTGGCAACCAGTGCAGGGGTTTTAGTTTTAAGACTATTTGGAATAGTAAAAATCCTTTTAATAAAGGGAGAAAGCTACACTTTAGTTAATTTTAAACATTTTTTTTAAAGTCATTGGGAAATAAATTTTAAATTTAAGTAATAACTGACATTTAAAATTGATCTCTTTGGAGGCTGAGCGAAAAATAAAAGTAGATTAGACCTTAGCACTGAATTTTCCACAGAGTACTCAAAAATTAAGACACATTTTTAGGACTCTAGAAATGTTGACTCTATTTTTAAATTCCTTTTTTGAGAACTGTGTGGGTTTTTTACTTCCATATTAACACATCGGCTAGGGATTACAACTAATTAAAGTCCTTTCAGGAGTTTAATTCTTCAGTTCATGAATCCATGCCTCTCAGGCATGACAGTATAACACTTGGATTATAAATATCTTAACCTGGATAATATTTAAATTAAACTGCCCAAAAACAAGTGAGTTGCTTGGCATGTCATCTGTCAGTCCAAGTTTGCAAACTTGAACACTGGTGTGACAAAACAAGGCTAGGAGAGTTGTAGCAGCATAGCTAGGTAAAGGCTTGGTTTAATTAAATTTCAAAATTGTAATTACAGTTGCTGCCATAGGTAGGTGTTATGAAAGAGGCAAATCTTTACAAAGGAATTTATATAGATAAGGCACATTTGACAAGACTTGTGCATAGCAGCAAGATTGAACAGCATTTAAATTGTTGCATATCTATATTTGTGTCTGATCGGATCTGCTGGTGGTGTCACTGAAATGGGAGGGACTTGTCAGATGCACCCTTAAATAATGTACATGCACACAAAACTTTGTCATTCTAGAGTAGAGGAGATGGCCTTTGCAATGCTGGGAGCCAAAACCTTCACAAAACAAACCACTAGACCTTGGAGACAGTAATTGGGAAACGGCTCTGGGAGGTGTTCATGAGCACCATCTTGCACGCAGGCTCAGTGTGGGCTGGGCTTCAGCATGAGGCTGTGGCACTGGGATGACCTAGCGATGGAGACTGTGGTCCTCCCCGCACGCTTCCTTTGACCCACAGAGGCTTGGGCTGTCCAGCAGCCTCAGTACCGGCAAAGCCTTACTACCACTTACCTGAGGTAACCACAGCAGGGAAGGGACACTGGAATTGATGGAAAAACAGCTGCAATTCCAGGTCGCAAGTTTGATCTGGAACCTGGGTACTTGAGCATGCTGCTTTGTACCCTGAGTATCTTTAGAGAACTTCATGCTTTAGCAAGTAGGTGGTTTTGATGGGTAGCAACTTTCCTGAGCTTGCTTTTCAACGAATGTTCTTATATTGAAATTAGAATTGAGAAATTTAAAAGCAACTGCTGTTACATGTTTTCTTCTTCTACTGTGAGTGGATAAAATGGAGTTTTCAAGACAAGAAAGTTAGATTATACCTTCCTGCACCTATGTATTTCTTTTACCCTTTTGTTGCAAGGTTTGGCATAGGCCAGTCAGTCAGTCTATAGAATTAAGATCATGTTAACGGTGATAAATTGATATGCCAGTCATATAAGTATCTGTTGTTTACATCTCTCAAAATCTTAAATTTTTTTAGAAGGCTTACACTGTTCCCATTACCCTTAAAAGGTGCTAAACAAAAGCTACAAAGCAAGTCATCTTTTTGAGAGGTATGTTGTCACCATAGAAGAAAACAAGTGCCAAAGTTTGTGGCAGTCTAGAACTATTGAGGAGAAGGATGGTAATGTTCTTACGCTGCAGACTTACCACTAGACTATAGGAAATATAGGTTCTGTTGTTAAGGTCTCAAGTGCTCTGTCTCAAGTGCTCTATCTGCACAGTTAACAGGCTGGCAGTTAATAGCGAGCCAAGTAAAGTTCTTGTATTTTGGCTTCAGTGACACCAGCTGCTTGGATGTGCCCCACTAGTCAAGAGAGGTGGTCTGCTCCCAGAAAGTCATCTGTGTTTTCTACATGTATTCCCTGAGGCTTGAGTACGCTTTAACTGACTGGATACTAAACACAGATATTAACAGTTAACTTGAACCTTGAATGAACCATGTAAACCTGGTCTAGCAAACTCTCAGGCTGTTGTAGCTGAGATGCAGTCTACTCTTAAGATTCAGCCCTGGGGGATATCTGAAGAAAAATCTTCTATTTATATTCTTGTAACATTTGCTAGTGTTACAAAGTTAACCTTTCATAATACAGTAACTAAATTGTGGTAAAATACTACTTTTGACATATTTCGTAGACTTGATAACCTGCCTAACAAATCTTAGTGAAACAGGGCATTGAAATTCCTGTGTATTGGAACACCGGCTAATTTCATGGGAAGGAAACTTGTTTTCTGCTACGCAAAGCTACCCTCAAGGAACAAATTAGCGCTCGTGTTTTCACGCCTTAAATAGGGAGCCCCTCTTCCCTCCCCCTTCCTCCCTGCCCCTGTAGAATCCGAAGCTGTCAGGTTTGATGCATGGGTTACAGACACAAACCCCTGACTGCTGGAGTGCTTGTTGAAACTGCGGGATGGTACTGCTGGCGCAGGGCATCCAAATACCCCTCCTAAGGCGGCAGTGAGAGCAAGGCAAGCCAGAGAACTCTGTTCAGACTGATCTTGCCCTTCTTTTAGTACCTGATGGGGTGTTAATTTCCATTGTTAAAACATTAGAAAGACAAGACTTCTAGGCATGACTTGAAAAGGAGGTTGTACCCTCTTTGCTGTGTTGGAATATAGGAAAAGATTTTAAATAAGTTGTTTCATTTTGGTAGTGCCTAGTGCAGTCTGGTGGTCAAGGTTTTGCTGCTTCCTGTCCTCTTAGGCAATTTATCTGAACAGTAGAGATGCTAAAGATCTCTACTTCTCTATGCAGGACAGTGCAGATGAGTTAAAGTTTCTGAATGAGCAAAGTTTGCAGCTACTCTCTGCTGCTTGTGATCAGTTATCTGACTTCTTACAGTCTTTCAGTCTATCTTAAAATTGAAAATAAAGAATTTCTTAATAAGATAAGCCTGGGAGGCTTACTGCCAAAAAGCAAGGTTGATCCTTTTACTTGTTTACTCCGTGCCGTCTTTCAATTCAACCATCTTTCTTTCAAGGACCAACCTCTTGGATGGCTACAGTGAGGAGATACTTTTAAGAAGAATGCTTTTGCAGGTAGTCAATTTAGTTGTTAATTAAGACTGAAAACTCACATCAGTCCTTTGGGGTATAAATAGGTCAATCCCCACTTCTCTAAGGTAGAAAAACCTTTTGACTCGCCCTGTGCAAAACCTTGGCTCAGTCGTCCTCTGTATGACAGGTGCTTATAGCCACAGCTTTTGCTGTACCACCACACGTCTCCCTCAGCCCTGGCCCCTTCTCCAAGGGGCAGGCTCTCTGCGGCCCTTAGCACCGGGCCTGCCTAACCCAAGCCTCGCCGTCGCGGGGTCCTCCTGCCACCCTGGCCGAGAGGCAGCTGGGGAAGGGGGCAGATGGGGCCCATGCTCCTCTTGGCCCTGCACCACGGCCTCTCTAGGCCTCCTCCCTCCAGCCCCGAGAACAGGCTCCCTCTGGTCTACCTGGAGGAGGGAGAGGTTTGGGGGCGTTAAGCCCAGCCATGGCACCACGGGGCCTGGCCAGCACCATTCTGTCCCCGCCCGGGACGCCTGTGGGGGCTCCGTCAGTGACACACGTGGAGATGCCGGGGGAACGCCCTGCACCTGAAGGTCAGAAGTAACCGAGAAGGTTACGGTACGGGCCGGTAAGCTCGGAAATACCGCTTCCCTAATCCCCCTAAAGCCCAGCGGGCCGCTGTGGGCGTAAGCGGCTTAGCGCGGCCCGAGCGCTGCCCGCTGGCGGGTGCCGGCCGGCTCTTACCCCGGGGCACGTCCACCTGGTGGCCCCTGCCCACGCTCTGCCAGTAGCTCAGCAGCCGCTCCTGCTCCTCGTCCTCCATGCGCTCGGCCTCCTCCTCCAGGCTGCTACCGTTGCTGTGGTACGCCGAGTCGGGGCTCTCCTCCCCCATGCCGTCCAACTCCTCCAGCGTGATCGCCGCCGGCGCGCCCGGCTCTGCGCCGCCCATGCGGCAGCCGCCCGCCTCCATCGCGCCACGCCGCGCCGGGAGCCGCCGCGCCGCTTTATGAAGGGCTCGCCCTGCCCGGGATTTGAGGGCGGGGGGCGGCCCCCGCCGCCGCCGGGGGTAGGGCTGCGGAGCGGGAGCCGCCCGCAGCCAGCGGCGCTGCGCTAGCGGTCCCGGCGCTCTGCAGCTTCGCCCCGGGCTGTAGGACCCAAGCGGTGTAGACCTTGAGGAAGTTTGCGTTTCATAGGTTCATGCTCCCTTTCCTAGCTATTCTCTTCATCGTCTTTTTTTCCCCATTGCTCTTCACATCCTGTTAGTCCTTCTTTTTTGTGACTTTTTTTAATATCTTCTCATATATATCTCTCTCTCTTTATTCAGGAGTGCCTGCGAGGTCATTCCAAACTGTCTCCAGCTAGGAGTGCAAAAGCCATAGGTCGTTTTGGGTACTGAAAGTCCAGCTTTGGAAGTTGACAGCTGCATACATTTGCCGTTGCTGAGGCAAGCCTTTATGAGAAAGAGATAGATGAGCAGACCTGTTACAGGGATGACTATGACAATTAAAGCAGGATCTGAACTTGAATCCGGGGTCTGTGTGGAGCATGTGGTTCTATTTGTAGTTGTCTTTCATTCCAACTTTAAATTTAATGTGTAGTAACTGTGTGGTGGTCCTTTTTGCACAGGCAGGAAAAGGGAACTGCTGGGCTTTTAGAATTTTAGAATAATAGGAAAATAGTCCCCTCCTGTACACTGTTGAGATGCTTGCAGGAGGAGACCAAAGATTGGGGATGTAACTGTTGACTCTGTGATGTGATGCTTAATCTGCTTCCCCCCTCCCCCCCTCCCCCGCCTTTTCTTTTCTGGTCAGTATCTTTCTCCCAGGCTCAGCTTTGGTGACCTAGTCCCAGGGGCTGATCTTGGTGTGACAGTGAAGTATTAATGGCCTTAGAAGCCAGACGTGCAAGTCCTGGCTGTGTACTTCTGATACAACAGACTGAAATCCTGCTGTTCCTATAAAGCATTTCTTCTGTCAGCCAAAGCTGACCAGACAGGGACTGTTGTTTCTTTGAGAATTTGCAAACAGAGGAACAACTGCCAGTGGGAATGTCCTGAGAGAACAGTTCTTTCCTAGTGAATTTAGCCTGTGGGGTTTTTTGCAGAAAAGTGGTTGCAGTAAGTGAAGCAGATAATTTCACTGTGAGGATGTTTGGCCTCTTAGTTGTGAGCAGTATTATCAGCATCACAGACTCTCCTCTGATCTGAAATTCACTGAGAACGCAAGGCCTTGACAAATGTTGGAGGTGATGCTTGCTTAAGTCTTAGGTTGTTTGATGATTTGATTTCATGGTCAACTACCTAGTGCACAGAATCACAAGATTCATTGAAAACGTGCTGAAGTGGACTGTAGTAGTCCACTTCAGTTAGCAGATTTTTCTTGGAAAGATACTGTTGAACCTTCTTTGTGGGGCAGCTACATTGCTGTGGGTACGTATCTTGAAGTAAGGCACAATGTGAATCAATCCACATCACAGGTAGTGTCTAATTACGCTTCAGTACAGTGCAAACACTGACCAGTTTTGTGGGTAAGGAATTTTCCACGTAATTTTGGAAGTTGGATTATTATTACCAAGTGAGGGCATGCTGGCTCTTGGAGGTTTCTTCCAGGAAACACTTATTCTTGAGAAGAGCTGAGTTTTTGAGGCAACATGTAGAGGCTCTTCCTCAGACTATCCTGCCTAAATAATTCTGACACTTTCTCATCGAAAACAGTCCCAACTCTTTTGTTCAAGTGGTAATTATGAGAATGAATAGTTGCTTAAATGAAATTATTTCTGTTTAGAGGATTGCTAAGCATCGTTGCTGGACGTTGGGGAAAAAAAAAAAAAGAAAAAACAACAACCAGAAAAATCATCTAAATCCCAGCTAAACTTCTCTATTTGCGAGAAATGCTACTGAGTATTGACTGGCTACTTCTGAGAAAGAGGCTGGTAGGAGTTTAAGATCCTGTTTTAAATATCCACCTGCACAAATTACTGTGTGTGTATTTTATTCATCTTTGGTTTATGATGTGCATAGTAATTACATACAAAGGGCTACATTTGATAGAGTACTGCAGATGTGTCATGGTCTGTGTCCAGATGCTGCCATCAGCTCAGATAATAGAGTAACTGATTGTTACTGGAGTTGAACAAAGCTGATTATTGTTGTATTTTGTATTCTCCCTCCCCCCTCCCCCCCGCAAAATGTTCATTTTGTGTGTGACTGCTGGCTAATAAATAGTCACTCTTGAGATAATACGGTTTTGGTAGTGCTGTATTCTTGGTGCTTTCCTGCAGGGTTATTTCTCTGAATAAAAAATAAAAACATATACCCAGCCTTGCAAATTGAGGGTCTGAAACATCATCCAGTAGGATGCTTCTTTCTGTCCTGTGGCAGAGTGATAACATTTACTGAATGGCAGATTGATATAGAAAAGACAATTCTTTCTCATAACTTCTCAAGTAAAAGAGTAAAAATGTTCTCAGTGAAATTAGTTGAAAAGTAAAAACTGTAGGCTTCTTTTTTTGTAACTTTTAAGAAATGGAAAATGCTGTAATAGGAGGAAACCAAGATGTTAGAAGAGGACAAACAAAAATTTTTGATGAATACCAGCTTCCAGGGTGGAACGGTGTAAGTTCAATGTGTAACAGGTCCTTGGAGAGTGGGAACACTGTGAAGTGTCTGAACAAGTTAATACAAACTTGACAAGAAAACTTTCAGAGGTGCCAAGATCATTACTAGGTTGGTAAGTATTTGTTTTGGAGAATTACAAGATCATCTTAAAAACACTGTAACCTGCTGTGTCCCTGTTGCTTTATTTTCATTATTGGAGAGATAAGAAAATGTCAGTAGAAAGCTTATACAAAATAGCACTTTTCTCCCTCTTGTTTAGAGCTTACTTGTCTTTGTCTTGACTCTGAAGTTTTACAGGGAGAATAACTAAAACTGAGCAATAGCTGTAGCTCCAAATGCCTTTCTCAGTTGCCTTCTCTGTCATAAACCCACATTTTTTTTTCTGTTAATAATTGTCCTCCTTCCCTTCTTTGATGTACTATACTATGATTTGAGAGGCTTCCTCAAACTTTACAATAAACAGTTCTCACTCTGTACATGAACTTTATGTACTCTGTGTGCCTGGAAAGTTTCTTTACAGTCAGGTAAAGGCTATCCATAAACTGCCCTAGCCCATCCGTGAGATGTGCTCCTATGGCCACGGGGCTGGCCGTTTTTCTGATTGCCGCTGGGCTCCACAACCCCAGGTACATTCTTTTTTGAGGGAGTGTCAAGACCCTCTCACTCAACCCGGAGTTATGGTTGGCAGAGACTAAACATGGTTTGTTCCAGGGACTTCCTCTTGGAAGTTACTTTCAGGAATATTAGGTTATGGCACTTTCACAAAGTGTGCTACCTTGAGCGTAACCCAAACCTTTCTAGTTTCAGTCCTAAAACAAAGCAATGAATGTTCTAGATCTTCATCTAACCTTCACTGGGGCTGCTCTTCCCTGGAGTTGTAGAAGGCCCTGGTTGCTTTCATGCCTTCCTGCAAAGTCTGTTTGCACTCCCCTAGGACAGTACGACCGCAACTCTATTGTGAAGACTTGTGACAAATACACCCTCTGAGCTGGCTTTCCAGCCATGGGTGGTGGGGCCAGAGCCTGGAAGAAGTCTCCTCTTTCCCTTTCTTGTCTTCCTTCACTTCCTTTGAAGATTTGAAAATCTGGATCAGAGCACGGGAGCAGTGTGAGGTCCACGTGGTGCATGGCCACAACACAAACCTGGATTTGTGTTCTGGAGCTGCTTGTGTTAGTTCCCTACTCCTGTTTTTAGTGGTCCCTGGTTAAGGCAGACCAGTGTGGCGGAGTGGGACAGGTTAACGTTCCCGCACCGCTTTAGCTGTGATGTTACCTCACGCACACACAACATAGTCTCATTTTCTTGCATGCCAATTCTGCGTCAGCATGCTGGGAAGGGGTCTGTGGCATGTTGTGCATTGAAAATGCTGGAGCTGGGTGAGTTGGGAGAGCAGGGAAAGGAAGGGAAAGGGGATGGCAGCTCTGTTTAAGTACAGCGTGACTGTATAAACCCAGTCAGGCCTGTCAGTCGAGGCTGGGAGCGCTGTGAAGAGCTTCCTGGCACTTCGCCTTTCTGCTGGGTAGAAGTGGACCTTCTCAGGCTTGCTTTGTGGAGATACAGTCTGCTCAGTGGCTGGTTTCTCTCAAACCCCTCCTTCTCTACGCTGAAAGAAATGCAATACAAACAGTTATTTATGCATGGGAGCTTTCTTTTTTCTTTGGCAAAGAATGCTTGCAAATCTCCAGTAAAATAATTAGTCCGGGTCGTTTGTTTAGAGCCTTTGTTTTTTATTGTGCCAAGAGAAAACAGATTAACAGCAGTTTTTAGTAGCTAAACCGGTAACAGTTCTTTGCCTTGCCAGTTCTGCTTACAATACACATGGTAGTCCTCATGTCCTGTCTCCAAACGGCAGGTCCTAACCTAATCTCAGGTACAAGCCTCAAAAAACCAGTGTGATTTGCTGTGGAAGGTACCTCATTCAGCAAAAACCTTTATGTTCTTGGCAAGTTTAGTGCAGTATGGGATAACTTTACCAGTTGTCTTTTACATATTGGTAGTAAATCTGTCAGTTTTTTGAACTCACTTTAGAGAGCTAGAAAAAGCCATGAGTCCTATTAAGCAATTAATTTAAATTAATTTTACAGTTCTGTTTTTAAACGGGTAACATAACACTTAAATGTTTTGGAAAGATTGAGGAGACTTTCCAGAAGTATTATCTTTTTAATTAAAAATAAAGGTACGGAGGTAAGATAAATGTAATCGCTCTGAGAAGGGCTTGTTTCTGTATCTCTTCTAAGTAGGTTATGTTTACTGTTCCTTATTAGTTTTGAAGCTCCAGGTGACTGGATCCTGCTGTCTTTCATAATAATCTTCCTTGTTTTGTTTTGCAGAAAATGATTAAATATCAGACAGGGGTGTACATTGAGCAAACAGTGACAATGTAATTTTCTTACATGTTATAAACTAGGTCAAGAGATGAAACATAAAAGTACATGTAATCGAAATTTCTTTTTTAAAAAAGCTATGCAGCGAGTATAGGAAATAATAAACTGGTGCTGAAATAGTATACTTATGTGGGTATTTCTTTTTAACGAAAACATTGATTTCTTTTCTAGAGAAACATATTGGTGTTCAGTGACTGACTCCATTTCCACTGCTTGAGACAAAAGTTTAAACTTGATCTTCAGCATTTCAAGTGTCATGTCCAACTGTTTAGGGTTTGATGGGAGGGCAAAATGCTATTTCAGTGGTATGCCATTAAAATAAAAAGCATTGAGTTGTCCCTTGCATAGTCAATATTTTTTTTATTTTATTTTTTAAATACCTTTTTTCATAAGCTGGCGCGGACATTTCTGTGTCTGTCCTTTTAAAGTGACTTGTCAGATACAAGTCAGATTTAAAAACAACGTAACAATAACAAACTGGTAAAAGGCAAAGTTTTGGATTTTAAACTCTTAAAACTAAACCAAATATGAGAAATCAATTTCTTGTGCATTTAGATTTCCAAGTGGCTTGGTGAATGTTTTTGACAGGCATTTTAAGAACAGATAATTTGATTTCCTTTTTTTTTTTCTCTTTCCTCTCCTTTCCTCCAGAAATCCCTACCAATATCATAGTTTCCAATTGGTGTTTGCTTGTTGTTAGTGGTGTTAGTGGTTTATTTGGTCTAATTAATCCATTAGTCTTAATTGGCAGGAATGCTTTGGGGTGGAGTCTCTTGACTGTGCTCTGCTTTGCCTGGGGAGCTGTGTGCGGCTGTGACCCAGGCTCCCCGTTAGGTAAAGGTAAACCTGAAGACGAGGGTTGGAAGAGCCTCCGGGCTCTTTGGCCACAGATGGGCGCTCAGCCCTCAGCACCATCCTGCCCTCAGAGCTGCTCCTGTGGGCATCGCCCGCTTCCCCTCCAGCGCGGAGCGGACGAGCAAAAGCAGCAAGCTGCCTGAGACGTCGCATCCCAGTCTGAAGGCCCAGGGTAGGGAAGAAGAGCAACCTAAGGTGCACCAGAGCATTCAGAATTTAGACTTCATTGCTATTATTTCTCAGCAGCCTTTATCTGTCATAATCTGCTTAGCCTGCTGACTCCAGCTAGCTGGTTTTGAAAGACCTGCAGGCATGTAGCAGGCAGTGTGGAAATTCCCCAGCACATTGTTTCCTCAGTTTGGCTGGTGCTTTCACAAGTTTTCCTGCACCCTTCCAAAGTTCTCTTTGCATTTTTGATTCTTTCGGGGATTAATGCTGCTGTGGTTGACAATGGCAATTATTCCCACCCCATTTCTCAGGATTTGCCACTTAGTGCCACGCAGGCACGGTACACAGAGTAAGAAGCCAAAGGAGTGCAGAACTGTAAAAATAATCAAAGTAAGCAGAGAGAAGTTAAACTAAGCTGCCACTGCGTTGACAGGGTGTGAGTAGATTCTGGTTGTTAATAATATTTGTGCACCCTAACAAGGTCTAAAAACCCAGTGTAAACTAAACGTGTGAAGAAGGCAAATGGAGTGTTGTTACTTAGTGTATAAACATGCATTGCACTTCTATAGTCAACTTTCTTTTCCTGTTAGGGCGTTTTGTCTTTGCAAGCTGAAGACATACTTAGATCAGTATTGAGGCCTGAAAGTTAGATCTGTTTTTATTGGTTCAGCTGAAAGAACAGCAATAAAGGGATTAGGCATTAGGCATGCTATAGCCTTCTTAGTGCAGTTCAGCTGAACCGGTGTTAACACGCCTAGAAAACTTGGGAAGCACGGTATGTATGTAAACAGCTATCAGGAACTCTGCTGTCAAACTATGTCAAGACTGCCTTCAGAGAAGCTCATTGTTGTGCCCTAAGATGTTTTTCGTGCTACTGGCCAAGTGGTTCAACGCGTTGTAAACAATTTTTGTAGAACAAATCTGATTACTCCAATTATTACAGAGTTAGCGCTCATGTAAAACTAAGTCTGTGAAAAAAATCCCAACCACCTAAGGCTGAGAAACAAAGAGGAAAAACAGGATTAAGATGAATTAGTGAAGGTCAGTTCCCTTGTTTCACTGATGTGGAAAGCAGGTACATGAGATGTATAAAAACAGATTGTCTTTTGGCATGGCTTCCGAAGGAAATGGGGCACGCTGCTGTGCTGGGCCCATCTGCCGGGCACTCATTCCTCTCCGCTCACGCCTCCTGACTCCCATTCCTTCCACACACGACTTCCTAACCCGTTGGCTCGTCCTCCGCCTGCGGTAGTTTAGACTTCTCAAAGAGGAATATGTGCCTACGAGTTTTCCTGAGACTGAAACACCGCTGAAGTTAGGGTTACCAGTGGGAGAGGGAGCTGCAGCCCGAGTGCAGTAGCTGGCTACATGTCCTGTTTTGTTTCTTCTCTGCTAGGTCAGTACTCGTGCAATTACAAAAGCACGGGCGTGCTTCCACTCCTCAGCTATTTGATGGATACGGGGTTATCTTGGGGGCAGGAGGGTGTTTGTCTGTAGGATGGTGGGCACAAATCCTTAGGGAACCAAGTTGTTGTAGTTCTGCTGGTCTTAGAAAAAAATTTGTAAATTAGCCTAGAAACACCCTCGTAGTGGAGAACCTTACAGGAAGGCAGAGCACCAGGTTGTCGTCTGGTACAGTAACAAATTATTCAGAAATCAATACAGTTTGTTTTGAAAAATTCTATGTTTCAAATAAAAAGAATGAGCTGCTTGTGTTCTGTTGTGTAAGATCTGTAAAAATGAAACTACTTCGGAGAGCTAAATATACATAACTTCACATCTTTTGTATACTTCTGTGTTTTGTTTGCAGGTGCTAGAAACATTCGCTGGACGCCTGATTAGAATAGGAGTTTTAGCAAGGCGGGATATTCCCAGCCTTACAAAGTACCAGATAATCCTAGCAAGAGATCAATACAGAAAAAACCCTTCTTCACAAAATGTGGTAAATGTTTTTATTTATTTCATGTTATTAAAGTAGTGAATAAGTAGTAATACCACATAGTGTACAAAGTTTCCTGTTACATTTTAAGTTAAATTTCCTTTGTAACATTCTATTTTTAGCCCTAAAATAAAATATGCTTACTTCTTCTACATTTCTTGATGCTAATATAGGAAAGTTAAGGAAAAGATGAAGAACTTAATTTCCAAACTGAAATTGTTTTAAGAACTTAAATTGTAATTACTGACTGCCAAGTTTACACTTTCCCCTCAGAACTATGTTACTGCCCCTATTTTTCTGTAAATTGTCATGGAGTGTTCAAATTTTGCAAACTTGAAAAAGAAAATTACCTAAAAAAAATAAAGACTGTGTACCTTAAAAAGAACATTGGGAAATACACTTCACAGTAGGCAAGACAACTTTCCTGACTTAAATTTTGTAACCACATCTGGGTAGATGTGCTGGAAATCTCTCGTTTTGCCAAAGTGGATGGTTCAGCTGTCAGATTTTGAGTGGTGCTGCATCGGAAAGTAATGAGCTAATCTTGGAAGATAATACAAGTATTTTGGAGATCATTTTGGAGGTGGAAAAAGATTGCCTTCATTGATCATGAAGAATTGTGTAACCTGTTTCCTGAAGCTTTTGATAGACTACTCGCTGTGCATTAGTTTGTGCTCTGGCTCCACTTCTCAGATGTCAATCTTATTCTTGTCATAGGAATCGCAGTGTGATTCCTGCTGCTTATTGACTTCAATGATAATTTAATGATAAATCTGTTATATTTTCACAGGGAATACATCAAGGCATAATTGAAGGAGATTTTGCACTTTGTATCAGTTTGTACCACGGCTATGAGCTGCTGCTGCAAATGGGAGTACGGTCATTGTTTATCTACCTTTGTGGAATTATGGATGGAGCAAAAGGTGAAGTGTCTTCAGAAACACCCTTCCTTTTGTCTTCAGTCCTTCTCATTTAATTTGCCTCATCCCTATGGCTAGTTTTGCACAAAACAGCTTGCAGACAATGAATGGGCTACAAATGTAATTGGTATTTTGTTCCCCTTCATCCCTATTGGAAATATGTTAGCACAATGTTAAAGATAGAGTATATTTGGGAAAGCAAGAGTGTTTATATGGCAGCAGTTCTGAAAAAAATAAATCACAAACAGAACTCAGAGTAAGTGGCAGTAAGATCTTTGTCTCTCCAAAGAATAACCAGCAAACAATTTAAACTGAGAATTCGTTTGGTCTTGTAAAGCAATTCCTCCCCCTGTTGCAAAACACATGCATGCGTGAGCTTCAGGTGTCTTTACCAGAAGATGACAGATTTGGGCACATCACACTAGAATTTCTATCCCAGCTGTGTAACATCTTACATGCTCACTAAGCAAAATAGAAAGTTGGTTTCTGTTCTGGCCTCATTTTATTTTCCTAATTCTATCACTAATTATTGTGAGCGTTTTGCAACTCTCCAGAGTCGGTTTTAGACCTGCTGGGTTGATCTGGAAGACCTGGTTTGGTACTGACATCTTTTCTGAGGGGGAAAGTTTCCACTTGGCAATGTCAGTCCAACTGTAAATGTCTTCTAAACACTGGATGTGGGAGGGGAAGGTTCCAGCTGTTCAGATGGACCTGGTGTGGCCCTCAGGTTCCTTGCTTCATTTTGGTTTACACTTAGCTGTGTAACTGTGTGGTAACTTACAAAAGCTACTTCACTTACAGCACTGCTTAATTAAAATGACACTACTTCATCCTACATCTGAACCAAAAGCGTGCAGTGCTTGCTTCATATTATAGAATATCTACAGAATATATTTTTTTAGTATACATGTGCTAATAATTTCTCATTATTATGTTTTTGACATTTTTACAATTTATTACTTTTGCAAGTGCAGATTTCTACATATCTGATGGTATAGTGTTCTTAGACATAGGAACCAGAGAGCATTTCATGTATTTCCTAATTTCTCAGATTCCTTAAATCCCTGTCTGCTATTGAAAGATGACTGATGGAAAATAATAAATAAATAATATAATTTATTAATTATTATTAATAATAATTCTAATAAATAGGTCTTCTCTAGTGGTTCTGGTAAATTTGGCTTCTGATTTGAGTAGAACAAAATTCTTTTCAACATTGACATAAAATAATTCAATAAACTTCTTGATTCTAGCTTTTAGTCTAGGTTCCCTTCTCTGAGTGACTGGCAGCGTTTAATAGAATCATAGAATCACAGAACAGTTTGGGTTGGAAGGGACCTTTCAAGATCATCTAGTCAAGATTGCCTACCATGGGCAGGGACATCTTTAACTAGATCAGGTTGCTCAGAGTCCCATCCAGCTTGACCTTGAACACTTCCGATGATGGGTCGTCCACAATTTTCTCTGGGCAGTCTGTCGCAGTGTCTCATCCATCTGGATTGGATGACTTTTCTAGTGCTAAATGGTTGATGTAAAACTTTTCTGTTTACCCATAGGACCAGGCTTCTGTTTATACACGTTTGTCATGTTTAAATTCATGTTTAAATTCTATAATGGCATCTTCCCCCAAAAAATATTGATGCCAAACAACATTTCTTACGTTTTCTAAAGCTAACGTGTCTTTTAGTTCTTGAAAGGAGCTTTCTACTTCTAAGAAGCTTGTCTTTTAGATAGCAAAAATTATATTAATTCTTGAGATTAAATACTAAGGTATTTCAACTTTTTACAAAGGGCTAACTCGTACGAAGAATGAACTTGGTCGTAATGAGGACTTCATGAAGCTATATCAGCAGCTTAGAGACATGTTTTCAGACACATCTCTGGCTTCAGCAAATGAAAATGTTTACAAGAGTAAAACAGGTCAGCATTTCCCTTTTGGGGACAGAATGTTTACTTTCTGTTTGAATGAAAGAGTAGATAGCTCTACATTTGTAGATGCAGAAGCTGTCCATTGTGATACACTTGTCTAGTATTCTTTATTCCAGATTATTTCCCCAGATTCTTTTTATTTTTTTTTCTTCTCTCAGTGGTTTTAGCTACCTTGAAACAAGATTTCTATGTTTGAAGATTTCAATTTGATTTAAAATGAAAGGTTAAAATAGTACTGTTTGACTAGGTATCTTTTACACTGTGACTGTAACAAAAGCAACAACAACTGCGTTTAAAAAATGTGCTTCTATAAATAGTTCACAGAGTTTGTTTAGGTGAATGCAATTAGAACTAGTGTCAGGCATTTGTATGTCTGTCTCAGAGAATTACAATGAGAGGAAATGAAATTCACTAAAGCCTCATACTTGTTTCAGTTTTACTTATACCCTTAATTGCTTTATGTCCTTTTCAGTGTTTGAAAATAAAAAGGAGTTTATCTACGGTCATCCAAAATTAAGGAAATTGGAGGAAATTGTAATAGAACACTTCAAATCCCGGAGAAAGGGATGTTCTGGTAAGGACCAACAACTCGAAGAAAAAGTATCTAAACAGTTGAACCTGTGGTTGAAAACAAGTAATGTCTTACTGATTTATTTCTGAATTTGTTCAAGTCCTCCTTTATTGTCTTGTATGTTTATATATCTTCTGTGTGGAAAAATCTTCTTTAGAAGAACTATACCATAAAATTTCTTTAAGAAAAAGGATTTTATGAGCTATCATTTTTAATTTGATATTAACTATTCTACCAGCTTCATAAAATAATGCTAGTAAACTCATTCCTAGTGCTACTATATCTCTTGATTTTCATAGTCACAAAATTTGTTCTGGAAACCATTTCTCAGTGCAGTCCTACTATTACCTCCTGCAAAGTTAGATGCAATGTACTTATGGAGCTTAAGGATAAACGTTCTGATATCCAGCCTATTGCTAAGAATGACAAACTCTGAGGCATTGATTTGCTTAAAGTTTACAGTTTAAACAAGTTTAAAACCTCCAATTACATTAATCTGTCTCTCATTCGTTTTC
The DNA here is from genome assembly GCF_964289735.1 of Phaethon aethereus. Lineage (NCBI taxonomy): Eukaryota > Metazoa > Chordata > Aves > Phaethontiformes > Phaethontidae > Phaethon > Phaethon aethereus. The sequence continues at coordinate 1,658,422 of NC_138579.1, forward strand.
ATCTTGACCGAAAGGGAGAAGAAAAATATGTCATACAGTAGCATGAGATTATGAAGCAAAATATTCTGAAACACTCAGACATTTCTGATTTTGGGAAGTTTCAGCTTCTCGATCCAATTATTGCTTTTGGAATTATAACATCAATAACAATATTTTTTTTTTTTTTGCAACTTCTTCACTTTTTTCCTTTGGTCTGTTTGGATCTTTGTGCTCTGTGAAGTTCTGATAATTTCTGACCTGCCCTTCAATTTTGTGGGGTTTTTTTTCCTATCTGAGATGCTTGATTCTCAGAGTACACTTTCTAGTAGCAGTGTAGGCAACTTTAAGTTCCCTTGTTTTTGTTAGTTTATAGTATGTCCGAATACCTTTAATCAAATTACTTTCTTCTTTTTTTTTTGTCCCTCCTCCTGCCCTCCATCCATAGTTCTCCCTGCCTCCCTCCATGCCTCTCTCTTGTTTCCTGTAACAACATCTTTCTAAGCTATTGCCTTTTGTTTTCAAATTCTGTATTCTCTACTGGACTTACATAAGTTTCATATTTAATACTCTTCCATCTTCCTTTGATAGCATAGATTTTGCTGTCCTATGAATCCCATCAGATATTTTTCCTTGCAATGTTGGTCAGACATGTCTCTTAATATTCCTAACAGGTAATTAATATACAAATGTTTTGATGTTGTGTCTTGTGTCTGTGTGTATGAACCTCAGAAGCAAGTAGGCATGAACCATGAGTCTTTACTGTTATAAACACAAAATTGCAGTAACTGTGCAGGAAGAAATACATAATCTTTTATACCATAATTGGTGAGCTATGGTAGCGTATCTAGTCATATCTTGAGCTAGACATGTTAGGTTTTCCTGACGTCTTTCCTCGCTCCTGATCTCTGTAATCTCCTTTATCCTCGTAACTAACGTGCAAGGCAAGGCCATGGGGAATATAAAGCAGTCTCCTGAGCAGAGTTCTCTAGATGCATGTAGTTAAATCTAAAGGAAGTACGAACAACTGATCCTGAAATCTTTGTGTAGAACACAAGGCCAGAAAACACTTTACAGTTCAGTCTGATTACAAAGTTGGAGGCATTCTAGTAACTTCTTGTGTCTCCTAAGCTTATGCATCACTGGCCCAATTGCACGGGGCAGTTGTCAGAAATAGTGAGAAGTTGTGATTTTATTTATTTGCCTTATTATATATCATTATAGTGTCGCTGATGATACCTTTTGAGCAATAACCCAAAACCTGTATTTCTCCCCTTACTCCCTGTTTCTTGCAAGTAAACTCTAAATTCACATGTCAACAAGTAGCTACACCCTCAGTTCTGGTTTTAGACTCTGACTGAATAGAGCATGCACCTGTGTCCTGATTTCTTCCTCTTCTGGACAAGAATTTGTCATGGGTCTGTTAAAAAAAACTTGAGTACTTATTAAGATTCCAAACATAATCACATGTATCTTTGCACGCGTATCAGAAGACTCTGAAATAAAAGCCTAAAGCATTATGTGACCAGTGGAAAATACATTCAGCATTTGTTTCTGGAACTCATGCAAGTGTGTAGTATCTCTAGAGAAAAAACTGATGTGAACAAAACCCCTGAACCTAACTCTGCTTTGTCCCAGTTATGCATTGCTGAACTACTCTGCTTCATAATTTACTGTGCTCATGCCTGTTTAACTTTTAAAACCAGTAACTGCTTCTGTAGACCATTTTCCTTCAAAAGCCCTGCATTTGAGACAGAAAAGGAGAATATGAATAACCTAAGTCATTAGCCATATCAGGATTAACAGCAGCTCTTTTTCCTCCTTTTGGAAAGAAAACCCTCATGCGAGAACTTGTGGGAGTAGTGCCAAGTTGCCTGTGCAAACTCTGAACTATTTCTAACTAGCGATCAACCAGGTTGAGTTTGAGCTTCCTGACCACGTAGCTATTGTCCCTGCTTTGCAAGATGCACTTACAGCAATTCGGGTAAGTGCAAGATAATGTTCTGGCCAGCCCTTAAGAAATGTTGGCTCGGCATAATGAGCTTCTCCCAGCTAATCTTCCATACCTGGATTACTTGTCAGATTGATTATGGGCTGCTAATGTCTTGAATTTTCTGAGTCTGGTTTTGGATAAGGTCAAGGAGGTAATGGCAGCAGGATAACATTTTTTACAGTACAGAGGCAGATGCTACTGAGCATTATTACTATTCAAGTCATGAGAATATGGTAAAAATAGATATAGAATAATGTTGGTCATAATAAAGTTGGTGGAGGAGAATAATATGAACTCATGTAAGATATATCCAACCTGCACTTATTTTGGAATATATAGCTTGTCAATCTGCTCTGGATGGTAGATTATGCAGAACACATTATATCAGTGTTGCAATTGTCTGGTTTCTAGCTGAAAATATTGAATCTTATTCACCATTTCATTTCTAGTCCTTCACTGGGGACTGGTTTCTGTACTTGACAGATGACCTCCCATATTGGCTGCTATTTACTGAAACAGTGCAGTAGAGTATCATAGATTGGAAGGGACCTCTGGAGATCCTCTTACCTAAGCTCCTTGTTTGTCAGCCTCAAGAGTGAAATTGGTTTTGACCAGAGCAGCCATCTGCATAATCTGCCTGAGAATTCAAGGCTCATCTTAAAAAGAAATGGGGAAAACGGTTAGCTTCAGGTTCTCCTTTTGGACTTAAGCTGCTGAAAGCATTTCTGCATGTACATATGACCACCTAAAAACTAAAATAGAATTTCTCATAGTTATTCAGACATACATATATATATATATATGCTTATCCCTTATACTTCATGCTTCAACTTCAGGAAATATCTTGAAGTTAACTACAGGCATAGCATGAAACCATTGTCAAGCACCAAGTGACTGTTCTTTGGATGGTCAGGGGAACATGTCTCTACACATTCAGTCTCGAGAATTTTAATTCCTTGTCTAAGCTTTCTTTTAATGAGATACAAAGGTGTTTGGTGGAGAATTGTGTGGAAAAAGTACATCTTTATCCCTGGAAACCTATTTGATTTCATCCGAGGTCTATGTCTAGGTAATGCATGCAAGCTGTGCCAATTTCAGTAATCCATTACATCCTTTTAGAGATTCTCTTTTCTTAACATACTTTAAGGTTTTTACTTCATAGCATGCAGTAATGGGCATGTTGTTTTACTATTTGGATAAGATAAACAGAAGCTGACTGTTCAAGACTTGCATGTTGCTTAGATAGCTTTTGCTTGTGCTCATGAAGGCAGATACCCTTATATGTTTAAAAAAAGGAAGGAAAAAAAAAGAAGTTGAGTACACAGATGACAAAATCTGTGATGGTATAGCCTAAAAAATGTGGTTTTGGTAAAATGGGCCTCGCTAAGAAACTGTGTAGCAATGCAATTATTTTTCCCTTTTCTTTAAAAGAGGAAAAGTTTTCTGTGCTATTGAAATGAGAGATATAAACAGTTGTGATGACAGATCATTCAGAAGCAGCAGATTATGGTATTAAGGGAAGTTTGTGCACATTTCTGCTGTCAGAATTACGGATTTTCTGTAGTAAATCATAGAAAGCTGATATACACCTCTCTTACTCCACCATTCTGTATCCTAGACTAATGGTAACTGGTTTTTACTGCTATATACTGCTAACCTCGTCTAACTCTGGGCACTTAAGTAGCAGATTTAAAAGTTACATTGAGGCTCTTTGGAAGAAGGCACCTTAAACTTTATTTGAAGACAATTGTCATCAAACCTGAGCTTTTCAAAGTAACTTTAGTGATGGTACCTCAGATATAAGACATTCACTATAGTTGGTGTAAATTCTTCAAAATTAGAATACTGCTTTGATTCCAAAGAGGAATTGTTCAAGCAGGTATATCTCGGAGCATTTTCTGGGAGGTTTGTCTAAATTGGCTGAGGGGCTCCTAATTGTCAGTTTTCTCTACTGATTTTTTGGTTTATTTACATAGGTTTTGGAGTTTTTTTTAATGAAGTTTCTTTTAAAGAAAATTTATTTGGAAAAAAACCAAGATGCAGTATACTTGGACAAAATCTTCCCATTAAGTGAGATGAGAGCTGTGAATGTGTAGCTTGTGGAATGACCTGTCCTTACTTTTTTACTGGTAATTATTTTAAAATCATGCATAAAAATGATTTTCTGCCTTTTTAAAACTAAACAGATCAAGTCACCACTGAAAGCACATCTGTGGACACTGTGGATACCAGAGTGATGATCTTCTCATCATTTCGAGATAGCGTGCAAGAAATTGCAGAAATGCTTTCCCGGCTCAGTCCGGTTGTTAGAGTAATGACATTTGTTGGCCACTCCACAGGAAAGAGCACAAAAGGCTTCACACAAAAGGAACAACTAGAGGTAAAGAAAATATGAGATTTGTATAAGGAAATAGTGATAAAGATAGCTACTGAGTATTGATATCGATTGTACGGCAGTGACTGAACTTTAAAGTGACGTTAGTAAATTCCTGTGTAGTTCAATTGATTTCAGAGTACCCAAAACTATACTCACTGAACAGAATGTATAAATAGAAACATTTTATAAATTTACATCTACATTACATTAAGAAATGCAAACTCTTATATATTTGAAGGTTTAGGTATAGAGACCTTTAGATTGGATATTAGGAAAAATTTCTTCACCGAGAGAGTGGTCAGGCATTGGCACAGGCTGCCCAGGGAGGTGGTGGAGTCGCCATCTCTGGAAGTGTTCAAAAAACGTGTGGATGTGGCGCTTCGGGACATGGTTTAGGGGACATGGTGGTGTTGGTTTAACGGTTGGACTTAATGATCTTGAAGGTCCTTTCCAACCTTAGTGATTCTGTGATTCTGTGAAAATCTGGGGAAATGTTAAAATACTTAATTGCTATGGGGTTGTCTTTTTTCTTGTAGGTAGAAAAAATAACATATATCCTTAAATTTTGATGTAGCAAAGTTTAAAAAAAAAAACCCTAAAAATTATTTAATTGCAAATTTGGGAAGATCAATTTTAGAAGAATGCCATGGTTGGAGTCAGAATAAGGTGTGCTTTTTTTCCCGTATTTTAGAATTGAAGTGTTGGTATGTTGATAAAATTAGTGCATGGTATTTGATCACAATGAAATAGTTGACAAACTCAGAAAGACTGAGTTTTGTAGCTTTAAAACATAAATTGATTTTTTTCAACTTCTGTCTGAACCTAGAAAAACTGCAAAGTGTGTATAAGGGGCTTTCTTCTAACCTGTTAAATTTAATTTTAATCGTTCATTCAGGTGGTAAAATGCTTTCGTGAAGGTGGGTATAACACTCTGGTCTCTACCTGTGTTGGGGAAGAAGGCTTAGACATTGGAGAAGTTGATCTCATCATCTGCTTTGATGCTCAGAAAAGTCCAGTTCGCCTCGTGCAGAGGATGGGCCGAACGGGGCGCAGGCGGCAAGGCAGGATCGTTGTCATCCTCGCCGAAGGGCGGGAGGAACGCGTGAGTGTGGACCTTTTTTGTCGCTGGGAAAACAAAGTGACTTCGCTAGTCTGTTCTGGGAAACTACATACTGTCCATTAAAAATCACAGCAATCCTGAGCACTCCTTGCAACATTTTAACTGTCCCTACAGGAAATATTCTAAAAACATATGCCCTTTCTCAATGTGAAGGGCTTCAAGCCTTTGTTCTTCGTAACACTTACTTTGCAAATGATAAACTGAGACTCGGAAGATACAGGGTGTTTACCAAGGGTACAGAACAGTGTGCGGGAGAGATAGGGATGAAGCTCTGTGAGCGGGAGGGCTGGAAGCGTCTCGCTCCGGATTGCTGACGACACTACGCTTTCAGACGAGTACTTAGTGGTAGCAGACTTGCGTGTGAGGTCTGAAGAGATCAGCTTAAGTGGAAATCTACTTTTGCTAAATTCCTGAACCTCAGCACTCACCTCAGAGTATAATTAATCGTCTCTGAGAGCAGGCTGCCCCTTGGGAAATGGATGTCCAGGGGGAAATCTAAGCCGTAAGTTGTGAGCTGGGAGAACTGAGCTTCAGCTGTGCCAGCACAACGGCCCAGGTTCATCCCGCAGCCGCGCCATTGCTCGGTCTGATCCGAGGAGGCTGGCGGGGCAGGGTTTAGGTGGAAGGAGGCAAGGCAGTCCCTGTTGACATCACTCGTTGGTGAGGCAGGTTGCAGAGTAATACGAACCCGCGTCTTTACAGTTTCATCATGCAGCCCTTGTTGGAATGCAAGCCATTTTTAGCGTGCACCTCACTGTTCTGGCTGAAAATTGATTTTGCTCTTTGCTGGTTTTGTTTACTTGTGAGGTTGGTTCTGAGTTGGATCAGGTTTCACAACAGAGAAGGCCGATATCTATGTAAGCTAATTGTAAACACAAAATTTCAGAGCCTTGCTATTATTTATCCCAGTCAATGTTGTGCCTCTGGTTTAAATTTGTTTGTAACAGGGATTTAATTCTAAATGAGGGTCCAAAGAATCCTGCCTGAGAAAAAAAAAGCTGCTTTTTAAAGGGGTGAGGAGGGGTGAGGGATAAAAATGGTAAAAGTGAATGGTATTTATAAATAGATATTTTCCTGTGCTGCTTATGAAAACTGGTTATTACTGAAAGCTCTGCTCTCTAATGGGATATTAAAATGGTCCTTTAAATTCCTTGGAGTTTCACATAAGCAGTTGGATTACTGGGTTCTTCATATTTTCTCAGAAATCTTTGAAGCATAATCTTCCTACAGGTAGGATAATAATTTTATATAATATTTTTGTTTTGAGATCATTAAATACAATTGCTGAAAAATAGTGCCTTGCTCTGTTTGGTTTTGCTTGGGTTGTTTTTTTTGCTTGTTTGTTCTGGGGTATTTTGTTTTTTGGGTTTCTTTTGTGTTTTTTTTTGTTTGTTTGTTTTTTAAATTGAGTCTCCTTCCAGATCTGTTAATGTAGAGATTCTTCCTCATCACATAACTTGCAGCTAAGTAATTAGTGGTCTCATCTTAATTCATGGGATTTTGTTGGGGTTTTTTGGTTTGTTTGGGTTTTTTTGTTTTGTTTTTTTTTTTTTAATCAAACCACTTCAAGGCAATTATAAAGCTACTGAAAAAAATTTATTGGGAAAAATTGGAAAATGCAGGTCTGGGAGTTTGCCATTTGACAAGAATTTCCGTTACAGAAGTGACTGTTGCTCTGTGCCGCTCGCTCCTCCCTGCCTGTTTCCCCGTCCGGTTCAGCTGCCCACCTGGAAGCGCGCTGCGTCTCGGCAGCGTGGCGCACGTCACGCGCTCGCACCCTACGCCCCGGCTTCCCTGGGCCGTCGGTTTACCAGTCTTCTACCTTCCTAGTCTGGCCGTATGCTGAGATGTGCTGTGTTTTGGTTTGGGCTTTTTAACCTCCTGTGGCAGCGGAGCTGCATGTACATCAGCCTGGATGGGAGCCGTTCGCTGCGGCTTTAAACCGATACGGAAAGGGCTCAGAGGCACAGGGGAGCTCGCAGCCGCTCAGGCTGCTGTCAGGCCAAGCTGACGTTCTCTGTGAAACAAAGGAAAAGGAAACCTACTGTCTCAGTAACAGCAAAGTAACACTTCTGTTAAGCAATGAATTTGGTAATACAAATCTTCTTTTCCATAAAAATATTTTTTTGCCTGTTCTAGGCTTAAAAGATATTTATGGAAATGCCTGAGGGACAGTATAGTAGAGCTAGCATTAGCCTCTTCCAGTTTTACTCGGAGAGAATCTTTTTGTGTCCATCTCCTCTAATCCTGGCTTCCAAAGATCATCTCTCTCAAAAGAACGTAGCAGCCGTACTGTCGTACGCGGAGCGCGTAGTCTGCCTAACTGGGCGTGCTGGCTTCACCGGTGACCTGTCACAGAGACTCAGGGAATAGTATTAAGACAAGAAATCTTCAGAGCAGGGACCAGTTTCTTTCCTTAGTATCTCCATCTTTGTCTTGGTTTCTCTGTTGCAGAATAAAAATGGAGTGGTAATAAAAGGACTTGATGTGTGTATGACATTAACAAATAATCTTATGCCTTTTTTTTTTGCTTGACCTCCTTCTTTTGTTTCTGATGTAACCTAATTTACGTCATCCCTGTATCTGTTGCAGATTGTAAATTCCCCCAGGCAAAGGCTGTGTTTCTTTTTCTCTCAAGTGCTGTGCCCACTTCCATTCTATTTAAAGAGTATAAAAAGCTGTGCATTGTTTGATATTTTGTATTGTTTGCAACCGAAAGAACAATCACTGTTCTTTGGTACATCCTTGCTTTCGGTACATTTGCTTTCAATGTTTTACCTAGGCACAAAACGATGATAATTCAGATTTAATTTGACTTAGATATTTTAGTATGGAAGCTATTCAAAAAAAGAAAAAAAAAAAAACTTAGTATGTTTTAATGTATTTGTGATCAATTTTCAATACTACCTTATTGCTTTGTTTTTTTCATCTGTGTCCTGTTCCTTTCCCCTCTGCTTTGGTTACCATAACATGGAGGCATCCTGCAAGTCTTGAACTTGCACTTCAAGAACTTGAACAAGCAGTTATGTTGACCGAACTGACAATATTCACAGAAGAGGGTATATGGCTGGCTCTCGGGGCCTTGCATGATATTTTGTTTTAGTTGTGTTTGAGGAAGAAAAGAAAAAAAAAAAACCCAAAACCATCTTGATGATGGAACATAAAATAATGAGAAACCCCACAGACACTCAGGTGTTCTTTTACTTTTGATCAAGTCATGTGAAAAAACAATCCAACAACATATGATTTATCTTCTCTTTTACAGACTTACAATCAAAGCCAGTCTAACAAAAGGAGCATCCACAAAGCTATTTCAGGAAACAAAATGCTTCATTTCTACCAGCACAGCCCACGTATGATTCCAGAAGGCTTAAACCCAAAGTTGCATAAAATGTTTATTACTGCTGAAATATATGAACCAAGCAATTCAAGAACGCTTTCCAAAGAGAGAAGATCTAGTTCCCTCCAGCATAAATCTGCTCTCTTTTCCTGTGTCACCGGTAAGAGGATTATGGTGTTTTTCTAAGCACTGTGTAAGCTGTGCTATTCCATGTTGTTATATTACAGCATATTAAAACTGAGGGCTCACATGAGTTTTGAGTCTCTAGCAAAAGCGTAATTTCTGTCAGCAGTAACCTTTCAACTGTGATACTGTGCTGACTGCTGCTTTGATTCCTCATCCTTTTCCTTTAACATCCTCAAATCACAGTTCTGTCCTTAAATATCTGTGCTTTCAGATCAAACATTTCTTTCATCTTTCTCCATAGAGCTTCTCATGGAGTCAGAAACTCCAGCTACAAGCAGGAGGCAAGTGTTAGTGATGTCTTCTGAAGACGTCTCATATACCTATGTCAGATGGCATAATTGTCACTTACATATTCAGTGATAATTCTGTACCAAATCTGGTTTTGACCTGTAACAGTTAGGCTTAATGTTTTTATTAATTCAAGAAGAGGATGTCTTATACCTTTGTAAATGACAATAAAACAGAAATGCTTGAAAAGTGCAAGATTTTGAGGAGAGGAAAAGGAGAAATCAAGGGTAGGATTTTTAGGAATTGGACACACCCTTGGAGGAAAATGAATCTAAAAAGGGAAGTGGCTCTTTAGTTGATGCAGTTACATGGCACTGAAATGCTCAGTAAACTGAAAAAAATTATGTGATAGGTAGAATGAGCTAAGTTTTGTAAATACTTAGAAATCGTCGTGCTCGATCTTTTTGGTTAAGTGCTTCCTGCAAAGACTGACAGCAACTTCTTGGAAGAAGAAACTCCTAAAAGCCTTGGGAAACTTCATATTTCAGTAAATGAGTAGTTAGACTTTAGAGTTAGTGGGTTTTAAATGCTTCTGATCACAAAAGTTCTTATTATCAAAATCTACATCTGATCTGTTTCCAAACACCATCCAGGGCAAACAGAAGGCTGAACATAGGGGAAGCAAGCTACAAAATCATGCAGAAAAAAATCAGCATCCCCTTTGGCCTCAAAACCAATTCATGCTATTGTTACCGAAAAGTTGGGGAAAGAACTTCTTAAGGCCAATGTCGTATTAAAGAGCAGGCATTCTTTATTTGGCGCCGGGTGCGTGGGGGATCCTTCTGCCTAGCATGCGCACCACTTCATAAGAGGCAGACATTTTTATACATGTCATGATTCACACATTCATTATATTTCCTGGAAAAAATAGACTTTATGTTGATGAGTTCCCAGGAGTCATTTACATAATTTCCCTCCCTTTCGCACATACTCCACACTGTCCTGGCAGGGGGTCCCTCCGGTGGTTGGGGGCCCCAGAGGAATTGTTCTCTTTACCTCTTGTCCAGGTATCAGTAACTTTGATTGCATCAACAACCTTCAACAACCTTGATTGCAGCAGTTAGCATGTCCCCCTCCTAAGCTCATATTTACATATCAACAACTTGGATTGTGACACTATCTTTATAGATGATCTAGATGAGGGAATAGAGTGCTCCCTCAGTAAGTTTGCAGATGCCACCAAGTTGGGTGGGAGTGTTGATCTGCTGGAGGGCAGGAGGGCTCTGCAGAGGGATTCGGACAGGCTGGATCGATGGGCCGAGGTCAACTGCATGAGGTTTAACAAGGCCAGGTGCCGGGTCCTGCACTTTGGCCACAACAACCCCATGCAACGCTACAGGCTTGGAGAGGAGTGGCTGGAGAGCTGCCCAGCGGAAAGGGACCTGGGGGTGCTGGTTGGTAGCCAGCTGAACATGAGCCGGCAGTGTGCCCAGGTGGCCAAGAAGGCCAACAGCGTCCTGGCCTGTACCAGCACTAGTGTGGCCAGCAGGAGTAGGGCAGTGATCATGCCCCTGTATTTGGCACTGGTGAGGCCGCAGCTTGAATCCTGTGTTCAGTTTTGGGCCCCTCGCTACAAGAAGGATGTTGAGGTGCTGGAGCGTGTCCAGAGAAGGGCAACGGAGCTGGGGAGGGGTCTGGAGCACAAGTCTGATGAGGAGCGGCTGAGGGAACTGGGGTTGTTTAGTCTTGAGAAGAGGAGGCTGAGGGGAGCCCTCATCGCTCTCTACAACTACCTGAAAGGGGGTTGTGGGGTTGTGGCAACGAGGGTGTTGGCCTCTTCTCCCAAGTACCTAGTGATAGGACGAGAGGAAATGGCCTCAAGTTGCGCCAGGGGAGGTTTAGATTGGATAATAAGAAAAATTTCTTCACTGAGATGGTGGTCAGGCACTGGCACAGGCTGACCAGGGAGGTGGTGGAGTCACCATCTCTGGAAGTGTTCAAATAACGTGTGGATGTGGCACTTCAGGACATGGTTTAGGGAACATGGTGGCACTGGATTAATGGTTGGACTTGATGATCTTGAAGGTCCTTTCCAACCTTAGTGATTCTGTGAGTCTGTGATAATATCTCCCATTTTGCAGGGTAGAAATGTAATGGAGAAGAATTAGTATCAATAAATCAATCTGTACGTGCCATCTTTGGATGTATGACACAGCTGTGGCATGGTTGTGATGCTGCTGCTCCTGATCATGACATTTCCCATTATGCCTCTGGAGCCTTCCGTAAGGCATTCTTATCTGGGTTTTGTGCACAACCCAGATGGCAGCCAGTGAGGAACACCAAGGATGGAATAAACAGACACAACTTGCAAGAAAATAAGCAGAGCAAAACATGGAATTAAAATAACCACTTTAGAATGTTTGAAAGTCTGTCCTAGAAAATAGAAATGAGAGGCAGTAAGTGCATAAAAAAGATAATATGCTGAATATATTTCCTGCTGAGGGAAAAGCACTTCAAAGGCTGTAATTACCAGGTTCCTTTTGTGTGAAATAGGTTAGCAGCTGCCACAATTGAAGCACATAGTGTGGGTGGAGGTCTATCAGTTGCCGAAGATGAACGTGATTGACTGCCCATCTTGCAAACAAGTGTTACATGAGTGCAAATGTTTAACCACCAGCTTTGTGTTGAAGTTCCTTTCAATACTGTGTGAAGCCAGTGTTTCTGATTTTAATGATATTCAAGATAAACCTCAAAAAGAAGAGAAAGAGAGGTCTTTATTTTTTGCATTTTCTCCTCTCCTTATTTCAGTGTCCCCTTCCACATTAGAAAATTGAAAAAGCTAGCGGTAATGAATAAGCTGTATATGTTCTTATTTATGCGCTCTTAATTTGTTCTTGAGGTTCAGTTAATCATTGGGTTTGTCCATGGAAGAATACATGTGCACAGAAACTGAAGTATAATGGACAGAAGTATCATAGAATTTCAAGCATTTGTAGTCAAAATTAAATATTTCTTGTTCTTAACTGGATTCAATTTCTATTACTTTTACACTATCCTTCCACTTCAAAACGTCTTTCATAGTTTTATGTTTGTCAATACCAGAAGGACACTTTATTCTTGTCTTGCCCCGTCGCTAAACAAGTGTGTTCTTCAGTTGTATGAGCTTTTCTCCAAAACAACAGCAACAAGAGCAAAAATCTGATTACTTGGCAGTCCTCTTATACTGTTTCTTCTAATTAGAGATGCTTTCTCTGTTTTGTTTTTTGTTTGTTTGGTTTGTTTTTTTTTGAAGAGTTTGCTAAAATTGAGTAGCATATTAGTAAGTGCAGTAAAATCAAAAAGCATTTAAGAAAGAATAGTTTTGCACTTAAAATGGCTTGGACTCATTGGAGGAATAAAAATCTCTGAACAGATATCTTTGGAGACAGCTCACATTTTTTATGTTCATCTTTTTTTACTTTATGAAATGAGAATAACTATCCCACATGATAATTGAAAAGGTGAAACTGCTGAAAGGTCTCGATAATCATCTCTAATGTTATTATCTTTGCAAGTTCTCTGCCAATCTCCCCACGCTGTGAGACGTATGGAACCACAATAGGCATGGCAAAAAATAGCTAACATGCATTAAAATGTGCTCTTTCCATACCATGTTGTTCCTGGTAGTTGAATGTCGTTTTAAACTATCAGTAATATCTTTTGTTTTTCTTTTTGCATTGCATTTGGCTAGATGGTGTCTCATTTTGTTAATTCTTCTTCTCCTGGTTCTTCACAATTACTCCACCCTTTTTAGATTGTATCAATTTTGAGTTGTCTATAGCTGTTTTCTTTGAAATTACAATTTCACATTATTTCTTTAATTGCTGTTTTTATCTTAATGATGCAATCTTCTTTCACTGTCTTTTTCTAAAATATACCAATGCCTTCCTTAGTCTTTAGACCTCTGTGGGGTCTTTTTAATGCCTTTCCAGTTGCCCATGCCTTTTAATATAGTTGTGGCAAGGCCTTTGGATGGCTGATAAATTTTCTGAGTTCATCTCCTATTTGAATTAAACATGCATAATAATGCACATTACCTTAGAATCATAGAATCATTAAGATTGGAAAAAACCTTTAAGATCATCAAGTCTAACCACCAACCCAACACGACCAAGCCCACTAAACCATGTCCTGAAATGCCACATCCACACGTTTTTTGAACGCCCCCAGTGATGGTGACTCCCCCACCTCCCTGGGCAGCCTGTGCCAGTGCTTGACCACTCCCTCAGTAAAGAAATTTTTCCTAATATCTAATCTAAACCTCTCCTGGTGCAACTTGAGACCTTCTCAAGTAGTCGTCAGAAAACTATGGAGGTACTGCAGAAGGCTGCCATTTTCAATGGTTATTTTCTTGAAAAAAACCAAAACCAAACAGTTAATCAAGGATGTGTTTATGCATATGTACTTCAGTTCCTTAAATTCAGATTTCTTGTCCTGACAACACCTGTGTAGCAGGAAGGCACACTGCTTTGTGTGCTGCACTAGGAATAAACCACTTTACACCTGCCTCGTACCAGCTTTGTCTTGTCCTGCTTTTCTCAGCAGATAACTGTCTTCATCTGATTCAGACAACATATGGCCTTTTGCTTCTGAAAAAATTCAGTCGCCTGCCTGCTTCCTCGTGTATCTATATTTTTTTATTTTATCTTTTTTAAAGAATGTTTTACCTTTGCCTTTCTCGGGTTACACCTTTCATTGTTTTCAGGATGATAGCTACACAAAATTTTCCTAATAAGTTGATGGTTTTTTTTAAAATAGGTGTAGCTGAAAGCTGAAGTAAGTTGAATTATTTTTTTCAGCCACTGAAAGATTGCAATCCAAAATACCAATTGCTTCTTCTTCTGTAGTCATGCCTGCCCCAAACAAGCTGCCTGTGCTGTGTATAGGAGCATGAATATCAATTTTCATCTGGCCAAAAGTGACCTCAGCAGCCCTATTGTGCTCACTGCTTTACCTGTTCTTCCCTGCTGACTTCCCTCTCCCCCATTCACACCCTTCTGGTAAAGGCAGCGTTATTCTGCGTCAGTAGTGCATCATTTCTTAGGTAAACCAGCAGAACCTTTGGACAGTTGAAAGTTTCTTTTGCATCAGCAGCTTTCTTCTTAGTGAGAAGAGGGACAGTTTATGACAATGGATTTGAGGTTATCACGGCTGGCTATACCGTCCTGGTCGATACGGTGCTTCCAGTTCCTTCTTTCTTGCCCTTAAACAGAGGTTATTCCTCTGAGAAGTGACAAATTCCCTGCTAGCTGCAGGCTAAATCCACCTTCTTCTCCCCCTCTAGGCTATTTCTTGCTCTCCTCCCAGTTCAGGGGAAAGGAAAATATTTTGGTTCTGGTGAAAAGCGTGGAAAAGAACATTAATGGTTTTAGTGATATGTTTGTCTTTGGTAGTACTTTGCATTCGTAACTCATAAAATGTTCTTGAAGATAATTGCCCTTAAAATGAGTATGTGCTACTTCACATGAAGGTGAGACACTGTTGCCAATTACTAAATTCAACAGGACATGGTAATCATAAAATCATAGAATGGTTTTGGTTGGAAGGGACCTTTAAAGGTCATCTCATCCAACCCCCCTGCCATGAGCAGGGATGTCTTTAACGAGAGCAGGTTGCTCAGAGCCCCGTCCAGCCTGACCTGGGATGTTCCCAGGAGTGGGGCATTGACCACCTCTCCGGGCAACCTGGGCCAGTGCTTTACCACTCTCATGGTGAAAAATGTCTTCCTTAGATCTCATCTGAATCTGCCCTCTTTTCTTTAAAACTATCACCCCTTGTCCTATAGCTGCAGGCCCTGCTAAATTCTCAACTACATACCCAAACAGCCTGATCATTCTCAACTAGGATGGGAATTTTCATCTCTAAGGAAAAGAAGAGCTCCTGGTACTTTGCAGTTACCCAATAGCATACAGCTTAGCTTTCTACAAAATACTGTAAAAAGCTACAGCTTACCTGTAGGATACTAATGAGATGTGTGTGTCTGGTGGTATTTTACATTCCCTAAGTGGGTCTGTCCACCAGAATGTAAATTTCCTACCTTCACTATATATTACCTATAGTGGTCTAAGCTATAAATAGAGCTATGATAGTTTATATGTTATTATTCATTATATATTTCTGTTAATCTAGTCAATGTATTTTTGAACTTTCTTTGAATCTTTTTCTGAAGTTTGCTTTTAGTTTTGAGAAGTCTTCTTGATCCACACAGTGAGTTTTAGTAATCTCTGAATTGTGACTGTGTAAAAATGAAGTACTTCATAATTTGCAGAATTGGTAGTATTCTGTTAATCTGTAATGATTCCTGATTAGTACAAATACATGGCTATTTCCCTGGGCAGCTGGCCTGTGTTTTAGTCAACTGTTATTTCAGAGTGCTCTGCAGAATTTCTGTGACATCTCTTTTTCCTTCTGTTAAGAATGGAGTCTTGAATTTGTGGTTTGTGAACACTGAGAATATAAGGTGGGGTTGTTTTGTTTTTGCTAGCCCTTAAGTGTGAAATAATGTTTTACTCATATGCTGGCAGCAGTCATATTTGTCCGGGTCCCTGTTTCTTTCCATTTTAGTTAGGTTTCACTTGATGTGAAATGTCAGTCCTGTCAGAGCTTATGGCATTTCCTCACCTGAGTAGAACAACAATGGAGAGGGTTTTAAAATATTAAAAAGTAGAAGTGAGAACTTGCACAATAGTTTTCTTTAAGGTAATTTTCCTTTAGCACAAGATCCACTTCTGTTTCCCTCCCTCTGTAACAGCAACTAGGTTGCATGGCTGAAAAAGAGTCTGAAAGCAGACTTCAGCTCCTGCTTTTCTCCTTTAGCCAGAGATGCCCATGTATTCAGTCAGATGGTCAGACCTTCCCTGCATTGTAAGAAATTACTGTTTCTGGTGAAGGGAGCAGCTGAGCAACCTGTAATTTAGGCATTACCCTGCTGCCTGCTGGACCATATTGCTCTTCTGCTTTACCAGCCAAGGGGATTCCCTTCCATTCTTCTCTCAGAGGGAGATCTGTTGTGTTTTCTCAATGTACGGAGTCCATCGTCTTGACAACCCTAAATATTTATTCTGCTCAGAAACAGAAGCCTAATACTGCTATTATTGAGCCCAGAGCTTCGGGAAGTATGTGTTAGTGAATTTTGCCAGCTGCTGGAGGCCTTCATGCCTGTGTAAAGTTGGACCATGTATTACTTAAGTGTCCTGGTTTAACCCCAGTTGGCAAGTCAGCCCCACGCAGCCGCTCGCCCACTCCCCCCCGGTGGGATGGAGGAGAGAATCGGAAGAATAAAAGTGAGAAGACTCGTGGGTTTAGATAAAGACAGTTTAATAGGGAAAGCAAAAGCTGCACATGCCAGCAGAGCAAAACAAGGAATTCATTCACCACTTCCCATGGCAGGCAGGGGTTCAGCCATCTCCAGGAAAACCGGGCTCCGTCACGCCCAACAGTGACTTGGGAAGACAGACGCCATCACTCCGAAGGTCCCCCCCTTCCTTCTGCTTCCCGCAGCTTTATATGCTGCGCGGGAACATCCTGGACATGTCTGGATGGCAACAGTTCATCACCTGAGGTGTTAGGGAAAGTTCCAGTACACTGTGTGTACAAGTCATCTTCAGGAGCAAGGGGGAACCCAAACTAGATCTGTTTGTCTACGAAGTTTTTCGCCAGTGCCTGCTTTTTGCTATCTAACAACTTGCTGTTTGAAAATGCATTCTTGGCCCCTTGGTAGGCCATCTTTCTGCTTCTTGGTTATGAAGATAAGTCTTAAGTGAGGCAGTAGAAGTCACTTTGGACTGGCCAAAGGTTTTGGTTAAAACTGAGGACTCTTTCTGGCCTTCCCTTTCTACCTTGTCCAGGCAACACTCTCCAGAACTCCACACTAATCCAAGATTGACATAGTCTGTCTTGGTGTGTGGGTGCTGGGTATTAACTGCTAGAGCAGACCTAATACTTAACTGTTCTTATAAACAACAGTAAAGGCTGTGAGATATGCTTTTCTGACAAGTGTTCTTAATTTTCTTTTCCTTCAGGTCTCTCTTTTTAATTCCTCTACTGAGTCCTTGAACTGTTTGTTAGCTATAAAGTAGTGTAACGTCTCCTAGACTCGAGTCAAAAATATTTTAGTAGCAATATTGATCTTCTGGATTTTTTTTAATGATGACCTTAAAAAAAATTCAGTGTTGGCTGTTTTTTTCCAGCTGTTAAAGACTTTTCCCGAACAGGACTTGAACCTAGTAGTCTGAACTCTTAGGGATCTGTTTTTGAGTCTCTAATAAACATTGTCACACCATCCTGTGGAGACACAGTCTGGCAATTGTAACTTGAGAGGATTGAGAGATACAGGCTGATTCCTCGTACGTGGTATTGATTCAGAATAGGGTGTTGGCTGCACATTCATCCCAAATCCCGTCTGCAGACTGATTGTCAAATTAACTTAATTATTTCTCTCCAAGCTTCATACATCAGGGCTGAAAGCAATCACATTCTTTATTGTCTCTTAACAATGATTTTTTGGAATTCATTTGCTATTCACACTGATGTCTGTTTTGAGGGATTTGGCATTTTTTTGTGGTGGTATCAAGGCTTGCTGTCAGACTGCCAAAAATGACTCCATTTCCTCTTCGTCACTGGAGTGTACTCGCTCAGAGCCAAGCAGCACCAGGGCCTTGTCTTCAGTAAGCTGCCATATGAGTCTGTATTTTGTTTTTATCTAGCAGTGGTGCTCATGGGTGCCCTATACTTCCCACTTGAGGTTATGAGTCTAAATAAAACTCACAAGCCTCTTTTTTCTTTCCCTGATCCTGGGGAATTTTCATAGCACTTTTGTTTCTTTCCTCTTACTTATCTGTGCATCCTTAATAGAGGAGATTGATTAAAAAAAAATGACTAACAAGTAGTTTTTTCGTAACAAATTAATGTTGCTTTCCAGTATTTAAAGAGTAACTTAAAAAAAAAAAAAAGAAGAAAGAAAAAAAAAAGTGAGGGGGGAGGATAAAAAAAGCTTTTACCTATTTGCAATTTGCTCCCCAAGGTCTTCGAGGCACACGTTTAGCAATTCAAGCTATATGCTTTCCCTATTTGCTATACTGTCTTCAGGGCCTATAGGTGTTTGATATATGTATACCTCTCTATTTATATCTGTCTGTCTATCTATATCTTCGTTTATATGATGCTTTCCCCCAAAACAATCATTTAATAGATAGATTTACCCATAATTATAACACATACAACACACTTTTGATACTTGTTTTTGACACCAGATTCTCTACATTCTCTACATTCTCCACACTCTCATGTGGCATAGAGAATGTATTTTTTCCTTTGACTGGTATCATTCAAAGTTCTTTTTATTCTATGTATCCTTTTCCTTAAAGTAGATAACATTTCCTGCTGTTGTTTTTCCCCCCATAGGCCAAAAGCAAATACACCGTCATGAGAATTGGTCTCTGTCACCTGAGGAATTTGAAATATGGGACAGACTTTACAGGATTAAGGAAAGTGATGGAGTAAAGGAACCGGTAATGCCTCAAATTCAGTTTGAAACCTTAGAAAACCTGGAAGAAATATCAGTAAGTTTAACCTAAATGTAATGTTTCCTTTGACATGAGGCCTAAAGGATACCCTAAATAACAAAGTTAACTATGAATTTGAAGGAGGTCTATATTGAAAATGCAATTTTGAGAATTATATGTAGATTTTTGAGGTTAAGAATTTAGGAATTAAATGTTCAAAAGGGATTGTTGAGGTTAGGTCTGTAAATTAAAAATACGTTAAAAAGTCTGTTGGTATCCATTAAGTACTGTTCTTGTTTCGAAGAATTCCATGCAGGATGCTGTATTCATGATGGTATTGTATCCATGCTTTTTTGTTCCCTTGTTGATATAACTATAAAAGTGTTACTGAAAGAAAACCTCAAGTTTTACAAGCTCTTTTCTGATTCAGAGAAAAAATGTGGCGCTTTTGTGTCAATTCACCACAAACAACTTGTCTTCCATGAAAAGCCATGATGACAGAAAGCCTGGAATTATTTTTATTTAAACCAGACTTAAGCCTTTGTGATAATGTGTAGATACTTTTATCCATTCAGCATATTTATTGTCCCTGACAGAGAAGTAGACATTAGTTTTGCTAAGCAATTTCTTGATTAAAATCTCCTTGCCAATCTTAATTTCAAATTGCAGAAGCATGAAGAGGAGGCAACTCACAAACTTTCCTTGTCTGAATGGAGAATTTGGCAGAATCGTCCTTTTCCTACATCCATGGTCGATCACTCAGATCGTTGCTACCATTTTATCAGCGTTATGGAAATGATAGAACTGATGAGGCATGAGCAGGTAAGGTGTTTACATTTGGCTGGCTGTAAGCATGCAGGAGGATTTAATGCACAGTTAGAATATTTAATAAATAATGAGTGCTCTAGTTCTGTCTGGTCAGCTGAAAAAAAGTGGGGAAGTGTTTGTGTGGGGCTAAGTTAGACATTGTGAAATGCATAACATGTATTTAATTTTGTTTCAAAATGGTAATCTGGTAATCTGTAATTCTTAATCTTTTCCACAGAAATTGTTTAAAATTAGTTAATGTTTCCCAAAACAGAAAAAAAAAAGCCACCCATAAATCATTCTTTTTTTAATGGATCCAAGTTTTTTTACTTTTAATGGATCCAAAATTTTTTACAAGAAGACATTAAATACAAGAACTATATATGTCAAGGAGCAAAGTCACCACAAATGGTATTAGAATTACTCCAGAGTGTAATAGGAATTGGAAATAATTTTGTATCATGTATGTACATTAAATGCATCCCATAAAAATGATGCAGGAAAGTATTGCATGTTTTAAGGTGGTTGTGTTTTGAGGCTTTTTGGTTTGTTTTCTGTGAAAGCTTTAATTAAAAGACTAATTGCTCCTAGGAATTAGAGGGTAAGAGGAGGGCAGTCAAACAAACATGGATGAAAAGCATCTAGGAGATGAGAAATTTGTTTACTAACAGTTACGGACAGCAGATAAGCCTTTATAATGAAAGGCGCACACAAGAAAATGTGTGTAGAGGTGGATCTGTTGACAGCACCTTAAGACTTCAGTCGTTCACCATGTTATTTTTCCTCCAGTTTAGCTCTTCTGTGTTCCATGCATGCTGCTTTTTAGTGTGTTGAAGTTTTCTAGGTCACCAGAATCTGTTGCTAAGCTGCCAGAGTTTCCTGAATAACTAGACTAATAAAGGAAGAGAATAGAGACATTGTAGTTGTACTCCTTGCTAGCAAAGTATATTAATGGAAAGTTGTAAATAGACTTTCAGAGCTAAGATAAGCTTCTCCACTTCATCACAGAACAATGGCATTCTTGACTTCTTTGAGAGTCTGTGTTGCCAGTCTAGGGTCAAGAACATACTGCCTGAGAGAGAGAACTCTGGGGAGAGTTCAGGCATAGAGAGCTGAAAGAAGTCAAGAGGCAAAGAAATGTTTCAAAAATTTAGAATTGCTCTTCTGATTGAGGACTTCCCACCACCAAATCAGGCAATTGAAGTGTTTGTGACTTAAGTTCCTTTTATAAAAGTGTATTGATATCAGAAGTCTGTTCCGGTTCCCTTCAAAGTTGTGGATGCTAAACCAACATCTGGCACCCTTAAAATAATTTACAGAGCAAATTTGTTAGTCATCAAGCGAGTCTTCAGCCTTCTCCTCCAGACTCTGACAAAGTAGGTATCAAAAATTATAAGCAAAGCAGAGTATCAAGTGCTTGCTTTCACTTCAAGCTTTTAGAGAACTTCTGCAGAGATAGGTCTGCCTACTGTCCCTCATGGGAATGAGACAGCCCAGCTCACTGGCCTCTGCTCTCTACCATGTAGTGAACAGAGACGTTGTTCCTTCAACAGGCAGGACCCAAAACTATGGCTTTTTACATCATGATCATCATGGTACATTTTGCTTCGCTCTGATGATGGCCATCCAGCATAGGCAGGATGTGTGGTGCTGCATTCTCCGTGTAGTGCTCTGGCAGAATCATGCTGCCGTGTGCCGTCGTAGCACACGAGCTCTCTCCCCAGGTACTTCGGAGCGGTCCTGCGTATGGCACATGGCAGTGCTGCAGAGAGCCTCCAAACAGCCTTGGAAAATGCTGAAAGATCTGCATCAGAAAGGAAGGGATACAGCTATTAATCGATAAAAAGTGATAAACAGCTGGCTTCCACGATTTCTAATTTAACAGCTGAATGTCAGCTTAATCATGATACATTGTAGGTAATGTTCTTGCAGTCTCAGACTGCCTGTTATCTCTTATAGCTGCTTCCCAGCTCAGAGTTTCAAGCATCATCTGGATTGATTTCCAGTCAGCTTTCTCTGATCTGTCTTCACTAGTCATAGGTGGAGACACTGAACTTTCTCATAGAGGAGAAATCCTAACTGAATGTCACTGGCATGCTGAAAACACCTCTTAATGACTCCACTGAAATTGAGAGGTTACAACATGACACATCACTCCACCCTCTTGAATTCTTCTAGGGAAAAACAAGGCACTAGCAGTAACTCTGACCATGTATATATATATAGCCCATCTATATGTTGCATCTCTTCCCTGATGGCCTGAGGTGTCATGGGCCCACCGAGCTATAAATAATTCACCCTTATGTTGCCAGTCCAGATCCACCTGAGCCACTTCAATCTTAGCAGCCTGATCCACCTGATGGTTGTTTTGATGTTCTTCGGTGGCCCGACTCTTGGGTACGTGAGCATCTACGTGACGTACTTTTATGACGAGATTCTCTAGTCGGGCAGCAATATCTTGCCACAATTCAGCAGCCCAGATGGGCTTGCCTCTGCGTTGCCAGTTGCTCTGCTTCCATTGCTGCAGCCACCCCCATAGAGCATTTGCCACCATCCATGAGTCAGTATAAAGATAGAGTACTGGCCATTTTTCTCGTTCAGCAATATCTAAAGCCAGCTGGATGGCTTTCACCTCCGCAAACTGACTTGATTCACCTTGTCCTTCAGCCACTTCTGCAACTCGTCGTATAGGGCTCCATACAGCAGCTTTCCACCTTCGATGTTTGCCTACAATACGACAGGACCCATCAGTAAACAGGGCATATTGCCTTTCGTTCTCTGGCAGTTCATTATATGGTGGAGCCTCTTCAGCACGCGCCACCTCCTCTTCCGGTGATATTCCAAAATCTTTGCCTTCTGGCCAGTCCATGATCACTTCCAAGATTCCCGGGCGATTAAGATTTCCTATTCGAGCCCGCTGTGTAATAAGCGCGACCCACTTACTCCACGTAGCATCAGTCGCATGATGCGTAGAGGGGACCCTCCCTTTGAACATCCAGCCCAGCACCGGCAGTCGGGGTGCCAGGAGGAGCTGTGCTTCAGTACCAAGCACTTCTGAGGCAGCTCGAACTCCTTCATATGCCGCCAATATCTCCTTTTCAGTTGGAGTATAGCGGGACTCAGATCCCCTATATCCTCGACTCCAAAACCCTAGAGGTCGACCTCGAGTCTCTCCTGGTGCCTTCTGCCAGAGACTCCAGGTAGGGCCATTCTCCCCGGCTGCCGTGTAGAGCACATTTTTAACATCTTGTCCTGCCCGTACTGGCCCGAGGGCTACGGCATGAACTATCTCCTGTTTGATTTGTTCGAAGGCTTGTCGTTGCTCAGGGCCCCATTTAAAATCGTTCTTCTTCCGGGTCACTTGATAAAGAGGGCTTACAATCAGACTGTAATTTGGAATATGCATTCTCCAGAAACCCACAACACCCAGAAACGCTTGTGTTTCTTTTTTGCTAGTTGGTGGAGACATAGCTGTTATTTTGTTGATCACATCCGTTGGGATCTGTCGACGTCCATCTTGCCATTTTATTCCTAAAAACTGGATCTCTTGTGCAGGTCCCTTGACTTTACTTTGCTTTATAGCAAAACCAGCTTTCAGAAGGACTTGAATTATTTTCTTCCCTTTCTCGAAAACTTCTTCTGCTGTGTTGCCCCATACGATGATGTCATCAATGTATTGCAGATGCTCTGGAGCTTCACCCTGTTCCAGTGCAGTTTGTATCAGCCCATGGCAAATGGTAGGGCTGTGTTTCCACCCCTGGGGAAGTCGATTCCAGGTGTATTGGACACCTCTCCAAGTGAAAGCAAACTGTGGCCTGCACTCTGCCGCCAAAGGGATCGAGAAAAACGCGTTAGCAATATCAATGGTGGCGTACCACTTGGCTGCCTTTGACTCCAGTTCATATTGAAGTTCTAGCATGTCCGGCACAGCAGCGCTCAGTGGCGGCGTGACTTCATTCAGGCCACGATAGTCTACTGTCAGTCTCCACTCTCCATTAGACTTTCGCACTGGCCATATGGGGCTGTTGAAGGGTGAGTGAGTCTTGCTGATCACTCCTTGGCTCTCCAGCCGACGAATCAGCTCATGGATGGGGATCAGGGAGTCTCTGTTGGTGCGATATTGCCGCCGGTGCACTGTTGTGGTAGCGATCGGCACCTGTTGTTCTTTGACCCTGAGCAACCCCACCACAGAAGGGTCCTCTGAGAGACCAGGCAAGGTGGACAGCTGTTTAATTTCTTCCGTCTCCAAGGCAGCTATACCAAAAGCCCACCGGTACCCTTTTGGGTCCTTGAAATACCCTCTGCTGAGGTAGTCTATGCCCAGGATGCACGGAGCCTCTGGGCCAGTCACAATGGGGTGCTTCTGCCACTCATTCCCAGTTAGGCTCACTTCAGCCTCCAGTACAGTCAGCTGTTGGGATCCCCCTGTCACTCCAGAAATACAGATGGGTTCTGCCCCTATATGGCTTGATGGCATCAGGGTACATTGTGCACCGGTGTCCACTAAAGCCTTATATTCCTGTGGGTCTGACGTGCCAGGCCATCTAATCCACACAGTCCAATAAACTCGGTTGTCCCTCTCCTCCGCCTGGCTGGAGGCAGGGCCCCTCTAATCCTGCTCATAGTACTCGTTACCCACTTCTTGTAAATAGGAATCAGAAGTCCCTTCAAGAGGATCAGAGGTGAGATCAGCTCTTCTATTCTTTCTGGGAAGCTGCCCACTGGAAAGTGGAGCGACGATTTTCCTCGAGGAACCTGAACCCCCTTTTGTAATTGTTTTTCCTTGCAGCTCGCGTACTCGTGCCTCTAGGGTCGAGGTAGGTTTTCCATCCCACCTCCTCATGTCCTCTCCGTAGTCACGCAATTGAAACCACAGGGTGGCTCGGGGTGTGTATCCTCTATATCTTCTCTCTTGAACAGAAGAGCGCTTACTCCTAATGGCTGAGACACTGGTCCGTGTGGGTGGAGGGTAGGGCATATCCTCTTTGAATTGCCGGAACTCTCGGGACAGTTTCTCTATAGCAGAGACGCAGGCCCGCAGGGAGGAAGAGAGACTTTCTTCGTATTGCCGGAGTTGGCCAGCCAATTCATCCACCGTTGGTCTCTCTCCGTCCTTCCAGGCCATTACTGCTAATGAGTTGGCATATGATGATGGTGCACTCCGTACAAACTTCCGCCACATAGGTTGCGTGCAATTGACTTCATCTGGATCTTTGGATGATTGTCCATTGTCCAAGTCACCATAAATCACTTCCAGCACCGCTAGCTCCCTCAGGTACTGGATACCTTTCTCCATGGTGGTCCACTTGCCTGGGTGACATAGAACATCTTCCTTGAAGGGATACCTTTCCTTCACACCCGACAGGAGTCGTCTCCAGAGGCTGAGGACTTGTGCACCTTTTCCAATTGCTTTGTCAATGCCCCCTTCCCTAGAAAGGGATCCCAGCTGCTTGGCTTCCCTACCCTCTAATTCCAGGCTACTGGCCCCATTATCCCAGCATCGGAGCAGCCAGGTGACAATGTGCTCACCTGGACGACGGCTGAAATCCTTTCGCATATCTCGCAATTCACTCAGGGATAGAGATCGGGTAGTTACCGTCTCTTTTATAAGTTCTTCCTCTTCCTCCTCTTCAAGCGATGACTCGCTCTCTTCCCTCTTCCGTGCTTGTGATGGCCCTGCTTCAGAGCACTCTGCCTCCTCACTCTCTTCCTCTGGCTCCTTCTTAGCAGGATCTTCCTCCTCCCTTACTAAACGAGCTGACTTCCGCTTCCAAGATTTCTTCTTTTGTACAGGGGCAACTGATACCGGGATGGGCTGGTCCTCTGGTTCAGCTGCAACAGTCTGAGTAGCTACAGTGCCCGCCGTGGGGGTTGGAGTAGTGGCAGTGCCCGCCGTGGGGGTTGGAGTAGTGACAGTGCCTGCTACAGACGTTGGAGTAGTCACAGTGCCTGCCACATTGCCATCAGACCCAGAGAGCCTCTCTCCCCTTTGCACAGTGTTAAATAGGGTTCGGTAGGCATGGGCCAGGCCCCAGCACATGGCAATGATTTGTGTCTCCTTGGAGCTGCCAGGCTGACAGCATACTTCTTCCAGATATTCTGCTAGTTTATCAGGATTCTGCACTTGTTCGGGAGTGAAGCTCCAAAACACCGGAGGTGCCCACCGCCCCAGGCATTTGCCCATGCTGTTCCACACACCCTGCCATTCATAACTATCCAGCCTTGGGGCAGATCTCCGGGTGATATTCTTAAATTGCTTGCCAACCTTAGACAAAACTGAAACCATGTTCCCCAGAAGTAGCAATAGAGGTATTTTAACCAGCCAAGGGTGTTCAAAATACTGAAAAATTATTGTGATGAAGGAGGAAATGTTATGATAGAGGGTATCAAAGGTACCATTCTGCATTTCCTCCATAAAAAACCTTTCAGAGGCAGAAGTATAATTGCTAATCGTCTCCACAAGACTGTAGCCAAAATACAGTAACGGCTTTAGTACAGAGCTCAGATGATACCACATTAAGCTCAAGGTCAGTGCTCTAAAAACAAAATTCACAGGCGAGACATTACTAATCATTGCAGAGTACAGCAGCCCGCAGAAACCAACACCGATCCTTAACATGTACAGCAAAGACGAGAGCATGATGCAAATCAAACTGATATTGTGACCTGCAACCGTTATTATCTCAAGCCTCGGGCCCCACGTTGGGCGCCAAAAAGGACTGTCGTGGTTTAGCCCCAGCCGGCAACTAAGCACCACGCAGCCGCTCGCTCACTCTCCCTCCCACAGCGGGACGGGGGAGAGAATTAGGAAAAACCTCGTGGGTTGAGATAAACACGGTTTAATAGGACAGAAAGAAAGAAGGGAACAATAATGATAATACCAACAAAGGAATGTATAAGAACAAGTGAGGCCCAATACAGAAATTGCTCACCACCCCGTGATCGACAGCCCGTCCCCGAGCAGCGATTTCCGCCCCCCCGGCCAACTCCAGTTTATGTACTGGGCATGACGTCGTATGGTAGGGAATATCTCTTTGGCCAGTCTGGGTCAGCTGTGCCGGCTGTGTCCCCTCCCAGTTCCCCGTGCACCCCCAGCCTGCTCGCTGGCAGGCCAGCACAAGAAGCTGGACTGTCCTTGACGGCTCAGCAACAACCCAAAACATCAGCACATTATCAACAGTTTCTCATCCCAAATCCAAAACACAGTCTCACACTGGCTTCTGTGAGGAAAACCAGCTCTATCCTGGCTGAAACCAGGACACCATGTCTGACAAAGTTGACAAGGGAGAAGCTGTAATCGGCACTAACACTCAGTTTTTAAACTTTGGTGATTGTTGGCCTCTTTCTTGTATCTAAACTAAATTGTCAAGGTTCAAGGACATCAAAGCTTCACCATAACTGTTTCACAAAAAGCAAAGATGCAATGTGTCTTAATCTATTTTGTCAGCACTGACAGCGATTTCTTGTATGTGAGTTTTATTAATATTTTCTTAAGTCCTTGACATCTCTGAAAGGCACTGATAGTCTTCCCAAGAGAGGATATGTTCCCACTGACATCCACCAAAGGGAAGGGAAGCGAATGATGTATGTTATCTTTACAGAGGGGTCGCCTTGGAGCAGTCACTGCGCTGTGGCAGTCTCCACTCACCAGGTAGATTACACCAGCAAATGCTTGCTGCCCTGCAATTCGGAAGAGAACAATCTTTCATACTGCTAACAAGAGAGCCTGTGTGTGGGAGGTGGTTTTGTTTTCCTGCTACTACCAATCTTGTCCTAATTCGGTCATCCTGCAGCTTCAATTCTGGTGAATCAGAAAACGCATACAGAGAAAAATGGGTGTAGTTATACAGTAAATCAGAGCAAAGAACTTTTCGGTATAAAGTATTTTTTAAAAAACTATCGCTGTTCTAAACCATTTTTGTTAGTGAATGCTGCTTTGAGGGCCATCACTGTTACCATAGAGCAGTTCAGTTTGGACCTGTGGAGCTCTCTGGCCCAGTCCAGGGCCTGTGTAGATGAGGTGGCTCGGGGCCTCAACAAGTCACACCTTCAAGATCTGCAGGGCTGGAACCCCAGAGCATTTGGTCACCCTTACGGTGAAAAAATTTCTCTCAATATCTAATTGAGATTACCCTTGTTACATGTTGTGCCCATTAACTCTGGCCTCGGCATACCTCCAGGAAGCCTGGCTCTGTCTTCCCTCTGCTCTTACATTAAATAAAGCTGGTAATAAGATCCCCCTCTTCTTAAGACTGAACAGAGTTCCCTTGTACATCCTCGTGCTCCAGCCCTGTGACAGTTTTGGCCACCTCTGCTGGACTTGATCTAGTCTGAAATATTTCTCGTAGTGGGGGGCCAAAACTAGACTAAGTGCTCCAGATGTGGTCTCACAGATGATGAATAGAGGACAATAATTGCTTCCCTTGTCCTTCTGGCTGCTTGTCTTGCTAATAGGGCCTGGGTGCGATCGTCTTTGTTGCCACAAGGGCACACTGCTGTCTCAGTTTTCTGTCCTGAGGTTTCTGTCATCCTGTTGAGGACCCTCTGGACAGCAGCCCTGCCCTCAAGCATGTCACCTGGTGTCATCTGCAGACTTACTGAAGGTGCACTCTGTACTGTAGTCAAGGTCAGTAATAAAAATGTTAAGGACTAAAAACATCTGAGAAACACTCCTAGCAGCTAGCCACTGGCCAGACTTCATACTAGTCCTCAAAACACTGTAATCATGGTGGTCCAGCCAGTTTTCCACCCAGCCTTATTGTTCACTTATGCAAACCATATCTCTTAAGTTTAGCTATGAGATTGTGTCAGAAGCCTTGCTAAAGTCAAGGTAAACAACATCCACTGCACTTCTCTTGCCCATAAAGCAGCTCCTATCTTCATAAAAGGCAGTCTTGAATTTGTCATCCCTATGTGTTTTGTATGCTTGTTGGGATAGTCTCCTGAAAGCTTGACCAATCTGATCTCCTTCTATGACCAGGTGACCCGCCTAGTGGATGAGGGGAAGGCTGTGGATGTTGTCTACCTTGACTTTAGTAAAGCCTTTGACAGCATCTCCCCCAGCATTCTCCTGGAGAAACTGGCAGCTTGTGGCTTAGACAGGTTTACTCTTCGCTGAGTAAAGAACGGACTGGACGGCCGAGGCCAGAGAGTCATGGTGAATGGTGTTAAATCCGCTGGCGGCCGGTCACAAGCGGTGTTCCCCAGGGGTCGGTTCTGGGGCCGGTCTTGTTCAAGATCTTTATTGATGACCTGGATGAGAGGATCGAGTGTTCCCTCAGTACGTTTGCAGATGACACCAAGTTGGGTGGGAGTGTTGATCTGCCGGAGGGCAGGAGGGCTCTGCAGAGGGATCTGGACAGGCTGGATCGATGGGCTGAGATCAGCTGTATGAGGTTTAACAAGGCCAAGTGCAGGGTCCTGCACTTGGGTCGCAACAACCCCACGCAACGCTACAGGCTTGGGGAGGAGTGGCTGGAGAGCTGCCCGGCGGAAAAGGACCTGGGGGTGCTGGTCGACAGCCGGCTGAACATGAGCCGGCAGTGTGCCCAGATGGCCAAGAAGGCCAACAGCGTCCTGGCCTGTATCAGCACTAGTGTGGCCAGCAGGAGCAGGGCAGGGATCGTGCCCCTGTACTGGGCACCGGTGAGGCCGCATCTCGAATCCTGTGTTCAGTTTTGGGCCCCTCACGACAAGAAGGATGTTGAGGTGCTGGAGCGTGTCCAGAGAAGGGCGATGGAGCTGGGGAGGGGTCTGGAGCACAAGTCTTATGAGGAGCGGCTGAGGGAACTGGGGTTGTTCAGTCTGGAGAAGAGGAGGCTGAGGGGAGACCTCATCACTCTCTACAAGTACCTGAAAGGGGGTTGTGGTGAGGTGGGGGTTGGTCTCTTCTCCCAAGTAACCAGCAATAGGACGAGAGGAAATGGCCTCAAGTTGCGCCAGAGGAGGTTTAGATTGGATATTAGGAAAAATTTCTTCACTGAGAGGGTGGTCAGGCATTGGCACAGGCTGCCCAGGGAGGTGATGGGTTCACCATCACTGGAGGTGTTCAAAAAACGTGTGGACGTGGCACTTCAGGACATGATTTAGGGGGCATGGTGGTGCTGGATTAATGGTTGGACTTGATGATCTTGAAGGTCCTTACCAACCTAGTGATTCTGTGATTCTGAGTAGCTGTGTGGGTGAAATTTTACCAACTTAAAGAACTGCCCATGTTTCCAAGAGCAGGGCTGTACTTCTGTTTTTCTGCCACTGTATTTTCATGAGTACTTCATTTCAGCATACAACTGGGAAAACTATGAGGTTTAAAACCATGCTTTTTTGCCAAATTTGATTTTAACTCTTAGTGCCCCGCTCCGTTTCGCGGTGACACCCCACAGATGCACTGTGCTTGCTCAAGGCACTGGCAGTTTGGGGACCAGACCGCTGCTGCCTCCTGCATTAGCCTGGTGTGCTTGTGCTGTGCCTGCATCAACGTATCCCCAGGCGCATTGCGCGTACTTAATATACAGCACGCAGACCGGGGTAGTCTGAATTCAGGCTCGGTGTTTTACAGACTGCTTTGACCTAGGTGTTCTTGGTGAGAATTGTTTCTATAGGAAGTTTAAACTTTCAGAAGTTTTGCTTTACCTGAGTGTTTAGATGTGTTTTGAAATTGTAGGAAGAGCTATTATTAAACAACAGAATAGGATAAAGGGATATTACTCCAGCCTCTGGGAAATTCACCTTTAGCAAAAGTTAAGCCTGTAAAACTCTACCTAAAAATGTTAGTTTTATGTGAAAATGAGTGGATGGAAACAATTGTTTTAGCAGTGATTCAGAGGCTTTGCACGTACGTACTGTACATCCAAGTTCCTACTATAAATGTTCTACAGCCAAATATACCACTGCTAATCTGTCTGATGTTAATTTACAGTTCTTAATAGCAGAGGGATTTAAGACAAATACGAGTCAAAGCTATTTCCTTAAATAGCTAAGATATTGAACTTCAAACCACAGTTCTATTGTTTATTTTCTTACTGAGAGATAAAGTATAAAAACAGGTAAATAATTATTTTACTATGAATAACCATATGATCTGGAAGTTTCTGATAAAACTAATTATTTCTTGGGAAGAACCTCATTCAGAGATTAGTAATAACTTAATACGAGCCAGCTCAGCAGGTATTTGTGTGTTCTTTATGGGTGTTTTCTATTACAGAAGAAAGCTCGGGAATTCACTGATATGTAGCTTTCTTTTCCTGGTACTCATTCAGTGATTCCAAGAAACTTCCTATGCAGTTGTGTTTTGTGTAATGGGTTAAAAAAAGTCAATTGAAAGGCTTGGATAGTTTTAAATAGATTAAGTGGAAATGTTTGGAAAAAATTTGTATATTGTATTTATCTGCTCTTAATAACTTGGACAAGAAGTTGGCACAATCAAAAGGAAATAAAAAAGAAAAAGAAAAAGAAATCCCAAATATGAACCCTGCAACAGGCACATCCACTGCAGAAAAGCCTTTAGTGCCTTTGTGGCTTTATTACTACAGCAACGAGAACTGGGCAGATGGGATTGGATTTTCTACTAGCTACGAGCAGGGATTTTTGTGTAACATGGTAACAAATCAAGTTGTCCTTATGCAAAATAATTAAATAGCTTTTAAGCATTTTTGAAAATTAAACTGTACTGTTTGGAAACAAGGTCAGGGCAAAGTAATCATTTTTATGGAAATTGTATTTGTCCAAGTAACAGGAAATATTGAAGTGCATTTTTTTTTTTCCTGGGAGGTAGGCAGTTCTTAACAATTTAAGTCATAATGTTGTCAAATGTGGGAGGATCATTTCAAAGCTGGCAATGTGAAGTTATAGTCAGAGCTATTATTCTCCCTAGAAAGATAAAAGAAAATCCAAAGACTCCCATTAGAAGGATTGCCTCTCTTTTTCACTCAAGTAAACTCTGATACCAAAGACCTTGGGAGACAGGTTTTAGAAGATGAACCCAGAACTACTGCCACTAAAATAAACTGTCTTAGGTTGCCTTGAAGGATTCATTGGGTGATATGCCCAGCAGCAGGAAAAACATTCCCAGGATACACTAAAACTCCAAAGAATCTGAAAAGGCTTTCCATGATTTTGAAATCTTAAATCAGAAATGTTTTGGGGGCGGGAAATGCAGTGTTTCCAGCCAGCTGTGACGTTTTTCCAGGAGACACTGAATGCAAAGTTGGAAAATCATTCAAATAAGGACAATTTTTTTTTTTCCTTTTTTTTTTTTTGGCCCTCATTGGCAGTATTATGTCTTTGGTTAAAATCCTGATCTGAGATGTGGCAAGACTTCCTCCCCAGCCAGTAACAAATAATTTAAGACAGGAAATGACATCTAGTTACAGTGCTTATGACAGGCGGACTAATGCATCTGTGGAACTGCTAGTTTGAACTGTGGGACGCTATTTATTGTCTGGGCACTGAGTCTGGCTTAAAGAGCAGAGAACAGATAATCAAAGCAAATACTCGGTCTTGGGATTCTCAAACGAAAGCTGTGCAGCTTGTTTTTTATCCCAGAAAAACCCAACAGGAGCACCCTTCCGAGCGTGAAAGTAGAAGGATGTTTGTTTTGTTCTTAGACACTAAGGCTGCCAGGGAGAACCTGCAAGACCAAAAATCTCAGCTCTCCAATTAAAATAGTTTCTTTGTGCCGTATTGATTCTTCTGATCTTGGTGCCAAATGATTTGAGCCTGAACGCTAATTGAGACCTGGTTTAGATTGTTCAGACCTTTAACTGCAGGTGCTTTCCGTCTTTAATGATGCTGTGGGGTTTTGTGCTCACAGTGAGGACGGAGAAGTAAGAGTGATTAGCCAAAGGATTTTGGGGTGTCAGCCATGTGCAAGGGACAAGGGGATTGAGCAGATTGTGTGGCACCTGGCAGGGCTTAGCCGTGTTAATGTGAGATAACCCATCTCCTGTGCTCGGGGGTGACTCAGTGCTCCTGCACAGTGCTGCACAAAAGCCTCCCATAGCCCTTGTGCCTCAGGTTCAGGCATTCCAGCCAAAAATACTCCTTCCACCAGAGTTAAATGATCTCAGTCTTCTGGAAGACGTGCCATAATATTACGTCTTACGGAAACCAGATAAAATATCAAGTATGTGATATAGTGTTGCCAACTTAATTCTACAGACAAGAGAAAATTCATGTGCGTTGAGAGCACAGCACAGGAGAGACACGGAGCTGCTGGAGCGGGGCCAGAGGAGGCCCCAGCGATGCTCCGAGGGCTGGAACAGCTCTGCTGGGAGGACAGGCTGGGAGAGCTGGGGGGGCTCAGCCTGGAGCAGAGAAGGCTCTGGGGAGACCTTCCTGCAGCTGCCAGGGTGAGAGGGGCTGAGGAGAAAGATGGGGACAGGCTTTTTAGCAGGTTCTGTTGTGATAGGACAAGGGGTGATGGGTTTAAACTGAAAGAGGGCAGATTTAGCCTAGATACAAGGAGGAAATTTTTCACCATGAAGGTGGTGAACCCCGTCCCAGGTTGCCCAGAGAGGTGGTGGATGCCCCATCCCTGGAACCATCCCAGGTCAGGCTGGACGGGGCTCTGAGCAACCTGCTCGAGTTGAAGATGTCCCTGCTCACTGCAGGGGCTTGGATGAGATGGCCTTGAAAGGTCCCTTCCCACCCAAACCATTTTCTGATGCTGTGGTATACATAACACCATCATATACAGCTGCCTGCCTTTTGTGGGTGTTTATTGCTAAATATGCGCTCCCGATCTCCTTCCCTGCTGTCAGTAGGATAGCAGAGCATGCATCGATTCTGGCTATTGTTGACTTTTGTTGGTTTTTCCTTTCTTATTTGTTTGGGGGGAGGTATGTGTGTGTACAGTAATTTTGCATTTAGGTTTCTGGATTTAAAATAGTTGTATGCTGTTTTTCACAAACTGTAAAAATATTTATGTACATGAATTATTGGTTGGTTGTTCCTTAAGCTCTTACAGAAGACTGATTTGGCAAAACTCTTTTACAGTAAGCGTGCCAAGTGTAAATGGGCAATCCATTCATATAGTCTTGTTACTCTTGCAAGGGCTACTATGCGCTAAATGTCTTTGAAGATGCTACTCATGTTTTGAGAGGGGGTAATATTTTAACATTGCTTTTAATATGATAATGCACTGGTGATGAAGCTTAGTGCGATATGATCACATTTATTTAGAACACTGAATTGCTACTGTAGTTGAAAAACTGCCTTTAGATGCAACAGTCCTGCTATCTACTTGGATATACCTGTTGCTTCTTGTATTTTTAATATTAGTATGGAAATGCAGTAAGCTTAGGAAACGATTATGGTCACTGGGATTCAGGCATGTTTTACTATCCATATTTTTATGGAAATTATATATCGGCATCCAGGTCATTGCTGTATTTCCCCCTGTAGCGTGGTGGGTCTCCCCTCTCCCCCTGTATATTTCTGTGACAGTTAGCACGGGGACATCCCAGGCTAAGGAAAGCAAATAGTAAATGTCAGCTTTAGCCTATCTATAATGTGAGATAACAGAAAAATCTGCAGTTACCAGGTCAGACACCCCTAATACTAACTAGCTATCGCTTCTGTCCAGAAAGTTTTATAAAATAAGCAGTTACTAAACCATAGATTAATTTATTTTCTGACATTTCAGATGTTCTTGAAGTTCTTGAGTCTTAGGACAGACCTCTGTCCATATTCTTTTATGTCAATTAAAATATATTGGAATGTCTTTGAAGTTTTCTGGGATTAATCTCTGTAAGCTTGATGAGTAATTTCCAGCCTTTCTTGTTAGTCTGTGTTTAAGGTTTGGAGACAAATGGGTGTGATGACTTGGTTGAGCATTTTGAAATACTACTAATTTGATTTTCCATTTTGGAATGGAGCTTTCGTTTGGGGAACATGTTATTATTTGTGCCAGGCTTTTATTTTTAAGACTTCCAGTGTAAAAAAAAAAAAAAAAAAAAAAAAAAAATCTGTTTAGATTCATTTGATGAGCTGAGAGCTACACCTAGTAATGATGGGGTACAACTTTCAGACAGAAGGTTAGTGATAGACTGGGTATTAGGAAAAAATTCATTGCAAAAAAGAGATGTCAGACATTGGAACAGGCTGCCCAGGGAAGTGGTGGAGTCACCATCTCTGGAAGTAATTTAAAGACGTGTAGATGTGGTGCTTGGGGACATGGTTTAGTGGTGGACTTGGCAGTGTTGGTTTAATGGTTGGACTCAATGATTTTAAAGGTCTTTCCAACCTAAACAATTCTATGATTCTATGATCCACTTTTGCCTCTGTAGCCTCCTTAATGATATTTGTTCCCATTGTTTCCATAATTACTAGGGTATATACTGCATATTTTGCTAATAAATCTTTCTTTTTAGGGATCTTTTGAGTGTTTTTATTGTGTAGCTGTATTTGCTGCATAGCCAGATGCTCTCTCCAATTAGAGTATCAGCAAAATAAGTACAAGCAGATAAAGGAATAGTAGCCAATTGCAGGAGCAGATGGTAACCCTTCAAGAATTCCCAGCTGCTTAGATCAGCCTGGGTGTCCAAAGAGGTGTCAGACTCTGACCTGGGTTTTGAGGACGGGTGTCAGGGCGGCTGCATGAAACATAGTTTGTGATTCATTCCAGGTAAGCTGCTGGAAAGCAAAAAAGAATTAGAAGATACAGCAATGATGTGGTATCTTTAGGAAGAGAAATATCACAGCTTTTGAAGAGGGAAATTGTGGTTTCTATGTCCATTAGGCTTCTTTCATGAATCAACTAAGGATATTTTTAAGGGTCATCTGGTGCACATAATATACTTGAACTTCCAAAAAAAGTTTTTGACAGTGTTCCCCCCGCTAGAGTCTCTTCTGGAAACTAAGCAATCATGGAGTAGGAAGGATTGATTATTCTGTTCATTAACGAGTTCCTGAAAGATATAAATTACGGGCAGCAGTCAGATTGCAGAGAGGTAGGAGTGAAATCACATATGCATCAAAACTGTTTAACATATTCATAAATGGTCTAGAAAATGGATTATTTTTACAGCTGTAAAAAATTATTTTAGTAATAAAAGATGGTCATAAAGAAGTACAAAAGGATCTTAGACCCCGTAAGCAGGTTCTAAGAAGTTGGTGAATTCCGTATCAGTAAGTTCAAAGTTGAATGGGGGAGAAAGCTGCCTTAGCCAGTAAAGAGTTGTTCTGGATACTTGTGTGTAAACATTAGTTTAATGACCACTGTAACTCAAAAAAGGGATGAGAATCTCGGAAATCAGTAGCAAAGGAATAGAAAATAAAGCAGAAAAAAATTATGTCATGCTAAAAATGTTATATGCCCATACCTTGTATACAGTGAAAGTTCATCCACTGCTGTTAGTCATTGGCGTAGATGTAATTTTTGCCATTGTAAGCTCACATTAGGTTGCTTAGGTGGGCAGATGGACATGTTTTAGGGAAGGAGCATGCTGTAATTTCTTTATTTCTACACTTTTCTCAATTCTCAGTCAGACACAAGACAGTGGGGCAAAGCAGCCTTTGTCTGATGGCTGTGAGTATTTATTTGCCTTCCATTCTTGTGCTTTAGTCTCATTACTG
This sequence comes from Phaethon aethereus, assembly GCF_964289735.1. Classification (NCBI taxonomy): domain Eukaryota; kingdom Metazoa; phylum Chordata; class Aves; order Phaethontiformes; family Phaethontidae; genus Phaethon; species Phaethon aethereus. The sequence continues at coordinate 1,694,563 of NC_138579.1, forward strand.
GCGCTAATAAATACTGTATAGTACATACTTCTATGCGGAAGCCTTTCAGAGAGGAACATAATGTTTTACTGCCTACAGCCCAGTTTGTCAAGCAGGTGAGCAGGATTCCTGAAAGGCAGAAGGTTTCTTTGTAGTAATGAGGGGAGCTAGAGGAGGACTGCACACTTTGGTTTCTCTATCCTCTGGAAGTGCAATTGAAGTGCAGTTTAGCTTCCTCAGCAAGTGGGTGTTAACATATCTGATACATTAAAAGCAATGATCACAGCCTAGAACATATTTGTAAACCTTGAAAAAGTGTTTGTGGGGAGTGGGGGAGAATGGTCATGGCTGAGAGCATTTGAGGCGCAGCATTTTTTGTCCAGAACGAACGTAAGGGTGACTTCCACATGTTGAGGATCATGTGTGAGGGCAAACACAAGGGTTTTCCCTTGAATATTAAGGGATCAACTGATCACCTACATTATTACAAAACTGTAACCACTTGTCATTCAACTAGATTGGAATATGCTCCTTTGATATCTGCTCTACCTACTCATGCAAAATACTGTGTGAAAACCACCAGCCTTACTGTTGTAATTTTTGTTAATATTCATGCTAAAACATAAGTTAACTGGAAAATATACCCGTGTGACTAACTAGATTGGTTGTGTTGACTCCACAGGATTTAACACTCAGTATGGAAGCTAACAATCCAAAAGCCTTTCTTCCCTAGGTCTAACCAAAAAACTGTTCTGAAAATAGGTTCTGCTTTGTGTCAGAGAAGACTTAAATGCCAGTTGTTCATGCTGCTTTTACCTCCATTTCAATCCAGCTTTTGATTAAAGAAGCTATAATTGTTAAAATCTATATTGTATGTATTTGTATGTATTTACAGACTTCTCTTTTAATTTTTAAATAGCAAAATCACCAGGGTTTTGGCAGACATCTGAATCTCATTAGAAAATGTACATCCAAAGCAGCTTATGAGGAGGGGTTAATTTTAACTTTGATAGTCAATGCCTTAAATTTAAATGCTAGAAAACAGAGTGTGTGTGTGTATTTATATACTAGAAATGAAAATTTTAATATCTCAAGTTTACTTTTTCCTTTTTATTTTCTATATTAGAAAACCTATTGCTTTTTAAACTGAATCAGTAATTCTAAGCAAGGTCATTGATTTAGTACAATAATATGAGAGATGTCTGTTTTTCTACTCCTGCATGACCTATTTACTGAGTAGCTGGTACATACTGGAGTTTACTAGGTTATAGAAGAGATGATCAGGTAATTTAAGATTCTACAAGTTGTATGCACTCAGGCTAAAATGTTATAATTATAATTCTGTCTTTTCACTCCATCAGTATTAACTAGACTCACTGGGAGAAAGTATTTTGTTTGGGAGAAAGTATTTTGAAATACTAAATTTAACTAAGCTGAAATAGAACAGTTATGTAACTCCATATAAGCCTGAAATTAGGTTACTAAAGTTTGTCCTAGATGCTAAATTTGTCTTCTGGACTGTTGTCCTGGCACACAGCAGTTCTGCTAGACTGTGGTTTTGGTTTTTTTCCCCCAAGTTAGAACATAATAATGGGTGTATGCAGTGGGCTGATGAAGTTCTTCACTGTAACAACTCCTCACTCCCCCTGTCTTCTGTATTGTACCCAGTTACTTATTCGTGCAAGAAATTTCCCTGGTTTGCGCTCTCTAAGTTTCTTTAAAGATTTTGGCCAGGACTTTTTGAAAGCCCTTCAGAAAGCTGGGAAGATGGTGTGCATGAGAGCATGTCCATGTTTTTGCTTCAAGGAAAACTAATGGGTTTGTAAGGTCTGATTTTTTTTGTTTTCCAAAGCAGTATTGACACTTCTGAAGAAGACTCATTCAGTAGTTATATTATCTGTTGTATATGTTGTATGTGTTGTACTAATTTATTCAGTATGGAGATAAGGTTAGCAAGCTATTAGCTTCCTCCCTGACCATTAAAAAATGGCATCACATTTGCCACCTCCTGGTTCCTGAGGTATGTAAGCAAGAGATTACATACCACCATTACCGATTCAGGAACTTCATTCTTGTGTTTCTTTATGTCCTTTGGATGACATGATATGGTTCTGTTACCTCGTACCATCCTAAGCATATAACTTCATGTTTGGCAATATGAAAACATAAATGATTTGCTCTTATCTGCTCTACCTCTGGTCCAGTTGTGATTTTAATTATCCTTTTACTACTCACAACCCTCATCTTTTCCTGCAGCCTTGATTAGTTTTGGGTAGCTTTACTTGGGGTTATTTAAAAAATGCAGAACAATACGGGGCCAAGAATAATCTGCGCTGTGCCTCTTGAAAGTGTATTGGGTGCACGAGAGCATCACCTACTTCTGCCTTGGTAAGGTTTAGTGCTTTGGCAGCTAATCAATTCTTAATCCATTTAATGTACATTGTGTTCTTATAATGCTTGGATACTTTAATTGAAATATTATGCAACATTCAGTTGTTACTTACATAAATCTGAACATATCATTATCCAGCACCGTTACCTCGTCAACCAAATGTGTGATCTCCTCAGATGACATTTGCAAAGTTAATTGGACCAGGTTGAGTTGGTGGTTGTTTGTTACTACTCTTTGATTTCATACAAATATTTCCGTATCTTGATTCTGTGTTTTGACTCAGCTTGAGGGAAACTAATTATTTAGAACCTACACATACCAAAATCATCCTTGAACCCTTTCATAGTAGTTGTTTTCTTCACTATTTTGGTATTGAGACTTCTTATAAGTCAGCCTGTACAGTCTGGGAATCTCCTTGGAGATGTCTCTTTAAAAAATCCTAACTTTTGGTTTCTTTGGATACATTTATAAACAGATAGTCTAAACCCAGGCAGTAAGTGTGTAGCAGCTAAGTAATGTCTTGTGTAGTGAGAAATGGAGTAGGTGTTTCCCAGCCCTTTGGAGATGAAGCTCTAGCTATTGAACTTCCTCCCCCTGCTCTACCACTCTACTGTGCTGACTGTATAGAAATTGCATACGTTGTTACTGAGACACGGGTGTCATTGCTGCAAATAGGATTTGTAACCAGCTGTGCCCCTGACCCCAAAACAGCCTGTACACACATTCTTCCTTGTTTATTCTGCATATGATCCTTTCTGTGGCATGTCTGTGAAGTTAGTGTTAAAATCTAAATATTATTATTACTACTATTACCATTATTACTGAGAGTGAAAAAATACTGTTAATACTGGATAGTATGCTTCATCTACTGCAACCAGAGAGGATCCAAAACTGTGTTAGGATGTGATCAGTCTTCAAATGCATGGACGACAGCTTCAAATCCTGTTTTCAGGAATACATTTAGACAGGCCAGGCAGCAGTAATTTTAGGTATGGTTATTTCTGCCTTGTGTAGAATGACTTTCCAGAGTGTTTTGCAAACCTTGTTTTCCATGATAGACTCCTCTGGCTCCCATAAGGAGTCTCGCAGTAAAAGGTTGTTAATAGCAGCTCCAGGTGGACCATCTGTGGAAACTCCGACTGTTTCATTTCTTCACAATCTCTTTTGGAAGAGATGTCCCAGGGGTCCCAGTTTTATCAAGATGTTGGTGTCACAGTGTCATTGGTTAGAACAGCTCTGGAAACTTTCTTAGCAACTCAGTTACATGGAGACCAAATGTTGAAGTGAGAAGTCACATTCTCTGTGAACAAAGACCAGGGTTTTGCCCATGGGAGAAGAATCTCTGCATTGCTTGGGTTCATACGATAAGGAGTGAAAAGCTAGAGGAGGGTGGGAGGTTACTATATGCTACTGGAAGATACAGATGCTGTTGGAGTTTGAATAGTGAATATCAGCATGTCTAGCACAAGCTGAAGTAGAACTGCTCTAATAATATCCACATGGGACAATGAGGAGGTTATGATTACGAGGTCCATATTTTTTTCCTTACTTTTATCTGGTAAGACTTTTGGAGAATGTTACTTGTATAGGAAGCAGGTAACCTCTTATTGCAAAAGTCAGGTTTATCACCCACTATTCTATAGAGGTACACCTTGTTTAATTTCAGGGATTAATGAGTCTAAGGATTCATCTGAACTGCCAAAAAATAATTGTACCTTCTGTTTAGATCTTGGATCCTCATTTTTATATTCCATTAGTGAAGCAGGTTTGAGCTTTGAAGGAGTGTTTCAAACCATTGTTTTCAGAGCCTCATTTGACGCTTACTATTCCTTTTGGAGATTGCATGCCTTAATTTTGAAATCTTAATTTACGAGAGAGCGAGAAAGGCAATAAATAAATAGCTTTTCAATCCAAGCAGTCCTTGTATGGATACCTAACTGGGCATGATGTCAAAGTCTATTGTGCTTTTTTCAAGTGTATTTTTAAAACATTTGACTGCCTAGGTCAGTGCCTTTTTGTACAGAACATTAATAAGCATCCATGAAAAAAAAAAAGGAACTGAGAAGTTCTTAATATGCCATCAATGGCAATAGCCAAATTACAAACAATAGTACAAAGAGAACAGAGAACTCAAGGCTCACTTGTGCTTGAATAAGGGTTTCTTCTGCTCACAGCACCTTTCCCAATTTGCTAGTCCTCCCAGAACTACAGCCTGTAAGCATTAGCCTGTCTGAGGACACAACACCTTGCACATTTTATTAGCTAAGTGAAGTTGCTTGCTGTGAATGTTCTGAGAACTGCATCTTAACTGCACGACACAGATGCTTAGGGCAGAATACGGTGCATTTGTTAAATGTCATCTTTATTTATGCATGGTATCTTTTGGTCTTTCTAAAACATTCAGATCTGACTACCCAAGCATGGATTTGCAGTTAAGCTGCCAGCAAACTTTTTTGTTTGAAAGTTGTGACCTTAAATGCAAAGCACTTTCCTTTTGGTTTTATTTTTTTCCTTTCTAATAATCTTTAGGAGTATGAAAACCTTTGTCACTTGTTTTAAATATCATTATGACAGGTCCCTGTAAGCCTGTATGTATTTATAGTAAATACTACTCTGTGTTTGTCACCAGGGAGATTGCAGCTATGAACTGGAGATTAAGCCTCACTTACGAATTGAAGATGTTAACATTCAAAGAAATGAAAATCATCTTTCTATCACCAACTCTACATTTGATCAGAAAGCACGCTCATCTAGAAAAGACATGGCGCACAGATCAAAAGTAAAACCATTTTTACCTCATACAAATGATAATGGGAATGAATTCTTTTCCACGTTTAAAATAACAAAAACAAAGACTCCCAAAAGAACTTCTGGATTGAATTTGGAAGTACCTGTGTTGCCTACAGATATTGATACTTCAGCTTCCTACTCGTCAAGAAGGATTGCTCTGATAGAGAATACTGACCAGAGCAGCCAAAACGATGAGGAACTAGAGGTGACATTCGACTTAGATGAATTTATTGACCTATGTGACAACAGTGAAAGTGCTATGATTCATGAAAGTGCAGCAATAGAGGAATACAAAACTGTAGATAAAGCTTGCAGGTCATTGGGGATGACCAATAACCACACAGATTCGGGTTATAGTAGCTTCACAGTTGAGAAATCACCTGGGTCCTCTGACTTATTTTATCTTCCTGAATCATATGTGGATTCCTTTGCACTTGTGAGACCATCTGAGGAGCCTTCTTGGTTAAAACAAATGTTTTCCCATGTGAAAAGACTTTTATCACAAACTCCCCCCTCTTTGAATAAACTTTATGATTTTGAAAACATGATGAGAAATGAAGAAACAGTATGTCCTTTTCAAAAAGTTATTTCTGATAGTTATTTGGTGACACTGCAGGACAAAGTCTGTTCTGCATCCTCAGGAGTTGATCGTTCACTGCTGCTCTTTGAAAATCCTGAACTGAAAGTCACCAGTGAATTGTGCGCTTCGGTAAGTACCTGTGTTTCAAAAACTGCATCACCTTCTGAGACTGCTGTTGTTAAAGCCAAAGAGGAACTCCACTGGAATGACAGCTTTGATAGTCTGTTTGACAATGAAGAATTCACTGAAAATCAAAAGAAAACTCCAATGATAAATCACACTCTGACAAGTAACCCTCCAAATACGTATTTTGTTCAAAAAGGTAAGGAAGATCTAGAAGTTAACAAGAAAAATGTGATTACTGATGAAGAGAAGAGTATACATTTATTTGAAGATGAACACATTTATGACACAAATAATGGAAGTTTTTCTATGAGCAATAAGCACTTAGTAAGGTCCGATTCAGGCAAGAGTGTTATTAGGCCAGTTGCAGAGCGAGGCTCCGAGTGGTCTCCTTCAGAGGTGTGCCGCATGAACACTGACAAAGCCTGCAAGGCGCAGCCGACAGGCAGTAAAGCCACAACCATGGAAATGTCAGGTGATATTAGTGTGACTGAGCAGTTTCTGGATAATGATGATCTTTGTGACTGTTCTCAAGAATTGTTTTCTGTTAACTTTGATCTGGGATTTTCCATCGAAGAGTGTGAGATCGAAATACCTGAAGAAAATATAAATACTAATAATATCAGAAAATTAAACAGTGCCTTGGGGAGTCATGCAGATGTTAAATCCACTGAAGATAAAAAAAAATTACCGAATGATAGGTCCAGACTTGAAACATTGTCTAAAGGGGATTGGAAAAGTCTTGAGAGAAGAGACATTTCCACACCATTGCCACTCCAGAGTAGGAGCATGAATGATGCCGAAGGCACTGAGGATGCTACCACTGCAGCACCTTACTTGAAGTCAGGAGACAGAAGAAGGGGAATTGGATCACCTGGAGCTTTGGCTTCTGTTCTTTCTACCCCAACAAGTAGAAAGGTTATGAATACTGAAGCTATCAAAAGAATTCCTATGAATGTCTTCTCTAGCGCCAGGAAGGAAATCCCAGAGCTGCCTCTTGCAGATAAAGTAAATACAACCCCACGTAGGCAGAGCTTTGGTTGTTCAGCCGTGGATGCACTTGATTCCCATTTGGGAAGAACTGAAAAACTGGAAGACACCAGTCTTCATAGTTCACGGGTGCTTCCTGCTGAAGGTAGGGATTTCAGTGGTGCAGTTAGTTAACACCTTCATGCTTAAATAAATAATGTAGAATCCAGTATCTTTTAGATCCTCAATTTGGTTTTATGACTTAGGTGGGGAGGATGAAAGGAAAAGGGAATAATGGCTGTAATACTAGAAGCTGGCTCAATGAGGAGACTTTCCAGAATTTTAACCCTACATACGAGCTTAGCTGTTTGAGGCTGAAACGCAGGCATACATATTTGGAGGAAGAACTTAGAATTAAACATTTCGTATCTCTTCACAGGGGCTAACAGTGCAACCGTGTGAGACACAATTGTGTGAGCTATACTGCCTTTAAAGCTCTTTTTTAATCCTCTCAGTATCTGATTCATAATCACCTGCATCTGTTGCACTTCAGTCCAGAATCCATTGCCTTCATATTTTCCTGTTGTTGTTCCCGAGGAATAGAAACTCTACTGATGGATTCCTTTCAGTTTGTTGCGTGACAACTGACCTGATTATAACTTCAGCACCAACCTGGATTGTCTTAAAAATATTGACTGTTTGTAGGCTCTATTCTATTTTTATTTCCTCCTTTCTCTCTCTCCCCTTCTGTCTTTTTTTGTTTTAGGACCAATATACCATTAAAAAAAAATTCATATTCAAATATTGCCAATATATAAATGACCATCATTCTTCACGTGTAGGTCACTTACAGGTCATATTCACACCCTTTGTTCTGTTTATCTCCGAATAACCTTGAATTACTTTCAAAACAATTCAGGCTTAATAGTACTCAGTTTCTTTCTTCTTTCTTTCTTTCTTACTTATTTCAGTACTTAATAGTCTGATTCATAGGGCACCAAGAGTTTTTCAGAATGGTTTTGTTATTGTCATTGAACGTTGAAACAAAGCATAAACAGTTCCTTTGGTGGTTAAAGCATCTTTCTTCCTTCTCTTTGAATTTGTCTGATATCATATTTTCTGGGGGCAATTGATTGTTGAATGCCACCTTTCTTCCTGAATCATCACACCTTCAAAGTGATATGTTAGTTTGCTGAATTAAAAATTCATAATCTATTTAAAAAGTAAAAAACTCCCCAACAACAAACAAACAAAACAAAACAAGCCACAAAAGGAAACAAATTGCTGTTTTAGAATTGCAGGGTTAATACTGAACCTGGCTTAGGTTGTTAAGGGCTTTGTCCAGTCGGGTCTTGAAAACCTCCCAGGACACTGTGTGTTGTTGAAATGATAGTTTTTGGTATTGAAATACGTTATTTTAGAAGTGGAATGTTTGGAAATATTGTGCTTTTCCTTAGAGAAATTCAAACCTTTGAGTGATTTAGTCAGAACTAACTCTCTGTCCTACCCTATCCTGCTATACTCCTAAACAGAGGAAAAAATAAGGCAGAATGCCGTAGCTGCAGTCAGTGTCGAGCCTGCTTTGGAGTAGGAAGGATGTTACAGTAGGCAGCATACCTACTGCACCGAGTGCAGGGTCTCTCTGTCAGAATTGGAGCTTTGACTTGCAGAATGTGAAGGGGTATCTTGGATTTCACAGTCATGTATTTCATAGTCTTCTGAAAAACAAAAAGGACTGCAGTTCTTTGAAGAGGAATTGGAAAGAGGACTTCTTAGCGAGTTCTGGTTTTGTTTCAGTCCACCCAAAGGGACATGTTATTACCAAGTGCTTCTAGAAGCATAACACTTGCTCAGTTTTTAAGGGCTTCTTCTCTTGGTTTCATTTTTCACCTCCCTTTTTCTGTATCTGTACTGGCTGGGGTAATCACTTCTACTCAGAGACTCTACAGGGAAGTAGGATTTATTGTACATCTCAGCTGGATTATGTATTTTGATTAACAAGGCTAAAGAGAACAGTATTTGCCGCATAGATCAATAAGTAATCTCCTTCATAGGTACTTCTATGAGGGAGACAGATTTTGGTTGTTCAGTTAGAGCAATATTGTATTGTGAACAATGCATTTTCTTGTGAATGTTGTTTACTATTTTTTCTGTAGGAACCAGCAGTGAGAGTGAAGAAGAGATTGTTTTCCAGAGAAAAAACAGGAAAAAAAAGAATGTTTTGAAGTCTCCTGATGTGAGTCTTAGAAAAAGAAGAAAAAAAAAAAACAAAGCAAAATGGCAAGGAAGTGAAACAAAACAAAAATCCTCTCTGCAATTATACTTATTTTTGTTTACATAGGTTATGAATGATAGTGATTTTGAATCGCCGATTCGTGCCATCAGAAAACGTCGACACCCACTTAACATGGTTAGTAAGTGCTTTGGTGAGACACAAGAAAAATAATGCAAACTCATTTATGGAGTATATATTTAAACATTTACTCTTTCTCCAGTCAGTAAACAAGTGTTCTTATTAAAAATATTTTCTGCCATCTGACGTAAGGCATATTAGAATGTTAATTGCTTCCTTCCTTCAATTCTTTCCCAAGCTCTCCAAAGATGACTTTGTAGCTGTTGTTTGGCAGTGAATTATTGTTATAGGCAGGAGAGCTGAGTCTCTCCCTTTGTGGAAGGCAGTAAAATAACCTTTCTTCAACAAAGTTTTGAATTTAAAAAAAAAAAAAAAATCATGTCACATTTGACCGGAGTTTTCTTCCAAATAACAAGTTTTTCTGCTCCTTTTGTATAAGATTATTAGCATTATTGCATTATGTTGCCATAGCAAATCAATCGCAAAAAATCACGTGTTGCTTAAAAAAAAACGGATGTTGAAGGATAACTGTGCAATTAAAATATTGCTTGCTTTGGTCTTACTTATTGAGGTGTTTGTGAAATATTCCTCTAGTCGGACATGTCCAGTGATGACAGCATGGATTTTCACAAGAACTCAAGTAGGACCAGAAACAGCAGCTCAGCAGCCTATAACAAAAACCAGCTGAGAAGTACGAAACGGCAAAAGGTCAAGAGCAATTTTACATGCAAGGTATGTGGCGTTACATGTCTCTCCTAATACGTTGAAGGTCGTATTTGGAGCAGCTGGCGTTGAAGTTGGAATGTAGATAACTGATGTGCTTTGTCACGTGTGTGCGTGTATGTAAGTGCACATTTGTGACATTGCAAAACCAGTTCAGAAGAATGCTCCTTTGAACGTGAGCAGCGCACGTTACCAAACAAAACCAAAAAAAGAGACAGAGACTTAGTGAGATTCTACTTTGCGTTCAAACTGCAAGAATGAACTGAAAACACTAATTTGTCTATATTTAAGTTTGAAACAAAACAGGAAAATGCCAGAAATGTTGAGCACTGGTTTCACATACTTAAGATGAAAATTTACTGTGTCATTGAGTCACTCATTCTGAGCTTGTGTGTATTTTATAGCCTAAAAAACAGAGCTTCTGTCTATTTTATGGACTTCTGTAGGATCTCATGATACAACTGTATTATGATAGGCATGCAGTTGGACAGTTGTTTGTTTTTCAGACATTGTTTAGGAGGTTGAGGCTCGTAGCTATTTCACACAAGTTTGTTACAAACAATTGAGATGCAATGTTGAAACACTGGATAATGATCTTAACCCTCTCAACCATTCCGTGTCAGAGGAATCTGTAGGGCCCTGCATAATAATGTTCTGAAGCAAAATAACAGTCTACGTTACAAGTAGAAGATAGTCAAAGATTAGTCAGACTCGGAGAGCTCAGGAGCTTGTCCAGAACTTTAGAACTTATATCCAGCTATTAGGATATTTGATCATATGAGTCTACCACCTACTCTAATGGTTTCAACTTTGAACATCTTAAGACAGCAATGGTCCCTTGACCCCAACGCTTAAATCTTAATTTAGTATTTTACACTTTAATCTGTCACTGCATCTGGAATGGATGCAGAAGAGGATGCAGGGCCAGAATCATATTCATGGTAAGTTGAAAAGCTCTTAAAGAGGCGTGGATGTGGTTCCACTAGGCAGAAATTACGGTAGTCAGGGCTTTGGGGCACATTACTATTTTTAATGTTTTAAAGGCAATCTTCATTATGGAGATTTCCGTATAGTATCAGTATTTTATATTCTGGAATACAAAGAATTAGGTAGATGAAAAATCCATTTTTCAACTTTAAACATTTTTTTTTAATGTGAGACCAAAAGGTTCATGGAAAAACAGTGTGTTACCTGTACACTTAAGAAATTCTACTCTGTCTTCACCTATCAACTTACCTAAACATTCATAGTGAAGAACATGTCAGAATTCCAAATCCACAGAAGATCAAAGACATCAAAATCATTCTGATCAGTCCACCACCAGTTAGAGTGTTCTGTCAGAAGTACCGGTAATGGAGTTGTAAGTGCATCAGAGATCTGCAATTAGATCAACAGAGATTGTGAAAAGTCCGAGGTGACCAAAATAGCCACTGGCACTGAATGCAAAGATTCAGTAAATAATTTAAGAACCTGGTAACTTATTGTTTCCCAATTGTGACCAAACTCTTGACTGTTAGTTTTTGGAGTCACAGTGCTTTTCACGCTGCAGGGTTTGTCCTCTCTGTAGTCCTTCACAAGTTAGAAGGATTAAGACTAATTGACAATAGCCTTGAAAGCTCTTTCCTGTAAACAGCTGACCTCCAATGTGTTTCAGAATAATCAAAACTGTTCTAGGGAAGGAACTATTAATAATGCTTGTCAGTCAGGTTTACTAATTGGTGTAAGCAAATAATTAAAAGACCCAGGAAAATTTGAAAATAAGATGTCATGTATTGTAGCTCAAGATGCCTTAGTCTTCTATGTACTAAACTACAATTTACAGCCTTGTGCTTTTCATTCAAAGTATTTTGAAGGCAAACTAATAATTCTTTTGGTGTAATTGGGATACATAATATTTTTTTGGGTTTTTTTTTTTTCCCCAAGTTTTACTTTAGTACTTTATAGCTGAAATTATAAGAGAAGAAGTTAGCTTAATATAAACTATCTCTGACAAAATCGGTGTTCCTGAATTAATTCATTTTGTTTCCATGTACATTCTTGTGAATGTCTTGTTGCCTGTTTTTGATGGAACTTAGTACCAAGGTTTGTATCATGTCTCCTGGACTGCAGCTCATGTGTGAAGTGCCTCATCTTCCCTGAAAGACGAGGATTTTCTCAATAATGAGTTGCATTGTCTGATGAATTAATGAAACAACTAATCCTAAGTCCTAAACAGAAAAGGGCAAACCAGTGTGAAGTCTGTATCTGACTTGGGTTCAGAGTAATCCAGCACTTCTAAATAAAAACAGATTTTTGAAAGCAAATAAAATGAGTTGAACTAGATATTTAAGTTAGAAAATAACCTAATATTTTCAGGTAGCTTAGCTACAACTGTGAGCTCTGTCTGTACCATTAACTAGTCTAGGTATACACACTGTAGTTACCTTTGGCCAGTGCTTTGAAATGGATTCCAGCTTTGCCCTTCTGTGCTGGTGGGACAGAACTTTGTGCGCTGTCATGTATTTCACTGAACTTTGCGTTCTTTACATCATCTTTCCCTGGGATGGATTCTCTGTTCAAAGCCAGAAACCTAGTATCTGTGATCATCTAAGCAGCTGATGTTCTGAAGTCATGAACTGATTTAATCAGGGGTCTCATATGTCTCATTTAATCATAGGTCTCATCAGGTAATTGGGAGCCAGCTTCTAACTAAAACTTTGTTTGGATTTTTTTCTTCTTTAGAATGCAGCAAGACAGTTTTTAGATGAAGAAGCTGAGCTGTCCCAGCAAGATGCCGATGGTGTTTCATCTGATGAGAGTGATGATGCAGAGAACGAGCTGAACTCTTCACTTGCTCAATTCCTGAATGATGATGTAGAGGTCACGCAAGTGTTAAATGGTGAATGAGGAGAGTTGTTCATGGTTTTAAGATACGGGGTGTTGCTTAGCAAGTGGTGTATGATAGGCACAGCCATTCAGTCAGCTAATATGTCAGCATGTGTCAGGTAGTGAGCTCCTCAGCTGCGGTAAATCAGGTGCTTTCCATTATCTGTGTGTACCTTCTCTGTTTGTAATGTAGTAAGTTCCTCACTGGAGTCTCTACCCCGCAATAGCTTTGGGCCAGCTGGAGTCGGCTCTTTGAGGATTGCAGGGGTAGGAGACCGCCTCTTGCAAGAGTCTGACACCCTCTCTTACGCTGCTATGACCGAACAGAAACACAACTTTCCATTTCACTTAGAAATTTCTGACTCTTTCAAGTCTTCTGGTACAGAGACCCCTAAAATATGATATGAAATAACAATATGAATGTTAAAGCTAAAATTACAGTGTTGACACTGGCAGAGCTGAGAAGGTAATGCCCTTTTTTGGCCAAGTTGGTTTACTTATGTAAACCATCTGTGCTTATGTACCTTGTCTTTCCCTGGGATATTTGCATAATGAATCATCTTACTACCATTTAAGATTCCCAGACGTTGCTGAGGATTTTTGTCTTCCACTGAAATTGTGAGTTGTTCCCTGTAAGATCCTATGTGGGCTTCAGTAAACCCACCCCTTTCTCATCCAGCCTCTGAAATCAGTTGTGTCTGTTTTGGCGGAGACTTGCAACATGGAAAACAGAATGATTTGGGTTTGCTGTGGTTAACATTGCCCTTCTCCTTGCTGTGGGTATCCAGAGCTCTGCCGGCGCAGAAAACCGTCTTCCTGGCAGCTTTCATGATGGCAAGCTGGGTAGACCTAGTCCTTTGTTTTGGGGTTTTGAGAGATGTCTGGAGAATTTCAGATTTTTTTTTGTGAAATCCAGGCGTTTGGAAAACTATGAAGGAATTACTTAATATTGAAAACACGATGTGACAATAATGAATTAAAAATTATATCCTTAATAATACTGTATTCTCTTTTATCTTCTTGTTCTACTTCAGACTGTGAGATGAAAGGAGTTTACCTGAAGTCTGTCCGTAGTCCAGCTCTTGGCAATAGATACAAAATGGTTCATCGCAACTTCAACAACACGGCGATTTTCTCACAGGTATGAAACAAAATGACTGCTGTCCTAGTGGAATTCTGATTGTGTGTGACCATATTTAGGTTCTAATCCTGCTTTGAAGTGTAGTTTGCAGCCTATTGTTGATAAATAACAAGTTCTAACAACAGACTCTTGACTTCATTTTGATTTTCACGTTAAAGCACGCAGACACGTATGCTTTGACAGAAGCATACACCCTCTGTTCTTCAGCCGGAGCGAGGCTGTCAACCGGTCTGAATCGAAAGCATCCCAATGCCCAGTTGTCTTCTCACTGAAGAACGGAGCTCTTATGGCGACCGTTGTTGATAGATGTAGGATTGCACGGGACTTCCAGCGTCGGGAGCTTATCTCCCCCTCTCCGCTGTCTTCCACAGTCAAAAAGGACACTGACCGACAGCTTCTGAGGCAGAGTCCTCTCACCCAGCAAGTGATGTTTCCAGTCTCCTAACTGACTTCCCAATTTGGTGAAACCAGCAATCCCAGTAGAGGCGTAACAGTGTGGGTGTATGCCTGCTACCCAGCTGTATGTCAGACGGCTCTGCGCCCTTGTTGCCAGACAAGCAGCAGTGCCAATAGATCAAATTCTCTCTACCAATTAGAAGGTTATCTCCTGTAATGTAAGTTTGGAAACGTTCACAAGAAAATAAAGCAGCATATTTAAGGTGCTTTGTTGCTGCTGCTCAGTATGCTCTGGCAGGGTGCCCCTTGGACTCCCGTGTCTTCAGTGTTGCTGGAGACCACCCCTTTTACGTGGTCCTCCAATGCTGGTTGTGTCCCTGCCGTGTGGGGTAACTGCTAAGCACGAATGACTCCCCGGAGCAGATCCTTAGCCAAGCTCTTGCCCTGTTACAGACAGTACCGCTATGCGCTAATTCTGTCCACTCAGAAAAGCGCCAGTGAAGCATCGCTGGATTATCATAGCAGAGCTTCTTTTGAATTGCAGACTTCTTACCCTGGCTGCTCCCGCTTGCTTCGGTTTCTCTCACACCTGGCTGTGTTCCCCGTCCATGTGAACGCTGCCCGGTGCTCAGGCGAGACGTTTCCTATGTGATCTGTCTTCTGGGTTCTGTTTTACTCTGAACTCTTCAAACAGCATGTGACATAAATCACTTGTACAGTATTTTTTAGCCACTTAATTTTGCCTTGTTATTTCACAGAGACCAAAGAAATCACAGAATTGAAAAAAACAGATACTCAGGATGGTTCCTTATCCCCCCCTTTTTTTTTCTGTATCCTCTATTCCTTCAGCACAAGAAAATGGAGATCTGTATTTGATGAAAAGGATAAAACACTTTCTTTTTGGTAACACAAAAATTTAAGTTGTGCTCACTGATTACTTGCAAGCAGATAAGAAGAATTCATGGGCCTCAATTTCCAAGCAGCCTGGGCTTATTTTGTCAGTTTTGTTGTTGTTTCTGCTGAGGCACGGTTGCCAAAAAATAGAATTATTGAACTTCCATTTCATTTTACACATTGCAAAGGCATCATAAAGTGCTTCTGCCAGCAAGCCTTGTGTGCGTGCACATGGTACAAGGTGTGGAATCTGCCTTTCTTCCTGCAAAACCGCAGCTTGCCCTGAGCGTGCGAGCGTGGCGGTGCGGAGCCCTTCCCGCTACGCAGGCGCACGCGAAGGAGACACTCCCGTCTGTAATTCCAACCTGCTTGATAGTAGTATTAGCGAGCGAGTCTTGCTTCTGTTGAGACACTACAATTAGTATTCCCATTAAAAGCTTTCTGGTGATGAAAAATGCCCTCTCAGGAACTGCAGAGCATATTCACAGCAGGGGAGGTTTTGAGAGGCGTGAGGAGCCCCTAGGCCCCGCAGTGCTTGTGCGTGGGGTGGACAGGATGAGCGAAGCGCCTTCGTGGAGAGGAGGAGCAAAATCATTACAGTGTCTCAAAACTGACCGGGTTTGTTTTTTTCCCCCCCCAGATTCCTGAGCAAGACCAAGCTTATGCAGAAGACAGTTTCTGCGTTGGAGAGGAGGAAGAGGAAACTTGGAAACAAAGTGAATCTAGTGAGGAGGAAGTGTGCGTTAATTTTGATCTCCTAAATAATGAGAGTTTTACTAGTGGAAGAAAACAATACCTCACTCGCCACAGAAAAAAATTAAATCAGGCCGGGATGGGAGAGAACTATTCTGTCCCAATGCAAAAGAAGAAACCATCCCGAATTATTATTCTCAGTGATTCCAGCGGGGAAGAAACAAATGTCAGCAACAAGCCCATGAAAAAAGATTGTTTCAGGGCAGAACAGGAAAATGCCAAGTTACCCGAGTCATTGCCTTCAGTCTTTTCCGTGCAGCACAAAAAAATTGCTGGGGAAACCCATGTTCATCAGTCTGCGGAGAGCAAGAGTGAGATGCTTCTCGGCTTAAAAGCGTCAGTGTCTGAAATGCTGGATTTTCACCCGGAGCATCAAGTCAGGAGCACATGCTTCCCACCAGCCGTCACCAGTTCAGATTCGGAGAAACAGGAGCTCCAGGCTCCCACTGAGGTTGGTGTCAATTCAAAACAAGGACCTTCCTCTTACCTACGTTTTGCTAAAGAACCCCACGTGGTGGGGACCTGTCCCGTTGCCCTGTTGTTTGGAGGGCTGTCAGCTGTACAGCAGCAAGAGCGTGTGTGCTTCTGGTGACAAAGGAGCAGGCCCGTTCTGCTTGCACTGCTTTACATCATCTCCCCGTTCTTTGGTGTGCTCGCAGGGTAACTTGGCGGGTATCTTATAGTTCGTAAATAAAAACTAGGGATTAGATACTATTCCGAGTCTGACAGTCACGGAGGAATATGGATCTATTTCGAATAGCAGAGAGTGTCCACTAATTCTTTGGGCTTTGTAGTTACAAAATACTTGTTCACTGTCCTAAATTAAGACCCTTCATAGTCTGAGGTTGGATCCCTGATCACTTACGCTTTTCTGCCTGACTTCTGTCATTTACAGTGTTTAGTCTTTGTTGAACTCATGAGTGAAGGCTGCAAGCTTTTGTCATTCAAGCTGCTAAGTAATTAGATCAGCTAATTTGGGAGATTGTTTACAGGGGGTTAAAGTGTTAATCTGAAAGTGTTAATGTTTTGCAATATCGAAAAATACCTTTTCCTTTTTAAAGATTTTATTAATTGGATTTTTAAAAAAAGGTGGAACAAAGTGTGTCTGTTAAGCATCAGTATTTGAAAACTATATTTTTTTTATTGGCATGTGTTTCTTTGGCCTTATTCTTCAGTTGTCTCTTAGAACTACTGTGTGCTTTTCAACATTTACAGGTGGCAAGTTCTTTGAAGAACACCTGTGGGAGCACTTCAGGGCCCCCTTGTTCTGCTTCCACAAGCCCCTCTGCAGCTACAGCTCTGTTTTCACGTGACCCTCTGGAGAAAAAACCTTCACTGTCTATTCTGGTAGACAGTCGTGAGATCTCCTCTGGACCCGAGGTGATTTCTTCCTTGAAGGCAGTTCACGGAGTAAAGGTGCAGGTTTGCTCGCTGAGCAGCAGCGATTACATCGTGAGCAACCGCATGGCAGTGGAAAGGAAATTCCTGTCAGAATTGCTGAACTCTGTGAACAGGACTAAAGTCACCCAGCGGATCCAGCGCCTGCAGAGCATGTTTGAGAGAGTATGTGTAATTGTCGAAAAGGACAGGATTAAAACAGGTAGGTGTTCCCAGGCAGGGGTGGCACGGACCTGGACAGGTTGGATCGATGGGCCAAGTTCAGCTGTATGAGGTTTAATAAGGCCAAGTGCCGGGTCCTGCACTTGGGTCACAACAACCCCATGCAATGCTACAGGCTTGGGGAGGAGCGGCTGGAGAGCTGCCCGGCAGAAAGGGACCTGGGGGTGCTGGTCAACAGCCGGCTGAACATGAGCCAGCAGTGTGCCCAGGTGGCCAAGAAGGCCAACAGTGTCCTGGCCTGTGTCAGCACTAGTGTGGCCAGCAGGAGCAGGGCAGGGATCGTGCCCCTGTACTGGGCACCAGTGTGAGGCCACACCTCGAATCCTGTGTTCAGTGTTGGGCCCCTCACTACAAGGAGGACATTGAGGTGCTGGAGTGTGTCCAGAGAAGGGCAACGGAGCTGCGGAGGGGTCTGGAGCACAAGTCTGATGAGGAGCAGCTGAGGGAGCTGGGGGTGTTCAGTCTGGAGAAGAGGAGGCTGAGGGGAGCCCTCATCGCTCTCTACAACTGCCTGAAAACGGGTTGTGGTGAGGTGGGGGTCGGTCTCTTCTCCCAAGGAACAAGCAACAGGACGAGAGGAAATGGCCTCAAATTGCACCAGGGGAGGTTTAGATTGGATATCAGGAAAAAATTTTTCACTGAGAGTGGTCAAACGTTGGCACAGGCTGTCCAGGAAGGTGGTGGAGTCACCATCACTGGAGGTGTTCAAAAAATATGTAGACGTGGCACTTTAGGACATGGATTAGGGGGCATGGGGGTGTTGGGTTGATGGTTGGACTTGATGATCTTAAAGGTCTTTTCCTTTCTGTGATTCTGTGGTCTGCTCGGGGCTTGCACTGGCCACACAGGCTCTCCATGTAACATGGGACTGAAAGTAGGTTGAAAACCTGTATTTTTACTCTCTCACTGCATTAGTGAGGTCACCAGCTGAACATCAAAATTTGTTTTCATTTGAGGGACACTTAATATAGGCGGAGATCTAACAACTGGATCCAAAGGGATACATTGCTTAATAATTACTGAATCAGGGAAAAGCGTGTTAACAACTCAAACATTACTAAACTGACCATATTCATATGTGCAAAAAAACCCCAATTTCAAGACAGATTTTGACAAAGAAGGTGAGAATAGCAGAATAAAGGAACAAGGACAATCTTATCTGTGCTCGGCCCTAAAATAATAGTGGACTCAAGAAAAAGATTTTTTTCTAGTAGTAACCTAATGAATGGAATCTGTCAAACTGTATCAGAAAACTCTCATGGTTTAGAACCAGTGATGTTGGTAGCTGCCCTCAGCACTCCTTCCCACGTATTCTCTACCTCCAAAAAGTAGAGGCCAAACCGCACAATGGCTGGTGCTTGAACAAGCAAAAGATAATCAGCTGAGTGAAATCAGTTTTTGGAAAAAGACAAGAAGAGCACTTCTGCAAAGAAAGAGCCACTATGGGGAGGCTGCGTTTGAGCTATTGCCTCATGTCACCAAGCACAGAATAGAGGCATCTCAAAGACTCCTCCTGACTTTATTAAACGTTTGTGGAAAATTAAAGATTGTTTCTTTAATTTGTAAAGTTTGGACAAGCCATTTGTTTTAATCCTAAAATCCAAATTACGCAATCAAAAGATTTTATTAACGCTGTCTATTCTCAGTGCCAGCTAGAAAATAATCGAGAAGTCTTGCTTGCACCTGCTTGACAGGTCCTAGAACTAGAGCTCACAGCTCCAATTAAATTACAGATGTTCTGGGATATAAAACTCCACTATTGAAATCAAATTGTTGTGGATGCAGCTTTGTTTTTGTGACATAAATCTAATTTATTGATAGTTCAGATATGGAAACTGATAGAATTGGTCGCTGAAGATGTAGTTTCTCAGCAGGGGCTGTAGATAAGTGGATAGTGTTTGAGCTGCTTTTTTACCCCACTGCTGACAGTGTCATTCATTTCATTTTCATGGGTTTTGCCCAGTTTTTCGCATTATGCTGTTTCCAGAGTGCTGCTAGTTTCTTGTTTGACACAGAGTTCAAGTGCATTCTTACTTTGTAGCTTTACAAAACCCCTTCTGATTTATTTGGTCTGTCCTCTTGTTCATCACTTACCATGTGTTCCTCTCACTCCTCTCTCAATGACATTTAATTTGCTTTTCCAGTGTTAATTCCTAAACTCTACCCCCTCAAAGAACCAAGTAAATCCTGCTGCCATGACCTCTTCTTGCCTTCTTTCTGTGAAATGTTTTCCCTCATCTTGTTTTTGTTTGTGAGTGCTCAAAGCAAAGGAGCTTTGAGCTGGTTTTGCTTTGCAAGTGATTCACATTAGATTTTTCACAATAATTTAGCACTTGGATCTCACTGAGTTTCCTGTGCTTTCCCTCTGCAGGAGAAACATCACGGTTTTTCCAGAGGACACAGTACTACGACGGCATGCTCTCAGCCTTGGTCCAGGCTGGGGTCCGAATTCTTTTTAGCTCTTGCCAAGAGGAAACAGCCGGTTTGCTGAAAGACCTGGCATTGGTGGAGCAAAGAAAAAACGCCGCCATTCAGGTGCCCACAGAGGTGGAGGGTCACAAACGGGAAATGCTCAACTTCTACTTGAGCATTCCCAACCTCAGCTACCTGGCTGCTCTCAATCTGTGCCATTACTTTGGCTCCGTGCAGAAGATGGCCAACAGGTAACAGCAGAGACCTTGAGGCCTGACTTTTGCTCCTCTGCCTCATCTGGGACCTCCTGCTGGGGTAGTGGCTCAGAGATCCTTTCTGTGCCTTTCTGTTATTGCCAGAGCTCCCCAGCACCTTCCCTGTCTCGCATCAACCCTGCCTTGTTCTTTACACGTTCCTCAGTCTCTTCCAGCTGAGCAGAGCAGGGCCATGACACGGGCTCTGCTTCAACCCTCCCTTTCCTTTCCCCTTTCCTGGCATCCCCTGTTCTTGCTGCAGCTGAGCCTGCTGTGTTCACAGCCCTCAAACCTGCAGCAGTGGCTGCTGGCAGCTCGTGGCATTCCTGTTGCTCCCTTCCCACTGGACCCTTCCTCCCCCCTGGCAGTTTCCCCTCTTGTTCTGGTATCACCCATTTAGGCTCCAAAGAGCTGCAGGTGAGGTGCCCTCCTGCTGTGGTCTCTTACAGCTCCCTGCTGGACCTCGCCACCGGCGCCCGGGTCAGCCCGCAGAAGGCGGAGGAGATCTACCGCTACCTCCACTATGGTTTTGATGTGCAGATGCTACCCGAGAACCTCTGCGCTAAGGGGAGAAGTGACGCAGCTACCAAGAGCTGAGGGGAGTGAAACTTGGTTTCTGGACTCACAGACTGTTTTCTTTTAATTGCACTTTACTGAGTTTTGATTCACTGTAAAATATGTAAATAAACCCTTGCAGAGCCATCAGGGGCTTTTGGGTCTGTCGGCAGGACTGGTTGTTGCTTGCTGGGTATGATCATTCCAAAACTCCTTTAAAAATGAGAATAATGGCTGAAGTGTTGCAGCTAAGTGTTTCTGGCTTAGGCAGAAAAGTGGTGGCAGGGGGAGGGTCCTTGCTATTTACTGCAAGAGTGGCCATGTTCCCTAGGAAAAAAGCCACTCGCCAAATGTTCCTTACTCGTCTTGCCCAAGACACAGACAGGGGTGGGGGGTGCCAGGTTTGAAGTAGAGATGGATGGGCAGCAAGTTCCCTTGTCCTTGGGTGGCCCCACAGCTGCCATCTCCTCCCCTGTGCCCACCATCACACCAGGCGTGGGCGAAGCCTTCCTGCAGCTTCTTGCTGCCACACTGTGGCTGCCTGGCATAGGAACTTCTTGTTTTCACTCCTTCCCATCCTGAAGGGGCCCGGACAGAGGTGAGGGCAACGAAGGGCGACGAACGACCCTGCTGATGCTGGTACAGACCCGCACCAGGCTGGCGTCAGCCCATCACGCCTAGTTAAAAGCAAGAGAGGGTGAAAACGCAGAGGCCTGGGGCCCTGAAGTGAGGCTGAGAGCTTGGGAATCCTACTTCTCCCCCGCAAAGAGCCCGACTCATGTATGAGTAAAATGAGCTGGTCCTTTTTTATTACATTAAAGGAAATGTAAAAATTCAGAGTCTCAGTAGAGGAAATTAAAAAGCAATTCCTATTAGTTATGAACTGTACCATTATAAATTTATTGTACAGCCATATTTCAAAAAGATATTTTACCTTAAAATGAATCACAACTTGCCGCTAGTCGGTATCCGAGTATGTTCCTCCCTCCCCCGGGAGAAATGGGGCAAGAGAACAGGAGGAGCCTGGGCATGGAAGTGTGACTTTGCACACGTGACAAGTGGCAAACAGTGCTTGGATAGGCGGCAAGATGAGAATGGTGTTAAAACACATAAAAACGCTGCAGGTCAAGGTGTCCAAGCTGAACTCTTAACGTCACAGGAATACCATCTCAGAGGGGTGGCCGACCGCTTTGCTTCGTACGAGAGGCGCCTAAGTGTTGAACTAATAAAATCCACAAAGTTCATTAAACAGAAAAATAGGAATCATCCTGCTCTTCATCTGATGAATCTGCTGCCTCAGCCACAAAGAGCTTCCCTACAACAGAGGTCTGTTCCACTTCTGCAATGAGACAAACAGGCGTTATCAGTGTGTGTGCCCGGGCTTGAAAAGCAGTTGCCAGAGGTCCACAAAGGCGCTTATGAGAAACAGACTGCGGAAAAATCATTAGACGCACAGACTGTGGACGAGCCAGCGGCGATGGGAAAGTAAGTGAAGGAGCCTGAAGTGAAGGAGGAGGAACACAGAGCACTTACTTACTTTTATCAAAGCTGAACGGGGTTCTGCGTGAAGCTGGCGTAGCAAGCACGCCTCCAGCCTGATGGAAAGGAGAGAAAGGCTCTGCTCAAACAGCTGCGACAGCACCAGCGCAGCGTCCCGGGGAGGAGCTGGCACCCCCGCGCTCTCGCACCAGCGTTAAGTTCTCCTAGCGCTAGGCTCCATTTTCACTAAAAATTTAAACTGTTCAACTATCACAACTGCTTTCCCTAAACCAGAGGCACAAGCAGTTTTTCTGCTTCTGGGACCTCAGCTTTTCATGGAAAAGTCAGAAAAATTACAAAAACCTACGATACTGAAGGAATAAATACATAAGTTCAGGGACTAGCTGATAGAAGGTGGGAAGTACTGTTTCCTTTCCCACTGTACAGAAGAACATAGCAGGAGCTTAATATACCTAAAGATCACAGAATTCAAGAGCAGTTACAAATCCTGGAAAAAAAGCAATGTATTCAATCCTGACAATAATCCAGCTCTTCTCTAACAAATAGAACTTTTCTCCAACAGAAGATAGATACAAAACCCAGAAGTTTGGAAGGAGGTAGGGTAGGGTTCCTGTTTTCCTTCTTGAATGTACACAACTAGTCTGGGATCCTGGGATTCTTTTGCCTGCTGCCTAACAAAGCTTTGCCATCACTAAAGTGGAACTAGGCAGCATTCAAGGAAATGAGCATTACCGACGACTTCTTGATGTTGTCCCAGGTGCCTCTGCTGCCCTGCGTGTGCTTCTGCATTCTGAACACGTGCCTGTCGTAATCATTCCTGCAGGTGTAATCAAGCACATTAGCGTCACTAGTGTGCCGCCTACGGAATCCAGCTGCGTACCGTTAAAGGCATTACACAAACACCTCTAATTCAGAAAGAAATTAGTACAGCCATTAAAAACAGTTGTTGGTCAATTAAATATAACAGCAGCTCTGGGAGTAAAACATGACAGGAGTGTTTAATTAGATCCCATACTAACACTCCTAATGCAAGTATCAGACAAAGCTTCATCATCACCTTCCCAGATGAAGTCCATTTCTTGTCCATTAGATAAAATGCCAGTTACTCTGCAAGTTTCAAGATGATCCCAGTTTCAGTAAAGCCTGAAGCAATCGAGTTAACAGGTTTAAGACTCAAAATGAGCAGAGAAACCTCTGCTGACACTAAAGCCCAAATCACTACCTTCTCCAAGAGTAGAAGGACACGTGCTGGGCATAGTTTTCGTTGCCCACATTTGAGTACCTCAAACTGCACATGCTGCCAAAGGAAAGAGCTTTCTCTAAACAGATCTCTCCGGGACTGCAGGATTTCCTATGCATGCTCTAAGTCTGGAAGTGAACTGGTGTCCCAGTTCCAAGAGTGATCTTTCTCAGAAGACAAAAAACAATCTTGGGGAAAATGAGAACGGAAAAGGTTAGCAGAGGGACAGCAGTACCAGTTCCTACCTGTTGATGGGTACCAGCATACCAGGGCTGATATGCTCACACTGAGGGGTCTTCACCATAGGGAAGACAGCTGAGGAAGGTGTGATCGGGTTGTCCGTAAGTGCAAAGTCATCATCGTCATCATCGTGGCTTCCCCGGAATGTTGGCAACTACAAAGCCACATCAGAGCAATCAGTGACCTGCCCTTTTTTCAGCAAGTCTGCTGAAAAGGCTTCTCATGGGTCTTACAGTAGGGCACAGCCTATTCACAACTCTGAACCTTGGTTGTGTCCCCCTTCCCCATCCGGAGGTGTCCCAGACTTCCTGTGCCCTCAACAGGCAGTTGCTCTGCTCCCTTGCTCGCTTCAGTTGTGTTTTTGACTCCGTGTCCCTCTCGAGAGGCAGAGGCCAGCAATGTGCACAGCACATGGAAGGCAGGTACGCAGGGACCTGACAGGAGCCCAGTGATGCCTCCATCGTGCTCTTAACACTCCTCCTGTTGGTGCCCAGTGTTCTGCTGGCCTTTTTTGGCTGCTACTACACATTCAAAAAATAGTCTCTGATTAAAATTACAAGCTTACAGCTGACCACTACTACTCAGGAGGAGGATTTCAGGATTAGTCAGCAAACTTCTGGCCCTTCCGTTCTGAAAGGAGAAGAGAACCGGAAAGGTTCAGAGCGGAGCAACATAGATGATCAAAAGCACAGCAGGTACTGGCGGGGGAGAGCTATAACTGGCACCAGGGGTGAACGGGGACCGGGATAGTTGTTCACTGTTTCTTCCCCATGACAAGAGGATGACAAAGTCAGCAGAGGCAAGTTCAGGACAAATAAAAAGATTAGGCAGATAATTCAGCTCTAGAGCTTAGCACAAGAAATTGCAGGTGTGAAGAGTCTGCATGGGTTCGAGGAGGGGCTGGGCTAGTTCACAGAAGGGGAACCCACTCATGACTTCTAAATATACAGGATTTCTCTCCGGAGGCATACCTCTCGCCATACACTAGAGAGGGAGGTCAGTTTCTTTTGCACAGCTCAAGGTAGGCAAAATGGATTTGAAAAAAAAAGAAAAAGAAGAGAACCCTTTTGAATCACTGGCTAAAACTGTGTTCTACCAAAAGATGAGTCCCCTGGAGAATCCCTCTGCAAAAGCAGGGTGTCTTGGACACAGGTGCATCGATTCTTTCACAGATAGTCTGCTCATACTAGTCATGGGGCTTTCTCTACAGCACATGGTGGTTTATAGAAAGCAACGAAGTTACCACCCTTTAAATTCTGACTTTCCAACAAGCCATGGCATTACTGTACTTTGGGACGTCCCAGAGGAAGAAATGCGCTGTTGCTACAAAGAAAACCCCCAAAAGAACAAACGCGTCAAGAAACGTACAGGTGCCCTTGGGAGTCCTGGCTGGAACTGAGGTGCTGGTTTTAACAGGCAGAGCTAGTTTGGTCAGGTAACGGCAAAAAGAAAGATGCATCATGAAATCTACTTCAAAAATTCTCTACAGGGGAAAAAAAAAAAAAAAAAAAAATCATTATTTTGATAAATTACTGGCTTTCTCTTTAAAAAGGAAAACAGAGTCTTAACTAACAGCTGGAGGGCATCCTCATGCCTCACCACAGCATGGGGGTCATCACAAAGATATGGTGACCTCTCCAGCACTGGTGTTGCGTCTGCCCGGAGTGTTTGGGGGCTGTGCCAGGAGCGAGAGGGGAGGGCTCCCTGAAGAGGAGACTAACCAGGGAAACGGGGCAGCTCGTCAGCCCAAACGGGCAACAAATCGGAGAGAGTAGGTAAACAACAGGCAAGGGCCAGGGCAAGAAGGTAAAAGGACTCCCAAAGAGAAACGCAGCCACTGACAGCACCGGGAGATAAGTATTAAATATGAGGTGTGCTGAGAGGAGAGAAAGAAAGGAATCCTGTTGAGTATGAGCATGACTTCAGAGAGTACGCAGTTCCACGGCACAAGGATCCCCAGGACAGCGATATCACTGCACAGCCAGTGCTCCACAATGCCGGAAGCGCCTCCCACACAGAGGCAGAACGGACACTCCTACACAGACTAGTTTTATGCATCCATTCAGTGGCAATCCTTGTCTGCAGAAGCCACGTTCCACATGTTCTCGCTGCTGGCAATCCAAGTACTGCAATACCAAATCCAGGAAATAAGCCTCTTCCCCCCAAATCCACAAGGCTTTATTGATGGAACCGAACTAGCAGGCTTGTAACACACCCTTGAAATACCAACCAGAAAAGCACACGCGTCCAATACACTGTTTTCCCAGATTTACCTTTACTCTTCTGTTCTGAAAGGGCGTCGCAGTGAAAATATCGTCATGGTTGTCCTTTGGCAGATTGTCCAGGAAATCTCTCATCTGCTGCTTTCTTCTGAAGGTTCCCACTTTGGCAGTTATCACTGACTCTTTCTTATCTACATGAATCAAAGTATTAGTTGCTCCAGGACATCAGTTACGTAGCACAGTTTTAAGATTCCCTAACTATGATCAATGCTGACGATACATTTCCGTCTCTCCTTTGTGGAAAT
Organism: Phaethon aethereus; assembly: GCF_964289735.1. Lineage (NCBI taxonomy): Eukaryota > Metazoa > Chordata > Aves > Phaethontiformes > Phaethontidae > Phaethon > Phaethon aethereus. Next base: position 1,720,869 of record NC_138579.1, read on the forward strand.
GTCTTATTTGTAAGCTGCTTTGTGATCCTTTGAGTTCTTAAACAAGTTATGCTTTCAAAAAGAATTCCTCTACTACATCTTAACCAGAAACTTACTCCAGAGCCTTTACACAACCATTGCAAGTGTCATACTTCGGCTATTTTATTACAATTTTAACAGAGTTATCCATGCATCTGCATTTCAGAGACAAAAGTCACCAAGATGTATCATGCGTGTCGAGGCATAAAGTGCTCCAACAAAGGCTCTGCTGCACAGAGACCCGTTGAGCATCCTTGACACAAGGTTTATGGAATGCTCGTCTGAGACTTTAGCAGGTACAGTTGTACCCTTCACAAACCTTAATCCAATTAATGGACCTAAACGATGAGCCATTAGAGCTACTTGGAGGAAAGAAAGGGCTTTGTCACTTCCACTGGTCTGTGTATTCCTATCCTCTGCTTTCTGTGACAAGTGACTTTCGGGGCAAATTTAGAAGAACATCTTCCCAATATCCTCACCTTTAGACAAAAACTAAAACAGCTGCTTACGCAGACAGTCGAGTAAAGAAGAAAATGAATCCACAGTTCACAGATTTTCAGAAGAACAAAGTATTTTTGTATCTATGCTAAGATTCATAATTAACAGGATGCGCTCTCCATCTGAGAGAAGGCTCCTAACTGCCAAGAAACATCTTTCCTTAGTATCATGCAGGACTGAGTTTAGTCCTTTGCTTTGCTACAGTCATTTTAGAGTGTCTCAGCATTTAAAAGGCCCACGTGAGTCCAGGAGGTCCCAAACATTGCTTTCCTCAAAGCAAAAAAACCTTAAAACCACCATGGTAGACTGACCCTTTACGAATGCTCGCTGACCAAAACAACTGTGTCTTCACAATAGAAGAGCCTGAAGTCTAATAATGTCAAATACCAGGGTGAAACAGAAAAAATTCTCTGTAGCATATCGGCAGTGGAGAAGTAAACAACAACAGAAAAAGCTTTTGTAATCACAGAAGTGCAGGGAATTTTGATACCATGATAACAGTCAAAATAAGATGCTTTCTATCTATGCTCCAAAGTGCTCAAGAAGACTAATCAAAGCTGGATAAAATTCATTACAAAACTGATGCCCAGCAGATTCTCACACAAATTCTGTAAGTGCAGCAAACATTTCAAAGAAATGTTCAAGTGAAAATAAAGCACGCTGTCCTGCAGCGGAGCCCTCAATCTGCTGCTTTTCCAAGTCTGCACAAAATCACACTTCACTGACTTCAAGGGCAGGGAAACCTACTGAGATCTTCTGCTGTGTTCTATTTTACGGAGGATCCAGGACTGGAGCCAAGTGTTCCTGTGTGAAGTCCAGTAGCTGTGAGTAACCTGGACCACCGCATTCAGAAAGAAAAAATTATTTTAATGCTTTCAGTAAATGGAGACTGATGGATACCTTCAGCTGCCGAGAAACATCACCAGAGTTGTCTTTGCCTGCAGTTGCATAACACTTCAAGCTTCCAATGGCTGAGTGATGGCATGTCTTCATCAGCCAGAGGAGTTCCTATCAAATAGCTTCCTTACCCAAGCACTTACTAAGTCATTGTAACCTTCTCTGTGTTAATTGACTGGATTGAGCATCTTGTGCCTTTCACCTCAAGGGCATACTTGCTAGCTGTAAACATGAACTACTGACTTCAGAATTGGACAGAAAACAGCAACAGGCAGACAGCAGAGAACATAACTTTGTGTTCTTACCCCACGCTGCCCTTAGTGCATACAAGCACCCCATTATCCCTTTTGGATCGATAGCTCTACAAGTAGCTCATTATCTACCAGGCTCCAAGAGCCTCTTGAGATGTAAATAGCTATTTTCCCTTGGCTTTCAAAGCCAGCTTAAGTCTTCCCATCACACCAAAAACTAGAAATCTCTAAAAGTATCCCTTCTCTTCTTGCTACTTCAGTCACTTATAACATCCCCCAAGCTCTGCAACAAACTTTTAAGCTGTAGAAGATAACTTTCTGCACTATTGGACTCTGGTGTGCGTTTATGTCTTTATCTCCCATTACATAATAAATAATAAATTTAAAATTATTTAAAGACAACAATATACCTAGAACCAAGGTGTCACTACCTTTCTGTCCTGGTTTTTCTGAAGTGGTGGTCTTCTTGGCATGCATTGTAGAACGTTTTGCCTGTTGTTCTTCTATATACTTCTGATGGCATTCTTCAGCAGAGCGAGATCCCACCGCCATGGCTACCTCCACCCAGAAGCCACTCTTGTGCTTCGGAAACGAAGCAATGGCCCTGCCAGGGGAACAAAGCCACAACCTTCGTCACGCAGGAAAATCACAGAATCGTAGAATCTTTGGGTTGGAAGGGACTTTTTAAGGTCATCTCGTCCAGCCCCCCCTGCCATGAGCAGGGACAGTCTGCGCAACGCTACCAAGTAAAATACCCAGAGACCAACTGCCACTCCTAGAAAGAGCACTGCGCGTTGGACGCAGTGAATCTAGTCTCTGCTGTCTTGTCCACACGCTTAAGAACTGGCAAAAATTTAGTTGGACAATTTAAACTAACAGCTCCGTTACAAGAGAAATTTCTTCCTTATTTGCAACAGATCCTGCCCCCTGCTCCCCCCAACCTCCCAGGACATGAGCTCATGCCTTTTCAGATTTCTAATCTAAAAGAAAGAAAACCAAGCATGGTCATTTTATTACTTAATGTACAAATTAAATACTGCCTAGTAGCTTAAGTAAGTGGGCAATGCATTAATTAAACATTCTTGCAGTTAATCTCCCCTTTACAAGACTTAAATACATAGACATATCACGCTCAACATTTTATTCCATTAGGGAAGACAATATGCTGCCTCCGATTTGCTGTCTAAACCATAAATGTGAATACTTTTACCACATTATTTACCTACTCATGTTTTTCTATTTTACTCACATGAGTGTTTATCACTCCACAAGATTAAATATATGTTTTTGAAAGACAGGTAGAGGAGCAAATTTACAAAATTTTGCCTAAGGTCTGCGTTCCTCTCGCTCTACACTGATGACAGTGGTAGGAGCTGCTGTAGGCTCACGCATCTACAGTTACTTTAGAAAATATTCAGTTGTCTCCTTTATTTCATTATTTTTTAATTTGTTAACAACATTCATTTTGTAAGAGGGAATTAAAACATAAAGTAAACCTTTAAAATAATGTGAAAGAGACTGAATCTGAAAAATCCAAATCCAGACCATCCAAAAACCCTTCAATATATTACACTTCCTGATGCCCAAGGGAATCTTTGCCCTGTGAACACAGGGCAACCACTTGCCTGGAGAGCTTCTGCAATTCCTTTTCGGACCAAACATCAGTTGCCCTTGGAAAAAGTTCTAGAGATTTCTGCACCTTTTCCCTCTCCGGTTCTCTTGCTTTTGCTGCTGAAGACTTGGCAGTATTAGAAACTTTACAGTTTGTTTTTTTATCAGATACTTTTGACTTTTTTTCTTTTACTTGAAATTCCTCTTCACTGGTTTCAGGCTCACTGTCAAGCAAATACCTCGGAGGGTTGATTCTGTTTCTTGTCCTCGTTGCCTTATCAGGCAGATGGGAAGCACTAGACTCACTAGAAGGTGTTTTTCCTTCAAGCAAATCAGAACCATCACCGGATCCGGGCACACTCTGCCTCAACGGCACGTTATGGGAGGCAGTTACTGTCCTTTGTTCACATGACACCTTGTTTGCATCATCTTGTGAACTCTTACAGTTAGAAGAAGATTTAGAGTTTTGAGTCTCATTTTTAAATAAAGGTTTCTTTTTCCTTTTGATAGACAGTGGGATGTCTTCACTGGATCCCTCTTCCTCATCTTTGCTTGACAATTCTTGTGTTAAATGCTTCTCTTGAAGAAGCTGTTTGGCTGACCTTAAAGAGTACTTGTAAGCCTGCTGATACACAGTCAATTCTCGATTTTCCGTTCCTCTCTTTTCCTTTGTCATTCCTGGGATTCTGCTATTATAGTTCCATTTGTTTAGTGCTTCAGAATGTAAGGGAGTCAGCTTAACATAAAGCTGTGTTTTATTTTTTGTACTGTGGGTTGCATGATCACTTTCATCATCATCTGAAATAAAGCGCCTGGCCTCCTTGCTTCCAGCAGACTTGGTTTCTTTTTTGGAACTTACTCCTTTTTCGTTGTTTTTCCCTGAAAGAGAGGATGCCAGTATATCTCACACGTTGTAATGTAGATCATTACTGTGTTGTCAGACAAAGACTAGCCTGCTGTGGGATGCAATGCATCCTGCACCCGTTAAGGTCTGTGAACTCCTCTCTATTACAGAGACTGTAGTCTGTAGGAAGAGACAAGCAGCATGCCTCCAGTGCACAGCTCCCTGTGTTCTGCAGAAGCCTCTCCCCACATGAACAGAACAGAAAAGAGTATTCTTTAAGACAAGGAGATACTCTGTTTAATGGTCATGTTGGGATACAAAAATAAATCAAACACTGCTTCCCTCTGAAACACAGCAAAATGTCACTTGAGAGAGAAATTGGTGATGCTAGGAAACATTTCATCATGCTCTGTAGGGCCCACCCCTTCCCCATTTAAGAGAGGCATAGCACAGGTTATCTGCAACCCGTTTTCAAAGATTTACCTGACAGATAACTATAAACTCATTCCTGCTGTCAAGGGGTGTCCATAACGTCACCAAACACGACTGAGTAAAAAGGGCACGTAGTGAAGCTTCCCAAGATCGCCACAGCTCCTTTCCCATATGTGTGTCTCGGAAGGATTAAGTCCTTCTGCCCTCAAACATACACTCCTATGTATCTGGGGTTAAATTCTTCAGGAACGAGAGGCTACATGATACAGACATGATAGCATGTCCCAGCAGGCAGGCCATTCCTCCGCATGGCACTCAGGAAGCAGAGAAAATCCATTTACAGGCGGCTCTTACAAAGACATAGCATGAAACCAGTCATAAGCAGCAAATTAATTCTGAGCAAGTGTCCCTCTGCTCAGAGGGAGTACAGCCCGCGGCGGGGAGGGCACCTCATGTCCCGCTCCAGCCCAGGTCACTCCCATGACAGGCTGCCTCCAGACAACTAAAAGAATTTGGATTATCAAGGCTACAAAAGGGAACATGAAAGTATTGAGCAGATAAAGAATAAAACAGAAAGTGTTGCTAAAATGCTGTGACTTGAGGTTGAGCAAACACTAATGTCCCAAAAGCTTTCCTTGTGCTACAAACAGCTTTTTTTGCAGGAAACATTACAGTTGCTTTAAAAGAGAAACTTCTGCTTTATATTGACATTGTTTCCAGGGTTCTATTATTTCCCAAATTTTATTAAAAATAAAGATTTTAAAACACTAATACACTTTTCTTTGACCAACATTGGCATTTCATTTATTTTTAATTCATCCAGCTTAAAAAGTAAAGCCAGACCACCAGTTCACTGGGCTGGTGAATGCCACTTCTCTCCAGGCTTTCTCAAGTCACATGTAATAGCTACGTTAAGACATCCAAAGTACAGGAGCAGAAACTTCAAAAAAAAGTCATGATCCTTTCATTTCAATTTCCAGAAAGAAATCATCTGTTCCCAAGATGTAAGTAAAGAAGTGATTTATAAATGTAGTTTATATTTGGAGCTGTAGAACTAGGAAGCTAGGCATTAATGCTACTCTGATAATTCTTCATAGAAGAAGCAATCAACCATTAAAAGATTAAAATAGTTTCTTAGCGTTAACAGGACATCACCATACTGCTCCAACACCCAACTCATAATCCCACTGATTCTAGTCAATAACTTCAAGAAAAAAAGAAAAATTACCTTTACTTTGGCTTTTTGGTGTTTCTTCTATTGTCTTCACTACCTTTCTTTTATTCTTCTTTGAGGTGGAACTGGTCTGTCTTTGGGATTTTTCACTACTAAACATCTTCAAAATAAAACAATTTAATCTAAACTTCTGCAAGAGATTACATATCAAGCCTACCGATGCCAGCTCTGAAAAAGCCAAATGTTTACAGGGTGGGTAGATTTAAAGTCACCTACATTGACCAGTATCTACTAAATATTATTTGATGGCACAGGTGTTTACACAAATGCATGCAACCGAAGCAACTTATCCAGGCTCCCTTTAAATTTAAATATTCTAAACCACAAGTTAAAACCTTAAGACCCAGAACTGCTTGAGATGGTGCTAAACTGGACATACATCTTCACCGCTGCAGCTGATGACAAGCATTAGTTCACCCCCCATTCCATAAGGTCAACTAATCTTAGAGAGATTAAAAAATAAAAGCTCATAACTACCACAAAGAACGCTGTTTTCCTTCACTCGTTACCAGCAGGTTATCACAGTTTCTGGAAGTGTCATAATAAATAAGAACAACACACCTCAATCAAAACTGGGGTAAGCTGGACAGATCAGGATACAAGAAGTGAGGAAATATCTGGTCCTAATGAATGTGAAACCCTACGCAGGAAGGGGAGAACTGAGAACAGCACAGGTTAACACAAATGCTTACCCGCAGCGCTGACATCCCTTGTGTAATTACACACTGTGGCAGGGACTCAGCATTACAAGTTACAGAAAATGTTTTACTTGGGAACCTCTCTGACCCAAACCAGCACCTGCGTGCAACTTCCTGTTTGATATATTTATCTTTCAGAAAAACCACTTATTTTTCCAGAAGGAATTCTTCATATTCCCCATTTTACGGACAGCAACAATTATCTGGTAATACAGAGATTAAGATGAATTTTCTGTTTGTTTTAAAATGTTTTTATAATGTTTTCAATATTTCCTGCCTCTTCAGGGACTTATTAAGAGCTGGACTCTTTCTGTTAGATACCTAGCCAAATTTATTTATTATATTTACAATACAATATGCAAAAGAATCTTACCATGCTCAGATAATCTGTTCCACCTTCTTCTATAGTAACATTTAGATTCTGATCAACAAACTCACGTTGTCCACACCAGAAATTTAAGGGTGGCTTAACCATGCGGCCACTACGAGTGTAAACTCTGTTTGAGTCATTCAAAATGGAACTGTGTTTTGGTGTTGTATCTAGAAGAAAAAACAGGAAATATAGTTTTGTCCCAAATATTGGATTGAAAATGCAGCTTTGCAGATTTTACGAGCATAGGAGTGACATTGCATATAAACCAGCTAATTTCACTGACTACATGGAAAATAGAAAACTTCCTACAATGTTATGTTGTTCTTTGAAAAGTGTTCAGGTTAGAAATAAGCATACCTTAACATGCTTGAAGTAATAGTCTTCACAAATGATAAAAATTCACTGTTGTGAACTTTTTTATTTTTAATTTGTTTAGAAGATTATAAATAGAGTAAAAGTCATACAGCGAAGTAGAATGATAAAGAAAAGTTGGTACACTGAACAAATCCTAACTGTAATGAGAGGAAAAAAATAAACCAGCCTTTATAGCGTTAGCAAGAAAATCTGATTACAGTATTAACAAATAGTACCATGAAGTTAGGTTCCAACAGGGCTTTGGCCAATGACAAGATATTAAAAAGAAATCAAAGTTAAAACCAAAAGCTATTAGTGCCCATAACAAGGCTAGGATTGCATTACAAGGCAAAGAAAAAACAGGTGGGTCAATGGGTTGCAGCCTTACAACCTTTTCCTTTGGAAACAAAGCCAATGTAATGACTTCTTCCACAATCCATTCCCATCCATCCCCAGCTGTTATCACTCTCTATGCCTCAACTGTGTCAAAAACAGTAAGATGCCGTAAAATAAACTTGCCCAAGCCTTGACACGAGCTAAATCTAACCCAGCTAAACCTAACCCAGCTAAAAAAGGGGGTGGGCTCTGCAGGGGACGCATCCCAGGGATGGAGCCTTGATAGAGGTATTAAATCCCACAGGTGTCCCAGAAGGACTAAGAGTATGTTACGCAAAATAACACCTGGAAAAAAATTAAGTTTGCTGTCAGAACAAACAGCTCTGGAGTCATTGCCTTCTGCTACTACAGACCAAAACAGACTCCTGCGTCTTTCCCAGGGTTAACCCTCAGGACAGCCCCTAAACACACGTTGTAGCTGTTGTACATCAGCAAACCAGAAATAAAGAAACGAGTCAATGCTCTTGATCATTGCGGCCCAAGCGAACACAGAAAAAACTTCACCCAACTCGTTTGTTACCTCTTCCAAGCAGCCTAATTAACAAGATCCAAACCAGACAGATAGTAGGTATCTTTTGCTGGGAAAAAGAGCTCTCAAAAAAGCCCCACCTTTTTTCCAAAGGAAAGGATTATTAAATACTCACAGGTGTTTTCATCATGCTTTGGTAATACTTCATAGGTGGTGTTTCTGGTTTCAGGTTTCTTTACATCTCTTGTGGAGTCTTCTGTATTTTTTAACACATCTGTACCCACCACTGAGTCACTCTCATCATTTTCACCCTCACCACTGTTTTGATTTTGTTCTTTCCTAACAATATGGAGTTTAAGAAAAGAAATAATAAAACACTTGAAAGAGTTGTCCTGTAACAACACATTAACTTAAGTAAACTCAAAGTCTTCTCCCCATCTTGGGAAAAGGGCTAGTGCATAGTGCAGCTGTACTCATAGAGACACTGTATCAGTGTCTTCACTACAACAGTGAAGCCCTTTGTTTGTCTTTACTCTAAGGCTACGTAAAGAAGTGGAACAAAACCAAACCAGTACAATGAAGAAAGGTAGAAGGGTATCCTTCCAAAGCAGCGACCACTATTTGCCTGGAACAAGGTCTTCATGCATGCACCTACAATCTTTTATACTCCTGTAGTATAGTATTCTTAAAAAGCAGAATCTCAATAAATACTTAATAGAATACTGCAATGAAACAGAATCTCCAAAGAAATTACCTCCTCCTTTCTTCAAGAAACTCCTCAACATATTCCTTCCACTTTTTGGAAAATCCATATTTAAATCTTTTGATGAAACGGTAGGGAAATCCTGTTTGAAACAAAAGTAGCGTTAACAATAGCTGAGCAATACTTTTAATCAGAAAGGGTAAAAATAATACCCAGTACAATCATGGGTTTCTAAGTATCTCAGATGCTCACTACACCTTTAAACACTAGAGAGAGACAGGTTTCCCCAGTTTAAGAGAACAGCGTACTTCATAGAAAAGTCAACCAAGGGGTCATTTATTACAGACCCTTGTCCTGTATCTGGAGACAGCATTGTAGTTTCCTGGGAACCAGGAGCATAACCTTGCCCTGTTCATCTAGCTGCACTGGCACATAGCTTCTCTCCAGAGTGCCAGGAGGCCTCAGACAGCCGGAGGTTTTCAGGCTCTGGTTAGGTCTAAGTTGTTTGGGACTTACCATATCAAGGAAACTCCACTTGGAAGAAAACTTTATTTTGCTTTGATATAGAAGTTGTTCAGTCAAGAGCACACAGACTGTTCACGAGGCTTAGACAAAGAGCAACTGCATCAAGATCAGGTGCAGCCAAAGTATATAGCAACAATATTATCAACCTGTGAAGTTCTTCAGGTAGAATAGATAGAATAGAATGACTAATTTTGTCTCTAAAATTGGAAGACAACCCTAAAAACAAATATTGATGCAAAGGTATAGCATAACCCTTAGATGCAACAGAGAAGGAAAAAAGCATCACTTAATGCTCTGGCCTTTCTGAGCAAAACATTGGACATTTAACATTCCCATGGATACTAGGCTATCATGTAGCCTTCTCAAGGACAGGATATAAGCCGTACAGATGCAAGAGCACAACAACACTGAGACACTGCTTGCCTGCTTGTAATGTCTAAAAAAACCAGCAGTGTCCAGCCTCTGATGCTGAGACCACTAGACTCATGGCCTACTACAAGAAGGGTCTGCAACATGTGATTAGAAAACAAGCGTAAATACTAGCCTATTCATCTGAGATTCTGGGAAGCAGTATCTTTACTGGAAAGCATTCAACAGGCACGAGTCGGGAGCCAAAAGGCCATTAATGTCAGCCTGCACCAACAGAGGTGCAGGGGAGTGGGAAAGGAGAAAGGCACTCTTCCATTAGTTTATTTAGCGTACAATCCAAGGTCCATCTAGCCCCAACCAGGGAAAGGATACTAACAGCAGAGGCCAAAGAAGAGTATAGAAACAAGGCAAGAAACACTTCCTCCCCAGTTTCCTGTTCTGCAGGTCAAAAAGTCTAGCTTAGTTTGTCCTTTGCCCTGTGAAAGACTTTTCACAACTTTAAACATGTCATCCTTCTCCACACATTGCATTCTTTTTGACAATAGGTTGTTGAGGTTTCTGCAGGGAGGGGGAAGGAAAGATGTGGAGGTTCTGTCCATTTTCAACGTTCAACTTGTTTAACTGCTAGTGAGCGTTCAGCTGACCTCTTCTTAATAGAACATCTATCAAACCCCGAAACCTTGTTCCTCAGTTTTTACAGTGAACCACGAGTCTCACAATCATGTATCATATACTATCATATGGGGGTTGGAAGATATGATCTTTAAAGTCCCTCCCAAACCAAACTATGAAACCACTCCATCATATACGTAACAATAAGTTTTCCCCTGCCACCACATGCATCATTTTACATTTATCAAGACTGAATTTCATCATTTTAATGGCCGTTCTGAAGCTCTTATGACACGCTTTGTGGCCAGCACTCACCCTTACATTCCTGATGCAACTTAGCAACATCAGACTGCAGCTGCTGCTTCCCAGCTCATGTTCCTTCCTACAAAGTTTATGCATCTGCTCAACAGCCTACATCATTATGGGATTCCTTTTATCCCTCTTGTTTCCTATTGTTATTTAAACCCACAGAAGCTCCTCCTCCTCATCACATAACTACTTTGCATCCTTGCAATCTTCCCAAGAGCTCTTCTAGAAGCCCAAAGTCTAGGCTCCCCATCAAAGAAGTCCTTGTGAGGCATTAGCTCATCTATAGTAGCACTGTAGATGCCTCCCCCCATACCTTACTAACTGTACATTCACCAATCCCATCCATTGTTACAGTTTCTATTGGTCTACCCCATGAATGCCAAATCCCACATTCCTCAATTTCAAGGGACTTGGGAAACAACTTTCTTAAAAAGCTTTGCCTCAGCCACCCTTCAGGCCCATAGGTATCAAAGCGGGGTTGTTTTGCGAGATGTTACATGCTACTTATTTTATCCTTCAGCTCCTTTAAAACACTTTAGGAGTAGCGCTCCATTATAGCACATAGGTTCTTTCATTACATGGACCAGATAAAACATTTCCTGGTCATCAGGAAAGGCTCTAGCCAAAGCACAGCAAATGCCATTGCATCGATGCAGGCTGGAACGGAGCGAGCACCACAGGGGCTTGTGTGCAAAATTCCTGCTGTGGGTTGTCGGGACATCAGTCACAGAAAACCCCTTTCCAGGAACAGAGCCCTGTGCAGTTAAATAGCCTGTACTGTCCTTTGCACAGTTTCAGCAGCAGTGACCAGTGGATAGGTTTGGCAGCACACCTGGAGTACCACATTGCTAATACCCACTTTTGATAATGAGGCAGAAGTAGGTAAGTGCTGAGCCAGTGCTCTTACTGCAACACATTTCATTAATAATTACAGTGCTTTGAAGAGTGACTCGGAGTATTGGTACACATCAGCCAAATATCTTGCACAGGCAAGTAGTTCTGTACCGGTGCAGTGCTGTTCACAAGCTGATGGTGCCACTGCTGACAGTCCCAGCCATTCCTGGCTGCCAGTACCGCTGGTTTAGGCAAATCCTCAGGTTAGACTTTAGATGTGGCATTTCTTCTCTCTACCTGTATTAGCTTGTCTTCAACTTCTCTTTTGATCCACATATCAATATTGAATCTGATCAGGGTATTTCCAGAGTATTCTTCACACCAACCCTATGACAGGTTTTTTTGTGTTGGGGATGTTGGGAGGCCAGGGTGAAGCTGAAAAGGAAGGATGTTTTGCCCTAAGAGCTAAGTCCAGAGATCAGAGGAATTAACACGGCACAGTCCATTAAGTCTTAGGCTTGGGAAACATCTGTAGTACTTGAGCCACTCTGTTCAGAAGTCTCTTGCTGTCACTTTTCCTCTCAGAATATTAAAATAAAAACAAATATAAGTATTTAGCAGAGGAACTAATTAAAAAAAAAAAAATTCAAGTCAGAGAGCAGCCATGTAAGGTATTTATCAGAACACATCCCAGTACTGCAAGTGAGAAGAGAAAGTCACAGACAAATCTTTGGATGCCTTGTGCTGGGCCTGAAAGTGCAAAGAGTGCATATATGCTCCTTTAAAAAGGGTGTGATCATGCTCACAAGGCGCGTCTGTATTAAGGCAAGCATTTATTCCATGTATACCACAGATGATCTTTACATTCCTAGAGCTGCCTGTAAGCACTAACATGGCAGCTCATTTACTAGTGAACATGACAGAGGATGCACGTGAAGCAAGAAAAATAGAATAAAGCCTAGCCTAACTTTAACTTTGTGTGTAAATTAAGTTTCCTTTAAAATTCCACATGCTGCAAAACAATCTGAAGCAGGAAGTTTTGCTGGATTTGGTGCAACATACCACTTAGACCCTAAAGATGGATCAGTTTACTAAATTATAAAGCACTGACACCATAACGAGTCTGTCTCCAAACAGAAATTCCATGTAGCCTTGCAGAGCTAGTTGTTAATTACTGAGTAGTAAGCCACAGGTAGAATGCGAACACCAGAGTAATTTCAGTAGTGTATAAGCAATCCCTACTTGAACATCTTGGCACTATTTAAATACCAAAACATTGATCAAAATTACAGAAAGGCAATCTTAGCAAAAAACAGTTTCTTTTAAAGAACATACACATTGGCCAACTTTATGCTCTGAAAGCCCTCTCTGTAACTGCAGCAGCCTAAAAATGCCAGCCACAATTAGCGTTAGATTGCATTTAGAAATCTGATGCTGGAGTCACTTTCCAGCATAGGCTGAATACCCACTGAGCCCAATTAGCAGGATAAGACAAAACGTTTGCTTCAGCAATATGTTCAACCATAAAATCTAAAGCCCTTCTCGGATTGTAATATTACGTTAAGAATCATCTTCTTACCTTCTTTTCTCATCGAAGCTGAATCCATATTTCCCTGTAGCAAGTAGATACTGCCAGATGATGTTTTAACTTGGTTGCGTGCTACGCGTTCCATAATTGTATTACTATGCCAAGACAGATCTTTCATATCTCTAAGAAAAGGCAGATAACATGAAGAACAGAAATAAAACATTGTTTTCATAAAAGAAGGAATTTAAAACTAGAATACTGATTTTCCATATGAGACTGGCAGTGTTACATATTTTATGAGCAATAGACACTGGCAGGATGTGCTAGATTTTCTTTTCTTAGCTTGGAAGAGAAGCATTTCTGGCCTTGGCTAATACTTGGGCATGAGACAAAATGAGCATGTCAGCTACTGCAGACGTTAGTCACAGAACATTAGCTTGACATTAGGCTGCAGAAGCAAAATGGACTAAAGGACTCCATCCAGCTCATTATTGCAGTGATGCCATTATGCAACTTACAAAACTACCATATTTTCCACACGATTATTGTATTTATTTCTGACCTTCCTACCTAAAGACAAGAATAACTGAAGAAGGAGCCCTAATATGTGCAAAAATTGAGCTGTTAAGAAATTATTAAGGGACTTCTCCATGAGAAATAATACACAGACCCAAGCACTAAAGTAGAAAATCTACAATAGAGTGTTGAGGGCCAAACTACAGAACAGTATTAAGGACTGATACCCAAAACCACAGTGTAACTTGTCACAAAATATTAACAGAAGTCTATTCAGAGGGTCTATAAAGCAACATGTCTCGGATACATACCAACACAACTGAAAAGAGAGCACGTTGCTAGCAGTGAAGGGTGCCAAGAGGATCAGCTGCTTCCATACAGATATGAAACAAATGTAAATTCCTACAACAAATCCTAGAACAGAATATGCAGCCCCCTGACATGTCTCAGTAAGCATACTGAGTTACTTCCTTTTACAGTGCTACTGCTGTTGAGCGAGGTTCTGAGTTTTCAGGAGGTAAGTAACTAGAAATACTAGAATACTCTTTTCCAAGGGTATATTTTCACAATGTCTTCAAAGAACTTTATTGCAAGCTAAATGTCTCCTTTGTTCTGACACTTGTTTTCCTGATGTTATAGCTATTTGAATACAATCTGACCAAAAACACAACAAAAAAAAAAAAAGCAGAATCAGTTTTCGGTGGATCAGCTGCTGCCATGGTTGACAATATGGCTGTAGGAGTAATATTGCCATCACAAATGATATGGCAGAAATATATGGCTGATGGCAGTCTGCACCTAGCCACAAAATAGAATTTTTGTGAAACGAAGAAGAAACTGATAAGACCCCTAGTCAGCACTAGTTTGGGGGATCCACTAGACAGACACCTTTGTCTTTGTTCCTCTTAAGCTCTTTGATAGACTTAGGATTGGACTTTGAAATAATTATTTAACCAGTAGTTTCCTGTGCACTCTACCTTTTGCACAAATGATAGAACTCACTTCGTCCTGGATAAAGAAGTTTAAACTATAACATCACTTTGTATTTACCAAAGACTAAGTTCCATGAAGGTGAAGCTCCTATGGCGACCTAAATCAACCTAAGTCAGGACAACCACAGTTCTTTCTCCCTGCTGCAGACTCTGAAGCAAATGATTCAGCATGCTTAGTCAGAAGATAGGTAACAATGTTTAAAAAAAAAAAAAAAAAAAAGTAAGTTGTAAGCACTGTCACAAGGGCCAGGATGCAAGCAAAGGGCCGTGTTCCCTGTGGCTGGGGAGGAACGGGGCAGCAGTGGGCGGAACTGCATCCAACAGTTACCAAGATACTCCAGGAATACAAGTCTCAAAGTTACAGCTATTCAGCCAGGTGAAGATGGGGTAGCCTTCCTAGCTCAGATGCTGAAAGCCAACCAACATGTTTTACATTGCATTTAAATCACAAAACTTTTTCTTACTTCCGTTTTCCTTCAACACATATTGCAGTGTTACCATCTACCACTCTAATTCTCCAACTGGTTAGGCAGATAGTCTTCTGTTAAAAAAAAAAAAAAAAAAGTCATTTTTAAATTAGACTATGCAACATCACCAAGGCATTAGCAAAACAGAAATTAACTCCTGTATAACTTGAGAAGATATTTAGGCACCATCCTCCAGACCAGAAAAACTGAAAGGAACTGTTATACACATAAATGTTGAAGCATAATCAAGCTGGAGTCTAATCATAGAATACACAAGGGAAGACATGAATTTAATTTATAGAAACTTTTGAGTAATTTGATGTTGACTTTCAGAAGGCAAAGTCATTGGCCAATACCTCATGCAAATCCAAAAAGCCCCTCACAAAAAATACCAACACTATGCCATACCCCTTACACTTTGTCATATGTCCTCCGTTACTATTCCGAAAAAACGTTATCCATGAAAAAAAAAATTGTATGTATTAGCTACATTATTGCTAAAATTTAGACAGTATTAAAATGGCTATATCCAGTATTGCAAATTACTGATGCACATACAGCTGCAGTACCTTTATTTTGCATTACATAGCCAGCAAGCCAGTTGCACTTGAGTTGCAGTTTGGAAAACTGTGTGAGAAACATATGACTTTTTTTAAAACAAAGCTTCTCTGAAAACAATTTTTAACACCTGAAACTATCATATTTCTCCTCACAACTTCAGTTAATGAAGTCCAGATCTTTTCTTTAATGGTGTTTGCCTTTTGACCATCAACCTTGACTTTACTAAAGATCTTACCAGTGATTCAACCCTGACTGAGGAAAGGTACCTGACATGTACAGCCAGCACCTACTCAACACTCAGATCTGTAGCATCCAACATCAACTCTTTCAGCATCTTCTACTCAGCTACAAATCTTTAATATTAATAGATATCTGTTCCTTATGTAAATCAAAGCTCAATATAAAGGTAAGTTTTTTAAAATACAGAAAAACATATAAACACGCTTGACAACAGTGAGAATGAAACAACTAACTTGCTTAACTTGAAGAGGACTGTAATCCCACAGATTTCGCCAGGGAACAAAGGGAACTCAACCTTTGGGAAGGTATGCTTCCACCAGTTTCCTAGGCTAATCACTGAGGAATGCAGCACACTTCAAAATACACTGCTTTCCTCAAGGTTTATTCAGAAAGTTTTAAATACTGCCAAGCATGTATTGAATTGAAAATAAGATCTGCAGACTAGTCTCCTAGGAAAAGATTCTTGTCCTACTTAATTCAACAGAAGTTTGGATATTCTGTAGGAAAGCCAAGACTTTTACCTCACTATCAGCTGTACAGACTCAGTTAACTTTAGAACCATCCCTAGCCTATAGCTAGGAAAGATCTCTCCTCTGTGGCTTTGCGTAGACAGTCAAGAGCTGGATTGGCCAGTGATTGGTTTCATGTCCACCATAACAACACATGGCCATTAACATATTAAAGAGATGATGTAGGAGGCTCATTCAGGTAGAGAACTCTTTCAGCCCATATTATGGTTTGTGAATACTAAACCAAAAAGCTGTCTTTTATACAAAAAACCCAGAAAATTGCTATCTTGGCATATCGGGGAAAAAAGAAATCCTTTTGGTGGGAAAGCGTTTACCAGTACAATCTAATAAAAAGAGTTCATTCTCTTCTGAGTGCTCATTCCTTTTGACAAGAAAAAAAAAATAAATTGCAACTATGAGCTACAAGCAGCCCACAGCAATATATCAGTTGCCCCAAAGTATTAAGTTCTCCTACCTTGTTGTCTGCTTTGCCAGCAACTTCACCCGTATGAGGTTTATCCAAAGGGACCTTACAGCTTTCTTTCGGCTTTTGCTTCCTTGGAATGTGGACTTTGGGAGAAGAGAGCATAATACTACATAAGCACTCTGAGGGCTTTTGAGAACTAGTCTCCACTACCTTTTCTATTCTGTGAGCATCTTGCTTATTACTTGGCTGCAACTCTCTTCTGTCTTGATGAGGTTCAGTACGTTTTGCTTCTCTATTTCTCCACCTTTCTTCTAACTGATCCCCATTTTTAATAGGGGTGGAGTTTAAATTCCCAGAATTAGTCACTGTATTTTGAGACATTTCATCATCAGCATCCATTGATTCCACAAGGAAACCATCGTGATCAGCCTTATCAATGGCCACAGACTCTGTAGGATCATTCCTGAGCTGCTCAGCTAAAGCAGGTTTGACTAATGGCTTTTCTGTAGTTGTGGAAGGAGGAATGTTCTGCTTGATTGGGTTTGAAGGTGTTGGATCTGCCCATTAAAAAAAAACAACAAACAACAAACCACACAAAAGAAACAAAAGTTAGTGATATTTCAGAACTAATAAAAATATATTAATAGCATTAGCTCCATTTTTAATAAGAGGAGACCATATTGATTATCACTACAACAACTGTGAAAGCACTGCCTATTTCAACTGTTAACATTAACAGCAAGCCACTCGTTGCATTTGTTCGGACTAGCTTCTCCTCACCATCATATCAATACCACTCCTGTTACAGACTTATAGATACCCCACTTCCCCCCAAAACCAAGCTAATGCACACCATATCTATTAATAGTATAACTTTTCCTCTGGAAGGAGGGTCCATTAAAGAAAAGATATGAAGAATGGTAAAAAAAAATAAATCTGTTTTCACAAAAATCAACATCTCAAATATTCTGATCTTTCCAGACTTAAGATCTGGACTTCTAGACATGCTGCTGCTATGTTGGGAGCTACAAGCATTGGGGTTTGAGTTTTCAGATAAATTAAGTTCAGTTTTGAAGCTGAACACTACTAAGACTTTGGCATGTATCATTTCCTTCATCTGCATTTTCAAAAACTGAATGACAGGACAGAGGCATATACAGGGTTACTATCAAGTAACAATAAGGAAAAAAAAAACAAATACAAGAAAATTTCTCAAGGAACCAAACCTTTTCACTTTATGTATTAAAAGCTAGGGGAGAAGGAAAAAAAAAGCCAACAAATAAGAGGTTTAGGATTTTTCCACCAGGTTTCCCATTCAAATGGCAGTGTTACACCTAGTCTCTAAAGAACTCTTAGCCACATCAGGATCCTGAAGGTAGATGACTTTGTCAGAGGAGATGATGCACTCAAACAGAATAACGAAGTCAAGCTTTAAGGTCAGAAACCCACAGCCCTAAACCACAGTTATGACAAGCTTAACACCATCTCCAGGTTTGGAAAGGCAGATTTGCAGGTTTCTTCTTCCATTTTCCACTGCGTGCAGACTACAAAGAAAGAAGAATGATACTCTGACACAGTGCGCAAGAGATTGTAAACAAGAACAGAAAACCTGAAGGCAAGAAAGATTTTGAAGTGCTTTTAAGAGGAATACCAAGCACCTTTTCGCTGCTGCTGCAATTTCTGCTTTACACGCAAGAAGAACTTCTGAGGTGTTTCCAATACAAGAGGGTCTACAGGCAGTGCTTTCATGGTTGGGCCCTCAGGAATCTGAGGGCAAAGTAATTCTGGAAAATAATACAAAAAAAAAAGCCTTTGAACTGAGGGAAGAAAAACATTTTAAGGGAGGGGGGCAGGGGAAGCAAAGCACATACTTCATAAGACACTAAACTCCACAATACGACACTATGTTTTCTCCCACACCCTGCCCCCAGATGGATGGGCAATATAACCTTTCCCTTTTCATCAGGGAAAGGGGATTACCTGTTGTTGGCTCAGCTGCATGTAAGAAACACCCCCAGGTGCGCATATGCATGTCTGGATGTAACCCAACCCACAGGAATCAAGAGGAGTTTGGAGGTGCCTACAAATGGGTAATAACGTCTAACAAATAGCACCAATGCTATATTCGATCAAAAGTCATTATCAATTTGTGATATGATGATGCAAGGACAAAAATATACCTTTTGGAAATCTGTTGTTAAAGAGGAAATGAAACTTTAAGAGTTTTCACTTTTTATAAAAATCAGAATAGTTTGAGTTGGAAAGGGCCTTTAAAGGTCATCTAGTCCAACCCCCTGCCATGAGCAGGGACATCTTCAACTACAGCAGGTTGCTCAGAGCCCCGTCCAACCTGACCTGGGATGTTGCCAGGGATGAGGCATTGACCACCTCTGTGGGCAACCTGGGACAGGGGTTTACCACCCTCATGGTGAAAAATTTCTTCCTTAGATTTAGTCTAAACCTACCTTCTTTTAGTTTAAAACTGTTACCCCTTGTCCTATCGCAACAGAACCTGCTAAAAAGTCTGTCCCCACCTTTCTTATCAGCCCCCCTTAAGCCGTGGCCGGCTGCAATAAGGTCTCCCCGGAGCCTTCTCTGCTCCAGGCTGAACCCCCCCAGCTCTCCCAGCCTGTCCTCCCAGCAGAGCTGTTCCAGCCCTCGGAGCATCGCTGGGGCCTCCTCTGGCCCTGCTGCAACAGGTCTGTGTCTCTCCTGAGCCGACGGCTCCAGAGCTGGACACAGCACTGCAGGGGGGTCTCCCTAGAGTGGAACAGAGGGGCAGAATCCCCTCCCTCACCCTGCTGGCCACGCGGCTTTGGGTGCAGCCCAGGATACGGTTGTCCTTCTGGGCTGTAAGTGCATATTGCTGACTCATGTCCAGCTTTTCATCCACCAGGACCCCCAAGTCCTCTCGTCAGGGCTACTCTCCATCCCTTCATCCCCCAGCCTGTGCTGATACCGAGGGTTGCCCCAACCCAGGTGCAGGTTGAGGTTCACACAGGCCCATTCCTTGAGCTTGTCCAGGTCCCTCTGGATGCCATCCCGTCCCTGATGCATGTCAACTGTGCCACTCAGCTTGGTGTCATCTGCAAACTTGCTGAGGGTGCCCTTGATCCCACTCTCTTGTTTCACTGATGAAGATATTAAAGACTACTGGTCCCAGTACGGACCCCTGAGGGACACCACTCCTCACTGGTCTCCATCTGGACATGGAGACGTTGACTACTACCCTCTGGACGTGTCCATCCAACCAATTCCTCATCCCCTGAACAGTCTACCCATCAAATCCATCTCTCTCCAATTTAGAGAGAAGGATGTTGTGGGGGACCATGTCAACGGCCTTACAAAAGTCCAGATAGATGACATCGTTAACTCTTCCCTTGTCCACTGATACGGTCACTCCATCCTAGAAGGTCACTATGTTGCTCAGGCAGGACTTGCCCTTGGTGAAGCCATGCTGGCTGTCTCGAATCACCTCCCTGTCCTCCATGTGCCTTAGCATAGCTTCTAGGAGGATCTGCTCCATGATCTGCCCAGGTACAGAGGTGAGGCTGATGGGTCAATAGTTCCCCAGGTCCTACCCTTTTTAAAAATGGGTGCAACGTTTCCCTTTTCCCAGTCACCATAATAATGGTTTAATATAATTTTTATTGTATCCAACAGAAACACTAAGAGTAACAAGTGAGTTTATGTTTCAGCAAGCAGATTTAGGAAGACTTTTACATATCTAACCATAAAACAAGGGCACTGCCACCTCCATAACTGGAGGTTCTTTTGAGAACAACTTGATAAGCCCCCAGTGAAAACAGTGTAGAGCTGCCCATACTAGCGGCAGGTAAGACAGGCTGAGCAGAGTTTTCTGCAATTATGTCTTAAAATGAACACAGACAAACCAGGTAGGTCTTAACCCCCACCCAAAAGTGGATAAAAGTTTAGTACTGAAGATTTGCAAGTACTGTACTTGCAAATACATGAGCAATGAAGCATAACCCTTCTGATAAACTAGCCAATATTTCATTGTGTCGCCCACTCAAGGTGATCATAGCACGAGAATAACATGGCAATGCCGCAGACACCTTCCTCTAAAATATCTCTGTTGCCTTTACAGATACACAGCTCTGGGACATGAACAAAAGCAAGGCCATTCCTACCCGCCTAGAGCAGCTACAGTACCCTTCTCGGGAGCGAGCATTGCACTTGCAAGTTCACATTACACCAATCAGTCAGAAAGAGAAGATGCACCTGGAAAAGCCACCAGACCAGGCTGCCAAGGAAACGCCCCAGGGTTTCAAAACCCAAACAATTCTTCCTCCTTTCTGTATTGACTGTAGGGAGTAGTTAAAGTAATGGGTTGTTTTGGCTTGGTTTGGTTTTGGTTTTTTTTTTTTACTTATAGAGTGTAATTCTCTGTTTTTCAAGATGTTGCAAAGGGTCAATCCCATTCACAAACCCAACAGAGGAAGTAGTTAAAACCAGACTGAGAGGGATAAAATACCATGGGGGGACTTCTCTAAGGTAAAGAAAGCAGAAGGGCAATCAGCTACGTTACAGGCACATTTTAGCGTTAAGAAAACCCTACCATCCCAACCTTTTTTTTTTTTTTTTAAATCCCAACCGTCTCGAGGAAAACCAGTACTGGTACCAGTATGTTTTATGAACACACACTGGCTGCTTTTTCCAGATCCTGGAAGAGTCATAAGCGAAACACAGAGTAAGTCATTCCCAGCTGAGCGTTAAATACGAGTCCGATTTCCCGGAGAAGCAATCGAACAAACCTTTTTCCGGCTGGATACAGCCACTAGGCACCTCGGCGGGCCTCTGCTGGCCTTCTGCTGTGGTAGGTCTCGCAGGCCTTTGCCCCCGCTCCACAAGGTTCGAGGTGGGGGTCAGGATCAGGTCGCTGCCGCAGCTCCTCTGCGGTTCCTTTCCCGCGGGCAGCCCAGAGTCCTGCTTCTGCTGCAAGGCCTTGGCCTTCATCCGCTGGAAGATTTTGGCCGGGGACTCATAGACGGGGGGCTCGCACGCCGGCCGCTTCAGGCACCGCTCGGGGAGCGGGCCGGGGCCGGGCCGGATCTCGCTGACATCCAGCGGCTCCTCGCCGCCCGCGCTGCCCGCCAACAGCGTGGACTGCAAGACGTCGCCGGGCGCCGGCCTCTCGGCGCGGCTGTCCCCACAGCCCGCCAGCATCTCGAGGGTGCCCTGGCGCCTCAGGAGCTCCTTCAGGGGCGTCAGCGTCCCCGCGGCGATGCTGTTGAGCGGCACCGAGCGGAACGGCAGCTCTCCCCGGCGGCGAGCGGGGGCACCGGCGGGGCTTCGGGTGGGCATCACGACCACCTCGGCGGGGCTCCGGGTGGGCGTCACGACCACCTCGGCGGGGCTCCGGGTGGGCGTCACGACCACCTCGGCGGGGCTCCGGGTGGGCGTCACGACCATCTCGCCGCGGCCCCTGACGGCGGCCTGGCCCCTCAGCCCCGCCGCCCACTCAGAGCCCGGCGGCGCCAGGCGCCGCGGCCCAGCCCGCCATAGCTGTTGGAGGATTTGAGCGCAGCCGGCGCACCCGGATTGGTAGCAGGAGCGGGCGGCAAGAATCAGGAGAGGGGGGGAAATGCAGCCGACCGGAAGCTGCGGAACGACATTTAGGGAGTTAGCAGGGCCGCCCTCTTCTGCTGTTCCCCTGCAGGGGTGGTTCAGTCTGTCCCGCGCGGTAGGTGTGGCCTGCTACCGCTGAAGCGCGGGCGGCCGTTGGCGGCTGAGGCGGTGTCGGCCGGAGGGAGGGGAGCAGCCGCCCCTCTGTGGGGCCGGCACTGGTGAAGGGTGGTCGGAGGAGGGTTCCCAGGCAGGAGTGTTCCCAGGGAGGAGGAGGCAGCGGGCAGCGGCCGGCTTGAACCGCTGGTGAGAGGAGGACGAGCTGGGCGGCAAGGGCTCTGCCGCGAAGGCCCCTAAAGCCGCACGCCAGCGCCCAGTCCGCCCGGCTGCCGGGAGCAGCGCGCGAACGGTGACAGTGAGGCCTCGTCAGCGTTAGAGCGACGAGCCCGCCGGGGAGAGGTGACGGGCTGGGACCAGGCCGGCGGGTCAGCGCAGGTGACTCGGGCGCTGGAGAGGGTGCTGCAGCCCTCCAGGGAAGGGGCGGAGCCTGCAGGCTTCAACAGGACCGGAGCGCAGCTAGGGAGGCCGTGTGCGCCTTGCGCCTGTCGTCAGGTAAAGCAAAAACAGAGAAAATAAGCGTGAAGGGAACCATAGCACACTTTAGCAGTACCAAGACTTACTTCTAGGGTCTGGCCTGCGAAGTAGCCCTGACCTGTAACTACGGCTAGTTTTTTTTTTTTAGAGAAACACAACAATAAATCCAGTCTATAACTGTTAGCTTAAATGGAGGTTGTAATTAGAGATCTGAAAACACAGCCAGGCTGTCTCTGTCCCGGCCAAAATATTAAGTGGTAGAGTTTCATATTTTAAGTGAGAAAGGAGGGAAGTTTCTTGAATAAATAAATATAACAGAAATCAACAGCTTTACCAGCGTCCTGCCTCTCCCAGCTAATGCAAAGGCACAGTGAATAGCTTGTGGAATCAATGTGCCCGATGTTTAGATTAGTCCAAGTAGGTAGGCTTAGAAATTCAGTTTTGGGTAAGAAACGACCTCAGTGTTTACTGTAATTGACCAAATACCTGCTAATAAAGAATAGCTACATTTAAAAAAAAAAAAAAGTAGTTATGCTGGGTGTTTTGGGGTTCTAGCTGCTATTTTGCAACTTAATTTTTTTTTTTTAATTAAAGTCTTTGGGTTTCTTACAGAAAATGCATATGCTAATTAGTGGCCCAGCTTATATTGCGGACAATGATCCTGTACTTGCCGCTACCCAAAATTTCTAAGAATTCGTATGTAGAGGAGAAAAACACAGGTACACAGGTGTCAGTGTTAAGAATCAAAGGTAGGTGTGTCTCTGGGTAGTAGGGTCATGAGCTGGAAGGAAAACAGTTCAGTGCGAAGCATGTTTTGTGAGAACAAGTTCTATGGCTATGGAGCCTCTTGGTGAGGATTTCATGTGCTTCTGAGCTCTCCCCCAGTTAAGAGTATCTGCTGCAGAAATTAAAATCTGTGAATGAATAAGCTGGGCAAGTACTGCCTGTTACATAGTGGTGTACGGACACCGAGGCCAAGAGCAAGTGTTTCCGGTGTTCCGTCACAGAAGGGATCTCTACAAGCTGGATGAGCTCTTCTGGTGTCTGGTGCTGGCCTTGGCCCCCTGCACTGTTGCTTCTGCAGCAGTTTCAGGAGCTGGGGTCTCAGAGGGAAGTAATGAGGCTGGTAACCCCATTGGTGGGGAGGGCAATTGGAGAAGGCAATGGGGAAAATGAGAGAAGAGCTTGGAAGAAGTCCAAACAGGAATGGCAGGAAAAGGCTATGTCTACATTTTACATTAGTTGTTACGTGTCTGACTGTGGTTTGTATATAATCAACTGTCCATACGGCTGGTGTGATCTCGGCCATGGCTAGCACAGCACTGGTAAGCCGAAAGTAGTGCAGAAATCTGTTTAATACGCTGTAATGTTATCAGTTTCTAGTGGTTTGTATTGCACTGTAATGGTTCAGCTCCTCTTAAAAAAAAAAAGTTCAACCCACAATTTATTCCTTATCTCTAATGATATCTTATTGCTACCATGGTTTCTTAAATACGTATTAGATCAGCTTTTGCCTAAGCAAATTTGTTTTGCTCCACTTACTTGCGGAAGCCTTCATACGTTTTCTTCGTTTCAGGGAAAAAAAAAAAAAGTAGGATCCACAGAAAATTGAGTGAGTGGTAGTTCCTTCTTTCTAGTAAAAGATAGGTTTGTGAGATTTGGGGGTATAGTTTAGATAGTAATAGATGCCCATACTTACTATAAACTTTGTTAACAGGGCAAAGCAAGTCCCCTTTTGTACATACTGTCAGACTCCAGTGGAGGTTCCTATTTCACATTTCTTGAATAACTTAAGTTTTTTTCCTGATTCTTTGTTCCATAAAGGAAACAACAGGTTGATTATATAGACAAGAAAGAATAATCCAGACTAAGTACAGAAGACTGTTAAGATAAAAAGAATGAGTGGAATAGTTAAGATTTTGTTTGGGCAGTGTGAGTTCAGGTACTGTGTGTAGTTGGAACAGCAGCTGTGTACACGGGAGAGCTTATTCTGCAGGGAGCAGATACATCTGGAGGCAAAAAGTGCAAGTTCTTTAGCTCAAGTGACAGCTACTTGATAGCTTTATCAGGTCTTTGTGCTGTGGGCTTAAAAGGAGGCATATAATTAGAATGCATCTATTTCAATTTCAGCAGTGACAAGAAAGGACCTGAAAATTGGCATCCTGACTCGACAGTTCTGTTTGGGCAGACTGCTGATGCCAGTGAAAGTCTCCCTGAAAAACAGGATTCATCACAGAACAGATCATGACTGCACTATAAAGGGATTTCCAAGATATGTTTTTCAGACTTTCTGCCTCTGTTTAGTTTCCTGCTTAGAGACACGTGAACTTAGGTGAATAGATCAACCAATAGACCTGCTGCTGTTTGTTGCTTGCTGTGGACCCCTTAGAGCTGATTCACCAACCACCGCAACCGTAGGTACTTGTATGGAAAGAAATGCCACGCATGCAAATCTAGAATGTCATTCTCCTGGCTGGTCTGGTAGCAGCTTCAAAAATACAAGCTAAAAAGGCTGTGTTGTAGATTGCATGTAAAGTCCAGTAACCTCAGAGCCAGATCTGTAGTGTGTGGTTAAACTGAAAAAAAACAACTTGTATCCTGTTTGGCTGAGGAGTGCATGCTTTTTCACCTTTTTTTTTCTTGGAAATACTTAAGGTTTTCTCTTTTTTGTGTGAGTCCTTTTAACAGCTACTGTCAGTGAAACAATCCTGCAAATTATATATACATATAGTAAGTATAGAGGCATAAGAATAAATGTCTGGGGTCCTCTGAGTGGTTTTACTTTATTACAGTCTGTCAATCACTGTTCCTTGCAATGTTTTTGTGCCAGAGAGATGCCTAACAAATGAAAGACCAAGGGGACAAACAGATTCTGTTGTCCTTTGTCACCTGCAGCACCCGTGAGAGAATGCCAAATGTTCTGTGTTCCCAAAACAAGCTTCCAGTGGGAGAAATAGGGCAAAGGGAGGGAGCTTGTTTAAAATTAAATAACTTTCACTGTATCCTATTTAGCCAAGATAGATTACTATTGATAATTAAAGAAATGTCTTCTTACCCTCAGGGTTTCCATTTTGTATTCCTGTAGTTATTGTGAAGCTCTGTGAAGAATCTTAGTCTTTTATTGCTCCTTTCCTTTCTGAAGCTATTTTTCTGGTAGCTTAGTAATTATGTTGGTGATATCTACACATCTGCCTAGCTAACTGTTGTGTTGTGTGACTGTGGCAATACCCTTACCGCGCTTTAACCATTTTTTTTAACAAAAGCCATACTCCCATTTCTGAGAGAAAACTAATGGTTTTCCATGCTTTTTTGTCATACAGTTTATCCTTCATTCAGATTTTTGAGATCTTAAATCAATTGTGTGCCTGAAAAAAAAACCCTACTGCTTCCTCTGTTTGGGGGAGCGGAAGCAAATGCTGATACATTTCACATACGTATACATATAGGTATATACAGGCTGGTTTATTACTGGCTTTAAAATCCAGAAATACAGAATAATCTTCATAACACCCAATTAAACCTTTCCCTGCTGCAAATTACTGATGAACTTTACTGCATCTTAGATCTCTAGCCTATGTTTTACTTTCCTGTTTCCTTTGTAGGATGATCTTGGGGCAGTTGAATGAATTGTTTACAGTAACGCTATTAGCTGTGGAATCTTTACCTAAGCTTCCTTCAGTTTCCAGACAGTTGGAAGGTATTCAGGGAATTATCAGTCAGAGTCCTCAAGTCAAAAATTATATTATGGTTAGGCAGGCAAGTATTCCCTGCGAGAACTTTGTGCTGTCTCCTTAGCTTGACGGAGATCAGCAAGTGTCCTAAAGCAACATTTTCATGGGCAGACTCTTACAGGGAATATTCAGTTTTCTGAGAGCCTGATTATTAAAAGTCCCGAATACTTGTGAGACCTGCTGGAGTCAGCAGAGGTGGCTGAGCTGCAGGGACAGCGGGGACTCGGGGGTCTGGCTCAGTCTCCATTCAGGCTGGCTGCTCATTCTGCCTCTGGTCTTGGCCACAGCAGTTTGGTCTTCTCAAAGTGGGGATGGGGAGGTTTCTTATAGCTTTTTTGATGACCTTAAAGGAAATTTTTTGTTATGTTTCTAATGACATTAGAGAAGCAATAGCCTATGCCAATCACTTACTGCAGTTACCAGCAGAAATTTTGATGGGTGATAATTGGATTCCATCCTCCTGTAGAAAAACCTTGTGCCTTGTCACTTGCTGTCTTGGAAAATACATACCTGACCTTCTTCCTTTGTGGCAAAAGAGCACCGAGTCCTGCAGTGGCTAAGCGCTGCCAGTGCCAAGCTCAGAAAGGACATCGCTTCCGTAAGCGCAGAAGTCTGCCTGAATCGGTGGAGGCAGATGGTGACAGTTTTTCCCAGCCTGCTAACTGTGACTGAGGATTCCCTCCAGCCTAAGCGTTTGCCTGAAGCATTTCAAATGCTCAAAGACCTCTAGGAACAACACTAGAAAACATGCATATTCTGTCTGAAAGAAGCATAGTGGAGGGAACTCTGCATTTCCCCCTACTTGCTTGTTGTGGCTCCTGAATGCCTTTGGATCGATCAGACTTGCTCACGTTTGTGTGTGTTTTCTGCTGGGAGAAACCTCTGCAGTATTTTGTACTCTGTTTTCCAAAGAGAGAGAACTTTCTCTTCTTCTCATCCAGACAAAAAGAGCTTTGTGTTCTGCACTGACTTTCCCCCAAGCTCATTTACCAGCAGCTCTTCTCAACACCAGCCAGAATTAATAAATTAATGGGACTAGTCAGAATAGTTAAGCATAAGTTTAACCATTCATAACATTAGATGAAGGGTGGAAATCTGTGGAGGACTCTAAACACAACTTTTATGCAGCTTTTCACACAGTGACTCACAGGCTGAGGCCTTGCTCAGTCAAACTTCACTGGCATCAAAACAGAGTTGCGTGAAGCTCTGCTGCAGTACCTATTTCAGACAACCAGAATAATTGTTGTCCGAGACATGTGAAAGCATCAGATGATTTTTAGTTGTTCCTGTCCTTGGATGTGAGAACCATTACAGGTTTTAGTTTTCAGAAAGATGTGAGCCTCTCAAGAGTGGGACACTGGTAAAGTGTCTCAAGTTGGATCCAGTCCAAAGCCTGCAACTGGAGAGAGCTCTCTGAGGATATTTGTTTAATATTTATCTTTTGTTTCAGATTTAAAGGTCTCAACAAATAATTTTACGAACATTTCTGGTTCCTGAACCCCTAGCTATACCTGTATCCTCTCTCTCTCATGTACTAACAGTCGGTTAGTTTGAATAGTCGTCAGACTTCCTAGATAAAGGCCTTGCTATAAATTGACTAAATTAGATCAGATTTGAAGTTTCACTTAAATGACGTTGATTAATTGAAGTGCGGTTGCCTATGGGTTTCTTTACTTGCTCTTGCTCTGAGTGTAATATGCTGATATAAGAACATTGGTGGGACTTGTGCTGCTGGACAGGAGGGGCCTTTTGGTAAACACCTTGTTGTTGTTGTTGTCTTTTTTCTTTCTCCCCATCCTTCAACACGAACACTGTCCCAGCACTTCTACTTCATATACTAGCCTTAAAGTGGTGAGGTTATAGCTGTCTGACAAAGCATTTCCTCTACCATTTCTTCATCATGTCAGCATGTCACTGCTGTCCACCTGTCAGACTCAGAGGATGTCTTTAAACCAATTCTAAAGAACCTTCAAAAACTGAGGGAATTAAATCTTAGATGTGAGTAGGCTCTATGCTGTTCAGGGGACTCTGTCATACAAGTTTGTGATCTCTTAAATGCTCTTCAACACAGTGAATTTATTTGTATGGATGTGTGTAACACTACTGTTCCTTTGAAGGAAAGCAAGAAGGAAAACCAACAGCTTCCACTAGCACACTGCTGCTTCGTACAGCTCATAATGCTGTCATTGCCAATGGCATTCCTTGACAGGATCGTGTTCAGCTTGGCTAAAATGGGGCTTCTGTGAGGACTTGCTTGTCATTACTGGAAATATGAACCAGATTTAAGAAGCCATTCCAGAGTTTGATAACAATCTGATTTGTCTTCTAAGTGCAACTGCTTGCAAAATATCTAGTAAGTTTATTTTTAATGTGTTTTTGTTTTTTTTTTTTTTTTAATTTTATCTAGCACAGTTTGGAATTATCCAGTTTTCAAATATATGCATTGGTTTTTCTGAAGAGTTCTGCTGATATTCCACTGGGATGAAGGTGTTGTAGAAACAAATGATAACTGAATAGCTGTTCACAGCAGCAGGTGGTTTATAAACAAAAAAAAGCTGAAAAGTCTCTTGTGAGTCTGTAAGTCTGCCAGCTTGAACAGTAAACAAATACTGATTTTCTATACAAACACTTCTGAATGAAAGCACTGCTTGTCACTGACAAAACACCACCACACTCTTTAAGTGACAATGGGTTGCTGCTGTCAGATTTTATTTTACTCTATTTAATTTAATTTTGTTTTATTTTAATCTTTTGCCTCTCCTGAATGGTATAATATTACTTATGTTCTCAGCCAGCAGCTCAGAGGGAGGGAAGAGGGGGGTGGAAAAGGAGGCTGTGGTTTAGGGATATCAGAAAAAATAATTAAATGAGATTAATAAATAGAGGAAATGTCACTCTTCAAGCATCTGACATCATGAAAACTGACTACTGTGTTTTGAATCTGGATCTACCTTTTAATACAAGACAGTGATTGCTACCTGTCATAACTGTGGTTCCTTAAGTGCTTTTTGTAAAGTTTTTCAGAAGCCTCTAGGGATTCAGAATAAAACTTTTGAACCAGTTTTGTCTCTGGTCTCTTACTCATTCTGATATGTGTCCAAGGGATGATTTTATTTGCAGAGGTCATAATGCATATTTATTATCAAAATAAGCTGGGTGATTTTCACAAATCAGAAGTAGTTTATGCATAAATGAGGTTTGTTGATCTGTGATTTCCAATGTACCTTTGAGATTTTCCTTAGCCAGGAGTACAATACTTGTTACATTTGAGATCTGGCTATTATTTGTTTGGAAAAGCACTGGATTTATGAGTAGGTGCTAAAAATTTTTAAAAACTGGCACATCAAATCACAGTGAACACTTTGCTTCCCAAAACCTTGTTCGTATGCTGTGGAAAAATTATAGTTCCTTTTGCGTTGAGGCAGTGGGGTCGGGATATGCAACAGGCAGTTCAGTTATGCTTACCCTGGAGTAACTTCTGCATGCACCTCTCTACTCAGTGTAGTAAGCCTCTGTAAAGCAGTGCATGCAGGAAAGGTCTTAACTTAAGCTTCATGTTCTGTGCAGGAACCTTTTCTTATTTGGAAATTTTCCAATTCCTCTTCGTCCCCTCCCCACCACCAAAATTCAACTATGTCGTTTCTTAATATTTGCTCCAAGTCCTCCCTGTGCTTTTGTCCCAAACAGAACTTGATATATCTTTCTTTGTAGTCCTGGTTTTCAGGTCTCTACTGCTTTTCTAGTTCTTTTCTCGCTCTTAAAAAATATTCTGTCATTAAAATTTGGATTTTCTAGTAACCACTTAATTCTTACTCTTTCTTTTTTATTGTTATGTTTTCGCAATGGTTAGTCCTTCCAATGAACTTTGTGGATAGTACACGAGATTTACACGTAAAGCTGTTCCACTCCATGCTATGCTGACTCCTGAAAACAGCTTCTAAGCAAAGGAATCTAGAAATGTGATCTCCTATTGATAATGGCATAGCCTCCATAATGAATACTAAGCCAAGGCTGTATGACAGTGTTCCTCCTCAATGTAATTACTCATGATTTCAGTTAAACACAGCGTGTATGGCCATGTCGGATTGTACCTAACTCTCAAATTAAAACAATGGGAAGAGGAGCCCATGTGAAGAGAATGTCTTCAAAGAACTTTCTTTGGCCTGTATATTTCTTTGGAAAATGTCATTCTAATTGACAGGTTTACTTCAAAATAAGACTTGAATGTTGTTCTCTAAAGTCAGATCTGGGATAGACACGTGCCATAAAAGGTAATGGCTTTGCATCAGGATCAGTAACGCCGTGAGGGTTCGACACCATTAAGTTTCCCGTAAGGCTCAATACCATCTGCCAGAGCGTTTCAGCTGGTCCTTCAGGCCTCCCCTCTGTGGCTGGAATACCTGTCAGGCTTTTTATGAACCAATCTTTTGACAAGTAGAGACCACACTGGAAGCCAGCCTTGTTCTGCTTGTTACCAATGTGTTGTCTTGCTGCAGCATTTTAGTTTGTCTGTCTTCTGTTTCATGTAAAATAGCAACCCAGATTACTGTATGAACACCATTTTCATAGAACAGTTGCAGTCATTTAAGAGCAGTGTGTCACCTTATGATAAGTGAAACCATGTCAGATTTTGACAGCTGCAAATCACTAGGCAGACACCATAAGAGGACTTTGCAGGCAGTACTATTCAGCAGTGGATGTATGGAATTTATTATTTGGTGCATGAATTTTGCTCTCATTAACAGTGAATTTATTTGCATTCATCTTGCTCATACTTAGTAATTTTGGTTGGAATGTGAAGGTGTTAGTGAAAATAATTTGTTTTGCTGGGAAAGATTTGCCCTTTATTTAAGGTTTATTCATGACTGAAGAGATGTTGAGGCAAATAACGGACTGAAAGCTTGAATGACATGGACTGCGTTACCCAGTGTGCTAACATGTTGTTCTTTTAGAATATTCTGCAGTAGTTGCACATGACAAAATGAAAAAAAAAGATGAAAGAAGTGGGTCTGGCTTTATATTGCCTCCTCAGAAGACTTTCTAGATGGAATGCTGGCAATGTTTGTGAACTTTTGACCATACCATCAGACCATTTGGATTTACATTTAAAAAAAATAAAATAAGACTTTCAGAAATGTGCTTCTGTTCTAAACCCTTTAGGAAAGATGGATGGAGCTGTCACAGTAGCTGATAGAAGTGGTGCTTTGCTCTTTTTTCAAAGTGAACAATCAGATTTAAAGCTACTGGTCCAGTTCTGGAGCCACTGGAAAGAATGTCAACACGAGCTGAGAAGGCAATACTAATTAGTGCCTGTTGAGAATCTGTGTCACTATGCTGTTAGCAAAGATCTGTTAGTCTTGTGGAGAGTTTTGTTGTTTTGATGATTGTACCACTCTTGTAAGAGAGGATCTGGGCTAGGAGGTGTGCTTGCTTTGACTCCTAGAATTGGCTTCTGGAGGAAGGATGTGTGGAAGAAACACAAGTGGTTAGCTAAGTAATACATGAAATAAATTAGGTCTTCTGGCACATGTGAGAGAAGCCTGTGGGAGAGTGAGGATGGCATGGGATTATTGATGAAAGATCTGGAGCAGGTCAAGCTCCTTCAGACAAAGGGAAATTGTTAGGAGCTCTGAGGAATGTTTTTGGACTGCACAGGAGTTAGTTTGCTGCTAAAGTTATGCCAAGGCCTTTTTTTAAGTCTGTGCAATTGTAATGGGTTAGACAATGGGTTGGTGGGATATATGCCTTGTACAGCTCGCTCATTCCTATGCCCCTGCTGCTGTTGCTGGATTCCTTGTTTTAAGCATTTCAGAGCATTTTTTCCTCTTTAGCACTAGCCAGCCATTTCTGTCCTTACCATGTGTGTTTTTCTTTACCTTGCCTGTATTTCACGTTGCGGTTGGATGTGTTTATTACATTCCATCTTCACACTGGCTGTTTCATGTGCTGATTGACATTCTGGCCTGCTCCTCCTGCTTCTGGCCTTGCTAATTGGATTTCTGTGAACTCTTCTCCTGCTGATTTAGCAACAGTGCTGAAAGCCACATGCCTTGTGCTTTTCTCTAGGGTTTTTATTTTTGTTCCTGTTTATTCTTCTGCTTGGCATATCAATATCACCTATTGCAGTGCCAGGTCCATCTCCCTTAGTAACTGCTCACATGCTCCTCATTGTTATTTCACTGAGCAATCTGCTCTTTAACGAGAGTCTCTTAATAGCCCCTGTTCATTTTTTTAAAGTTCCTCTACTGTTTCCCTGTCATTTGGCAGTGTCTTTGTTACACTTTTCAGGAAACTCAAAAGAAAACTAGAACCAGAACAGAAGAACCTCTAATTTAAGTAGAACGCCAAGACAAGGAGCCAGAAGGACTGGTACAAGGTCAGTGGGCTGACCAGGAACAGAAAGCACAATGCTGAGCAGAAAGAGGCAAAGCACAGGCACTGAAGAGTAGCCAGGTGACACACTGAGCGCTTTGATTGCCTCATACATCCACAGGCTATGCATCAGAATCACAGGCTCAGGATTTTGAGATGTTGTCTGTCTTTGTCACTAGAGCGAAGACCTGGAAAAGTGGAGAAGAGCAGGGATACAGCTGAGATACAGAAAAGAGAAAGTACTGAACAAGATTGAGTACCTTGCAAACAGATTGGAACAGAAACACAGTCAGCCTTCAGAGATACCAAATTACTTCTCATTCCCTGAGCCAGGATGTTTGTAGAAGCCATTTTATTCAATGGTTGGACTCGATGAGCTTAAGGGTCTTTTCCAACCTAAATGATTCTATGATCTATTAAGCTGACTCTTAGCAGGGAGGGTGGAGTTGGTGCTGTTTAATTGTAAGTTTCCAGTGCCAATTACCTTTCAGAGTTGTGATGAAACAAGCACATACAAAGCGATAAAAAGAGAGGATAAAAAGCTGGAAGAATTGCAGATTTCTGATTCTACTCTCAGGAAGCAGGGCAAGAGAGCTGAATGCTCTGGGCCTGCACATCAGCCATGACTGCTGGTGCTTGAGACGGTCTCATTTCCCTGATTCGGGACATGCCTACTTCCCATGGTTAGCTTCTTTAGGACAAGAAATCCCAGGCTGACCAGAGCTGATTGTGCTCCTTTGCTGTGTTCTGTTAATGCTGCATAGTGCAGCTGGTCTCAGGATAAAGAGGAAAGCTGAAGGAGAAGGAAGGTGATGGGGTGTGGGGGGTGGGCATGCAGATGGGAATGGATGGAGGAGGAGCTCCATCTCCCTGGGGGATCCCTCTGTGGTGCATAGCAAAGGTCAGAGAGATACCTATTCTCAAATGATCCAGACCTTGCCCCTCTTCTCAGTACCTTTCAGCTATGTTCTCCATCCTTTTCCCTTACTAATTCCTGCTTTTATTTTTTAGTAGTCAGATGGAACTCATGGTGCATGGAATGGCCTATATTTTCCTGTTTTGCCCACCGGAGGGATCTAACTTCTAACACAGCAGTTTTCACTGTGGTATCAGGATTGTATTTGTGTGTTTCGTACGATGGCCATGGCATGCTCCTTCATTGATTGATAATTTCTGTTTGGATTGCTTCAGTGTGAAACACCATCAACACTTGCTTTTACAAATCTTTGTTTCCTTTCCTACTGCAAGTGCAAGCCTGCACAGTTCACATTAAAGGGAGTTCCTTCCTCTTCCTTTCCCTTTCCCCCTTTTTTGTTCACCCATATCTCTTGTCTCCCAAGAGCATGGGTTTTCTAAGGCTGTGGCTGTCCCTGTCCCCACAGGTAGAAGTTGTCAGCAAGACACCCAGTGAGCCTATTTCCCTAGGTTTCCTCTATAGTTGAAGGAGAGGCAATCAAAGTAGCTTGTGAAGCCATGAGAAAGTAGATGTCTGAATGCCTTTTTCTTTCCACTGGGTATGTAGAGATGATGAATGTAGGTGCAAAAATCTGTGCTGCAGTTGGCTGAAGTTAGATGAAGTGAATTCCTCCCTGCGTGTGTCCAAGAGGGAGCCTGCCTTGGCTGGAGCATTTACAGCCATGTTACTGGCCTTGGCTTGCTCCAACAGGAATAGCATTTCATGAATCTCGGAGCCAAGCAATCACAGAGACTGAGTTGATGGCAGGGCCACACTGAGATAAGAAACACGTTTCTGCCTTAGCATCAAAATTGCTTTTACCAGGTGGTTGTACTGCTTGGTGTTACTTGCAGGGAGTATATTACTTGACTAGTGTTCTCTGGTGAATCATCAGAGGAATACTGATAGAGGAACAAATGTGACCTCTAGAGGAGTACTCGGGGTAGCTGTGATTACATGACAGACAAGCTAAAGAGCTATAAAAACTGCAAATACTCTTTGTTTCAAGACATCCGGTCAGCAAACCAGGGTTAGGAGAGAATGCCTCCTCAGAAATGCTAACACATACTTGTTTTATTTTTATAGTTCTCTTTATACATCAGCTATAGCATACAGTTGTAGGTCAGGACTGCTTATGCCAGGCACTGCGCAGAAGTGTTCTAGAGGCATGTAAGCCATGTATAAGACAGAAGACAGTAGGTGGATGGGGTGGAACTGAGGAAGGCAATGAGGCAGCATTGGTCAGGGTGGTGAGCAGTGCTTTCAGCTTCCCCATGGTCTAGATAAAAAGGTTTTTGGCTGGTTTCATAAAGAAACAAGATGTGCTGGTGTACTGTGTCTCTACAGCCGTGTTGCTGTTCCTTCCCTTGCTCACCCCATACTCCTGGCCAGAGATTTTTAGTTTTACCGGCTCCCGTCAGTCACAGTTGATGCAGAATAGGAAACTCAAGTTTGGAGAGACCGGATAGGGGGAAAAGACCCGCCTCTCATCCGTTTGTCCTAGTGTTAGGTAGATGCCCATCTACTGTCTGGTCTGCAAGCCATCAGCACAGAAATGGTAGCTGATTTGGGTTTCTGAATGAGACCGATGTTGTGCAGAGGTAAATGAGGACCAAAGGCAGAACTGGTGGGGTGCCAACAGATGACTGCCATAGACAGTGGGGAGGTCCTAGGCGGAGAGTAGGTGTTGGCTCAGGTGACATTGAGAACCAGAGAGAGAAGAGAGAAAGGAGAAGAAAGTAAGAACAAGGGTATGTTTATTTAACAGCGAAAATGTACGTGCTGTGATTCAACACCTGCTAAACTCTGAGAGCTCTAAGGTTTTAGTGGCTTAGGAGCAGACTCAGGAGGGGGATACTTGGAAGTGTGGCAATTTGTGACTTCTTACAGAAGCAGCAAAACCACTTAAGGCCTAAAATTGCTTTCGTTAAGTATGCTAATTAAAATTTCGAAGGCCTATTTACTGCCATGATAGAAAAGTATCCAGTATGGGCTCAGATCCATTTTTGTTTGGTGTGCTGAGATCTTATTAATTATCTAAATGTCTTCAGCTGCGGTATTAAGCTGTTAACATGCTAATTTGGCCAAGCATATTTAAAAAATGTTTAAAACCAAATGCTGTTATTCAAACATTATCAACCTACTTGTTTTAAGTTCTAAAAGGAGCTACTTCATAATTTGTTTTACAGGGATAATTTGGATAATCTATAAAAAATGACAGTTTCTTTCATCTTTGTAACATTTTGAGTAAGTAAAGACAAGTCTTTAAAATACTTTGTTGCTTAGAGTTTATCTACTTCATAAAACTTCTCAAAATTGGATTTTTTCATAAACAGACCCACTATCTTAGGTGTAGAGGCAAAATAGCTAAGCTGTAGGGATCAGCCACTAAATGTGAAGTATTTCTTTTCAAGCCGCACTGAGCTGTGCGAAGTCTCACAAAATCCGTAAGCAGATCACTTGTTTCTCCCTGACGCCATACGTGGTGCGTGCCCTGGTGAGGGGGGTTCCGCACGTTAGAGAGTATTTTCTTCTGCATCCAGGTGGAAAGGCTCGACTGACAAGCATTTCCAGAGAGGTGCTGAAGAAGGCAAAGCCCTGCATTTTGTTAAGGCTGGTTCGCCGTGCGATGCCGGAGCAGCGCGGTGCAGGGCTTGCAACCACGAGATGGCAGGAGCTGCCTTCGGTGCCTCAGCCGGCTCTGGAGCAGAGTCTGGCCAGCACACGGCTCCGCCAGAAACGTACTTCTACTAAAAACATAGTCATAATGCTTACAACGTTTAGCATTCAAATACGCCCCCCACCTGTGATTATTAGAAACACAAACATGAGCAAGGGTTCAAGAAAATGTCTTGTGTGGTGCGCAGCTAAGCTAAGCTTGTCTTGGATTTTGAAAGCTGTGCCTCCTTTCCACACGCTGCTCTGCCGCTGGTTACACCGGCTCTCACAGATCCCAAGGCAACAGAGAAGTATTTTGGCTATGCAGGCTGAATTTTGCTGTCACGCAGGCCATGGAAGTTACTTTCCCTTAGTTTTGGTTGGACTCGTTGGCTTGTAGGGGGGCTCAGCACCTTCTGTAGAATAATTTCTTATCTAATTAAGAAACCAACCACAATCCCTACTAAGTTGTTCCCGTGACTGTCACCCCAGTGTTAGATTGTGTACTTTACCTCCTGCCGGAAATTGTTTAGCTTTAGTTTCCAGGAGCTTCCTTTCTCAGCTGAAATGAAGAACAATCTAATGCCAGAAACTTTCAGCCCCGTGCAGGTGGTGAAGAGATCACATCCCTTCACTCTGTTAAATGAAATATGAGAAGCTTCTCTCATCTCCCCATGCAAGGCAGGTTTTCCAGATCTCAGCTCTTCCTGTTGCTTTTACAGAGGTCACTTGGAGACTGAATCCTTGGTCTCCAGCCCCGTCATAAAAGATGGTCTCCAGCGATGTGTGCATGAACAGTGCCAGTCCCTGCCCTTAGTCTTAGTTCTCCTGCCTGTGCATCTGAGGTTCGCTGCTTAGACGCTTGAGCTAACCCTTCAGAATCTTCCCTTGGGGTCAGCCATAACCTTGCCTTAGGAACTTGTACCATAAAGGACTTCTGAATAGTTCCTTTCAGCCCTATCCCACTACTGTCATAAGCTGAGCTCATGTTTTAACTAGTTGCTTATTGTTCCTGTTGCCATACTTTTGCTACTGGAGTGTATTTCTCGATATGTCTTCTCTAGTTATTAGATGCTGCCTTCTTGTTTCCAATGTAAATGTATTCCTAGCTAATTTGTAACTCGGTTCTTGTGCTGGCCCTGCCCTTTAGTTTACTTGAATTCTCTCTGTTCACTGTTGTTTTCTCCCTCGTGTGTCTCTAGAGAGCAGTCACAGATTGTCTCAGCTGGAAGCACTAAGCCATGTCACTTCGCTGCTGCTTCTAGACCGGTTTGTCTCTTGAGTTTGTGTTTTTGAAGCAGATGATCAGAGCTGTACTCAGGCCTTCTCTAGTGAGATCAGCACTTAGCTTGCACAGGAGCAGTAAGAATTTCATGTCCTTACTGGGAGCATCTTTCTCTGCATGTCCTCAGATTCTTGATACAAGAATTTCCAGTTCGGCTGATAATTGCAATTCTGACATAAGATGTTTCATTAAGGCATTTGGCTTATTCAGGTCTAGTTTTTATAAAATCCAATAAATTTCACAATGTCCTGGTAATTAATGCTACCATCTGAACTCCATCACTATTAGCCTGCTTCATTTTGCCACATTAACCATTCTGGAGCTTTTGGGGGCATCCAGCTTGCCCCTTTCAGTCCCATGATTACAGCTCTCTGCTTCTCCAGGCCTCCACTCCTCTATCCTTTCCTGAGGGTGCCAAAGCTTGGTAAACGTTTATGTAATTAGCCAAGGAACTGCTTTGAAAAACTGCTCACAAAAATGGCTTTAAAGTTTCTTGAACATTGTCTGCGATTAGCTTTGGTTGTGGTTATTTAATGATCTGCTTAGTTGAACAGTCGTTGTTGAATAGAAAATATTTTTGTTATTACTGTGAAAAGAGAAGGCCCCACTGAGTATCTTTGCAAGCACAGAAAGTAAAGATTTATTGAATGTTTTCTCTACCACTAATAGTTATGGTATCCGTTCCCAATAATGGATGTAAGCTATTACAGTAATTTCCCTCCTTGTGGTTCTTTTAAAACATCCTTGTTGTCCTTTACCTAACTGGTAAGAGTTTCTTTATTTTTACTTGTGTCTGTAACTTCCCTTATTTTTTGTGTGTATTTCATAAGTGATCACTTCCAAGTAATTTCCATGGATTGTTAGCAAACATGTCTGATCTTTATTTAGGAGAGACAGATTTATGATGCCTCTTATTAGGAAACAGAACATTGTGCTTATATAGCTGGATATTATTTCCCTGATAGGTCAGATGGTTTCACAATGTCATAACCTATGCAAGATTTTGCAAGTAGTTATGCAAAATAACATAAGAGTTAAAAAATTTCTGTGGCTCATAACTGGGGTTCTCTTACAGAAACTGTATTTTGCAGTGGTATTAATTTCCCAGCAGTGTGTTATTTGTATTGCGGTACAGTTCCATTCATGGAAGAGAAATCACCTCAGAAGTAACAAATATATCAAAGCTTCTGCGTCTAAAGAAGTCCTTGACCTAAAAGGGTACAAACTGGGGCAGTGTTTTGGGCAGAGTCCTCTGTATTTTTCCTGGTTTTGTCTTTTTTCCAAGATACCTGCTTAGGCCAGCATCAGAGCCAGGGTGCTGAGCTACTCAAACCTTTGCTGCTTGTATTCTTTTGTAGTAAAGGTCATTGGTCCGAAATGCTGAACAAAGGTCAGTAAGTGAATTCCTTGCCCAAAGGGTTCCCAGCCTTGTTGAATCAAAGAAGAGAAGAAACACACTGACCCCATCTTACAGGAGTTCAAGTGACTGATGTGAGACTATGACAGAGCTGGAGGTCTTAGGCCAGTACTTGAAGGGGGACACAATGGCCTCTCTGTGGGTCAGTGCAGAGTTGCGTGTGGGGCAGCGCCCTGGCTCTGACTACGCTGTTAGTGGATGCTCAGGTAAAGAATACGTGCCGAGGGGAGCACGCAGCGATGCTTCCTTGGCACGCTCTCAGGGCACAAACCAATTTGCCTGTCCAGAACCAGCCCTGAAATGCGTTTCTGTTTTCCTTAGTGGCATAGGCCAGGGCAGTAGTTAGGCTACAGAAATCTCAGGGAGAAAATTATGGTTACGGCTTGATTTTATGTGTTTTTAAATCTTTTCACTTGAGAAATACCTACCCAGAAAAGGTCTTAGGTGTGAGGTGCCTTCAGAGAAAGATCTTGTGTGTGAGCTGTATAACGACGTTGCCGTGTTCACTTTGCTTCTGCCCGCGAGCCGCGTGGAAGCGCTTTGCAGTGTCACTGAGCAGCATTTACTGCAAGGCTGTGTTTTTCACTGCTGATGAGGGCAGAGAGGGGTGGCTATGATCACACAGTCCAATCTTTTGTGTAATAAAGTCCATTCCTCTCTTCCACTTTATTTAGAAATGCATCTGATCGACTTAAAATCACCCCTGACGGAGACCAGTCCGAAGAGTCATCAGGGCCATTCCAGGTATGGTGGTGGGGGCTGCTGGGAGGTTTGGGGGGATGGAGAAGAGAGAGTGGCCCAGTTCGCTGCCCCTGCAGAGAGCAGCTCCCCTTGCTGCAGTCAGAGCAGAGTTTGGGGACAAGGATGGCCAAGGTCCAAGCTGCAGGATAGTGCTCGTGTTGTTGATTCCATCACATCCATGGTTCTGCTGCTCCAGCAACTACTTGTGCCCCTCAGTAAAATCTTCCTGTTACTTATGTCCTGAAGTTGTCTAATGTCAGCCTTCAGTCTTTGAATCTTAAGGAGCATAAAAAACAGGCTGTATTGTTACATGGATTGTGAGGGCAGAAAGGGGTAGTTCCTATCAGGTGATCTGATTCTGTCCGACACAGGTGAAGGCCCTTCCCTTCCCCCCTCTTCCCCCCTTTCCCTCCCCCTTACCCCCCTCTTCCCTCCCCTTTCCCCTCCTTTTTCCCTTTTCCCTTCCACAGGTTTTGTTCACATGCTGATTTGTATAGACTGTTATCAGGTCTTTCCTTAATCTTCTTTGATAAGCTAAATAGATCTGAAGTCGCTTACTCTAAAGCAAACTTCCACATTCTTTAATGGTTCTCCTGGCTCCTTGATGAACCGTATGTCATAGATCAGCCTTTTCCTACAACTGTGAAAGCCCCGTGGGACTTGGCGATGCCACCGCTGCTGCCTCAGAGCCGCATCAGGCACCTCACCGCTCTGTACCCGCGTCTGTCTGCGGGCAGCGTTGTGGCCGGGGAAGCAGCGAGCGCTGGGAAAAGGGCTGAGAGTCAACCCAGGGGAAGAAGGTGAGACCAAGGTGCGAGCAGAGGAAGAGTCCCAGTTTGGGAGGTGTGGAACAGCACAGCCCCCTGGAGCCAGAGGCCAAAGTGGCCCTGACAAGTGCTGCTGAAAAAAGAGAAATCCAAAAGCATGTTTGCATGATTGCGGATAAACTAGTGAGGTCCAGGGAATTAACAGCCTGTAGCATGTAATGCTGATTGCTGGAGTAAACAGGCTTGGTGGTGCT
Organism: Phaethon aethereus; assembly: GCF_964289735.1. Classification (NCBI taxonomy): domain Eukaryota; kingdom Metazoa; phylum Chordata; class Aves; order Phaethontiformes; family Phaethontidae; genus Phaethon; species Phaethon aethereus. Next base: position 1,761,896 of record NC_138579.1, read on the forward strand.
GCTGGTGGGGCAGTGAGCCAGTGGGCATGGGCTGTTCAGTGGAAGCTCTGGGCACAGAAAATGTTTCTTTACATTGGCCTGGAAAGAAGTTGCAGAACAGACCTACAGGACTCCTGCACTCCGTGAGGCTGGTTTCACCTCGGCACTGGACAAGTTGGAGTGTGTGTCCCCTTCCCTTACAGCAACTGAATCCCTCTCAGCTGAGGAGTAGTAACAGCTTCACATCAATGACCCTAGCATGGCATGCAGTGGGTAAATTCAGCCCGTTCACCTCCCGTGCTGTCCTCTGCCCGTGCCTGGTGCTCACAGGAGCTCCCAGAGCCCTGCGTCTTGGTGATCTTGCAGTACAAGAAGGATGGAGAAGTTCCTCTCCCTCAGATACTGTTCCAGGTTGACCCCCAGGGACATCTGCTAAGGGCATGTGCTAAACAATTTAAACCAAAACAATCAATTTAAACAAATTTAAAAATAAAGGCAAAGTGCTTGGGCAGTCTAGTGCCTGTAAAGTATATGCAACTGCTTTTATATAATATAAAATTGCAATAGCATTGATAGTTATGGATGTTAACTGTAAATGTTAAAATATGTATGCATTGTGTATTAGAAAAGGGAATGCAATGTCTGTTTTGTCTGAAAGAGAAATTCTTCAGTGCTGCTTTCTATTTTTGTCACTTTTAGGAGACATTTTGGTCTAGCAAAACACAGGAATCTTTAGCCATACTAATGCTTATCCTTAACACAACACAAATTATAAAGCCATTAGCAAAGTAGATGGTGTCTACCTGAAAATGATGCATTGGTGAGCACTTAAAACAATTTAAATTTGGTGTTGCCATTTTTATAGTACATCATTTTACAAGTCCCTTGGATGTTTGCCAAATGCACTGCGTTGCTCAGGCATCTGCCTGGGAAAAAATATCTTTCAGGTCTGAGAGCTCATAGTATGCACTTTAGGTCCAAATCACACTCAAGGTTTCCAAATTTCCCATTTTTTCAGTTTCCTGCAAAAAGCTGCGCAGCATTTCCATGCAGGAAGATGAACTTTTCTGAGCAACTAGAATGTGTTTCTGGGATGCCTCACGGGCAATCCAGCCTGGTGCAGCTTCTAGTGTGCATTAGAGCCCTGGATAAATCACTGAGTGGTTGAGGTTGGAGGGATGTCTGCAGATACTCCCAGCTCTGAGCAGGGTCACTCAGAGCAGGTTGCTCTGGATTGTGTCCAGGTGGGTTTTCACTGTCTCTGCAGATGGACATTCCAAAACCTGCCTGGTCAACCTGTTCCAGTGTTCAATCACCCCTGCACTAAAATGCTTTTTTCTTATGTTTAGATGACATTTTGTGTATCTCGGTGTCTGTTGTCTCATGTCCTTTCCCTGGGTGCTACTAAGAAGTGCCTGGCTCCGTCTTCTTCACACCCTCCCTTCAGGTATTCATATACATTGATGAGATCCCCCTGAGCCTTCTCCTCTCCAGGCTGAGCAGTCCCAGCTCTCTCAGCATCTCTGCGTGTGAGAGGTGCTCCAGTCCATCATCTTTGTGGACCTTTGCTGGGCTCTCTCGACGTAAGCCTGCTGCTTTGACCTGGTGGCAACCTCTGCCTGATGCCGCTCAGCAGGCTGGTGGCCATCTTTGCCACACTGCTGGGTCATGTTCAAGTTGTTGTGCACCAGGACCCCCAAGTCCTTCTCTGCCAGGTACTTTCCAGACAGTGGGCCCCAGCTTACGTTGATGCATGGGGTTATTCCTCCCCAGTTGCAGGACTTTGCTTTTCCCTCTTATTGAACTCCATGAGGTCCTTCTCAGCCCATTTCTCCAGCCCATCCAGGTCCTTCTGAATGGCAGCAGACCCATCTGGTCTATCAACTGCCCTGCCCAATTTTGTATCATCTGCAAGCTTGCTGAGGCTGTGCTCTGTGCCATCACAGGTCATTAATGAAGGTGGTCAACAGTATGGGCCCAAGTATTGGCCCCTGGGGTATGGTCCCTCCCCTGAGGAGCTCAGTCTGAGCAGGCACAGCAGGCACGGAGGAGCAGCAGAGGCACATGCCCAGAGTTGGCTGGCAGGCTAACAGCAGGGCCAAGGTTACAAGGTGTCTCTCCTGACTTGCTTTTCCCCTTATAACTGCTTTTCTACTGATTTTTAGTTCTTTCATGCCTTTTCCAGAACAAAATTGCTGATAAATATTTGGGGTTGCTTGGTGTGAAAGTGCGAGGCAGTGGAGAAACCTTCCCAATCAATAACTCCATTCAGACCCTAAAACTGAAGTAGAAGTGCAGAGCGCTGTTTGGTGATCTAAAAAGCAGCCAACCTCCTGGCCTCAAACTCTGGGCAGTAAGCTTCAATTACCGGTCGAGTTATGCATAGTGGTATAAATCTGGCTGCAGTGGGTGCTTCGCTTTAACTCTGTGGGTGATTTTGCTATACTGGGACTGCCTGTAAACATACAGGTACCCACATATGGAACTGACATCCAGGCAGGGACCTCTGTCATGCAAGCACTGATGTAAGATACCTCTGGTTTGCTCTTCCTGGGCAACTGTTTTAACATCCCCTCTCATGTAATTATCCTTGTGGGCTGAGAAAACTGCATTTTAAAGCAAGGCAGAGGGTTTTTTGCCTCTACCACTACTGCTGAGAGGCTGTCTCAGAATTTCACTGCCATCAAGATTATATATCTTCAGATTTCCAGCCTGGTTTTATGACTTTATATACCATATTTTTATGACTTTAAATACCATTTACTATTGTGCAAGCATTTTTGTCTTTAGTTTTAACAACTGTTTTCCCTCCCTGATGTTTGTATCCCTGAATACACTGAGGAAAAATGCTCTCTTACAGCCTTTTTTGTTTTTTGGGGTTTTTTTTCCCCTGACTGAAATAAGCCAAGCTCTTTGAGGGTCTGCTTGGGTTGTGCTGTGATTGTGATGCAGAAACCTCTCATCCAGCAGGGCTTTTGCTGGCCTGTTGACAGATGCAGAGTGGCACTGCTCCCAAAGCTAATAAATCCTGCTAAAGCGTTCGGTTTAAAAGATCGAGCCTGGCATCAATATGTCAGTATGGCCAGGGCTGGCCGTGAGAATTTCCCCAGGTTAGTTCTGTGCTGCATCTGATGTTTTTGCTGCTGTTTTTCTGTCATTTGGAAGGTCTTAACCAACTTTGGTTTTGACAGTTCTGACATTCCCATATATTTCCCTGTATGTCCTCTAAGATGTCAGGTGGTCCTATTTTCCACTAATTTTCAAAGCAGCAATTGTAGATGCTGTGTTCCCAATACCCTCTTTGAAGAGGCTGGTTCATATAAATAGCCTTACTTGTTTCTTAGCTTGCTGGGTTAGGAGTTCTAGCATCTTCAGACTTTCATCTCACCAGTGCGTACAAACTTCTCAGTCCAGTCTGCTCCTTTACTAAGAAACTGGAGAACATATTTACAGACCTTTTAATTAGAATGAAGCCCATGATTCTTCACTAGTCTCAAGCCTTTCTTTGACATGCTGTTATTTTTATTAAGACCAAGTTTGAAATATTATTGACAATTTTTATTTTGGTGATTCTTTTTTGAAGATACATACTGAGTGTGCTATCTGAGCCCTGCTGTTACTAGCAAGATCCGTTTTTTGTTCTAAAAAAGGTAATTTAAAGCAATCTGTAGTATCTTTCACTTTGAATTTAATAGAAAAGAACAGAATAGACTAGGCTAGACCAGACTAGACTATTTTGGTTGGAAGGGACCTACAACGATCATCTAGTCTGACTGCCTGACCAATTCAGGGCTGACCAAGTTAAAGCATGTTATTAAGGGCATTGTCCAAATGTGTCTTAAACACTGACAGGCTTGGGGCATCGACCACCTCTCTAGGAAGCCTGTTCCAGTGTTTGAGTTTCACTCCCTTGCAACATAGGAGAAACCCTGCACAGTCCAGTTGCATGGATCTAGAGTCATCAGTCAAAAAGAGAAGTCCTGCATACTGTACAGATGGCTTAATGAGGTTAGATGAAGGAATTGGGTTACCTACTCAGGTAACTGCTGTCAGGGGTTCAGCGTAGCTTGGTTTGAATGAAGTCCCACAGGCATGATGTGTGTGTGTGTTATTTTGCTCCTTCGGTCTTCCAACCTTCTCTTCACTAGTATGTCTAGTACAGGAACTGCCCAGAGTTAAAGTTCTTTGGGAAAGACATTTAATGGTACCTAAGCAATAATGCATTACTATTTGCCTATGAAGAGGGAAACCCCATTTCCAGGCCCATTATCTAGCAGAATCTTCTTTCCCAAACGGAGGAAGGGAGTGGGGCTCTGAAGCTGCTTTCACAGTCAGAACAACCTCCATAATTTTCTCAGGTGTGGGCTGTGTTCTTTGCTGTTTTCACGCATGTGTCAAGTGTCAGTGCAGATTCCAGACAAGGTGTCTTGACCATGGGCTTTGCTACAATGCTTGGGCCCAATCCTAGGAGGTGATGGGACCATCCTCTGAGGCAGTGAGCATCCTTACAAGAACCTTACACAGTCCCAGTTGGGACTCTCCAGAACCAACAAAATAAAACTTTGGATGGGTTCAGGGGTAATGTTAGATTTCCACATGTAACCCATATCTTACATAACACAAATCCCTTTGATGATTCTGTTCTTTGAAAGTGAGTTCTTGGCTAGCCCATGTCCTTGTGTCACCTAGCCAACCTCCAAGGCAGAAGCAGGGGCTTTCGTGGGAAAAGGATCATGCCATGGGAGAATGGGTTAGGGATGGGGGAAGAGGTGGATAAACCTCCTTTTGTATTATCCATGCAGGGGAATTACCCACTCTAGGTAGGGCTGCATCGCTTGATTTTTGGCAGACAACTCTCTGTGTTATACAAACGAAAATACTTGCTGTGTTGGTGTCTTCTATTTGGTGACTTAAACCACACGGGTGGGGCAGATTCATCTTTGTCGAGTATAGATAGCGTGTAATTATTTGGCTACTTGGAACAGGTATGTGAGATGATTAAGCAATTGTGTATCTATGAAGAATCTGCATGCCACTACTTTTGTTCTTCACCTGAAGTACATGATGAAATGCAGCAAACTGATACGTCAAGTGGCTGAAGGTGATGTAAATATTTGAAACCCTGAAGAAAGACTCATTTAGTGGTATCCAAGTTGGCTGTTTTCCCTCTGGAGCTATCGGTCTCTCTGGTACGTTCCCACTCTGACTGAGATGTGCACTACTTGGCATCTCATACCTCTTCATCATGGCCTAAGCCAGTAATGGAAACACTCGCCTGCATAATTCTCTGCCTTCTAAGCCCTGCTAATTGGAAATTGAAAAAAAAATGTTTCTCCCAGTTTTTTAAATCAAGAGCTAGTAATTTCACTCTCTCTTGGAGGGTTGCTCTAGTGGTTATGAAATTTAGCTTAATCTGCATTAATACTGCCTTTTAGCATTGGTTTAGGAAAGAGACCAAAAACCCACACCAAGCTCCAAAGAGCTATTATAGAACAGTTGCAGGCAGAATGCTGAGGATCCTTCCTTTATAGAGAATAATAAATGTTAATGCAGTCCTTAGTGTTTCAATGTCATGATTAAATATTCCAGACTCTTATTAATTGAATATTTTATATTCGTGCAAATGGCCTTGATCTGCACAATGGCATACTAATTCCAAAGTGCCATTTAAAGGGAAGGGAGAAAGAACATATTCAAATTCCTTCAAGGAAACAGTGCAAACAAGCCTTTTAAAAATGAATGCATTAATAAACTCTTTGGCAATTTACTTTGCATGAAGCAGCTATGTGGAGGAAATGTAAATATGTTTGTGTTTTGGGTTTTGTGGGGTCCCAGAGTCATACAGACAGCTTGCCATTGGTACTGCACAAAAAAACTGTCAGTAATAAAGTATCTGAGGGGATTAAAATTCTGTAGATAGATCATGCATCCTTTCAGTGACACCAACATTGTGAATCTGTAGTGGCAGATATTAACCTTTTCCCACATGTGCCCCGATATTACAATTTGAGGAAGTTTCAGGCTTCTATTCCCCTAAAGCTGTAAAGAGTTAAAAGGTAGTTACAAGCTCCCAGACCTCGTTCAGGAGGTGAGGTTAGCTAACTGTCTCTTCTAGAAAACGTTACCCAGTGCTGTCCTAGGCAGCGTGTGATAAAATGGTCTTCTCCTCCTGTGTGTTGCTTTGAGGTTTTGCTTGATGAAGGTTTCAGAACACCTTGTCTCTCTGACGTGCACCAGCCACGACCTCACGTGGTGATGTTTGGTTCGGACGTGTTCTCACAGGTTTCACAGGGTTGTTGCGTTTGCATGTCCTGTTCACTAATCTGCGCTGTTGTTTTTCTCCCAGTGGAATTTTCCCTCCTGTATTAGAGAGGTGATACTTGCTTTGCCAAAACCTAAGTACCCCAAATCTACTCTGAAGCAGGAAGGTTTCCGTTCTAGTTAAGATTTGTTATCTAGAAAAAGCTGGGTTACTTTCATATTTATGATGATAACGTGAAGCAAGTTTCTCTGCAGTAAGATGGGGTTCAGGGACGCTAGCTATTGCTACTGCAGTATCAGACATGGACTCAGTGCACTGCTGGTGTTAAATACATGTGCTGACAGCAGAGCATTTGCCAGGGTAAGTGTTCCTGCTTTTTAAGTACAAGTATAAAAAAATGACACACTGGTTTCCTTGCCTTTAGTTAACTCTTGTAGAACATGACAGTTTAGTGCTTTCCTGGCAGAACTTTAATGCAGCATGACAGGGAATATGCATTATTGTAAATTTAAAATAAATGTCTGTTGCTTTTCTTCACTCTGTCTCCACTTCCTCACATACTAACAAGAATAATAAATAAATAATAATTAAATAAATCATTAAGATTCTGCAGGAGGCAGCCGTTTCTGACAGCAATGACCTGCCTCTTCTTTTGTGAAGGTGAGGTTCATCAGTCCGTTTATGATGAAATTTACTGCCAGTTGTATGATTTTTGTCTTGTCCTGATTTTACCCTGAATTAATCTGTTTGGACCACGGATCAAGGCTGACCTTTATACGACAAGCCTCTCGTATTGCAGAAGTGACATAGGAGGAGAGAGCCGGCAGTTCAGTGGGGGAAGCTTAGAAATAGCTGGCTGCCTTTGTGGCTCCTCTGAGATGTAGAGGCTGAGTCCAGCAGTCAGACCTTCTTTGACTTGCCCAAAGGAGCTCCGGTGCTCTCCTGTGCCACGACCTGCTGCAATCTTTCCACCATCATTTCTGCTGTCTCCAAGAGGACCACTAGCTGGTCACGGGGCAGGGGAAGTGCCCATAGCTGCCTGTGGTCGGGGGACTGAGCACAAATGCCAAAGCGGCAGTTGCCTGCCAGCTGCCCAGCTCTCCTAGTCACAGGAATCCTGGCAAAACTAAGCTGCCAGTCATTTTCACATAAGACTAGTGAATGAGAGGAACATACGTACATGGTTATACCAGCTTGCTGTCCAGTGAGACTAAGCACCGGTGGCATCTTTTTCCTTTCTTCCTCCCTCCTTTTTAGATGAAATCCAAGTTCACTGCAGCACTTTTAAGATGATGAAAGGAAAACCTTTTCAAAGAATGTTAGCATCTCAGCTGGCTGGAGATCAGTTGGGCCTGCGGCTTATACAGTGTGATAGAAAATCAGTAGCGTAAGAGAAAAGCACTAATACAGTAAGAAGGGAAATAGATAGCCACTGTGGGTTGCTATGGCTACTCGGTACCTCTGTGCTCCGGTGTCCCTTTGGATGTCTTCATTCCAGTGTTGGGTTGTATTGTTTCAGAGCTGTGGTCAGTGGTAGCACCGTTGTGACCATGAGATGGCCAGTGCCAGGTACAGCTTGATGCCCCCAGTAACACCCATAGTAGGCTGCAAAGATTTCAGCGGTGGTGTTATCCGCAAGGGAGTGCACTGGATTGCATGTGACGTTTTCTCATGGAGATGAAGAGAGCAGCTCACGGGTGGGCAGGGGGGCTCAGCAGGGTCCATGGAGGATTTCTAAGTCAGGGCTGCTGCTGATCAGTGACAGAGTTCCTTAGAGCAGGAGGGGTGAAACTGGTCAGGTCTTTGTAACCCTCGTGTTTCAGGGAACTAAGTTCCATTTGACCGTGGTTGTCAATGACTGCTGTTGTAGTCAGATGATGGTGTTTGCTCCTGATGATGGAAAACATTTCTGTTTGGTTAGGGGTGAACACTGTGCATGGAGTGAAAGCCATGCTTATGTCCAAACTGGGACTTCCCCAGGTGAGATTTTCCCCATGTGAGGCATTACCCTCATTCCCGCAGCATGACGTAAGCCTATGCTTTCCCTACCTCCGCCCATCTCAGTTCATAGCCTTCATTTAGCAAAGCAGGCTCTTATCTCCGATGACTCTAGTGACATTGATGTCACCAACCACATAATGCCACGCAGCCTCAGAGCCTGCATTTTCGAGGAATCATTCAGCTAGGATGTCTTTGCTGGAGTGGGACACAAAACGACATGGGTGCCCACGAGTGAGAGGTTTCCTTAGGTTACGCCTTCGGAGTCCTGGGTGAGTCCCTGTGTACCTTCAGCCTGTTATTCATGGATACTGTTAGCTGCTGTGCCAGGTCACTCTGCTTGAGTAATGGCCTTAACAAAGCAAAATGGTTCTTTGAAGCAAACCTTGGCATCCCACACTGTCCTGCCTGACTCTGGGAAAAGCCACCAGTCATTTGGGAGGTCAAATACTTCCGAATTGCTTCTTAGCACCTCCCCTTCCATGATTTTACATGTAATATTTTACAGTCATTCTGTCTTCTGTTCCAAGTCCATGTATCTTAGAAGAGCAACCGTTAAGTTTAGCCGTCTGTAGTGGTTTTATACCTGACGCTGCTGGGTATCATTTTACTTTTACCATTAACATTTTCCTATTCAAGTATTTTGTGATGGACTGCTTCCCCCTGTTAGAGGAGGGAGCTCTGCTCTACTGCAGCTACTACAGTTTATGCAGAGAATGACTTGTGCATAGTCTGTAATTTCAGTGACGCCCGTTACTGCTCCTTCTTCACTATTAGTGCGTGGGAGTCGCTCTGCTAGAGGAGGTCATTCAGAGACCTAGACTAGGGTCTATTGAGGTTGCTCAAGAAAAAAGACAATCAGTCCATGTTCCAACATTCATTTGGCAATATTTCTTTTCTCTGGTGATTACGCATCACCTTGCTCCCCAAGGCATCAGAACCAACGTTCTCTTTCACCTCATAGCCTGGTGTGAGCAACTTGTTCTTCCTTCACGGTCATTGCGGTGAAGTTTGCACCGAGGCACTGCAAACACTGCACTCGTGTTCAGAAGACATGCACGCTGCCAGTGCTGTGCTTGACTTTAAGAAGAGATGCTCTTAGGGACTGGAGTGATGACTTTGTGGGCTGTGTTTACACTGCTAAAATGCAGAGCTAATGATCTCTGCTTTTGGTAGTGGTAATACCAATGTGATACTGTCTTTATTAAAAACAAGTAAGGAAAGAGTATCCACCTGTCCCAAGGGGATATGAATCTATAAAGTAATTGTGAGGAAATGTCAGATTTTTGGACTTCCATTCTTTGCTCAGCATCCTCTAATTAATTCTTGTTATTCCCTTCTCTTCTGTAACTCATTTTTATTAAAGCCAACATCTGTTGTCTGTTTGAAGTTGATTAAAACACTTTTTAATCTTTTTCTAAAATTGTTATTAAATTTCCAAAAGAAGCAGTAGCACCACAAAAATATCCCTCCTCTTTGTTCCTGCTCCCAGCCAGGAGGAGCTCAGATGAAATACATTTTCAGAGCAGGTAGGAAGGAGGCGGCGTTGGTGTAGAAATGCAGTTTAATGCCAGGCTGATACCTGCTTGCTGTGCACGAGAGAACTCCGGTGCCATTACAAGATGCCTGTGTTAGCACTCAGGCCTTTTGGGGCTAATTTACTCTGCTGAGAAGTTTGTTCAGAACTAGTCTGGATTTTTCTAAATACCTTAGTAGTATTTTTACACCCTCTCAACAAGTCCCATGTCCCCCAGATGCTAAGAAGGGCTTTGGCAATACAGTGCTGTATTAAAACTGGAATGGTTAGACAGAAAATGCACACTGTCAAAAAAATGTCATTAACATAGACCTCTACTCACAGAGCCCAGCTTACATAGGTTTTTGGGACTGTGTCATACTGCGAATATCATGTTTTCTGTTTAGGGCTGGATTGTACAGTGAGCTACTGCATAACAGTTTATTACAATGCAAATATTAATGGTGTTTAATGGCGTTGTATCCCTTTCCATGTCGCTGGGGTGAGGAGGCCCTTGTGCAACACTGAGCCATGTAAAAAGGAGGGTGCATAAGGTCTGCTGCATCTCTCCTATCAGTCCTTGTGAAGACATCTTGGGACAGAGAGGTCACGCAGAAACTACTTCCTAGAGGGTCTCAAATTTGTGCAAAAAAGGCTCCCTTCGGTGGGTCGGTCCTGAGAGCACAGGCACTCAGCTCTGTGCTGGAGGTGCTCTAGGACAGCCATAGGGCAGAGTAAGGCTTTAAGCCTGATTTTGGGGCCGCTGATCAGTAAGTGGTCTAACTGTGGTCACGCTGGCTAGTGCGATAACAAGCTCCCTGTTGATGTCATTGGAGTCAAGGTTTCTAGCTGGAAGTCTACAGCAGTCTGGAATAGTTTGGGTTGGAAGGGACCTTTCCAAGCCATCTAGTCCAAGCTCCCTGCCATGAGCAGGGACATCTTCAACAGCCCCGTCCAACCTGACCTGGAATGTTCCCAGGGATGGGGCATCTACCACCTCTCTGGGCAACCTTGACTTGGCAGTGTATCTATGTGCTTTAGTCTTGTTTTATTGTTTACTGAATTGAAGCCCAAGATGTTTGCAAAATGGGCACAGTTGAAAGACATTTGTAACAAGAAATCCTTTGTTTGTGTTACATTTTTAATTCTATAATGAATGGGATTAACACCAAATCAGATTTTTGTTGTTGCATTGTATACTATTGTACTTACTCTGCAGAAATTACGTTTTTGTAACATTTGGGTCTTTCTGTGTAAATGCTGAAAAGATACATTCTGAAGAACTGTTTAATTATGAAAACCTTGCTAGAGGCAGGTATGTTACAGATCTTTGGGCTTTCTTGTGCTTTTCAGAACAACAGAACAACATAGGAATGGTTATTAGTGTATTTGGGGCTTATTCTGAGAGACAGATGGAACAACGTGGCAATTATCTGAACGACACACTAGGTTGAGGTTGTGCACTGTGAAGCAGGCAAAGTGTGATAGATAAGGTGAGTGGCCGTGGCACAGTGCTCTTCTGAAGTGCGGGTGAGGAGGAGTGTGCAAAGGACGCGCTTTGCGTCCTGGGTAGGTCCCTTGCTGAGTGGCATGGAATGGTGTTCCAGGCCTTGGATCCCACAAACTGATCCGTGGTGGGGTCGGTTTGGGTTTTTTTTGAGTATTCCTGATTCTTGCCCTCTTACTAAACAAAACCAGCTCCGCCTTTGAGTAGATAATCCAAAAAAGGAAAGGAGCAGAATTAGAATATTAGACTAATTGTAGAAAGCTATTGAATTATTCTCTGGCTTTTTTAAAAAAGAATTAGCAAAAGAGATTCTGAAATTTTATTCTTTTTGATGCTGCAGAATGGAAGGTTTCTGTTTTAGGAAGTGATGAACGATCCTTTTTGGAAGTACTTTTGTTCTTTAGAGGTGTCTTTTGCAATAAAGAGGCGGCCTTCTTTTTCACAAATGCTTAAAACTTGCCTGGTGGTGCCCTTTCGGTTGCTCAGTGATCCCTTCTGGCGAAATTAAGGCATGAACTATCATTTGATTGATACAGATGCTGACAGATCAAATCTATGTTTTCCTACCGAGAGGAGAGCATCCCTTGTAAGATCTCTTTCCTCAGGGTTTATGAGTTAAATTGGGCAAACAGCTACATTCCTTCACAGCTGTGAAGGATTTCAGAACATTGGAACTTCATGGTACATGCTTTTCTCTGAAATTATTGCTTTGTAAATCCCTGAAATCTCAATTTCACCTCAGTTTTCACTTGCAGTATTCCTTTAAAACACGGAGTGCAGTAGGAACAGAGTTGAGGAAGCAGAAATATGCCATCTTGTTCTCTTACCAGCCCCAAAATGTAGGATTCAGGCAGGATGCTTCACACAGGCAGTGCTGGCTGCCACCAGATTCAGTCTATTTTTATCTTACTTGACAGTGCACTGACAGCAGGATTTAACACCGTGGCGATCCTCCTAAGGATATCTTCATGGCTGCCTCACACTAATTATGCTATAAGCTAAAGTTTGCTTTGCTAAATGACATTGCTATTCAAGACCCATCGTAAAAGGGAGCTGCCGGGGACTGTCTCTGACAGCAACGTACTCATGAGATCTGGTGGCTGGAAGACAAGGTGACAAACCCTGCTTTGTAGCACTGGCTGGTGGCTGCTTGGGACCCATGTCCTCACTGTCCTCGGGCATAGGTCTGCCCGAGAGTGCCGCAGGGGAAACGCGGAGAGCGGGGCTGCCGCTGCCTGGCCTTCCCAGCCCTTCCAGGGCTGGTCCCGCTTCACCTGGCTGCAGCAGCTCTTCTGTCCTCGGTGTCATCGCACAAGGACCAACTGACTTTTTGAGGGACGTTTCTCAGCCCCACCAGCATGTCTGGGCCTATAGGGGATGTTTGCTGACTTGTTTTTTTTGCAAGAGATTAGGGAGGGCATTCAAAACAGCCCCTTCACATTTTTCCAGAAGTGGCTGTCTGTCCCCAGGAGCAGAGCGTCCTGGAAGCAGGGGGAGGCTGGGACTGTCATCGGCGCGGCTGTGGGATGTCTGAAGCTCGGACTCGGTTCCCTGCACTGGCAGAACTTTATGTGAGAGTGGACAGACAGGTTAGTATATGCTCTGTGCATGCCAGCAGTCCTGTAAGGCAGAGGCAGCAACCCGATGCATAAAAGCAAGTGTCTTTTGGCTTTCTGCATTAGTCCTCTCTGTAAAACGAATGCAAGAATCACTTTCCTTACTCTTGTTCATTGAGACTGTCTTTGTGTGCTTACAGCCTTCAGTGCCACAGAACTCGGAGCTGGATCATCACTGTGGTGACAGTGAACATGCTTTGGAGTGAAATAATGATGATGGGACAAGTTCCTTCCTTTTTGTTTATCCACTTAGGCTGCCAGAGTTATGCCTCATTTGAACCATACCAAGCTGTGCACCACTCCTGAGGACATGGAGCCATTTTTAAACAAAATGGGAAGGGACTGATTTGAATTTCCACAAGCTCTCTTGTCAACTCCTCCTATTCTTTCCTCAGCAGAGAAAACCAATCTTCATTGCGGTGTATTCCCCTGATGCTGGCACACCTGCAAAAACAACATCACCTAAGCTGCATTAATGATACTTTTTCTCCCAAGGTCTTCACTCATAGTGACATGTGGCACGATAAGGAGATTGTTTCCTCCCAAAGTGCTTCTCATCTCAGTGTATTCTCTCTCCCCAAATCATTTGGGATACCTGTAGGAAATCATCAGAGTACCACAAGTATGTTTATCACTTAATACTGGGAAACAGCCGTAAAAACAGTTGTTATGAAAGGAGAGGCATGGATATACTGAAGGTGTGGAGAGAGAAGAATGAAGGCAGAGCAATGCGGAAGCTGCTCAGTCTGGAAGCAACATTGGTGCTCTTCCAGGCACAAAGACTCTGTTTCCAGGTGTGCATTCTGGAGCCTTTCTACAGTCTTGGTCATAACGAAGATTAAAGGAAGAGTCCAGCACTCTGTGTTAGTGATAAATAACATTACTGAGGATTTTTTCACCAGCTCATGCTATGTGTCTTGAAATTACAATAAGATAAGCAAAGTTTTATTTGCTTAGTACATGGGACACAAAGTAAATTTCACTTGGTAATCAATTTCTACACACACATCTCCACACCCCCCCTATCTATAAGGAATTATAAATGTAATTAACAGATGATAATGTGACAAAATAACAGCTTGGAAACACTAAATTGCTGAATAGCTTTGTGTGCAATCAGTTCTTACGCAAGCCGAGGTGCCACCCTTGCTGACTGTTCTCCCTAAGAAAAAAAAGGCAAAGAACCCATGTTGTTGCCATAAAGAAAAAATAGTATTGTTGTTAAAAGTGTCAGGTAGGTTTCCAAATTATTCTGTTAAGAAGCAGGAAAATAAACACATATTGTAAAATTAATTTTAATTTGGAATGGCACTAAAACTCATAATAGAGCAAATATCAGAAAGCAGTGCAATGGTCAAAAAAAGCCTGTGATAACTGTAAACTGTGAATGGATAGTCATTTCCATCTCAGTAAGAGCAAGGTTTCCTGGGAAAAGAAGAATGATTTTGGCAATGGCACAATGTAATGACCAGTTTCATCTTGGAAGAGTCCTGTAATAGAGATCATAGAATCATGGAATGGTTTGGTTTGGAAGCGACCTTAAAGAGCATCTAGTTCCAATCCCCCTGCCATGGGCAGGGACAGCTTCCACTAGAGCAGGTTGCTCAAAGTCCCGTCCAACTTGGCCTTGAACACTTCCAGGGATGGGGCATCCACAACTTCCCTGGGCAACCTGTTCCGGTGCCTCAGCACCCTCAGAGTGAAGAATATACCTGAATCTGTACAGTACTTGCCATCTGTAATTCGCACAGCATGAGTCCAGTGTCACTAATCCTTTTTTTCAGTGTCTTTTAGAAGAGGAGCCTAGCTAGGGGTACAAGAGTGACCATCCCAAAGTCATCTCCTGTACCAGTGGCAGCACGTATTACTGCCTGTCCCATCATGCCCCACTGACCATCTTCATGTTGGCATTTGGTATTTGGGGATGCCTTTGTTTTCCACGTGTTTGGGAAACTTAAGTTTACATGCAAAAGCATTAAAATGCTTCTTTTCCTGGCTGTTGCAAAGTATTTTGAGCATTACAGTTTCACTCCAAATTAAAGGGATAAGGCTCAGCAAAAGGTTAACATTTGTCTTGCAAAGGGTTGACATTTGTTAACCAAGGGTTAATAGTTGTCTTGCTGGTTTTAAGAGACAGTTGTTGTATTGGAACTGACATTCCAAAACTAGACAGTGCCCTGAGAAAGCAGATTACCAGATCTCCTTGCAGGAGCCAGAGTTGTTGCTGTGACTAATTCAGAGAGCCTGCAGGCAGTGCTGCAGTCAGCAGTAGGCTTCAGGGGGAAAGCAGCTTTATCTTTCTGGATGTCCAGAGAGTGCCATTTCCCTGCTGATGTGCAACATTCCCATTGTAGGAACAGCAGAAAGAGTTTGTCATTACTGTTTTCTAGGACATGGTTGGGCAGAAGGGAGGTGGAAATAATGTTTCTGGAGCAAACAATGGGGAATAGGTGTTGTGTCAGCTTCCTCTGGTGTCTCCAAAGGCTACTGAGAATGTGCTTGTGAAACAGAGCAGAATTTGACTTGCAGTCATGGCTCCCTGCAGATATATGAGTCAACAAGAACCTAACTTGACTTGCAAACCCCAGGCAAAGTTTGGAGAGCCAGCAGAGAGGAAGCACACTTTTAAAGTTTATCTCTGGAAACCAGCAAGGCATTGGCATTTTAGAGTCCACACTCTTTCAACTCTTGTTTGTGTTCCTGTAATTTTCTGGTTTGCATTTTAGTAAAACTGAATCCTTAGATCTTGAAATGGGCACAACTTAATAGTATTCATTCCTACTTGCTTTACCACTGCAGGGTCTTGACCTTGTGGAAAAAAAAAAGGTCATAATGTCATTAAAGACTATTTCTTTATGAACATTAAAGCCACCGATGAATGCAGTCCCAGTCTGCTCAGCCTTGTAGAATATGCTCAGGGTCTTAGAGAGCTCAGCTACTGCTAATGGGGATGTGGTAATCAATGGCAGCCGTGTCTGAACTGACCAGGAAATACTCGAGATCGTGAAGGAAGTGATGCAAGAATATCACAATACAGAGCCTGGGCTTCAGGAGAGCCGATTTTAGTTTATTTAGGAAACTGGTAGGTGAGATCCCATGGGAGGCAGCTCTGAAGGACAAAGGTATTCCAGGAAGCTGGCAGGTCTGTAAGGAGAGCACCCTTCAAGCATAAGAACCATCCATCCAGGATAGAGAAGAAAAGAGAATGGCACAATGTAATGACCAGTTTATTCTTGGAAGAGCCCTGAATAATAGAATGGTTCAGGAAGAGAAGGAGATGCATCAGGAGACCAAGGCCAGCTGGGCTGAGCAGGGAAGTCAGGATGGGGGTCCTGTGCAGAAACGCAACACACAGGAGGTAGAAGCAGGGACAGGCTTACAAAGGAGGAATTTAGAAATATTGTCTGAGCCTGTAGGGAGGGTACCAGGAAAGCCAAATGCCACCTGGAGTTGAGACTTGCCAGGGATGTCAAGGACAACAAGAAGAGTTTCTACCACTAGATTAACAATAGTAAGCTGAAGAAGAAACAAGAGAGCTAGTTGCTGGATGGGGTAGGTGAGTTACAGACAGCAGACACTGATGAGGCTGAGGCAATCCATGCCACCTTTGCTTCTGTTTTCACCTGCACGGTCTCCTGGGCCTCTGTGCATAGTGAAGGGGTTCAAGGAGGAGCAAAACTACCAGTAGTATTATCCACTATCTACTCAGGAATTGCCTGTGAAGACTTGATCCATACAAGTCCATGGGACTAGGTGGGAATCATCCAAAAATGCTAAGAACCTTTCGGGTACGTCTGAAGATGCACCCCTTGCAAGGATGA
Source organism: Phaethon aethereus (assembly GCF_964289735.1). NCBI lineage: Eukaryota > Metazoa > Chordata > Aves > Phaethontiformes > Phaethontidae > Phaethon > Phaethon aethereus. The sequence goes on from NC_138579.1 coordinate 1,778,595, forward strand.
TGTCCTTGCAAGGCTGCTCTCTATCATCTTTGAAAAGCTGTGGTGATCAGGGGAGTTCTCTTGCAACTAGGGAAAGACAGATGTTGTAGCTGTCTTCAAAAAAGGCCGAAAGAACAACCCAAGGAACTATCCCTGGGAAGATCACAGAGTGAGTTGTCTTGGACCATATATATGGGCACATGAAGGAGAAGAAGGTGGCATTACGCCTGACCAACCTGATTATCTTCTGTGATAAAATGTCTGGATGTGCAGACAAAAGGAGTGCAGTGGTTGACAGTTACCTTGACTTTAGCAATATTTTTATCACAATATTCTTCCATCCTACAATATTCATGTTTCCAAGTTTGGACATTACAGTCTGAGTGGGTGGACAAATAGTTGAGTAAAAGCCTGGCTGGATGCTTGGGCTCAGAGGATGGTGGTGATTAATAGGCTGTACTCCTGTGAGGATAGTCCAGGAGAGGAACACGTTGCCCAGAGACATTGTACAGCCTCCATCCTTGGAGATTTTCAAGACCTGACTGAATAAAGCCCTGAGGAATCTGGTCTGACTTGGCAGCTGAGCCTGCTTCAGCAGGAGGTTGGACTAGAGACGTTCCAACCTGAGTTATTCTGTGATCCTGTAATAGTAATCCATCAGTCAATGTATTATGTATGCAACAGGGGTCTAGGTAAGTTGTACAAGACCAGTATGTATCCTCAAATTTTAACACTAGATTTATGACCTTATTGAAGTTTCTTTAATAGTTGTTGTGTTGTCAGCCTTGTGACCTTTTCATCCTCTGCACAGATCTGTGCCACTCCTTCAAACAGCTTTAATTAGATCTGCTTGTCTGTGCGTAACAGTCACTGCAAGGCTTCCTTCTGAACAAACCAGAGGTGAGAGACGCATTGTGATACAGCCTTTACTTAAATCGTGCAGCACAGCTGAGATTTAGATCCGTGTACAGATCTCTGTTGCTAGCAGAAGGGTGATTTGCACACCAGCACTTGAGGGGAGCAGGACGTGCATGGTACTGTGGGATGCCAGCAGATGGTGAGGCAGAGGGATCTTGGATTTTGTTCCAGGCTGGAGGCTGTGGTCCAGTAAGCACTGCCCTTTTCCCCCAAGGTCATGAGCTTTTGCCTTTGCTTGTCTTCATCCTTCCTCATCATTCCAGTCCCTGCACTTTTCTATAAATAAGTATGGTCCATCCAGGTTTCTCAACCCTCTTCCCTCCTTTCTCTTCCAGTTCCCATCCCCATCCGCCCAGCTCCTCAACCAGACCTTGGCCCTTCACCCTTCCTCATGTTTTCATCTGCTATTCATCTGATATCCTACTTGTTGCAGTGGAAATGTGCCAGAAAGATCAGCTTGGGACTGATCTAGCACAGAAAATGTAAAGTAAGATGCCGAAAGCTTGTCCAAGGTATAAGCAATGAAAACAAGGTACTACAATGGGAAACACCAGGTAAATTCCTTTGATATAATGGCATCCTCTTTTTATTGAATGTTTTCCCTGCCAGGGAGCAGGGCTGGGCATGGGCACTGTGGGCCTGTGGCAAGGAGCACCCAGGCAGGGATTGCAAATTCAACTTCAGGCTCTCCTCCCAAGTGTGTGAGGACTTCTGCCTGCCTCAGAGTGTATGGGCAGAGGGGGAAAGCCTAGCGAGTGCCCAAAACAGTGAAGCACTACAGACATGAGCTGCTGCCTGTATGTTAACAGAAACTATCTGCCCCTTGCCTTAGTCAGCAAGGATTCATTTAACAGCAAAAACTCTGAGGCATTTAATGGAAAATGGTACAAATAGATACGTGTGAGAGTGGGTGCCCAATGAAGTTCAATATTTGTTTCCACAAAACCAGGTTTTGTTTCGCTCTTAGAATACAAACTCTATTGATCCATGCAGCACTTTCATTTTCTGCATAAATATAAATAAATAAAAATAATAATCCAATACATGCGTAATTCAGTTCAGTTCATGTGAGCTACATTCTAACTTTCCATAATACAAATCAGAATATTTCAGCTCTGCTGTGTATTTGCTGTGATAGCTTCACTCAGAAGCCCACCTCAGGAGAGCACAATCATCCCGTATGTATTCTCTTCACATCAACTTCTCAAGGTCACTGACTGCCTGAGCAACTCTTTTATGCAATTTCCTACCATTAAGTACAGTAGAAGCAAGTCAGCCTTGGTAGTTTATTTATAGATCCTGGAGATGCACAGTTCTTGCATCTATTAACGAGGGCAGAAACAGGATGAATTTTTTATCCATTATGGACCTTGTGCTGCATAAAATACTGTGCATTTTTACTGGAGGCTCTACTGTTTTAACCTTTGACAAGTGATTAATGATTCATCTACCAGTGTTTTACTGATGTCTTGTATAAGACCTGTGTGGTGCATGTGTACTTAACCACTTCATATTCATTCAATACATTAATTTGATTTTGTTTATAATAAGAAGTCCAAATGTTCAGCATCACCATATTTACCATGAACTGTGAAACGAGCATTGTTCATCCCCTACTGGATATGGCGGGGAACATTGTCTCCAAGGACGAGGACAAGGCTGAGGTACTTAATGCCTTCTTTGCCTCAGTCTTTAATAGCCAGTCCAGGTATCCACAGGGTATTCAGCCCCCTGAGCTGGAAGACGGGCATGGAGAGCACAATGTACTCCTCATATTCCAGGAGGAAACAGTCAAGGACATGCTAAACCACCTGGACACCCACAAGTCTATGGGGCCTGATGGGATCCACCTGAGAGTACTGAGAGAGCTGGTGGAGGAGCTTGCCAAGCCACTCTCCATCATTTATCAGCAGTCCTGGTTAACAGGGTAGGTCCCAGGAGACTGGAGGCTTGCCAATGTGACGCCCGTCTACAAGAAAGGCTGGAAGGAGGATCCTGGGAACTACAGGCCTGTCAGCCTCACCTCTGTACCAGGGAAGATTATGGAGTGGTTGGTCTTGAGAGTGCTCACAGGGCATCTGCAGGACAACCAAGGGATCAGGCCCAGCCAGCATGGGTTCATGAAAGGCAGGTCCTGCTTGACCAACCTGATCTCCTTCTATGACCAGGTGACCAGCCTAGTAGATGAGGGAAAGGCTGTGGATGTTGTCTACCTGGACTTTAGTAAAGCCTTTGACAGCGTCTCCCACAGCATTCTCCTGGAGAAACTGGCGGCTCGTGGCTTAGACAGGTTTACTCTTCGCTGGGTGAGGAACTGGCTGGATGGCCGAGCCCAGAGAGTTGTGGTGAACGGCGTTAAATCCGGCTGGCGGCCGGTCACAAGCGGTGTTCCCCAGGGCTCGGTTCTGGGGCCAGTCTTGTTCAATATCTTTATAGATGATCTGGATGAGGGAATCGAGTGCTCCCTCAGTAAGTTTGCAGATGACACCAAGTTGGGTGGGAGTGTTGATCTGCTGGAGGGCAGGAGGGCTCTGCAGAGGGATCTGGACAGGCTGGATCGATGGGCCGAGGTCAACTGTATGAGGTTTAACAAGGCCAAGTGCAGGGTCCTGCACTTCGGCCACAACAACCCCATGCAACACTACAGGCTTGGGGAGGAGCGGCTGGAGAGCTGCCCGGCGGAAAGGGACCTGGGGGTGCTGGTTGACAGCCGGCTGAATATGAGCCAGCAGTGTGCCCAGGTGGCCAAGAAGGCCAACAGCGTCCTGGCCTGTATCGGGAATAGTGTGGCCAGCAGGAGTAGGGAAGTGATTGTGCCCCTGTACTCGGCACTGGTGAGGCCGCACTTTGAATACTGTGTTCAGTTTTGGGCCCCTCACTACAAGAAGGATGTTGAGGTGCTGGAGCGTGTCCAGAGAAGGGCAACGGAGCTGGGGAGGGGTCTGGAGCACAAGTCTGATGGGGAGCGGCTGAGGGAACTGGGGTTGTTTAGTCTGGAGAAGAGGAGTCTGAGGGGAGACCTCATCGCTCTCTACAATTGCCTGAAAGGGGGTTGTGGCGACGACGGTGTTGGCCTCTTCTCCCAAGTAACTAGCGATAGGACGAGAGGAAATGGCCTCAAGTTGTGCCAGGGGAGGTTTAGATTGGATATTAGGAAAAATTTCTTCACCGAGAGAGTGGTCAGGCATTGGAACAGGCTGCCCAGGGAGGTGGTGGAGTCGCCATCTCTGGAAGTGTTCAAAAAATGTGTGGATGTGGCACTTCAGGACATGGTTTAGGGGACATGGTGGCGCTGGATTAATGGTTGGACTTGATGATCTTGAAGGTCCTTTCCAACCTAGTGATTCTGTGATTCTGTGATTTTGTTTATAATAAGAAGTCCAAATGTTCAGCATCACCATATTTACCATGAACTGTGAAACGAGCAGTGTTCATTTGGAGAAGACATGCTGATGTGGCAAGGTAATATGAGGCCAATGCTTCCTTCTTTCTTCTTTCTTCCTTCTTTCTTTTCATATTCTTTTCTTTCCATTTGTTTTTTGGCCACTGCTTTAGGTTGCAAGGCTGAAGCATGCTGCCTGGGCTTCCCTCACTGCTGACCCCTTGGGAGCATCTGCTAGTGATCACTGAAGAGGATGAAATTGGTTTTGACTATTATTGCACACATGGACAGCAGCTGTAATCAGCAGGGGTTTGCTGACTCTTCAGTAGGATTGTGATAATTTTCTTAAGGTTTCTTTCCACCATTTGTTCTGCTCTGTGTCACACATCTCTTGTATAGGTGTCACGGGTGACACCCAAGGCATCATTTGTGGTTCTAAAGTGCAACATCAGCAAGATCAGAGTGCCAGCACAGCAGTGCCCTGGCCAGGGCCGCTGAAGGGCCTGTTGATTCTCAGAGGGACATGGAAATACAGACATACTCTGAACACCTTTCTCACACTCTAGAGACATTTCTGTTGGAGAGCAGAAGAGAAGACGACATTCCTAAAATAGTAGAGGCCTGGTCCCTGAGATACAGAGGGATGCTGTGGCTTGTGGCCATCCACCAAAGTCCAGCAAACTCCTCTCTTGGTGAGAGAGATGCTGAAGTAGGCATTTCTACTGGCTGACTTGATCCTGGCAAAAGGAAGTGTTCCTGTTGTCCAGGTTTGGAGATGCCCACTGTAGGGATTAGGCTTCTGTGGCTGGTGAAGGGGGGTTAGAAGTCTTCTTCCACTGACAGAACCTGGTCTCCTTGGTTAAGCACCAAGCCAGATGGTAATGAACACTGCTTCTCCACCCTTCCCACCACCCTGGGTGCAGCAGACCTCTTTACGAGGTGCCTGCATCTCCCTCACGGCAGCTCTTCAGAAGTGAAGAGCTTGATCCAAGCTGCAGAGAGACCAGCTCTCCCTGTTCCAAACTGAGCGCATAAACACTAGGAACTGAGAAATCAGCAAAATGAAGGAAGATGAGAGCCGTCTTTTCTCTGATCGCTGGCCGTGGCTGAACTCCCTGCCCAGAGGCTGTTTGTGGTGTGATAGCATTTGCTGTGCAGCATGGCCCTGCAGGTCTTGGTAAAACTGAGCCTTGGGAAAAAAACTTCTCCTCAGCTAAGCTCACCATGCCTTGCCTTCCTCCCTTTGCCGTTTTTCTCCACTAGACTCAGTGGACAAAGGCATAGCTGACAGGGTCTAGTGCTGATGATGGTCTCATGTCAAGTGAGAGGTAGGACCTTCAGAGGTCTCTTCCAGCCACCACTTGTGTGACTCTGTTTTTTCTGCTGTAGTGACTCTGTGTTCCCAAACCCACATTGCTTTCTCTCTGCCAAACCCAAGCAAGGAGAGGCCCACCAAAGAGTTATTTAACATAGTCTTACCACAGCTATAAAGAGCAACCCACATGAGGCCAGTTCAGTTTTTGAGTGTGTCCTTTTCTCTGTGTGGCTGTAAACATCTTGTCCATCAGGATGAAAATGGCAAGTGGTTGGCTTTGTCCCTCTGGGTAGCCAACTTCTGCTCAGATGAAGTGCCATGCACACAGGGGTCCCTTTCCTGGTTAGTGCTGCAGGGATCAAAGTGGTGGCAATCTTCAGCCTGTGGTGCAAAGCTGCTCGTCATCAGCCATGGGGCAATGGCATGTCCTTTCCAAGGAGCAAATCTTTCCAGCAGGTTCTCTAGTCTGGCCCATCCCTCTCTCTGTTCATCTGCAGACCAGGAGCTTCACTGGTCAGCTCCTACACCTGCCAGGTCTTGGGTGTCTACACCAGTCCTGGCCCCTCTCATGACTGTCCTGTCAGTTTGCATGAAGGAGGATCTCTGGGCCAACTGCACCTGCCTTCCCCATTCCTTGCCGTGGTCCTGCTGTGCTCATGCCTCTCAACACGATGCACAGATCAGTGAGCTAGCTCGTAAATGCTCTCAGAGGCAAGTGTTAGGTATCTCAAAGCTGGGACCCTTTGAGGGGGTTGTCACTAGTCATTTTTCCAGCAGACATATTTCCCTCCCTCTTCACCAGTGGGTGAAGACAGCTGCTGTCCGATTGTTGTAGGCAAACAGCTTTTCCCTGTTCATGTGAAGTGTGATCTCTCTGTGCATCCTCTTCTGTGTGTGAAGTGGATGGGACGGGAGAGGAAGATCCTCCTCCTGATGTGCTGCTGGCAGCATGAGGAAGACACGGGGTTGCTGTATGGTCTCTCAGGGGCACCGATGGCTGTGGCTCTCGAGCAGCTCGTAGAGGTCTTTGGAGAATGGCTTTTTTAAAGACACTCCAGTCATACGATGTGTACGGAGGCTTGGATCTCCTGGGATTTGAAAACCATTAATCATGTGGAATTAAGGCAGTTAATCAAGTCTCAGAAACTGACAAAAGATTGTCCCTGAGGCTTTTACCTTGAATATCTTTGGAAAATGATAGTTTCAGCTTTCCACTTGACTACCTCTGTAAGCTAATTCATTTTCTTCAGAAGCAGCCCAAGGTCAGCCATTATGCGACTGTGTCAGCTCAAGATGATGCTTCACTCATGTTAAGCTTAGAGCTCTGCTGTGACTGGCATTGGCGGTCTTGGTGTCACGGAGGTGCCATCGGGTACTCCAGCAGGAGCTTAACTAGGGGGAAAGAGCTCATGCTGCAGACCTCAATTTCTCTTTGTCTGAAACTTGAAATATTTCAGTTGCCAAATACACCAAATGAGGTATTGTGTGTGGTAATGGAGAATGTTAATGCAGAGCAGGAGTGCGCTGAAGGCACAGACTGTGGTCACGCTATCTGCATTCTGAGTTCATGCAGAAACACTGATTTAGCTAATCTCTTCTCATTACATAATTTACATAATTAATTTCAAATTGAATTGCTCCAGATGCTGATTTTGCCCTCTTGGTTGTCTGCTGCTTTCTTTTCCATCAAATCTGGTAGTGCTAATAGCAGGGGGCCAAAGTCCGCTCTCGGGTCTGCTCCCTGCACTGGGTTTTGGCTGGCCTGCTGGTGAAAGCTTCGGCTGCAGTCTGCAGCAGGGGGGAAGTGGGAGGATGTGGTGCAACCCTGAGACCACACTTGTCTGCAGTGTTCACACTTCACAGGCCTCCTGTGAGTGCTCTGGACTGTGTATAATGGTATCCCTGGGATCATTTCCCAGCACTGTAGTCAGGGCACAGAGCACACAGTCACGGGAATGAAGAAATTAAAAACACTGAAAACACTGAAAGTCAGAGAACATGTAAAATTCTCAGGATGTCATTGACATCCCAAATTCACGCAGGGATGATGCTGAGAGGTCCCTGTGTGAAACTTCCCATGCAGACCGCACATTGGGATTTGTTCTCCATAGTTTGAAGGAACCATTTCTACAACGAGTGCATGGTGGTGTGGAGGTGCCGTGGTGGAGAGGAGACGTGAGGACGCTGGGAGGAAGGGCTGTTAGAACAGTGTGGTTCTTTGCCATGAGGCAGCAGCTCTTCACTCCTTTATTCTGTACCCAGGCAGGAGGAGAGTGGCTACTTAAATACAAAGAACCATGTCTCTGTGTGCTTGAGTTTCTCCTGCTTTGGTGGTAAATTGACGAACAGTCCAGGGCTTAGCAGCAGTGCTAACTAACTCCTGCACTGAGCCTGTGTCCTGCTGGAACACGGGAATGTTGTTTTCATGTGGGACAGGGAGACAGGAGTTTTAGATGTGGGTTGGCCTGTGGTCCCAGAGGGATTCAGAATGAAAGTACCAGAGCCTTGATGCAGAGCGAGTTCATATTAGGTGGAGGTTTTCTGCTACCTTCAAGGGGCTTTGAAGTTATTTCTTCTTGAGCAGCTAGATGAAGTAGTGCATGGTGGGCACACAGACACACAAAGTTCCAACAAAAGCACTCTGTAACAGCAGAAAGGTATTTGGCATATCTGAACCTAGAAGATGGTCCATTCCTGCAGATGCAAAGCTCCCATCACCTGAGCAGATTTACCTATGTAAACGAATCAGCCTGGGGAACGTGTCTGCCCTGAGCCACACATCCCATCCCATCCCACCCCTTCCCATCTGTTGTGGTTTAACCCAGCAGACAGCTAAACACCACACAGCCGTTCCATTCACTCATTCCCTCCCCATCCTGCCCCAGTGGGATGGGGGAGACAATTGGGGGGGAAAAAAAAGTAAAATTTGTGGGTTGAGATAAAGACAGTTTAATAGGACAGAAAAGGAAGGAATAATAATAATGATGGTGATGATGATGATGATAAAAGGATATACAAAACAAGTGATGCACAGCACAATTGCTCACACCCACCCACCAATGCCCATCCACTTCCCGAGCCACGGCCCCTCCCCAGCCAACTCCCCCAGTTTATATACTGAGCATAACACTATGTGGTCTGGAATATCCCTTTGGCCAGCCTGGGTCAGCTGTCCTGGCTGTGTCCCCTCCAGCTCCCCATGCACCCCCCAGCCTCCTTGTGGGCAGGGCAGTGTGAGAAGCTGGACAGTCCTTGACTGCTCAGTGACAACTGAAAACATCAGTGTGTTATCAATAATTTCTCATCCCAAATCCAAAACACAGCACCACATCAGCTATCAGGAAGAAAATTTACTCAATCCCAGCCAAAACCAGGACAACATCCCATCCCATCCGCTTTGCAATGCTGGTGCAAATGGAAGAAACCGACTCTTTTCTGTCCCTCTGAAGACTGCATTACCGTGGTGCTATCATCGGCATTGTTCCTGTGTGGCACTGAACAGGGCTCCCAGGCAGTTTTCTCTGGCTAATTCTACTGACGGCAGTTGCAATGGTCCAGTCCCACGTGCAACTTCCCTGAGAAGGCAGACAGTGTGCACGACTAGGGCATCCCATGGCTGCTCTCCTGTAATTACCATCAATAGCACCAGGTGGCGAGAATAGTCTTTATTTCACGTTTGCTCAGTGCCGAGCACCAGCTGGCAGGAATACTGCCCATAACAGCGATGAGGCAGCCTTAGAGAGGACAGAAAATACCTCTTTCTTCCACTTGCATTAGCATCACAAGGCAGGCAGGATGAGATGTGTCAGCTCCTTGCGTGGAGCTTTTCCCAGGCAGAGTATGCCATGGCGTCATCCCGCAGGATGGACCTTCTCAGCCTTTTCCACCTGGGGAGGAAACATTACATCATGTTCATCCTGTGAAGGACCAGGCTTTAAAATCAACACAAGCAATAAGTGTCTCCTAAGCTGCAGCAACCAAAGTGCAGTGTGGTAGGTTGTGATGGGTTCTCTGCTCCACTTGCTTCATCTCGTGCACTTAAAGTCTATGGCAGGGCTTGAAATTGCCTGGAAGTACTTGGAGGACTCTGGGATAGATGAGCTCGCAGCTGGTGAAAGCTATTTCAGCATCAGCTACTCCCACCGCTGCATCAGGAGCAGGAGGTGCTGGAGCAGGGGTTGGACGAGGTGACCTCCAAAGGTGCCTTCCAACCTCCACCGTTGAGGGAGTCTGGACTTTGGTGGGCACAGCGGGCTGCAGGACCTCAGCACAGCACCTAAACTCAGCATTACCTGCACCGATGGCATGGACACACACACACACACGCAATTTAGAAAACTTTCAGGGCTGCGCAGAAGAATATCTGCAATATTGACCTCTGTCCTTTGTACTGTCTTACCTCTGCAAATGCCTTCCTGTCAGGGAGTCCAAACTGCATGCGAAGAGGCTAGGACAGAAAAATGCAATTACTGGGAGTGTGTGAAGCGGTTTTCAGCTACGTGAATCCTCTCCAGCAATCTGACTTGCTCTTTTTCATATTTTTTATCACTCTGTGGAGAATAAATTAGATCAGGTTAGAGATGTTGCTAAAGTGAAGATAAAGAGGTCAGAGAGTATCCCTTCAAGTCTGTGTTACCCTGCTCACCAGCTCTGCTTTGACTTATAGAAAGAAATAAGTTGGTAAGAGTTAGAGTTGTTAATACAGCTTAACTAGAGAATGGCACCAAATGAAATAACCAGAACACAGTGAAGCAACAAACCTCTCTTCCCTGACAAATTAACTTGAATTAAATTACAGCATTAACTTTCTAAAAATTATTTTTTATATGATTATTTCAGGTGGGAAATTGAAAGCATTTCTTGCAAGATGTGTCCAGAGATGACTTTGACTTCCTGGCAAAACCTGAAAAATGGAAACATTTGGCTAAGGTGTGTTGTGTTGTGCTGACTCTTAAGAGTGGGGTTTGGGTTGGATTAATCTCCTGTGATGCTTCGTGCATCCCTCACGTTAGGATTTCATGGCATCCCTTCGTATGTGAGGCATTATAGTGTATGGTATTGGGGACTGGTGCATAGGTGGGCAGCGTTAGCACGTATTTGTATGGCTATGCCAAGGCACGAGAGCAACATTTGCGATGGAAAGTATTTTGTTGGACTGCTCAGCTGGGGGGCTGTGGCTTTTGAATAAGCACTTTCAGCATAAAACAATCATTTTTATGAATACTGTTTTTGGAAATAGTCTTTCATTGAAAAAAAGCAGTCGGGACAGAGATTGGAGTTTGTCTTTGTTCCCTTGCTTGTGCCAGGGCGGCCTGTCCTCGGTGGTGGCCCGCTGGCACCCGCACACAGCGTGGCAGCGGCAGCCCAGGGCAGAGCCTGCCGAATTGCAGACGCATCTCTGGCTCTTCCTGCGCTGCTCTGCGCCGCAGCTGCTGCCCCGCGTTAACTAGCGTGGATTTCTGTGTGCTGTTGTTAAATGAGAGCTGTTATCTCCTGTAAAGTTACTTGAAGTTAGTATTTGCTTTAGGAGGTTAAGTTTTCAATACAGGCAATCCAGCTGATGCTCTTAGCATTAGTAAATCCTTGTCCTCCTGACCCAGGGACAGATGCAGAGTGAATAGTTTTTCCTTTCCATTTCCAACTACACAACTGAACAATACCAAACAGGCCATGGTTTGGATCAGGGCCTGTGAAGGCGCTTTTCTAAGGAGCGGTTGTCTTTCCCAGGTCTCGTGTCACCTTCCCATGTCCCTGACCAGTCCAGCCCAGCGCTGGGAACAGTTCCCCTGCTCCCAGCGGAAGTTTGTGGATATCCCCTCAATGCATCAAATGCCCGATCTGCTGTTTTCTGGGAGACCATTTGTGCTTCCTGACCAAAGGCAGTGACCTGAAATCTGCCCGCAGAATCACCCCCTTACTGTTAGTGCATCCTGGAGATCCTGACGGCACCCCACAACCTCGAGCCCTGTAAGTGTGGTCTGAGCCCACCTGCAAATCCAGACCTGCTCGTCATCCATACTGCTTACCTCAGGGCACGCGTCCCGCCACACCCAGCCCGAGGCACCACGGGTTTCTGGAGGGGAAGCCCCTATGCGCTGGGGGCCATAGGACAGTCCCAGTTGTTGTCCACGAGGGGTGGGCAGGTGAGGCACAAGTGCAGGTGGGAACACCACAGCCCAGCCTGTCAGAGGCTGTGCTGAGCTTGCTGCTCTGACGGTGCTGCGGATGCTTCGCGCTGACCACAGGCTCGCAGCCAGCAGAGCAGGTGAGAGCACGTACGTCGTGACTCCGTGTGGCTGAAGTTCATGACTCTGGCTAATTGGCACCTCTCAGGGCAGCCTAAAGCCTAAGTGAGTCCAGGATCAGTTCTGGAGGTCAAAACTGTGCTGCTTTTCAACACACAATATTTTAATTCTATATGTGTGGCTCTTTGAAGAAGGGAGGTGCAGCAGAGAGAAGATACAGACTGTGCACTGCTCCTCAACTGGCTGCGAATGTTATGTGGCTGCCTTCCTTCTGCTGTTCTCAGCCTTGATAACAGAGTGGCACGGCATCAGAAATAATGGACTAGGAAACCATTTGGAAGGATTTTAAACCCTTGTTGCACATCAGTCTGCAATGTCCTCACACCATTAATATTCTGGAGAGAGTAATGTAACACAGCCATCTCATGATTACTCTGCTGATTACGGGGCATCATTATATGTCCCTTTTGGAGCTTTCAACTGGCTGTATGCTTTGAAGCTGAAGACAAATAATGAAGGTGCAGAGCAGATGGCACCTTCTCTCTCTGTATCTTCAGGTAAAATACCTTCTTTGATTTATTACCTACTCCTAAAAAAAGCAGGACATAAATTACTAAACGTTGTCGAATCTTTCAGCTCTCGTAGGCAAGGCTATTTGCTAAATAGTCTATTTGAAGGTCTTTTTGATGCTGCTAAACATCCAAACAGCAGTTTGCTTGGAAACATAAGTTCTTGATGAGTTTCACTATTAAAAGATACAGGAGTTTCTTTTCTTACTCAGAGCACGTGTCTGAAATGGAAAACACAGTTCACGGTTTTCATCTGTAACCATGATGTCATCTTCTGTGGATACAATCTGAAATAGCTGTATTAAAAACACTGGTTTGTCTCAGTTGCCTTCATTTATGGAGAGATCTGAGTATTCCACAGGTGGGTTCAGATCGTCAGTCTACAGGACAGAAAGGCAAACAAAATAGTGAGAGAACTATGAAAAAACTTCGTGTCCACAGGCCCTGCCAGGAGCCGGCCCCAGCACGGGCTGCCCACGGGGTCACGGCCTCCTTCGGGCATCCCCCTGCCCCGGCGTGGGGCCCTCCCCGGGTGCGGGTGCAGATCTGCTCCCCCGTGGGGCTCCATGGCCGCAGGGGCACAGCCGGCCTCCCCGGGGGCTTCCCCGGGGGCTGCCAGGGACCCTCTGCTCTGGCGCCTGGAGCCCCTCCTGCCCCTCCTGCCCCGGGCTGGGGGCTGCAGGGCTGCTCCTCTCACACATCCTCACTCCTCTCTCTGGCTGCTGTTGCTGTGCAGTTGTTTTTTCCCCTCCTTAACTCTGTTCCCCAGAGGCGCTGCCCCCGTCGCCGATGGGCTCGGCCGTGGCCAGCGGCGGGTCCGTCCTGGAGCCGCTGGCGTTGGCTCTGTCAGACACAAGGGAAACTTCTAGCAGCTTCTCACAGAAGCCACCCCTGCAGCTTCGCCACTACCAAAACCTGGCCACGCAAACCCAATATAGCCCACCAGCGTGGTGGTGCACGGAGGCTGCGCCCAGGCAGCTAAAGATGGGTAGACCTGGCTTTACCGGCTAGAACTGAAGAACAAATTAAGGCACGGATGATAGCAGAGGATTGGAAACTGAGAGCGAACGCAATGCCGTCGGGTGGGGGAATGACTTGTCAGCTTGGGTTCAAGGGTCAGTGGAGTGATTTATTTTTAATTTGGATGGCTGACAGCTGTGATTTCATTTGTTAGCCTCCGCAAGTGAGGGTATGGCATACCAAATAAAACGTGTCAGCTAATATGTCACATCACATAAGACCATAATACCGTGACTCTGCTGCAGTCAGGGACACCTTTTACTGATGCTCCTGCAAACTTGCAGCCATAAGGCAACACCTGGAGTCCCCTGAAATGTAGCCTGACACAGCTCGTTCTGGGCCTGCAAATGCAGGTCTTGCCTGTTATACTGAGTCGTCCCCTTGGACTCTGGACGCGACATCCTGCCACAGCAGAAGCTGAGGCTGCGTGCCCCCACCAGCCCGCTGCTCTCCAACACCTCACAGCCCACAGAGCAGCACCTTCACTCGCCGAGCGAGAGCGCTTTTCCATGCCTCATGCATCGCTGTTCAGCGGAGACGGTCTGAAATAGGCAACAAACCAAACCTAGTGGCAATGAAGGACAGGGACAAGTTACACTCTCCTGTTCCAGAGGAATCATTAAATCCAGTGACACCTGCTTTAGCCTGGCCGTTGTGCTGCCAGGTGTGGGTGAATCGCTCTGGTTGCTTATGGGGGTCATTGTATGGTTCTGAATAGGAAGCTGAGACCCGGTTCTTCTCCCTGTGTCTTTTCTTCATGGTCTTGCGGGATGCTTTTAGACCTATTTGCATCGGTTTTTGCCTCAGCCTGTTGCAAGTTCAAACCCAAAGGTGATAGGCAGTGGTGTCATTCCTAGAGCTGTGGCTGGAAAAGAAAAGTTTAGTGTTCAAGAAATTTAAATTAGCCATTGGCATTCTGCAAACACGGTCTCTGTGCAAATCACCTACAGCCTCATCAAATCACGATTCGTGGAAATGGGCTGATAATATATATGTAGGCTTAAAGCCTAAAGTGAAACTAGCCTTTTATATGGAATGAATATTTTGACTGATTGAATATGAATCCAGATATTTTCTACATACTTTTCAGTAATATCTGAAGGAACCATGTTACAAGTAATCTATCTGGCAACAAAAACACTGTAAGTGGAAAAATACAGAGAGCATTTCACATCTATCATACTAAAATGATGTTTTACCACTGCAAAGAGAGATAAGAATTTCATTTATAAGTGACAAAACCAAAATTCTTTTGGATTAAAGTGCTGTAATACATTAATACTAAAATATAATGCATTTATTATCAATGCTGCTTTTGATAACTGTTAACTAATTTATAAAACAGCTTTTGTGTGGATCATGGGCAGATTATGTCCATCAGACCATAGCATGAAATGCGATGTCATTAGATGTTTCAAGTGGTTATTAATCATCCAGCAATGTACACCAATTACTGCTCTATCGCCTAGCTAGCAGACATGCAGGAGAGGCAGCGTGACATTTCCATTCCCTGCTCCGTACCACCAGCACGTCAGTGCTGCTGTCGCAGCCCGAGCAGCACCGTGCTTGCTGCCACCTCCAAAGAGCTCAGAGCAGCTGCACCGCGCCGGGCCAAAGGTCCATGCAGCCCAGCGTCCCGCCTCTGGCAGTGGATAATAGAAGGGGGTGCTTGGGGAAGGGTATAATAACAGGGGGGTCTATAATGATAATTTTGCAGTGTATCCCCTTAGCCTTCAGCAGGTTATGGCTTAGGGACCTTCTGAATCAGCTGTGGTATCTTTGTGCTTAACAATTCTTCATGGACTTTTCTTCTGTGGGTTTATCTAATTGGCTTTTTGCAGCCTCTGAAACTTTCGTTCCTGACCGTGGCCGTGTCACCTGCATTCAGCTTGGCTCCTCTTTCTGCTCCTGTTTTCGCTGTCAGAGTGGGAAGCCACTACTTGTGCTCAGGTTGGCATCCAGCGGGTTGAGCTGTGGCTGTACTGGGATGCCTTCCAGATACACTGGAGTACGCCTCTCACCATACCCCTTCCGCTGCAGTGGCGTTGCATCACACAAAAGCAAAACAAACATATCTTGTGTGGATCCTGCCATAAGCTGCATTCCCTGTGAGAAGGTGGATGCTAAGGAATTAGCAAGTGACTTAAGGATACCAGTTTTAGTTCCCAGCTCTCATGGGTCAAATTCCTTCTAGGTGTGCATCAGCCGTGAGACACCTGGCTGCTGCTGCTGCTGGGGCACCCAGCGTGGGGACTGGCTCACACCCAAACTGCATCCTCATTGACCCTGGGGAAACGAAATTATTATCAGTAAACTTTTGCTATTCTACTTCCATGCAGTTTGATGTTCCCGTTCAGATTACACTCTCTTTGAGACACATTTGCAAATGGCTTCTTGATCAATGATTTTCTTCTTTGAAGAGAAATTACTGTCAAAATTGAAAATGCGCTTGATTTGCTAAGGGCAAAGGGAGAAGACGATGAAACCTAAGAACTCAAGATCTGAATCTGAAAGAGAAAAGGAGCAGCCCTTTAATTTCCCAGACAGCATTTTGCTGTAAGGAAATTTATGCAAAGCCCATAAAATGCAAGAACAACCCAAATTACTATAGAGGCAATCAGAGTCCATCCTCAACATGTGTTAAAAATGTAGAGACTCAGCTGTGCTGTGCTCCTGAGCGTTTTGTCTTCCTGAAAACAGAAACAAGGACAATCACCTGGATTCAGCAGTTATGATAAATGGATTGTGTCCATTGGATGGAAGCTTTTTGGTCAAGTTGATCAAACTTTCTGGTGGAAAATCAGATGTTTGCAGGCACAGGTTGCAAGGTGCCAAAAGAAGGACAACTACCCTGCTGTTATTATTCTACCAAACAAGGAGAGGATTAGGGAATAATATCTTTGGGGTCTTCGTTGGGGGTAGCAGTCTGGTCCCGAGGCAATTACTCCAGACCCCCTTATGCTAAAGGCGGGCGCCTGCCTGCACCAGCACTGCAAAGCAGCCGGAGTGGCATCAGGCGAGACCTGTCCGAACCCTGTGCGCCAGGTTAGCCCAGACACTTCATGCTCCAAAACTGCTTCCCGGTGGCTCTGCTGACCTCCGTGGGGCTTGGGCAGGACTGTGGCTGGCTGTGGAAGCATGTCCTTTGTGGGGCCATACCATGCTGAGAGGAAAGATGCTGAAGAGAACAGGACTTCTCCACAGCCCTCTCTGAGCACACTGCCGTTCGTGCATCGCAGATTGGCATTTGCCTTTTCCCCTAATGACTGGGAATTCCTAACTAGTACCGCAATTCACTTGCAATCCACTGTAAATGCAGCCCCTTTCTGAGAAGCTTCTGGCTAGCCCGTTTTCTTCCCAGCCTGTACTTCTGCAGCTTGTACTGCTTTGTGTAGTACTGGGCACTTCTCGTTCTTCAATCTAAAGATTTTTTCCAAATCTGCTTTCCAGTTGTTGTGATTCTTTTGAATTCTCAGTCTGGTTGACCAAGCTACTTACAGACTGCCCCAGGTCACTCTCAGCTCTGCCTATCATACGTGTGCTGTTTTTCCTCATCTAGGCCATTAAGGGAAAAGAAAAATAGTATCAGACCCAGAGAGATGTGGCATGCCCCCCTGCGTCATGGATAACTGCTCGCTCAGTGTGATGTTCTGGCTCCCTGCCTTTTCTTTGTTTCATCCAGACCATGTTTCCCTAGCTTGCTTGGAAATGTCACACAAAAGAGCCTCAGAAGCATTATTAAAGTCAAAATAAATGACATTTACTGTCTTCTGTTTTCCAAAAGCCTGTTAGCCAGTCACAGAAGAAAATCATTTTTTTGAAAAACACGGCTGCCTGTTACTTTCCCTTTTTCTACCATCCTTCCAAGAATAAATTCCCTTTGAGTTTTGCTGGAATAAAAAGTTACTAAGTTAATGTAATAGTTACCTGCAATGCTGGGCATGGTGCCCTGTGGGCATGTAGTGCTAAACTCACAAGAGTTCGTTCTGATACCTGATGTACAACCTTGTCACCGAGGAGTGACAAAGACAGGCCATGTGTAGACTGGTGAGAACTGGGAGCTTCACACCGTGCCTCTGTGCCTGTGTCCTGGATGGGACCCCCTAAGAGCTCCCACAGCCCAGAGGTCAGGGTGCTCGGCGTGCAGTCTCACCTTCATGACCGATATCATGTCCAAAAAACCTTTAGGCGCTCTCCTTCCTGCTTGATGGTTATCAAAGATGTATAAATAATAAAACAAGCCAGAACTTGACCTAACAGCTGACAGATCGGGGTTTATTCAGGGTATGTATTTTATATGATGGGGATGTCACCTGGGCAGTGCAGGTTGCCTAATTACGGGGCTCTCCCCTTTCAGGACCACTTCCCACCTAAGCAAATGCTTGTCTTCTGAGGAATAAATAGGTTTGGGTTTGGCGTTCTTTTTTTAAACTGTATGGCAATTTGTGAATGTTGCTGCCAATACAAGATTTTGCAGAACTTCGATCCTCTTCGCTATTAAAATTTGCCATGCCGCACAGTGCTATAGCCAATGACAAATTGTCCTTTACCAGTGGGTAATGACAGAGACCCAGGTTCTTCACAGTGTTCACTGTGGTTGCCAAGAGCAGCCCAAGGATTACTGTAGTTACGGTAAGTGTTTCCTTTAATACAATTTCCCAAATGCTCTTAGCTTTACTGTGGCAGTTTGTCTCTAATTGCAGAAATAACAAAATGCCTCAAGCATATTTATTCACTTGAGTTTTATTTTAGTTACTCATTATAAAAGTGTTAATAACAGCCTGAAGGGAAGGAACAGGATTGCATTTAAGCAATAGAGAGCCAAAGACAAGTTGGTTTAAAATTTTGCTTAATGAAGCATTATGTCCTCAGAAGAATTTTTCATTTCTGCTGTTTTCATTTCCCCTTCTGCCACTTGATGTTTCAAAACCAGAAATAAAAGGCAACTGAGTTATCTAATACCATGAGTCTCAGATTTAATAACCTGGTAAAAATCAGTCCTTCAGGTAAATTGACTTCATTGACAGTGAAAGATGAATGCTTTTATTTGCTCTTGAAAGTAAGTCTTGATTTTTTCGCACACTGTGGACTTCTTCCTCACTGAAACTAAAGTTTGATTTTAGGTCTTCAGAAGGTGTTCAGAGATAGAAGAGAGAGAAAGGATTGGTGTGAGACCAAGGACAGGGAAAGGTGATGATGAAAACTGCTGGTTTCTGCCAGAAACAATTGTTAGACCCCCCCGTCCCCAACCCTTAGAAGCCTGACTGTCTCCCGCAAGTTCATGAGTGTCTGCAGTTCTAGTTATTGGTCTTATTTAGGAAGCAATGATTTCTTACAGAAGCGGGCAGCAGCTCATGTCTTACAGCTCTGGAGAACCCAGGTTTACTTTCTGGTGGGGCAGTTGGGAGATGTTCAACACATTTGCAAAGACCTGCTCCTTCTTGAGAAAACAATACTGGACCATACCTTGGAAAGTTATTTTGGACAACTCTTTAGTTTGCATCTTGAGGACAGCTCACCCTGCCTGAACAACGCTACTGCAAATGGGGAGCAGGATAATGCCTTTCTCTGCCGTACAAGCCCTTTGTGGTGTGCAGCAAGCCCTGTGCTCCATGGAAGTGGAGGGTGTAGGTGCAAGGAAAAGAGAAGCAGCCTGCAGCCCTGATCTTTGTGCTGAAGAGTATTACCTCAAGAAAGCCTTCTGCTTCTGCCCATACCCTAGTGCCTTTGAAAGATGAATTAAATGTATTTGCAATGGTCAGGTCTATTTTGATCTTACCTTCAAGCATAAAACTAGGAAAGAGGTACTGTGAGGGAGCTGGGGAGGGAAGGAAGAACTTTGTATGTAGATTACTTTGCAATGTGCTCCCCTCTTCAGCTAATAGATGGTACTCCATCACCTAGAAGAGCCATCATTGCTGCAGGATTGGTTTCTGAGGGACTGTGTCCCTTGCTCATCAGCATGGTCTTTTTTGGGATCATTTTTTTGTCTTGTTCCTGGTTCAGCCAGCGTAGGGGTAAACCACAGGATTATTCCAGTAAGTGCACTACTTCGCATCTTCTTATGCAAGAAAAATAATGATTCTTTTGAGGAATTTGCCCTTAACTCCCTTTCCATACACAAAGGCGGGCTGGAGACCGAGAAGGGAGTTGCTGTCTTTGCTTTTCTGTTGCTGTCTCATAGTAAAGGCAAATGAGATAAAGACAGAGTGGTCACCTTTTAGGGGATGTATTTCCCAAGAGGGATGCCTTATGAGTCAGTCCTTCATGTCATGTTGGTGAGAAGTTAGTTTTTGGCAATCTGGCTCTGATACGAGGTTGTGCAATCCATCCCATGGTGCCCTGCCCCTTGAGCTGAAATGCAAAAGCTTTGGGAAATTAGGAGAATCTTTGGGAAATCTTCCTCTGTAAATTGTATCCAGACATCTCAGGGTACATGCTGCACACCTTGGCACCCATCTGAACCTGACTTGCTTAGGAGACAATCAACACAATGCTTCTTGTACTCCTTCTTCCCCTCTTTTGGCAGAATGATGCTGTGTTTTAATTTAAACCCAAGCGTTGTTTGCTTTGTGAATTATGATTATTAAAGCATGGCTGTTTATCTTCCTGCAAGACTTCTGAGATTATTTATACCTTTAGAATTTGTCAGAAGGAAATTTCAAAGTTATTAAAACAAACACGTATTTTATTTGTGGCACTACAGATAGTCTGTAAACTTTAATTCCCATGCAGTTTAGAAGTAGAAGGAGACCCATTTATCAGGTCAGACAGGAATGTGATGCCATACTGGATTAAATATCCTTGGTGCATCGTCCTAAGATGACAGTTTTAAGGCATGTGGTGTGCTTTCTTGATGGAAGCACCATTTCACTTTCTTTCAGATAATATATTAATTATCCTTTAACATGTAATCTCAAATTCATGTCTGAATGAGCACAGGAACTAGTATCTGTAGATGGTATCCTCAAAACAGCCTCACTTCATAAAACGGAGAGTAATTTCGATGTAGATCAATTTATCTGCTTACTGCAGGTAGGGGAGGAGCCCATGGGGTGCTCTCAGCCAGGCTTTCTAACACTGCCGCATGCAGCAAGAGGGTGGCAGAGCCAACTGGCTTGCTGTCCACGTGGTCTTAAAGCTTTTGAAATCAAATGGTTTTTCCATGGAGTGAAGTTACTTTGCAAAATGGACAGATGAATAAAGATTCTAATTTGAAACTGTCTAAAGTTAAAAGTGCCTTTCTGAAGTGTATTGGTTTTCCAACTGTGAGGGTAATAAACCTTTTTCTGCAGTTTAATACTTGTTTTCATTCTTATTGTTCAATACTAATTCCCCCCGGGGCGCATATGGAGAGGTGATGTGAATAAATGAACTCTGAGGCTGTTGCTCAAGCCACCCTATATTTACAGTTAGTGGCAAATCATTAGCACTTCTGGTGTCTCTTGCCATGGCATTGTTATTCAGAATTATTCTCTGTCCTTTTAAGCCAGCCAACTCTCCCTCCACCCCCCCAAAATAATGCAGCAGTGGCTTTATTTTTATCTGACCATTCGGTTTGGTGTTTTATGGGGGCTTTTTGCAGAACTGCAGCTTTGCTTTGCGATCGGCCCCCACGATGGCACAGTGCTGGGGCAATTCCTTTCTGCTGGGACAGTCGTACCCGCGCTCACTGCATGCTGTGTTTCTCCAGGGTGATGCACTGGCCATGCCACCAGACCTGCAGCACGTTTTGGAAGAGGAGTCTCTGTGGGTGAGTTCTGTCAGTAATCCTGTATTGTTCGTGTTGAGACCTGCCACTCACTCAGTGGTGGCCTCTCCCAGCTGAGAGGGGAGGAAGGCTTGCTTGCATCTGGCCTTCGAAGTATGCTTTCGGGGCCCTCATCAGCCCAGCGCAGGTAGAACGACTGGCTCTGTGACCCTTTTCTGCTCTGGGTAACAAGTCTGCACTAGGTGCCTGCAGAGCTCTGATGTTAAATGGTGCATCTAGATGTTACAGTTCTACAAAGGGTGAAATCAAGCATACTCCAGCAAAGCTTCACCTTCCCACAGGCTTGAATGGCCCTTATGTCCCCCATGGAATCTGACTTGTTCAGAAGCCTTGGTTGTTGGGAAAGAGTAGCTAGACTAACAGTTGGTCCATTGCCTAAGCTCTTCCCTTTGAGAAATGTATCTACTTCTATTTCTAGATGTCTAGAGTCCCAACAGTTGAAATCAAGACATGAGTCTCCAGCTTTTTATTTAGCTATGGTCGTCTTTGAGATTTGAATCTGCAAATTCTGTGTGTAAAACTCAATTTTCTATTACTTTGGCTTGCGTAGGAAACCACATTAGTGTGTTCCTCCACAAGGGACACACAACAAAGTGAAGCGTGGCTACTTGTATGTCTAGCCTCGAGGAAGGTATGGCAAATATGAAGTTGCAAATTAATTCTCAAGTCCTGGAAACATTTATTTTTGTATCATTCCCCAGCTGCTTCTTCAGGGAGTGACTTGCCCAGCAGAAGAACACAGAATCTAGCGATATTGGTGCACTCATTCCTTTCCTTTTCCATCAGCCTTCATGGAAAATGCTGTACTGCATGATTTTTCTGAAGTCTGAAGGTGGATTTATTGCTGCTATGCCACAGCCCACAAGCAATACTGAGCAATGTCATCCCAGTGAGGTTCTCTGGTGTAACTTTGTTAATGTCAGCCTGCTGTTGCACATACCAGAAGTCGATGTGGATATGCACACTCACAGGCTGCAGGAGAGCTTTCTTGGCTGATCAGTTAATGAACTTTACTGCTTAGGAGGGTTGGAAGAAGCTCTGCTTGATCCCATCAATACTGCTCTGTGCGTGTTCCTAAAGAACCAGTGGAGATGGAGATGAGATCTTACTTTACTCAAACAAACCTTCCATGTCCTCTCCCCGTCACAATGCTTTAGCTGTAAGATAAAAAAGGAAGCTTTTATGTGTCCTTTAAAAATGGTCTTGAAGTTGTTCTGGAAGTGAGTCAGTCTTAGCAAAGTTCTGCGGGCCTTCTAGGATCTCACATTGTTGCTATTAAATTAATAAGAGACTCAGTGGCATCCTCCTCCTCTTATAGGGTCAAACTGGGATAACATCCTATCACCATTGATAAATCACCACGCATTAGGATGGCTAATACTCTTCAAACATAATTACTTGGTTTCATGGAGAAGCAGTTTTTTTTAAAACAGGGGAAAAGACAGCAGTGCAGAATAAAGATTAAGTGCCTGACAATGTTTTGTCTTTAAAGTGGTCATTTTTTACTTCAGGTGAAGCAAAATTGAGGCTGAGTGACAGTTCTCTAATGCAATTAATTATTTATGTTTTTCCACAAGCAGCAATCCAGACTATCAGAACTGAAATTAAATTTATATCTCAATTGATTTTTGAAAAAAAACCCAAACAAACCACAACAAAACCTGCTTGTGAGTGCAGAGATTGTGCTAACCCCGGGCTGTGCCTCCCTGAGCGATAAGCACCCATCTAAGCAGGGGACAGCCTGGCAGCGCCCGCTGGGAGCCGGAGCTCCATCACCTCCTCTCCGGCCCGCGCAGAGAGAAGCCGGGTGGACCAGCCTATGCGGGACGTGCCGGTTTCTTGCCGCTGGTGATTCTGGAAGCCCAAGCAGCCACAGTTAGGCGAGAGGAACTCCCCGAGGGAGCAGCACTTACCCTGGGGTCAGGGTGACCTCGGCACAGAAGCATCTGCAGGTGGGGATTGCCTCATGATTTCCCAATGGAACGTCTTCAACTTCACTTTGAATCATCCCGCTGTTGTCCTACCCGTTAGCTGCCTGGGAACAAGCTTCCTAAGTAGCTCTGGTGTGGGGAATACTCTCGGGTAACTTCACTGTAGACAGACCCCGTTTCTCAGGACTCTCACTGCCCTGTTTGCGTCCCCCGTCAGAGTGACGTGACCTTTGGGACAGACCCGTTTCCCTCTGCGGGACCCCAGTGTTGTCGCAAATGCGAGTTCGTTCCCAGTGTGCAATGACCAATCTCACACACTGAGACGAGATATTGGCTTATTACAGAGTTGTGCAAGTCTGGATGCAGGATGAAACTAGCACACCTCAGTTAGCCCACAGAAAATATTTATACAGTTGGAGCAACAGTTACCAGTATTCTGAAAAGTTGGCTCAGTCACCCTTGTGCCCATGGCTTCTCGCAAGCCTCGTCTCCAATTAACGTCACAGCATCCTTCATTTTTTTTGCTCACGCTCAGTGAGGAAGGGGCTTTTGTGAGTAGGGGCCTTTCCCCACCCAGGGCAGGTTCAATTAGATGTTAATAGGGATAATTCACTCACGGTTCAGTTTTTATACAATTCTTTATCGCTAAGTTTCTAACTGGTTACAGTATTTTACAACTAATCATCCATAACACTTTCCAAAAACATTCTCAACGTTCTCAAGGCTACATGACTGGAGTTCATTTGACATTTAATTGCAGTTTGAAGGCAACACCAGGAGTTCTTTCCCAGCCAGTTGGCAAAGTGCAGTGGTTTATCTGGTGAGGCTGAGGTCTAGTATCTGGCCCTTGTGAGCAATGGGCTGATGCCCCTTAATGCCCTCTTGGTCTTCTGCACGTCCGTGCTGGTGGCTGTGCTGGCTGGAGGGCTGCCATTCCAGCCTTGCTGCCGCGTCCTCTTCCCACATCCGTGGTCTCTGCTGGTCGTGCAGTCGGCGTGAACCGGCTCAGCAAAGACACCGTGGAGGGGTCGTGGCCGCTGGCAGGAGGGGTGCGGGGGCGTGGGGAGGGTGGCCGAGCGGGCCGTGGGATGGTCTCTTCCCCCCGCCGTGTCTTTGGGAGTGAATCCCCTGTGTGAGGCTCACCGTGCCGAGCGGAGAAAGGGAAGCTGGCACAGAGATGAGGAAACAGAAACCTCAGACTGGCTCAAACTCAGTGCACTGAATCGCTCTGCTTTTGCAAACCTTGTATCCTATTTTCATAGGTTGTCTAGAGCAAAGCAAACCGCCAGCTTCAAAACCCTGCTTCCTGGTCTGGGCGGCTGTCTCCATTCTCCTAGATGGCACGTTTCTTTTCTGTGGAGATTTTGTCGTTCCCTGTCTTCATACAGGATGCGACGATGGATCCGTACCGCCTGCTTGCGTGTCACTTACCTTCGTGCACAAACCTGTCTCAGCTTATTTTTTTGTATCGCTTTGACGGAATGAACAGGGCAAAGACAGAAGAGACCGTAAGTTCATTACAAAATAATTAAGGTCTCTGCCGGAGTAAATTTTAATTTCAAGAGCAAAGTTTTGATGGGCCACTTGTTGTCTTGCATATCTGGAGTTTAAAGAATAAAATTTCTCCTTCTGTAAAACATTTTCTGCTCCCTTGCTGGTATACATAACCTTTTCAGCAAGAACCTATCTTGCTGAGGACGCGCTGCCTGGATTGCAAAGCTAACAAAATGGAGCAAAACAATAATTTTTGCCAGGCTCTTATTCCTAATGTTCTTAGTTTCCATTTTTAATTACAGTGGTGCACAGTTTTCAGACGCATACGGGATTTTTCATTTGATAGTATTCAATTATAGTGATTATGTTGTATCTCATATAATAAAATGTTTTCCATATGTTAGATATAATAAAAGCATAATATCCCCTAGTGCCTCCCACAATTATCTCCATATTAATACAACTTTCAGATGGCATAAAATGTTTGTGTGTTTGGGCTCCACAGGCACAAACACAAACATTTAATTTTATATCCACACAAAGTGCCATTGATTTCAGCGGGACTATAGTTAAACACATGCATGTTTGCAGAAGGAAAGACCTCTTTATTAAGCAATTCTCTCCACGCCAGGTTTAGCAAGAGAAGCTGTTCCCGCTGTCTGTGCAGCGTGTTTCTATCCTGCTCTGTGGATGATGGCATATTCACGTATTCGCTGACGCACTCCCCATGTGCAGAGGTGCTCTGCTTCGCAGGATTAACAGCGTGGAGGACACGAAGTTGTTCCAAGCCCCCTCCAGCCTGACTGAGATGAAACCAGCTGGCATTTGGAAACTGCCAACAGACTGAGATTGATTCCTCTTCCCATGCTTTTAAATCAACCCACAGAAATTATTGGCAGAGGATTATATAGCAGCTTTGCAGTTGTACTGGGGGGGAGGCAAAGCACTGTGGAGTGAGGCTATAGTTCCTGATTATGGTCTCTACAACTTTTCAAATAAGTGCCAGACAGTACTGAATTTGGATTATGTTTCAAACAGAGGCAATAGAAAAAGAAAACTTAAAAAAAAGTGAAAATAAAAACCAAATTGTTACATTTCTTTTGACAAAAAACTAACACAGCGGGTTAAGTACATGTAAAGTTCCTTTATTTCTGGTGCTTTCTAGTGCCTTGCACTACATGCTACTTCTTGTGCTGCTTTATTTTAATCTACCAGCAAATTTAGGTGCCTGATACCAGTACATTCCCTGCTGGTCTCCAGGATTTTAGAGATTTGAGGAATACCATCCTTCTACTTCACATCCTAGTTCTGTGAAGTTCAGACATGGTGCCATTCTGAGTTTTATTAGTTGCATTGCTGTAAATCAGGGTGACGACTCCCCTGTTTAATTGTTCCCTGGAATAGTCACAGCTCATTTCTATTCTGCTCGGTACACAGTTAATAGCCTGCTACGGTAACATAAAGAACAACTGAAGAAATTTGGAGGGGATAATTTCCTTTATTTCTCTGAAAACCCCATGAGTCACAATCAAAGCATGCATCCCCCTGCTAGCATAGTGCTCTGTTTTTTGTTTTTTTTTTTTCCCCCTACATGTTACCATAATAACTAAATCCATTCCAACAGAAGCTGCTGGGTTTTACTGCTTTTATCTGAAATTGGTGTTGGCCGGATTAGGAGCAGGAAGAACTGCTTTTCTAAATATCGTATAGGTTCTTTACTTACAGCTCGATGCTATCTGCATAAACCTCTCTATTAGAGATGAAAACCTCTATGGTTTAGCAAGAGGAGCAGCGCATGCAATGACCTCTCCCGTTTAGGAACCCAGCACTTGTTTTTCAGATGCTCTTCTGTGTGTGAGTGCTGATTTTTCACATGTAGAAACCAAAGAAAAGTGAGCATGTGCATATAGATGTTGGCCTATCTATGAGTATGAACGTGCCTCAGCAATCTGGTGGGAAGCCCTTCAAAATAAAACAGATTAATATTGGAGAAGGTTCGCATGAATACTGAACAGAACGTGATATACTGAATGTATGCATTATTCCACTGCAGTGCATACCAATATCACTCAGTTATTTGCTGTCAGGTCCAGTGGGGTGATGCCAGTGTAGAACAAGCATTGTACGTGGTGACGTGAAGTCAGCCTGTGTGTTTCAGGACATTTTGAAGTGCTCTGTCCATAAATGTTATATGTTCAGAAACAGAGCAAAAGAGTTATATTTGTGTTCCTTGCCACCAAAAATCCTGTGTCAAGTGATAGGACTATTTAAGTCCATTAATTCTCTGTTAGTGTCTTGGTAACATTAACAAGAAAGAAGGATATGCACCGAAGACATAAGAGGCTGTATATACTGTTGATTTTTAAGTAGTCGCTCTCTGTCTTGATACTCATAACTCTACTTTTTTGGATATTCTTTATCAATGATGTTGCTACAGATTGATTGCACATAGCAAGGAAATAAATAATTGAGCCACTTATGGTGTATATCTTCTAGAGAGCAAGCTGGAGCAGAGGGACAGGAGGCAGAGCTGGTCAGCTGGCTCTTATCTTGCAAAGTTATAAAGGGGTCTAGTTCATTCTGTTGTGTAACACCGTGAAAAAATGGAGTTTGGATGTTCAACTTCATTTCCTTGTGAAAGCCCTGTGTATTCCCGGATCCTCTGGATTTGCAGCATCCCGGTTTCACAGTCACTGCAACTGCGTATCGGCTGTAGCTCCTCTGCCTGTCATTGCAGTGCTCGTACCGAGGCGGCCTCAGACGAGAACAGCTGCTGATACCTGGTAGAAAGGTTTTGGTGTAAGGTGAGATCAAGGAACTGGTGATCCCGTACCTGGTCTACCTGTTGGCTGGGACTGTGGTCCATGTGCTTCTGCCAGATTAATTCCTCCTCCTCCCATCTAACGATTTGCATTAGCTTTTATTTCACCAGCCAGAACACACATGTCTCATTATGCCTTTAGAAGTTTCTAAATAGTCATTTGAAGATGTTAAATTGGCAAAGGAGTCCTACTCTCTCCTTGGACTTTGATTTTTAATGTGCCCCATTGTGGATCGATCTGGAACATTGCATATGGCAATCTCCATGTTAGATAATCATGGTTATTATTGTAAGTGTCCCCCTGAGAATCTTAACAACTGAAGTGGGCAATTACCTTATTTTAAATTTAATTAAAAAATAATCCACATAGGGAGAAAAGTTTTAACGTGACCAAAGGATTCATTTCAGTAAAAGCTACTGGCACTTTGCTATAAGTAATGATTGATATTTGCAGCTTCCAGAGTCTGTCAGAGCTGAGTGTGCATCTGGTATTGACAGCACATGATGTTAAGAAATGCTTCAAGTCATAACAACCACCATCAAATTTCTCCTAGAATTTTGCAGGATCGCTGTAGAGTTGGAGCTGTAGTTTTATTGAAATAGTTTCCTACGCATAGTGGTTGTGGCATTGCTTATAACAAGGATAATTTCAAAGGTCTGCTTTTCAGAGGTAGCAAAAGCATAGGCAGAGGGTTTTGTCTTCACACTGGATGACAAGAGGGACAAAAAGGTTGTGTCTGTCTGCAGTAAGGTTGGCCATCCCACCACCCACAGCCACCCTGAAGCCAGGCTGCAGAGAAAGCACCTCAAGTTTACTTCTTTCTGTGACCAGGGTTGGAGACAGCCAGCTCTTCTTGCACGCCTTCTCAGTGGTTGAGGCCTGGAAGCTGTAACATATAAAACAAAATTCTGGTCCCACCTGCAACCAGTGCTTTGGCATGAAGGTGAGTGGGGAAGGACTTGTTCTTCCCCTGGGGAGAGACCAAGGTGCTCTGCAGTAATTCTTTCTATTTTTGGTTGGTGATTTTCTTACCTGAGGAGTTTGCATCCTGATGAAGTGCCCTGTAACTGAGATGTGAATAATTCAGCTCCACCTTTAAGGTACCTTCTTCAACTGAAAGGGCTCTCCAGAAGTAGCCCGTCACACTCATTGGTGTACGGATGAGTTGTTGATCAGGAGTTGTAACTATTTGAGTGCTCTAGAGAACAGCAGCAGCACCAGCACGGCTCCCAGAGCTCGTGGCGGGGTGGTGTAAGCCCAGAGGACCTTCGAGCAAATTTCAGGGAAGTCAGTGGGTGATTCCCTGTCCTGGCATTAAGGACTGGGCAGCGGGAGGGCGTTCCTGCTGTCTGAGGGGTCAGTGCAAAGGCATGGCTGTTCTGCTAAAGCCCGCTTCAGACTTTTACAATTATTTTGTTAAAGAGAAATGCTATTTTCTGAATTTATTTCCTGTCACATAGACCATGGTAATGCCATGAGATTGAGTTTAATTATCACTCTGGTAAATTACAGCAAAGTTAAGGGGTGCCTGCTCTAATATCCTTTTAGCACTGGTTCTGCAATGCATTTGTGTGATAACATGAAGGAAAGCCTGGGAATTACTTCTTTTATGTACACGTAGCTTAATTGAACCCAAAATTAAAATGATGAGCATATCATGGCTTCAAATTAATGGACTTAGCAGCTTAAATGACAAATTTGTAAGTGAGTTAAATGTAATCTGGGTTCCTTTTGCCTCTGTCTTTAGCAGCCTGGTATTTTCGATCTGCTAAAAGACAGTGATTTCACCAGCATTTAATGGAGCTGGAAGGAAAAGCACAATAAAACTCTATATACGAGAGAACATGATAAGTGAGGAAACGGATAATGGGGTGGTTAATGCTGTTAAATACCTTGTGCTTAATGTTGGCAGGTCGATTGGTTTTGCCAATAAAAAGTTTTAAGTGGTTGCAGGTCTTGACTGTTGGAAGCTTTCTCCAAAAATAATCCACCCGATGCGCTGAAGTGTAAATCAGGCTTTTAACAAACCGGTGTCATGATTTATTGCCCCTTTTGTGTTGCTGTTTTGGAAGCCTATATTTTCACACGTTATGTGCATTCTCAGGACTAATCTGTTCTGCTGTAGTTAGGGCTGTAAGCACAGAAGCAGAAAGAAGAGCAGAGTGCACCGAGCCCTGGAGCAGACTGCTCGCAGGCAGCGTGGAGTTGTCACCGTATGGAGCGGGTTAGAAAAACCTGTGTTAGGAGAGATTCACATCTGCCTCCTTCTGCCTCAGCAGCGCGGACGGATGAGGTGACCTCTTGCAGTGCATCCCCAGCATTATTTGCCATTATGGTTGTACATTTACAGGCACAAACATTTCTCCCTCTCAGCCAATGCTAGCTGGCGCATTCAGAGATACTGGAAGGCGTTTTCCCCAGGTCGTTTGCTCAGCTGGTTACCCAAGACGCTTTCATCAGACCTGTACGCCCGTTGCAGCCCGAAGGGAACGTGGAGATTGTTTAAAGATCTGGGAGATTAGCTGCATGAAAATGCATCCATCAAAGCGTTACCAAAGGCTCTAGTGTTCTTCGTGTCTGACTTCCTTCATGAATATAACACTATTAACTGTTTTTTCTGAAATCCTTACATTCTAGTCATGTGACAATTGAGGACCCTTTTCCAGATAAAAGTTTGAAGTCATATGGGTGGCAGTTCAGAGGTTTACTGTGCTCATGGATCCTACAGATAAAAGGTTCAGAAACCAAAATTCAAATAAAAAAATAAATTCTTAACTATTAAAATGGTTTCTGGATTTTTTCAGTCATTATTATGAGTTTGGGTTGGCAGTTCTATAATGTCTGTCATGATTCCCAGCATATCATACTGATTTGATTGTTGGTTTCACTGGACTCTTTGCTTTCCCTAGCCATTAACTAAGCAACTTTTACTACTACCCTCCTGCCATGCGTTGCTCTCAGCAAAACATGAAGAGAGGGACTGGATTCGGATTTATAAAGACTGTTACCATAACTGAGCTTTGCCCAAGTCCTAAGAAAGACCTTGCTAACTTGATTGTAGGCATGTTCCTACCCACAAGTGTCAATGAACAGACTTGTCTCATTTGTCTCAAGGCACTTACAGACCCTGGTCACCTTGTATTCCTCTGCAAGCCGTGATGAACTGGGGCCAGCCAAGGGCAACTCAGGCCAGCCAAGACCTGAGTCGTGCTCTGGCAGTCCCTGCCACTCTCTGTTGGTTCTCAAGGGTCCCTGGCATGACTGGCCTCCAACTTGGTCTGGGAGAGAGCCTTCACAAAGAGGTCATACCTCATACTCTTTGTGTTGCTGTGAATGTCAAGTGGGCAAATGTTCGTCTTGACACCGTGCTTCCTCCCTGTTCTCTGTGCCTGTGCCTTGGGCACTGATTCCAGACCCGTGAGCAGAAGGAAGTGCTTTGTCTCTCAGTTGTTGCTTCAGGGGCATTTTTGGCTTTGACCCTGGTGCTGCAGATGGCTTTGTCGGCCCACCTCTATGGCCCCATCCACACTCCTCTCAGCACCTCCCCTTGGCTCTTCATTGTGTCAGTCCCGAGTGGCTTGCTGCTTTGCTGAACTGCTCACTCGTGGAGCTGCACCTTTCCATTCGTCCCCCTTCCCCAGTGGAGTGAGGAGCTCTCTCTAGGTGCCCGAGCAGCTTTGTCTTTGTCCCTTTCCAATCCTTCACAAGGGCAGTGATCCTTACAAAAATACTCCACAGCAGATTGATCATGGCTGCGCTAAGATTCCGATCAATAAACCTCCTGTGCTTTCTGTGTTTCTGTCCATACTCAGGCGTTATCTCCCAAGCCATGTGTTGTTATGAACTCTCTGAGGACGGAGACTGCCTTTCTGTAGTCTATTTGTGCAGCACCTAGCACTGAGGTTCTCCTCTCTAGCAAGGCCACCCGTCACTTTCTAATACCTTCTATCTGCTTTGCAGGGACACAACCGGTTGTCACCAGCAGGATCTGCTCTCTGGGCTGTAACTCCGCTGATGCTCCACACTGAGTTCCCACTGGCCGACGGGACATGCTGCTGGTGGTGAGTCTGCAATCTCACGCTGGGCTGAGCTGCGTTGGGTTTGGGGAACAGCTGTTGCTGCAGCATGCGAGGGATCTGCTTTCCAATACCCTCCCAGTAATCCTCAAGCCTGGATTTCCATGTCACTCATGTCAATGATTTATGGCTTGTTGAATCCAGAGTAGTTCCCTTTGTAGGCTAGGTCGGTGTCCTTCACAGCTCTGCTCTGATTATTGCAGGATATCTCTGTCCTAGATGGTTTCTCCCTCTGCAGCTCTCTAGGGATTTCACCTGAGGATAGGTTTCACTAGTTTTTGTGGTGTTTATTCCCTAAGAAAAGTCTGCAACGAGTTGCAAAGTCTGCAATGAGTCTCAAAGTCTTTCTTTGCATCGTACATCCAAGTTGTATATGTGAAGTTTCTGGAGCTTTTAATGGAGATAAGGCAGGCTTTCTGAAGTTTTTTTCTCTTCACCAATTAGTGTGTGTCTAGGAAATACTTTACAGATGCAGAAAACATCCAGTTTTCCTATGTTGAGTGCAAGGTATTTAGGAAGCCGCTGTGGTAGCAAATTAGGATTGTAAAGCAAGTTTTACAGCATCTTCATATTCCTGGGAGGGAGCCTGGGAAGAACTGCACATCTGCAGGAGACAGAGTGCACCTCAGGGGTGGGCAGGACGGGGCTCCTCAGATCTCCTTGAAATAGCTTATAGAATCCCCACCTCCCACCTGAATGCTTCCTAGGCCTTTCTGTTGCATCTGCTACTCTGTTTGATTAGTAAATTGTTCACTTAATTTTTTTATTGCCATAGTAAGAAAGCTACAGAAATGGAAGAAAAAGACTTAAAACAAAGGTATAAATTCCCTTGCTTTTTGTGTCTGATTTTGTGCATTAATAGCAAGGGACATTTAAATCAAGTCTTACTGTTGGCCACAAAAGACTTGAAAGGAGCATACCTTGAGCCGTCTGCAGCGTGCTTTCCCAGCTATACTGATGCTGTTGCTGTTGAGACACAGATTCCCTATCAGGGGGTTTGCAGCAATCTGTCTGGAGTGCTGAGCCGCTACTTCTGTCTCTTCAAGAGAACTCTTTGGTAAAAGCAGGAGGGATGAGGATTAGGGGAGGACAGCTTTGGGCTACGGAGATGACAAAGGGTATGTGGGAGAATAGCAGTCTCTGGGGGAAAGTCATGAATACGTGCCCTTGGAACAGTGTCGTACCGCTCTGTGCTTTGCGTGATGCACAGCGCAGTTCCCTGAGGTCTGGTACAAGTAGGGAAGTTCTCTGAAGGAGCTTTGCAAGTCGCAGATGCAAACAGGGTGCCTGCCAGCAGGGCCTGGACCTCAGCGCCGTTAGTGCAAGATGGAGTTCTTCCCTATCAGCGGCTGCTTTCACAGTCCGGCTCCTACTGCAGTGCCTTCCACATGCAGGAAACCTGGGGAAAGCTGCAAGCACATTTCAAGGTTAGATGTGTTTTAATGATTAATCACACTGTCTTTAAGACGGTTGGCTCCACCGGCTCACGGAAGTGGTAATTACCCTGAGCCTCCAGCACTGTAAAAAGTTCTTGATCCATATAACGACTCTCCATCAGTGCAGCAGGGTCTTGGCAAAATCTTTCTCCCACTTTCCTGGTCTCCAGGTTGGTTAGCCCAGGGCAGGACACTGCACCTCTGGTGATGACAGGGATGTGGGTGCAGAGGTAGATATCAGTGCAGGTTCCAGTATGACACGGGGGAAACACATTCCTGATGCAAGTCTGCTGAATTCGGAGGAGTTGGGCTGCTGGAGTGGCTGATGCCACTGCTGGGGGAGATCTGGCTGACTGCTGCCTGGGCAGCTTTTGGGGCACTCTCCCCATCTCTGCTGAGGGTACAGCCATTGAGTTCATATGGGGACCTGTCCTGAGGTGTTTTTTTAACTGGAAGAATACTTGTAATCTTAAGATTACTCATCTTGGTGATACTGTATATGGCTGGGTGCCATACTTCTCCATCCGTGTGTGTTCATGTTCTTTATCATAGTATATACAATGACTTCTTCTGGCTTGAGCCTGGAGAGAAAGAAGACAGAGAAATAAAAGAAATGCTGTTCTAAAGTATAAGGGCTAGCAAAAAAAATCCTTACCTTTACTTTTGTAAAATTGTAAGAAGTTGCAGCTAAGACAAGTGACATAGGTTTGCATTAAAGTTGTCAATATTTTCGTTGTGAGATTTGGTTTTCCTTGCAAAATTTTAACTGTAATGAACTGAAATTTTTCTGTGCCAGTTGTTACCCTCAAATATTTCTTTTTCTTTTGAATTCAGCCAAAACATTCAACAATTTCTATAAAAACACTTAAGGAAAGTAATATTTCCAGTGTAATCTCAAATCTCAAATGAGCAGAGGTGCGAGTCAGCTGTAGTCCCCAAACAAGACCTTGGTTGCTCTTGGGTGCTGTGCAGACTCCAGGTAAATGTCTTCATCAGGGTGAGAGAGTTTGCAGTGACGCAGTCATTTAAAAATGGCATGTGCTGGAGGAGGAGAACGTACAAGGCTGTTTCTCACATCCTCGCTCTTGCTAACACAGCACGCGTGACCGTCTGCCAGGATACTAATCCCCTGGGGCATGTCTCTGAGCAGCGCCCATGCCTAACCTGGTGTTAGCAGCAGGGTTTGCACTCTGCTTTTGAAAGCCTGGGAGGACCACAGGCATTGCTTCTTGGTGGCTACTGTTCCTGTGCAGGGATTTGCCATTCCCAAATAGCTGGAAGTATTTGAAACTGTCAGTTTGTTGCCAGGTTTTATTTACAGATAAATTAAAAAACCTCCTTTATTTTATCAGAAGCAAAAGATGCAGTGTGGCAGCCGGGCACAGCAAGGCAGCCCTGCGCGCTCCCCCCCCAGCTATTGAGTCCAGCTGCTTTTTTTACCGGACCCCCATCAGCGTTGGGTGGGTTAGGTACCGTGCAAGACCTCCCCTTGAGCTCTGCAAGCAGGACTTCTCCCTCCAGCTCTTCCATGGAGGCAGAAGGGACTCAGCACCCTGACAGTGCTCTGCCCTAGCCCACCGGTCCTGAGTATGTTCACTTTATATCTCTGATGCCTAATCTTGCATCATTTAAAGATGCTTCTGTAGGCTCGGAGTCCTGGACCCCTCCTCTACAGTTGACTGTAACTCCCCACAAGCAGGGGCGGGTATCATGCTCTTTATCAGTCATCTCACTTTCTTTTGCTTGTGGACTGCAGCAAGGCTTGGTGCCGCAGGAGCCGGCACGCGCCCGGATTGCCCCCCGTCCCCTGGTGCCTGCGGTGGGTGGCGGGAGCCCGGCTTCCTCCATCCTCTGCTCCACCCGGCAGCCGCACACGAGCAGCCGGCTCTGGGGCAGGCGCGCCGGTACCGGCCATTCCTACTGTCTGCAGCTCTGCTGTTGGACTTCTCCTCCTCCCCAGCCCATGCCACTTACTGAGTTTTATTAAGAGCAGATGTTAACAAATCAGTGAAAAGTCCAGGAGCAATTATAGACCTTTTTCCCACCTTTCTGCTTTCCAGTGTGGTTTTTGACAGCCTGTAAATGATGACAATGTAAATGTGAAGCAATGATTTTGCAGGCAGGAAACGTGGTGTGATTTTAAGCATAGTAGAGCTGACAGAAGATTTTTTATTTTCTTTAATCGACTTCCATGCTTAATATAGAACATTTTTCTGTCTGCTCTGAAAGAAAAAGAAAAGTTTATTGAAAAACTCCCCAAAAACGGTAAAATGGCAGCCTTTTTCTGGGGCACTGGTGAATTCACCATCCCAAATGAAAAAGTTTGAAGCTAGATGGGGAGTAAGGGCTGGGTTTGGTAAGGGCAGAAGATGTGCCCAGACGATAGCCTTATTCAGGGCAATACATTGTCCTAAAGATCATATTTGGCATTGCTCACATTGCTACAAAGCTCTGAGGATTCTTGCGTGCAAGATGTTGTAATGACCAAGACTGAGCATCTCTGCAAAATCCCTCTGGAAAGAGAATAAGGAGCAATGGAGGCATGAGAAGACAAGAAGGTAAAAGGTTCAAATACAGATTCAGAGAATTAAGCTACATGTGAACTAAGAGCACTAAAATACTTTTGCGTGAGAAAATCCACACAATTACTGAGAGCACTCTGATTTATTCCCTTCAGACTCACCGCGTCGGATCACTTCGCTTTTGCGGGTGTTCCTGTGCAGAGGAGCAGCGGATGCGCAGGTTTCACTGAGCCATCCGGTAATGCACACCCCCGTGCGCGCCCTGCGGAGACGCGGAGGGAGCAGCAAGCTGCTCCGTGGTGAGTTAACGAACCCCAGGCTATGTTAAAAATTGCCACCACCCAGGGGTGTGACTGAAGTCCCAGGCGTCCTTGCTAGGCAGCAGCCTGGCACCCGCTCGGCGTCTTCCTAGCGGTGCCGTCGGCGCCCGGGGGAGCTGGCGAGGAGAGCTGTGCGCGGGCTCTGCGGGAGCTGCCCGCAACTTCCCGTGCGTAAGTGAAGCCTGCGCAGATTTCCGAAGTTCTTCCTCCTGGAGCAGTTCTTTCAATATCCCTGAAAGATACAATATTAATTACACGACAAGCCCATTTGTTGTGCAATGCATTGTTGTGTAGGCTAAAAAAAAAAAAATCAATATATGTCTAGTTTAAAAAACTCTTTTAAAGCTGTGCTTGACTATTTTTTGAAAATTAATTAGAATGGGGGTTTTTTGGCATGCGGTTCTCAGTGTGACCAAATGCTGCTTGGTATTTAGAAAGAAATATTTTTAAAGCGTCCAAGATGTTTATGTTTGAAAAACTGCTGCTGTGTGCACCAACTTTAGTACATCCCATAAAATTTTTATACCTAATGTGAGCAATGTCTATAAGATGTTATGGTGGACGTGAATTTATAATAGTCTCCCTGAAGAGATAATAGCTTTGAGGCTGCCGCACCAGTTACGCTATGGATGAATGTCAAAAATAAAAGAGGAGGGGTAGCAATTAATAATAAACACATTAAAAATCACAAACATCTGACAAAGCGGTTAGCAGAGAGGAGCCTCAGACCACAGCCAGTTCCTGTGCTCCCGTCTCGGGGGGGCCACGGGTGGGGCTCTGGGCAGACGTCCCCTCTCTGTTAATTGCCGTCTGCTTCGTCAGCCTGGGAGAGACGGCTTTTAGTGAGGGCTCCGAGGTGGTTTGGGATGTTGGCTGAGCAAACTTGGGGATGTTCTTCCAAGCGTGTGGGAAAGGAGAAGGCTCCTTACTGACCCCAGTGTCACTGTGGGGCCTCAGAAAGCCCTTTAGAAAGGGCTTTGGTGTAAGTTGAAGTCAGCGACGCAGGCAGAGGCTGCGTGCTGCCTTTGTTGGGCTGGATGCTGGATGGAAAGCAGCGTGCCGTGCTGACGTGTAAACAGGTATGGAGGGCACGACTGAGACGCAGGGCACTGAGAAGTGCTGAGCTCGCTGTCAAGTGCTGCATGCCGCTGTACCCTACCCGTGGAGCATGAAGGTGAATGTTGGAGAGCAGGTGGCCTGTGGGTCAGCGTGGACCTTGCAGTGATCTACAGAGGATTGCCTTTTGTCGGCACTGAGACAGTAACAAAAACCCCAGCCCTGAGGGCATCAGCTCAGCCCTTTCTGGAGGCGGAGGTGCTTTTTTTCCCGCTGCATGCTCCCCCAGAGGGACGCTTGTTTCTGTTCCACGCTGTGACTTTTGCCCAACCTTCCAATGAAGCAACTGAGGGGAGAGCATGGAGGGTGGTGGGTCATGGCACTGAGGTAATCACAGAATCACAGAATCACTAAGGTTGGAAAGGACCTTTAAGATCATCAAGTCCAACCATTAATCCAGCGCCACCATGTCCCCTAAACCATGTCCTGAAGCGCCACATCCACACGTTTTTTGAACACTTCCAGAGATGGCGACTCCGCCACCTCCCTGGGCAGCCTGTTCAGGATGCGGACTTCCTAGCTGTTGGGTTGGTGGGTCTTACGTGTGTGTCCCAGGGAAAATTCCAAAAGGGCTGAGGCAGTTTCATTCCGCTCAGACTGGTGAGGAATCATAGAATCATTTAGGTTGGAAAAGACCCTTAAGATCATCGAGTCCAACCATTGAACAAAAGGGCTTCTGCTTTGTTTGCTGGGCTGCTGCTTTCTTCTTCAGCGTTGCACGCTGGTCTTCTGCTGGGGTGTGCTTCCCTGGTAAGAGCCTTGCTGGCTCTTCAGTCTGCTCTGCTGCCTGGCCCAAATAAAATAGAGTAAGGGTAGGCAAGGAGAGTATGGAGAGCAGAAGGCCAAGTCCTTCAAAGGCTTAAGGAAATAAAAACCACTACAACTCTTGAAGAAGCTACTGTGGAAAGTTGTGATTCAGCAGAGCTCTTGCTTATATACTGATAGCTTAAGCGAGGGCTGAGCAGTCGTTTAAGTAAGTGCTTTGCTGAGCCTAAGTGTACAAAGGTCCGGGCTCATGGAAGCTTTGGCTGTAGTAGAGCTCATTGAAAAGCACTTAAAAATATTTTATAATCTTTCAGCTGTTGCAGTCGGCACTATATTGTGAAAAATGCAAAGAAATCTGATAAGTGCTTAGTTATTTTGTTAATGTGCTTTGAGGATAAAGTTAAATGAAAAGTGAAACTAAGTGGTCTCCATTTACAGCTATTTATGCAAGGAGCAAAATCTAATTAAGCAGTTTTAACGAGTATGATACTAAGGTGTGAAGTTTATTGAACACTTGGTTAACTATTCAATTAGTCTGTGGATTTTGGGTATAATTCTAATTCATGTGAGGATCAGTTACTTGATTTAGAAGAAACTATAACATAAAACTAATTCAAAGAATGGTAGAAGTTGAGTAATTGGCACAAACTGATTTTATTAGCATAATCTTTACCAATATTCTTCCAAACAGATAAATATTGCTTGAGAGATTTGAAAAGATCTTAGGACTTGCCTAAGACTTAAAATAAGCTTCGCTTTCTCTGATTTTTTTTTAAATGGTAATTAACAAATTTAAATAAAATTGGCTTAAATATCAAAGGATGGTCCATTAGGAAAACCCAACCTTTTCTTGTGTTTTACTGCATAGTTCTGGTTGCTGAAGGCTTTTATTGATAAGAAATATAAGTTTTGACTCCTCTGCCTTTATGTAAGCAGTGGACCAGCTGTGTGGATGCATCTCCCCCCACCCTTGTACCAAGTTGTCACACATATTTAACCAAATGAAGGGCAGGTACTGATGCAGAACCAGGTTTGTTTAAGGAAGCTCGGCAAGAACACCTCTGCAATATCTGTGCTTGCAAAACCCAGTTGATGTCAGGGAAGAACTGGCATTTCTTTTGACAGAGTGACTATACTGCAATTTGAGTTTTGAATTCTTGGTATGAATCATAAAATAAAAATTGATTTTAAGCCCAGGTGGTTTGTCAGCGCATGAACCCTTCGGGTGTCAAGCTCAAGACCTAGGTTATATCTGAGTTAAAAATCTCATCTGCTGGGGAGCATTAGCCCTGCCGAGCCGTACTGATGGGGAAGAAGCCTTTGCCATGTGCGATGGGTAGGCAGCTGCTGTCTTGGGTATGGGGGGCAGTGTCTGTCTTAGGGTTACCCCAGCTTAGGAAAATATTTCCATCCGTTGGAAATAGTGTGTTATAGCTGTTCAAAAACTTGTGTGGTCTCCAGTGTAACTGCCAGGTTGCAAGGTCTTGGGTTTGGTCATCACCAAAATGGCTTTTCCCCCAGAGCTGCTGGCTGGGGACATGCTTGAGGGGCAGTGGAGTGTCTGTCCTGAGCTGCTCAAGATGAAACCAGGACAGGCAGACTTCAGGGTGTCTGAGGCTCACAAAATGGATGGGTACAGTCATCACAGGGGACCAAGAAGCCTTAAGGCTGGAGGCTTTTACCTCCCTTCTGTCCCTGCCTTCCTAAGGCCGTGCTACTCTTCAGCTGCCTCGCTGACTGGATGGGTTTCCTTGCTTTTCTCCCTGGATATCTATATTAAGAGTAGTTACCCAAGTGGAAATTACAGTCTAATCTCAGAAGCTGGGTCCTCAGAGCACCGTGGCTCCGGATTCCTCCCGAGAAGAGGGAGGCAGCTTTCTGTGCTGCTGGCGCTGGGACAGCCTGAGCAGGAGGGGTTTGGGTATCTTCACCAGCCCTGCGATGCAGCAGATCTGCCAGCCGGTCCCTCAAGGGACCAATTAAAGCCTTTCTTTAAGTCCTTCTCCCAGCCCTTTCTGGGGAAGTCAAGCACAGGAACTCATCTCGCTTGCTGCTTGCTTAGAGACAGAGCTTAATAACCGCTTCTGCTTTAAGATGCGCCGGTCCCCCCCGGCCTGACCAACGTCCCTCAGCACACACCTCTCGCTCTGCGCCACCCCGGGGTCGAGGCGCAGCGGGTGTGTAGCTGTGTGATGGCTGACACAGGAACGCCATCGCCTTGGAGCACCATTCCCCTGGGCAGCCTTGCCTACGGCCAGGGTCTGCTGGTCCACGTGGCTCCTGAGTCGTTCTTGCAGGGAACATCAGGAAAGTATTGCTTTGCTGGAGACTGTCGCGCTGTATAATGCTCAAACTTGCATTCTACTATTTCCTTTGTTATGAAGAAAAATGCACCATTTGGTTACAGAAGAAAACTCCTTCCTGTGTAGCAGGGCTCACCCACAGAGCCCAGCACGCTCCTTGAAAGGAGACGGGCTCATCGAGTACGCTGACAGATGGGGAAACTGAGGCACGAAGGACGGAAGGGCCAAGGTCTTGCAGCAGGGCTCTGGCAAGGCTGGGATAAGGTGCCTGCTCCCAGTCCTCTGCCCAGCCTACTCTGCTCTGGCCTTGCAAAAGCACGGTGTCATCTGCCCAAGCAGTGTGTTGGCAGGACTTGCAGGGATTAATTCCTTTTCTTCTCCTCCTGCCCAGCCAGCCAGTAAGTGATGAGTCAACAATTTCACCTTAGAAAAGCATCTGAGGAAAAACTGCTTCAAAGCCGTATGGGTTGAAATCTTTTCTTCTTTAAGAAAAAAGGCTGAATGATTTTGTCTTTTTTTTTTTTCCCTCCAGGAGAAGATTTAACTGAAGGGCAGGAGAGATTTGGGGACATAATCTACTTCTCCATAGAAGATGTTCTGATGCTTCCTGTTTCACAACAAATCAATGGGGATTAAAAAAGCCCTGTCACTTCTGTAAAACTTCTTGCATAGATTGTATTCAACCCATCAGCTTAGTTTGGACAGGAGGGATGAGCATTGCGAATACACTGAGAGCTTCGCATGGCCCTCCTTCAGACAGGGATGCTCCCAGAAGTCCACCCGGCTCCTGCCGGGCAGATGGGCTCTTCAGGCCTTCAGCAGATGGAACTAATGAGGTTTCCAAGGGCTACGTGCTACGAAGGGGTTTACTGAAGGAACATGGACCCACTTTACTGAGGCGTAAATGTGATGCATAAGGGGTGCATCGGATCTCCTCACTCGGAGGAAGAAATCCAAGTGGATTCGCAAAGCATCCATTACTCCTGATTTCTGGGGTTATACCAATGGTTAAATTAACTCTGAATGGGTCCTTGGGGACTACTAGGTGCCCTAGATCTGCTGATGCTGAATTTATACTTGTGTCACTGCAGAGGAAAGCAAGAAAAGCAGGACGGGAAGAGGGACATGTCTGTTCCCCCCACTCCATTTCTGGTCAAGAGAGACAAACCTGCTTCATCTTCCACTTGCACTCCCGTGCTCTCCTCTGACCAGGGTGATTCCTAATCTCTTTCTGGGGATGCAGAGAGCCTTCTGGAAATGCTGTATTCCTGCCACAGGCCCCTGCCTGAAACGGCAGCAGCGGGGACAGGGTAGGAGGATGCCTGATGGTTCAAGGACTTCATTGCTTGTGTCCTGGCCCCAGGAGCGGGTTACAGGCTGGAGTGCCTTCGCACAAGGGCTGCGCTGCTGCGGGGGCTCCTCCCCGCTGCGCCGGCCCTGCGGCACACCACTGCCGGAAGAAAGTTCGGTTTAAATGCTAGAAATCTCAAACTTGTGTGGGATAACATGGGACGGTTACTGTGGTGACACAAATCTGGATGAGGCCTCAAAGAGGAACAATCTATATATGAAGAGCTACATACCCCAGGAAATAATGAAATAGTTCACAAACTCTTTCATAAATGCTTCTGTATTGTTCTTGCTGTGGTTAATGGATCATTAAAAAGCAGTAAAATGCAGTAGTAATAAAGCTGAAATCCTTTATTTGAAATTAGCCGCCTCGTGAGGAATGGCTGGGGCTCTGCGTAGTTAGGTGCCAGGAGATCTGCGCTACCGGAGGGTGCCTGTGGATGTGCTCGGCTTGTAGACGTTGCACCCTTTCGGCTGCGCTTACACCCTCTCTTCAGGCTTGGCTGCAGAGGGAGGAAGCACGAAGCTGAGGAGACTTCTTTTCCCGGGTTTCCACTGTTTGGGAGCTCATTCGGTCCCGCGGGAGAATGCATGTGACGGCACTGCAAAATTAGCGACTTTGCAATGCAAACTACATCTGCAAGTGCTGGTGGCGTGAGCTGTCGCCTGCTAACGGTGGGGTGTTTTCTCTTTTTTCTTGTTCTCCTGTTACTTAAAGACTTAACTCCTGTTACTTGGAGGTACAAAATACATTTTTCAGACTGGTAGAGTTTGAAGTCAGGTGAAAATTAGATTATTTAATGTGACCTCCCTGCAATCACAGGCAATTGAATTTTACTCCCGGTGTGGACCCTGGTAACTGGTGTATTTGTAAAGCACTTTTCTGAAAGACATCCAAGCATGTCCTGGAGAAACTGAGAGAGAGAGAAATCACCTTTTCATTCAGAGCTATTCCAATCATCCTGGCTGTTAAAAATATATGCCTCGTGTGATTTGAACATTTCTGGCTTTATTATCTTCAAGCAGCTGGTGCTCCACACTTTTCTTCGTTAGGCAGAAGAGGGTTTAATTAGCTGGCATATCCACTCCACAGCAGTAGTTACACCTTCAACCCCAGGCACCCCACAGGCTTCCCTCTGGGAGCCCCCAGTTACAGTGTTTAAATCGACCTGGTTGAAAACCGTTTCACAAACTGCTTTATTCACTGGCAGACGTTGCTTCATCAAAATGGTACTTTTTTTTGGAGAACATCTATTATTTCAAAGTTATTTCTCTCCTTGCTAGAGGGAGGGAGGAATATGTAGCTCGACACGCTGCAGTGGTATTGCTCGGCGCGGCACCACGTCAGACGCGCTGCACAGCTCCAGCACGCGTCCCGTCGGCATCCCGAGGGCTGAGTAGCCCTACGCACCCCGGGGCCTGACGGAGGGGACACCCAGGTGACACTGGTTGGACTGGGGGGAGAAACAGAGCGAGTTTGCCACCGTGAGCACACTTAGCTCTTTTGAGTAAAAAAAAAAATAATAATTAAAAAAAAAAATCTGTGAACTGTTGGGCATGAATGAAACTGAGGCGGCTGCTGAACTGTCCTGAACACGTGCTGAGGAAAAGAATCACTCTTGCCACAACCATGTCTCATATCCGTGGGTGGACAACTGATGCTGTTTTACCTTCTCCTTGGTAGTTTGTTCCCTGTTGGGTTTGGGTTTTGCTCCTGGGGGAGAGATGAAGGCCGGGTTTGGCCCAGGAGCAGCACCCTGGCGTCCTGATGCGCAGGCTGAGCGCAGCGACCAGCCCGTGGCTTTCTGACGTGCAGGAGACTCGGCTGGGCTCCGGCCGGATCCTGCCTACGCAGCACCAGCCCAGCTGGGCAGCAGCGGCGTTTTGGGGACTGGAGCAGGTCTCCCTTCCCCTGGGGTAGAGGTGGCTTTGCAGCCGGTGGTGCCCTGGGTGATGAGGGGCAGTGCTGGCATGCAGGCAGACCGCGGGGGCGTGGGGGAAGAGGCGAGAGCTGGGCTGGCTGCGATGAGTTTTATTTGGCTATGTCTAGTCTTAGTTCACCACCAGTGTGATTTTTTTTTCTTCCCCCCCTGCCCCCCCCAGGTGCTTTCCCTTGTTTTGTACAGGGATTGAGCGCTCCTGACCGGGATTTTTTGTTTCCCAGAGGTCCTCTGGGGAAGCGGTGGCGTTGCCCAGGTCTCTCGGTGGGGTTGGGCTGGTGGTGCACGCGAGGGGTCTGTCTTGCGGCCGGCACTGCCTGGCAGAAGGGCCGTGTTTGTGCCCTGCATTTGCCTCCAGCACCGCTGCCTCGGGGTTTGGGCGGGAAGTGGGAAGAAGTCATGTGTAGGCTACGTGTTATGTTCCCTCTCCCACAAAGAAGTTGAGAGTGATCTGTCAGTTTTAGAGATTAGTATTAGAAATACCCAGGATTTTTATTTAAGTACTGTCATGATTCATTTTTATTCTGAAATCCTGCTAAAAATTTTTGACCCAAACAGCTGCACTGAGGTGCAGCTCCTATGCGTAGCTAAATCGGCTCCTGTGTGGTAGTGTTTCATCTCTTTTTTGAAAACCGGATGTCTTAATGAAAGTGTAAATGGATCTATGTGTCTGACTTTATGCAGATTGGCTGCCATTGATTTTTAAGAAGTCCTTTACTCACTTGCTCCCTTTTTGTTTGCAAAACATCAAGCCAGAAATGTGTACAGGCAACCGCCTTCGCTTGCTCTCTGTGCTAAAATAGGCTGGCGTCGCTCGGGCAGCGCGCCGCCGGCTCCCGCACTCCTTGTCTCGCGGCTCTGCTAGCAGCCGGTCCCGCGGAGCCGGGTTCGCTATTAAAAAGCAGAGGAGGAAACCATTTTTCACCATTCTGCACCGGCCGGGAGCGTCTGTAACAGCTTGCCCTCGGTTCCCGCGGAGCCCGGGGGCCGGGGTTCGGCCGGGGCGATGCGGTGTGGGGCGCTGGGTGATGGCTGTGCGCCAGCAGCCAGCGGAGGGGAAGGGAGATGGGGAGGAGCGCTGGGGATGGGTAAGAACCGAATGGCAGAGGTGGATGGAGAG
This sequence comes from Phaethon aethereus, assembly GCF_964289735.1. NCBI lineage: Eukaryota > Metazoa > Chordata > Aves > Phaethontiformes > Phaethontidae > Phaethon > Phaethon aethereus. The sequence continues at coordinate 1,822,989 of NC_138579.1, forward strand.
TGAGAGCACCACAGCAGACGCACCATTTAATTAATTGTGTTTCCTGGGTGAAGTTAATAAATGATAATAAGTGCAGCTAGCCTGACTGTACAGCCGCATTGTATTGCGCGCGGCTGTTCTGGAAGCACAGAAACCGTCCGCATCTCAAAGCGGAGCTTCGCGTGTTTGTGAGCTGAAAGGAGCACCCGGGGCTTTGAAATGCAGGTGGAAGGGAACACCGCCGGTTTAGTGCTGATCTCGTGTATGTCAAGGAGCAGTGGGGTGTCTGTGTTCCCCAGACAGTTACTCGCAGCACAGTGCAGCTGCTTCAGAGAGGGGTTACGTGTGTCTGTTATACACCGTGACACAGCTGTCACTTGGTGTCTTGGCTGCTCACGTGCTTTCTCCTGTTCACTTGAGTGGAAGCTGCTAAATGGATTTTTCAGCCCTTCCCATCTGAACGTGCAGCCACCTCATCTCTCCATCCCGTGTCGCTGTGCCCTGCTTGGTGCTTGCGGGTGTGCCGTGGCATGGCGAGTTGGTGGACTGTGTTGGATGAACCTTATCTGTCCCTTCTGATACGGCGATTTGAACTCCCTGCAGAAACGGTGGGCGTGAGGAGACAGTCCAGTGTAGCTGGCTTTATTCATTCTTTAGAGATCTTAAAGCCTCCCAAACTGCCTCCTTCTACTTCACTTTGTCTGGGTGACCTCTCTCTGATGCAGAGATGCTGGAGTTTCCGAGCCATTTTGTATCCTTTTGTATGAAGAGATGGACACGTATCCGTCGTGCAGGTGTGCAGAAGAGAGCAGTGACAGCTTTTGGCAGCCCTTTCTCTTAAGCAACAACAGACATTTTACAGCTGGAACTAATTTTACCTTAGTTCTCTTACAGCTGCTCCCAGCCAGTTGAATTATGGTTGTATGTGAAAAATGGGATTTGAAAGAAACCCAAAGCATTGCCCCTTCGCCTCACCAGAGCGCATCGGGCTGCAGCCGTTGCACATTTGTCTCCAGGTGGCTGTGGCTTGTGTGTCAGCTTCAAATGATCAAGGACTGCAAAGATGCAGCTCAGCCAGACGAACATCACACCCTTTCCCTTACTGGTATATTTGCATGTCAAGGCTCTTCTGCAATAATTCCTGGATTATTGGCCTGGAACCAGGGCCAACATTGCCTGTAATGCTAACAGACACTGAGATGTTTCCAAGCCATAACGCTGACGTGGGGTGATCTTGTTAAACCTTGAGACATTAATCTGTGACGACAGTATCCTGAAAGGAATTAGTGTGCTGGAGTAGCTGGTGTGATTTTGAGAGAATGTTTCTCTCTTCAGTTCGCTTGGACTGAGAAGACGCGCTCGCAGGTTCTCAGCAGGCACCTGCAGCCCTCCCGGCTGTCCTGGGGAGGGAGGGAGGATCCCAGCCTGCCGTCCCCGAGGGTGCTCCGCTGAGGCAGGGGTAACACAAGGGCATAAGAGAAGAAACTGTGGAAGGTATCTTGGCAGTGTAATTCTTGAAAGCATCTCTTTCTTCCTGCAGTGCTCCCGCCCTGTGCTGGGGACGGTGAGCCAGGACGCGGGTGGGGATGGAGGTGAGTGCGCAGGGGATGGGCCCTCCCTGGTGGCAGTGCCAGCAGGAAGCCATTCCAGTGCTCCGTCTTAGCTGATGGCAGGAAGGGTAGAAGAAGGGTCTGTGGCACCACCCTGCTCTGATCCATACCATCACCTTGGCTGGTCGGTGGGCGCAGGGGCTGTTGGCTTAAGCTGACCTTGAACGCCGTGTCTATGCCACTTATGCCGTAAGTGACAGAGCCAGTACAGTTGTCTTCTGAAATTTATTGTGGTGAAGTCAGTTTTGTGTTAGGGGTTAAAAGGTTGGATCAAAATTTCCAGTGGGTCTGGAGTCCTTGGACATCTTGGAGCAGTGGTGTCCCTCAGAAATGGGGATGCCCAGTGGGGATGAAATGTCCATCCAACTTGCTGAGAATAGTAACAGCGTGGTCTCTGCAGGGGAGACACAGGGCAGTATCAATCCTTTGTCTCCTGACTTGAGGCTGACCTGAAATGCTCAGCTCTGGCCATAGCTATGTCAACGCTTCACAACCACCTTTGGGAAGGAGAGGCTCTGCAGGAGGACGGACGCACGCACGTGTGCAGCAGCAGTGCAGCTGCCGGGAGGATCAAAGCGAAGGGGTCTTGGAGGACTCGTACTTGTGGCAGTCTCAGTTCCTATGAGACTGCTCTCGAGGATCTAAATCAGTCAGGGGTCACCTTCAGTCCCTGCAGGGGCTGGGCTGGCTGGCTACAGCTCTCCCGTGTTGAATTGCCGTGGTGTGGGCGCACACGTCCAGCTGCGGAGGAGCTTCCCAGCAATCCCAAAGAAAACAAGATCTAGGAGAAGACCTGGGACAGTACCTTTCTTCTGCCCTCTCCTACGTCTCTGTTTTACCTCTGGTCCTGCTGTGAAAGTGCCACTTTGCAAAAATAAGTAGTGGAGGAAAACGATGTGATCCGGGCTCCCAGGGTCCCTGCCTTGCTCTTCTCTGTTAGGGAGTTCGAGTCTGACTCTCGGCAAACGCTGAGCGCGTACTGCCGGGGTTAACCGCAGTGCTGAAAGCCACTGCGAGCCCCGCCGGAGGGGAGACGCCCAGCAGCGGCCCAGAGTTTCTGGACAGGCCTGGTGCCCAGAAGACGCTGCATCACACCGGCGGCGTGTGGCTGAGGGCTGTGCTGCAGATGGCACTCGTGGTCCTCCGATATCTCCATGCTCCAGCGCTGGCACGGCCTGTCTGCGCGGGAGCTTCGGCACCGAGCGAGCCTTGCGTCTGGGTGTCAGCGCCGCAGCAGCCCTGCGCTCGCCCGGCACGGCCATCCTCTGCCAGCCGTGCACGCTGCGACGGATGCTCTGCCTGCCGGCACTGCCTCTGTTTTGAAGACATTTCCTTGTGGTTTTGCTCATTCAAATTTTTCTAGCACTAACAGCATTGTTGGGGGGAAAAAAAAAAAGGTATTTAAAACTAATGCAGAGCTGCTCCTTTATAGGGTGTGTGGGAGAGCAGCACTTGGTACGGTGAGAAACAGGCTGAGGAGGTGAGGGATTGCCTGGCCTGCCCCGGCCCTCTGCGCCCGGGGGCTGCTGCAGCACGCCTGCCGCTGCGCCGACACCTCTGCCCGCCGGACAGGGGAGCTGGGAGCCCTTCCTCTGAGCTGTCTCCACACAGCAGCCGCTGCGAGTGGGTTTAACTCTCTAGCTGGCATTTGTATTTTGCCCATTGCCTCAGCAAGCTGTCGGGGTGATGCTGAGCTGTCCTTCCCTCCTGCCGTCCCCATATGGCTGCTTCCTTAAACACGCTGCCCCTCGGCACTGAGTGCTTTGCATCTGTCTGCAGCTCGTTCTTCCCCACCACGGCTTCGGCATGGGCATGGGGAGCTGCTTGCTGCTGTTTCTGGCCTGGCCCCGTTGCTCTGGGGTGCTTTCTGGATCGCAGAGCCAGGGCGGATCTGCTCAGAGAAGAGATGCCCGCTCCAGCGTGGAGGCTCTGCTTTTGTTCTGCCTTGCCTTCTCTTTGGCTGAAAGAGCTGGATGTAGAAGTGCTGGGCTTTTCATTCCCTCCTGGCAAACAGGTCCTCCTTTGCCTTTTGTTCCTCGCTTCTTCTGCATCTCTCTGCATAGTCTGCTCTCTGTCTTTTGGGAAAGAGCCTGTCCTTCTGGGAAGAAACAGAAACACGAATTTCTCTTTTTATTTATCCCCATCCCTTCCTGCTGTTCCCAGACCTGAAGCCTTGCAAAGCAGAACAGAGATAAGGAGACTCCTCTGCTGGGCACTGTGCATGACAGAAGTAGGTAAAAAGGGTATAGGTGAGACGAGCACGGGTCCATCTGAGGCTGCTGCGCTTGTGTGGCTCTATGCCCAGCTCCATTGGGAGACAGATCCTGGTGCTGCTTCTGTTGTCTTAATGCTGCTGAAACTCTCCCCCACACCCTGAGCTCTTGTCCTCAGGCTCCTCCTAAGCCTGGCATGCCTTTGGTTAGCCCTCGTGACTGTAGAGAGAGAATGAGTAGGAAGGCTTGTAAGCGAAGCAGTCGTCAGTGGCTCAGCTAAGGGCCATGTGAGGAACCTCTCTTGAACTCGGCTCCGTGACATCCACAGGACTTGCTGTCAAAGTCAACCAGTCCTGACCTGGTGTTGGATGTAGGTACTTGGAGCTCAAGACAGGAGTTCCAACCCTTGCAACGATACAGTACACTGGTGAAAGGTGTGCATGCAGATGGGGTGCCCTTACGTCTAGGAGTGTATTTACTCAAGCAGGAGCTCTACCTGTGACCTCTGGCCGTGATCAACTGAGCAAGAGAGCAGGCTCCTGAAGTTTTCCTGGTACTGAGTGCACAGTGTGTGTCATGTTCCATTCCATCTCAAGTGCTGGCCACCTTCTAAGATGAAAAGAAACCAAAGAAATTATTCCTAAAAGGAAAGTTGTCCTATGTTCCTTCTGGCAGCAAATAGAAACTCTGAAACATGGGATTAATAAAACGTTGTGCAGAGGCGTAACAATTATGGCACCTTACAACCCCTACTAAGTTCCTCAACGTATTGGACACCTTAAGACTTGTGGCGTAAGCTTTCATTTCTTGCTCCAGCATCTCTGCTGACCCATTGCAGAGCTGTGGATGTGAGCTTGTCAGCCTTGGTCTCTCAGCAGTTTGATGCCCAGGCCCCATACCGTGTCTGGTAACACAGAGCTCCCCTTCTGCGAGGCCTGGGGTCTTTCTTGTCATTTCCATTTTAAATTAATTAATGGCTAATTCATATCCACATGAGGTTTGTCCCAGTATTCTATCTCTTTCTGGTATGTGCTCCCGCACTCTCACTTTATGCACAGAAACTCATTCAGTTTCTTCCCAACCATTTCGTTAGACAACACAAATCAAACTGGGATAATCTTTATGTAAATAGGTTTTCCACTCTTTCTTACCCAATGCACGATGGACAGAGAGCTCTTGATAACATGCAGGTGAGCCCTCGCTACAGACGGGTGTCTCTGGCCAGTTCAAATGGCTGGTGTCCATCTGCCTTGGACGGAGCCTCCTGTGCTGGTGGCCTGCTGGACCTGCATGGGCTGCCCAGGGTGTGCTGGTGGAGCAGGGTGGAGGAGTCCTCTGCATGCAGCCCAGACGACCTGCTCTGCATCCAGCCTGATCTTACAAATGCTTCCCCTGTGATGGGGTTAATTAACTGCATTGTGTCTTGAGAAGCTAAATTGCTAGCAGCAGCCCCATGTAAGAAGTGTTCACAAGGCAGCAAATAAGCAGATAAGTAGCTTGGCAGTACTGCTTCAGCCTCAGAAGACTTACAGCAACTGGAAATTGTTTTTCTCTATTATCTGAATATAGAACTAATCATAGTTTTATTGTGCTCTAATGGAAGAAACTTAACGAAGGCCCTTCTTGTTGCTACCACTGTTAGACCTCTGGCTATAAACTGCTGAACCATCCCTTCGTTAATTCTGTTAACAACCAGTGCAGAGATGGTGATTGCTCCTATAAACATGCTCCGGTTTGTTCAGAGCAGCAGCCCAACAGGGCAGTGGCTGCGGTGGGTTTGGACGCTTCTGCTGGGACTGAGGGAGGAAAACCCATTTTTCTTCCTGGCAGCCCTCATCACTGCCATAACCTCCAGTCATCAGCATTCAGGATGTTCTCTTGCTGTATGATTTATAATGGGGTTTTAGAGGTGGGAATGGACTTGGCAGGCACTCTTCTTGGGGACAGCTAGTGTTAATAAATTTCAGGAGCCAAGGCAGCGAAGAAAACAAAATCTCTTTAAGTTTGTGTAAATTTACAGGGCTGTGTAATGGTCTCTGTGGCTGCTGGCACCTGAACACTCCAAGGACAGGGGAGAGCGTGCTTCAGGCTGCAGGGAGCTTAAAGCCTGCTCTGGGTGCTGCAGCAGCCCTCCTTGGGATAGCACAGTGCTTTTCTTCCGGGTTGATAATGTCCATCCCCACCTCAGAGTGCTCGTAGTCCCATGCAGAAGCCCCAGCAAGGGCTTAATGGGACTGCATTTTCTTTGTGAAGTAAGACTTGCCCTTTTGAGAAAACAACTGCTCAATACCCCAGGAGACAAGCAGCTGTGAGGAAGGGGCCTTTTAAATAGCTTATTCTAAGTTGAAACATGTTGTGGGAGAAGGTCACCACCTCATTGTCTGCAAGAGGTTCAGCTGCATGTGGCACTTTCTTGATTTTTATCCTCATTTCTTCGGCTAAGGCTGTGCAATACCATGCAGCGTTTGCATAGATGTTCTCCTCCAGGGGACCAGGGTGAGATGGGACCGCAGGCTTCGGACCCCTCTCCGAGCCCTGACAGCAGATGTCTCAGCAGCCTGGCTGTGATCCCATGAGTAGGGCTCTCGCCTGTCAGTGGTCAGATGAGAGTGGGACTCTTCCGTCCTTTCCCCCGCGGTGCACGTGTGCTGGAGGGAGCTGCTGGGCGTGAGAAGGAGCGAGTGGGACCAGCTGGGTCATGAAGGGACTGTTGCTCCAGATGGTGGGTTAGAAGCTGAGCAGACCCCACGTTTGGGTGGTCATGTGTGGTTGACCCCAGGTCTGAACCCAGCCCTGTTGCCTTGCCTGGTGAGCTCTGCTCTCCTCCCACCTGGAGTGAAAGGCCCGGGGCCCCTCTCAGGTGACCTGTTGGGGGGCTCCTTGCAGCCTGGGGGTAACGGGGAGAGGAGGAGAGCTTTAACCTCTGAGTTAGCAAGAGCAGTCTCTGGAGCAAGGACACAGGTATTTGAAAGGCAGCAGCAAACGCTGGGAAGAGCAGCACACCCTCAAAGTCAGGGAGCCGGGAGCTGCCACAGCTTCATAAATCCCCTTGGGCTGCAGCATTGTAGCTGGTATCATCCCGTGCATAGGAACAGCTCGTGCTGTTCTTTATCCCTCCAAGTCCACTGATCGTGCGCTCAGTGCCCCATAGCGACGTTTGCGCTCAGTGTGCGTATAAAAGGCAAGCAAACACAGTTTTTATGATGCAAGAATTAATATTTTACCAGTGATATTGTTGTACTTTGCCGCAATTATAAAATTTAACATCTTCCTCAAGTCTTAGCAGGGTTACTTTATGTTCGTATCTACAGAAAACAGGTTTGTCAGGAAGGCAAAGAAAACACATGGTTTGGTCTTGAAAAGTTAGCCAAGAGCAAACACGAGTGTTGGTACGGCACTCCTGGATGTGGAGGAGGGACATCGGCTTTTGTAGGACGCTCTATGTAATGGGGATGGTGGTCTTTCATGGGCCTCGTAAGCGTGTTCCTTAACAACACTCAGTGCTGTGTGGGGAGGAAAGTAATGTGACAGGAGGTAGTAGGAACCTAAAACGGCACCTAACAACCTCTGGCCCACCTGAGCTTGATCCCACACTGTAGTATGGAAATACTATTGCGTAAAGATATTAAAAAGAGTTGACCTCATCACTGCAGGATGGGCTAAATATTGAGGGATGAGCAGTTCCTGTGCCAGGCTTGTGATTTCTAACAGCATGCCACATGCGTGGGAAAAAGCTTGCATGAGCAGCTGAATTCTGTGCATTTCTACAAAACTGTCTGTGCACAAGTCTGCTCATGTACAAGATTTGCCATACGTGGAATAAAATCCCATATGCGCAAAGTGAAATATGGATAAATGTGATTTTAGGATAACGAACTATGGATAAATGTGTTTTTCTGTGTGGCTTTTTCTTTCCGGGTAAGGATTTTTCTCAATCTTAATGCTTGCAAATTTTGAGTGCAGTTCTGGAAGAGCCTTTCCCGTAGCCTGCCTTGCAAAGCTCCCCGAAGGCGGTCTGACGCACCGATGCCTCGGCCGTGTGAAGGTGCTTGCACTGTGCTCTGCGCAGGGCAGCGGGGAAGCAGGTCAGAGGCGGCGCTTGCAGCACGGCGCAGACGCTGCTGCTCCGACCCCGGGAGTGTGTGCGTGGAGGGGGTTACATGGGAGGCTAAAGGCTGCTGAGACAAGCCTTAGGGAAAAATTCGCCTCTGATTCTCATAGCCCAAACATGCATGCGTGTATTTTGAGTGATGGTATGTTGCAAAGAATTAAGAGATTAATAATATCTGCATCAAACAGTCAGGCCCTTGCTCTGTTGTGGCTTTGGTTGGGTGTGCATCTGGTAAGCATCTTGCTTTCTCCTGTATGTACTTTTACTCTCTTGTTCTAATGTGCATAAAAAGGTTTATAAAAGTATATTGGTAGACGGGCTTGATCCTCTTCTTGCCAGCCTGGAAGCCTTGCTGAGAACAGTTTTGCAAGGGCACTCTGCCCAGTCCAGTTTCGTTCCCATCGCCCTCTTGCTGCATGGTGCGTAGCAGTGTAGGCAGCCACCATACACCCTCTCAGCTGGTACCATGGCAAAATGGGTAATTCGGCAAGTCTCACGTGGCCCCTGTTTGTGATGAAATCAGGAAGTAGAATCACAGAATCATTAAGGTTGGAAAAGACCTTTAAGATCATCAAGTCCAACCATCAACCCAACACCACCATGCCCACTAAACCATGTCCTGAAGTGCCACAGCTACACGGTTTTTAAACACCTCCAGTGATGGTGACTCCACCACCTCCCTGGGCAGCCTGTTAAGTTAAGAATTTCAAATGCCACTGTCTTTATAGACATCCTGAACAGCTCTTCTAATAATGATTCTGGTTTCAATCTCCCTTTGCTCCTCCCCCACAAAATTATCTTGCAGCTAATCAAAGTCACAGAGGTAATACTGAAACGAAATAGATAGATAGATATTGCGGTTTTAGGTAGATACCCAGATTAAATCTGATTACATTTCTGAGGAGTTGTTTTTGCAACAGACCCCACATTTCTGAATTCATCCGGTAGGCTGGAAGCCAGGGCACGTACTGAAGAAAGTTGTGTTATCTTACTCCTCTCTTGAAGGTCAGTAATACATTAGTAAGTGTGCTCTTCTGAAAATAGGCTTTAATTTTCCCCTTTCAACCTTTTGATTGGTTTGACATTTAAAAGGGTAGAAGGTAATTGGGAGGTTTATTATATATTTCTGTTAAGTACAAGATGAGAACATTTAAATACCTTGGGTAGAAAGCGCATGCAAGAAAACAGACAGCTTGCTAGGGAAGAAGGAGACAGCAACCTTTTTCCCTCCCTCAAATAAAGAAAAGCTGTAAATGATTGACAGCAAACCGTAGTCAACAAAGGAAAAACTGAATCATAATATATGAAGATTTTTTTTCTCTGTTGACTATAGTTTGCTGTCAGTCACTTACTGCTGCTTCTTATTTTAGGCTGGGAAGAGATGACGGGCTTTCTTACTGTGTAATCTGTCCATCTTGCGCAGTGTTTTTGTAACCTAAGGATTTTTTTGTTTTGTTTTGATCCCACACTTAAAAGAAATCCGTTACAAATGCCTTCCTGTAATATCCTAAACTTCTGAATATCCACAAATTAATAAGAATTTGAAAGAAAAATAGGGGAACCTAGATTTCCTAATTCCTGTTCGCATGTTTTTATAGTTTCATTTACTCGTATGAGTTAGAATTCAAGTTACAAGTACAGCTGGATGAGGAAATACTCTAAAGATCTTTCCTTGAGCTTTGAGGAATAAAGGCCCAGGCCTTTGAAACTCCCCACCTGATTTGTACAGTGGGGAGGTCCTGGGTTACCAGAGAGGAGTGAGCAAGTCACCTGACTTTGGCCTGGAGATCTTACTTTTGTGGGTTCTTCTGGGGATAAGCCAAATTGGCGGTTTCTCTGCAGTGCCTTGGTATGAGGGTGAATGGATTGCCAGGAGGTAATAGACCAGATCAAAAAAGTGTATTTTTAACCAAGCTGATGATATATGTTCCATTTTCATGAACCTCTTGAGCTACCTTTGTCCCTTTGTGATACTGGTGGGCTGCTCCTATTTAAGAACAGTGCATAAATGCCATGTGCAGCTGCACACAGGTTGGAGCAGCAGTCCCTAACACTTACTGGGCCATCAGAAGCAGCAGTGTAGATGAAATGCTCCTGACAACATCAGATTTTGTCCTCAGTTTGAAGAAGCCATACAGTGAATAGCAGCTGACAGGTCATTGCCCTTGAGTTGGGACATGGAGCTAGCAAGAGAGAAGATACTTGTGACTGGTGAGGTCTGTCTTGATATTCAGAAGTGTGCTAAATCATCCCTGCTGGGAATTATCCCGGGGTCTCTGCATCTTTTCTTTATATTGATGGTTCCTGAAACTGCAAACACGTGAATAACTCTCTAGTCTCTGTCATCATGTTGAACATCCACTGTGATAGATGGCCCCAAATTAAAAGTGCAAGTGGCATCGCCTCTGAGCTTTGGTGGTGACAAAATCTGAATCTCTGCTTAATGGCAGCTCAGTGCTAGGATGCTCGCCTGCCTTTGCTGTTAGGACACCTTCTGCCAAGCGGATAAAAACGAGCTAGAGCTGTCTTGGTTGTTATTAGGCGTTAATAGGGGCTGCAACGGTGGTCACAGTTCCAGGGCACTCAGATGGCTGTGATTACAAGAAGACTTGTCACGCCATCCCATGAACTGTGTTCCCAGCCATTCTTGCCCGAGATGTCTGTTCCCCATCCCTGTGGAAAGCAGGGGTCTGCGGGGAGCAGGCTGTGTCCTTGCGCTGAAGGCTAATTGAGGTCCCACACATGTAGGGAGCCACGGGGATGGGGGCAGATCTGCCCGCAGGGTTTGGGGAGGGGATAGCGTGGGGAGCTGGAGGACAGATTTGGAGCCCCTTGCCAGAAGATTGTCACTGAAAAGATTTTGCATGTGCAGGAAAAGGTTGTGGAGCAAGGGGGGGAGGAATTCTTGATGCTTGAGGAGGAAGCAGCTGTTTCTTAAATGCATTTTGATGTAAACTGTTTAGTTTTGGATACTTATTTTTCTTACCAGTTTCCTGTCTCCTTTTCTATGCTGTAGTGCTGTCCTGCAAAACACCCTCAGTGCCATTCCTAGAATCCCTTAGGTGACTCAGAAGCAGAAATGCCGTTTACAGATCAGAGAGGTTACGCTTTCAAGGTTCTTTGGCAAGTCCTTTGCAATGATCGTGCCTTACACAGAGCTGTTGCAAGCTAGCAGAATGATCTCGTGCTAGTTCTTGTTCTTTTTGATATTGTTGCTTGAAGGCAATGCTCTCTCAAACACTTCCCTTCAGTGAGTGCTGTAACACTAAACATGCCAGGAGCTGTACCGACCGTCTCTGGAGCACGTGGATCCTGTACCTTCTGTGCTGTGGCTCGTTGCTTACGTGCTGCTGAGTGTGGTGACCTCAGGCAGCCGCGCAGCTCAAAGTCGCAGCCCCGTCCCTCGGAGCTGTTCTCGGCAATGAGAAAAATCCTCATTAACGTCATCTTGATTATCCTGAAGTTTGGTTTCTCCTCCATTGGCTTCTTGATGCAAGACACAGAAATTGCTTTCCCTAGTACAATTGTCAGAGTGCTCCAGATCTCGCAGACCATCGTTCATTGTCCTCCCGTGTGCCTCCGTCCGCTGTGCCTGCCATCCCCCCGGGAGATCTTACGGGGCAATGAAAGCAAGCGATGGCACGAGCCACAAACCGGCAACATTAGATAGCAATGAATTGTGAAATGCTCTCTACAGTTTTATAAACACGAGGCACGTGTTTCTGGCTTGCTGTGTGACTTCGGCTGTCTTAGTTCAGCCTGTTGTACCTGCTCTCTGGTGCCAGTCTCATTCCAGAGCCTTCCAGTAGGAATAGGAGGGTCAGACGCTGCTTCTGGTTCCCTTCCTGCAAGGACGACGCTCGGAAGATGCCCACGCTTTGTCGGTGCTGTGGACTGGTCTGCTGGCTTCCCAGCAAGGACTGCGGGGACTGGCCTGGCTGCCACTGGCGTTTGGAGCCCGTAGTGACGTGATGTGCCTGGTGTAACAGTTTTCACCGCTGTGTGAAAGCAGTGCACATAAATTAAGAGGGGCAAACAGGCAGCACATGCCTTCAGTCTCTACTTTGTTGGTAAAAGAGGTGCTAAACTAGAGCTTGAGGAATTCACTGCAAACTCCAGGTGTTGAGGGCTCTGTTTAAAAAAAACAACACTTTGCAAATGACAGCAAATTTTTAAGTCTCCTTCTAGCAAACCTGCCTCGGTGCTCGCTGTCTGTGCCCAGACCCTGGGTTAATGCTCCCCGCGAGCGAGGTGCTCGCTCTGTCGCTGGCAGCACGGCTAATCCGCGCTGTCCCGGCTGATGTGCCCCGTCTGTCTTATTAGCAAGGGTCGGAGATAACTAGTGAGGAAGAAAAGTGTAACGCTCTCTTCTGCTGAAGTTAGAGGGCACGTGGAAAAAACGTGTAAGGAAGGTGAGAAATAGGAAAAAGCAAGAACGCTTACCTGTGTAAAACATTGTAGTTAAAGCAGGCTGTGAAACAAAGCTTCCCCCTAGAAAAAAAACTACTGACGGCACGATGAGCTGTGTCAGGGTCTACAAAACCTCAGTGCTTCAGCCGTGTCTCGCGGCTGCACCCTCCGGTGCGGGGCTGGCGTGTCTCTGGGCCGCGCAGGGCAGTACGACGGCGAGAGGGGCTGCAGCACAAACCTCTCTCCTTTCCAGGTGCTGAACCTTAAATCCTGACCTAGGTGAAAAGAGAGTATAATTTACACGTTTCTTTAGGATATCAGGAACTTCGTAAGAAAAATAACTGCATTGCTGGAGGAGAAGCTTTCTGGTGTTGTCTGAGATGGCTTTTCTTAAATATAATCCAAAATCATTAATAGAGAATCACGCTTGGTAAACCCTTCTCCCTTCCCTCTCTTGGTATTCGTCTGCCAGGCAAATACTTTCAGGTAAAAAGGAAGACAGAGGCCTGGACCAAGTCCCAAGCAAACATTGCTCATTATTGATTGCAAAGTTATATCTAACGCTTCAGCAGCCTTTTTTTTTTCTTCTTTGAAGCAGTTATGACAGATTATTTTCTAGATCAAAAAGTATTTATCAAATGTGGAGTCTGTCAGAAAGCTACAAATCCCACTGAACACACTCTGTGCTCCCAGATCACTCAGACACCTATTGCTTAAATGGTTTAATTTGTTTCTGAGGAAGAATTTCCCCAAATGGAGTGCAAGCTGTGCAAGTATGAATGTAGCTTGCATGGTGAGAGATGTGGTCGATGCCCCATCCCTGGCAACATCCCAGGTCAGGTTGGACGGGGCTCTGAGCAACCTGCTCTGGTTGAAGATGTCCCTGCTCATGGCAAGGGGGTTGCACTAGATGGCCTTGAAAGGTCCCTTCCAATCCAAACCATTCTATGAGTCTATGTCTTTACTCTTTTAAGAGTCAGGAAAAAACCTATGAGTTTCTCCAAGGTGCCGCATTTTTTGATTTCTAATGGGTTGGTTTGCAGAGAGCCGAGCAGGTCCTGCCTGGCACGCTCACCCCTGCTGCGTCTATCTTGTGCAGCGTGCGGCATGGGGGTAACTAACTGTTGAGGCTTCGTGGGTAACAAGGGGAATTTTTAAACTTAACCTGTGCTCCCGGGGGGAGTTGGAAGGCATGAACAGAGTATCCTTTCTACTGAGCTCAGCCTGTGTCCTGAATAGATGATTTTGTTGTACAACAATGGGATTTAGAGGTCAAGTACTGCAAAATGATGCGTGACTGCTCCGACTCCAAATTGACCTGTCACTTGACCTTGTCTGTAGCATCTTTTATTCATTGCTAGTATATTGTGGAGTGACAGTGGAGAATACCACAGAAAAGGTCTTGGGAAGAGGTTGGTTACTAGCAGAGCAAAGTAGTGAAACCAGGATTTGAAAGACAGTCTCAATTCCCAGCTCTTCAGGTACAAGCTCTGTGTGCCGGGATAGCCTCTATCTTTCTGTATGATACTTAGCTCTGCGACATTTGATGTTGTTTGCTGGCCAATTTTTGAAAAACGTTGATTTTGGTATGTCTATAGGGTGACATATTAATGCTAGCTTACCGGTGAGTCTTGCTGGTAAAGGTATCTGCATTAAGAGAGTATTTGTGTAACCTGTAATGCTAGGAACTGTCGTACAGAGCAGATGGCTCTCTTAAAGTGAAGGGAGAAGATTATAGGAGATGGCATCAACAGCTCAAAATAATTCTTGTTTTGCTAATATTTGCCTTTAGAAGATGATGTAAGATTTTCTGTCTTAACAAATAAGCATCTTCTATGTCAAGAATTGTATAGGAAAGTTATTACTCTCATTAAACATTGATGTCGTGGCTTCTGACCAGAAAAGAGACAGAAAAACTGGATGATGGTTTTGCAGTAACGGATTCAGCAATTCCTGGTTAGATTGCAGGGGGATTTTAAAAAATGCTTTTTGAAACGTGCCTTCCTGTTCTCATTGACTTTGCCTTGATGGTGGAATGTGCTGTAGCAAGAAGGGCCCTTGAGTTGTTATCTAGGACTGGTATTGATAGATAAATTGGAGGGCAGAAGAACCAAGACTGTCTATGGTAAAGTCTGTGGCCAGACTTACGTACACTTCAGTGGGGCCAGGATCTGCCTGCTGATAGTTGGTGGCTTTAGTTCAATCACTGTTAAACTCTGCTCAGGCTGCAGAAAGGCAAATGCAGTGTCTGGTGGGACTGGGGATGTGAGAGTGGTGGCAACTTTCTCTTCCTTCTGGAGGGGAATGCAAACTCTGGTGCTGCTGAACATGTACTGCTTGAGGCGTCCCTCTTCCCGGACTCCCCACATGCTTGGCTTTATTTGGACATCTCTCCTCTTCCCTCCCACTTGCTGTGTTCAGGATGTTTTAATGCTCATGGTGAAGAAATATCTCTTACCTCGCTTGGTCTTTCCAGGGATTGCTTCTGCGATGATGCCCATGGCAGACAGGCCAATGCATGCCTGCAGGAGGACTAACCAGTTTGGGAAAAATAGACGTGCCAGGCTAGGAGGCCAGTCTCCCCATGGTCTAGACAGCCCAATAGAAATAAGCATCCTGATGGGATAATTTAAAGCATTTTTGTTAGGAATTGCTGTGAAACAGGAGCCTGGCTCTTCACAGTAGCCAACTGGTGAGCCAAGGGAACAAACCCTCCTGATACAAGCGGCAGCAGCATGCATCTGAAGTTAGATGGTGCGAATTCTTTCCTTCCTCTTCTCTATAAAAGGATGCAGGAGCATGGGCGAATCCCTCTAATAGATATTTAGGTATTTTTCTTTAAAAAAACCCCACCAAACAAACCACAAACCCTGCAGGAATATTCAACTTAATTATTCCTATTGCTAGGTCCAGCCTAAGTAGAGGCTTCCCTCTGAATTCCTGTATTGCTCACCAGAGTAGGCTTCCTAGTTGCTTTGCACCAGCATAGCTGCTGGAAATCCCTCACACTGCATCCGCACAATATTCCTGTAAAATTTCCAGCCTTGAATTGCGGATGTGTGACAGAGGATGATTTCTCTGGATCACTGACTGGGTATGGTCTCAGCTGGGCCATGCGGGAAGGCTGTACGGCAGGACAGATTGCAGGGTCGTGCTGCCAAGTAATTAGTGTCACCTTTTCACACTACCTGGAATTTTGCACTGCGTGTTGGTGGACTGATAGAAACAGACAAAATGAATCAAACGATGATTGGTTTCATAGCCGTTCCCAGTGGAAACAAGGTTAATAAATTGAACATTGCAGGCTGCTTGATTTCTTTCTTACAGTACATTACTTATTGAAATCACTTACACATGCAGACTAGGTCTTGGATTTCTGTATGTTTGCCAGCTTTTCACTTGGAAATATTGAACGTGTCAGCTGTACCCACCAAGGCTAGGACACCTCGGTGGGATGGAGGCTGTGAGCAACAGAGCCCCACTCTGAACGTGGAAAGAGGCATCCTGGAGGTGCTGTTGGGTCAACCATCCTCCGTGTGCTTTGCCTCCTGTGTTGGCTTTCAGTCCTGCCAACACAATACTGCCTTCTCTCTCTCTGATCCTGTTGCCCCATTTTTGGGAGGCACATCACCGAATGGGGAGATGCTTGCCCAGTTTTGTTGGGTTGAGAAGAGCACTCGGTTAGTCCCACTGATCCTCTCAGTCTTCGCATTTGGCGTGCGTGCCATTTAAAATCATGTAACAAAATAAGCCTTCTCTTCTTTAACGTGCGTTCAGCATCCTGCTGAGGACCTGTCTTGTCTTCCACAGTAGTCCTCAATGCTCTCTCAGTTTAAAAGGATTGAAAGGGGATAACATCTTTTTTTAGGTCTTGGGTCTAAAGCGGGTTTGAACTCACTGGACTCTACATTGGCTGGATTTTTTGCAAAAGCAGGAGGAGTCCTGAGTTTTCCCTATAATGATTAGAATAAAATGGGAGTTTATCTACTCCCATTTTAGGAGTAGAGACGAAAAATTCAATCAAACGTGCAATTAAAAACTTCCCAAATAAATCCGCTTAATCATTGCAGTGCTTCCCTCATAGGATGGTGTTAGTATTCATGGCGGATCTGCTGTCAGAGGAGTGTTCCCAAGCTCTGCAGTCACTCCAGGGACAAATCTGACTACTGATGGGTCCCATGGGAAGCTTAGTTCCTTACTGAGTCATGTATTATCTCAGAGCAAGAAACTAACTGGTCTTTTATACTTCTTTGCACTAACACCTGCAGATATCTGCTCCAGAGTGAGGCCTTGTAGGAGAAACGTATTTATGGTGCTTTCGCAAGGCAGCACGTTTGAGCAGGCCTGTGGTGTGAGCTCTGCGGGTACCACGCGTGCGGCTGTGCAGGGCCCCGCTACGTAATCTCAAGAGAACTAAGCAAGGCCAACTCGGAGGATTTCCTATGGGGTTTATCCCTTACGACAGCCATGGGCCCGTAAAGCTGGTGTGAGTCTCTGACTCGAGAATAGCCTATGCACAACTGAAAACTGGGAGAAGGGAGCAAAACATCTGGCTCCAAATCCTCAGGAGAGTAATTTACACAGAGGAGCTCTTGTCTCACATGAAGGCAGCGAAGTTGCAGATTTGAAATCACGTTCCTTGTCTTGCTCTGAACACGTAGGGTAAATGCCATACCAGGTTTGGAGTGAAACAGTGAGCACTACGGTGGTTTCCACACAGATAACACATGGGTTTATAGTCCAGCCCGTACTCAGAGCAGCTGTGAACCAAGGCTGTGTTTGGGCAGAACTAGCCCAGAGCTTTGGGGGCTGTCGGGAAGCGGAATTAGGTCAGTGGCTTCATACAACTCTGCTCCAGGTAGCAGTCATACCTTCTGGGTATTTAAGAACAACAGCTCTCGATTTGTGTTTCTGGTGAGTCCGAACGAGTTCTGTCTGGCTAAAGCCAGGGGACAACCAGCCCCATCCACCAACAGATACGTCTGTTGTGGTGAGCCTGTAGCTGCCTTAAGAAAAGCATCTAGAAAGCTTTCTGCCGGCTTTCTCATCCAGTGGTTTTTGTAGATGATGGATCCTAAAACCAAAATGTCTGTTATTACCATCCCAGACATAATGACAACATTAATAATTTAGCTGATTTAGCAGACATTCATAATTATTATTTTATTCTTTTTCTCATTGGAAGAACATTGTCTTACTTTTTATCAATGCTGGTGAGCACAGTGAAGATTCTGACATCAAGCGTTTTTTGAACAAGTACAGTTATACAGATTGTGGAACACTTACCATGTAGTAGTTTTTGTGGTTGGCTGGTTTTTTTGTTTTGTTTTGTTTTGTTTTTTTAACAGAGAACAATAAAACTAGTCTTATACATCCTTATATGTGACATGTAGGGGTTATTGGGATTTCTCTGTAGTGCAAAGCGGGGAAGTTTGTGGACTTGGAGTTAGACACAGGTTCTCTGTGCTGCCTGCAACTACATGGGTTTTGTATTAATAGTTGAGACAGATTATTGTGTAGCTAGTCAAGATATTTTGAAGGCTTCTTGGCCCTAAGTAGGATTTTTTTTCTGTAGTTTAATAGGAGAGCAATCCAAGAAACAGTCTGGTTTTGATCCTCTCATGATTTGGCTTAACACTTGTAGTTGTGCAAAATAAGATGATGTCAAAAGTACCCTTTCTGGTTTGGGTTTCCGGCTAAAAAAAAGGGAATTAGATCCCCTCACACATCTGTTGTTGCTGCCACGGTAATTGTTGTTTTTATTTGGGTGCATCAAAACAGCCAAGCTCCACTGTACAGACAAGTTCAGCGAAACAGTCTCCTCCATCCTGAGGCAGCCCAGGAGTCCAATGTGCTTCTTGCCGAGACAAGGCTTTTTGAACCCTGGGGAGAGAAAGAGCTGCCTTCTATGGAAGCTGGGAGGTCTCAATGTAGCCCTTGCCTCCTTTACGATCGCTTGAGCAAGGTGAATTTTGGTCAGTAAGAGGAGGGAGTCATTCGTCTCTATTTTGCCACTTGAATGCTCAAATACTCAAACCTCTGCACGAGCGTAGGTTCACCCGTGATTGAGATGTGGATTTGAAATCTTGCATTTCATACAGCCGTACACCTCCACTTTGTCTGTTTTGCTGCAAGCTCTTCGGGACACGCAGGCTGCCCAGCGTGCACGCCCAGCACTTAGTGGAGTGGGGTCCTGGGGGGCTGCATGGAGCTCCAGGTGCTGCAAAAGAAATACATGCATCACTGAAAGCTGTGCACTCTACCTGGTTTTGCTACGTGCAAATGGAAATAAGGTCAGTCTCCTCTGTTTGTCCTTGGGAAAAACTCCCAACCTGAGTTGGGAACAGAGAAGGTCGAAGTAATCTTTCAGTGATACCTGGTTCAGTGATACCTGGTGGTGGTGAGGATGGTTGCCAGCTGGTTTACTGCTGCTAAGCTGAAGTTGCAAGGGCTTGTGCCTGACTGAAGGTGTCTGGCTCACCCCGTGCTGCCCACGTCCTCTTCGGTCAGCCACTGCTCAGCACGAGGGCGCGGGGAGGCTGGTACAACCACCCTTGTGTTCCTTTTCTTGACCTGTGGGCCACCATTTGTTCCAACCACATATAAATTTGAGGAGAGCAGTGACTGGCTGCTTCTGCTGTGGAGATGCGTGTCTCGGGTAGGTTGCTTTGTAGGTCTTGCACTGAGCTGCCGTTGAAGCACAGGAAGCTGCAAGAGCTGTATTGTGAATCTGTTAATTCTTCGCAGGCGCTGCTCCGTTTGTCACACACCAATGGGAGAGTCGTTTCGCTGTTGACAGCTTGAAGTCAGTTTGCAAAGGAATGGCATGGAGTCAGCTTTCTGATTTTTCACAACCAAACAGGCAAGTAGAGTGTCTCTCTAAGGAGAAGTCAAATCCTTATTCCAACTTTCCAGCTTTGAATTCAACTCTCAAAAGACTGAAGGTACCAAAAGTCCTTGTCTGTCATCCTTGAAATTGCAAAGACCCCACTGACATCCAGCTGCCGCCTTGCCCTGCTTTGTTTGGGGTGAAAAACTCTGAAAGGGGTTGTAACAGTGCTGGTGGAATAACCTAAATACTATGCTACATGGCCCTCCTTCCTTTGCCCATGACCTGCTGCATGGGGCACAGCAGTTTAGATGTTGTGCTTGGTATCTTACGTTATCCAGTTCTTGGTGTCTGAATATGTTTCTAAATCCTGTGTTACTTCTGGCCCTTTGTGCTGCTGATAGGTTCTTCCACTGTACTTCGGCAGTCTCAAAGCACTTTGGAGTGTCACCCAACAGCGCTCGATAGCCCAGACTGGCGATGCTGGTGAATTAAAACAAATAACAGTATGTGCTTCGAGTGTCTCAATGTCACAGCTGCTTTTGCAGCAAGGATCCTGATGTTCACACAACTCCAAACACGAGCACAGCCAGATTTATTTACGTAACCTAGATGACACACTGAAATGTCCTTCTTCACAACCAATTTGTTTTGGAGTTTATTTTATAACTTGGTTTTCCATGGTGCATGAGAAACCTATTTCTGTTGTATACTTCCTTGCTGCAGCAAATCAGTTGTGCTGATTTCTTCGTGTTATTTTTGGCTGTACCTGACAGCAAATTTTGCTGTCATGGCTGGGTTTGTTCCACCAACAGTGGCAGCTTTACACTTCTATTAGCTGTAGAAATGCTCATGAAAACTGTTCTGGAAGTCGTGACCTGCAAATGCTCATTGAGGGACCAAAACTTAAACTCCGGAGCTGGATGCTGAGGCTGGAAGTCACTGGGCTGCGCTGACTCCATGAATCTGGACTTTGCTTTCTTGCCTGTCTTGGGTGGGGCTTCAAATGCCTCCTAACTAAATAGTCAGCTTTGGTTTTGGGGAGTGGGGAAAATGAAAGGGGCCTGTGGCTGGGTGGAAGAGGGGGTGCCCTTCCTACTGCCTTGTGCTGGGAAGGCTGCGGTGCTGATTGATTGTGAGTTACATTTTCTTTTTCCCCGTTGAAAAGGCTGCTTGGTGGCACGGTTACTACTCATGGTTCATAAGTCTTTACTGCTCAGGAAGCTCTGTGATGGATGAGGACCCTGTTGCTCCAGTTGTGTACAAATAAGGAGAAATGACAATCCATTTTACACAAAATACTTGATCTCGGTGTAAAATCACAAACAGGCTGGAGGAGGAAAAGGATGAGTTGAAACTGTGGTGCTCCGCATTGCGGTAGGACTTGTTTCTTGCGTGCTGCGAATTGCACAGAGCCAGTTTTTCCACGAATGAGAGCTAACTGGAGCAGCTGACCTGCAGTTTGATTGCTGACTTACAGATCCAGGGCTCAACTTGCCCTCTTGTGTCCTAGCCCCTGTGAAACCAGACTTGTGAACCTCAGACATCCTGCCCTCGCCCCACTGCAAGCAGTGCGGTGTCACTGGGCGGCAGGATCTCCGAGAATGTGACTTGACTTCTCTGATACTCTTTGTCACCTGGCAAGGGACAGTCTTGATGCACATGGCTTTCTAAAACTGGAAATAGCGGTCAGCAGGAGGTGCCAGGACTGGGGGGGTCTGGGCAGGGATTTCCGAAGGCACCGTGTTTCAGATGGCGGTGCGGAGGTCCTGTTAACGCGGACCGCCTCGCTCTACGTTAGTGGATAACAGCTTTAACCCTCTCAGGTTGCTAGAGGTGTCTGGACATACGGTTCATTTGGCTGATGACATGAAGAGCAGGTGTATGCCAAAGAGTTAATCTGTGAATCTGCTGCTGGTAGGAAATGCTTGAAAGGAAGGGAAATAATCTGTACTGGGGAAATCAATGTCCTCTCAGACTGAAAATGCCTCTCTCATTTTGCTTTGAGTTCCTACAGAAACAGCTTTACAGTTAGTACTCTTTTTTTTTTTTTTGTCTGTGATGTGAATTAATACTAATATATGTGGATTTGGCATTGTGCTTTTAAAATCACTGTGCATCTAAATAGTTAGCCGTTGCTTCTGTCTGTGATTTCAATGACTGATTTTAAAAAATTCATCGCAAAGAATTGCCTGGAAAGGTGCGTGCCTGACTAACTATGCATATTTAGAGACATCAAAGAAGCAGCATTGCTTTCTTTAATGCAGGAACACTAGCTTTATTCTGACCCTTGCGGCTTTGTCACTGTTTTAGGGCTTTATTATTGAAAAATAAATATATTCTGTCTCTTCACTAAAAAGGTTTCACTTGCTTTCCTGGGAAGTTTTTCTTCTTAATACATCTTTCTGAGGAGTTTGACAGCTGAAGATTTTTTGGAAGCAGATTCAAAACCTAGTGCTCCCTTGCTGGGAATAACCTCCTGAAGTGCTGGAAACAGTAGGAGGGGGAATTAATAATTCCCTTCCATCCTGCCCTTTCGAAGTGGGGCAAGGCAAGGGAGCTGGAGCCACGTCGTTTCAGTCTTCGGATTCAGTGGTTTGGCATCAAAGCAAAACCCCAGATAACTTTCACCACTTTGTTCAGCATTAATTGGTTTCTAGTCTACCACAGGAAGCAGAGGGAATAGATTAAATCCTAGAAAATGGCTGGCAACAAATCCTCCTCCTCAGAGGCACGCAGAACAACGGCGTAATCTGCTCAGCCCTGGCCATGAGCTCTGAGGTTCAGCGTTTGCTTCCCCGCTGGGGCTGGGGGGGGATAGAATCATCAACCTTCTTGGTTTTGCAAGGAAAAGTCCTCACGCGCTTCTGGGTGGCTAACAACATGCTTGGTTTTTTAGAGTTTTAATTCACCTAAATCAAGACAGTGCTTCTGAAATTGTGGGTTTGCTGTTTTCTGTGATGCTCGGCAGCAGTTCTGATAAGTTTTGAGCTGCTCAGAGCAATGTTTGCAGCTTCTTTTCAGAGGCGGGCTCCTGCTCCCTGCTTGGCCGAAGGTCTGGCTTCCCATTTCTTCCTGGAGGGTGAGTCCCAGGCGCCCTTCATCTGACCAAGTCAAATCTCTGCTGCTCTCCCAGAGCAGCACGTCCCAGCCCGCTGCCCCTCGTCCCTGGAGCAGCGTGGCCGGGGAACGGGCTCACACCTCTCCCAGCTGCTGGAAACTCCCGTCCTGCTTCCCTGGACCTTCCTCTCAGAGAGCCAGGAAGCGGCAGGCACGGCTGCTCTCTGAGCATTGCCACGTATAAGAAAAAGCAGGATCTGACAGTTTGGTGTCAGAGCAGGCGGCTTAGGGAGGTGATCGGCTGGACAGCCAAACTGGATGTCAAAGGTGTTGGGGCTGAGGCACAAAGAGCTCCTCTTGGTTTCAGGGTCACTGGTGGGAGCTGCCTCTAATTTCTGGTTCCTACACTCAGGCGCCTGTTGCCCAGCCGCTCCATGTGAGTTATAATTTCTTTTTAGCTGCCTCTAACCAGGGGAGGTTTCTGCATCTGCTTCTGTGCAGTAGAGATGGAAGGAGAATGTGTCTGCATTCCTCCTATATTAAAAAAAAAAAAAAAAAGTAAAACCAATCCAGGTGCAAAGCTACAGCTCCTGCAAGGTTGCCAGAGTACGAGGTGCTGTTGTACTTTTACGTGGCTCAGCATTTTGTAGGCTGATAAACACTGAATCTGCACATTCCCATGTTCCCCCCAATGACGTGGGAAGAATTTATGGAAATAGGCTTGTCTGCTGGCAAAATCTGCAGTGCACAAAAAGGGAAGGGTCCTGGTTTTGTTTGAGTCATTTTTGGGTTTGTTTATGTTTGTTTTTTAAGATGGGAAGAGATTCTTCATGTATGGCAGGGGGAGGAGAAGGCACCCTAACTTTTTCTCTGGGTGAACAGATAACCTTGGAGTTTGCTCTGTCTCAGCCCTCAAAGCGACGGTGCTGCTTGGAGTATCTTCTCGGAGACCTCTATCGCTGTGGGACTTGTGCAGAGTTACATCGGTACAAACCTCCGGTTTCTTTTTTTCCAGTGACAGACAAAACTTCACCTCTGCATTGTGTCATTTTGGTTCCAGACTGGCATCCTGGACAACTAACCATGGATGGTTTTGACCAGAGCTGAACTTACCAGATTGGCAGTTGTGTTTTCGTTCCGCTGTGGCCCCTGGCATGGACTGTATGAGCTGGCAATAAGCTGTTCCCAGCCATCATGAACTATTTATAATGCTAACCTTCTGTGGCTTCAGCACCGATTAGCAAAAATCAGGTATATCTTCCATTATTATCTGGTCAATGCACGTGCATGTTGATGAGCTGGGGGACAGCCTTCGCAAGGGAATTTCTCAGGCTTCGGTTCTGTTGGTTTCTCTGTCTCATGCTCTTCTGCTGGAAATTATGCATCTTCTTTTCTGAATATTGCTGGGATATTATA
Organism: Phaethon aethereus; assembly: GCF_964289735.1. Taxonomy (NCBI): domain Eukaryota; kingdom Metazoa; phylum Chordata; class Aves; order Phaethontiformes; family Phaethontidae; genus Phaethon; species Phaethon aethereus. Next base: position 1,846,617 of record NC_138579.1, read on the forward strand.
TTGTTATAATAGAAATACAGGACTGAAATTAGCTTTCATCTTTTTAATACGAAGTCTTCTAACTGATAGAGCTTCCCATTTGATTATTACAGGCAAAATGAACGGAGTTTTAAAGCCCTACCCTGTACCAACACTAACTCTGTGTGCTGGAGAAGTCCTTGGAGGGTTTTCAGAGATAACTTGTTATTTTTTTCTTAATGAATTACTAAAATATCCTGAAGGCTTTCCTGGAGCACTTACTGAGGATAGGTATATCCAGGCACGTTACCTTTCCTGATAGCTGTCTACACTTGGGGAAACCAACTAAAGCTTCTACTGAAGTGAATGGGGAAAAAAGAAAGGAGAAGCTTATAGCGCAGTCTCGGGTTTCCAGATTGGGCCAGACGAATGAATGTTAATGAGTAAATTAGTTAAGGAGATGACCTCACCCTCATTTAGGCACTTACAATGAATATTGATGTCTAATTTCAGTTTCTGCAGTATCAAGTGCTAGTTGCTAAGGGCTCTGTTCAATAGGTGTTGAATTTCCCAGGGTTTTACTTGCTTCAAGAATTCAGTCCGTCATTTTGACTTTTTGTAGTGTTTAATTGATGCCCAAAACCCCCAGGGATTTCTACTTTGTGAAACCAGATTTACTCATTAATTTATTTACTTATATTAAAGAAAGAAGCTCAAGTGTCTGCCTAACAATTATTTTGTTCTACCACTTTTTTTTCAGCATTGTATGGATTTAACTGGCCAACAGGAACATTATCTCCTCTATCTCCTTTTTTTCTTTTCTTCCTTTTTTTTTTTTTTTTTTTTTGCATTGTCAAAAGGTTTCTCAAAGGAATTGAAAATACTTAGGAAGATGTGTTTGAAGGAGGTAATTGTGTGGTAGGGAGTAATTACCTCCATCCTCCCTCCTTTGCAGAGACCCCACCGCTCTTGTCTCCTCTGCAGCAGGTGTCCGGATTTTTGTGCTCTTTTAATTGCATATTTGTTCATGAGATTGCTTAAGTGTTGAACTGGTAGCTCTGAAGAGGCTGGCTTCTATCTTCTAGGGATGAGTTGTCCACCTCTGTCTCCTTAGTCGTTCTCCTTCTCTGATGCTACAGTTTAGCCCCACAGAGGAAAGGTTTGCTGTGATTATTTTTTGTCTGCATCTCCGTCCCATCGATCACGCAGGCTGCCTCTGCCCAGAAATCCGGTGGGAAGTGGTGGGGTCTAACAGATGGCTCAGGGCCATCCCCAGCCTCTGTTACTAATTTATTACGTGGTCTTGAACCCCCTGGCTTCTGGAAACGAAAGGCTTGCGGAACCGAGGGAGCTCAGATGGCGTAGAGCGGGATCGCTGAGCGTCGTGCTGCCTGGTGCTGCTGGCACCGTGAGTGCAAGGCAGAGTGGACCTCGGCTATCCCTCCTGTTGGTAATTTGGAAAGAAAAACTGCCAGAAATCAAGGGTCTGTGAGATGTGCTACGGAACTTACTGCGCCTTCTGGAGTGGGTCCGGGTGAGCGGTCCGTTGCCTGCAGGCTGACACCAGAAGCACATTCGGGAGGTGATGCCATGGCCTCAGAGTGGAGGAAAACCTGTCTGGTGAAAGATTTTGGTAGAGTCTGAAACTGGTGCACCAGCTTAAGTGTTTTGAAGTTTGGGCTTGTTAGTCCATTCTGGGGTTATTTTGAAGAATCCAAGTAAAAGAAAGTTCTGTGGTCTCTCTGACAAGTAAATGAAAGACCCGGACAAATGGTTATTTTAACAGTGACCTAATGCATCATTACCTCAACCTTTACATCAGCTTTACTTCTCTGTTTATATTTTTATAGGTGTCTCAGCAATGTTGAAATGCATATGTAAAACTCATGTACAAAATGAGTGTTACTGGACAGTTTATACCCCTTTGCAGTACTGTAATAGTTCTGTTGCAGGTACCTTCACAAGTAGTTTATGCAAGACATGACCAAGGGATGTGGAAGTAACCAACTTGCCCATCCATAGCCTAGTACACGCGTTTCAGTGTGAGGGACAGTTTAGTACCAACCCCCTGACCAACAAGCATAAGAGCTTCATTAGTAAGATGTTGGACTAGTGTCATGGTTCAGCCCCAGCCGGCAACTCAGCCCCATGCAGCCACTCGCTCACTCCCCCACGGTGGGACGGGGGAGAGAATTGGAAGAGTAAAAGTGAGAAAACTCATTGTTTGAGGTAAAGACAGTTTAATAGGGAAAGCAAAAGCCGCGCACACAAGCAAAGCAAAACCAGGAATTCATTCACCATTCCCCATGGGCAGGTGGGGGTTCAGCCATCTCCAGGGAAGCCGGGATCAATCGCACGTAATGGTTTCTTGGGAAGACAGATGCCATCACTCCGAACATCCCTCCACCCCTTCCTTCTTCTTCCTCTCAGCTTTATACAGCGAGCATGATGTCATATGGTCTGGAATATCCCTTTGGCCAGCCTGGGTCAGCTGTCCTGGCTGTGTCCCCTCCCAGCTCCCCTTGCACCCCCAGCCTGCTCGCTGGCAGGCCAGCATGAGAAGCTGGACTGTCCTTGACTGCTTAGCAACAACTCAAAACATCAGCACGTTTTCAACACTTTCTCATCCCAGATCCAAAACACAGCCTCACACCAGCTTCTGTGAAGAAAATTAACTCTACCCTGGCTGAAACCAGGACAACTAGATGACCTTTAAAGGTCCCTTCCAACCCAAACTGTTCTATGATAGCACCAGTAAGAGAGCCAAGGGCACACCAGCCTCAGCCCACAGTCTGTTTCGCGTGAGCACGTTGTCCTTGGGTGGAGAACGGACCATCTTGGGCTGACCCAGCACTGTTGCAGCATCAACTCCATCCTGGCCCTTCTCGCAGGTCCTGGCTGTGCTGCAGTCTGTGCAGGCACGGGGACGTTTGTGCTTGGGAGCTCTTGAGGTTTCTGGTGGAAAGATGTGTGTCATGGAAAATCCCCCAGCAGCAGGTGAGCATGGATGCTGGTACGTGAGGCAGCGCTGAGAGCTGTCGGAGGGCTACAGAGGAGGAAAGGGTCAGAAGGACCCTGGCTTGGCACAGGATGAGCAGTTGGGCTGCATCTGAAATCAGCCCCGGTGGGACAACTTCCTTGGGAGAGGTCAGGGTGCTGGCTGATTTGTGACCCTACAAGTGCTTCATGGTTCACTAATTACACTGGGTTTTGATAGACTCTCTCTTGTGCCCTGACCTGAAAGCACAATAAGGGAAATCAGCACAAGCATAATGACAGGAACATTAAAACTCCTTGGAGCTGACGGGTGGATTGGTGATGAGTCTGTAATGAACCGTGGTGCCTCAATGAAGCTTTCTGTAGAGTTTTGTCTTTTAACATGCACAGAAAAGGGCTGCCCCGTGTTGCTGGTGTACCGATACTGAGACCATGGGTCAGGGAAAGGACTTGATGGGTGTAGGGTATGTGTGTTGTCTTGTTTCCAGTAGTTGTTCTGGCCATGGGACCTCCAGGCTGGCCAGGCATGCCTTCCCCGCGGTGGCAGGAGATGGGGCACACCATCTCCCTGTGCCAGCAGGCTCGATGCATCACTCCCCTTCCAGCTTTGCACCACAGACAATGACAACAAATGGTGTCTCTGTAATGGTGCCGTAGCCAGCCAGCCTGTATTTGAGGGAGGATGTTAATGAGTGTGTCTACTTTTACATTAATTCTGACAAGATTTGCGGGAGCTTGCTGCTCTGCAGATTCTCCAAATGTCAGCAGCCACAAAGGTCAGTGCAGCAGCAGCACGAAGGGTTGCCGAGACGGCTGTCAGGCTCGGAGCAGAAAGGCCACGAGCCGAGCAGCAGCCCGTGGCATGCCTCGGAGGGAATTCCAGCTCCCAAGGTTTGTGTGGCCACCACGGGGTGTGCGACACCTCAAGAAAGTGAGCTGGTAGAAGCCTAGAGCCTAGAAGCGGTACTACTGTTAATTTAACGTCAAAGCAGCGATTTGCCAGGGCGTCCTCCTTTGTAGGGTGGTGTTTTGAAAACACAAATGAAAACCGTGGAGCATTCAGATGACAGACCCAGTGCTCCTCTCTGGGATGCTCCTGATGGGAGTACCCCATGTTTCGCTTGTTCTTGTTTTGAGTTGCTATAAGAATTTGATTCCCACGTCTTCCTTTCCTCTCTCCAGGCTGGAGGTGGCTGGAAACAACATCGGGTTGCTGTCAGGATGCCAGATGCATAAGGCAGTGCTCAATGTCACGAAGCTGAAACATCAGCTTCCTTCCTGACAACAGCCACCTCTAGCAAAAATTGTGCACACAATACGTTCTCAGAAAAAATATATAAAGAAGAGACCTTTGGGATTGTTATGAAGTCTGTACATGTTGCATGAAGTTAAAAGCCAGCGTCACTCCTGTCGTGGTTAAAAGAAGGACTGCTGTGAAATTCAAGGGCACTGGATGTGTCACTGAACAGTTCCTGGTATAAGCTTTTGGGAATACACTGTTAGGTCTGTCGTCTTATGTTAGCTACCCAGAAACATGACACTCAGCCTTGGGTAAGATACCCTCCGGCAAAGCATTGTTTGGTTTGGATGGTAGGTCTGCTTTAAAAGGGAGTGAGCTTATTACCCAAAGCCATGTTTTAACCAGAAGGATTTTGGCCATATTAAAAGTAGTCAGTGACAGAGACTGGAAATGAAAACTGCAGACTGAAGATACACTGAGTTCAGTTACTACCAACGCTGTGCTGTGAATCCAATATAGGTAGTTTTTCAAGAGATGGGCCAAAAATTGGGCAAAGCTTTATTTAAGGTTGTCTTACGGCAGAAGTTACGAGTAGAGGTGCTGAGAACTCTTTGCAAAGTGACTCCAGGAGATCCGTGGTATGGCTCTTTTTTTTAATTTCCCAGCTTAACATAAGCTACTGAAGTTGCATCTTCTGTTAATTTTCTGCAAATCTACATCACCATGAAATAAATGAGGCAGATTTTGGAATAATTTGTTCAGCTGCTGTGATTTTTAGGTTTCTAGTTTTGTTCACTGAACAAATTCTTAATTATCTCAGGGCAATTGAAATGCTCTACAAATCTTTGTGCCGTCAGGGTTATTTCTGTGAATAATGTACAATCCTGTCTCCTGGGAGGCTATCTATATTTGAAAGGTTGGTAATGGGTCATCTTTTCTCCTGCACATATGCAGATTTATAATTTATGGCAGCCGTTCAGGACACGTGCCTGACTCTGGAGCACCCCAGCAAATGTTGCTTCCCTTGCACCGAGGCAGCGGCTCCCCTGCCTTCCTTTATAGCGCTGCTGCCCGCGGGTCTGTCAGGGGAGCTTCACCCAGGTTTATTCTGCAAATCCTTGGGACTTCTGTTCCCAAAATTAAACACTGAAATACAGATCTGTGAGTCCAGTCGCTGGAGGGGACATTAGGAGATCACTTGTTAAGGGACTGGAACAACGGCATGGGTTTATGAGATGGCTCTGTGTGTGTTACTGGTTTCTATTCACTAGGAGCTGCCGAAATGTATTTGTCAGCGTATTTCAACGCACCTAAAAGCGGGAACCGATCTCATTTTGTTTAATTAACCTAACTCAAAACGGCTATTATCCACCTACACCCCCCTGACAAAGCCCTGCGTGTCATTCGAAGAGAAACGTTCCTGTCCGTGTTTCTATTTCGCACCAGTGACTCCGCAGCTTGCAGAGAGACGAGAAGCGGTTGCCAGCCATTGCCACGCAGCCGTGTAAAGGTAAAGGACCCAAACAGCAAATCTAACATCCGATAGATGGTATTGCAAGTGTCTGGGCTTACAGAGCACAAGCATATGCAAAGCATACCGGGAAAGAAGGAACAAAAATACCCTCTATACCAAAATTGGAGGCCGCAATCTTCCCTGGGGCTCTGAGCGAAGAGGCTGTGTGCCGTGGCAGGAAGCTCAGGTGTTCCCTCGCTGGCAGCGTTGTGCAGTGAGACCTTTGCTGTCTCTTTCTCAGCCCAACTCACTCACCTGAAGCGAAGTTAATGTCCTTCTTCTAAAATTCCCTGCCCCAAGCAAAAGGCGGCTTGGTGCCTGCTGCCACGTCCCATCACCCTGGGCACGGCGGGGCCGCTGCAGCCGTGCAGTGCCACGTGCAGCAACGAGCCACTTCTCCACACCCTCCCGATGAAAAGGAAAGCTAATAACGGTCAGCACTGCCCTCCCTGTTGGAGGGACCCACCACGAGCACTGGCCCTGCGTGCCCTTTGCCTGCCACCCGGGGCTGCTGCCGCTCGAGAGAAGGAGCTCGAATGGTCACAACCTCTCTGCCTCTTGGGAGTGAATCTCTGCAGAGCTCTTCAGGCTCGGAGATGGAGGATCGCTTGTGCCTGTGAACAGGACGCGGTCAGTGCTCTTCCAAAACTGGGAAAGACGGATTCGTCCCATTGCTTCCCACTCCTGTGCAGCGCCTGCACTGTGCTGGTGTGCTAACAGTGCAGGGAGGTACCATGTTATTAAAATAACAGTTAAAAAAATCCTAAACAACAAACACCAGCAAACCAACAGGAAACTGCTTTCTGTTGCAAAAAAAACATTGCACCCAAGCTGGGCAGAGTAACTGTGTGATTTCTGAGGGCTGCTGAACCGTGACATCCTCCATCCCCGCACTGGTGAGCGTGGTCAGAGCTGCGACTTCCCCATCCCCGCACTGGTGAGCGTGGTCAGAGCTGTGACGTCCCCATCCCCGCACTGGTGAGCGTGGTCAGAGCTGTGACGTCCCCATCCCCGCACTGGTGAGCGTGGTCAGAGCTGTGACGTCCCCATCCCCGCACTGGTGATTGTGGTCAGAGCTGTGAGGTCCCCGTCAGGGTTATTTGGGACATTTTCAGTGCGGTGCCGAATGAGACTGGCCGCGTGTGCTCTGCCCGTTGTCACTGATGAGAGGTGGCTGTTTGTAGCAGTGTTTTCTCCCCTGCTCCCCGTACGTGACAGGGCCGTCGGTGGCTGACACGCTGGCCGTGCTTTTCAGCTTCCTGGCTTGCCCTCGATCGCCGTTGGCTGTGCTTGCTCCTCTTCACGGTGTGTGAGCGCCTGATGGCCCAACTGCAGAAATGCTGAATACTGAGAGCAAAAATAAGTGCTGTAAGTGAAGACAAAAGTGTAGTATTAGCTAATTGTCCTTAACAAAAAAAAAAAAATGCTGATACTGTGGTCCAGATCTACTCCTGTTCAAAGGGTGGGTTTCAGATGGAACGTATTCCAGATGTCTATTTAACCTCTTGGAACTGGGGTTTGGGACTGTTCAGAGCTGGAAGGTCACTGGATCTCTGTGGCAGCTTTTGATCGACATGACACATCCCTGTGTTTCTGTGCTCTGTTCTGCAGCTTCCCCTGACCACAGGGAGCATCAGGGCAAGGGGGGTTAGGACAGGCTCTGCGTCACCCTCACCCGCGGAGCCCGGTGCGTCTCCGCAGCCCTCGGCGCCGCTCCCCAGCCCGCACGTAGAGCCTGGCGGTAGCCGTGGCCGTCTGAGCGCTCGGCTTGAGAGACAGCATCGGGTGTCTCGCAGAAGTGGTGTCACCTCTTCAGGGTACAGCTGGGCAGTATTTTTAATATTTTTTTTTGTGTGTGTAAATCATTCTCCTGTGTTAACCAGCTAGTTCAGGATATATTGTTCTTAGGAGGAACTTAAAGTCAGTAAAACTCTGTGAACTGCTATAGCGCTTACCCGCGACCGATCACCTCTCAAGCAGTGCCGTTACACAAGACCTTACCTAAAAAACCCAAAACCCGAAGAACCACAGAGAAATTTATGATATTGGCATGTTTACTGCACCAGAGAGCCAGCCTCTGGTTGGGGTGGGGTGGATTTACTGTACTTTTCTGACTACCTTGTGATTCATTGCCTTTCTTGGTGCATTTTGTCATTTACGGGCTGTCTTACCGCCGCCAGGGCTGGGCATTAGAAGTACCTGTTTGGTGCTTTTGGTGTGGTTTCAGAAGTGCCACAGGCTGTGCAAGGCAGCCCACTCCTCTGGGGACCGCAGGCTGCGGGAACTCCCATGTCTCTTTTTTTTCTTGCTTTCGGTCATTTTGGTGGGGGGTGAAGGAGGGCTTATCGTTATTCTCTGTACGCGGTGAACTACATCAGTCCTCTGATAAGATTGAACACTCTTAACGGCCAAGGAGCAGCAAAGAGAGCCCTACACTGCCCGTGCCCTGGGGTGCCTAGTGATGGGGCTCCAGCCCGAAGCACTGAGGAGGGTCACGTCCTGCAGCAGGGAGCAGCTGTGCGTGTAGGGGATGGTGCTGTCCAAGACAGGGGGATTTTAGACCCAGTCAGAAAAAGCTGTTTTTCTGTGGGCCCTTAAGTGGGGAAAAATCTGTCATCGTAACCTTGTAAACTGTTTCTTTTATTGATGCCAAAAATACCTCCTTTTAATTGATTTTAGGGGAAACCCCTTCAGTAACGGTCTGAGAAGTACCCATTTTCCTTTCTCTCCCTGCAGAGGCTTTGGTAGATGGGTCTGCAGCACGCAGTGGCTGTGGCTGGGCTAGCTAAGAGTCTGCAGGCAGAGAAGAGAGTTACATTTGCTTGCTTTTGACTTCAAAATTTTTCCATTCTCACCTTTTTTCCCCTCACACGTGCACCCAAATGAGCAATGCCCCCCCGCGCGGTGTGCACGTCGGTGCTGGTGGGCAGCATCGAGGGGTCAGTCCCGTTGAGGAGAACGTGCCAGAATGTGATCTCTGCTGGAAGGAGATCCAAGTCCCTTACACCACCGTGCAGCTTGGAGCCACTCTGATCACAAAGTAAATAGTAAAGCTCTCACAATGTTTCTTAATCAAAGCAGTTGCTATAATTTCAGTAAAGAGGAGGGTTAGCCTGTACTGAGCTTCCTCCCGCAGTGATTGCGGCAGTCACTGGGGCTCCGGTGTCACACTGGCCGAGGGCTGTAAACTGGGGGAAAAGTACTCTTCTACATTCACCTCACTGTGTCTTCAGGTTTAAGTAGCCACTAATGTGTGCACATACAGAATGAATCACCAGAGGTATGGTGATGGACATGCCACTCATTCAGTGAGCAAAAAAGCCCTCCTGTTTTCTTACCAAATAAAAATAAAGCTTAAATGGTCCCCTGGGTGGGTCCTGCATTCGTGGATGTGCTGCGGCGGCTGGATGCTCCAGCACTTCTGATCCACGAGGCTGTACAGAAGAGCTTCTCTTCGCTTCCCGTCTCGGACTTGTTTAATGAACTCTTGAATGGGAAAAGCTCTGGCTCTGGTACTTTCTTATCTGTACACTGGTACTTCTGTTAGAAGGTGAAAGCCTGTGCAGAGAGGACAGGGGGTTGTTAGCACAGTACCGCAAACTGCTCTTCGGGCTCCGGGACGTGTTGGGTGGTGGTGGTGGGCTCAGACCCAGCTCGCTGACAGCTCGAACCTGGGAGGAGGTTGTATGAAGGGCTCTTGAATGGTCAAGATGAGCTCAGTGAAGGTGGAAAGATTTGGGGTTTTTTTCTTATTAGAAATAGAAAACCTTTTAATTTTGCAAGGCTTTCCTACTAGCTTTGTACAAACAGGTAGGATGAGTCTCAGATGTCCATGCTTGGCCAGCGCTGCTGAAGCGGATGCCCCTTTTCATCACTTTGGGAGGAGGAATTGTACGGGGACTGGTCTTTGTTAGTCTCGGGAAATCCCCTATTTGTACGGATCACTCTGCCTTTTACAAATGGTCATGAATCTGTTTTTTTTGTAAAAGTGTCTTAATGCTGCAGCTATTTTCTGCTTTAATTAATTCAGGAACAAGGAGAAAATATAATTGCCTGATTAAGAGTCAAAGCACTCTTAAATTCACCCCCATCTCTTCTGGTGTCAGGTATGAAGCTCATTATTTTCTGAGAAGGGACTCCTGTTTAGGCTAATCCAATGCAATTAAGCATGGATCTAAGTGTAATTTAGATAATGTAGGACTGACACTATTTTTTAATGAAGCTCTCCATCAGCATGCTGGTCTCCATTTCGGTATAGATTCTGTTAACAAATAAGGTGTACCTTGGTCTGTCAGTCAGATGTTATGGATTGCTCCTTCTTAACTCCACTAACTTCCTGAGCTTAGTGTCCTGTTTCCTGTAGCCAACAACGTGCCGCGCAGTGTGACACCCTTTTAATTAACCAATTACCTATACTGTGTTTTTCACAAGTTTCTTAGATTTTTGTCTACTACATAAGAAGTGCATTAATAGTATGGCAAAATTCAAGCTTGGAGGAGCCAGAATTAAATCAAATTAATTCTAGGAAGAATAAACAGAAATAAATGGCCAGAATTAAATCATGTAAAACCCTGATTTAATCTGTAGATTTTTCTGGGAAGTTGTATAATTCTTGTGACCTTTTATTATCATAAAGATACATGGGCTTTTTGCAGGGCTGTGTTGGCTTTTTCCCCCTTCCCTCGTGCCCAGGCTGGCTGACACTCACCGGGCGAGTAGCTCTGAGCCGCTTTGCTTCACCTGCCCCGAGAGCCGCTCCGCCGCATCCTCCCACCAGCTTGTCATATACATCCGTATGGCCCCAGCGAGCCCCTCGCTGGCGGCTCAGCCTGCGGCGCAGCGGCGTGCGGCACAGGGTGGAGGGAGCGCAGGGAGAGACCCAGGAGAGTGGGGCTTCGTCACTTCTCGGTGGTGAAGCGTCAGTAAGACAAAGTGAGATGATTATTTGTTTTTTTTTTCCCCCAGACTTGGCAAATCTGAGATTTTCCTGAAGCTAGCTAAGTGTTACTCCTATATAGAGTCCTTGCCATAAAGCAGGTTATGCTGGGCGATGGGAATTTTTAAAAAATATAAAATAACAGTCAGTCTCCTCAGAAACTGCTAATAGCACTTCTCTTATGGGTGAAGTGAATACAAACAGAAAAACTCTGAGAGGAGAAGCTCAGCCTGTGTGGACACTGTTTAGCAAAGCTCACAAGTGACTGAGGACAGCCTCCCCGGCAAGGTACCATAAATTCAGCCATAGGTGCTGCTGCCATCACAAGGCTTTCTGAAATCACAGTGTCAACATTAAATCACTAAACTTAGCACAAGAGATTAAAAATAGACCCAGAGGGAATAGGTACAAGTTAAATTTGTGCTATAATCTTCTAATTCTCCATGTGATTGTGGGAGACATGAACCCACACAGCCCTTTTGAAGCTCTTTGATAAAACGTTGATCTAACATGGTAGGAGCGGTGGGGATGCTGGGGTGCGGTGCCCTGCCCTTGGGAGGCTGTGAGCCTGACCCAAAAAGTCCTGGGAATTCAGCACAAAGCTTGTTAGTAAAGTAACACTAATAACTGCCAAAGTTCAGAGCCAAAACAGGAAGAGAGGATACATTGGAGGAGTAGCATTTAAGCGGCAAATGGAGTTATAGCCAGGTAAAATGTAACAAAATAAATCCTGCCACAGAATCATTAAGGTTGGAAAAGACCTTTAGGATCATCAAGTTCAACCATCAACCCAACACCACCATGCCCACTAAACCACGTCCTGAAATATCCAACAATATCCAACATATATCCAATATCCAACAAATATCCAACAATAGCATTTTAAAATTGCTATTTAATCTATTTTAGAAGAGCTTTTGGTTTAGTAGGAAGTAATACATAAGCGCCGTGTGTGTCGGAAAGGGAAACCTTTCCAGATGGTTTGAGGGTATAATCTGGTTTTGATGAGGACCCGAGGTTCGTGCTTGCGCAGCTCGTCGCGCAGGAGGCAGCGCTTTAGCAGGCTGCTCTTGCCAAATCTCCGACGGACTCTTATGCCAGCCTGAAACGCTGGCTCTGTCTGGAGCCTTGCAACAGCCACATCAGTTCTGTGGTGGACATCAGGTGAGAGCCGATGTATTTCTTCAGAGCAGGCTGGGGCGTTGCTTCTAGGTGATGGAGGAGGCTCTGGTGGCATGAAGTTCTCCGTGGCTCTGCTCGCCGTGGCACCCCACCGTTTGGCAGGTGCCATGAAGTTGGCTTTTGCACAGTAAATCTCTCCAGCCTCTGCTCTGCAGTGCGTGGTCCCAGCGTCACTTTGTGTGTGAAATACCTCTGTTAATCTTCAATATTTCAGCTGTTGAAGCAACAGATAGGCTGCTTGCAGCCACAGGACTACCTGCCTTTAAATTGTTATTTAGAGCCAATTCCTGTGCTGGCCATAGTTATAACCATCAATCTTCCAGCAGACTTCTGCAGGCAAGATGTTTCTGATACACGTTTTCTGAAGACTCCAAACAAAATAACCGTCTGAGGCTGCAAAGAGTAAAGCTCAGTGTATTTTAAAGTGGCGCCGGGCTGGTATAACTCCCCTGCCCCGCCAGCGCCCCGATCCCTGCAGAGCTGCGAGTGCTGGAAGTTGTGTGACCTGCGTGACACCCTTCCGTGCTCAAACATGGTTTGTGGTGGGTGGATGTGGTGGTCGCTGGCCAGAGGAGATGAAGACTGAGGCTCTGGCTTCTGTGAGACGTGGATTCACGATGCAGTGTTAAGTCAGGGTTGCAGATAGGTCTTTCTTGTTCTGCGAGAGCACGGCTCTGTGTTAGGAAGCCCTTAGGGTAAGAACGCGTGCTTTGAAGGTGCTCCCCAGAGCTGGGGAACAGGCAGTGGGGCATGGAGGTCTGCTGGACCTTGTGGCTTCAGATCCTTCTATACTGGTTATTAGTGCCTGGCAAAGAAGAATTTCTGAGCATTTCACTTTAGATGACCATAGGGATAACCATCACCACAAGTAAAAAGAAGCATTTGAAGTGTCATCGAAGCCCACCTCCATATGGAGTTGGCAGCTCTGCAGTTCCCAGTGTTGCCATTTCAAGCCCATTTCTGTACTGATTCTGGATCTCGGCATCTCAGTCCAACGTTGATCATTATTTTTCTTCTCTCCTGTTCTTCTGCATGCTTGTGAGGGGCTTGACAGTGCTCCATATGCTCTGGGCTGTTTTTTTCTGGCAAAAGCCCAGAAAGTTTCCCTTATTGGAGACATTAATAGTTACACAGTTAAATGTTTTTAGAAGTTTCATTTAAAAAAAGTATTCCCAGTCAGTCAGGACGCCAGGGACAGACATGGGAGGACCGAGAGCTCCCGTCTTGCCTCAAGACAGCAGGTTGCCTGCGGATTTGCTGGTGCAAGCTGGAGTGTCGGCGCGTTACCTTCCCACGGCGCCCGAGCGGGACACTGGGCAGGAGCTGCTGCACTGGCAGACGGCCACAGGGGCTGGGAGTGCAAAGACACTGTACAGTTCCTGGGAATAAACCTTTTCATTTATTTATGTGGATATTTTGAAGTGACCTGCCACATTCGTTGAAGGGGCTAACACGGCAGGGGCTGGAGGAACCAGCCGCAGTGTCCACGTGTCTTTCCTTCGCTCCGGCTGGAATGCAGGGTTAGAGTCGAGCTGCTGTTCACAGCAGCCTTCCCCTATGAATCTCATTTGTAAATTTAATTTTGCCTGTGCTTACAATGCCTAATATCTTCCAATATTTTATTGTAACTGAAATGGCACTTAGCTGCCTGTCACGCTGTCTTGCCATCAACAAAGCCATGAACTAAACACAACGGTACACAAAACACTCCTGTTGGAAAATAGGATTCATGGTATCAGTCAAACTTATGTATCATCTCCTCTCCTCACTTGTGCTGGGCTTTGCTTCGAGGTATCAGATTATAACAGTACTCTCATTTGCTGTGTTTTAATAATCGTCATCGTTTGCCACGTGCGTACAGGGTCCTTCTCAGCGGCAGTTGTCGGGGGGCTGTGGCAGCAGCACCGCTTGTCTCGAGAGGGAACGGGAAAGGAGGGGGTTGAGAGGGGTTCAGTGTTGGCAGAGCAGTAACTGTGCTGTGGCTTGTCAAAATTCTCTCTTGAGGCGCTTCCTCAAGCGCCGTTCAAACCTGGCAGGCAGTGAACCAGGAGGCGCAGGCGTGGAGAAGCTCGTGACCGAGGAGTTGCTTTCGGGTGGGCTCCTTTGCGGCATGTCCGGTGGGCACTGGAGGGTCTGAGCCTGTCCTCACAGCTTGGACCTCTGCTGCAAGTGGACCCAGGTTGGTCAGAGCTGGAGGCGAGGGGGGACTGCCTGGGCTTCACCTCTGGTTTCTCAGTGCTCCTGATCATGGGGACAGGCTGTAAACCTGGCAGGGAGCAGGGTCCTCCCCATTGACCATGGAGAGGAAGGTGGCTTCAGTTCTCACTGACAACTGCACATATAGGTCTTTCTCTGGGCATGTGTTAGCAGGACACTGTCAGACCATTTTTCATGATCGCTCATATTTTTGTTGACTTCCCTTCTGTTGCCTTCTGCCTTTTATTGCCTGTGACCTTGTATCTGGTATTTTCTTCACTTGCCACATCTTCCCTGCCAAAGGAACTTTTGACTCCATCTTCTTCCACTATGGTCTTCCCCATCCCTTGCTGGTGAGCCAAGGTACCCCCTTTCCCCAAAGCTGATGTCAAACTACAGGTCTGCTTCAAGATTTTGTGGTTATTGCTTAGAATCATAGACTTACTAAGATTGGAAAAGACCTTTAAGATCATCAAGTCCAACCACCAACCCAACACCACCATGCCCACTAAACCATGTCCTGAAGTGCCACGTCTACACACTTTTTGAACACTTCCAGCGATGGTGACTCCACCACCTCCCTGGGCAGCCTGTGCCAATGCTTGACCACCCTCTCAGTGAAGAAATTTTTCCTAATATCCAATCTAAACCTCCCCTGGCGTAGCTTGAGGCCATTTCCTCTCGTCCTATCACTGATATCACTGTGTGAACTAGCCCACACCTCTGTGACTCACTGGCCCAGGCCTCCCTCAGGCTTTGGAAAACCTCACTGTCTCTACTGGTGTATTTCAGAAAACTGGATAGTTTGAACATTATACTTCATGGTTTTCTTCACAAATACATGGGCTTGTTTTGCACTTTAAGACACAGGAATGCTACATGGGAGTGGGCCCACCAAGAGCTCAGCGTTTGGTGACCTTCATCTAAGACTCCTGCTTTGCTCAGGATCAGTTGCTCGCAGAGCAGGGGTATACACGGACTCTTCTTCGGGCCGGTTGCTGAGGACTTGACCATTTTCATCATGCTCGTCAAAGCCAGAGTGAACGTGTACGGCTAAATCTCAGAGCAGCACTTCGAAAATGTGAGTAGACTAAAAGGCGGTGGAGAAAATAATGTTCCACACCTGTCTTGCTGCAGTGTACCCAATAAATGCAGATTTAATAGGAAGGAAATGTACGGTTTAGTGTTTTAATAGTGTGGTTAAAGTTCTGCCACACCAGCTACTTTATCTGAATGTGAGTGACAGGCATTGCTGTATCCATGCTCAGCTCATGACTGCAAGGAGGAGATTTAAGGGTGGATTAAAAGCTTTTTAAAAATAACATGTAATAATATTACAGACCTCCAGTCAATACTAGAATAGATTCCCAGGGAAAACATATTGATTGATGTCCGCATCTGGAAGTCCCTGAGCTGTTAAAGTTCCCTGGCAGTGCAGGGCTGCAGTTAAGTCCCATCGCTTTGATTTTTCCAGCCAGCACAAACAAATCTGTGCCGCTCTCTTCCTGTGCCACCTGTATGGCCTGTATTTGACCTGTGCTTCTGGTCCGTAAAGCTGGTCTTAACAGCTTCCAGTTCTTCTGGGGCCTGCGTAAGACGGCTTTGATCCCTTGCTTAGGCTTTTTCAGTTCTTAATTTATCTTCATTTGTCCTTTTAAACCTTTTTTTTGATGTTCTTGTTACAGTTCTGTAACCCCAGAGAGATCAGTATCCCGGTGCTTTTAAACAAAGCAAAGAGCACAATCTTAATTTAATAGCAGGGGCTTGGAGCAGGCTGCGCTGACCGCTCCGTGCTCATCATCTTAATAATTATCTGCCGGGTTTCATCCCAGAGCACTACCTCTGCCAGCCAAAGCCCACACTTCGTCTGAGGTCGGGCAGGTTTTTTTGGTTAGGTGGCTTTGTTTTGGTTTGGTTTTTTTAGTGTTACAATATGTTTCTCAGTCACCGAGACCTACCTGATTTTAGGTAGTTTGTGAATCCCGTGTCTGAGACTGCAGTGATAATTCCTGTAGGCTCCAGCGGCCGTGGGGGGAATGGGAGGGCAGAACCGCCGAGCTCCTTTTGACAGTACCGATGTCCCACCAACGCATGGTGTGTGGTGCAGAGACACATCTCATCACAGAGATGTGACCGGTTTTACATGGAGTTCATGTGTTTGGTGGATTTTGTCTGGCAGCTCTGCCTCCATCTGGGGCAAGCTGGAGCTTCCAGCCCTGCCCTTCTCAAGCTTCTCTTTTCCTCCAGACTGCCTGTGTTGTCAGTGCTTGGTGTCTTCCAGTGAAACGTCTTCAGTACAGGACACAAACCCAAAGGACTCTGCAAGTGATGGGAAACTGGCCTTGAAAAATTTACGCTTCTGTGCATACAAGTCAGTGAAGGCACATATACGCACAACCACTACGTGTTAATTTGCTCTGTGATTTCCAGGGAAGTGAACTTACAGGTTGCTTTTAATGCATGCTCCTCCTTGTAACACCAAGCATAGCAAATGTTTATGATGACTACAAGAAGCTTTATCTTCTCTAGTTTTCTTTCTTATACACTTTGTTTATCAGTCTATGAAGAAATCATTCCCTATGTTCAAATTAAGTTTATCTGCTTGCCAAGTGGTGTGATGTTCAACATTGGTATATCTGAAACGGATTCAGAGTTCACAGCTGTGTCTGTCAAGCTCTGTCCACATTGCACACACACCGGGGGTTTGCACACTCTTGCAGGGCTGTGTAATCCACTGCGAGTTTTCTTGTCCCAAAGAGTTTTGTACCAAACCAAGCTACTGTTTGATATTCATCGTTTGATGCTTCAGGTACTTTTGGGGACTTCCATTTCAATCTCTTAGTGCTCTTCTGAGGGGTTTTCTTTTTCTTTGCCCAATGTTCAGGCACTGTCCACCTTCCCTGCAGATCATCACGAGCAGGATGACTTCTTTCCTGGGATCTTCCAGTTTCCACAATTCTTGGCAGGTTAGTGCTATGTTTTGTCTTAAGTTTGCCTGAAATGTTACGTGATGTCTGATCATGGGTGCCTACAACATAAGAATGGCAAGGTTGACTCTTCAGCCCAAACTTGCCTGAATTTCCACCTTCTTTTTATACAGTTCTAAACCTTACCTGTTGTAGTTGATGTCTTCCTACAGAGTGCAGCACTGAAGCTTGTGTACCAAAACTTTGGCATTCAGCCTCTGAGTGAACCCAGAAGCTGCAAAACCCATCACGTGTTTCTGAAGCTTCTGTGGCCAGGAGCAAAACCACTTTGTGCAGGAAGGAAACACTCTTGCCATGTTGTCCAGCATCTCCCACGTTCCCAGAGAGCCCACTCTTCTGTTCTGCAGGCAGGTTGGCTTTGTAGCTCAGCTCACTGCTGGTATCAGGGGTTAATTGGGAAGCCACTTCTGCCAAAGAGCGTACCAAAATCTGCATCATTAATGCCACCTACTCAGTGGCCTGAGGCATCTTTTCATTTGCAAAATATATTTTTTGCTTTGTAGCTACACAGTAGTGGGTTAACAAGGCAACCACAGACTCACTCAGGGGTCTTTTAGGAAATTCGTATCTGAGCCGGTCTCCGATGAGCTCGCCTGAGTGCAGGGGCTGGCTCGCTCCGTGCCTCCCGCCGCAGTGGCACTGCAGCCGCGGGTTTGTTCTCACTGTATTTCTCATACCCTTTTCTGACTGCGTCTTCCTCCCTCTGGAGTACTGTCTCACCTCCCGGGGTATTCGCAGGTTTTGGCCATTTAGCTCCAACCTGTCGCTTCCCAGTGTTTACAAATGGCGGCCTTGGTGCTTTGTGCCGCTTGGGGGGTTCACAGCTGCGGTAGCCGCTGACGAATGACTGAGATTGTTTATGTGAATCCTCTCCCCGAGGTCGACGGCTCCAGCTCAAACTCCTGCTTCTTACTGCTGTAAGGATGCAGCTGTAAAGCACGATGGCTTCTTTTGGATAAACCAGATGCAGGTTTTTTAAGGAAGGCTGTCACGTAACGAATGCCCCGGTGCAGCGCCGTTCAGTAACTCCACTGCAGCTTGGCAGTAACTTTCATTTTCTCTGCAGTCAGGTATGTTACGGGAGCAGCCTCGGGTGAGGAGGTATTTGGGTCTTCAGCACGCGAGGGTGTGCAGCCCCGCTCAGCACTCTGCTCCTCCCGAGGAGGGTTTCTCAGCCCCGGGTTCAGTTCTCCGTTTCTGCTGTCTTCCCGCTGGTGCTCAGCAGCAGCCGGCTCAGCGAGGCCGGCCCGGCGACCGGCCGGGCTGTGCACGACGCGGCCTTGCTGCCTTCTCCCCACGCGCCAGCATGCGGGGTGCTGCTGCCGGCTGGCCAGCGGACGTCCTGGCGCGGTGCCCTCTCTGGCATGGACTTGGAAGCAACAGTAAACCATACCCCTTTGGGCACATCTCCTTCTCTTGCCTACAAAACAAAAAAATAAAAAAAAGTCATCGGAAATTATGTTCTGTTCACGTGTTTTTCACTGAAAAAGTCCTGTGTTTCTAAAGGGACTCCTACTCTAAGCTTTCTCTTTGGCTCCGTCATCAAGTTGTCTAGGAACCAGAATGCCTTATTTCAGCCTGTTTTGATTCTCTTTTTCTTAACTGTTTATTGGGGATAGAAGGGCCTGATAGTTTTTATATTTCGTCTTGGGCTTGGGGCTGCACCATTAGGTTGGCTACATTAAAAATGTCAGTTCCTTCAGTAATAGGCTGTCAGGTGGAAAGCAGCCCCTTTGCAGCGTGTGCTCAGCATGGGTTGCACTTGGAAAGGAGCAGGGCAAAGGTAAGGAATAATTTAAAATGTCCTGCTGTTTTTGAAAGTCATACTTGGATCTGAAATGTCGGATTATATAGCTGTGTTGTCCCATCTTAGTGTGTATCAGCAGTACCGGTACCAAACATTGGATCAGAGGTACGGGCTTTTTGTTGTGCACAGTAGTAACACCATGACCTTCAACATTGGTCTGAAAAGATGCTCTAGCGTGGCTTCCCATGAAACTGTGGGGTCTCTTGTTACTGATGCCCAGGGCAATGTGATGGACAAGCACATCTCCTGGGAGCTCCCCGTGCTCGCCCTCGCACTTACGGACGGTTGTGCTGCTGGTTTATCACCGTAGCGCACGAGCCGTGGATCACATTCCCCGGTCCTGCAGGGCTTGGAAATGGAGTCTTTAGTACCAGTAAGTGAAAGTGGGATTCAAACACCCTCTTGGCAGAACGCCTGCGGGAGGCTGGTGTGCACATGGGTGTTTTGGGTGCTTTTCCCTGAATATTTGTGTAGCTGATCCTGTTGCTGTGCGAGAGAGAAGAGCGCTACCAAAGAACTCGGTCCAGCTGCATCCATCCTTTTCCTTGCACGTCGTAGCTGAGCAATAGAAGCCTGTATTAAAGCCAGGATAGAAATGTCATCTACTGGTGTGTAAAACATGTGTAAAACATGCTCAGGTGTTTCGTTGTGCCATCCGCTTTACGTTTGCTGGATTGGTGCTAACCCAAATCGCCGTGGAATGGCACCGTATTGGAAGGCTTGTCCAAGGACAAAGGAGTTGTGTCTGGGTGTCCTGTGATGACAGGCTCTTCTGAGAGTTTGGGGGATGTTATATAGTCACTTACAGCAGTTTGGCTGGTACGTAGTGGAGAGTCTGGTTAGTCATGTAGTGCTTTATTTATTAATAACATTTCAATCCTTAGATGTAACAAACTCCTCTGCTGAAGTGTGTAATAAATCCCATCCTCCGAGACAACATTGGGAGCAGCGCCCATTTGGATAATATCTCTGCTAGCCAATCTTGGACAGAAAAAACTCAATCCGGATTGTCATCGGGCCAGATGTCAGAGATTCAGCTGGGGTCAGGTGAAATGCCGGGTCGCCCAGGAATCCCCCGCTGGGCAGTGATTTGAGCGGCAGGGCTTGGGGGTGTGGGTGTCTCCTGTGGCTGCCGCGCGTGTGCTCTGCTAGCAGGAGTTTTTGAATGTAATATTGCGAAGAAGAGAAATAAAAAAATATCACTTGGCAGCTGCGGTGTTGCTGAGAAAACAGCTTAGGGAAGACTGCGGTACCACTGCTGGAGTGACAAGTGGCACTTGCCCCCACTGCAGTCGGCACCGTCCCAACGTGCTCCTGGGCGCTGCCGGCTGTTGAACCCGGGCAATACCTGGGAAGCCATAGGAGCCCAAGGAAGGCAGCCCGAAGATATGAAGCTTTTGCTTTAGGAGGTGGAAATAATTTTACCTACCAATTCCATTAGAGAATATGACAAGAATAATGCAGAATAGATACGAGTCATGTGTTAAGCTGATACGAAATGTGTGGAAATAACGATTATGTGAGTACAGAATGAAAAAAAAAACAAGTGTGAAAGAAGAAAAGTACTTACATGAGATGAGCATTGGAAATTCTTCCGAAAGCATAGCTAGGGGAGCTGCCTGCTGGGCGAGAAACGTGCTTCAGTGCAGCAGTGGCTGCGGGAGGAGGCTGCACAGCTGCAGATGGAAGCTCTGCGTGAACATCGGTTCAAAAAGAGCAGAATGCAGGCTGGATACTGACCCTCTTTTTATGTTAAAAATAATTTTTAAAAAATCTATTGGATGTGATCATCTTATCTTAGTGTAGAAGAGATAAGGTTTTCTCCTGTCCTTTTGCATGTGGAAAACCTGAATTTATCTGCTCTTTTCTGACCTGGTTAGCTTCCACTTAGTCTATGTAAAGCTAAGGTGACCTAAGATACCTGTGCTAAGCTGTTACTGTGTTCTTGATTTTCAGTTCTATTTTCAATCGTTCAGATGCACTGTTTTCTGTCCTTCACATTCTAAACCCTGTCCTGGCAGAGCTGGGATGAAGTGCTGGGTCTCCACTGGGTAGCAGTCTAGCAGAGCTGCAGGTTAGAAGCAGGAGAGCTTCTTCTGCATTTTTGGTCTTTTTCTCTTGATGTCTCTTCCCTTTAGTTGCCGTTCAAAACACAAGCAAGCCCACAATACAGCTTTTCTCCAGATTTCAAAGGTGGTGACAGAATTAACCTGGTGGAGCAGAGGAGCTCTTGCACCTGGAGAGGAACCGTGCAAACTGTCCTAATTTTGTCTCCGAAAACCCTTTTTCTTTTCTTTTCTACGGTAGGTTGGTTTGCTGGTGGTGGATTTGTGCAATCGACTTCGTGATTTCAGGGGTTTTCTAAGCAAACAACTGCACTTGCTATCAATATTGTTCCAACAGAACATTGGTGTTTATCTATTCCTTTTAGGAACACAGGTTAGATTACTGAGTTTAAATTAAATACTGTAATCTCCCAGAATACCACTAGCAAGTGTGGTTTGTGTTCTGGGGGTCGATGCTGGCTCAGGACATGTTGCTGTTGCGTGCCTTTTGTAGGTTGGATCAGCCACTACTTGTCTTTGGCTCGGCATTGTGCCGAGCTCTCCTACCTGTGCAGGTGAACACAAAGGCTACAATCTGTAAAAGAAAACAACAGAGAAAAACAAAAGAAAATGAAAATCAGGGCTATACTGCAGTCTTCGCTGATAAGGTAGAGACACGTACCACTGGAAATCAATGCCCTCATAGAGTAGTAGCCAGGTGGAATTAAGTTTTGGTGAGCTATTCAGTACAGAAATGCCTCTTTCCCCATTATGTCTTCTGGGGAAGGAGTGTCTGTATCTGTTGAGCCAGATGGGAAGAAGTACCAGTTAAAATTGGGGCCAGGAGGGCGGCTGCATCTACCGTCATTCCCTCGGAGCCTGAAATGAGCCCTGACACTGCTGGATCTCTGTCACTTGGACGTGAGAGAGGTCTTGACACCTGAGCTGGAGAGAGAGACCTAAAGGCAACCAGCCCCTGCACTGAGACTTTCTACATCCTGACCACAGGAACGTCTTTGATACCATCCAAGAGCCTGTCAGAGATTTTCTTCCTCTAAAACAAAAGGTAGTAAGGATTCAGCTAAAATGAAAGCACAACCTAATAGTTTACGTTTCATATGCCTGTGCTGGTTTTATCTACGGTTTTCTGGTAGAAAATCAACATGTTTTTTTTAAGGGCTCTTTTTTGCTATGGGATTAAGCAGTCCACAGTCATCTTAAAAATCACATGCAACTCTGCAACTCTGTCATTCTGTAACATTGCAAGGTGTTGTTAATAAAGGTTTTGGCTTTCTGGGCCTCTTTATTCCACTGATGTTTAGAAAATCAGTTGTAATCATCTACTAGAAAAGCGTATGGCCCTTCTGATTCTAGTCTCTACCCCTAACTAGGGGAAGCATGAGTCAAATTTGATGATGGCGACAGACTTTTTAGCAGGGCCTGTAGTGATAGGACAAGGGGTGATGGTTTTAGACTAAAAGAGGGTAGATTTAGGCTAGATATGAGGAAGAAATTTTTCACCATGAGGGTGGTGAACCCCTGTCCCAGGTGGCCCAGAGAGGTGGTGGATGCCCCATCCCTGGGAACATCCCAGGTCAGGTTGGACGGGGCTCTGAGCGACCTGCTCTAGTTGAAGATGTCCCTGCTCATTGCAGGGGGTTGGGACTAGATGGTCTTGAAAGGTCCCTTCCCACCAAAACCCTTCTGTGATTCTGTGAAATTTCTACCTGCCTCTTTTGGTGTGACTTCCCTCTTGGTTTTAGCAGTTGTGTTCATAATAACTGTTTGTATTTCATAAAGCAGGAGATGTCTTTTTTCATAGAGAGGAATGTCTTTGAAAACAGGTGCTGTATTACTCAATATTGTAAATCTAGTGTAGCTGAGAGTCTGGCTCACCTGGCTCTTGAGGTTTGCGGAGGAGGAATATGCACTGGAGAATTTCCCACGGCTGGCTGGAAACCACAGAGGAATTTGCTGAATTGTCATCAATATTGGCCCCATAATTCAAAGCAAAACAGCTCCAACAGTGTCTTTCCTGAAGTTCAGGACAGGGGCTCTCTGCCAGGTGTTTTCTTGCTTTTATCGATCATCTCATGCAGTATCGGTGGCCAAGTTACAATTTTATTTGTGCTGGGCAGCTGTACCAAACTTCACCTTCCGATGCCAGCTCTTTCTTTTTGAGACAGACGATGGACTCCATTTCTGTAGAGGGAGATGGATTTCACCCATTGGCTCTGTTTGTAAGGGTGTAGAAAATAATTTTTGTTACATAAACTTATTTATACATGTGTAACTTTACAAATGT
This sequence comes from Phaethon aethereus, assembly GCF_964289735.1. Classification (NCBI taxonomy): domain Eukaryota; kingdom Metazoa; phylum Chordata; class Aves; order Phaethontiformes; family Phaethontidae; genus Phaethon; species Phaethon aethereus. The sequence goes on from NC_138579.1 coordinate 1,869,783, forward strand.
TGATTATTTCACACTGAGGGAGCTGCCTGGTTCAGCAAGTGAAAGGAATGTTGTCCCTTATGGGGATAGCATTTATATTTATAGTATATTAGTAATATTTATATTATTATATTTATATTATATTGGTAATATTTGATGGGGTTAAACCTCACCAGGCAAGCGGTGAATGCCAAAGTCACCGGATCTTTTGAAGTCTCTGTATGTAAAGCACGAGGTTTGTGACAGATCTGCTCTCAGCATCTTCCAGTGGGTTGAGGGACTGGTGATGTGCCCGTTCCAGTACAGGCCCTGCTCTTTGTGCCAAGATAAAAAAAAAATCTCTTCCGCAGTGAATATTGTTTAATTTTGGTATGTCTGTGAGAGCTACTGCAGATTGTTGTGGAAGCACGTGTATTCTGGGAAGGTTCCCGTTTTTTCTCTTTTTCTCCTTCTTTTAAACCAGCAGTACCTTTAACTTTTTATTATAGTTATTATTTGAATTAATCATATCAACATTTATTCAATTATTTGAATTAATTAATTATATCAACAAGTCAGTGGGACTGTGCTAGGTGATATCAGGTGGCGTCACACGAGATAAATCAGAAGTAACCGGCTGGCATGCCTAGCATCACTTAATTGGCAACCCCACTCATTTTCCAAAGCCCGCAGTTTACCCGCGCGTCTCTGGGCTCTGCGCCGTTTCTGTCAGCCACGACGTGTCTCTAATCGGAGCTAAGATTGTCTGCGAGAGCTGACACCTTGCCATTGGATTTGAAATGACTGTTCCAGCTTTTTCCTGTTCTTTCTGACAGTTTATTACAAGCAGCAGGTAATTACAAACAACAGTTTTTGTTGTACATCTTCCCAAGAAACAAAATATTAAAAGGCTGGGAGAAGTGACCTGATATTTCTAACACGACACCGACATTTGCTGTGAGTAACGTTAATACAGCAGATTAGCTTCATCCTGGGAGATGTTTCCATCTGCTGAATTGCAGTCACGTTCCAGCGGCTGCGAGGCTGCCTGAGCAGCGGTCGCGGTGGGGTGAGGCAAATAGCGCAAGGATCTAACCCGAGCCTGCATTACGTGTGATGTTCGGGGTGGGCTTTGGCGTAGGGGTGATGGCTTTGCAACAGGCACCGAGCTTGCCAGTGTTGCCTTCCATCTTGCCATGTTCATGTACATCCCAGAGAAAGCGTTTGGTGGTTGAAGGGAAGAGCTGCGAAGCCACGTCTCCAGCATCCTTTGTCCTTCCTTGACTAGGGTCATGCCATATGGCTTTAGATCGATTGCTAAAATAGTTTTGCCCTTGTTCTGTATCTGTTTTTTTTTAATTCTTAAGTACTTAGAAAAAGCATGAGCCAAAGGCTGAAATAAAAATAATAGTGATACACGTAATAAAATTTCTAACTTCAAGTCACAAGCAAATGGAGCACAGTGCAATGGTATTTGAACCGTATTTTGAATCAGGGTCTTTTCCATGGATGAAACACTCACTTGGTGTGTGAAGGCAGTTTCTGAGATGAGAAGAATGTTTCCGCCTTAGAAAAAATGTTGAGCAGTTGACAATATTTAAGCAAACTAAAAGGTCAGTATCTTGAATACTATCTGCAAATTAATATGATAAAGTAATGGCGAAGATTGATTAATTTGTTTCCCTCTTTTTGATCATTTCAAATTTACATTGTGGTTTTCGTTACCTTGAGCTTTGAACAAAAAAATCTATTTTGAACGGAGAAAAATCTATTGGAACTGGGGGTTTTCTCAAAAAGGAAGAAAAAAAATAAGGAATATAAGCTTTTTGGACCTTACCATTTTCTGGGAAGTGTAATTATGGACCTGAAGGACTTAACCAACTTGGTCAGTGTGCAAAGGAGGGTCATGTAACCTCCCACTGTCCACGCAAGGGCTTCTCTAACTAGCAGTGGGGCTCTGCAGGGTTGTGTTTGGAGGGGCTGCTGCCTCGGCTTCTTGCCATACGCTTTGTCTCTGTGTGTTGTTTTCATCGGTTCCAGATGGGTAACTGCTTCGCTAGGTCAAGGCTGTGAACACAGTCTTGGGGTTGGTCTATGCAGAACGGTGCAAGGGAATTGTGGGGGGAAGGAGTGTGACCATCTTCACTGTGTGTAAACTGATCCCACCGGTGCCCCTAACGCCTTCGCCTGGAATCCACTTGCAGGTTGGGAGGCTCCTCTAAGTCGTACAAGCATAACAGGGGGTTTCACTAATAAAATATGAAGAACATGCATGTTATTATACCACAAAAATGTGCAATTATGTCTTGATCACAGCTCAGGGATTACATGTTTTTAATGAAGTGAAGATCGTCAGTATGGGAAGCAATAAAAATGAAAAAAGTTACAGAACTGAAAATTTAATATATATGATAATACACATAAATCTATTAGAAAAAATAAAGCAGAATTAATTATATTTCAGTACCCAGAGGGTGAATAAAAATGGTAAAGAATTAAGAAATAAAAAATTCATAGTGTAATTAGAATTTTGCATACTAAAATCAGAGAAGGTGTTTTCTGATAACATCCAGACTCTCTTCTAACGGAAAACCATGGTGGGAGCAGGGCATGTTAATTATGCATCAGAGCCTTAAGGTATGAAACTTATACACAAGCCTGTGAGGAGGATTAAATAACCAGTTAGGTTTATGTGTAAAACTTTTTAATTTTTCAACTTTTCATATCCAAATTACAAAAAAAAAAAAAAAAAGAATACAGAGCAGCACAGCAGTGCATTATTTATTTAGACATTTAATGAATAACGAAGTAGTAGTTCTATACAAGCTGTAGGTAAGCCAAGAAATACTTTCACCATAGCCTGATATATCTGCGACATTTGATAACAGATAGTCAGCTAGGGAAAATTTGGTTGATTCCAAAAGTCAGCCCTTGGTGTGGAGTTTGCTAAGTGCTGCCTTCCCAGCCTCTCACGCACGGGGAAAAACAGGCGGGTGATTTTGTCCTGGGCTCTTTGGTTCGAGTAACAGCAAATGATGGTGACTCTCTCTGTGGGGTTATATCCTGGTATACAGAGGGCACCAGCAGAAGGGTCTTCCCAGCTGCTCCTTTACACCACACAAGGTTGGGCAAAGCTGCTGTGCTTCTGCCTTCTGCAGCTCACTGCAGCCTTCTGCATTTTCTCTTCTATACTGTTTGGTCATCTGTTTCCCCTGCTCAGCTCGTCTTTGTTTCTGTGCAAGACCTGGCTCTGCTTGCTGCCAGAGCTGTCCAGATACTGGATTTCGGGCTGGGTCTTCATCACTAGCAGTTTTGCTCAGACTTTATCAATGCTTGAGAGGGGTTTATTGATAAGTGTCTTGTGCCTTGTAGGGAGGTCATCCGATGACGTCCACGTCCACCATGAGACTGGTAGCCGGAGAAGGGTCTGAAGCTGAAAGAGCCAGGCAGGAACTGTAATTGCCCTTCTCTGAGCCCCTCTCTCACGTGGTCATACCCAAAGATGAACATACGCCCTGGAGATATGACAGTTGATGTTGGTGGCAATGGAGCAACCTTGCCAGTAGTCTGGCCTGGCATCCAGCAGAGCCTGGGAGCTCTCACCCTGCAGGTACCAGCTCTGTTCCCACCAAGGCTCTGCACCTTGTGTCCATGGCTGGCTCTTGGCTTGCCCTTTAGGGGCTGGCGGCTTGTTCTTTCATTTCATACACTTCATAGAGATGTGTATGAATGAACAGCAGCAAGTTGTTAATAATTGTGATTCAGAACTGTGAGCCCACCTGAAGCTCTTTAGGGCCGTTTTGGGGGGAATTCCTGTAAAGTCTCATCCTTGTGGAGGTCAGTAGGGAAAGTGGGGTTAAGGGAAGAAGAGGAGGACTACACTGGCTGTTGTGGGTTGGAAAAAGAGAAGGCAAAAGCAGCTGCTTTGAAATATTTTGGCTTTTCATATAACATAGCTCTAATTACTGCATATTTGCATGCCTGAGCAAGATATTAGTGACAGGAAGAGTCAAAGGCAGCAAGCATCTATATTACTGCTGTGTCTTCCAGCTCTTGGCTGAGTAAGACATAACAGTAAATGATGGGAGATGTGATGCAGTGAAGTGTGAAAATCCCTGCCCAAATTAAATTGGTGCTGTATAGACAATTTGCATGCAATATGAGAATTGAGTGTCACCATGAGCATATCCTGGTGATGGGGTTTGGATGTGGTTGCTTCTGCCCTGAGGTAGAGGGATACATTGGGTTGTCTCTCCATCTTTTCAATTACTAGCGTCTGTGATTTGATGGCATCTGAAAACTGCACAAAAAAATTAAGTCTTGGGCTAACCTGGCATGATTGAGCTGGTAATAATTGTGATTGATGTCATGTAAGCTGAGCACACGTTGCTGTTATGAGCTGTAGCCATAGGAACCTAAAATGTAACGTATCCTGTGTATGGGGATGAGTTTGTTGTAGTGTTTGCATAAATCTGCATAAATCTGTTTAATTGTCATCTTTGGAGCTAATTCGCATCCAGAATGAAAATGGTATTTGCTATATGGTAAACTTGATACATGATTAAGAAATCATACAGTAATGATAGTACTATTAGCACCGATATTAATAACTAATAATTAAAGCTGCTTATATATGAGGGACAAAAGTCTTCAACATTATTTGCAAATATTAATGATAATAGGTGGTGGATGCGGTATGAAGAACATGATTGATGTCGGAATTGTTGTCAAAATGTTTTGTTTTGGTAGGCAGTGCCCATCCCTACACTGGTCTTTCGGAAAGGGGGGAGGAAGGATGGGTGACGGTGGCAGGGCAGAGCCGGGCATGCGGCGGCGCAGCCCTGGGACAGGGAGGCCTTCGCTTGGCTCGAGCTGTCGCTGCTTTGCTTTGGGGCACGCGGTGGGACGCGTGATCCTGGGCCACTCTTGTCTGCAAGCGCACGCTGTGCTGCAGATCACACCGCGTTGAACGGTGCGAGGGTGAGCGTTGGCCATGTGCTCGTACAATGCCGCCCGCAGGGCGCGGGAGCAGCTCTGTCTCCTGCCTGCGATCTGCGGCACCTCTTCTCGCCTCGGCTGAAACGCACCCAGGCAATTCCAGTCTTTGCTGAGGGTTTCGACCTGCTCCAGATTTATGATGGAACTAAATGCTTTCAAGTAGGCGTTTTCAATGGAAACATTAAGTGTTCAGTTACAGGAACTGGAATTGCGTGCTACCAGAGTACTTAGGAGGAGGAGTCTATATGTCTGCTAAAGTAGGCAGCATCTAACCATTAGAAAAATAAATTAATCTGAACCAAAAAGCATCTTCAATTTGGGCCCATCTCTATTTAAGGTTCTTTAGGACTCTCACCTAGCTCTCAGAAAAGATGAGCAGTACAAATGATTTTTGCATTAATAATGTTCCCAATATAAGTAACGTGTTAACGGAAGCAGAGGAGCACCGGAGTTTCAGTCTAATCTGGCTTTTCTCCTCCCACCCCCCTTAACTGGGCCAGCTCTGTGCAGTGCCTGGGTCTGGCAGGACACCAGTGGGCTGATGTAATTTTCATCTGGTGCGTACGTTACCGTGCTGGACGTCGGGCACTGCCGCACAGCAGTGAGCATGGGAAGAAAAGCGGAAGATGAGCATCCAGGTAAGTTTATTTTGGTTTCTGGTGTGCAAGACCACCTTCCTCCCTGCCTTTATTTCCATTTGAGTTGGTTACTGCAGGAAGAGGTGTCCCAGCCAAGCACATGTCCCAACCATATTGTTCTGAAGGAAACATTGTCTGAAGTTAATTCTAATCTGGTAAGCAGCTGTGCAACTCTCATTGCACACCTGGGAAAATGGTATAGGAGATTCCGCACCAGAAAACACTTCCAAAAAAAGTTTTGAAGAGACATCTAGAAATTTTCAGAGCAGTGAAGGTATTCACTCTTTTTTTTTTCTTCCATACTTTCCACATGGATGATACCATATTTTGCTCAGCAATAATTTTTAAATAAGACCAGAATGCATCTGGAGAACACGAAAAAAAATTAAAAAAAGAGAGTGGGAGATCATATTATTGCAGCAACTATTGTGCTGTCTTTCTAGGAATCACCTAAAGAGAGTAACACTCAACTGATTATAATTGAAACTTTGCATCTCAGAGCCGGCCTTTAAAGCAACCACGAAGCCAGAGCAGCTTTGCAGTAGTGGTTTACACTGCAAGAACACAGAAAATATCTCCATTTAAGCACTACCCTCCAGAAAATGCTGCACCCTGAGCAGGCTTTGTAGACGTGTGATGGTCCTGATGGGCTTTACGCCACAAATGGGGAGCGATTGCAAATAGAAATGGTCTGTTTCTATTCTGAGTTTTTCATTTATTTTGCCTGCCCAGTTTTAGACCCTGTTTTAGACCATGGAAGCATGTGAACAAGGCAGCTTCAGCAGAATGGGAGAGTAGTTTGTCCTTGACCTCTTAGTCCTGATCCTCAGGGAGTCCTACAGTACAGTTTCCAGGGGAGGACTGGAAAACGGCTCTTAACTCTGCTGGAGACGAAAAACTGAGATCGGTGCCAATCGTGCTCTCTGATACAGATGTATAGACCGTATATTAGAGCCCTCCATTGACCTTCCCTAACCCCTTACAGGGATGCTACTGTTCAGGAAAACTTACACTTGCTAAGACACCCCTTTGAAATTGTTTAATTACATTACTGTAATTAACCGGTCTTGAAGGTGGCCCCCTCTGTTTCCTACCTGAAGAAGCACTCGAGTGCCTGTACCAGCTGCCTAGCGAAAAGCTGTTTGCCCTGTACACGGCAGCCCTCGCTCCTCCGGGCTGTCCTGCCGTCGCGAAGCTGGGGAACTGGGATGCGGCATTGCTGGGCAGGGCGTGATGCCATGGCAGGTCACTGCCCTGCCCAAGGTCGAGATGACTTCCTTCAGCACCACTCCTAATTGCTGGTTAAAATACAAACTCTATTACACTTATGCCACCTAAAAATAAAGTCATCTTTGTACTGAGCTTCAGAAGTTTCAAAGTCCTCAGGAGGACTGCATTCGATGTGTCCCTTCAGGTAACCCTCCTCTTAAAATCAGTGTTTTATCATCCCATCGCCTGTCGCTCGCTGTACTCACAAACACACACCTGGTTTATGAAATGCTTGTCTGAGAGCCAGCTCAGCAGAAGATAGTGACTGATTGTGGGGAAACAGAGATGACACAATTGGTATGTACTTCTATAGTTTCCCTGTTCGATCTGGATATTCTTGATTATTTCTGCTGTCTCTCGCCCCCTTCCCCTTATCAGTAAAATAACAGGAAGAAAAATTCCCGGTGAAGCCTGGGCACATTTTAACCCTGCTGCCTGTCTTGAAGGTACCAGCAGCACTGAGATCTAATACCTGTGAAGTCTCCATTGTTCCAAAGTTACTGTTCCTTGCTGGCTGTGCCCTTATCACAAGCCATCATCTTCATCTCTCTGTAACCATCTTCTGCCTTGTTTCAAAGGAATCTTTCTCTTAAAGTATATTTTCTTCTTTCTTAACTTTAGCTGGGATGAGGAAGTGGGAGCCTGTGATGCGCGGAGAGAAGGGCTTGCCCATTTTCCCCTTTCATGTTTCAAACAGGGCTCTCTCTCTTCTGCCACTGTTGTTCTTTGCAAGCCTGTCTCCACAATGACAGACTCTGCCGTGCCTTCCCGGAGGCTGGTGGCACATGAAGATTTTGAAGCACACAGTGAAAGAACGAAGGTCCGTCTAAGAAAGCAGTTTCATATTTTTTCTGTAGCTGATAGCCAGGATTTACCATGGATGATCAATGAACAGACTCACCATGCAAATCAGGGACCCTTTTTTGTGGCCTCTGTCTGGTTGCTTTCTCCAGGAGTTGTTGACTTATTTATTTGCTAAACACTCAGCGGTGTATCCAGTGTGGTGGGAGACACAACCAAAGGCAAAAGCCCCGGTGTTGCTCCTGTGCTCCTTCCAATGGTTTCCCAGTAATAAAAGAAGTGCTGTTTCAGGTTGCTGCCAGCCTTCCAGAGAAATAAATGCTCGTGCGATACGATGCGAATGTGCGATGCGTAGTCCTCTAATCGTCTGAATACAAATTTGAACAGAGGGCAATACAAAGACAGCAGCTGTATGAAGCAGGCAAGAGCTGAACCAGTACGATAAGCAGCAAAGGAAGAATCAAGAGATTGTAGCAATTCTTGTAATACTTTGAATAAAAGCCTGTGATATCTGCAAGTAATTCCGATATCAACAAATACTGGCTTGCTGGAAGTGGAATTAATGCGAGAGAAGCAGAGATCCCTGCAGCTTAGCTTTCCTGTGGCACAAGTGTTTGGAGCTGGAAGGGTTGAGGTTCAGGCAGGGCTGGTACCCCGTGCCCTGCGGTGGGTGGGATGAGCAGGGGAGAAGGCAGCTCGTGGGTTTATTGTTGTAAAGGGCATGCGATGACATGGGGCCAGCGGTTGTCCGAAGCGAGCCAAAGTAAGTTTCCTCTTCCCCATCTCTCTGTCGTCGGCATACGCTGGTACCCACCGGAGCTGGTGGGACCGCCCTGGCCTGGCAGGCGCTCTGCCCTAAGCCCAGCTTTGCATTCCCTTCTCCCCCCTGTGGTCTCCTCCTTGTTCTGCGACTCTCCACATGAGCTGGGCTCCCCCAGGGACACGCGCGCTGTCCCCCGGTGCTGCGGGGGCTGGCGTGGTGCCTCCTGCCTCTTCTGTGCTGCGTTAACAGGACAAGGCACCGTTTACCTGATGGGATGGAAGAACAAACTGTTACGGCTCTGAAGTCCTCACGCTGCTTGTGAACTGCACGGAGGGAGAGAGAGAGCAAACAAGGCAAATTTTTCAGAAAATAGGAAGAAAAAGGGCGATGCTGAAGGTGGGACTGTGGCGTAGGTCAGAGGGACAAGCTTGAAGCTGAGTCCCTAGAGGAAAGGGGTATATGGAGATGAAGACCACCAGCAGGTGACAACAATGAATGGTTGTGAACTGCCATTCCCCATGCAGCTTCTTGAGTCACAAGGCTAGAGGATTCCTGGAGCTAGGCAAGCTCTTAATCTCTTGTGGTAGTACACCTCCATTTATAAATAAACAATAGCCGAGAAAGGCTAGAATCCCAGTGTCCTCCCTCTAAAGTTCAGTGTCATAATTTCCATTTCAGAGGGCATTTTTCCTCCTCTAGGTTACATCTCAGTGAATACTCAACCCTTCCTACTGAGCAGAGCGGTTCCACCAGAGGGTGGTGGGACTCTTGCACAGACAGATAGCTTCTATTAAACCATTTCTTTCCAAATGAAGATGCTGTTTGTATCTTAGCTACCTTTTGTCCCTGGGAGTGTCCATGTGTCAGGGCCAAGGCTGGTTGTCTCTCTGGTCATATCTGATACCTGCAACTGAACTGTCTCTCCTCCCACCAGCCAGTGAGAAACCTCTGCCTGCAATCTTCAGGAGGCATCTCCCGTCTCCTGACCATCTGTTTCTCTGTGGATGCTGCTCTGAAGAAAGAGAGGCTGTGGGGAGGAGAATGTGGGAGAAGATAAAAGAGAAAAATTAAACCATTTATGAAACTTTCATCAAAGCACTGTTTATAATGCCGAAGGTAATGCTGTCTTACCTTGACACAAACTTCATTCATAAGCTAGTCTTCGTTATTTTTCAGTGTTATTTCTGAAAGACTTCGTCAGCAGCTTGGCAACTTACAGACAAGATCATGATTTACTTTCTTCTGTGACTAATCAATATACTAAATATGGGCATTTATGTGCCTCATATCATCCTGAAGTTTTGTGCATGTAATTTAAGTTTGACTGAGTACAAAAAAAGTAATAAATAGTAATATTAGTCCTGCGATTCCTTCCCTATTCAGAACATGAAGCTTCTCAGACATTATAGACTCTCTAAAATACTGCTGAAAAGTGAACAAAAAGCCTGAGATCAAATAACTTCAGTAGAAGCCCTTTGAATAATTCTGAAAGCTAAGGATGACTGTTAGCATCATTAAATTGAGTCTGGGTTTGATTAATGTCTTAGTAACAGGGATCCAGTTTCCATCCTTTCACACAATTTGAAAAGAGTGTGATTACCTTTTGATTTTTAAGAATAAGTAATTTTGTTTACTCGCAGGGAGTAAAATTGCATAATCTTTTTCACATGTGGGTACATTTCTGTTTGCCCTTCAGCAATGTCAGTGGGCTGTGTGAACTCCGCTCCTCGCTGCGGAGCTATTGCAGCAATTGCCGTTACCTTTTTTTATGCTACACTACCAAGTCAAATGCATCGTATGGTTTAAGAGCAGAATGTGGGGGAGTGTGTGGTCCAAACAGAAAATACAAACAAAAGATGAAAGCAAGAAACGAGCCCTAGCCGGTGGCCAGAACATGGGGACTCCTTGGTGGGCATTGCCCCGTGCAGACGCCAGGCTGAGCCTCCCCAGGGGCCAAGGCCATTGACAGCTGTGACGTTTATCACGTACATGATAGTGTACATGTCCCTCATCAGCCGTAGCTGGTTAGTAATCACATAACAGGCCTGATCCTCTGTTCGCGGAGCGCTTGAGGTCATGTGCCACTGATTGAACAAAGGCCGACGGCACAAATACTGTGCAGAACTCATCAGAAAAGGTAGACCTTCTCACTCCTGTCAGCCTAGACGTAGATGTGCAGCACAGCCCTGAGCAAGGAGGGCATAACCTGTTTCAGTGGGTTTTGCTTTGCAGGGACTGTGCTTCAGAGACACCCTCAGGGGCACAGTTTTAATCTTGATTTTTCCTGGAGGCATTACCCGTCCTGCCATGGTTTGCGTCAGCAGGAGACTGACAACTGATACTTGCCAAACTTCCTGCCAAGTTCTTCACAGGCAGGTTTTGTTTTGGGAAGTGGGTACAAAAGCAGTTAGATGCCCAAAATGCTTGTCTGAACCTGGCGTTCAAATAGTGTAAGTAGAGGAACAAGAATGATTGACTGCCTTTTATGATCTTGTGTAGATATAAGTCGGAGTCCACTCAGTATATATGCTGATAGACATACACCTATATATATATATGTTGTATACCAACAAAAGTGCACACTTCTATCTGTTAGTAGAGTACGTGGCTATTTTCTAATTTCAGTCCTTCATTATCCTTTAGCACAGAATTGCTGAGGTTGGACTGGACCTTTTGAGATGATCTAGTCCAACCCCCTGCCCAAGCAGGGTCAGCTGGAGCTGGTTGCCCAGGACTGTGTCCAGTCCTGCCTGGATTTGCTGACTTTAATTCCTGTTGGCATACTGAGCATGTATCTGGTAGTGGTTCCCAGACTATGTCCTGTGGAACATTCATTCTTCCCCAGACTTTTTATTTTCTTTCTGGAAAGAAAGCAGGTAAAAGTTGTCAGGCCAGACTTGTTTTGGTTTCCAAAATCTGAAGCAAGAACTTTCTCATTCTGTTTGATTAAAAGTAATAAATATGTATGTGTTCTAGCCTAAATATTTTATGGGAAAGAAGTTATGTTCTCTTAATATGCACATTAGTAGCTAATACTGGTACAGCAATTCTATGGCCCATCTGCCATTTCCCTCTTCAGATGAGGTTTGCACTGCTGGAAGTGCGAAAAGCAGCCTTTGCTGAAACCCCGTACACCGTCCTGTGGGACGCGGTCAGCGATGCAGCTGGGTGCACTGCTAAATGCGGACCACTTCTGCAGGGAAACGTCACTGAGCCAAACTGGAAAGCAAATGTGAGAATGGATCTTCCATAATCCAAGTTAGGTCCCTGCTTTCATCCTTCCTGTCTTAACCCAGTAAAGACTGTCCTTCTTCCCAAGTCATGAGTGACTTTGCAGTGTTTCTGGTGAACAGCAGGGTACGAAGCCTGCACTTGCTGTGCCCATTCTGCTGGGCTGGACCTTGGATCACCTGAGCTCATGCCCCCGAACAGAGACTGTCGTCGGATGTCAGAAGAGCAATCAGCAAGGTCAAGCATCCCAAGCAACTGTGTATTACCGCTGAATGAAGAAAAAGTAAAATCATGGATTTGGAAGGGTCACTGAAAATGGAAGATGCTGAGGAAAGACCCCAAAACCTGGACTGATCCCTCTTTTGCCAATGGGGAGCAGTAGGCCATGTCGGAGGATGCTATGATCGCTGGTGGGTCAGTGCTGCTGGCAGGTATCTGCATTTTCCCATGGGTTATAGTGCGATGCTGAGAACGTCATGTCTCTCACTCAGCCTCTTCAGCTAGCTTCCCAAAGCTGCCTGAGAAGAATCCAGGCCTGGGGGTGCCCATCTTAATGCACTGCCTACTTGTCTTAATCTAGACTCTGTTCTGGTTTGTGTACCTGGAGAAGGTCTTGGGAATCTGAAGGGCTCGATACCCTTTTCTCTGCATAACTGAGCTCTCTTCCTCTGGTACCTTATGGCCTTTGCGGATTGGTGATGCATCTGGGTTGGCTTACAGGAGGACAACCAGCATGGCAAAGCAGCCATTTCCTCTGGATGGTGATCTAGCAGGCTGTATGGATACCCAGTCTCTGTGGTATATTCTCATTACAAAATGGTGGCGCAATGGCTTTTGTGAAAATTTTGTATTTTTACTGAAGAAAAAGCAGACTTCTCAAACTTCCCTTTTGGATGGAGTTGGGTCTGGTTTTTGCTTTGCAGCAGCTGCTCAAAAGTATCTTCAGTAGCTATACAGATGGTATTTACAGCTACAGATGCTTCGCATCAAGAGTACTCAGTCCTCCCCGGGGTTGAGCCCAGAGAGACTTAACGCAAAACCAAGATGTCATTCTAAGACAACGTTTCACAATGCATTGACAATCCGGGGAGACTTGAAAGGCAGTAACATGGTTTCACTGTTTCTGAAAAACTGCAGACATTTCTATCAGACAGATGCTCACAGTTCTGCAAGGCTGGACACTTTTATTCTTTGTACTTTCAGACTTCTACATAAAGGCTAGTTCCAGCACAAGAAATAACAAGAAATTGCTCCTTAAAGAAGAAAGGATAAAGCAAGGTAAAGAACTTCAAAGCAGATGCCATTACGATATATCTCGAAAGAAACAAGAAACTACGAGGTGGAATCTGCTATTAAAATCTGCTAAGATTTTCCAGGTAGAACACATTTATCTTACCGACAATGGGGCTGAGCAATTTCCTAGTTAATGCAAGTGAAATATCCAACAAAAGACAGGGGCTTTAATAGGCAGACTTGTTGCTTGATAGTTTCAGATCTCTACATGGGTTCAACAGAAAAATATGGTTTATTGTAAAATGTATAAAACTGGAAGTTTTATGTCACCTTAGGAAACTTTTTAAAACGTTTTGCTTCTTCAAAGGGGATCTGGAAGTTCGATAGAAGTTTAGAGATGACACAAGCTCTCGTTAGGAATTGGCCTCAAAGACTTTTTTTTCATCAGTGGTTTTTAAGACTCTTTGACTAATACAAAACCTGTAATAAATTAATCTCCATACATTGTAGTTAGAGTAGAATGAGGAAATTAATCTAATAGCGAATGAAAAGCCCTTTGGATGTAGGGAAGGACACTGCAAGTGCAACTGTAAAGCTTTTTTTCTCTCTCTTATCAGTCTGCAGTTTTGAATTGCTCAGAGTCACAAAACTGGTACTTGCTTGAGCAGGAGGTCCCACCAGTGCAAAACTATGGACTGATCTCTCCACATGCATCACCAGTCTCATCTAGCTGTTACAGGAATCAAGTAACTCATTTCTTTGCTGGATCATTCCAGTCACCATCCATCTCCCCTGAGAATGCTGGAGCCGGGTTGCAGCAAGTTGGCTGGAAGAGCACTTTGGCTGCAGCGTGTGATAACTGGGGAGGACTGGGGTAATTGGGGGTTATCAGTATAAAACTTAAAAGTCCGGCCATGAAATATCACGCAGTTTTAACAACGTGTGATTCCATGATGTGTAACAACAAAGGCTTCCTCCAGCTTGGGTTACATGCCAAGCGAAGAGCAGGCCAGCTACATTTATAGGCAATTCTCTAAGTTCTATCCAATTTCTCCTATATCTCTGCTGGGGGAAACCCTGCAAGAGCAGCCAGAACTCTGCACCTGGGAAAAGCACATGGTTGCATGAAGAGCAGTGTCACTCCATCACCTGCAGTGCAGCTGTTGGGAGCCCCGTCTCCATCTCACCGCCCACCGTGTCGTGTGTGAAGTGCGTCGGGATGAGGCACCTTTTTGTTGGATGCTTCTACAGGCATCGCTTGGGTGAGGTGAGGCACAGGAGACCACTCTCAGTGCAGGTGTCAGCACCTTAAAGTGCACTGCTTGATGGTAACTAGTAACTTTGGCACTTTACAGTGTCCAACTGCGCTTGGAACCAGAAAGCTAGAAAAAGTCAGAAAATTATTTCAGCAATACCAACCAGGAGCCCAGCCCACCTGTCTAGTTGCGAAACTTTGGGGAACTGCAATGCAGCTTTGCCTCTGAGAGGTGGAGGTGGGGGGAAAAGAAAACTTTCCCTGCCTGGGGAAAAAAATAAAAGAAAATAAAAGCTCGGTGACAGTTTTGGAAACAAACCAACCAACCTGTTTACAACCTCTGAGAGCTTTGGGTCAAAATGGTCGCAGCATGACTCTTTGCAGTTAATTGGCAGATGGAGTTGTTTGAGGAAATTGTGGAGGTAAAGGCAGATGGAAATGCAGCTCACTTCATGGCAGCAATTTGCATCTTGCTACCATTAGTGTCCTAATGCTACATCGTCCTCTAGGCTACAGGTCATGCAGTGTTTGCTTTCCGACAGCTATGGGCACATAATCCTGAATAATTCAAGTAGCTTAATTTTGTTAATGGTTTTCCTTTAAATTATGAAAAAAAAAAAAAGAAAAAAAAGGCTAGAAGGGGTGTTAGAGGCAGCGGGTTTTGTCTTCCAGACAGATCCGAGTGCTAACACCGTCAGTCTGCCTTTTCCTGGTGCGCGCTCAGCATCGCATCCCCTTTGAGTGGTAAATTGACTTTGTACGCAGAAATTGCTATAAACATACATTTTTGACAATCAAATGTTGCACATATAATTTGTAGCCGAAGGATCAGTTGCCAACCGCTAAAAGTTTGATTTTAATTACATGCTGCTTTCTGCCCCTTGAGTATGTAGATGGTAGCATTACATAAGCGTGGGCTGTACAGCGAGTTTGAAACGACGCCGTTATGACAGAAATGGCAGTTTCGATCCCAGGCTGCGCAGGAAGTGTGACACTTGGCTGACGTGATGTCTGACGTGGGCAGCCACCTTCTTCCCACTCTTCCCGGCTAGAATTGCCTCTGCCTCTGAAGTACACCGTTGCCATGCTTGTGGCTTGAGAGCAGTTTGTCTGCTCACTGGTGTGGACAGGATGGGAAAAGAAGTAGTTTTAGACAGAACGAAGGCATGAGAAAATACAGTGAAAACGTCATTAACATTGGAGTCGTGAAGCAGACAAGCTTAGGAGGATTCGCGCTCGTACACCCCGTCACGCCTGTCTTCCATCACCGAGCGTGCCGCAGTCCCTCTGCGCACGTGCCAGCTCACCGGGACCGGCGCCGCTCCCACGCCGCCGGGAGGAATGGCGTGGAGGAACGGTCGCTTAATAGGGAAATCGACTCCAGGCAGACAAGCGTTACAGTTCTCATCCCAAATGCTTGGTGTTAAATTAAGACGGTAAAAAGAGCTTATCTTCTGTGAGACTTGATGAAACAGAGGTATCTCGTGAGGGCTTCGGGAACTGAGAGCGGTAAAGCAGTGTGTGTCTCTCTTCTGCTTCCTGCATCCTACTCACGGGCGAAGGAAACACAAAATGAAAAATTTCCCTTTGTGCAGCCGGTTCACCGCAGCCGTGCTGACGGCCTGGCGAGGGGCAGTGGGCAACCGGCATCTCTCTTGCCCATTGCAATTAATTTTGTAGCTGCTGGTGACAGTCCAAAATCTCTAGTTCTTATACAGAAGAAATTAAAGGGTAAATTGTTTGCCGAATCCAGACCTTGATCTTCTGCTTTTCCACCCAGCTGGAAAATTCTGGCATCCGTTTTCTGAAGGGAACCAATTGCCAACTGTAGTTTGCATTTGTCAAGCCAGCAAAGCACAGGGCTGAGCCGGGAGGGATGTGCTGCGTCTGCTCAGCTGCTCCTCTGGAGATGTGTGGGACCACTTGCAACCAAAGACCCTCCCAGCACCCAGGGAGTGCACCAAAACCTGACTTCTGGATGGTTTTTCTTTTGCTTCATGGTTTTCTATACCCGATTTCATGGGTCTAACAAGGCAGGTGCTCTTGAAAAGCAGTTTCTGTTGGCTGTGGTCATACTCGAGTATTTATCCTTATGGATAAATGTCCTGCTGACATCTCCTGCCCTTGCTAGCTGAACTCCACTCGTGGTGGTAACTCACGGCCGCGCTGTTGGGCTTGCTGTGAGGTTACAAGGGAGAAGCCTCACGGGTCGCGGGGGATGCCCCACACCCCTGCCCAGCTTACAAACAAGATACAGCAACAAATCAAAGCTGCTGAGCCACTGGCAGAATATTCCATCTCACTTGGTAGATTTAGCACATGGCATTGCTTTGTGGGAACGGTTCTGTGGTTGTGCAAAAGAAATTAGAAATTAACCATTTTAAATTTTTATTTCCATTTTGGGTTTTTTTCCCCCTTGTCTTTTTTCCCTGCATAGCTGCACGGTGCAGCCGCGTGTGGAGATCCGTAATGCCAGTAATAACTGGTCTTCGTACTTCTCCAGTGCCTGCACTGTGACAGTTTTCACACCTTACAAGCATTCATTTATTGGTGTTATCATAGTGCCCCAAAGCGTGCTCGGCACATGCACGACGTAATCAGAGGCACCTCCCTCGGGGTGCATCCGCTGCGAGATGCGACCGCGATGGCGACGTTTGTGCTCTTGCTCGGCGAGACGCTGTAAAAACCCGCCTGTCGTGGGTGAAGGACTCGGGGGCTGCGCTCCGCCGGGTGGAGGGCAGCGGGTGGCGAACGGACGGGGCTGTAGCTCCGTTCCCTGTTAGCCCGATGCGTGGAGTAGATGATCTGACATGAAGTTATAACTTGTTATTATAAGCCAGGAGGAAGATTTTCCTCCCTCTCCCTTTCTCCCAAGCCGTAGCAGATACGAGGTTTTGAGTCCTGTGCCCCAGATTCCGTTCTGGGGCAGCGCTCCATGGCTTTGGACACACGTGACTCTTCTGGTAGCTCTCAGTGCCTACCTGTCAGCATGACCTTATATTCCACATCGCTCGGCAGTGCTGGATCCCTGCCTCTCCCACTGCCAGCCTGTGAGGTTTTCAGTGTTGATGCCTGTCCCGACGCGCGACAAGCAGCACCTTTTGCAGCGGAGGTTCCGCACTGCCCTGACTGCTCTGTCAGCATCAATTATTTTTTCAGCTAACCAGACCCCTCTAAACTCCCGTTTTGGTGCAAAGCTTTTACACCTGCTGTTACAAGGGATGTGTTTGCCAGCTGGAGTTCAGGGAACTGAATTTCAGGTTTCCGGCCTTGCACAGTCTCTGTTGTCACCTGCGGTCCTTCTGCTGCCGGCCAGGACAGGGACCTTGTCCTGTTTGCTCTGCGGGATCACTGGGAGCAGGATGGGTGTGTCCGTCACCTCCCTTGCGAAATGCTTTCTTTTACTTAGGGCGATGAATTGCTAATCCAGCTTCCTTGAGATTATTGCAATGATAAACAAAATAGCAGTAAAAAGTAGGTAGGAGACTGAATCTGCAAAATGTAAAGGGGGTTGTGGATCACAAACTCTCTTTTTTTTTCTTCACAGATTAAGTTTCACTTCCATGTCTCCAGGCAGCAATCAGCTTGATCCAACAGCTGTTTTGAAGGTTTATGGTGCAGTGCTTTTATTCTCCGTATTCTTGGGTTTGTATATTTGTATTTCAGTGTAGTTTACGGGGATGGCTTGAATTCTTGGTTCAGCTCTCTGTGACTGCTTGGCTTGATTCCTCTCGTTGACACCGACACAAATCTGCTGTCACTCATGTTAATGCAAAACTGGGGATGCAGAGGAAATAAGATTTGCCAAATTTTACCATTGTGTTGATTGAATAAATTGGTATCTCTTTGACTTATTTAACCAACTTTTCATAACTAGCTTGTCTAGCCAACGGTTGCCACTGTCCAGTGGACAAGTGGCATCAAGCTGATGGAGTAGCTGACAAATACGATGTTGGATTCAACCCTCAGCTGGTGTCATCCCTGTGGATACCTAAGGGGAAGCTGGTCTAACTTTTTTCAGCGATATATAACGACTTCTACCTCTTGTGTAAACGTGAGCCTGCTTCTTCGCGCTTGTAGATTACAGTTCTCTAGAATTATAATAAAATTTACAATTTTCTAATAAAATACAACCTTTGTAGTACACTAAACAGATGTCAGGTGCTTTCTGCATAAATGAATTTTAAAAGCATTTAATAAACCAACTGCACTTAGAATTTGAATGAGAGAAAAATATTGGTTTTGATCATAATCAGTCGTGCACATTTCTAGCAGCATACATACTACAAGGCCTACTCGTAAAATGCAATTAACCTTGCAATCTGTATGTATATCTCATAGTTTTAATATAATGGGGTTAAATATTAATTTGATTAGTGGCTTCAGAATTTCTCAGAAATGCGCCTCCTTTATTTTACAGCTTTTATAGTGGGCAGAGATAACAGGTGTGAAGTATTGCGAGTATTCAGAATAAGCCCTGAATGACCTCTAATTTGAATTTAAGTCATGACTGAACAGGGACTTTAAATGTCAGGATGGCTGTTATGCTGAAATAGAGAAAGAGATGTGGCATTTGGAACGATTGGGGCCATCACCACGCTTCTGCCTTGGGCGAGTCTGTGAGTAAACGTTCCATCAGCGGAGCCAGGCGCGGCTGGCGCCGGCCGGGGAGGCACGTGCGGGCGCGGAGGGGCCGGCACGCCGCGGCCCCTTGGCGGGGCACCGGAGCGGTGGTGCACAGAATCACACAGAATCACAGAATCACTAGGTTGGAAAGGACCTTTAAGATCATCAAGTCCAACCATCAATCCAGAACCACCATGTCCCCTAAACCATGTCCTGAAGTGCCACATCCACACGTTTTTTGAACACTTCCAGGGATGGCGACTCCACCACCTCCCTGGGCAGCCTGTTCCAATGCCTGACCACCCTCTCAGTGAAGAAATTTTTCCTAATATCCAATCTAAACCTCCCCTGGTGCAACTTGAGGCCATTTCCTCTTGTCCTATCACTAGTTACTTGGGAGAAGAGACCAACACCCTCATCGCCACAACCCCCTTTCAGGTAGTTGTAGAGAGCGATAAGGTCTCCCCTCAGCCTCCTCTTCTCCAGACTAAACAACCCCAGTTCCCTCAGCTGCTCCTCATAAGACTTGTGCTCCAGACCCCTCACCAGCTTCGTTGCCCTTCTCTGGACACGCTCCAGCACCTCAACATCCTTCTTGTAGTGAGGGGCCCAACACTGAACACAGGATTCAAGGTGCGGCCTCACCAGTGCCGAGTACAGGGGCACGATCACTTCCCTACTCCTGCTGGCCACACTAGTGCTGATACAGGCCAGGACGCTGTTGGCCTTCTTGGCCACCTGGGCACACTGCCGGCTCATACTGAGCCGGGTGTCAACCAGCACCCCCAGGTCCCTTTCCGCTGGGCTGCTCTCCAGCCGCTCCTCCCCAAGCCTGTAGCGTTGCATGGGGTTGTTGTGGCCAAAGTGCAGGACCCTGCACTTGGCCTTATTAAACCTCATATAGTTGGCCTCTGCCCATCGATCCAGCGGTGCAGGGTCATCTCCCGTCCCTGCGACCAGGACTGCCTCGGCCACCTGACGTTAACGGCTTTCAGCCATCAGCTGACGACAGCGGAGGGGGGCTCTGCCGGGGAAACTGCGCTCATAGCTGAACTGCGCCTGCCACCTTCTCGTCTCCTCTTGCTGGAGGGGCGGCACCGTGCAAGGCCTGCTGCTTTCATGGCGTCGCCTCCTGTGGCTTTCGGGACACCTGGACAGTGCAGCGAATGACCGACCACGCTGACTTTTGGGGTTTGTGGACAGATTTGCTGCTCTGTGAGTTTCTGCGGGTAAAATGTTGCTGCTAGTCCAGAGCAAAGATCAAAGTCCCGGGCTGTAACCCCAGTGTTAGAGGTTAGGTCTTTTCTTGGGGGCAGGGGGTACGGAGGGTGACCACAGCCAGGGTGGGGACGAGGGACCTGCTGCAGCGCAGCGGCGGTACCGGGGGTGGATGGCACCTGGCTGACGAACACCACGCATCGTTCAGAGCTGGTCGACTCGGACTGGGCTGTGTCCCCCGCAAGCGTGTTTGTGAACGGCAGCCGCCCTGTCCCCATCGCACGGAGCCATGGGCTTCCCTCCTGCACGGCGAGGGAGACCAGGGCCTCCCGCTGCGACACATCTGCGTTCTTCTGCCCCACTCAGCGTGGGGGGAATTTCGTCCTGAACAAAACCAGCGTAAACACGTGGTGTGTGAAACGGAGGAGCAAAGTTAGGACGTCAAGCGGTGGATGAGATGTATGCATGCACGTCAGGAGGAGACTGCCGCTCTGAGTCGGCCCTTTAGCTTTTGAAAGTAAACGTGGGAACAGAACAAGTTTAGCGTAATGCTGCGAAGAGGTAAACGGTTTTGTCACTATTTTGATCATGGGAGATGATGGGCAGAAGTCCTGAATCACCCCCTCAGTGGCTGCCAGTGTTTTGTGCTGTGGACAGAAGAGTGAAAGATGGACACTACTGGAGGAACAGAGAGCCAGCAGAGAAACCTTTATTGAAGGAGAGGTTGGTGAGCATGTCAAAGAAGGGGCAGGACTGAACAAAAACCTGGGAACAGAATGTCGCTGTTAAATTTAAAACAGGGCATTGTATTCCGTAACTTATATTTACAAATTGAGGAAGGAAAAATAACAGTCTGAACAGTGACCTGGATGGACATGCTGGGATGTAGACGATTAGCACGTAGCGTTGCTCGAAGACCATGAGGGGGGTGTTTTTCATCAGAAAATGCTGCTTTAAAAAAAAAAAAGGTTAAGAATTGGTTTTGGCATTTTGCAAGTCAAATATTTAATATCTGAAATGAATTTTGAAAAACTAAAAGTAATGGATGTCTGAAGAGGATGCCTGAAGTCAGGGAATAGAAACTGCAGACCCAGTAAAATGAGTTTGGAATTCAAATGAAGATGTAAGTGGGAGAAGGAAACCTTGGTGTGATGTGTGGTCCTGCGGAAGGATGGAAGGACAGCCTTTGGAGTTAGAGAAAGCTGAGTGCTCCCCTGGGAAATGCCTCCATGTGTGACTAGGGAGGGCAGTACTGGCACTCTTGGTTATACCAAGAAGCCATAATTATTCTACTCCAAACCACTTCCACTAAAGCATTTTACCTGTTGAGACATTAAGTAGTTTTGAA
This sequence comes from Phaethon aethereus, assembly GCF_964289735.1. NCBI lineage: Eukaryota > Metazoa > Chordata > Aves > Phaethontiformes > Phaethontidae > Phaethon > Phaethon aethereus. The sequence goes on from NC_138579.1 coordinate 1,891,121, forward strand.
ATGAAAAATTCTGCAAGCAAGTCAAAAAGAAGCAAGCTGAGATGAAACAAAACTGCCCAGTTCGTAGTGGAACTGATTGCCATCAGTGGAAAGTAGTGCTTTATATTTCAAGGTAGTTTGCTATGGATGGGTAAAGCCCTGACAAATCTAGATTTTTAAACTATGTGTGGCCATGAAAATCCCAACAAACACGCTTCGTGTTCAGAGAGATCTGTAAACACTGCTGTTTGTGCATGTAGTTTTTCTATGAAACTTTAGGGAAAAACAAGTGTGTAGAATTAATGTTTGCCTTATTGAAATGGCATTTACATGGATAAACATGGCATTTTCCAATGGGGAAGTGATTAATGACGAGGAAATACAGCCTATCTCTGCTTATCTGTTTTGGATATTATTGATCTCTGCCAGTGGGTTACCCATGACCATGGTCACTTTGACGTGAACCTTCTCCGTGCTCATTTTAACAGTCTATTTATCAGCGACAGGACTATCAATAACTGCATGAACTGTTTGTCTTATCACCATTTTCTCCATAATAACAAACCTTTAATTTTCTCTCCTCCTACAGAAGAACTGTTGTGAAGGTTCAAAGCTTACGTTTCAACTGCGCTGTTGCAGTTAAGCAGTCTATTATTCTTCAGAAATTGCTCTACAGAGCTATTAACATGTACATCTACTACTCAGAAGTAATGAGATAAAAGAAGCTGATGGGCCAGGGTAGGGAAGGTGGTGGCGTGTTACGATGCGCGCTCTGATTTCATTACGGGAACCTCTTGTTTGTCGTTTTCATGAAGAATCTTATTATAGAAAGGTGAAAACCAGGAATAATTAACATGGTCTTTTATAAGGGCTGGGTTGTTGAATTTTTCAATGACACTAACAAGATTTCTTTAATCCAGCGTTTCACAAGACAAAGGACAGGATAATATGTTCTCCTGGGAATTCAAGCTGGGTAAGATGGAATTGAAAGAAAATTGCAAGATGTGTTTCCTGACATCTCCGTATTTCCAGCCTTGCTTACGAGGAGGGAGGGACCCCTGGGTGGCTGACGGCAGCACTCTCCCGCCTCTGCAGCTTCTGCTGTGGGCGGCTTGCCTGGTCCAGAGCATCACGGAGTGTTATAGGGCATTATCTGCTGGGGCTTTTCTTTCCTCTGTTTGGCGCATGGCCTGCAAGCTCGCCAGAAGGTGAACACTTTGTTTCTACTTTCTGTTTAAAAGAAGTTTAATTAATCATTTATCTCATTTCGTTATTAGAGGTGCTATTGCCATTGTCTGGACTACTTCTAGCTACGTTTGAGAAATTCTCTGTATATACACTCACAGCCTTTAAACCGCCATTAATGACAAGATTTATATAGCTATATAAATAACCTGTCCCTTTTCAATCATTACACTTTTGGGACTTTGAAGATCTGTCTCTGATGAGCAGTCTAATAAAAGGGCATGGGGAAATGTAATTCACTCACTAATAATTGGTGATGTGCTCTGCTAAGCGTCTAAAGATCAAGATCTACAGAAAAGTTTTGAAAAAGAATCCAAGCTGTCATTTGTCTTTAATCAGGAGCTCCAGGGCATCTGATGATAAGAACAAAACCCATGTGCTTCCTGTCTGCAGCATTGCTTTGTAAAACACCCTAAAAACTCAAACCACACCCCGGCTCACTCTGAGGAACCTGTCCCCAGCCTCACAGTTCACCGTCCAGGTCTGGATTTGTCGAGCCGAAGGGAGGTCCTCATGGACAGCACAGCTCCACAGACCTCGGGGGAAGTTCACTGCAGGCAAATTTTAACATAGCTTCAGTTTTGGCACGGTTAATCGTTATAAGGCACTGGCCGCACGCACATCTCGTGTTTGTGAGATGGCGGCAGCGCACGGTGGCCACAGAGCTGAGCCCTGACGGCAATGCCGGGTCCCCATGGGGAGAGAAACCGGGCTGTCTCCCCACAGCAGTGCGAGTAACTACACCTGCAAGCTCCTGGAGCCTTCTCAGCCGGCTTTTCATCTCCAGTTGCATCTTGGGTTGTGACTCTGCAGGTTTCATGTTTGTTTATTATTTCTTTATTATTTTTTATTTTTTATTCATTTATATATATTCTTTTATATATATCGGCAGAAGATGATTTTCCAGTACTGATTAGCTGGGGGAGGGTGTGGAGAAGTTGTGAAGTCTTTTAAAGTTCAGCACTGCTCCACTGATGCTCGTGATTGATAGAGAAGAGAGCACTGCCGCGGAGATGTGATAGATCTGAGAGCTTGGAAAAACGGACTTTGCTGCAGTTTTTTAATAGGTTGAGTTTGCATTTGTCAGGGTCCCAAAAGGGATGTTGCAATGATCAAGATGAGAACCCTGCTGATAGTCTCACCTGTGTGGGTGGATGTGAAGAGTGGTAACTGAGATTATTCAAGAGAAGAAAAAGCGAGCAAGTATTAGATACTTTCTAGATATGAGTGCTCACCCTGGTTTCTGGACTTGGGGGAGAAGCTTTATGCAGTGACTGTGAAGAGAGTATTTAGCAATCTTGGAGAGGGATGGTGGGACTAGAGCTAAAGAAGGTGCTGGGGAAGATGCTGCCGTATGGATGGAGCAGGACAGAAGCAGAGGACAGATCGGATCTGGGCAAGTGCTTATGGGTGGAGTCAGAAAACTCATTAATGGCACAAACGGGGCAGGACAGAAAGGAGGATGGGGCTGTGTCACACATGCAGGGCAAGGACAACCAAAAGTCCCATGCACACCACATCAGGGAACAGGGTGCCTAGGAAGAGGTTGGAAAGGCTCTGTCTGTGCCCCCTGTGCCGGAGGTGGAGGAGCTTAGAATCATAGAATCGTAGAATAGTTTGGGTCAGAAAGGACCTTTAAAGGTCATCTAGTCCAGATTAGATCTAAGGAAGAAATTTTTCATAAGGCTGGTAAAACACTGGCCCAGGTTGCCCAGAGAGGTGGTGGATGCCCCATCCCTGGAAACATCCCAGGTCAGATTGGACGGGGCTCGGAGCAACCTGCTCTGGTTGAAGATGTCCCTGCTCACTGCAGGGGGTTGGATTAGGTGGCCTTTGAAGGTCCCTTCCAACCCAAATCATTCTATGATTCTTGATTCTATGATTCTATGAAGGTGTCCTTCCCAAGGGTGAAATATTTGAAATATTTGTCCTGCGCCACCCCTGAACATAGACAGATGGAGAGAGCTCTTTGCAGCTAGACTGCGCTGGACAACCTAAATATCCCGGTCAAAGGATGGCTGTGTGCCTTTGTAACATACTGCCAGGAGAGCTGAAGCCTGGTGAAGCATAAGAAGCATTATAAAACTTATCTTCATCTTTAATCCTTTTCCCCAGGACAGCCTAAAAATTACTTCAGAAAGGCTTTTGTCACGTTGAACTGACCTACGGAGCAGCGGTAAGACAACCAAGTGGGATCCACCACCAACTGCTACTCGCTGATGAATTTTTCCTTTACTGAGGATGACGGTGCAGAGCCAGAGACACTGCAGTGGGTTACGGCGGGGTTGGGTCAAAACGATTCTCCATCACTCCTGTGCTGTGTGTAGCACTGAGATTTGGTGCGTCAGGGCTGGACATTTATTAACGTCGGTGTTGATGCACAGGCTTTGCCTTCCTGAGAGCATACGGAATATCAGCGTGCAGCGCCCCAGAGTCTGTTGTCGTGCTGAGAAGTGCGGTGGGCCCATGTATTTTGGTCATAATTCTTGTGCTATCAGGGAATAATGCGTAGGGAACACCAGTTGCCAGTTACAAATTAAAGTGGAAGTTAATAGCCTCCTTTGGAATGAAATCATCTGAAGTTCAGTATTACAGAGCACCTTCTAACCCAAGCTATCATTTTATTCCAAGTGCTTAAACAGCTGCATTTGTATATCAAAATTTCACTGTCAATTCGATTGCTTGTACCATTATCTTTTGCCCTTAAAATGGCTGCAAATGCTTCTCCAGCCACTTAGCCTAACCAGGCCGTGTCCTGCCACAGCACTGAGCTATAAGCCAAGATGGTGGCTTCTCTGACTATCTGGTAGATTGTATTTAGAAATGCTAAACCCAGCAAACTGCAAAACCAAATTATGTCTCTGTAGCATGCATATGTGTTCAGGACATTTCAAGGGAGCAGTGGTACAGCCGGCCTCCTCGGGTGAAGGGGTGGGGGTATGGTCAGATTTAGAGGGCTGTTTGCAGACTGATTTGTGATACACACATTGGCTTAGAATCACAGAATCACAGAATCATTAACGTTGGAAAAGACTTTTCAGATCATCAAGTCCAACTGCCAACCCAACACCACCGTGCCTAACACCACCATGCCCCTAGAACTAAGACTTAATGAAGGGTGTGTTTGTAAAATATTTATTCATCTCTTGCTGGCAAATTTCTAATGTGTAATTTTCAGGTCTTTACTTTTTGCCTCCCAACAGCAGCTGTCTGAACTCCAAGACCCTCGCCAGCCCCTTTCTGGGGCGGCCTCACACCCCGAGTCCCGGCAGCAGGTTACAAGGTGATGCCATCACTCCCTGCACGTCACGCCCCGGGTTCCTGCAGGACCTTGCAGCGGAGTTAAGAGGCCGTGGGACCAACACTGGTGGTGACCATGGTTGCAAGCGCTGCGGCGGGCAGGGGCCCAGCGTCGGCCCCCGCACTGCCCGGCTGGTGTAGAGCCGCAAGCGCTCGGCACGGCAGCAGCCTGCTGTGGGGGGGAGCGGGGTGCTGCAGGCTGCTGGCCCCATGCGCAGCCCCCGGTGCCGCTGGGGGGTGAGGGGCCGGTGATCTCGTGTACCAAGGTACCACGCAGAGCCACATGTGACATTTTCTAGTGCCCCTGAGGCGCTGCATGCCCCATACATAGAATCATAGAGGCATTTAGGTTGGAAAAGTCCTTTAAGGGCCTCAAGTTGCAACAGGGGAGGTTTAGACACTAGGTATTAGGAGAAATTTCTTTCCTGAGAGAGTGGTCAAACACTGGCACAGGCTGCCCAGGGAGGTGGTGGAGTCACCATCTCTGGAGGTATTCAAAAAACGGGTGGACGTGGCACTTCAGGACATGGTTTAGTGGGCATGGTGGTGTTGGGTTGACGGTTGGACTTGATGATCTTAAAGGTCTTTTCCAACCTTAATGATTCTGTGATTCTATAAGGTCATCGAGTCCAACCATAAAATACAGTCAACGCTAAAGCTGACACAGGGTTTTTGTCCCCTGACAACTGAAGAAATCCCTGTTCACAATCACTCACTTAAAACACACCAAACAAGCAGTTTGGCGGGACAGCAGCCATTTTGCCAAGGGGCTGCCCTGGCCTCGCTGCCCACCTGCCTGCTTGCCAGCATCCGTGCCTGCCTGTGTTGTAGCCCGGTCGCTCTCACGAGTTCAGGGGAGCTGCCTGCACGTGAGGGCAGCATTGGCAGGGCCTCGGCATGGGGACCCCCGAGCTGTCCACGGTGCAGGAGGGCTAGGGCAGGCGCTGTGGAGCTGCCCGGGATGTGGCTCCCCTGCCCCGCAGCCGCCAGGCAGCATCCAGCCAGCTCAGACCCTTTCGACACTGCGGTTTTGATCGGGGTCTGTTCACACCATTCTTCATAACGAAGTACGATTAAAACTGAGCATTTCGCAAAGTACCTGGTGAGCTTGCGTAAAGCAGACACTTCATTTAATGGCTGTCGCTTTTACTGCAGAATCATAAACTTCTGCGGAAATGATGTGCAAACTGTTGTAACTAGGAAGCGTGTGGAAGAACGTGTTTGGGTCAGCCGTGGTTTGAGCTAAGCGCTGAGGTGTGCATTGAATGTTGCTGCTGTGGAGTCGTAGCTCCTGGGTTTAACATAAGGGAGGTTGTTATGCTTAGGCAACTGCCAAAACTGAATTATGCTAGTCGTTATGTTTCTGATAAGAGAAATGCTTTTAGCAAATTTAATTAGGGAGCTGCAAACTTTTTAAAAATTTAAATTAGCTCATTGACAGTGAAACTAGAAATTATATGTGAATAGATTACAGCTTGTTTTCAAGTATTAATAATTGTTTTACCGATCCAAAAATAATACAGTTTGCATTTTGCAGTCTGGCTAAAAAACCCTGTGCCACGTAGCAGTGTTTTGGATCCAGCCAGGCAGCGGTGACGCAGCACGCCTTGCAGAGCGGCTCCGGCAGTACAGCTTGGGGGAGAAGGGGACTGGGAAGGGAGGTGGGACTTCAAGTGTGCTTGGAAGACTTTGAAAGGGCGCGTTGGGCAGGGATTTCCCCTTTGCTCTCCCCAGGCACATTAACCCCTCGCAGCAGTGCAGGACGTCAACCAGCAACCTGGTGGAACCTCAGGAATTTCCTTCCTCTGGGCACTTGTCCATCTCTGCCACCTTCCCATCCAGTAGCCCCCATCCAAGCCCTTTTACTTCTGGGCTGTCACACTTGCTGTGAGCTGGGATCTCACTATCCCAGCATCCTAAATCCCACTGCCTGTCATTGCTATCCGAACGTGAATCAATAGGATCTTGACATTTTCGCCGAGCTCCTCTGTTGAGGTATTTAACAACTTTTCATATCTAAGAATGCTTAAGTAAGCATGCTATAACGTGCAAAAGGTGATGATCCCATTACTTTGGAACATTGTGTGTTTTTATGTCCTGCATTCCTGGAGAGGTACAAAACCCGCCAGAGCCAGGGAGAAGTCAGCCAGTTGCCTTGATTGTCTTTTACACCCCTAATCTGCATTTCTTCATGGGCCGCTCTTTGTTTTGGAGGTCCCTTAGTAACGAAATTGTGGCAAGATGTCTGTAGCCCTTTCTACTCTCTGTCAGGGAGAAAGTAAGCAAAAAGCCACAGAGAAGGGCTGAAGCAAAGCAGAGACCTGACCAGCATCAGTGACACAGTCGGTCTCTGACGGGTGGGCCGATATTAAGCAGAGTAGTAAGGATGGATGAAAGAAGTAATAGAAAGAAAGAAATAGCTTTGTGGATGTTTATGGGGATTTCCTCCAAGTCCCAGATGTGGCAGGAGAACAAGTAGCAAAGTCTTTTTCACATTATCCTTCTGAGAACAGTCATGGAAGTTTTCTCTGTTTCAGCAGAGAAAACAGTAACTGGATCCCTCTGTAGCTTGCTTTTCTCAAGGGTCACAGAATCACAGAATCACAGAATCACTAAGGTTGGAAAGGAACTTCAAGGTCATCAAGTCCAACCATTAATCCAGTGCCACCATGTCCCCTAAACCATGTACTGAAGCACCACATCCACATGTTTTTTGAACATTTCCAGAGATGGCGACTCCACCACCTCCCTGGGCAGCCTGTTCCAATGCCTGACCACCCTCTCAGTGAAAAATTTTTCCTAATATCCAATCTAAACCTCCCCTGGTGCAACTTGAGGCCATTTCCTCTCGTCCTATCAGTAGTTACTTGGGAGAAGAAACCAACATCCACCTCACCACAACCCCCTTTCAGGTAGTTGTAGAGAGCGACAAGGTCTCCCCTCAGCCTCCTCTTCTCCAGACTGAACACCCCCAGTTCCCTCAGGTGCTCCACATCAGACTTGTGCTCCAGACCCCTCCCCAGCTCCGTTGCCCTTCTCTGGACACGCTTCAGCACCTCAACGTCCTTCTTGTAGTGAGGGGCCCAACTCTGAACACAGGATTGAAGGTGCGGCCTCACCAGTGCCCAGTAGAGGGACACAATCACTTCCCTACTCCTGCTGGCCACACTATTCCTGATACAGGCCAGGATGCTGTTGGCCTTCTTGACCACCTGGGCACACTGCTGGCTCATATTCAGCCGGCTGTCAACCAGCACCCCCAGGTCCCTTTCCGCCGGGCAGCTCTCCAGCCACTCCTCCCCAAGCCTGTAGCGTTGCATGGGGTTGTTGTGGCCGAAGTGCAGGACCCTGCACTTGGCCTTATTAAACCTCATGCAGTTGGCCTCTGCCCATCGATCCAGCCTGTCCAGATCCCTCTGCAGAGCCCTCCTACCCTCCAGCAGATCAACACTCCCACCCAACTTGGTGTCATCTGCAAACTTACTGAGGGAACACTCGATCCCCTCATCCAGGTCTCAATAAAGATATTGAACAAGATCGGCCCCAGAACCGAGCCCTGGGGAACACCGCTTGTGACCGGCTGTCAAAGGCAGGCTTCAGTTGCCCTAATCTCTGCTCATGGCCATCCTGCTGTCTTTCTGTTGGGCTCGGTTCCTGACCATCCCCGTGTCTGTCTCCTGGGCTTTCTCCATGATGCCAGTATCTCCCCAGAGCCAGTGGCCCCACAATATATCCTGTCACAGGTGCCAAATGGAACAGATTCCTTCCTGGGACCTGCTGTGCACTCCCGCATGGTGCTGCTGCAGTGTGTGGTTGACCTTCATGTCTGCAAGGGCATCCCGCTGGCTCCTGTCCGACCTGCCCACCAGCAGGTCTGAGCTGCCAGAGCAGCTGGGCTATGCAGCACCTTCACGGGGAGAGTGAGTAGTTTATCTGATCACCAAAAATGTTTATGCCCACAAAAAAGTAAAAGAGACACAGAGATGGAAGTAGAAAGAGAGACAAAGTCTAACGCTGGTTTCTGCTTTGTTCTGCCCCCATTTTTTTCCCCAAAAATAAATCATAAGCAAGCACCTCTGATTATAACTATGACATCAGGTATTATTAAATAATATTGGTTCTTCGGTCTCTGTTGTTGAGGAAAAGCAGGTTTTCCTTGATGACTTCTCTGTGTAATAGTCAAAAGTTTTGCATTATTGTAATTAGTGACTTAAACTTGTCTTTATAAGTTAATTATTTAAGAGCTTACTTTAAAAAGCATTTGCCTTCAGAATTTTATATCAACTGCAAGCTCTAGCTAGCTCGTATACTCACTAGCAGATAATGACCTAAAAATTAACAAAATTATACGCTTATGCAGTCCATTCACTCACTCTGTGAGTCAATTATTCTCCCCTGTGGATGCAGGAGGATAAGAATACTAAATTGAATCTGTGACCTGAAGGGCAGGGAGAAAGGAATGTGTTTGTTTAATGTTAAAAGAAAAAAGCACCCATTCCTTCTACTAGCCGCTGCTTGGAGAGTATATGCATATTTCAACAGGAGCATTTCATGAGGTTCTTGGATCTCTTTCCTCCAGTCTTGCTGTATCTTTTCTTTGTAAATTTAATGCTAGCTGGAGCAGATTCTATGTCTGGAGTACACAACCCAAATTTTAGACTCCGTGGCAGATGAAATACATTAAAAATCATAGAATCGTAAAATCATAGGAACATGGGATCATAGAATAGTTGGGGTTGGAGGGGACCTTTAAATAATAATAATCATTCAATTGGAAGGGACCAGGGTCATCTGGTCCAACCCCCCTGCCATGAGCAGGGACATCTTCAACTCGAGCAAGTTGCCCAGAGCCCCATCCTACCTGACCTGGGATGTTTCCAGGGATGGGGCATTGACCACCTCTCTGGGCAACCTGGGCCAGGGGTTCACCACCCTCGTGGGCAAAAGTTTCCTCCTTGTATCTTGTCTGAATCTGCCCTCTTTTAGTTTTAAACCATCACCCCTTGTCCTATCGCTACAGAACCTACTAAAAAGCCTGTCCCCATCTTTCTCCTCAGCCCCTCTCAGCCCTGGCAGCTGCAGGAAGGTCTCCCCGGAGCCTTCTCTGCTCCAGGCTGAGCCCCCCCAGCTCTCCCAGCCTGTCCTCCCAGCAGAGCTGTTCCAGCCCTCGGAGCGTTGCTGGGGCCTCCTCTGGCCCCGCTCCAGCAGGTCCGTGTCTCTCCTGTGCCGAGGGCTCCAGAGCTGGACGCAGCACTGCAGGGGGGTCTCCCCAGAGCGGGGCAGAGGGGCAGAACCCCCTCCCTCGCCCTGCTGGCCACACGGCTTTGGGGGCAGCCCAGGACACGGTTGGCTTCTGGGCTGCGAGCGCACATTGCCGGCTCATGTCCAGCTTTTCACCCACCAGGACTCCCAAGTCCTTCTCCATGGGGCTGCTCTCCATCCCTTCACCCCCAGCCTGTGCTGATACTGAGGGTTGCCTCAACTCAGGTGTGGGACCCTGCACTTGGCCTTGTTGAACCTCATAAGGTTCACGTGGGCCCATTCCTTGAGCTTGTCCAGGTCCCTCTGGATGCCATCTCATCCCTCAGGCATGTCAACCGCGCCACTCAGCTTGGTGTCATCTGCTAAGGTTTGGTTATATTAATGAACATTAACATATAATTGGCATAGATTTTAAATGCCCAGTCTAAAGTCCCCATGGAGTTTGGGTGGATATTTGGTCCCAGCCTGCCTGCAGGACCCTAGTGCAGCAGGGAGAGCCATGCTCCCCATGGTGTGTGTTATGGCCTTTGCTGTTACACAGTAAGAAATTTCTGAGAAGTGAGTATGGCCTGTGACATATGCAGAGATGTAGACCCTGTATATTGGTTTAGTTTGCTTCTCTGCTGACGATTCATTCTTAGAAAGAAGACTAAATCAAGCTCTCAACTCTGCTTTAAGAGCTTGTTCCTCTTTTCAGACTTTTTTTTTTTCCTCTTTGCACTGAACTTTACGCAGTTACCCACTGATGAGGCACGTAAGTAGATGATGTTGCCCATATCTGGGAACGGGAGAAATGCCAGAAGGTAGCTTCCCCAGCACAGCCTAGGCTGGCTGATGTGGAGCAGTTTGGCTGGTGCAAAATGCAGATGTGAGCAGTGTTTTCTGTGCTGCCTCCCACTCCCAGCCCATCTCTGTGCTCCCCCGTTGTGCGCTTTCCCTGGACTGCTGGTGCTTTGGCTTTGCATTGCATGAAAGCATCGTCCTCTTCTCAGTTAGCCCCGTTGAGTGAGGGGTCTCGGTGGTCCAGGGACTGAGGGGATGTCTGCCTCATTTTTGCATTTATCTCAGATGTGAGCCATGCCAACTGGAAGCTGCCTGTGCTCAGCAGAGATGAGACAAAGATGTGTGTGTGCAGTGGGGATCAGTTTAATATTTCCAAGCAGATTACCATAATGCCTTAGGATTACTTTTAACTTCGTGTAGAAAGGCGCAGAAAAAGCAACAGGGCCAGGAGGATGAGTTTTCTCTGTGTCATGTTGGGCATGGTAGGGCTTGGATGGGGAAAGTGGACATGGAAAACCATAGAAGGGGTTTTCTTTGTGGGAGGGAAGGGATGTTCCTTAGCTGTTTTGGAAGCTCTGATCATTGACATCTCTTCTCATTGGACTAACCATTGCAGTACGGGGCTCTCCAGCTCCCACTGAAACGTGTGGTGTACAAGGTGCCAAACAGCAAGAGAAAAAGCAGTTCTGGGATCTACTTACGCTGAGCAAAGCTTTGGGTGCATGCTGTCTGGCACAAGACGACCCCAGTAAAGCCCACGGACTACGTACAGCCTGCCAGGCCGATTCACCCAGCACTGCTGGGCTGTGGTGGTGTGCAGCAGCCCGGCCATCTAATGAAATGTTTGAAGTGCCTCGTGATCTTTCTTGCTTGAAATGTGATTTTGTGCTTTTGTTTATTTTTTACCAGATTGGATGTGGGGCAAGAGTCACAGACTGGTTGAGGTTGGAAGGGACCTCTGGAGGTCATCTGGACCAACCCCCTGTTCCAGCAGGGCCACCTAGAGCCAGTTGCTTAGGAACATGTCTGGTTGGGTTTTGAGTATCTCCAAGGATGGAGACTCCACAGCTTCTTTGGGCAACCTGCGCCAGAGTTTGACCACTCTCAAAAGAAAAAAGCATTTTCTTGTGTTCAGACAGAATTTTATATTTTTTAATTTGTACCTCTTGTCCCGTCAGTGGGCACCGCTGAGAGGAGCCTGGCTCCGTCATCTTCATTCCCTCCCTCCAAGCATTTATCCAGGTGGATAAGATCCCCCTGTATTAAAATATTTGCAAGTGTGGCTTGCAAATTACAGTGGCACTGGGGCAGGGTAATCTGTAATGAACTCCAGAGCCACAGTGACACAGACTGATCCCTCTAAATAAAAAACCTACAGTGTGCAAAGTTTCTTTGGGGATTTTCTCTTTCTGTCAGAAATGTCTTTGAGAGTAAAATCTTGTAAGGTTCATTTGCTGGGGGCAATGGGTTAGTGTGCTTCTGTGGGAGAAATAGATGAATAGTGACTAAGTGTGAATGATCCTGAGAAATAGCCTGCTTAATTGACAAACTCAAGGTAAGTCTTTTTTCTTGTACGCAGTAAAAGAAAGATGAGCGCTTAAATTCTGCAGTGTCGTGCTTCAGGCACATTACGGGCAATTTTGCTGGTCACATGTATTATATGCTGAAGGTCATGAGTACAATTCTGTGTTTGATCTTCCTGATGATGGAAAAGGCCAGAGAGGTGTTGGGGCTGTGATAAACTGTGTTGGTTAGAGCGATCTCCCCCATAAGTAAGGAAAATTCTAGTTATGCTAGAAAAGCTCCAGGCATAAGGATTGTCTGGTGAATACCTGGGGAAGGCAAAGCTGTGACTGGTAATCCAAGGAAAAAATAGGAATTTTGCTTTCGTCCTTGTGGAAAGGATTAATTTATTGATACGTGTCAGGGGAAGAAATGTCTTTTTAAGATTACCTGCAGGTGATAAAACAAACAGAACACGAATCCTCCGAAGCTGTGTTGCAGATATGCCATTCTTTGTGATTGTTAGAAAAGTTCAAGCAGTGAAATATGGACATCTGCATCACCTGAGCACAGAGAGAGATATGAAAAGGTGACGTACTTCACAGAAAAGACCAGAGTGACTGCAAAACACTGAACATGTCAAGATACTCTGCCAGCACTCCATGTTTCCAAATGAAGAGCAGCAGATTCTGCCAAAGAGGTGTATTTGTATAAACTTGGCAAATAAGCTATTAAGGACCAATTTGTGCCAACATTACTCAGCACTGCGAAGTGTTTTATTAGAGGCTGAGCTGGGCTCTGCTTTGTGAGCAGCTGGAGCAGCTCAGAAGTTACCAGGTGCAGCTGGACGTCACCACCGCGACGGCGAACGCTCGCCGATCTGCTTCAGCGCACGCTCCGCCAGATAGATTCCTGTTGCTTTCATCCACAATTCTAGCAAGATAATTTTGCCTGAAGGCAGATGGGCTTGGGGGCAATGAGATGGCCTTTTTCAACCACTCAGCTGAAGAGGAGGAAACAGCAGCCAGGGAAGGGGAGAAAATAATATTCCTCTATACTACTAGAAACAGTCTGAAAAGTAGGAACAGTAAAGGATTGATTAATCTTGAGCAGAACAGGGGCTGAAAATGAATCAATACAAAACTTTCACTGATCATGAAAACCCTCCCTTCAGATATGGCTTGACCCCAAGATGCCCAGATGCCACCAACTGCTTCTGCTCAAACTGCAGCAGGACTCAGGCACCTTCACAAGTGGTGTTCCCCACCCTTCCAGGGATGGCGACTCCACCACCTCCCTGGGCAGCCTGTTCCAATGCCTGACCACTCTCTCAGTGAAGAAATTTTTCCTAATATCCAATCTAAACCTCCCCTGGCGCAACTTGAGGCCATTTCCTCTTGTCCTATCACTAGTTAGTTGGGAGAAGAGACCAACACCCTCATCGCCACAACCCCCTTTCAGGTAGTTGTAGAGAGCGATAAGGTCTCCTCTCAGCCTCCTCTTCTCCAGACTAAACAACCCCAGTTCCCTCAGCCGCTCCTCATAAGACTTGTGCTCCAGACCCCTCACCAGCTTCGTTGCCCTTCTCTGGACACGCTCCAGCACCTCAACATCCTTCTTGTAGTGAGGGGCCCAAAACTGAACACAGGATTGAAGGTGCGGCCTCACCAGTGCCGAGTACAGGGGCACAATCACTTCCCTACTCCTGCTGGCCACACTAGTGCTGATACAGGCCAGGACGCTGTTGGCCTTCTTGGCCACCTGGGCACACTGCTGGCTCATGTTCAGCCGGCTGTCAACCAGCACCCCCAGGTCCCTTTCCGCCGGGCAGCTCTCCAGCCACTCCTCCCCAAGCCTGTAGCATTGCATGGGGTTGTTGTGGCCAAAGTGCAGGACCCTGCACTTGGCCTTATTAAACCTCATACAGTTGGCCTCTGCCCATCGATCCAGCCTGTCCAGATCCCTCTGCAGAGCCCTCCTACCCTCCAGCAGATCAACACTCCCACTCAACTTGGTGTCATCTGCAAACTTACTGAGGGAGCACTCAATTCCCTCATCCAGATCATCAATAAAGATATTGAATAAGACTGGCCCCAGAACCGAGCCCTGGGGAACGCCGCTTGTGACCGGCCGCCAGCCGGATTTAACGCCGTTCACCACAACTCTCTGGGCTCGGCCATCCAGCCAGTTCCTCACCCAGCGAAGAGTAAACCTGTCTAAGCCACGAGCCGCCAGTTTCTCCAGGAGAATGCTGTGGGAGACGCTGTCAAAGGCTTTACTAAAGTCCAGGTAGACAACGTCCACAGCCTTTCCCTCATCCACTAGGCAGGTCACCTGGTCATAGAAGGAGATCAGGTTGGTCAAGCAGGACCTGCCTTTCATGAACCCATGCTGGCTGGGCCTGAGCCTTTGGTTGTCCTGCAGGTGCCCTGTGAGCACTCTCAAGACCAACCGCTCCATAATCTTCCCTGGTACAGAGGTCAGGCTGACAGGCCTGTAGTTCCCAGGATCCTCCTTCCGGCCTTTCTTGTAGACGGGCGTCACATTGGCAAGCCAAGTTTAGGGGACATGGTGGTGCTGGATTAATGGTTGGACTTGATGATCTTAAAGGCCCTTTCCAACCTAGTGATTCTGTGATTCTGTGATTCTGTGATTCCCCACGGCTCAGGACTGGAGCCAGTTCTGTTTAATATCTTTATCAATGACCTGGACAGTGGGATTGAGTGCGCCCTCAGTTAAGTTTGCAGATGACACCAAGTTGGGTGGGAGTGTTGGTCTACTTGAGGGTCAGAAGGCTCTGCAGAGGGATTTGGACAGGCTGGATCGATGGGTCTAGGCTAATTCTATGAGGTTCAACAAGGCTCAGTGCCAGGTCCTGCACTTGGGTCACAACAACCCCATGCAATGCTACAGGCTTGGGGAGGAGTGGCTGGAGAGCTGCTCGGCGGAAAAGGACCTGGGGGTGTTGGTCAGCAGCCAGCAGAACGTGAGCCAGCAGTGTGCCCAGGTGGTCAAGAAGGCCAACAGCGTCCTGGCCTGTATCAGAAATAGTGTGGCCAGCAGGAGTAGGGTGGTGGTGTACTGTGTCACTATACTCGGCACTGGTGAGGCCACATCTCTAATATTGTGTTCAGTGTTGGGCCCCTCACGACAAGAAGGACGTTGAGGTGCTGAAGCGTGTCCAGAGAAGGGCAACGGAGCTGGTGAGGGGTCTGGAGCACAAGTCTGATGAGGAGCGGCTGAGGGAACTGGGGGTGTTCAGTCTGGAGAAGAGGAGGCTGAGGGGAGCCCTCATTGCTGTCTACAACTGCCTGAAAGGGGGTTGTGGTGAGGTGGGTGTTGGTCTCTTCACCCAAGGAACAAGCAACAGGACGAGAGGAAATGGCCTCAAGTTGTGTCAGGGGAGGTTTAGGTTGGATATTAGGAAAAATTTCTTCACTGAAAGGGTTGTCAAGCATTGGCACAGGCTGGCCAGGGAGGTGGTGGAGTCACCATCCCTGGAGGTATTTAAAAGACGTGTAGATGTGGTGCTTAGGGACATGGTTTAGTGGTGGACTTGGCAGTGCTGGGTTAATGATTGGACTTGATATTCTTAAGGATCTTTTACAACCTAAATTATTCTGTGATTCTATGATTTTCATTTTCACTGACTTGGGGCCATTCCAGGCTATTCCTCTTGGCATCTGCGTGCATGGTGGTGTTTGTGCGTGGCTGGGTGAGCCTGCCTGGGTGGGGAGGAGCGATGAATGACACTTTCATCTTTTACTCTAGGAGTGAGCAATGCTGTTGAGCAGTGACGTTGTGGTGTTAATGCGATTCAAAATTGTTAAAGATGCTTGATGTTCTCATTTTTAATATTCTCTCACTTTTAATATTTAATATTAAAAGATGGCAAATGCTGTTCTTGCCTCCTTGCTGACGGGTATTCAAGAATTAAAAGGGCAAAAAGAAAAACGTGGTGCAAGAAGCTATTTCATGGCACTCAGCTATGTTCTGGGGAAATGAAGTCAACAACTTTTGTTTGTGGGCATTATCAGCTGAGCAAAGCCCCAGGACTGGATTTTATACCCTCCTGGGTTTAAAGCACTGATTGACATGATAGGATGAGCAAATAAAGTGAAGTACAAGAAGGATATTATGATTATCTTTAGTTAAGGTTTATGGAACCTATGTCTTCTAGATTTGTTTGCAGGAGTGCAAGTACACTATTTATTAAATGAATGAGTTTCTGGTTAAGAACTCAAAATAGTTACCTGAGCTTTGTGGCAAGTGTGCCTGCAGGAAATTTGTCCCATAACTTCAGGTGAGCTTTCATTTTTTGATCCTGTAGGTCGTTCAGGAGTTAGGGTAGCAGGACCCGATCCTACTCCCGCTCAAAGCGCTGAGCAGTGCCACTGAAATAGCTCAATCGAGTCGCACTGCGGTGCTGTGAGGAGGCTGTCTGACTTCAAAACAAATCCGCTTTGAAAATAGTGATTTGCGCTGTTCTGTTTACTGTAGCCGCTTCATTGCAGGTCTCCTTTTAATAGTCTGGAGTGAACCTGAACGTATCCTCTGGCCCGCTGGAAGGCTGTTGGGGGTAAAATGCAGTGGTGGTTGTGCCTTTGACTTCGGCGTGAGCTGAAGGGTTGTGAAGCAGATACACGTGTGATCGCAAACACTTGTGTACTGTAGCAAGAGGCACTGTTTTCCTCTGGAAGGTGATCAGTTTGAGGAGAGCTAGGGCCTTTAAAGTGGCAGCAGCAAATGCTTGAAAGTGATTAAGTCAGACAGGGCTGGGACTAAAACCAGCACCACTGACTGTCGCCGGCCTCTCCGGAGGGGAGGACCTGCAGGGTCTCCTCTCCCCACTCCCCTCCCAGTTTATCCCCAGTGCTGCTCTCAACCCAGGGCATTGCCGGCAGCGGGGAGCCCTGCTGGGTGCTGCCCTCCCCACGGGAACTCAGCCCCGCTCCTCCGAGTGTTCCTTCCTGCAGTTGTCCACATGAGTTGGGGCTGGCGGTGGCTAAACCTCTCCAGGGCAGGATGATTCAGGGCAGAAGCTCTCCAATAAGACACTGTGGTCGCAAATTAGCTTGAATCAGTGACAGAAGAATTACAGATCTGCAGAAATGCACAGTCAGAGATTCAAATGCCAGAAATGGGTTTTGCAGCCAGAAATGGGTTTTTCAACCAGAAATGGCTGGGAGCCGCTGGAGAGATGAATGTGACAGTGCTGACGCTCAGCTCGGTTCCTGCCCTAGCTGTCGTCTGCTGGATGGTATACCTTGCCTTCTGATCTCTGAGACACATGCCTCGGTGTTGCGGGACCCAGGTTTGGGTCCCTTCTCCCTCCAGTGGAAATAATGCATGTTTTGTTCTGGCTTCATGGTATTTGTTTATGCAAAGTGGAGCAACTCAAAGGAAATAAGTGTCTCTCCCCCAACGTAGCCTGGCATCGGTGCGCTGCATTGCACGTTTGTTGTCCATGGGAACTGAGTAGTGTGATTTTTCAGCCATGAAATAATGGCCAGGTCGTTTTAATACGAAGATGAACCTGTGTGTTCATATGAAGATGCCTGATGGCTCTGAGGAACACCAGACGGTCTGTCCATTTTGGACACTGCATGTGAAGAGAGATGTGGGCCAGTTGGGGAGGATCCAACGGGGAACAGCAGAGACAATCAGAGATCTAGTCAAGCTGTTGTATGAGGAAAGATGAAAAGAACTGGAAATATTTCGTCTGGAGAAATGTGATTCCAGGACACAGGGCAGCAGTCTTTTTTTACATCTACAGCAGCTTCACCAAGGAAGGAATAAACTGCTTTCCACAGCTCTTGTAGACAGGACTAGGAGTGATGAGCCAAAATCACAACGAAGTGGAGCTGAGTTAGATATAGGGGGAAAAAATGTTGGTTTTCTACTGTGTATTGAGAGAGCTGGAAATCATCAATATTAGGTGTTTTACACTAATGGATGGGCAAACATCCAGTAAGGACAGCCTAAGACTACTTGATCCTGCGTTGGGGTACAGGGAGAAGTTAGCTGGCCACTTGAGGTTCCTTGCAACCTTACACATTATGATTGTTAAATAGTATTAAATGTGCTATATAGTAACGTTTAAGATCAGGACTTAAGGTGCAAATGTTAGAACAGAAGTAGAGGTGGAGTCGTCATTTTTTTGGAAAACGACCACAGAAAGACTTTCTGAGCAAAACAGCATCAGATTTCAGCAGCTTACTACAAGCTTAGAATATCCAAAAGGGCAACCAATGCATCAAACATCTGTAATTAACAATTCATTAAAATGGTTGTTTTTTCCTATCAAAATTGTCTCAGAGACGCTATTTTTCCTTTTCTTGTTGAAACTTTCCAGCACGATCTTAGCCATTGTGCATCTGGAAGGCACTAAGCATCACAAGACTAGTAGGTGAGGGCTAGGGCAGCATGCCTGGGAGTGCCTGCTGCATAAAAAAAGTAGTATATTTGTAGGAGTGTTTTTTCTTCCCCTCGTAGAACTTTGAAACAGATGACCCTAAAAATGCAATTGCAAGTCATCATATCATATTCTTCATCATTTTAGGTCCTTGATTTGCAGTCAGCTTTTAATGGATCATCTCAAAAATGGCTTAAGGTTTCCTCATGACTTTTCCTTAAACAAAGAGCAAGCACTTGGGCTAGAATTGCATTTACTATAGATTAAGGGCAACTTCCCTGAAATAATATATCTCTGCAAGATAGAACACAGGAATAAAAAGTGTTTGTGTGCTTTGGTCTGTGTTTCAGTGACTGGAGAAGTGTTTGGTTTCTTTGCCACCTCTCTCAGAGCCTTGAGTCTTCACAGTTGTCCTCCCAGACAGGGTGTAATACGTTGTCTGCTACCAACTACTGCATTACACCAAAGAAGAGGGTTATGGGTGCCTTAAAAGGGTTGTGTTCAGTCTGGTTAACATCAGCTGGAGAATTGATGCTGTCAATGGCGTGCATTATAGGCAAAGGAAGGTGCAGATGAAGAGCTTAAACACAGGGCTGATGATTCATGTTATGCGTTGCTGTATCCTAAGTAAATGGTCTTGTGAAGCCTTGTGAGGGGTCCTGGGAGCGTGTATGGTTTGTGCACAAATCACCAGAACAACAGTATCATAACCACATGAGATTATAGATAAAATATATATATTTGATTAATGGGCATGACCCAGGCTGAACAGCTCAGGATTGTCAGATGCGGGCTCATAAGTTATAAGATAAGATCCTTTTAGGACTCTGAATTGATTTAGACCCGTTCTTAGACTCAAAAGTCAAGAGCTCTGAAGAAATATCTAAGCTATTGCTTTCAAATGCTTCCTGCTTTTGAAATGAGACTCTCACTGAATTTTCATTTCATCGACACAATACTTTGATAGACTTGTGTGCAAATGTGGGACAAAATGGCAATTTTGAAACGAATTATGTATGAATTTTTAATGACATATACAATAAATATATGTAAATCTTTTAAAAGTGAAATTATAAAATAACAGATCAGATAGAACTTAGAAATAAATTCTAGCCTGGATTTTGCTGGGGCTCAATTTAAGACAACCTGTGCCTGGTTTTCGGAAGTGGTATGCACTTTCCATTAGCCGCCCATCGATTCCAGCTGGGTTTACAAAGGCTTCTGAGTCTGGAGCAAAACAATTCAAAGTGCTCTTGCTCCCCTCTCTGAAACAGTGGATGTGCAAAGTGAAGGTTCAAAGTGTGTTTACTAGAATAGCAGTAACGCAGCCCAAAGTACCTATCTCCTGCCACCTTTGTGAGACCTCAGCGAGTGGCAGAGGGAGGTGGTGGGGCAGGATGGGTTGGGGTCTGCTGCAAGTGGGATATGAGCCCTCCTGTGCAGAGCCACTATCTTGCTGTGCGACAACCTTTAGCCACGGTCCAGATGGATCAACTTTATTTCAGGGATCTTACAACTTCTCTAGAAATATCTGAGGTGGCCTAAGTCTGCGGGGCAGCCTGGCCTGTTTGAATTGGACAGAGAAGTGCCGAAGGCTGTGACTCTTCCTTGGGAAGCTTTACGCCATGTTTTGGAACTGCTTCCTCGGCTCCTGGGGAGGTTTGTTTCATATGGCCATTAATTCATCAGCCTGCTTGGGGCAGGGCAGCATCTTCATTAAGGATGAGTTCTCCATCGCATACACACGTACACCTGGGCAGGCAAAATTCATTCCACTAGTCACGTGTTTGCTTGCCCTTTGACTGAGGAATATTTGTTGATAAGGGGCTGCTGTCTGAGTTCGTGTTAATCATCTCCCAGGCAACAGATGGGCAGCATTAAGGCTGTAGATATTCCAGAAGGCATGCGGCCTGACTCTTCATGGTCATGGACTCCAATGCCCTCTCCACTGACTCCTTTGCAGTTTAAAGCTGGTGAAGAGGCAAAGTCCCTCATTTGTTCTCTGGGAGCTGGATTCTGGTTTCCATTTAGTCGGTCCCACTGTGTTCCTTTAACTACAGGCTCTCGTGCGGGATCCCAGGTAGGGGCTGGTGTTTTAATTTCTGGAAGTTGATTTGCAAAGAGCTCGACTCTAAGGAAGTGTCTGTTCCAGACAGGAGGCTGGAACGGTGCATGGTGCACCTCGCACTTCAGCCTTCCCTAAACTGGTAATCCCAAGACTCCTGTGTTGGTTTTATCCTGGGTTTGTCGTACAGTACTGAGCCTAACTTCATCTCTGGGGAGTATTTTCCAAGAGATATTGACATTTGCTGACGTTGGTGTATGGGTCGCGGTCTGCGGACAGTATGAAGTTCGCACTGTTCAGCTGTATCCCTGCCCCCTTCTGTCGTCGGGCATCCTTCTCCTCAGTGCTGCAACAGAAATTCAGTCCTGGGAAGCGGTGTGGACCTGCTGACAGTGTCCGCCGGGCGGGGGGCAGGAGCCGGGTGGATTGCAGATCCACCGGCGGAGCCCAGGTAGGCTTTGACCAGGCGCTGGGCTGGTGCTGTGGGCATAGCGACGGCGGCGCGGGGGCTTCAGGGGAATGCAAATACCCTTTTGGCAACGTGTCCTCTGGAAGAGAAGTACTGTGCTTGAAATTCTCTTGTTTATCTCATTTCCAGTTAAATTGGACTAACATCGTTGATTTATATTGACAGTACACGCTAAGCTGCATGTTGCTGCTGCAGAGCTGTATTGTGCAACCGCATTTGCAAAAACACAGGTGACATTTAGGGATTTTCTCACACATAATCGTTCTTAGTAGAAAACAGAGCATGAAGCAGAAATTGAAATAGGCTCTTAAAGGATGAAGCCGGTACAAATGACTGACTCGGTTCCCGTGAGTTTCATTGGCACATCCCTAGAAGTGTCAAAACAAAACAAAAGGCACAAGCACTACTCCAGTTGCTCCTTCTGGCTGATCAGGTGGAAAATTTAAATTGCGGAAGCCAAAGGATTTTACCTGCCTGTCCTTACCTCCATGGAAATCCATGGAGTTTGTTCCTGTGCTCCTTAGCGGAATGGCTGGAAGAATCACTCAGCTGGCACTAACCCACGAGGGCCAACGTTCAACCTGGAGGAGAAGTGGAAGAGGAGGTGATGGAGAGCAGTGCCGAGGAACCTGCTTGGAGGCCGATCCAGTGATGGTCAGGTGGAGTGTGCCATCTGCTCATCCTTGTTCCTGTGTTCCCATCAGCTGTACCGCCATGTTTGTTCCCTATCCTTTAGGCAATTGCGCTTGTTGGACACAGAGGAAAAACATCTGCCATTTCTATTCAGATTAGCTGCTTATCATGCTGTGCTTTAAATACCTTCAAATGCTATTTTCGCTTTCCATCTTTCCACTCTAGCTAAATTATTGAAAAATCTGTCAAATACTTTCACACATGCATTTGGCCTTAATTAAGGAAAGAGGAGTTTTTTAATTGATTTTAATATTATATTACAAGTAGAAAGCATTTCCAACAGCCTGTCACAGGAAGTCTAGCACAGGAGTAGCTGTGGCTCTGTGCTTCGTTTTCTGTTGCTTTCAGCCCAGATCTCTAAGGAAATGGGATGCCTGTGAAAATGCTGTTTGTCCCCAGTTAATAAATGTTGAATCTTCTTGATATTTCAGCCAAAGTTCGCAACGAGAAGAAGGATCCAATGTTGACTTATGGGAAAGTGTGTGTTGGGAGCTTACCCTTAGATATTAGTCTTCCGCTGCTCACAGCATGACTTCATCTTAATTCTTTTCTTTTTCCTTTCTGAGATCCTGTACTGCACAACCTGCTGCCAAAATAATGTTTTATCGTTTAGTGCTGAAGGCAAAAACTAGCCTTTGCTTAAAAAAAAAACCCAAACAAAAGTCAGTGCCAGCCTTTATAAGGCTCAATTTAATGCTCCCAGTTGTGCCCTTTCCCAGCATGAGACCTACCTGCATGTTGGTTGATTTTCCAGAAAATATTTTTCAGTAGCCAGCTGTAACTTGGAAGTGTTTGGGAAATTCTTCCTCTTTTAACAACCTGATAGTATTGTCAATAAGAAAATACTGAGAGTAGTTGCTTGATGTGATGTAATGTCTTCCAGCTGTTGTATGTAAAAATATTTTTTCTCTCTCTCCCTAGAACAGCGTAATGATTTGTCATACATTCAGATTTTTTATTATCTTTTCCCCCCACCCAGAATGGGTTTCAGCTCCAAAGTAAACCCTTGAGAATGAAATAGAATAGAATCATAGAATAGTTTGGGTTGGAATGCACCTTTAAGGGTCATTTAGTCCAACCCCGCTGCAGTGAGCAGGGACACATTCAACTCGAGCAGGTTGCTCAGAGCCCCGTCCAGCCTGACCTGGGAAGTTTCCAGGGATTGGGAATAAGTGAGAGGCTGCAACAGAACTGCTTTCTAGGTCTACTGCGGTAGTAGATCTGGAAAAGAACAGATTTTACTGAGTTGCTTGTGTTCACGATTTCAGCAGAGCCCAAATAAGTCCAACTCATGGCCAACATCAGTCTAGAACAAAACACAGCTGCAGGTTTTGGCTTCCAGGAGACCTCAGTGAAAGAAGAAATAGGACACTGAGAAATATTGAAGCCAATAATGGGCCAAAACCAGTCTCGGTGAGATCCTCCTGCAGTGAGCAAAGCTGTATCAGGGATGAATCTGAGCTCGTTAGCTTACGTAGACACTCCTTGTCCAGAGCAAACTTGTGACGTGGCGCGGGCGACGTGTTCGCGCTGGTGGGTGCCTCCCAGCCATGTGCAGTCTGGATGCAAATACAAGCCGCGGGCGGCCGGCCAACTTCTTGGCTGTCGACGTATTCTCTTTGCTTGAGCGAGAGGCACTTTCTTCTTGTCACTGCGCAGCACATTTAGGGCGTAGACAGTGGGTGGACACTCAGAAAGGTTCCCTAATGTGTTGCCGTTAGCGAGCTGTTAACGTTACCAGCAGCATCCCCTCAATCAGTGTGGGACGGTGTTTCAAAGGAACCGAAAAATTAATGTGCCCAAGTCCTCCTGACACTGTATGGAAGCAGGTGCTAATTCCCCAGCCTCCCCGAACTGCTCCAGTCTCACCAAATTCCTGTTCAGACTCATCACAGCTTTCCCACATCCAGAGTTTGCTTTCAGTCTCTGTTACACCTTTGTGAAAAGTGGTGTAAATAAACTGTTAGACTAATAAATACTTGGTGTTCATTTTATTAGAAGAAACCAAATAAATGGATACCCAGAATCAAGGCAAATCGATTTGCTACTGTAATTCTTACGGACCAAGAGATACTGTTTTGAAAATCTAAAAATCATTGAAATCCCTACAGTACTGGCAAGTCGTTTGTTTTCTTATTAATGAATATTGTCTACGCTGTTAGTACCAGAGCTCTAAATGAAGAAAACTACTTACAAAGAACAGCGTGAAATGCTCATGATTTAAACGCTGATGTTATGAGGTAATGGAAACCTTGTCCCAAGCTCATAGAAAACAAAAGCGTCGTCTTCCCTGGTTCCTGTAAGCTTTGGATCCAGACCCAGTTGCGTAGCTTTTATTGTTGTGGAATTTCATTCCTGATTAACAGGTGTGCATTTATGGGCTCCCACTGTTTCGTAGAATATATTGCAGTGTTATATAGAAGCTGTAATCATGTTATATGGTAATCAACAAATATTAATCAGGCAATTCTTAGTTTTACACGTCCAAAATGAATTCTGTGTCTCATAGCCACCGAGGCAAAGGGCTACGGAGCGAAGGATCGTGCCGGGGGACCCTTCCCGAGGCGGCCAAACCGCGAAGGCGGCAGCCCAGGGAGCGAGAGAGTGCCCCAGCTTCCCCCCCGACCCCCGGCCGGCGGAGCGGGCTCCTACCGAGCGGCAGCTCTGACTCGGCGTGGGCGGGGCCCAGGGCGGCGGCGGCCAAAACCCCTTCGCCTACAAGAGCAGCCCCCGGGAGCGCGAGCGACCCGGAGCGCGGCAAACAGGGCGTGGCGCGTCAGGAGGGCGTAGCGCGTCAGTTTGCGCGGCAGTTGGTGCAGGCAGGGCGTGCAGGGAAGGCGTGCGGGCGGGGTACAGTACAAGTGGCCATCGGCCTCCCAGAGGAGGCTCACCCATGGTCGCCGCTCGGCTGAAAACCGGGGCCAGAAAGAATGTGGCGACACAGACGGAGCTCCCGCTCAGGCACGCGGCTGTCCAAGTATCCGGCTGCAGAGAGTGCCTGAGCCTGTCGGTTGTTCCAGAGACCGACGGGGACACTACCTGCGTGCGGTGCGACCAGGTCAGCGACCTGCTCAGCCCGGTGGCAGAGCTGAAAGAGGAAGTGGAGAGGCTGAGGAGCATTAGGGAGTGTGAGAGGGAGATAGATTGGTGGAGCCACACCCTGGCGGCCCTGAGGCAGGGGCAGCTGGTGGAGGCTCCACAAGCAGCAGGAGATCCCCTGTCCTCTTGCTGCCGGGCAGAAGGAGAGGACCTAAGAGATGAGGGGAAATGGAAGCAGGTCCCTCCTCGGAGAGGTCAGCGAATTCCCTCCCGGCCTCCCTCACCGTCCCAGCTGCCCTTACACAACAGGTATGGGGCTCTGGAATGTGAGGGACAGGAACATGAGGACCCTGACAAAGGTCCGTCCAAGGGGGTGCCTAGGGTGAGTCAACGAGCCCCACGCATCAAGACGTCCTTAGTTAAGAAAAAAAGGAGGGTGATTGTCGTAGGCGACTCCCTTCTGAGGGGTACAGAGGGCCCAATATGTCGACCAGACCCAACTCACAGGGAAGTCTGCTGCCTCCCTGGGGCCTGGGTGAGAGACGTCACCAGGAAACTCCCTGGTCTGGTTCGGCCCACTGATTGCTACCCACTGTTGGTCATGCAGGTTGGCAACGACGAGGTTGCGCTAAGAAGCCCAAAGGCAGTCAAAAAGGACTTGAGAGCACTGGGGCAACTGGTCGATGGAGCGGGAGCACAGGTAGTGTTTTCATCAATCCCTTCAGTGATGGGGAAGAACGCTGAAAGGAACAGGAAAGCACACCTGATCAACACGTGGCTTAGGGGCTGGTGCCGTCGTCAGAATTTTGGGTTTTTTGACCACGGGGCGGTTTACACGGCACCGGGCCTGCTTGCAGCTGATGGAGTGCAACTGACGCCAAGGGGCAAAAGGATTCTTGCTCATGAGCTGGCAGGGCTCATTGAGAGGGCTTTAAACTAGATTTGGAGAGGGGAGGGGATAAAACCGGGCTCACGTTGAACCCAGGGGTAGGTTCAACGTGCCAGAGTTGAAATCGATAGCCCGGCTCAGGTGCATCTACACCAATGCACACAGCATGGGCACCAAACAGGAGGAGCTGGAAGCCATTGTGCAGCGCGACAGCTATGACGTAGTTGCCATCACAGAAACATGGTGGGATGCTTCTCATGACTGGAGTGCTGCAATGGATGGCTATAAGCTCTTCCGAAGGGATAGGCAGGGAAGGAGAGGCGGTGGGGTGGCTCTGTATGTTAGGGAGTGTTTTGATTGCATAGAAATCAAAGATTGTGAAGACCAAGTAGAGTGCTTGTGGGTAAGGATGAGGGGGAAGGCCAATGAGGCAGATATCCTGCTGGGAGTCTGTTACAGACCACCCAACCAGGATGAAGACACAGATGAGACATTCTATAAGCAACTGGCGGAGGTCTCGCATTCGCTGGCCTTGTTCTTGTGGGGGACTTCAACCTACCGGACATCTGCTGGAAGTATAACACAGCAGAGAGAAAACAATCTGGGAGGTTCCTGGAGTGTGTGGAGGATAACTTCCTGATGCAGCTCGTGAGTGAGCCCACCAGGGGAGGTGCCTTACTGGACCTGCTGGTTACAAACACAGAAGGACTGGTGAGAGATGTGGTGGTTGGAGGCTGTCTTGGGCTTAGCGACCACGACATGACAGAATTCTCAGCTGTGAGTGAAGTAAGGAGAGGGGTCAGCACAACTGCTATCATGGACTTCCGGAGGGCAGACTTTGGCCTGTTCAGGTCACTGGTTGAGAGGGTCCCTTGGGAGACAGTCCTGAAGGACAAAGGGGTCCAGGAAGGTTGGACAGTCTTCAAGAAGGAAATCTTAAAGGCGCAGGAGCAGACGGTCCCCATGTGCCGTAAGAAGAGCTGGCGGGGAAGGCGACCGGCCTGGCTGAACAGGGAGATTTTGCTGGGACTCAGGGAAAAGAGGAGAGTTTATCACCTCTGGAAGAAGGGGCAGGCAACTCACGAAGAGTACAAGGATCTAGTTAGGTCAAGCAGGGACAAAATTAGAAAGGCAAAAGCCCAGCTAGAGCTCAGTCTGGCCACACTCATAAAGGATAATAAAAAATGTTTTTACAAATATATTAACAACAAGAAGAGAGGCAAGGAGAATCTCCATCCCCTACTGGATATGGCGGGGAACATTGTCTCCAAGGACGAGGACAAGGCTGAGGTACTTAATGCCTTCTTTGCCTCAGTCTTTAATAGCCAGTCCAGGTATCCACAGGGTATTCAGCCCCCTGAGCTGGAAGATGGGGATGGAGAGCACAATGTACTCCTCATAATCCAGGAGGAAACAGTCAAGGACATGCTAAGTCTATGGGGCCTGATGAGATCCACCCGAGAGTACTGAGAGAGCTGGCGGAGGAACTTGCCAAGCCACTCTCCATCATTTATCAGCAGTCCTGGTTAACAGGGGAGGTCCCAGAAGACTGGAGGCTTGCCGATGTGATGCCCGTCTACAAGAAAGGCTGGAAGGAGGATCCTGGGAACTACAGGCCTGTCAGCCTGACCTCTGTACCAGGGAAGATTATGGAGTGGTTGGTCTTGAGAGTGCTCACAGGGCATCTGCAGGACAACCAAAGGCTCAGGCCCAGCCAGCATGGGTTCATGAAAGGCAGGTCCTGCTTGACCAACCTGATCTCCTTCTATGACCAGGTGACCTGCCTAGTGGATGAGGGAAAGGCTGTGGACGTTGTCTACCTGGACTTTAGTAAAGCCTTTGACAGCGTCTCCCACAGCATTCTCCTGGAGAAACTGGCAGCTCATGGCTTAGACAGGTTTACTCTTCGCTGGGTGAGGAACTGGCTGGATGGCCGAGCCCAGAGAGTTGTGGTGAACGGCGTTAAATCCGGCTGGCGGCCGGTCACAAGCGGCGTTCCCCAGGGCTCGGTTCTGGGGCCAGTCTTGTTCAATATCTTTATAGATGATCTGGATGAGGGAATTGAGTGCTCCCTCAGTAAGTTTGCAGATGACACCAAGTTGGGTGGGAGTGTTGATCTGCCGGAGGGTAGGAGGGCTCTGCAGAGGGATCTGGACAGGCTGGATCGATGGGCAGAGGCCAACTGTATGAGGTTTAATAAGGCCAAGTGCAGGGTCCTGCACTTTGGCCACAACAACCCCATGCAACGCTACAGGCTTGGGGAGGAGCGGCTGGAGAGCTGCCCGGCGGAAAGGGACCTGGGGGTGCTGGTTGGCAGCCGGCTGAACATGAGCCAGCAGTGTGCCCAGGTGGCCAAGAAGGCCAACAGCGTCCTGGCCTGTATCAGGAATAGTGTGGCCAGCAGGAGTAGGGAAGTGATCGTGCCCCTGTACTCGGCACTGGTGAGGCCGCACCTTCAATCCTGTGTTCAGTTTTGGGCCCCTCACTACAAGAAGGATGTTGAGGTGCTGGAGCGTGTCCAGAGAAGGGCAACGGAGCTGGTGAGGGGTCTGGAGCACAAGTCTTATGAGGAGCGGCTGAGGGAACTGGGGTTGTTTAGTCTGGAGAAGAGGAGGCTGAGAGGAGACCTTATCGCTCTCTACAACTACCTGAAAGGGGGTTGTGGCAACGAGGGTGTTGGTCTCTTCTCCCAACTAACTAGTGATAGGACAAGAGGAAATGGCCTCAAGTTGCGCCAGGGGAGGTTTAGATTGGATATTAGGAAAAATTTCTTCACTGAGAGAGTGGTCAGGCATTGGAACAGGCTGCCCAGGGAGGTGGTGGAGTCGCCATCTCTGGAAGTGTTCAAAAAACGTGTGGATGTGGCGCTTCAGGACATGGTTTAGGGGACATGGTGGCACTGGATTAATGGTTGGACTTGATGATCTTAAAGGTCCTTTCCAACCTAGTGATTCTGTGATTCTGTGATAGCATCGTTACAAAAATTGTTGCAATAAGCTTTAAATCTCTAACAGCAGCCCAAAGAAGGTCTGTGGCATTTAAAGCTTTTCTCCCTTGGCTGACCTATCAATAAAAAATTCAGAATAAAGGAGAGCTCCCATCCCTCTCCCCATGTGATGATACCGTTGCATAGTAAGTCATCTCCTGGGGGTCTGACTGCCCTAGTCTGGTGAGATGGCCATGAGCTGAGCTGTACCCAAAGATCAGTCTAGGCACTCCGTGCTGCACCACTGCAGCTTGAGTGTTTTGGTCATGAGAAAGGGATGTGGGAGCAGAGTGGGATGGTTTAGGGGGGACACCAGGTATTGGGCTCCTTCATCAATGGTTTCTAGAGAATCGTATGATTCTCTCTGTGGTATTTTGTCTAAGGTGGGTACACCAAAGAAAACTCCTTTCAGTGGTCTGTCAAAGTGTGGTTTTTCTCCTACAAGGACCAGAGGCGAGGATTCTCATTTCCTGCTGTTATTCCAATATGCAATAGTTCTTCATCCTGCTGCTTTGCTGGTATAGAACTCTTGCTGTTGTGATTGTTGTGCCGTGACAATGATTTGGTCCCTGATGGTTAAGCAGGCTGTGTTTGCTCTGCAGAATTTGGTAGTAGTAATCTGCCCTGGGCATTTTGCTGCTGTAATCTGATGGCCTCAGTACAATTCCTTTCAGTCCAAAACAAAACAGATTTTATGTATGTTCGTTATTCATAGCAACCCAGGCCGCATCCTGTACAAAAACTGAAGCGTGGCAGTATAGCTCACTTTTCGTTCACACACTTGCTGTAATTGTGCTTTACTTTCAGCCTTATCAGAAAACTTAGTGTAAAGGTACAAAGGCAATAGTCAGGTAGAGGCACCTAGGCAGATCTAGGAAATACTAATATGTGAACTAAGTTGTGCTAAGGTTTAAAGGGTGTCTTTTGTCTTGTATGAAGAAGTCATGAGGTCCATGACAAGGAGGAGAGGAACACAATGTGGTAATTGGACGGTAGTAATTGGATTAAGTAACTGGTGCCATGGCCAGCTGGACTCCAGCTCATATGGATCACACACAAAGGAGCCAAAAGACAAAAAGATCACTCTTCCACAGTTAATGAGTGAGATATAAAAAGTTTAGTTTCCTAAGTGCATCCATTTAAAAAGTTCAAATAAGAGCTTCACAGTTGGATGGAAGTGTAAAAATATTGTAGGGCTTTTGTGTAGACCATGCAAATGGATAGCACCAAGAGCTACAGCTCTTTGGAAAAAAGTTTGGAAGAGTATCCTATCAGAAACTGCATTACCTGTAAATGGAAACAGTTTTTGAGAATTCTTTCAAACTGTCAAAGGATCCCCCTTCACTCTAAAAATGGCAAAATGTTTTGAGTTTAGAAATTACTTTCCATTCAGAGTGACACAGTAAGAAAGATAACGCTGTTTCAGTAGTGTCAAAATAAAATGTTTTCCTTGATCCCAATCACATGTTAAATCATTAGGTCTTGAAAGCACTGGAAAGGTCTAGGTTGTAACAAATGGCAAATCTCCCTCAAGAAGCAGAATTTTCGGCCTCCATAACACTGATTATCACGTTCATGCCCACACCACCGTCTCTGCTCACAGCCATCCCTTTCCCACATCAACTGTTTTGTCAACAGGGAGTTTAGACAAAGAGAGCAGGGGACTTGCCTAGGATCACCCTGCTCGCATTTTCAAGGCTTCCTTTGCAATCGTAACAGCTAGAGCCGAGTTTTTATTTGTCAGCTTGATGTTCAAGGTTGCTTTCTGTTGTTCAAGGTTGCCTTGAGGTTCCATTAGCACGGTTTACGTAGCACCGTCAGCATCGAGTCACATCTGTCTGATGTCAGAGAGATACTATTAAACTAAACAGCCTAGCAGGAAAGGTGCATGTGTTTAGGAAAGTGAGCAGGTGTGTATAGGGAGCACTAGTTACTTGGTGCAGCTAATTTACCACCTGATTCAAGTCAAGGAACAAAAAGGTCACATAAATGAGAAAGTGCTCCATCTGTTTTTATTATTCTCCCAGTCCAGTGCTGTGCTTTGTCGTGTTAAATTGTATGCAGCAAGCCCCTGACAAAGGAGATAAAACAATTCATTTGCCATTTGAGGTAGACTGTTTTTGTTGTAAACAGTTTGATGGGCTGACATTGACGGTTTTCTCGAATTTAAATCTTACAGGCACCCTGAGGTTTTCTCAACATGACTCAATTACTAAACCTGAATTTTAAGTAGAATCTCTTTATGTGACAGTTGCCATTGAACGGTGTCACGGGGAGGGGCGGAAGCTCCGAAATGTCAAGTTGTCCCTAGGAAAGGTTCTGAAAGACAGATAAAGCGGGACCACATATGCTTCCCGAGTCAGCACCCGCCGGAGACCTGCTGCAGCCAAGAGCTGCCCGCAGAAGCAGATGACCACTGCGCTGGCTTCTCTCCTCCTCCTCCCCAGATTTTCTCTTTTCGAAAATGTTTAAAGTTCACATAAATTATTCTTTTGGCAAAGTCTGACTAACCCCCAACTCGGGGAGATACGATTGAATCAGTGTGGTGATAATATTTTAAGAAAGAGAATAATCCAGATGCAACGGTGTTGGTGCATCCTGCAGACACCTGGTTAGGGAGCAACAGATGTAAAGAGGAAATGGTAGCAACAAGTTCTCGATGACAACGAGAACGTGGTGCCTGGCCACCTACTGTCACTTTGCTCCCCAACATCCCCTTGCTGGGGGGACCCCAGGCCCTCGACCCCGTCCCCGTCCCTTAGCAGGCTCTGGGCAAGAGACAGCACAAGCCCCAGCTGTTCACAGAGCCCCAGGTACTGATTAGCTGGCCTGTGTCGTGCTAATTGGCCTTTTGGCAGGTGCCAAATGAGTGAGTTTTTCCTGCCTTTGCCTCCATCTGGGCACCACTTCTGAGCTCCTTCTTCTTCAGTCACTGATTGTCACCAAAAGTGTGTGGACTTTGTACCTTTGATCCTCCAGTTGCCCCTTGGAGTTCTGCAGGAATGAATCAAAAGCCGGGGGCTGGCAGCGGGGCAGGCTGCACAGGCACATTGGCCTCTTCCCCTCAGAAAGTCTCTAAACAGGAGCAGAACATACACAGCAGGAGGTAAAACCTGCTGGGGTGGTGCTGGGACTCTCCCCGGCGGGGCAGGGGACCCCTCAAAGCAGGGGAGCAGAAAAGCACCTCCTGAGCGTGTTTGGGTGCAGCTGCCCCGCGCAGGCACATCCCTGCAGAAGGGAAGCACCCAGGGGTGCTGCGTGTGCTCTGCTCTCCCCCAGCCTCAGCCCAGGCTCCCCCAGCTGTGTGATTCCCTGCCAGATGTGGTCCGTGGCTGTGCTGTGCAGCCCTGTGCCTGCCAGGGGCTCTGAACAGGCTCTGCCACCCGGGTGTCTTTTTTCTTCTCTCTTTTCTCTGATTTTCTCTTTTGTTTTTTTTTCTTGTGCAGTGAGCCAAGGGAGTAAAGCACAACATGAAAAAATGGGATGATATCCTTACCCAAAATTTTCCAGACTCTGCTACTTAAATAAATGACCAAATGTTAATAATTTTCTGTCCTGAAATCTCTTTTTTTTGATACGAACAACTTTTATTGAAAAAATGAGAAAGCAGAAAATGTGATCAGACCTGCTAGCTGACATCCCTCATCAACAATCTTCATATTTTTCTTCCTTCTTAGCATCCTCTTTGCTTACTGCCTCTCTCATTCACCTCCATCCACACCAGTCTCATGTTTTCACCAAATGACCAATCTGCCCAGTGCTCCGCGCCGGCTCCCGCGCCGTACCACGCACAGGGACTTGGGGGACATTCACATCTGCTGTACGAAATGCTTGTGCTGGAGCACTGCTGTCAGTGGAGGTCACCTCTGGGCCCTGGGGTACCATGTCCTGTGTTATGAGCTGTGCTGGTTTTGGCTGGGATAGAATTAATTCTCTTCACAGGAGCTAGTACGGGGTTGTGGTTTGAATTTTCGCTGAAAACAATGTTGATAATAGAGGGATGTTTTTGTTATTGCTGAGCAGTGCTTACACAGAGCCAAGGTCTTTTCTGCTTCTCACCCCACCCACCAGTGAGGAGGCTGGGGAGGGCACAAGATGTTGGGAGGGGACACAGCGGGGACAGCTGACCCCAACTGCCGAAGGGCTGTGTCATACTGTATGATGTCATGCTCGGCATATAAAGCTGGGGGAGGAAGAAGGAAGAGGGGGATGTTCAGAGTGATGGTGTCTGTCTTCCCAGGTCACTGTTACATGTGATGGAGCCCGGCTCTCCTGGAGATGGCTGAACACCCACCTGCCATGGGAAGTGGTGAATGAATTCCTGGTTTTGCTCTGCTTGTGTGCTTTCCCTATTAAACTGTCTTTATCTCGACCCACGAGTTTTCTCATTTTTACCCTTCCAATTCTCTCCCCCGTCCCACTGGGCGGGAGGGACCGAGTGGCTGTGTGTTGCTTGGTTGCTGGCTGGGGTTAAACCATGACACGAGCCTACGACTATGCTCCGCATGCCTCGGTGAGCATGAAGCCCGCTGGTTGAGCAGGGCCACAGGCTGCTAGTGTGTCCATGAGAGCCGTGGGACAGACCAGCAGATGGATTTGTGAGCTCTTGGCTGTCTCCACCGATGCTTTGTGGGAGGTGACCCTGCAAGTGTTGCAGCTCCAGGAGGACCTCCACCAGTGACAACATGGCCACGTCTGACTGCCCTTTCTTTCCACGCAGTGCACCCAGAGTTAACAGTTTTCATCTGAACAGTTATGATTCCCACTTAGTAATAATATTCTTCGCCCAGAGACACCTTTTTCATCTGTTTTCTCTCCTCACTTTCCCCAGCCTTGCTGATAGTCTGTCAGCCTCTTCTGTGACGGAGGTTGTTACCATAAGACTCTGCCCTAATACGTAGTTCATCTCTGTTGTCTCTGGCTGTGATACACATGCCTGCTGCCTCTGAACTTAGAGTGGTGCATGTTAACCAATCTTCATAACCAGTCGTTCAGCCCTACTTATTTTTGAGATCCAAATGTGTTTCGGTTAAATCCATCATTGGCTGAGCACTCAATCCTTTTTTCACCTCCGTACCCATTTCCTTACGGATCCTTTTGGCCTTTAAACTGTGTTTTCCCATGTAGCTTGCTATGAAAGTTTTCCTGATTAAGGTTTCTGTTCTTTCCTACCGAGGGCTGTTTTGTTTTATTTTATTGACTCCCGTGGAAATTGTTCTGAGTGCTCAGTGGCCACCATAACCACTGCGTTACATACACCTTTGTGTTCAGTGTGTATCTAAGTCAGGAGGGTCAGTCTAATGTGAAGCTATGAACTTTATTTAGGCTGCAATTGTCAGCTGATTAAACACACCGAAGTCCTGCAGAGTTATGTCTTGGTGAAAGCAGAGGTTTAAGTCCTAAACCTTTCTTGGTTTACCAGTTTCATTAAGCTGTAGGAAGGGTCCTTAGTTTTGCTTCACAGAAAGGACATTTCACTCCTCTCTATGGATTTCCCACCATCAGCAGCCAATTCGTCTCTGCTCCCACTTTTCCAAACCTTTACCTGCCTTTCTTTCCTGGCTTTTAGTTGCAGCTCCCTCTCCGGTATCAATGCAGCCATTTCTTTCCTGAGTTTAGCGAAGTAATCTTGGAGATGATAGATTTTCACATTATATATTCTTATAGGTCTCCATGTAGCAGATTAGCACCTGTCAAGTCTCTCTGCAGGTAACTCCCATTTCAGATAATTGTCAAAGATTTATCTTTAAAGGTGTCTTGCTACTGATCTGGATGCTTTTTGAACTGAGTTCTCAGATAAGAAATGATCGTCCTACTGGATACTGCTTGGAGAGGAGTCCCAGTATCTGCTTTACCAAGGTTAAAGCTTCAAAAAGTCTATAACCTTTTGGGTTTGACCCAGCTACTGTATTTACAGCTATTGTAAGACTCTTTTTTTTTTTTTTTATCCAAAGAGATAACAAATGTCCTCAAATAACATTTCAAAATAGTAGAATTGATTACAAAGACCTTGAAGATGGTATATGGTCTGTGAATATGCATGTACCTCTTTGTCATTGAGTATGTTGTAAAGTTTAAATAAATGTTATAGCTTCTTATTAGACAGCTTTTGCTTCCTCAGATTAATACCATAGATAACGCAGGTATATATATATTTTTAAATTGGCAGGACATTTATTTCTCTTTCCAGTGGCAGAAATCCATGAGAAGTAAACAAATTCTTTACTCTTATCAGGGTGCTTTGTGTTGTCTGCATTTAGAGATAAAGCTCCGCTGTTTCATCACGGCGTGCGCGCGTGCATTGCTAGCAGCGTTAAAGGGAGATCGTGCTGCATAATGAAGTTACAGTTGGCTGCAGTGACTGGAAATCCATCTGAAACACGTGTTGCACGATAGGTTGTGGTTGGTGTTTTCTTTTATACTTTTTCTTCACACATTTGTAAAGTAGCCACAGTTTTCTGAGAGTTCGAGCTTTTATGACTTTGTCGCAAATACAGTGGAGGTCAGAGGGGTTGTGCTCAGCAGCGAGTCACGCGGTGCCTGTGTTGTTAATTAGTGAACACTCTGCCGCTGAAGTCACTGTGCTGCAGCCCCTTGAAACTGCTCTAGTGATATCTGCGGATAAACCCATTAGACTTCCAACGCTCAGAGATTTCCCCCATAGTCCTGCAGTCAATTTGCTTTCCTTATTTCACCAAGTGAATGTGATCTTCTTTTCAAATCCACGAGAGATGCTACCCTCTGTTAAATTGCTTCCCTCGGTCTATCTGTTGTTCAGATGCCTTACCGTGCGATACAGGGTACAATAAAATGACTTTCAAGATAAAATATTTATGCACAGGCAGGGCGCAGCGGTCATCGGAGAGCAGAAGAAAGAAATGACATTTGTGGGGGGAAGAGAAGCAGCGCACAGTGAGGACTTTCTTTCTAGCATCCACAAGACCTGCAAATTTATCCAGAGGTCTCATAAATGGGAATGATTTGCACAGTAGTTGTACGTTTATTTCCACTTAGCTTCCGGCATCATCTAGTGTCATCGTTCACCAGGGAGTTTATAAGTGTCAGTCAGTCCTGTCATTTTGTGTTAGGAAGAGCTGAACTCTAAAACAGTTCCTCATGCAATGCTCAAAAGAAGAAAAGTCCAAACCAAAACTAACTGGCGAGCGAGCTCTGAGAGCACAGGAGTATTCCTGGTGTACAGGAGCATCACAAGAAGTTGTGGTGCATGCCTGTGGTGGGCTGACCTCGGCTGGACACCCCACCAAGCTGCTCTATCACTCACCTCCACAGCAGGACAGAGCCAGGGGGAAGATAAGATGGGAAAAAAACCTCATGGGTGAAGGTAAAGGCAATTTAATAAAGCAAAAGCAAAGGCCGCATGTGGAAGCAAAGCAAAACAAAAGATTTACTCTCTAATTCCCATCAGCAGGCAATGCCCAGCCTCTTCCTGGGAAGCAGAGCTTCAGTACACGTAGCAGTTGCTCCAGAAGACAAACGTCGTAATAACCGAATTCCACCCCCTGCCCCTTCTGTTAACTTTTATTTCTGAGCTGACGTGATATGGTATGGAATATCTCTTTAGTCAGTTGGGGTCAGCTGTCCTGGCTGTGTCACCTCCCAAAATCTTGCCCACCCCCAGCCTACTGGTGAGGGGGGAATGTTGGAGAGACAGCCCTGACGCTGTGCCGGTGCTGCTCAGCAGCAGCCAGAACACTGGGGTGGCATCGGCGCCCACCTGGCTACCGGCACCCAGCAAGGCCCTAGGAGGGAAACGAACTCCATCTCAGCCGGACCCAGTGCAATGCTCTAAGGTGGACATGTCCAGTGGGTGGGAAATGAAGCACAGAGTGGTCTGTCTTCTCTAGGGGAACAGGGCTGAAAGGTATCAGCTGGAATAAAAGAGAGGTTAGGAGGAAGGGTTTGAGGCCTCAGAAACAGGAGAATAGTCCAGCTTGGAGAAGGTGGTACCCAGCTAACGCAGGAAAGCCCGTGGGCAGGGTGTTTGTAACCAAAGAGCTCAGCAGTGGTTCTGGGTCCATACAGGCTGCGGAGCCGTGGGACCGTGGTGTCCGTTGAAATCTCTGGTCCTCGCCAGTGACTGTCTTGGACTAGAGAAAGAGGTATATATTCTTTTTTTTTTCTTTGCTGTTTTTGAATTTGCAGATAACTTGTTGATTACGGTTGACATGGATGAGTTATTTTTAACTCTTAATGAATTAGGTAATTTAGTAGTTATTAACAGTTAACAGATTTCATTCTGTAGTTGAAAAACCCTCATAAGCCCTTCAGGAAATAAATTCCTCAAAGAACATGAACTGCAGAGTTACTGAAAGAAATAATTACACACTAAGCTAATTATTTGCTTTGGCCTGTGTTTGAAAAATTATGTCCAGACTATTATATGAAGACAGTGGTGGCTTGCAAGGGCTCACAGCAGAAGATCTCCTAGGTGTAGTGTGGCTCCCGCTTGGCTCTGAAGCATGCTTTTGCTGCAGGCTGTAGCAGGACAATGCCATGAGCCAGGTGAAGTACATTGGCATTGGCTGCTTTTACTCAGACAGTCGATTTCCACGTCTTTCCTTCTCAGAGTGCTTTATTGTCAGCTACTATGACTTCCCAGGTAACTACACCCCAGAAGTCCCAGGCCACTTTGAGCTCAGTTATTTGGGATGCAAATGCAGAAGCAGCTAAAACACTGACAGTTTGAGAGCTGCATCTCCAGGGCAATGACAAAAATGAGAAATATATACCACCCTTAGGGAGCTTCTGGCATGGTTTGTTCCTCATCAGTTGTCTTCCCATCTCTGTCTACTTCAGGAACCCCAGGGATGCTTCTCCCTTCATGCAACCCCAAGGTTGCTGTGCATCTCATGTCTATCATCCCTTCCCTGCTTGCCGCTTTTTTCCCTTCTCACTTGCCTCTTGCAGCTCACTGACTCTTGGAACATCTCTCATGGTCCTTGTTTAATGTTCTTTACTTTTCTTCTTCCCAGGTCTCTGATGCACTTTGTAGTAATGTTCCTCAGTTTCTCTCTTTGTGAGTCCTTGGTTTTCTTAATTGTTATCAGTGACCTTTAGTCTGATAGTCCCTGAAGCTTTCCTTTTGATTTCTATCCCCATTCTTTATTCCTTTGCTTTCACATGTACATTTCTGCCCCTCTACTCCGCTCTGGTGAGACCCCAGCTGTGTCCAGCACAGGAGAGACATGGACCTGCTGGAGTGGGGCCAGAGGAGGCCCCAGCAACGCTCCGAGGGCTGGAACAGCTCTGCTGGGAGGACAGGCTGGGAGAGCTGGGGGGGCTCAGCCTGGAGCAGAGAAGGCTCCGGGGAGACCTTCCTGCAGCTGCCAGGGCTGAGAGGGGCTGAGGAGAAAGATGGGGACAGGCTTTTTAGCAGGGCCTGTAGTGATAGGACAAGGGGTGATGGTTTTAAACTAAAAGAGGGTAGATTTAGACTAGGTCTAAGGAAAGAATTTCTCACAGTGAGGGTGCCTCAGGTTGCCCAGAGAGGTGGTGGATGCCCCATCCCTGGGAACATTCCAGGTCAGGTTGGACGGGGCTCTGAGCAACCTGCTCTG
The DNA here is from genome assembly GCF_964289735.1 of Phaethon aethereus. Classification (NCBI taxonomy): domain Eukaryota; kingdom Metazoa; phylum Chordata; class Aves; order Phaethontiformes; family Phaethontidae; genus Phaethon; species Phaethon aethereus. The sequence continues at coordinate 1,929,327 of NC_138579.1, forward strand.
GTTGAAGATGTCCCTGCTCACTGCAGGGGGTTGGACTAGATGGCCTTTGAAGGTCCCTTCCAACCCAAACTATGATGATTCTATGATTCTGTGATGCTATGAACTTATGATTTCACCCAAACCTCTTCTTTGCATTAGGCTCCTGACTGTGCCTGAACCTCCAGCGCTTGGATCTGTGGAGGCAGGAGGAAGGTGGAGCCATGACTGGCTTGCAGCACCTGGCGCTACGTGGTACATGGCTTTCCAGTGAATTGATCTTTTCCATTTTCTTGCTTTGCATTGAATTCTGTAATCTTGGGCCCCTGAAGACTTGGAAGATTACCTGAAGTTTTTGAATGAGTGATAGCAAAACAGACAAATGGGAAATTATGGTATTTAGTAGGAGACCTTGCTTCACTTGATCATTAAGATTTAGGAAAAGTTCACATATGAGAGACTGCCTCTGTGTTCAGAAAATAGCCTCAAAGAAGTTTACTCCAAATAACTAGGATCCATAAGTCAATTTTCAATCCCCTTATTGTCGTGATGTACGGAATATGAAAGAAACAAGGCATCACAGCATTTGTCTTCTATTTTGAAGACTATAATAAAAGATTTATGGCATTCGTGGTCAATAGGAGGAAACTTCAAGGTCATTTAATTTGTCAGAGTACTAAAGAATATCAGCAAAGTCACAGCATGGGCTCTGGCATAGCAGGGTCCAAGGGCTTACCCCTGTAATGGAAAAGAACAAATGTTAATGTGTCAATATCTCAATTCCAAATTATAATTGTAGTTGTATGTAAAGTAGCCTAACTGGCAGGTGAGAAACAAATGCTTTAGAGCTATGTTACTTCATGCATGAATATGTAAAAAACTGACTGCGAGAGTTATTGTGAGTTGTCAGGAGCCAGAGCACGTGGAAGACAAAGTGTGTGAGCGGGCTGGGGCAGACAAGCAGCTCTGTCTGAAGAGATGCACCGTAATGGAAAGTCAGAAAGAAATCCCTCTTAGCCGGTTCAAACAAATACGATCTTGTTTTACACTCCAGTGCCTTCAATTGCCTAAGAGAACAGCATTTTTTAACATCTAATTTGAATCATCTGACCTACTGTTGTGCAGCTTTATGTAGTTTTACTGAGCAAAAAATTAAGTAATCAGTAATGTTTCAAGCTAGTGGTGTGGTATTGCATACTTAAGTTTGGTATGATAATGTTCCTTTTTTCCCAATATGTGATTTTCAACTGAATACTTGATAAAGTCTGTTGAGATATTAAATTGATGGAATACTTCAATATCTAAAAGCTCTCTTCTCCAACTAGTGAGTGTACATTTCTTCAGCCTCCTGTAGTGTGCTATGGGACAAGTGCCCTTGTGTTATTCAACTGCAAAGTCTGAAATATATGTATACGTGTTTCTCCAACAAATATAGCAGTCTGATGGTGGTTGCTTAAACTTTAATGCACAGTTTATGATAGACGATGGAATTTTCCTCCTTTAGCCTCAAAGCCTCATTCGTGCCTGTCAAATTCTGCATCCCAGTGACATGAATGAATGGAGGACCAAATTCAGCTCCCTATGAAGAAACCCTGCAAGTCATGAATTGTCTGAATCCTTAGTGAGTTATTTAATAACAAAGACATAATTTGGTTGGCAGGGGAAGTTTCTGTCACTAGTAAAGGGAAAACAACTCTCACAGCCCACGAAACAGAAAAAAAAAAGATTAAAAGTTTGTGAGAAAAGTAAAACATTTTCCATTTTCCACTGTAACTATTTAAAAGAAGCAGCATTTTTTCATGGGTTTCTTTTCACTGAAAATGTTCTATAAAAGTGTGAGCAGTTGTTAAAATGACATATCACAAGAATGAATTCCTTGTGAAGAAATATGAGCCGAAAGAGGAGCATGGGAGGCAGGGCGAGAAAAAGGAGAAATAAATTGCCCTATTCATTACTTTTCTTGACACCTTTTTCCACTTCTCATCCTAATTGTAGCCTGTGAAATGCAGTTATCCTGTGTTGACAGCTCTATGCAGAAGCTCTTTAAGGAAGTCTTCACCTCTCCAGGAGAATCATTAGGCTCACAGGATGAGCCTTTACCTTTTGGGTCCATATTTAGCTATGAATAGTTGAAACACAGAGACCAACAGTTTCATACAGGTCCTGGTGTTGCACCAGAAATGCAGGAAATTGCTTCACTAGTATCTCCATGTAGTAATTTTATTGAAATTGATAAAAAAGGTTTGCTGCTTCTCCATCCTTTATAGGAGGAGTGGCAAAAAGACACAAAATCTCTCACTGGAGTAATCATACAGAGACTCCAAAAAAAGCATACTCCATTTCTAAGTCTAATCCTAGTATATAGGTTGAAAAAGAAACAAGCAGCTCAGCTGCATGTGGAGTCATTGGACATGTGAGCTCCTAAAAAGGCTTTAGGAACCTCAGTATGTTTATGATTTTTTACTTAGGTTTCCAATATATTTAGGTGAAAGTAGTCACCTCACGTGATCCCTGTGCTAAGAAGCTCAGGATGTGCCTTATCTGAGTTGCTCACAAAAAGCTTGTTTCTACGTGTAAAGAAACTGCAGTTACAGTGACCTGGCAGTCCTTGGGGTTACCGTCTTCAGCTGCTGAAATTTGGCTTGTTGCTTCATTGGGAAGTGTTGGTAACCCCTCTCCCAGGCTGGCCCATCACCTCGGCACAGAGTGGGGTCTGCACCCAACATCTGTCCCACCAAAGCTGCCCATGAGTTGTCTAGAGACAACACAGGTGCCAACCCAGGCACATATGGACCAGTTCTTGCACGTGTTTGGTGTTCTTAAATTTTTCCTGTGTAGACAATACCTACAGGGACTATAATAGTCAGATTTGAAAATGTAGAATCATAGAATCGTTAAGGTTGGAAAAGACCTTTAAGATCATCAAGTCCAACCGTCAATCCAACACCACCATGCCCAGTAAACCATGTCCTGAAGTGCCACGTCTACACATTTTTTGAACATCTCCGGTGAAGGTGACTCCACCACCTCCCTGGGCAGCCTGTTCCAATGTTTGACCACTCTCTTTATAAAGAAATTTTTCCTAATATCCGATCTAAACCCCTCCTGGCGCAACTTGAGGCCATTTCCTCTCGTCCTGTCACTGGTTACTTGGGGGAAGAGACCAACACCCACCTCACAACAACCCCCTTTCAGGCAGTTGTAGAGAGCGATGAGGGCTCCCCTCAGCCTCCTCTTCTCCAGACTGAACAACCCCAGTTCCCTCAGCCGCTCCCCATCAGACTTGTGCTCCAGACCCCTCCCCAGCTCCGTTGCCCTTCTCTGGACACGCTCCAGCACCTCAACATCCTTCTTGTAGTGAGGGGCCCAACACTGAACACAGGATTCGAATGTGTTAAAGCACATCATATTTCAGAAGTAAAAGTAGCAGTTGGCAGTGCTGTGCTTCCACTTAGGCGTGTGCCCAGAGTGTTCAGCGCAAGAAAATCTCTCTCACCAATGTACAGTATAAGCCATTAAAAAAATCACCCCAAAACTGGGCAGTGACGTTACGTGTTTAATAAGTTTCTAATATTCTGTATAAGATTTTCTTCTGGCCCATGTCCCCACTGATGAGAAAAATGTTCTGCAGTTCATTGTTATATTCCTGCTGTCAGTCAGATTTTTCAGGGGAAAGGGCTACTTTTGCTGACCTTCCTTTCACAGGGATTTCAGCAGAGAGCATGGTGATTCTGAACTGAAACGATATAACTTAGGCGTGTAGCACACTATAGTGTTGCAGAATTTCTCCCCATGGGGTTGAACTGAGTGCCAATAATACATTTAAGCTTGGTCCTCAAACTAATTTTGGCCCAGGCAGTATCACTGTGTTTCTGGGAAGGGGAGGAGGACATGAGAGACACTAATTGCAGCCCGGTGGGTCAGATGAGAGTGCCCAAGAGAATGTGCATTCGTCGTTCATGGCTTTCTGGTTTATGAAGTAGGACAGGGAGGACAGCAGAGCTGGATTTGTCACATAATTGTGATATGATTTTGGTCCAGGTACTGGGGTCTGTGTGAATGGGGACTGATTCATTCTGGCAAAGATTTGCAGCTGGTCCTTGTAATGAATCAAAAAATGCAAAGCAAAAGCCACCCTCAACTTCTGAGCACTCCCTTTGTTCATTCTGACACAGTGTAAAGCAGCAAGTTTTTCTTGTGTCTTTTATGCAAAACTGTAGATCACACGTATTTAGGCTGTTCTGCAGTCACCTGTTAAGAGTAGTATCTGATTAGCCCATGTTGCCTTGAAATGTTTTTTTCTATTAACAAAGCTCATAGCAAATACAGTCTGGCATTTATTTTGTAACCGTGATAATTTCCAGTGATTTAACATTGTGATTTTGGCTTCCTATTGTTTTGTTCAATACCCCCTTCATCAAGAGCCTGTGAGTTCTGCCAGAGACCCCCCTGCAGCCACCAGGACCAGAATTACATGGTAGAAGGAAAGTCTCTCTTCGTGGCAGCTGGTGATCAGTGTTACCCTAAATGTGACGATGACTGATGGTCGGAGAACTGGAAATTATATATGAGTGGGCTGGAAATTACCTACCCCTTAAAAAACCCAAACAAAAGAGCAGCTAGCCTGTGATGACCTGGGCTGGCAGCAATTTCGTGTAGTGTGTGAAGCAACTTTTCCTGTTACGTACCCTGAATTTACTGACATTTCATTTTACCAAAAGGTCCTCTGCTTCATACCAAGGTACAGGATTAAAAGGAGACATGTCTGTGTTCAGGAGAGGGGTAATGAGTTCACTAATTACCTTGATCCTGAGCCTCGGAGAAGAGGTCAGCTCCTTTCCTGTTCATCATTTCTCCTCACCCTTGCTACGTGTTCAGTAATGACACTGAGAGTGAGGGACTTAAAAGCCTTTGGCCCCATTAGTGTACAGCTGCCCTTGCTCCTGCTTGCCTGTGAACCACATGCCCCTTAGGAGACATTTCTCCTTGGTGGGACCCATCGAAGGTCCCCACCTGAGTACTTTTGGTGGAGTACTCCGCTGCAGTAATGGTCCTGCTTTCATTTACAAAGAAGTAACTCAGTGAAACCACTGGCACTGCAAAAAGCTGAGGATGAGGCTGGAAGATACTGATGGAGATGAAGTGCCCTGTAGTTGTCAGGCAGCTCATGGTGCGGAGCAGGGACGGATGGTGGAGACCACCAACACTGTGGCTGCACGCACTTTGGCTGTGCTCCTGCAGCACCGCACCCGAGCCGGCCATGCTCAGCTCCCTTTCCCGGGGAAGGAAGCAGGTGCCTTTCGAGACGGTTCATCTGAGCAGGTGGAGATGGCTGCTTGAGGATGAGGTGAATCACACCCTGGGGTTCAGTGTCACCATCAGCTAGGTTTCTCCTGACCATAAAGAGACTTAATCCCATGGGACCCTAGGGTCCTTCCTAATCACTGGAGAGGAACAGGCATTTTAGGGATGCAGTTCTCCTCCTCCTGCAGCGAAAGTCTCCTATAGGTCACCCGAATCTTGCGCCTTCATGGGGCCTCAGGTAACCAGCTGGATGTGGCTGTCTAAGCACTGGTTTGCACCAGGTGTGATGAATGCCACCGTTAGGTATACAGCGTTACGTATAGACACAGCGGTTATTTAGGAACATACAATGTCTCACATATAGCAGCATCTGACACCTGCAGGAACAGAAGCAACCTGGCTGAAGATGCTGTGTCCCTGTACGTCCCGGCAAGAGGGACATACAGCTGTGCTGATTATTCCTGCACCCCGCTGCATCATGCCTTGGGGACACACTCTCTGTTTTAGGTGAGAAAGTGGCAAATCAGACCAGCACTGCCATAGACTTGGGAGAAGGTACCAGGACCAGGTACTTTGGTCTCACCTGAGACTTCTGAACAGTTCTGTAAAATAACGACTGCTAAGGTGAGGGAGCCAGAATATGGCTGGAACTGAGGAGCGTGTTATGTTTTATGACAGGGCAGTTAAAGGAAAAACAGAACAGCTGCTAAGACGAAGACAAGCCCTAGGGTAAAAGTGAGACAAAATGGATATTTGGAAAAGTCAGTCTGATGAGCTAAAAAAACTAGAGTTGTCCCTTCTGAATTTAGATATCTGGTCATTTAAACTTGGGTAATCTTTTGCTTGAGCATTTAGTCATGCTAATGCTACATGAATTGTTATCTATTATTAAACCTCCTAAAGCTTTTAAGCAGCAGGCGGAGAGAAAGCTCGGCAAAGTCACAAATGGATCCATGAGAAGCGTTGCTGGACAAATACCAGGAAAACCAGCTGTGCTATGGTGAAAGCTGCATTGCACCCATGAAACAGATATCTTACAACACTTGCAAATGAGAGAGAACCTCTAAAAAGCATATGTCTCTGCTAAATGTTTCCCGTTAGAAATGCAGGAATTCCCATTTGTCCCGAGAAAACCAATTCCATTTCAGTTGTGAAGTCAATATTGCAAACTGCTGAGTCGTAATGGCGTTAATTGTATTGCTCAAGAACTTTTAAACCACATTAGCCTCATTTAATTCAACTTAAAGGAACACAAAGAGAATTGAGTTCTCTAAACATGGTTGGGTCTATTTTCCAAAATGCCCTTTTGAGTACAATTCATGTTACACAGTAGATGACAAACAACAAGAGGAAATTTCCCTTAAGTAGATGTAGGAAGCAAGCAAACCCAGCCAAGATTTCTGTTGATGTTCATCTAGACTGATGGGGTGAAGCCTCTCTTGAGGAGTTTAACAGAATACACTTAAACTTCATTTGTAAGCTTCCTGGGCATTTACTGGGAGGTTTAACCATCTGACGTGCGCTGGTTCCCCCAGTGGCAGGTGAACTTCTACTGCTGTTTTCCCATACACTTTGTATAGGCTGTTGTGGTTCTGCTGCGAAAGGACAATAAAACCACCAGGGAGATACGGAGGGAATACGTATCACCACATGTAACCCCTGCTGGGACCCCTTGGTAGAGATCCAGTCAAGAAGTAGTCAGGCCGTGGATGTACAGGATGCTCAGGACTATATGCAGACGTTGTCTGTCTTTGAAAAATCTTTACTGAGAGATGGGAGAATGACTTGGGAATGTATTACTTATAAACACCTGCTTTGCCCATAAGTATCCTTTTTTGGACAGGGTTTTTTTGGTTTGGTGGTTTTTTTTTTTTTTGCAAGAAGAGCCATAAGTATTATGAAGGAACTGGAGCATCTTGCTTTCAGGGAGAGGCTGTGAGAGCTGAGACTCCTCAGCCTGGAAGAGACCCAAAGAGGTCTTATCCATGTGGATAAACACATGGTGGGGCGGAATGATGAAGATGGAGCCAGGCTTCTCTCAGTGGTGCCTACTGATGGGACAAGAGGCACATATTAAAAACCGTGACATTCCTTCTGAACACAAGAAAACACTTTTTTTCCTGTGTCAAACTCTAGCGCAGATTGCCCAGAGAGGTCCTGGAGTCTCCATCAATGGAGATACTCAAAACCCAACCAGCCACGGTCCTGAGCAAGCTGCTCTGGGTGACCCTGCTAGAGCTGGGAGGGTGGACTAGATCACCTCCAGCGGTCCCTTCCAACCTCAGCCGTTCTGTGAAGGGCTGAATTGGTACATATTGGCAAGCACATCACTCTTCCCAGTTGAACTTGGTAGTGTTCTTGTTCAAGTGAACTTGGCTATTCTTGTGCTGAGACAGTCAAGAATTAGTTTTCCATCTTAAAAAATTGTATTTGCTTTTATTTGAAGCTAAAAAAAGATGTATTTACTTGAAACCTAACAAGAAAATTTCCCACACACGCAAAACTTATCAACAGCTAATTTTCTTTTTGTACCTTTTTAATTTTCCTTCCACCATATGGCTTAAATTGTGTGTGAATTAATATTATTCATAAATGCAGTACAAATAGGAATAAGACCAATTATAGCAAAATATTCACCATCTTTTTAATCTCTAAGGTTATGGGAAAGGCTGTTCCCTTGCAAATTTAATATCTTAACAAAAATCACATGGTATGCAATGTTTGACTTTTGCCCCTGGTACTTGTCAAGTTTGCAATATTTTGCCAACAAATTAACAAGGGGTATATTTCAGAGAATTTTTATAAGCCAGAGGGAATCTGCCATTTGGCTTCAAAGCGTTTGCAGCATGCTACATACATAATTTGGATCTGGTAGGATTCAGTTCAGAGTTTCTGGTAACTCAGCTGGCACAGTCCTTTCTGGCTTCTATTTTGGGAAGCTGATAATTGCTTTGGGCTGGCCGTGGTGCTGCGCTCTCGAGTCACAGGGGGATTCTCTTCTAGAGTCAAATGTACAGTTTGGATACTTGCTGTAGAGGAAATTACACCGGATTTTTAAGGCCTATTTAGAAATTAATAACGTCAGAATGGTCGGTTGGCAATGGTTCAATGGCATACCTGTTAAAACTTCGTGCGTGGCGGTCGTCAGAGCCTGAGATCACTTGTATTTGCATCAGAACCCAACTCCATCTCTCCCAGTATCCTCATTCCAACAGTGGCTTAGAGAAGAAGAGGCACAGACAAATTTAGAGTGATATTTCTGCTAATCTGGCTTGCTGCTGGACATCTGCAGCTGAGGAGTTTCATAAGCAAAAACACTTACCTGCATTTTTTAAATTTGATTTTTCGTGATTGACCATCTTTCATGAACTCGTGTTGTCCATAAGAGGATGATGATGACACTTGCAATAGCTGGTGTGCTTGTTTGCATTACATACTTAAGCACAGAATAGGAGGGGTCTGTTCACCAGTGATGGAAGCCACAGCCCTGCAAGTATTCCCAGAAGCTGGGTCTAGGCATCAAATCCAGTATCATCAGAGCTTGTTGCGGCGATGAGCTAGGCTGGGCTTGCTATGGCAGTTAGGATGAGACTCTTTATGGTATAGACAGTGCTGCTAGGAGAACGTGGGCCTTGCTAAGCGTGTGTCTGTCCCAGGCTCCTGCTGGTTGGCACCAGCTTCTTGAGAACCTGAATCAAAGTTTGGACTGAGTCCGTGGCAAGCTGCAGCCAGGAAACCCTCAGCCAGTTCCTGCTCCAGCTGGTGGAAAGGTCCCAAGAAGACGCTGGAAGGAAACATTTGCTGATGAGAAATTGCAGTGTACCCTTTTTTTGCCTCAGTTAAAATGCAGCCTCTGTTTCTTAAATTTAGCTGGGATTAAATGTGGTGCAAAAAGAGTTAATTGACAGCTTTTTGTTGCCAAAACTTCAGATCATTTTTCTTACAATTTTTCACCTAGATGACTATACATCTCTTCACTAATCTCTCTTGGTATTTACAGTTTAGTTCAAGACAACCATTCATTTCCTTTCTCATTGTTGGTAACCTTGCTGACTATCCTGTTACTTCTGGAGCCCAAAAATGTCTTCTGAAGCTGAAACCTCAGTTGCAAAACTCTCTTACGATAGCGCATCCCCATGTTATCAGCGCATTCCACTTCAGGGTACCATCTCCTGGGCTCAGGTATTTGCTCGCTGGTTCATCTCTGACACTCATAGCTTGTTTGCTCTTTTCATTTGAGTATCACGTGTTTGAATTTTGCTGTTCATGTTATTTGAAGACGTGCAGACCCTGATCTTCTCATAAATATGCCTGTATGAGGGTGACAACCCCGCTCAGTCGGTGGAGGCCTTCCCTGGGTCGGCATTGAAGCCATAAAACAAATCAGAGGATGCTGCCCAGGAAAAGGCAATGGACAAATGCACCTTTTTTATTCCCTTTGGGTGACGGAGAAGCCCTCTCTGCCAAGGAAGATAAGTTTTCTGTGGAACCTGAGACAGACTGACAGCAACCATAGTCCTGCTTAATGCCGTTCAAGATTGCGTTGCAGATCCAGCCCCATGACTCTGTTTAAATGTTAAAATGAAGTCTCTGAATCTAAGAGTTCTTTGTGGTGGGCCGTTATGTCCAGGGACCAGATTTTAATACACAGAGCTGATTTAATGAAGTGAACTTGACTGAAGCTGTGAGGGACATCAACAAAGTCTTTCTAGAAAAGAAAACAGTTTTGCAATAAATTAATGCCATCTGGTGCTATTTATGTCAGACGGACTCTCTGCATCTGTTACAGCCACAGGAGAGGAGACATAAAAGAGAAGAATGAGAAGAAAAACAAATGATACATTGCTTCTGAATTGTACTAAAGCCTAGTCACTATGTGGCCCTTTTTAATATTTTCCAGCACAGTGAGAAATACACAGGGCTGTTTGAAAGCATATCACCGATTTTCCATAAAGAAGCCTTTCTTATTTTGTTGTTCTTTTACTCCCCCCCACCCTCCTTATTCAGAACCTACAGGTTCACATACAAGCTTTGAGGTAGTTTGGTTTTAAATGGGCTGCACTGAAAATACCCGTGGCTGCTTCGATAAATTGTAGTGAATTCCTCGTGGAGTGCGCGGGGTTGAATAGAAGCTTTCATCCCTCCTCCCTCTCCAGCTCCAGTTCTTTGCGGCTGGAGTTTTCATCTGAAATCCTGTTCCCTCCCAGCCGTTTGGATCTTTTTTTCTTTGAGTCTGGCTAAATGTACGGGGTTTAGTTAGAAAGCGTTCAGCCACCTTTGTGCTGGCCTGCAGCACAGCGCAGAACTGTTGTAGGGGTGCGGGGGAAATACCTGCTAAAATCCTGAATCCCGTCCTCTTGTGACAGTTATTAATTGCCTGGTCAGTCATACAAGAGCAAAATGAGACTGCAGGCTAAAATTGATACTCTTGCTTTAGGTTCGATTCTCACCGCTAATTATTTGATTTCCTTTATACAGTGTTGACATTTGATAGATAAATGCTCTAATTTATATCCCTGTACTCAGCGTGTAAGTCTTCCAGCTGACCATAACAAGGTTATTAACCTCAGGTTTACCTCCTTTCTTGTAACGCTTCGGCTGCTTCGTGTGCGAGTCCCGTGCCTGGCTCCAGGCTCTGCTGGCAGGTATGTCCATGGGCTGTCTGCAGGGCAGGAGCGGGATGAGCTGAGGGTGGTGGTTGCGCTTCGTCCTTCAGACGGTGGCAACAGAAACAGGGCATCTATGTTTTTCAGAGGTGATGTCTGAAAGATGTTCCTGTATTTCTCAGAATGAGCACTTTCCACCTGCTCTTCCTGATGCCAGCGACTGAGTCGCAGCCCTGGTTCTCCGGTACCTTGCGTCCCCCGCGCTCGGTGGTGCGGTTTCAGCCCATCGGCTCGGCTGATCTCGGCAGCCTGCCCCGGCTTGTTGGCTGTGCGGGGACGGGGGGAAACGCATCAAGAGAAAATGCAGCACAGCTGCTGTTTTATTTCCATCCCTCGCATTTCATTTCGGCTGACAGGCGGATCGGGCAGCTTGCTGACGAGCCCCGGCTCCCGCCACTGATGGATTGGAAACTGCGCTGGTTGTCCCCGAGTCCTTCAAACATCAGTGGCTCGTCCCCGTTTCGCCAGACGGAGGAAAGGGAACTATGCTTCTGACAAAGATACCAGTTTCTAAGGGTGTTAGTTCTCCAGAAACCCTCTTCTGCCATTTCTCAGGTCTGCTGTCGCCCTGCGGCCGACAAGGCGTGATGCTAAATTGCGCCCGGCCCTGGACCGCGCGCTCTCCTCCCGCGTCGGTCTCCGTGCCACCTTGCTCCTGCTACAGGTGGGCTGCGGGGTTTCACCGGCGGGCACGGGGCAGCTGGTTATCAGCTTCTTTGTGCATCTTCGAAAGGCTTTATTTTAGCTTTAATGATACTTAATCCTAGACAAGCCTGCCGCCATGTAGCATTTTTGGTGTCTATTTAATTGCACCAAAGTAATTAGTATTATTGAAACAAATGATTGTCATCGTCACATTCCCTTTCTCTCTTTTCTATATGTACAGCACGTGCTAATTATTGTCATAGATAATTTAAGCTGTGTAGCTTATTTTATTTCTACTTTGCACCTAAAATTACTTTCCAGAACATTAGCAGAAGACCCGTGTCTTTCTCTAACACCAAATCTTTACATCTAACGAGTGTAGCAATGCAGTGGCAGTCACACACTAAGAAATTCTCATCATCTTTGTCCATTTTTATTTTCTCTATGTCCTGACATTTGCACTTAATTATAAATACTGTGTAGAGCACGTCATCTGTCATTATTAAGTAGACTCAAGAGGCTTTTTCTTGTTTGGGGAATTGGAAATACATCCACTTTGGAAATTGTGAAGCAAATGCGTTTTTTAATGAATTTCCCCAAAGTCTTCAGAGTTTCAGAAAAAGTTTACAATAGGGAATATCTAGCAAGTACTTCCAGCACTATCCAGAGGATCATTTACCATAGCTGTTTCCATCGCACACTTAATATTGTGAAAGTTCAGTATGGTCCTTACTTAAAATTACATACGGAGTGGAGCATGTGGATTTCAAGCATTCATTAGGGAGCAGAGCAGCATTAATGGTTTGATGGATAGCTTCACTATCAGCTCTTGAAATAATTATGTTTTGTAAATGGAATGCATAAAGAACTCATCAGCGATGCTGGGCTGTGGTAATGCGTGAAGCCGAGCGCACGCCGTCGAGCCGCTGAATGACAAAGTTATTTTTTTCACTGCGAACCGTAATGGTGCTGCTTGTGCTCTGAAGCAAAGCTGCTAATGCCAAGGCTAGACGTGGGATGCGCTTTTTGGATCTACTCTCACAGGACCTCTGAGTTTGCATTTCAGAGCCACACTTTTCCAGTGAAAGCAGAAATCTATAGTACACGGGGATTTCTATTGAACCCAGCAATTTCCTATCAAAGGCAGCTTTCTAAAAGGGGGCTTGCAATGGAGGTGGGCTCTCAAGGCTGCTCCTGAGGAACCTGGAAAACAAAAATAAATAACGTAAATAAATTCAGCTCAGCTATATCATCTGAAAGAAGCGAAATAATGAGTTTTGCTATTATAATTCTGATTGCAGGCCAGGAAGATGCTGAATTTGCACAGCACGGTTGTGGAAGCACGTTTTCCATCTTCTCACTGAATCGCTGGGACAATAGCACAAACCCCATTCCTTAATTAGTGTTCATGCATTGCTTTGTCTATTTATTTGGTTTTGTCTTGCCATTTGTACTGGTTTCAGCTGGGATAGAGTAAATTTTCTCCATAGCAGCTAGTGTGAGACTATATTTTGGATTTGGGATGAAATAATGTTGATAACGTAGTGATGTTTTCAGTTGTTACTTCTCACCCCAGCCACCAGCGAGGAGGCTGGAGGGGGGGACAAGAAGTTGGGAGGTGACACAGCGAGGACAGCTGACGCCAACTGCCCAAAGGGCTGTGTCATACCGTATGACGTCATGCTCAGCATGGGGGAGGAAGAAGAAAGCGAGGGACATTCGGAGTGATGGCGTTTGTCTTCCCAAGACACCGTTACACGTGACGGAGCCCAGCTCTCCTGGCGATGGCTGAACCCCTGCCTGCCCATGGGGAGTGGTGAATGAATTCCTGGTTTTGCTTTGCTTGTGCGTGGCTTTTGCTTTCCCTATTAAATGGTCTTTATCTCAACCCACGAGTTTTCTCACTTTTACCCTTCTGATTCTCTGCCCCGTCCCACCGTGGGGCAGTGGGCGAGCGGCTGTGGGGGGCTTGGTTGCCAGTTGGGGTTACACCATGACACTATTCTAGCAAATAAGTGTTTTCTGGAAGAAGAGGCCATTACTCCTGACACTGCATTTAGAGAAGATTTCTGTTCATTGGAGGAGCCCAGCGCAGCCAGAGGGGACGATGCTGGTCGTGCCATGCCCTGGTCATGGAGGTCCCAAACCTCCGGTGCTGCGGGACACGGGTGGTACTGGTACAGCTCCTTTGCAATGGAGTGCCTGCAGGCAACAGACATGGATTTGGAAAGAGGGCTGCCAGGGGTCGGACATATCCATCCACTTCCAGAAAACTTCAGTAAATGGTCCGAATTGGTTTTGTTTCCCAGGCTGTGGGGGACGTGTTCCTCCTGGCTGCCAGGCTGGAGGTCTTGCTGGGGATCCCCCAGGAAGCCCCCAGCCTCAGCTCGTGCCTCCCCACCTCCCGCCACCCTCGGGCTTTCTTCGGGGATGGGAGGGGTGATGCTGGGGAGGTCACTTGCTGTGGGTCATGGCACCATCACTGGTGTTTTCTGAAGGAAACTACCCAAAGCAGTGTTTTGTGGGTGCCCTGGTCTCAGCGTGTGTCTAGGCATCCCGAGTTTCATGCAAGGAGCAGTGTTACTTCACGGCTCAGCCTTTCCAGGGTGCAGTGACTGGGGCACGGCGAGAATGAAGGTGTGCTGCAAGGGCCTCCATGATCCCAAAACGCTTTGGGATGCCGGTGTACATAACTGAAACGGGGAAGGCTATCTCCTTCACTTTAGACTCATCTGCATGCAACCAGGGCTTTCTCCCACCCCACCTCGGCATTTCAGCTCCTCCAGGGCGTGCGCCCCTCGGAGAGGCTGCGGTTCAGCCAGGAGCAGGGGCACTCGCTGTCTTCTTGCTTCATTTAGTCAGCGGCGTGTTACAATCAAGAAGGATATTAGGAATTTTCCGTGAAGTGCTGTTTTGATGACACTACCTATCTGAAGAGGCAACTTCTGGATTCATATATACATTATCAGCACGGATGTATTCATTATAGCATTAGTGCCGAGGAGCTAATGTATTCTGCTTATAAAACATTAGAATTCTGAGCCGGTATGTAACAGATACACGTCAGAGTCAAGGTATTGTTATTCATCTGTGCTCTGCAGCCCTGCCTGAACGTACGCACTTTTCTTTTGCAGAGGGAAGAGTTATCATGCTCCGTTTCTCCTCTCATTCAGGTTTTAACCCGCCCTGATTTTATTAAGTGGTGCCACTCAGTATTTTCAGAATTGCAAGCAGGAAAAGAATCATTATTTTTTACAAAAAATTACATTGTCTGAAATGGCCAGGAGAAAAACAGTAGAGGAGGAATAACAGGAGGAATAATTCGGCAACTGGATGATTCTGGATTTTTAGCGACCTCTTTCAAAATACAAAATCTGTCACAGCCAATAAGGATAACCAAACTTTTTTCTATGAAAAAGGAAAGCTGAAAATACCTTTGGTGATGGGACACAGTGTCTGAGAAGTGAACAGAGTTTTTACTGAAATGGATCCTCGCAACGTGCCCAGTCCCCAGCCCGCTGGAGGCCTGGCCATTTATTTTGCGGTGGCTGCTCTGTGAAAGGGGACGTTGTGGTTCCCCAGAGCACCGAGGTTTGCTGTACGCAGGAGGCAGCCGGCGCCCGTGCCTCCAGCTTCGGGAAGAGCAGGCTTCAGACCCGCCTCTGAACTGTGCCAAGTGCGGGGAAAGCAAGCAGCGGTCGCTGAGAAGCTCTAACGTATATAAAAGATCTTCAAAAACAAAGGTGCTCCTTGAATATTCCTACTTGTCCGCACGGAGATGCATCATGCACAAGACCACCTCTGCAGCAAGCTGTGCACAAGGTCTGGAGGGCTGCAGGGTGGGTGTGCTCTGGTCCTGCCTCCAGACAAGTGTAAGAGGGGCCCCTTGGTTCCCAGAGCCACGTGCAAGCTCGGTGTCAGCCCCGAGCTGCGCGGGAGCCACGCTGCGCCGGGACGCCGCACCCCAGGGAGGCTCTGGGTCAGCAGGTGATCATAGAATCATAGAATCATAGAATAGTTTGGATTGAAAGGGACCTTTTAAGGTCATCTAGTCCAACCCCCTGCCATGACCAGGGACATCTTCAACCAGAGCAGGTTGCCGAGAGCCCCGTCCAACCTGACCCAGGATGTTTCCAGGGATGGGGCATCGACCACCTCTCTGGGCAACCTAGTGATGCTCTACCATGGCTACGCTGCTTGGGGTTGGTTGTTGGCGTTGGGCCAGCTGTGCTGAGGTTGGTTGTGGTGCAGGTCATCTGTGGCTGCCAGAGATCAGGGTTTGGTTGGGGCTCTTTGGTGGCCAGGTTGGGTTTTGATCAGTTAGTGGGGACAGTGCATGGGTGCGCACTGCCCCTGTCTGCACAGGAAGGCTGCTTTCCAGGCCACGCACCCACGGAGACTTTTGAAAGTTGGGATGACCATTTCAAAGCAGCCTCTGAAGTCCGCTCAAGTGGCAGCCATCTGACGCTGGTATTGTGCTGGAGTCTCCATCTCCGCAAAACCCATCCTTCTGCAGCACCGCTCTCTTGGGTTCGTTATGCTCTGCGCCTTTCTGCTGTGTATTTTCCTTTTCTTTTAAATGCGTGTCCTTTTTGCCCTCTCTTTTCTCATCTGGGCTGGATTAGAAATGCTCTGTTTGCTATTCAATTAAAGTGGCCTCTCAGACACTGCAAAGTTCAAATAGTTTTAGTTTTTGCCTTAAATATATCTTTCTGGATTTTATGGGCTTTGCAGGCTATGGTTTCAAAGTGGCTATTAATGGGATTTGTACAAGAAACTTTTGCTTTGTGCTCTTAAAAATAACACAAGAAATCCTTCCATTGGCATTTAATTTCATTGATTCAGGCATGTCAAGAAGTATCTGTCAGTATTAAGACTTGGCCTGTATATGATGGGGCTGCAAAGTGAGGGCTGCAGTACCTCTGGCAAATTCAATAGCAGCCTGCTAATTAACTAAAATTATTGGCTTTTGCTTTCTTTAACGCTATGACTATTATTATTATTATTATTATTCCCTGGAGAATGTCTCTACTGCAAAGCTCCACTAAGAAATGAAAGCTGATGACAAAACCAGCAGCCAGGTTAAATTCGTACCACTGTATGGCAGCGATGCCCCGGTGGCAATACTCCTGCGGTCTGCCACAGCCTTCCCGCTCGTTTCACAGACGCCTCAAGGACCGGAACATTCGCACTCCATCAGTTTACTCCAACTCTCTGGACTGGGATTACACATCCTGTCTGAGATGAGGTGATAGGAATTTAGGATTTAGGACGAGAGGAAATGGCCTCGAGTTGTGCCAGGGGAGGTTTGGATATTAGGAAAAATTTCTTCACCGAGAGAGTGGTCAAGCATTGGCACAGGCTGCCCAGGGAGGTGATGGAGTCACCATCTCTGGAGGTGTTCAAAAAACGTGTGGACATGGTGCTTCGGGACATGGTTTAGTGGGCATGGAGGTGTTGGGTTGGTGGTTGGACTTGATGATCTTACAGGTCTTTTCCAACCTTAATGATTCTGTGATTCTGTGATAGCGGGGCCTTGCCAGCCTCACCCCGGCCCACGGCCAGAGCCCCTGCCGGCACTGCACCGCAGCACCCTCCGCCGAAGTCTGGTCAGCTGCCCGTCCTGGTAACACCGCAGCTTGTGATTGTGCAACAACTTCTTGGGCTATTGGGTGTTGTCGTGGTTCAGCCCCAGCCGGCAACCAAGCCCCACGCAGCTGCTCACTCACTCCTCCCCCGTGGGACGGGGCAGAGAATCGGAAGGATAAAAGTGAGGAAGCTCATTGTTTGAGGTAAAGACAGTTTAATAGGGAAAGCAAAAGCCACGCACAGGCAAAGCAAAACCAGGAATCCATTCACCACTCCCATGGGCAGGCGGGTTTTCAGCCATCTCCAGGGAAGCCGGGCTGCATCACGCCTAATGGTTTCTTGGGAATACAGATGCCATCACTCCAAACATCCCTCCACCCCTTCCTTCTTCTTCGTCCCAGCTTTGTATACGGAGCATGACACCATATGGTCTGGAATATCCCTCTGGCCAGCCTGGGTCAGCTGTCCTGGCTGTGTCCCACCCAGCTCCCCGGGCACCCCCAGCCTCCTCGCGGGCCGGCCGGCACGAGAAGCTGGACTGTCCTTGACTGCTCAGCAACAACCCAAAACATCAGCACGTTATTGACATTTTCTCATCCCAGATGCAAAACACAGCCTCACACCAGCTTCTGTGAAGAAACCTAACTCTAGCCCAGCTGAAACCAGGAGAGTGTTAAGGTATATTAATTAACACCCACTCAAGTCTGTTGTGCTTGGTGGAGTTCAAAGGCGAGGAGAGCAAGGCGTGTGCTGGGCTGTGGAGATGCGAAGCCGTTTCCTTCTCAGTCTTGTCTGCGGCCAGTGCACTTGTTTGCCCCGCGGCTCGTAGCTGAAGCCGAGGAGCGAGCTTCAGAATGCGAAAAGGCAATAGGTGGGAACCTCCAGAAAAGGCTGAGCTGAACTGGAGGGAGAGGTTCAGGGTGGGTTTTATTTTCTCTGTTTTTTATTTTTCTGAAAATAGAAAAATTTTCTATTTTCTCCGAGCCTTTGCCTCGGGGGTGCCGAGAGGAGGACAGCAACAGCAGGCACACTTATGCTGGCGGTTGGTGTGTTACGGTAGTGATGGCTGAAACAAACTTTCCACGCCTGTTTGGGGTACTGTTTTCATGCTCTCCTCCCACTCCCCCCTTCAGCCCAGCCGTGGTGGGAGTCCCCAAGCCCACCTCCACCGGAGGTTTCCTTCTAGGACCCGTCTTGCCCTCTGGGAAGGATGGGACCCGCACGGGCTTTAACCCGAGAGCTGCGGGACAATTCCCGGGTCGCCGTGACCACCGGGGAGGCTGCCGGACCAAACGCGGCACCAGGAGCCTGGTGGTGAGCGGCGCTGACCGTGCGCTTGTGCCTCCCACGGCGCACGCCGCTGTGCTCTGCCCCTCAGGGCTCAGCGCTTCACAGCTCTTAACTAACCGGATAGGAAATAGTGCTTCTGTAACCACGTTTCTGTTCCTTGCAGGAGGCAACGCTTTCTCTCTGTGCGCTCCCAGCGACTTGGGTGGTTTTGGGTGGTGCTGGCTCCCACCGCTGTGTCTCCAGCCCCTGGCTGTGCTTAAAAGCAGAATGGGGGAAGGAGGTGGGACAGCGGCCCCTCACCGGCACCTGCGAGTCACGGCGGTGCCTGCTGCCCCACGGGGACCTGTGGCATGGAGAGCCATAGGCAGTGGGTCAGAGACTCGTGCCGGCATGTGATGGGAAACCTTCAGAAGCCTTTTCGAAAGGAGACCCCAGCTTTGGGCACCTGCACACATCCCAGAGCGCTGCTGTTCCGCCGCTGTCTCAAGCGAAGAGTCGCTGGTGGGATTTCCTTTGGAGAAGAAGAGCAGCCCCAGGGTTCCTCATGACCCGTTTAAAAACAGACAACTTGTGCCTCAAACTTACGTTTGAGGATGTTCTGTTTCGAGGTGAGTCATGGCCAAGTGACCATCCAGGGGCACGTGTCCGCCAGCAATGTTGTGCGCCGTGTGTGTCCGTAAGACACTTGCGCTCTTTGCACTTGCCACAGATGGGAGGTGATGGGGTCTGGCGCAAACCTTTCTCACTGTTGCCTAAGCCTTGTCAGTTCATGTCCGAAATATATATCCTGCAGGCCAGGAGGAGGCAGGCGGGCAGTTCTACCAGCCCAGCACGGCCACGTGAGTGCCGTGTGTCGGTGCGTGGCCGGTGCGACGCAGCTGGATGCTGTGCTAGCGGTGAGCCCAAACCAGTCCTTACTTTTGAAAACCTGAGCTCACAAGTCTCTGAAACGGGCTCTGAAATAACAGGGAGAGAGTGAAGGTAGCCGTGGAAAGCAGAACGATGTCTCTGCATTTCCTACATACGTGTCCAGGGAGTCCAATCTACTTGGTCTCTATTAAAAAAATGGGGTGTGGTTAGAATGCGGATGTCCTTTTATTAATGAAGAAAAACAAGTGACATGCTCTTAAATGGGAGGAAAACAATTATCATTTACTCAGATGAATCGGCTGGCGTTCCTCCCCGCCGCTGCCTCTCTCTGTAGCTAATGAAAATGTAATGCATCTTGAAGTCATCAGCAACAAATTTTTGAATTGCACATTGTACTGAGCGCAACTTTAATAGCATCTTCCTGTGAAATGACAGGCAGAAATAAATGTCCTTCAGAATGATTTATACCCTGGATTAGGTGCAGGTTGTAAAAATACACTAAGTTTAAATCACTGTCAACCTTGAAACATAGCAGAGAAGGTGGTGACCCCAGTTAAAAAGTAAACAAAACAACTGTGTTTCTCAATAGATTGAACTGCAAGCTGTCTTTAAATATAAAATCTGTGGCTTTAATGTTGTCTTCTTTTAAATTAAATGGGAAATGGGGGTGGTGTGTGCATTTCACGATTACGATTCCAAACAGCTGGATGGGAAACCATAAGCCACAGCAAAGACTTGAAGCTAAGTTGCATTAGTAACCTACGTTAAACTGCTGTTAACTGGGAAATACAGATAAGCCAGGAAAGGAAAATAGTGCAAAGAAGGTTTTTTTGTAAGGAAGAGTAAAAAAAATCCCATTTTCATCCACTTGCAATCTAAACATTTTTTTTTGTCTGAAATGACCTGAGCTTTGCCTGGGCCAGGCATCCTGCGGTGCCTCACCTCCAGTGGAAGCCAACAGCCAGTTACTCCCAGAAATCGGGCAGCTGCCTCTGGGTGATGACTGAAAGACTGAATCATGCATAATTATTGGACCCTGGAAATTTGTCTGTTTTCCCAAGCTAATATTGCAAAAATGGATCAGAGCTGCCAACAAACCTGTGTCTCAGCACTGTAATGCTACGCTTTGTCTCCGAGTAGCTGAAGGTATTTCAGTGTTAATACCCTTTTATCTGTACCTGTGAATTGCCATCAGGACCTTGCTTTGCTGCCGGGAGAGCCCCTTCTCCTGGCGTCGTGCAGCTCTAATCCGCCGCTCGGCACGGAGCAGTGCCGGTGGCTTCCCAGGGCTGGTCCAGGTGGAGCGCGGAGTCCAGTTGCCATGGCAATGTGGTGGCCCTCCATCATCAGGGCAATGCTTAATTAAACCGTTCCTTCTTTAGATGCCTGGGCCCAACGAGAGGGTCATTCCTAGCTTTCCTTCAGTTTAATATTATTCCACAAATGTCGTTAATTTGTGTTCAGCTGAAAGAGAGTGGCTTGAACACGCAGCTCTGCAACCTGAAATTTTGCTGCTGTTTTGTCATCTTTGGGGAAAAAAAAAAATCAAAACCCCAAACCTCACAATTCATGCGCTAATTAACGCACTGCAGACAACGGCAGGAGCATGGCAGCCCACTTGGCATAGGGGTATGTGTGTGGCTTTAGTGGTGTGGAAGGGTTAGAGCTCCCCACTGGGATTTTGGAGGTGGGACGCGGGTGTTTTCTGAGTCCCGTGTGATTTCAGAGCATGCACATGCCATGGCTGTTGAAGCCTGTGTTCACCCTTGCCACGCACAAATCCACGGGTATCCCACGGTCTCCTTGGTTTTTTGTCTTTGTGAGTGCAGATCCACGTGAACGTATGGGAAAAGGAGGTGACAGTAGTGAAAAAATACATACATTTTTACGCGTAAACCTGCCCAGTGCATTTTCTGAAACAACTTACCTGAGAAGAGATAATCAAGCACTTGGTTGTTTTGTGAACAGACTGGGAGGAATTGTTGAGCCCTGTAGTGCCAAGGTGAGCTCCTGCAGCAGAGCTCCGGCAGCACCGCTGCTGCCGGCAGCCCCCTCGGAGAACCGGCCTCGCCGGTTGTTCTCCCGGGGGCTTGGCACCCACAGGCTGCCACCGCCCCGCGGAATGGCGGTCCCCTCGTACGGACAGCCTGGAGGTGATCCTGGCCGGGAGGACGCTCAGCGAACAGGAGCGGCCGTGGCGCAAGGGAGGTGCTGGGGTGGGAGGGTGGCTCCGGAGGACACGCACGGCACTTGGCCGGGCTTCCCATGCCCGGGACAGCCGCTGCCTCGTCCCTGTGCTCAGGCGGGGCAGCGGCGCAGTGCTGAGCGCTTCTGCAGGACGTCCCTGCGTGGCAGATGACAAAGCCGCCAGGAGACGTGAACCGGGCTGACTGGGAGCAACGCGCCAGCGCAGCCACCCAGCAGCAGCAGGGCGCACAGCGGGGAGCCGGCTGCCATCCCACCGGTACGCACCAGGGACCGTCCCTGCACCAAAATACCTGCCGCTCCAGCAGCTGGAAATCTTGACCGTTTAACCCCTTGTGGCAAGGGCAGAAGTGAAGTCTCAGCAACATTTCTTTCTCTCAGAACATTTCTTTCCCTCCTGAGCAATAAAAGCAGGAGTAAGACATCCAAGAGGAGCTGCAGATGTGGAAGGAGTGGTATAAATTCAGTGCACGTCGTTCTCGGGGCCAGGATGTATTTCTGACCGGCTCATCCTTCTTATTTTGTTTTTCCCCCGGCTGCTCCGCGGGGACAATTCAATTCCACCAGAAAGACCGAGGGACACACGGTGTCACCGCAGCAACATGACTCACACCAGCCCAACTGTATTTTGGCTTGCTGCCGGTCCTCACCCGGTACTTGAGAAATCTCCCCCTCACATACCTCGCCAGCGTATCTTTCTCCTGCTAAACGCCATCGGTGCCTGCTCCGAAGAGGCAGAGTGTCCGAGGAGGATGGCTGGACATTTGCTAGAAGCAAAGGGAAGAAAAAAGGCAAAGGAGGGGAAATCATAGAGTCACAGAATCACTGAGGTTGGAAAAGAGCCTTATAGACCGTTGGGTCCAACCATTAACCTAACGTAGCCAAGTCTGCCACTAAGCCGTGTCCCCGTGCGCCACGTTGAAATGAGTAGGGTCTTTCTGGGCAGAGCTGGAGGGGCGGGTGGGAATAGATCATCCTTTTTCGGGGGATGATCTATTCCCATCCGCTGAACCTGGCCGAGGAGACCCCTCCAGGGAAGTCCATGACGTGGCTGTTTTGAACATAGGTGTGCGGCGCCTGATTGCATCACAGCTGCTCTGAATATTAATGTGGCCATTTGATGATTTGCCTTTTCCCATGGCACTTCCAGGAATTGTTTTAAATTAATTTAAAAAAAATGACTGTTCCTGGTTGCTTTTTAGCAATTTTCGTGCAGCATTAAGCTGGTTTACCCTGACAGGTTAATGCCTTTATGAATGCTAATACGTAACTAATCTCACAAATGCAAAATTAAATACGGTCTCTGGTATTACTATGATTACAAATTAATTAAACAAGTTCTCACTGTTCAGTCCAGAGAAATGGGTGACTCTGCATTGTGTTTGCTCGCGCGTGGCGTTGATCTCTGCGAGTGGATCTGGGCTTGATTATGAGGCTGTTTTTTCATAAAAGTGCATTATTTTTACAGTCCCTTCAGACCCAGGGAACATATTTTGCATGTGGAGCTCTCATCAATATCGCAAAGACTCCGTCTATCGGGGTGCAATAGAAACCGATTGGCAGCAGCGGAGCGAAAGAAGAGGCAACGTTTTGACACAAAGGTGGGGCTGCAGCGTGGAAGAGGAGCATCTCAGGGGTGGCAGGACATAGCACAGCCCAACTCCTCACACGGATCAGAATATTTTGCTTTTTCTTTTCCATCAGCCGGGGCAGAATGGGTACCACTGTATATGCAATCAAAGCTCTTTCCAACATCCCATTTCTGCTTACAGGGAAAACTTTGGGCTGTAATCAGAACTTTTTTATCAACGATTTATATGCGGGAAGGCAGCCAAAGTGTAAATGAGTCAATATTACAGTGTAGAGTCATAAGTGAAGTTACTATAGAGGATGATTAGCTAATTGCAGTTAATTACTTTGAAAACATAGCACCCAGACCAAACAGAAAGTATCATAAAGAAATTATTTTTTGTCACTTCGTGTCTAACAGGGTAATAAGGCCCCAACTATTTTCCTACAACTAATTCTTTGTTTGCTTTACAGGCTGATACCTGCTGATAAGATGCTTTACTTTCAAGTGATAAATTATCTTAATTAACTTTAATTGTTTGCAGACAATTTTATGCAAATTGAGACATTTAAGGAACAGAAGCAGAGATTTAGCTGTGGCTTGGGAGATGGCTAAGGAGCACTAAACTTTTCTCATCTCAGTGTGTCTTTTATTCTTAAAAATAAGAAAGTGCATCCCGGGGCGCGATGCTGCGGTGAGGTGGGACGGCAGCTGCGTGCCTGTGCGTGGCACGTGAGAGCAAATGCGATCCCAGATTGTGTTCTCAGCCTTTCTCCAAAGAGAGCGGTGGCTTGTCACCACTGCCCAGGACACACACTGGAGTCTTATTCCACCCCCTCCTGACAAACAGGAGGCACTATGAGTGTGGATTATCTGCCTTGTAGCTTTATTTCCCCAACTGCTAAATTGCTACAGTCTGTTTTTATTAGCGACTTTCTCTCTGAGTATAAATCAGGCCATAGTTCTTGCTGGGCATTCTGGTGACTGACAAGGATTTTCACCCCAAAAAGGGAAATGTGTACCAAGAGTACTTGTGGAACACCCTTAAAGTGGATGTATTAAAGACCAATAAAATATTTTACGCTATTTACCATCAAACTGGATCTGCTAGACATCCCATGCGAGGTCCCAAGTGCCAGGAGGGTGCTGAGCACCCAGCGGGACAGCCGGTGGGAGCCCAGCAGTCCCCAGGGCTGCCCAGCAGCAGCAAGGGCTGGAGCAGTGTCCCGTGATTGCATCCGGTCTCTGCTTGAAAGTTAAAAGGTGTTTTCAGTTTTTATCAAGGAAGCCATATGCATCAGGGCTGGGGGGGTGAAGCAGAGGAGGGAGAGCTGTGGGTGCCCTGAGGACAGGCTGCTCTTGCTGCTTTTGTCTGTTGGAGCTGGTAAGTGCTGTGTTGTACTTTGTGCTTTTTTTTTCTTTTTTTTTTTTCTGTTTTCTTTTTCTTCTGGCTAAGATTTCTACTGCTTTTTCTCTGGCATTTCAGCTTTCCCTGTGTGTTTATGTGCTAGAGAAGAATGAATGGTTGGATTTAATGAGGGGAGGCTGAGCTCCCCCAGCACTTGCTTCTTGCTGTTGTGGGTATTATGTGTTGGTGTTTTTAGTGCCAGATTAAATGCCATTTGGGTATTACAGCTCTCTTCCCCTGGAATTAAAGAGAGGCACCTAGGAATGTTATACTTAGTGCTTTCTTTTTTTTTAATGTAGGATCTCAAAATGTTAATCAGATGAGCCTGTAGTGTACAGCAGCCCTGGGACTGGCTGCTCGTTTCATGAGATAAGTCTCCTTCTAATAATAACTTCAGCAGAGTGAAAATGTGTTTTCACCTAATTCAGGAGGAAACTACAATGTTAGGATGGGGGAAGGCTTCTTTTTCTAGGCTATTTTAAGAAACGACACTGAGCATTTCAAAGGAACCGCATGGTCATCTTGCTGCGGTTGCTTGGCTCGGGCTGGCTGTTGTGGGGTTTGCTCTTTGCTGTGGAGAAGGCAATGAGCTGGCCAGCTGTTTGTGCACTTGCACTTGGAGTGAAATGGTAATTTGGTACTTATTTATAACTTAAGAGAGCCCATTTTTACTGCAAACCAAGTGGCAGTAGGTGAGGTGCATTTTGACTTAAATGAAGGTAACAGTTGTTTGCTTTTCCTTTGGGGAGAAATTTGCTACAGCAGATCCACAAAACTCTCCTTTGTGGTCCCAGCAGCACCACAGAGAGCAGGTCTGTAACCAGTAAGTCAGGAACTCCTATGTAAAATCCTGCTCCTGCAGGCAGGAGTTCAGATGCCTGGTTCTCATGGCTTTGCGGGTGATGTGCTTTTGGCAGTCATCACAAGACCCCAATTTATTTCTGAACAGACACAGCTGGGCTGTGTTGGGTGCTAGACCCACCTGCTTGCTGACCCCTTTCATCATGGCCATGTTCTTGTGTCCCCTGCGCTGACTTCAGGACTCTGTATTGCTCTGACCTGATCCCATCCCCCTAAGAGGTCTGTGGTGCCAGCCCAGGGAAAAAAAGACAATCTAACATATCTCTTCCCTGTCCTTCCTACCTTTCAGGTCTCTAAAAATCAGGAGCCTGGGCAACTGGCTCACAGTTGGGTGCCAAAGGCCGTATCGCTGCAGCTGGCTGCAGTTGCATTTGACTGCAGTGTTTTTAATGCCTGCCTCAAGTCATGTTCAGGCTGGTGCCTTTTGTAAAACGGCTTGTGGTCGACACCAAAAAGACTTTGAAGCTTACTGAAAAAGCTTATTTTGCTTTTATGGTTTCAAAATGTTAGCATTTGTCAAGAAATACAAAGACAAGCACGCTTTCCTTGGTTCTCCCATGTGGTTGTACTTAGGTGACATCTGCATGGCGATTGCTGTCTTTGATGTTGGGGAAAAATGAGCAAGGGCAAACTGACCAAACTCCTTGTTCTAATCGGTGAAGATGGCTTCTTTGGCTCCAGAGTCACAGTGGGTTTGAAAGTTAAAGAATTGTAGAGTAATCCAGATTGGAAGGGATCTCGAAAGATCATCTAGCCCAAACTTTCATGGGAGAGGGAGCTACTATGAGATTATCTAGGTATAGCTTTATCTTGCTCCTACTTGGAAATGTAACTTGGTAGCAAAATAAACTTTGCAGAAATGAATGTGGCCTAATCTTGATAGGATTTTTATTTAATATCAGCCACTATTAATTTCCTTTATTCTCCAACTTACTAAGGGAAATATTAGATTGTCATGAAACTAAATTACATCTCATGAAAAGTATAAGTGAAAATGAAAACCGCTGTCTTATGAAAACAATGTCTTATTCTAGTCAGTACTCAGAACCTGAACATTCATTTTTCTCAAAAGTTTTCATTTGCTGTACCCTTGGGCTTTGGCTTGTCAGTATATCCAGAGTTCCCTTAAGTACTTTCTATTTAGTCAAAAGCTGTTTAACAATCAAGCTTCGCTGATGAACATCAGGTATTTTTAAGTTTGCAATCTCATGCTGGAGTCATGTTTTATTTTCCTGGACACTGACTTTACCCTGTGTGCATGGCTGCCACCCGTTTATGTACGTTATCATCCAAATAAACTGAAGAAAATGAGACAAGGCTCTGTCTGTGCATCTCTGACAGTATTGCTTTTCCTGGCAGAGGAAACCTTGCTAGTCCCTCACAAACAACGTTGGCTCCTACTCAATTGGATGAGACCCGTAAAGGTTAGAAGGTGGTTTTCACAACTAGACTTTTCATATTTATATTTATATAATATTTTGTGTGAGTTTGAGATGAAATTAAATGTATACTCTTTAATTCCTACCATGGACAACTTTGTTTTTCTTTATTTTAAATGAAAAAATATTTCTGTTGACCTGTGGTCTTTTCTTGCAGCAATTACCTTTGTGACCTTTTCCTGTGGTTTAAAGAATGAAAACAATCATAGTTTCTCAGTCTTTGTAGCTTGTAATCTCTACTTATGATTCAGAAAGCAGAAATGATAAACTATAATTTATTTGCTGAGCAGCTGCGGCATGCCAGTGATGCTTTAGACCATTCTCTCCCCTTTTCTTGACCCAATGTCTAAGAAAAAGTCTGTTACCCAGCCTCAGCTATCTGGCACTCTAAAAGAGCTCATTGGCATGTTACGCAGCTCTCTTGACTGAAAGGAGGCATGTACAATCCCAAATTAAGTAAAATGGGATGTGCTTTTAAAAAGGTTAGGCGTTTGAGCAAAGACTGAAATTGAGAGAACTTTATTCTCTTCGAGTTTGTGTTTGGATAGAATAAAAAGCATTCTTTACAGAAGAAAAGGTCCAGTTGGGACAGCTGGGTATGCAGGTTGCAGTCTGGGTCTTTGTGTATTATTAGTACTCTACATGCTTAAAACAATTATTTGCAGCAAGTTAAGAAGCATCCTCTGATCTGCAGAGGAAGCTGCTGAAATGACATTTTTTTTCCCTTAACTATAATTATTATATAAGGCACTGTTTGAAACCAGGTATCCTATCTTTTCTTTTTTCACATATTGCCTGAGTTTTTATCGTGGTTTCTTCAGTTTGATTAAACTTCAGTTAAGTGTGGATCTGGGGTCAATGAGAGAAAAGGGGTTTAATGGAGTAAATCCAAAGAGACGTTGGCCGTGGGCACATGTAGAGCGTGGCCGGTGCTGTGCAGCAGGAGCTGGCTCAGGACAGCCGTCAGCCCCTCTCTTCCATCGGTCGGTACTGTTGGTCGGACGAGTGTACTGCTGTCGACACGTGCTCTGTGGGTCTAAAAGCCACCATCCTTCACTGCTGTGGTCCGTGTCTCTCCATGGCCTGGTTGGGGTGGTTAGCTGTTAACTTGGTGGAAGTTCCCGATGAGCTGCTTTAGCTGTCACTCAGGTGACTTTGCTGTGGGTGCATCAGCATCTTATAAAAGTGAGAAAGGAATGGAGTCAATAAAGAAAGAGACTTTAAAACTGCCCTGTTTAGAGAGATGTGTAGTTTTGCATCAGCTGGTATCGTTTAGGAAAATCAATGGGAGATGGAGATGGATGTGTTTGTTCTCGGGTGCAGGGTGGGGCGGGCGAGCTCTGTGCATGCGCTTGGTCACTGCTGGGGAATAATAACGTGGTATTTGTGATAGCTGGAAGGGGCCGTGTCGTGGCTCAGCCCCAGCTGGCAACTCAGCCCCACGCAGCCGCTTGCCCATTCCCCAGTGGGAGAGAATTGGAAGGGTAAAAGTGAGGAAACCCATGGTTTGAGATAAAGACAGTTTAACAGGGAAAGCAAAAGCCGCGCACGCAAGCAAAGCAAAACCGGGAATCCATTCCCCACTCCCATGGGCAGGCAGGGGTTCAGCCATCTCCAGGGAAGCCGGGCTGCATCCCGCCTAATGGTTTCTTGGGAAGACGCCATCACTCTGAACATCCCTCCACCCCTTCCTTCTTCTTCGTCCCAGCTTTATATACGGAGCATGACACTATATGGTCTGGAATATCCCTCTGGCCAGCCTGGGTCACTGTCCCGGCTGTGTCCCCTCCCAGCTCCCCGGGCACCCCCAGCCTCCTCGCGGGCCAGCCGGCACAAGAAGCTGGACTGTCTTTGACAGCTCAGCAACAACCCAAAACATCAGCACGTTATCGACATTTTCTCATCCCAGATGCAAAACACAGCCTCACACCAGCTTCTGTGAAGAAAATTAACTCTACCCTGGCTGGAACCAGGACAGGCCGATACGCACACAGTCTGAGATTACTGCTGGAAACCCGCCTGTATTTGGCCAAATGCCCGTCTGGAGCAGGGCACACAGAGGCAATGTCTAGTAGGAACCCGGTGTGCAGCGTTACCTGCATAAAGCACGGAACTGCGATTTGCTTCCTGCCCTTCAATCCACTGGGGCAACACACGGGAATTCGGTGTAGCCGCTGTGCGTTCGTGACCCCGTCACCATAACTCATCCTGCGCTTCTTCCCACGCAACAGCCGGAAGAGAACCGCCATGCATGGTAACTGATATCCCCGTTCTGGGTTGCGGGATTTTGTTTTTGGTTTTTTTTTTTTCTTTCCAAAAACGCCAATGTGAAGTAGATACGGGTTAAAGGTAGAGCTATGGGCAGTTCCCAAGGGTCAGAGGGAAAGCGCTGCTGGTGGAGGAGGAGTCCTGGTCCTGTTGCGTATAAAGCCGTCAAAAGCCACAGCACTTGTGCTGTGTTGCATCCCTGCCCGCAGCCGCCTGCGCGTAGTACCTGCAGGAGTGTTTCAGCATCAGCAGCTCAATACTTAAGATAACTGCAAGTTCAGTATGGACTTATAAAGAGGCCCCAGAAGGTTTTCCACTCCTGTGACCTAGCTGTGGTGGGAGCTTTGACCCTCCATGAGCCAAAGGAAAGGGGAGGTAAGCATTTCTGGGGTTAGGCTGTGCAGAGGCTGGTTCCCCCACAGCCGTGGGGAGAGCAGGCTGAGCCTGAGCTCTTGGTGAAGGTGCTGCAGCGTGAAGGTTGAGCACCAATGGGTCCTTGGTGAAGGACTGCTCCGTTCAGTCCCTGAATTTAGAAGAGATGGCAATGCCTACCAGGGCAAGGTATTTTTCTGTGGCGCTCTGGAGCTCAGGCTCGCGTGACCAGCATCCCTGTCCTCGCTTCTGCGACTGCGATGCTGATGAGTCAGAGATAGACGGCTTGGCCCGGCTGGGGCAGAACGGACCACCGTGGGATCACACTGGAGGTGTTAGTGAAACCGCAACATAGATTGTAATAATTTTTGGCAAGTTTGAAGAGAAGTACTATTATTAGCATACACGTACTACCCTGAGACCTGCAGACCGCATGCTTGTCTCTGCTTGCTATGTGTGTTAGCCAAAAAGAGGCATGATCCTGATGCCTTCTTCCCTATGAATGATGGAAAACCGCTTGGGAATGCCTTCTCTGTGCTGTGAATGTGTACCTGTTGCCTTCAGTTCACCTGATTGTCTCATCCAAAGTCTCTTAAAAGGTGACAGATGGATGTATCTTATTATGGCTTTGATTGTTTAAAAACAGCATGCTCAACACGCATGTCTTCCCAAGGTGCTGGACTCTTGCTTTCCCCCGCTCTAGCAGGAGATCTCATCAAGGTGGATGTTTTCTAGAGCCTTCAAGGGAAGGGGGGGGTGATATGTGCACTGAAAACTTGTACAGGGATTTCTTGAAACACTAATTACTTGTATAAATTCTATAACGTGAGTATGTGTTCCTCTTCTGCACATGCAGATAGTTTATATCTAAACAAAAACTTCTGGAACAATTTCCCTGTGCCAGGATGGTTTTTTGTACTAATTTGGAATCAAAGGACCTTAATGAAATTGCTTATTCAAATAAGAACCCAGTTGCATATAAAATATTTATATTAATTGGGGAATTAATTGCCTATCTAGCAATGCTAAAATAACTGTTTCATGAATCTCAAAGATGAGAATGACCTCTAAGGACTACTAAAATGAAGAGACCACAGCGTCTTTAAGGTTTGCTTAAGTTTAAAGTCTCTATTTAAGAATTTTTTTAAGAAAAAACAAACTGTTGTAGCACAAAAAGCCTTTTATGCAGGAAAGAGGAGCGTTTGAACAGCAATTCAGCTGCTGTTAAAACCTCATGGAATTTGAGGAAAACTTCAGAAGAATAAAGCGCATTAAGAATGTTTGAGTCCTAATTTCAGAGGTTCTCTGGGGACGTCTCGCAACACGAAGCAAAAGCAGGGTGACCGCAAAGCTGCAGAATCATAACTTCAGTGTTCACGTTGCGGGGCCGCAAACAGCGTACTTGCAGGCTGGTAACGTTACCGAGGCTAGGAGTGGTGACAACCGCTACCACCCTGCTCTTGGACGCTCTGAACAGTAGGTTTCTTTGCTACCTTCAGGGAGAGGACACGGGAAAACTGTACGCATCTCTCCAAGTCATTGGTTTGGTGCCGCATTTTCAATGTGCTTCTCCTGGATGCTGGCGTGGGGTATACCCACCCGTGCAGCCGGAGGAGCGCGGGGCTTGGCGCCGCGGGAGGAGGGGGCACGTCCCCACCCACACCGCCGCTGCGCCCCAGGGACCCCCCGGTCCTCGGCGCGGCCGTCTCTGCAGTGATGCGGCCGAGGCGTTGAACATGGGCCCTTCTGACAAGGGCAGAGAAATGCTGTTCGTGCCTTGGGTGCGAAGTGCCTGGCGCTGGCTCAGAGCGGGGCAGTGCGGGCTGGGGCCGAGACGTGCCCGAGCTAGACTTTGATAAATGAAAAGACTTTGAATTTCAGAGGCGTAGTGTATTTACTTATTTTTCCTGTTCCTTCAAGACCATTCCATACAATGAGGTGCTTTGTTTTATTTAAGGCATTGTTGGGTAATGTCTAGCTTGTAAATGACTTCTTTAAAAGCAGTATTTACTGGAGGTACTTTAACTTTATTGGTTAAGATCACTTTTAGTCTACCCATCTAGCCATCGTGCAGTATGCTTATGGCAAACCAAAAAGGAACAATAAACCAAAATTTTTGGCAGGTTTAGCAGTCAGTTATAAACTGAGAGAGGAATTACTGGTCTTCTAGGGATAATGGGATGAAAGCAAATATAAACGAACTTAATGTTTTTGTTCCTGTAGAGTCTGGTCATCTCCAAATTTCTGAAGGAACATGCACATCAGTAATAAGCTCAATGTTTTTTTTTTTTTCCCGATTCTTTGGATATTTTTACAGGAATATTGGAATGGAGCTGTGAGACCGGGGGGGCTGTAAATATGGTATCTTCACTTAAGATGGGGCAAGAAAAGGCATCGTTACAACTATAGGCTTTTCAGCTGGCATTATTAACCAAAACTTTATACTGGTCTTTTAGGAAAGTATAGTTATAGAGAGAAAGAGAAAAAGACACAATTTTTCCTGAACTTATCAAAACCAGCCTGTGTCAGACTTCCATCCCAGACTGGCTGCCCTGCCCTGCTGCAGGCACTCGCTGATGCTCCTTCTTGGGTCATCTGGCAAGCGCTCCTGCCCGTGCGCGGAGCCGCGCAGCTCGCGGCGTGCGCTTCTGCCCCAGCTAACGTGCTGACGTCCACTATCTGCCTGTTCCCCGCCGGTACCGAGGGAAGAAACGCTACCTGCAGAGCTTGCAACCTGTGTGCTGTCTCCGATGCTTTTTTGCATGATGTACGTGTTTCCATCGGTAGTATGTTTCTCTTCTAGTGCTCTGATGACAGCCGATTAATTAAGAAAGTACATAAATCACTCCTCTAGAGCTACTTCCCCTGTTTGCTGGCAATTGTAATCTGTTTCCAAGTGTGGACCATCAGCATTGTCGTCTTCCCTTATGGGAAATATCTTGCTCATGAAATTAACCAAAAATAAGAACAATAAAATAATAATGAATTTGGGATGAGGCTTAAGAGCAAGAATAAAGAAAAGGGTAAACCTGGCTATTTAGTAGCAAGCGGCAATCGTAGAAGTGTATGTCACGTTATGACAAAAGTATATCCTTGGACTGCAGGAAGCAGGGGGAAAACGGACAGATTTATAGAGAAATAAATTAAGAGGTTATTTTTGCCTCAATGACAGTGATGGAAATAACTTGTGGGTAGCACCTCAACTTTTCAAATTTGAGCCTTGTCATTTTGGGAAGTCTTGATATTTTGTCTGTAACAATTTTCTGGAAAAAATAAGAATATGGCTGAAAGGCTTACTGTAGTCAGAGAGGGCTTGACTCTGCACCGAGCTGGGAAGCAATATATTTTATTTGTGTCTGAATCGGAAAAGCAAGGGTTGTTCTTGGGAGCCAGGGTGGGTGATGTCCGTATCATCCAAATTGGGCTGTTGGACATTGTTCCCTGGTAAACCATGACTATGGGATGGCAGGAGCCCAGGTGGAGCTGGGAGCTTCCCTGCTGGCAAAGTTACCTGTGTCCTTGCCCACCACTCCCCTGCAGAAACACACAGTTCACTTTCTGGCAAAATTCATTAAATAGAATCCTAGGGTGGTTTGGGTTGGATGGGACCTTAAAGATCATCTAGTGCCAACCCTCCTGCCATGGGCAGGGACACCTTCCACTAGACCAGGTTGCTCAAAGCCCTGTCCAACCTGACCTTGAACATTTCCAGGCATGGGGCATCCACAACTTCCCTGGGCAACCTGTTCCAGTTTCTCACCACCCTCAGAATGAAGAATTTTTTCCTTACATCTAATCTAAATCTACCCTTTCAGTTTAAAGCCATTACCCCTTGTCCTATCACTCCGTGCCCTTGTAAAAAGTCCTTCTCCAGCTTTCTTGTAAGCTGCCTTCAGGTACTGGCAGCTGCAGTAAGGTCTCTCTGGAGCCTTCTCTTCTCCAGGCTGAACCACCCCAGCTCTCGTTAGGAGAGGATATGTGACTGCTGAGCACAATTAAGCTGTTAGTGTGGCCATGGGTGGTGCTTGTGGTGATGGGGACCTCTGCAGGGGTGATGACAGGGAGGACCTGCTGTCTTGGGTGTTACATTGATGGACACGTTGAACTTTGGGGTGGGTGATCACATGAGGAGAGAGAAGGGAACGGGGCTGATTTTGGGGACCGGTGAGGAAGGCATTTGAAGTGATTTGTGTATCCATCAGCCTTTTCTTTTTGGTGTCTTTTTTTTGTGTTCTTAGTGCACAGGCTCAGATGCAAAGCCAGCTGCCTGCTCATGGTGGCTCCATCACTCGCAGTGTGCTCCGGCTAGGAAACACCATTCCTTGTGGTGCCTCTACCTCTCTGGGAGGAGATGGGTCTGTTGGGGAGAGAGTAATCTGCCTTTGTCATTTCCTACCTGCTGCGCCCGCATTTAGGCAAGTCTGACACGGATCTCTGTGCGCTGAAGGGATCAAGGACCAGGCAGGGGTGGCTCCTCGGCCAGCACATGTCCAGTCCATGCTGGACTCCTCGAGCCGATCATGTTTATTTTGGCGACAGAAGTAGAAGTTCTGCTAATTTTTTTCCTCCTCTCTCACTACTGGGACTTGAGCAGCCTGGAGTTGATGCTGTTCAAGGCAGGGATAAGAGAAGCACCTTCTCCAGAAAGTGGAAGTAAATGCAAATAGAGGTTTTTGATAGTTTGTTTGGTGCCAATACTGATCTTTTTTCCTTTTGGCAGCACTTTTTCCTTGAAGTAACAGAAATCTGATATGAACTTAAAAACTTGGGCTAAATATGTATTTTTTTAAAAAAAAGTTCAGATGGGTAAAAAAAAAAAAAAAGGCAGCAGAAGGTGCTGGGAAGGGCAACGGTGCCGCATGACTCCCCAGGCAGGACCTTGCAGGTTGGGAGCTCCAGCTGGAGTCTGCAGTGGACTCTTGGGGCAGGTGAGGTTCCCCCATGTCCCTCCAAACTGGGCTGCCTGAGCGCGGGTCTGGGAAAGAATCCGTCCCCTCCTG
Organism: Phaethon aethereus; assembly: GCF_964289735.1. Lineage (NCBI taxonomy): Eukaryota > Metazoa > Chordata > Aves > Phaethontiformes > Phaethontidae > Phaethon > Phaethon aethereus. The sequence continues at coordinate 1,963,790 of NC_138579.1, forward strand.
GCAAGGTTTGAGGCCGCGGCCAGAGTGCCATGTCTGGTTCTGGGCGCCGGTACAAAAAGACAAGGATGTGCTGGGCCTTTATTATAAGGTATCTTCTCGCCGGCAGTGAGAACCTGATGGGGATGTGTCGGTGAGAGATCTGGGCTCGTCTTGGAGGGGCACAGGGACCGGGGAGAGGCAACAGCACAGATCACTGCGGGGGAAAATCTGATTAAATGCTAGGAGAAGCCCTTTCCTCGCAAAGGCAATGAAATATTGGCACAGGCAACCCGAGGCAACCTCGCTGGGGATGTTCAAAACTCACTGGGGCAAAGCATTTGCTGTCTTCTGATCACACCTGTTTGGTCTGGAGGGTTCGAAGTACAACAGTTCAAGGTGGTCAAGCAGCTATAACCGTGTGGGTAGGCTCAGCAGCAGCAGTGTTACTAGTCTGCATGTAATAAAGCATTTTTGTCATTTTTTTAATCGCCTCTTGTGCTGGGAAACCAGAGGAGGGAAGAGGGAATTACAGTGAAGACTTGGCTTCCTCGTCGTTGCATTATACTTTTCTTTATCCGAGTCAAACCTGGCAGCTTGAAAAATGCCATTCCGCTGGAGTTTATGTTCTGTAAACACAGAAATGAAATGGAGGCATTCGTTTAATACTTGACTAACTAGGTAACACTTAAACTTCATAAAGGTGCATTAGCAACTTTAAAATGTTCCTCTGAGAACATACCTTCCACTGTTTCCAAATACTGAAGCCAAGTATATAAATGAAGTGCACTTAGAGGCATTTCAGTGAAGAAATGTCTTGCTTGGAATACTTAGTGGCACTGATTTGACTGAAGATTATTAGATGACAGAGGACCCGGTGTAGCAAATGCTCTCCTCCAGCATGGCGTGCTCCTGGCCACTCGCTCTCCCGCAGCAGGACGCATCTCCTTTGGGTCTTCCACTAGGTATAGATCCCATAGCTTTGGGTGACCGCGGAGTCTCTTATTCAGTGCTCTGGAGAGGAACAGATGGACGCTTCTACGGACTACTGACAAGGATGGCCCAGGCCATGAAGAGGTCTTTCAGCCTGATAAAAGACACAAGAGGGGTGTGAGAGGGATCTACAGCAAGGGACTGGGTAGCAATTGTTGATCATCTCGCCGATATAAGTCTGTCAAAATTGTTTATTTGGGGGATGGAGTGAGCATAATCTACAACAATTGAAAGGAAATTATAGCTTTTCCCACCTTCTTTAGTGGCAAACAATTATTGAACAGCTGATGCAAGCTCATTTTATTGTCAAGGAAAAGAGAAAGCACTTGGTTATGGCTGGAAGCCTATGTAATTCTGCAAAATGTGAAAAACTTTGTAAACAAGCAGGAAACCAAAGTCAAAATTAATTCCAGCCAAAAGGTGCCGTAAAAAGGAATAGTCAAGAAATCACTGGTGCATTTTAATACCTGCTAAAAGGAAGAGGATAAATACAATATTAATTTTATGACTTATTTTTTCACACTCCAGTGAACATAAATGTTTGTAATTGTATTTACTGGGCTTGGCTGTGTTGAAAGATAAGGGGTAATTACATTCTTGTCTGATGGGAAGTAGCCTACAAAATTATACCTTTTTTAATATGTTAACAATACTGTAATAGGAAATTCAAGCTGATATTAATTAATGACAATAGAAAACATTATCAATGAATAAGTGCAACAAACTTGGTGTGTGTTCTGAGAACTGAAACGATTTTTGTCTTTCTACTGCAATTAAAATCTTGGTGGCCAGAGCTGACAACCCCCAGCCCTATAGTTGGGTTGCTGTTGCTTGCATGACCATACTATGCACAATTAGGACTGAGTATTTTACTGCCCTTTCCAGTTTTGATTTGATTCCCAGCTGTTTTATTGACTTCTCCCAATGTTGCATCTCGGGAATTTCTAAGGTGTTAAGTTACCTCACGGTGCTGGCTGGATTGGAAAATTGCATGGAAATTCTAGTTTTTATGATATTGTAGTGAAGAGATCCAATGAAAGTCTACTTTTCTGTCCAGAAGCTATGTGAAACGCCTCCCATAACCCAAGCCTGGAGCCTGTGGCTTATTGTACCTACAAGCAGCAGGACAGAAGTGGAGGTGAAGGGCTGCCTGGGTGGGAGAGGTACCTGCACTGGGCCTTCGGTCTTGGTGGGAAAAGACAAAATATGACCCGTCACTGAAACGCTAAACCTGGGTGTGAGGTCCTTTAATTTGCAAAGCAGGAGGTTACAATAAAGGGCTGCTCAAGCTGTGTGAAGAAATAGTAATCACAAAGAGTCTGTAGAGCTTTAAATGGTTAACGGTTGTCGGTGTAACGGGGAGGTAATGCTCTGCCAGTTGCGAAAAGCCTGGTGATAAGAAAGCACACGTCTTCTGTAGCTCTTGATGTAACGCAGTATAATCTTGACACAAAAAAGAAGAGCTGCCGGCGTGACAAAGGCGAGAGGGATGCTCGCGGCCGTTACCGCGTCCTTGTGCACCGCCTCAGCGTAGCTGGCGCTCCCCTGCCTCCGCGCTCGCGGGCCCCTGTGGAGCGCAGGGACTGGGCGGCGCGGAGGGGGCTCGCTTGGCCGCCATGTCCTCTGCACCCGCTGCTGGGGCGGGAGCTCGTTGGGCCCGAGCCTCCGGAGGAGCGTCCCGGTTTTCTTGCGCTTTGCCGCAGCATCGCTCCCGAGGTGGGCCGTGCCGGCTGCGGGCTGGTGCCGCGACAGCCCCGTCTCCTCCGCGCACCTGCGCTCCTCTGTATTTCTCTCGCATCTCTCTTGCCTTCGTTTGCCGTTTTGCACCCGCGGCAAAGTTAATGTTTTGCTTACACCCTCGCTCAAGTGTTGTTTACTGATCTTAGAGGAGAACCACGGTATCGAATGCTCAGTTTGAACAGCCGCAATTCCTGCCGGATTTCATAACCCACTCCAACGTCCCTGGTGTGCTTGCATGTGTTTGGGTCTGCAAGCACCCGACTCCAAATTATCTGTTGATCTCTCGTGGCACTTTACATGATACTTAAGTTTATCTCCCCTTATTTTAGTAAGTAGTGGAATCAGCTTTGGCTTTTAATGTCTCTCTTTTCCTCTTTCTTGAAGGCTGCGTTAAGTGTCCTTAACTGATAAATGTATACGCTGCTCATAAGTGTTTAGAAACAGCAGTCTATTAGGAATAGAATTGCTTGCTAATGCCTTAATTGCCAGGAGGAGCAACTTGTTCACATATAGTGGTTACCCACATCTATTTACCTGCTGTAGGAAAAGAGATCGCGTATGGGAAGGTGTCCTGCCCCCCGAGAAACCTTTGGCTCTGGGCTGAAACAATCCAGGCTCAGGGAGGAAAATAACTTCCAAAGGTAGCTGTGAGGTCGAGGGGGGGGCTTCTCAGAAGATGGGAGCAGAAAGAGGTAAGAAGAGAAATGGCTTTACCGTCCCTTTTTGTGCAGGATGAATTTTGCTTTGTAGTATTCTGCAGGGTTTGAGGGTGAGTGTTTGAGTTTCAGTTGATGTGCTAGGTACCAAGAGAAGGTTTGAAAGAGTTGGAGTGGCTCTGGGTCTTCCCCACCTGGTGTCAGATGACTGCATGACCATGCTGGGCAAACTGCAACGGGTACTGGAAAAGATCGCCCACTTCAACATTCCTAATTTTTCTTGATGTCCCCAATAATTTGACTGAACAATAGAAAGAAATACTGATAGAAATTGTGTTGGAATAACTGCAGTGTTCTGGCGGGGGGGAGGATGATGAAGGAGAGCTGAAGGGTAAAAAGGAATTGTGATCTCTGGGAAGATGCAGAGGTGCTCCAGCAGGAAACCACCTAAAGGATTGCATCTGATCTTTTGGCCTGAGTAGTCTCCTTTGGATTGAAGCTCAATCCTTCTATCCCAAAGGTGTAAAACCTCTCCCTGAGTTTGCTCTTTATCATGGTGTAGCATTGCTAACCTCAGGCCTGCAGGATCACGCTGGCACGCAACAGGGTCTTGGGACTAAACTGTGCCCATAAACACCCCTCAAGACTAATTGTCAGGGCTTCAGTGTGGTCCTGTTGCTCCTGCCTGAGAATGGAAGTAATGACCGAAGGCTTCCAGTGTCTTTCCTGTTCCTTGAGGGGACAGTCCAAAAATATCCCAATTAGAGCTTTTTTTGCGTTGTGAGGAGAGCGGCTCCTGCCCTAAATAGCTCTGATGTGAGTGTGAAATAAGAGATAACAAGGCATGCAAGCAGCTGACGGGGTATCGGAAGCTTGACAACTAAATGTACTGAGTGGAATCGCCTCTGCTGCCGCATGTTACGATGCAGGGGTTGGCTCTAGCGCTGGCATTTGTACCTACGTCACTCCAGTAGTTTGAAAGTGGGACCTTCTCGGATGAAGGGAAATGATGCACATAAACAATTAGAAGATGTGGAGGGGCCTCTGTGCAAGTCCTGACTCTACTGCCTGGTTTGTCCTTGACTCTGGGTCTTTTATCGGGTGTAATCACTCATCTGCGTGGGGGGGGGGTTACACCTCTTTTTGCTCTCTCGTAAAACGATGAGTCTAAATGTAGGTTGGTTAGCTGGGTGGGCTGGTGAGGAGCACAAGCGGCAGTAGTGCTCGTTGCCTATGGGTCCACACCGGCATTGAGTTGAGAGCTGTGGCCATGCAGGACCTTGTGGGTGTGGGAAGCTGTGATGGCTCTTTGTCACCTGGATATCATAATGTGTCACTCTGCTGGGAAGCAATTCTGCACTCTGCCACCAACAGATAAAAGCTGAAATGGTCTTGCATGAGCAGGTCCTGTTCAGTGGAGCACCTTCCAAAGTGGTGAGGCAGAAAGCTCACAAGATAAAACCATTTGGAAAGTAAGACCTATAACCAAATGCACTTGGGAAAGGACAGTTTCTTCAAACTGAGTTCTTGAGGAGTGCAGTAATTGCCTTGGCTGCTCAGCAGGCTTCAGGAGAGAGTTGGCTGTTTAACTTCCTTTAAGCGGAGTAGAAGTTACTTGACTAATTCATCATAAAACTCTCTGAAAACCCACCTCTTAAACTGTAAACTTCTTGAAAGAGGTGCTGTTTCCAGTTTGTATCCTCTGGAGAAGGCAGGTAGCATCACAGTGTGGCTGTTTGGAATGCTTAAATGGGTGAGGACGAGAGAAACCTTTTTCTGTGGCTCTCACTGAAACTATGAAAATATTGACAATATAAAGCCTGGTTTGTTTTTTCTGACTTGCTGTGCTATTCCCCCTCTGCTGCTGCATGGGAAAGGAGAGGCCGGGGATCTGACTGCATGCAAAACCGCCCTGTTTTTCTTTCTAAAACTACTTTTTCCAGGTTGGGACAAACCCAAGGTTTGCAATGGGAACCTATAGCAGGGACCTGATGGAGGCATTTTGGGAAGAGGGAGGAGAAAATAAGAGTAAGTTAGCTGTAATGTGGTGAAATAAAAAAAGGCAGAGGACCACTGAGCGCAAGAAAATCAGTATTGACATTAGCTAAGAACCTTCCATTTTATGTCAGGAAGTCAATAATAAAGTATGAAGAGCAGGAAGCTTCAGCAAACTCTTGCCTCCTTTTGCTCTTTAGGAAAGGTAATGATCTTTATTCAACTTCTTCAAAAAGTGCCAAGGTAGCCTTCTTCCCTAGCCTGGCTGAGCAGAAGGTTGTGGTGGCTGTCCAAAAATCAACAATCTTGCCAGGCTTGACCTTTTAAAATCCAAGCTTTATTCTCCCTTCTCTTCAAATTCATTTATATGTGAAAGAGCACTTGGAGTTAATATTTTGTTTCCCCTCTCAGGTTTGTATCTAGCTATATAGGTTGCATAGGTAATTAATAATCAATAGAGTTCACAAGCTGAGTTGCTAAAAGAAAAGCAGATCCACAAAGAAGAAGATAAAGCATTTGGTGCAATACTATCAGATCAGCTAGACACTGCTAGATCAGTGGAAAACAGGAGAGCTATCGTGTAAGCCATATAGCTGCTCTGTCTTTACAAATGAATGAAGTTTGCTCTGAAAGTTATGCTGCATCAGAGGGGTTTTTTTTTAGCTGAAATGAAAAACAATAAAAAATGTAGCTATTGCCTTTCTGCAATCTGTGCGCTGCATGTTCTCAGGAGAACATAGGATCATTGTCTATGCTAATTAAACTTGTATCAGTCATTTTTGTAAATTGACTTACGATAACTGTATAGCAATGTGTCCCAGCAATGTGTTTTGACCATGTGCCATATTCAAGTTCTGCTGCCCTGTGACAATTTATTTGAGTAACAATGACTGTGGAGCAGAAGGGAGGCCCATGTCCAGAGGTAAGCAGAGCAAAGGGGTCATAAATGCCTGCGCAAAAACCTCCTAGTGCTGGAAGTCGCTTGGTTCCAACTCTTCATCCACCAGCTCTACGCTGGTATGGCAGACACTGGCCTGTGGTACCAAGGTCATGGTTGGTCTCTTCATTGTGCTTTTATGCAGAGGAGGGAGTTGCTGCTGCTATTTGTCCTGGTAATCAAGGCCTTGGCCTCTCTTGTTTTTTTGGTGGTTTCTTTGGGTTTTTTTTTCCCCTCATCAGGTCTTTCATTGATTCGAAGTCATCTACAAGCACCGACTGACTTAACAACAATTACAAGACCTCAAGTGGGGAAAGTGAGGCCAGGGTGTGGGTTCCCCTGCTCTTTATCTTCTGTGTCCTTTCCAAGTAATGTTGGTTCAACTCTGTTAATTAAGCTTGTGATGTGCAGGTTTTCTGCCAATCTGGGGTGTGTAACTCCTCTTGGAAGAGAGGTGACTATTGAGCAGGCAATACACAGACTCAGCAGAGCGCTTCAGGGAAATTGAGGTATATACTTAGTTGATAATATTTTAAGTAAATGTAGAGCAGTTTCAATGAATCACGACAATCACTGGTAATGTAACAAAATCAAGGCTCTAAATAGGGTAGTTGTTGTTTTACCAACCTTTTTTCTTTTTTTAAATGAGAGAGCTGTTCCAGGTTGACTCGTGGCAGGGTCACTCAGTCTAGTGTCCAGTGCGCAGGTGTTAATATCACGGAAATAGTTGATAGCGGTGTTAACTGTGCTCTCTGTAATGTTGTGCGTCACCCTGCCCTACCTTACAAGTGGCCCTTCCCAGTCAGATGGGCATGCTACAGAATAAGGTCCCAGAGTTGGTGCGTTAGATTACACTCTTGAACTGGGGAATGGATAACCCTTTGTGTCTTCTGAAGACCGTCACTTGTTAGTTATACTTGCATCTCTTCAAGGCACCTCACTAAAGCCTTACTGAGATAGTAATTTCATCTACTAAAGGGCTATTACTGCTGCTCTGCTCTATAACTAGTCCTCAGATACCAGGCTGTTATTTGCCAAAATAGAGTACTTGATTTCTGTTGCCTGAAACCCCAGCATCTGGGGTACTTGGACGACTGTCAAACCTCACACCGTCTGAGCACCATGATCCCATGAACTTCATACAACTTCTTCCTGAAGAACTTTTGGCTGGACACTGTTCTGTTGAGCACGGTTCAGAGGCAGCTGGTGAGGCTGGGATGCTCCCTCTGCTCATTCATAGGGCTTTTTCAGTGAATGACATCGGCATGTATGTCTTACCCCTACTTGTTCCTGTAGTGTAATTTTCATGGGAGTAAAACTGTTTTGAGCCATTTCTAGGCAAGAATTTTGTATAATTTCTAAGTTCTGTTGCGTTTGTTCTTGCAGTCCATCTTCCTTCCCAGCACTGTTCCATTGTACCGTGAGTTGCTGAATTCTTCCAAGATGTCTAAGCCAGGAGGCCTGAGGAGCTTCCCATTTCCTATCTTGCACTCTACTTCCCTGTCACAGCATGTCCCCTCTGTGCTCTCTAGCTTTGACAGAAAGAAACCCAGTGCGACAGCCTGGCATGGCCCATAGAGCTCTCGATCCAACATGATTGATGTGCTAGGGCATATCTGCAGATCAGTTTAGATGCACTCTGTTGTCTTAGACTTGGTTGTGTGGGTCCTGGTCTTTTTATCTGCTGTATAGGCACAGTTGTCTTGATTTCTAGTTGCACCAGGGACTAACTGCAGCTCAGGAAAAGATATTCCTGGGATAGTGGAGAAAAGGACGGTGCCCTGCTGATGAGCTCTTCTTGGAGAAGAGGTGAACTCTATATGCAATAGGCTATGATTTAAAATTAATTCCTTGCAGTTACCAGCTTCTGATTCAGGGGGATCCTGGGTCTGGTCACCACAAAGAAGCAACCTCCAGCAAGGTCTACAACAGGGTGATAGCAACCAGCATAGTTCCTGCCAGCAGAAGACTGATCCCAAGAAGGTCCAGGAGGTCTGCTGGCTGCTGCTGTAACCCTTACAACCTCCGTGTCTTAAAGATGCTTCATCCCCCTGCCATGGGTTGGGATTAGTTAATTCCAGCCCCCATGGTCAGGCTTGACTGGCTCCGGGAAGAAATTGTTAATGGTTGTGGTCACAGTCCTCGAGCTGACGCACAGGCAATGTGGAGATGGTGCGGCAGTAGCAAGGATGGAGCACCCCAACCAGCGCCGGGCGGGAGCTTCCAAACCAAATCACAATGCTTCCTGATGGGACCCCGTGGACCTGGGTACCCGTAACCTGCTGAACTGCAAGAAGGACACGGCAAGTCACCCTACCTGAGGTTGCTCTGCGTCCTCTTGGCCCCTTCAGTAGTTTTGAGGCTGTTTGTTTGTTTATTCCTGATGAAACACTGCTGGGAGCAGAGGTGTCATGCCCATCTTGCTTGGCTCAACTGCTACTTCTCAAACATGTTAGGATGCAGTTTTGTTTTGTACCAGGTGTGTTGTAGGCAAATACATTTATTCCCTCCCAAAAAAGTAACTGGCCAATTCTATCCTTTAAAAAAAAAAAAAAAAAAAAAATATTAAGGTTTAGCTGGAAATGGTAGAGTGAAATGAGTAGAATGAATGGTAGTCTTTTGAAAGACTTTCAGTAATATTAAACTTTAAAAAATACATTTAAATGATAAAATTATTTTTTTGTAGACACTTGCAGCCAGTTAAAGAATAAAAGAGATCAGTAAGAGAGGTTACTTACGAGTAGATACAGACAGAATCCAGCAGGTTGTCAAATAGTATTTAGCTTAAAGATGGCAAACTTTAAGGTCCTATATCTTTTTATACAATTTTATTTTGTATTTATTACTATTTTTTATCACCTATAGTAGTAAATCATATTCTCACCTATCAGTATGAATTCAAAATAAAATTAAAGGTTACATAAAGAAAACAAAACAATTTGGAGATTTTGTTCCAGCTCTGTGGGGCTCCTGCTTTCTGTTATCAAAAAGACTTGTGAGCTTTTCCCTGTAAAATGAATTGAGTTTCCAAATCCTTTTAATTTCACTGTGAATTACAATCTGTAATTATGTTTTTCATCTTGAAAGGTTTTTTTGGCAATCTTTTCCTTCACAGTGTGACAGGAAAGTAACAAAACAAACTGCTGTATATCTCTCTTTTAATCTCCAAAAGCTCAATTACTAAAGAACGTTCATATATGAAAATTCAGTATAAATAGTAAGCACTGATTTGTGAGTTAGCATTTGGAGCTGGATTTTTCTTTGCTTAAACTTGACACATATTTCTTAAGGTTATTTTTGCAACTTTTTTTTTTTGTTACTATTTATGTGATTTAAGGGAGAACTAAAATTTTAAAAACACTTTACATTATTAAGCTCTGATATTTAAGGTCCTTAGTGTAGAAAGATCTCCAACAGATTAGGAAGTGCAATGGTAAAGGTCTGAATTGGAGGATGAAAATGGTGAAGAACTGTAGTGCTGTCGCTTGATTCCGTGTTCTGGAGTGTTGGTATGAATTCTTGCTAGTGGGACTGTTTTTTGCTGCACGTACAAGTGGATGTGCATTACTGTAAGTAGGTTTTATTGTTGTGTTTGTGTTAAACACATCTATATTTGTGAAAGAACTGACGGGTTTTGGAGGGGTAAGTGGTGGAGTTTTCTCAGGGCAGTGTTGTTAGTGGAGAGACTTGTTGGTGTTCAAGCCCTACCCTTCTTCTGCAGCCTCACTGTCTGGTTCTTTTAAGATGACATTTACCAGCTTGGGTCCCTCTAATTTACCAGCTTGGGTCCCTCTAATTTATTGATCATAAGTGTACATGTGTACTTAGAAGACTTCTGAAAGCAAACTAAGCTTTTACTATTCTCGGTGAAGTTTCATGGACATCTTGAATGTAGTCCACGAACGAAGGACACAGAGTCTTACAGAGTTTTGCTGGAATTCAAATTTTGTCACGTATCTTTGAAGGTTATGTCATCTTGTGCTTTTATGATACATGCAACCGGGATTAAAAAAAGTTTCTTTCAACTAATGGACCAAATCTATCCAATATGTCCTAAAATACAAGAGGAAGGAAAGAGCTGAAAGCAGACGGGAGGACGCAGCTGGCAGCTGCCATGCCCAGTTCTCAAGCTGTCACTGAGGTTTTTCTTACTGAGGACACACAAGTCAATTAGGCCATTTCTGACCTTCAAAAATTAATTTCTGAACATCCAAATCCCCAATTTGTCTGAAAGTACAATAGTACTGTGCAGTATTTTTCACTTTGATTCCTTATTAGGAAATACAAAGCAAAGTATGGACCCTGGTTGCCCCGATCGTTAGATGATCAGCCCTCCAAGGCTCCGATAGTCTAGTCCCTCACTGTGTTTCTTAGTCTTTTAAAATGGGCTAAATGGAATGTAGAAATTATTGTGTGAAACCCTTGGGGTTTATGTTGCTTGGACCATTTACTGGAACAATGCCATGTATTTCTAAGGCTTTTCTCAACGGCCTTTATAAACTTGTTATGCTCAATCTCAAGGAAATGCATCAGAAAAACATAAAGCAAAAATTTTGTTGTTAGTATAATTGAAGTCTTAACAGCTTAATGCAAGAACTGGTAGTAGTCCAGGTATTTCTCTTTCTGTAATAAATATGTATCTGCCCAGAAAAAGCTTCCATAATCAGTTAAAATTGTTAAGCACACTTAGTTTCTGCCTCTTTTTGTGGTGTTTTGCTCCCAGCTCCTCTGGGTGCTGCAGCTGAGGTTTCACCTTGGGGCTGGCCCTGGGGTGTCACGGTGAGTGTCAGCGTCGGGGGTCCTTCGCTGGGAGGAACGTGATGTCCGTGCTGGTGGCGGCTTCTTCCCCACACCAGGACCCATCTGTTAATTTTTTGCTTGCTGACATGCCTCTCTGCCTCTTTCTTTCTTCGTGGGTCTTCAGCTCTGTGGTACATCCCAATTTACTATATACGGTGGCTCTCGGGAAAGTCAATGAGAGCGAAGAAACAGTTTTCCCTGAAAAACAGCTTCGTCCAGCTCTAGCTCTGCCTTTCTTTGACTGGAGGTAGATGGTTTGCAGCTGTGGGGTCTCATGTGCCAGCCCGTGCCCATCTCCCCACGTCTGTCCCACCCCCATGCCTCGTCCCAGGTCCCCGCTTCTTGCTGTCGTACCCCATCTGTTTCTCTATGCTGCATCTTTAGTCGTACGCAGAGTAACCGCTCGTTACGGCTAGCCGTGTGACGCCGTGCCTGTGCCGTAGAGCGAAAGCAGACGGCCCGCAGGTGCCTGATCCGCTCGTTCAGCTGCAGCTTTCCAGGTAAGAAGTAAAAGGTCTGCGGGCAGGTCAAGACACGGCCAGGCAGAGCAGCGTAACGGTGCGTCCCGAGGTCTTGGAGACTCTGCGCTATGTCTGTAGTGATGCTGTATCGCAGGGCTGGGTAGGTACAAGCCATGTGCTTCAAACACCCGCGTGATGTGATGTGCCGTGACCGTCCTGTAGCTCTTCCAGGTCCTTGAGACCACTTCAGAGCAGCTCTGATCTGCTTGCGGAGAAGTGACGTCTTGGAACTTTTCCTTCCCTGAACTTTGCTAAACCAATACGTTCATAGGGTAAATATTCAGTAACCAGCTCAATATACAATATATACGTTATATCAAGATATTCCCACTTGTACTACGATGTTTTGTTAACCGTTGGAAACGAAGCACAACTGAATAGATCAGTCAGGCTGGTGAGGACACGGGTGCGATGTAGTCTATGCACATCTGTCACTGGTACATCGTCCCCTTTCCTCGGAGGTTAAAACAGTCAGATTGAGATGGGGGTGGGCTCCTGCATGCCAGGTGTTGGCAGAAGTCTCCCCTCTTGTTTTCTCTTTTTGGAACGAGACCTGCTGTCTCTGTTTCACCATTTTAAATATTTATCTTTTGAGATTTTGGGGCAATTGTGAGTGAACTCCTCCTGCCCTGTGCTGGTCTGCACCCCCAGAGCCTCTGTCCCTTGCCCGGCACAGCTGCTGGGAGACTGTGCTTAGCTGGAGGAAGTCAGGGACTTAACAGATGTAACTAGAAAATGAAACTGGGTTTCACTTTCCTTATAAAACAAGTTATTGAATAAATAACTGCATGAAGTGAGACTCTCTTTGGAGCCAGCTGGCCACAAACCTGGAGGGAATGCCATATGAAGAAAAGATGAGGCTGCTTTACAGTAGATGAAGATGCTTGGGGTAGGGTGTCTTCTATTTAATGCAAATAATAAAGCGTGGCTTTGGTATGTAAATCACAGCAGCTGAAGGGACACTGGCATGTCATGTAAAATGGAGTTTTGGTCACTGGCTTGAGCACACTTTTCTGTGGATGGTCCTAATTACCCGTGTAGGGCCTTCTGTAGTTCCAGCGAGGATGAATGGGACATTTCATCTGCCATCCTGCACTAATGGTCACCCAGTATATCATGCATTTTGTACTCAGGTTATTTAGGTCAATGACCAGGGCTAGACTTTAGATCAAAGACAAAGCAGAGACTAGTGTGAGGCAGAGGAATGGGTAATACCAGCAGTGAGGGAGAAACCCAAAGATCGTCACCGCAGTATGAATATGCCTAGAATTGGAAAGGTTTGTAAAGGTATGTTTTTGCTGTGTATTGTCATGATCATAAGCCAAAGTTTAGTGCCTAACTTATCTTTTGGTAACGTCATTTAAACCCTAAGCCTGGGTGGGTATAGTCAGGAAATATCCCTGACCTTGCTGGGCCCACAAGACACAGGAGGACTAATTAAACATTGGCTTTTTCTTATGTATAAAATAATGAGGTACCTTAGACAAACTTATTTTAAGGACTCAGCATAATTGTTCCAGATAGATAACATGGATTGCCCTCCTCATAGACTCGAGTCAGTAGCGTCCTTTGCCCCACCAGAGATGTTTGCTTAGTTTACTGGAGATAGGCTGTCCTGGAGGTTATGTTTCCCTTCGGTGGGAAGAGGTTTGGCACTGTTTTCTTGTTGCATCTGTGCCCAAATAGTAGCTGCTATTTCTAAGTTTGTCAAAGAGGAAAAACAGCTTAAAATCCTTGTGTCTGCTATTATTTGTGCTGCACTTGTGCCAGGGTATTTTGTTGGTGCTGTGCATGCACAGAAAGGGTTAGGAACGGTCCTTGAAATGACGCATCTGAAGGTTTGGACCACAGTTAGGGGGAACTATCCTTATCCCTGGAAGAGCTGTCCATCCAGGCAGGGAGGAGCGATGAATGGCTTTGTGCTTTGTGCCTTTCGTTGGTCTCGTAAGGTGCCAGGGCGTGAGATGGGCGGCATCCGGTCCCCAGGAGCCTCTGTTCAATGTTGCTGCTTGCAAGCCCTTGCCATCGTCTAAAGGAGTAAGAAATGTAGGACCGTTGTGAACTTAGATGGAAAAGCCCATAGCGGGTTTGAGGTATGTATGTTTGTTTTGGTTTGGTTGTTTTTTCCCCCTGCGTAACTTTGCCCAGATTTCAGTTCCTGATATCATGTACTCTCACGCTATGGGAGGGGGATTTAGAGGTGAAGGTGGGCTTGCAGAGGAAAAGGGAAAAGCTCCTCCTCACAGCTGAGGGAGAAACAGCTTCCACTTGACTATCTGGCCACAAATTAACTGAATAGTTTATTTTCCTACTATGAATTGAAATATTCTAGAAGGAAGTGACTTGTTTGCGAAGGCATGTCTCTATTAAATAAAGTTGAGTTGTTTTGGGTTTTTTTTCCCTTTGTGGAGGCTGTAGTTCTCCCCAGGAGCCTGACTGCTCCCAACATGCCAAAACTCTCACAGCTTCTCATTATACCTAACCTAAACACCTTTAAGCTTGTTAAGCTTCCATGGGATGTGTTATTGCAGAAGACATGGAGCCATAATGGATTTTATCCCTTTTTTTTGATGGGAATGGCTTTATAATTATAAACTGACCTGTTCCTTGTCTGTTTGGAAGTGAAAAGAAACACCCCAAGTCAGAGAGCCTCTCTGTTTACGTTTGGATATAATATGAGTGTATCTGTAGGCATACATAGCGATGCTTTTGCTAAAACAGTGCACCAGAGATGATAATGCTAGTGGTATCATGAGCACTTGTAATGATTTATGCTAGCAATAGCAGTTACTGCTTTACTTTTATCGTACTGTGCTGCTATTATTTCCTTGGAACAAGGAGAAGAAAAGTTACTCCATAAATTCTATTGATTTCTACATATTACTGGCTTAAAACTGCAAGTTTCTTTGTGTCCACGTGGCTAACGTGAGCATGGGCTTCTGCTACAAAGGAATAGAACAACGGTATTAAAAAATGCAATGTATTTTTAGCCCTGATGCAAAGCAGCTCTGGAAGAGTCTGAGCCAAAACCATCCAAAGATGTGCTGTGGTGTCAAAGCTGTCATTACAAGTACAGCTTAATACCCCTGGAAGCTTCGTCCAGGCACGCTGGAGGTAGGCAGGCGGCTTATGTGGGTCCGTTCCCTTATCGTGAATATGAAACGTCCGCAGATGCGTCTCTGTCTCGCAGAGGTTTCGAGCGCTTTGATGTCACTGCTGGATGGGCGAGTCAGCAAAGCGTTGGTTCCTCCTCCAGTGAGCACTGTCTGTCGCGCAAAGGGTCACGACTTCAGGCACAGCCTTTCCTACGGCTGTTCACACAGCTCCACCTCGCTGATCTCTGGTTTAAGCTTGTCTGATGCATGGTGTAAGACTCCCTCTGTGACGAAGAGTGGGGGGCCCATTACTCCTTCGAGCTTTTCCAAAAATCTCCTCTGTGGCAGTCAACCTTTGGGGAAGGGCTGTTGGTGGGCCCTTAGGATGCGGGCACCACCCTTTGGAGGGTCTAATCCATGGGTTAGGAAGTGAGCTCCAGTAAAGAGAGAGAGAGGAAAAACAAAAATGTTAGATGCACAATATTTTCACAGCTGAGGTTAGATGAGAAAACTCTTGTTACTTGCTTCCTAAAAAATTCTTGGAGTGGTGCTGTGCATATGCAACTACTATCTGGAAAGGGTTGTGTCTAGCTCAAAGGTAGTACTTCATGAGTGCTCTTCCTTACTGAGTAGATCCACAAGTGGGCAGAAGAAATTAAGGAATTCTACAGTTTTATGTGGAATAAGTTGTTATTGTGTTCACTTGGGCTGGATGGAGTAGTACCAGAAACTTGGAGTTATTCCACAAATGGATTAGAAAACAGTGTTAATGAAGAGGTTAGGAGCAGGATCCTTCCTTGTTTGGGTTTTATGGCATCAAGATTTACAATAAACAGCTTGCTTTTATGCATTATTTTATTTTTATTTGTCTTTCTAAAGTTTATTATAGCCAAGGGAAGAATTTCAGAATAGTGGCTAATGATGTCTCTCGGGCCAAGCTGATGTGTAGTGTAACTTCACTGCCTTTGATGGGATTACAGCGAACAATGTAGTTGCATTCTCTGCCGTGGGAATGCAGTATGGCATGAAGAGGGGAGCAGGCTGAAAAAGGGAGCTTAGGAGATGTGTTAATGAACGTGAGCTATAGCATTAGACAAAACTAAGGTATTTAGCTGCTGCAACTGAAAGTGCTGACATGTCGTGTCCGTGCTAGGCATGCAGGTTGATTTGAAGCATATACCAACTGTTCACACTCAACAGTGTTGTTCATAACTCACTGATGTCACCCTTTTTGCATGGTGATGTTGGGGAGGAGAGGGGAAGCTGTGTTTTGCAAAGTTGTTTTGGATTTTGTTTTGTTTTTCTTTTAACTAATTGCATACGGTGCCGCTACAGTTGGTTTATGGAAAATGCTTTAGAAGAAAATTGCTGTGATGATGGAAAACCATTAGGAAATGGCTCTTGTAATAGCTTTCCATGGGATTTTACAGGTATATTTAAAGTCTGCTGGGTGCTGGGTAGTTTAAAAGCTTTCTGAGTGGGGAGCCTTGCAGTCATTAATTTAGTGGCTAGACTCTAGGCTGAGCCTGCAGTGATCCCATTTGTAATCCAAGAGTTTTAGTAGTGTTGGATACTTGCATGAGGGGTGTCCTTCAGTGGATGGTGAAGAAGGCAAGAGAGACAGAGTCTGTAGAAAATCAGTACTTTGGTGACGAAGCAGGAAAGAAAGCAAAAGATTGTAGGCATGTCTGTTCTTGTCATGAACAGTGACAGCTGACTTGGGGTGGGAACAGTTGACTCCGGGGCCGTGGTTCAAATGTGCAATAAACCTGGCTTTAGTGTTTGTACTACTTCATGTAGAGGACCTCAGCTGTGTGGGGTAAAGCAGTGGCCCCTTGTGAATTCACTGCCACTTGGAATATTTTTTTCCAAACATTGACTTCATGCCAATGAGCCATGTGCAGTATCAGGCATTGCCTCTCTCTGCAGACGTTTCTAGAGCCAGCATGAAAGTGTAAACCTTGCAAATAATCTGCATTTTTGTTCTGTGGCTAATTCTGCAGATTTGTGACCATATGGTCACACTTCAGACAAGTTGATTTCATGTCAATAGATGGTCTAGAAAAAAACATACTAGTCTTAATGGTCACGGCGCCTTAGCTTGAGATTAGAACAGTTTTGTTGACATACGGACTAGATGAAGAAGGAACATTGTAAAAGAGAACATACTATTACTACTTTTTTCCTCACATCCCACCTTTTGCATGCTACCTGTACTCCTGCAAAGGTGAATATCATAGAATGGTTTGGGTTGGAAGGGACCTTAGAGATCATCTAGTTCTATAGCCGTGGGCAGGAATACATTCAACTAGATTGGGTTACACAAAGCCCCGTCCAACCTGGCCTTGAACACTTCCAGAGATGGGGCATCCACAACTTCTCGGGGCAACCTGTTCCAGTATCTCTCCATCCTCACAGTAAAGAATTTCTTCCTTGTATGTAACTCTACCTTATCTCAGTTTACAACCATTACTCCTCATCCTGTCACTACACTCCCTGATAAAAAGTCTCTTCCCCCTTTAAGTACTGGAAGGCCAAAATGATGTCTCCCTGAAGCCTTCTCCTCTAGGCTGAACAGCCCCAACTCTCTCAGCCTGTCCTCACAGCAGAGGTGCTCCCGCTCTCTGATCATCTTCATGGCCCTCCTCTGGACCTGCTCCAACATGTCCATGTCCTTCTTCTGTTGGGGACTCCAGAGCTGGACGCAGCACTGCAGGGGGGTCTCCCCGGAGAGGGGCAGAGGGGCAGAATCCCCTCCCTTGCCCTGCTGGCCACACAGCTTTGGGTGCAGCCCAGGACACGGTTGGTTTCTGGGCTGCGAGCGCACATTGCCGGCTCCTGTCCAGCTTTTCACCCACCAGGACCCCCAAGTCCTTCTCCATGGGGCTGCTCTCCATCCCTTCATCCCCAGCCTGTGCTGCTACCAGGGCTTGCCCCGACCCAGGTGTGGGACCCTGCACTTGGCCTTGTTGAATCTCATCAGGTTCACACAGGTCCACCTCTCTAGCCTGTCAAGGTCTCTCTGGATGGCATCCCTTCCCTCTAGGGTACCAACCACACCACTCAGCTTGGTGTCATCCACAAACTTGCTGAGGGTGCAGTCAATCTCAATTACCCATGTCCCTGGCAAAGGTGTTAAATAATACTGGTCCCGATACAGACACCTGAGGGACACTACTTGTCACCGGTCTCTACCCAGACATTGAACTGTTGACTGCAACTCTGTATTCCCTCTATTCTGCAATTTCTATACATCTCCTTCCAATCCTGTTTGATTAACTTCAAGTTATACCTAGAGGAATTGATCCCAACCTCTGCTGCATGGTTGTGACATGACATGTGACTGAGGATTTGTATATCTGAAAACTTGTCTGACTTAGCTAGCTATACTAGTTGATCAACTTAAAGTTTTTACTTCTTGTAAGCACGTGCAAAATGAAACAGTTGCTTAGCTGGAAAACAAGTTAATAACCTGACAAAGGGACTGTGTGCCTGAAACTCCATTTATGTTTTGCAACTGACCTGGTTGGTCTAAACATATAATTTCTGATATATTTTTATTTATAAATTGGGTCTTTTCAATGTCTACAGGCTTTCATAGTTACAATAAAAACACATTTTACCATTGCCATAGAGAGGTCCCTCATTCTTGTGCTCATCAGTTTTTCTTCTTGACGTGATCAGGATGAGTACGGACCTCGCTACCATACTTCTGCCGAAGGATAGAGCAGCCTCATACGTTCCCTGCTATCCTCCTATCCTCTTGCAACAAAACCAAGGAAGCCAAAGCTTTCATAGTGGTTTTATTGCTGAACTGAGGGCCTATAATGCCCACATACTTTAAGTAAATTTGTTTTTTTTGTTTTTTTTTTTTAAATTTGTCATAGCTTTCATCTAGATACTGCATGTTACTAGCCAACTGAGCATGTGATAAGTTATATATACACCAGGGTGAATGTCATCTAGCATAATGCCAGTTAAGGTTAATTTCCTTGCTGTAGCTACTACAGCAAAGGAGATGATAGTAATTAGAACAGTCTTAAAAAAACAATTTAAACTTGTAAGTGTTCTTTAATCAGCAGTTATGAGGTTAGTGAGGGTTGAGTTTTTTCCCCTCCCTATGTGTTCTGTGTAGTTCAGGGGAGAAAAAAAAAATTGCTCCTTAACATGTTTGTTGTTGCCATAACGCAACCTTTGTGTCAGTGCAAAGGCAGAGTATGAGGCTGAGTCCTTGCCCCTCGTTTGAACATGAGAAAACATCTCGGTTGTGGAAGCTGTACTTCTATCTGGGAAACCTAAATGGTGCAGGCTCTGCATGCCGGGAGATAAGCAGCTGCCCAGGAAAACGCTGCTCAGGCACTGTTGCAGAGAAAATAAGAGTGGAGGAAGCCCATGTGCAGCTTGTGTTCTGCAGAAGGGGAAGGGGAGACGCCAGGAATGAGCAAGAACTTTGAAGCTCTTGGAGAGAGGGTCTCTTGGGAGAAGGCAGTTAGCTCTGCTGGACCTCGCAAGTGACAGCGAGACCTTCAGAGGAAAGGCTGGGCATTGTGGAAGATGACGAAACGGCAACATCAGTGGTGTTTATATTACAGAGCCACCTATATTAGCTGATGGCATGCACTGCGTACGTACGCAAGCTAGACTTTGGTAAGCTAAGACTTTTAGGAGGCAGCTTGAGCGCGGCTAAGCCACTGTGTTTCAGTGCAGCTATGCAGGTGTCCGTGGGCAGCAAAGAACAACACTGGAGCTTCTGGAAGACGGCAGGGAGAGGAGCTTCAGCTCGGCGCACCCCCAGTCACGTGGAAAATGATAACATCCCAGAAGCGTGAAGCTGGGGATGCCCCGCGCTGCTGGGTCAGTCAGAGCTGCGGCATGGTAGCCTCTGTGGCACGGGTGCTGTTGCAAACCAGGAACGAGGAGCACCCTGTGTTTGGGGTGTCATTAAAATACATATTGGTGCTTGAAAGATGTCCAACTCTGAGTTAGTTTCATGTTCTTGTGAAAATTAAGCCACTAGGAATGCAGAAAATGGAGTAAAAATGTTGCAGTACGTTTGGGGTCTCTTTTTTAATTTTTTTAGGCAAGTTTAGTTTTTATTTAGAGTTCCAAAACCCATGTCCAGACTTTCAAAAGTAGTTAGTGGCTTGGATGCTCCTGAATATCTATTTCTAACTTCTTCTTGGATGAAGTAGGTTGTCAGTTTTGTGTGTATTTTTTAACTTCTTTATGGGTAATTAAAGTGGTTTTACAAGCTTCAGTTATTTTGAATACTCTGGGTACCAGAACATTCTTAAAAGTTTCAGCATGTTTCTCCCTTGGTTTGCTGATCTGTTTCTTCGAATCACATTCAAAATTCTCCTGCATTCATGGGACTTGGTTTGACCTGAAAAATTTGTTCTTATGAGGTGGTGCGCTCTTTTTTTTTTTTAACCGTGTTTTGGGGTTTGGGTGCTTTGAGTTTCTTGTTAGTTTTTTTTCCTCCAGGTTTATGTCTTTACACTACAGAAGGAGTTTGCTGTTTGGGGTATGCATGCTTTAGCTCAGTCTTACTACTGTCCTTGATAGGATATTGAAATACAACATACAGTGCTGAAATACTTGAAATCATTGTCATCATTTCATTTCTCCAACCTGACATAAGCACTAAGGCTCCTTCTGTGCCGAACTCAGCATCTTTATCTTCATAAAATAATATGTGAAGAAAAGGTAGTTAAGGTTGGGTGAAATGTTGAGTTCAAATGTTCAGACTGATATACTGAAGAGGATAAGGAACCACAAGACAGATGGTCTTATGCTTTTCTTGCCAAGTTCACTAAGCCATCAGGAGACACAGGATTAGGTATCTTTTGCCAAAAAAACAGAGGTTCTTTTTTAATATAGGCTTATAAAAAAACAAAGAGTTTGGAACACTATCATGTGGTGATTATGTATCTATTAATGAGGAAGAAAATGAAAAACAAGAGTGCTCCTGAGATCCTGCAAAACGCTTCGTGATGAAATATAAGCCAAAGCCAGTCCAGTCACGGTAATAAAAACAATAAAAGATACGTAGAAATGAGGACAGTAAAAAGTTTGAATGAATTTAATTTTGCAAATCATTGTACTGTTAAGAAAAAATGTAAATGAGAAATGAATGGCTGTATAGTAAAAGAACATAAGGGAAAATGAGAAAGGGAACTCGGAGGTTGGATGATAAACTCACTCCATATTAATGATGGCAACAAATGCCTAACTGTCTTTCAAAGCCTATGATGTGCCATTACAGCAATCAAGCATGAACAATATTTAGCATTCAGCAACTGTTGTCAATTTTTCATATTTCTGGGTATTTCTGACAATCATTTTGCCAGAGGCACAAAATTGTTCATTGGCAAACGTTAATCAGAAATGTGTAGTTGAATCTGAACTATCGTGTTGGGGTTTGGAGGGCAGGATGTGTTGACTGTGCTGCTAATGAGCTGTTTGTGATTACTGAGGACATGGGCTGAAAGCTATTTCAGTCCTTCGACCCTGGTGACATCTGATGTGAGTTGCATCAACCAAGCTTTTGAAGGATGCAGCTCCTGTCTTGTGCCAGTCTTCCAGCTAAAACCTTACCAGTGAGCTCGGGGGGTTTTGTGGGAGTGTGGGCAGATACTTTCATCCCTGTGGTGAGACATAGCACCCCAGGAGTTCAGAGCTGGAGCCATGACTGTGGAGATGGCTTCAGGAGGAGGTTTTGGCCAGCGCAGAAGTTACCTTTTTCTCAAATGGCTTGAGAGGAGTCATATGCTCTTGGACCCCAAGCAAGATTTAGAGGCAGGACCTTAAACTTGCTTTTATGTTTTAACAGGACTGACCACTGTTATTCTGTAGTTTGTGAGGCAAGACAACCTGACAGTACATAACTCTAACCCCATTTCATCTGTTCTCCCTGAAGCGCCCGCTGTCATGACACCTGGTGCCTACCTCCTGTCACTCATGACTTCCTGAAGTTCGTCAGGGTTCATCCTCGACCATGTTAGTTTTACCTAGATGGCAAGATACCAAGTGTGACTGGGTTTTATTCCTGGTGTCCTTCTTGCATGGTCTAAGCTCCGTAGACTTGCTTTCTGGTCTCATGGAGGAAAGTAGTTAGATAATGTCTTCTGAATGTAGAAACTGTCACTCTAACAGAATTTTATACGCATTGTATTTTTTTTGTAAGTGAATTGTGATTGGGTTGCTTTGAACTGGCCACTGGAAAATGTAGTGCTGCTTCTCCCTTAGTTCCTGTGCCTTGTCCCACCTGGGACTGGGCAGTATGTGCTGCTGTGGGCAGTGTTGGAGACCACACATACCAGCTCATCTTGCCTGTGACACTGCTCGTATAGTCCATGCAGCCAGCTGTGCTGTTCATGCCACAGCTGCTGCTTGCTGGAGCAACATGAAGAGTAGAGGTCCCCAGGGAACCCCTCAGATTGTGGGAAGCAGGGCTAGTCTTGGCTGGGTTAGGACCCAGAAACACTTGTTATTTAGTTGTGCTTTTGTAGACTTTATCTCATTCTCTTTCCTGGCTGGAGAGCCCTAACCTTGCTAGGCTCTCCCCAGCCGGGAGGTGTAGGGTGCATCTCGCCACCCTTGCTGTCCATGTCTGGATCTCTCTCCTACAACCGCCTTGGGCTGTGGAGGAGATGCAGTGGATGCATAATGAATTTACTCTGTCCTTTCCCAGTTTCCCACAGAGGGATTGGGGTGTGCAGCAGCATGAGCTGGAGCAGAAGTCACCGGTCCAAGCCCCATCCTAGCACGGGGCAAAGCATGGAGCCTCACTGGCTGGTCACAGCCCAGCTGCTCTGTGGGTCCAGACTTTAACTGGACTGCCTGCCTCAGTTTCCCGTTATGAAACTAGGTAAACGTCTCCTATATCTGTGTCTTGTTCCTGAATCCCCTCCTTATTGTATATAAATTGTCTATCAGCGAGAAAGTTACTTAAAGATGGGTTAATGAGATGTGGCCCAGAATGTTCCAAAATGCAGCCTCCAAACCTATTGCTAATTAGGCACTGGAGCCACTAATCTAATTTTAGCCAGTGACTGAATTTATTCCTGGCGGAATAAAATGCACTTTAAATCTCATTTAAAAGCTACTGAGATACTCTTGACAAATTAAAATATGAAATTAAAAATATATTTAGTTTGTTTCTGCATCATTAAAATAATCCTCAGTGCAGATGAATCAAACCCCATGCCTCTGCGGTTTTGTTTTGAAGGCTGTTTACTGCTGAAATTATGAGCTAAGCCCTGTCGCCCTCTCCGCATCTTGTAAAATCAACTGCTGTGCATTCACAGATGCTGCAGCTGCCTGGGTATGGTACATGGGAAAGCAAGACCAGAAAGAGTGGAGCCATCAGATAGACGTAGCGGGGGATAGTATATTTTGGTGAGAGAGGAGGATTTAAATGAATAGACATGAAACAGTGCAGAAACAAGCAACATAAAATGGAAATCTTAATGCTAACTAACCTTGTAATAGAAGAAAGCTATAAATAAAAGGAAAATAAATATTCCTATCAACTATATGCTTGATTGGTTCTTCTTAGTAATAATTTACTTCTTGGCTAAAGTAACCTCCCTTGCATATGTTACTATCCAGCGCGGCACGGAAAAAATAAAAGATGTGATTTTTGTCTGGAAAGCAGAGCTGTTTAAGATGTTCTATAAGGCAGAGTGGGTTGGCATCGCGTGCTGGAGCGCCGCAGCAACTGCAGCTAGATGGCAGAGTCATCTCGCCGCGCGGAAATCGGCTGCAGACCTTCCTCGCAAAGGACCCCGTGCAGCGCGAGCCCATCCGAGCATCTCAGGGGGGCTGTGCCCCAACCTGGCAGTTTACCAATAATTAAAGGTATAATTCAGCTCCTATTAGAGCTTGGAGGAGTCTGAAGAGCCACAAGCCTTCCCTGGGCTGGATGTTGGTATTGCGTCCTTTGGGTCTTAACCATTATCAAGCGCTTGGCTTAAAATTACATTTTGATAATTATGGCAATTTTAAAAATTGCAGGTTAAAAATTACAATAAGCAGAGTGTTTGTCTTGCAGGCACAAATCTTGCGCTCGTGCAAGAGAACAGGGGAAACTGTTGATAAATTGCTTTTGTTGGGGAAGGAAAGGCAAGACTGGGCACTTGAACGGCAGTGCTTTGCTTGGCAAGCCGCACTTACCGCAGGCGATGGCACTGGGGCTGCGCCCTTCGGCCTCTAGCCCTCGCCACGGCTGCGAGCGCCTCCGAGCCTGGTGCAGAGCTTTGTTCCTCCACCCCTCCTTGGACACCAGGATCCCACTGATCCTGGGTAGTAGGTGCTGGGAACGAAGTCGTTTCTGGAATTGATGGTATTATAATTCTATGGAGGAAAATTTGCATCTCTTCCTTTTGTTAAAAGTGCTCGGGGGACTTGAAGTCTGAGGAGTCCCTTTTGCATGAGACTGGTGGGGGGCCCCCAGGTGGAGCTGCGCCCAGGCCTGGGCAGAAAATAGCCTCGCGTCTAGGAACCACTGAGAGCACGCGTTCCTGCCCAACAAATTCTCACAGGAATTGAAGCAGAGAATGGAGAGAGGTTTTTTCATTTATTTTTCAATTAGGTTTTAAAAAAAGAAAAAAAAATCCAGCCTTTGAATTCCCACAAAAAAGCTGAACTCTGAAAGCCTACCTAATGACTGCATATGCTTTTAACTTCCTGACATTTCGGCACTAGCGATGATAAGCCAGAGCGTGCTCGGAGCAGATCTGTTTAATGCACCCTTATCGTGAAAGGAAGAGCTGGCTGGGGAGGGGGAGGCATCCGAAAGGTCAGATGGCATCAGGAGACAGGAGGAGGCTGGCAGCGGGGGCAGAGAAGCTGTAGAGTAGAATCACAGAAGGGTTTGGGTTGGGACCTTTCAAGGCCATCTAGTCCAACCCCCTGCAGTGAGCAGGGACATCTTCAACTTGAGCAGGTTGCTCAGAGCCCCGTCCAACCTGACCTGGGATGTGTCCAGGGATGGGGCATCCACCACCTCTCTGGGCAACCTGGGACAGGGGTTCACCACCCTCATGGTCAAAAATTTCGTCTTTGTGTCTAGTCTAAATCTGCCCTCTTTTAGTTTAAAACCGTTACCTCCTGTCCTATTGTTACAGGCACTGCTAAACAGTCTGTCCCCATCTTTCTCCTCAGCCCCTCTCAGCCCTGGCAGCTGCAGGAAGGTCTCCCCGGAGCCTTCTCTGCTCCAGGCTGAGCCCCCCCAGCTCTCCCAGCCTGTCCTCCCAGCAGAGCTGTTCCAGCCCTCGGAGCATCGCTGGGGCCTCCTCTGGCCCCGCTCCAGCAGGTCCATGTCTCTCCTGTGCCGAGGGCTCCAGAGCTGGACGCAGCACTAACCATTCTAGTAAAATATAATTTAAGAAAAAAAAAAAAAAAGCAGCAAGCAGTGCCGGATGGATCCTGTCTACTTTTCCCTTTTGTTACACAGAGGAGACAGATATGGGTGGCAGATAAATCTCAGGTGTACAGCAGTGGCAGTTTTTCACTGGAACAAATTTATAAAAACTTCTGCTAAAACCTGTTTCTAAATTATTTTGCTTTTCCTCAATTCTGAAGGAACAGCCAATTGGTTTTCCTTGTAACTTAAAGTGCTAAATAGAAAGTATTGCATGTCTCCTTAAAGAAATTTTTTATATATATATATAAAACAAACAAAACAAGCTGGCTATAAGGTATGTTTCCTGTGAGTCAGGTTTTTGGGGGAGGGGCATTATTTGTTTATTTAAAACTGCCTTGAGGGAAAAAATTTTGTTCAAGGTGTCTATTAAAA
Source organism: Phaethon aethereus (assembly GCF_964289735.1). Taxonomy (NCBI): domain Eukaryota; kingdom Metazoa; phylum Chordata; class Aves; order Phaethontiformes; family Phaethontidae; genus Phaethon; species Phaethon aethereus. The sequence continues at coordinate 1,989,304 of NC_138579.1, forward strand.
TTCAGCTTCATTTAATTTGTGGTACAAAGATCTCCCATGAAAACCTTGTAATTAATTCTATTAAAATTCTATTAAAAATTCTATTCAAATTCTATTAAAAAAATCATCTTTGAAACATGCTGTACTTCACAGCTGTCTTAACTTGCAATGTACTTTAAAAAAAACAACCAAACAAAAAACCCCAAAAAACCTACCAAAACCAACCACCGATTTTTTTAGATTTTCTCTTCCTAGTTATATTAAGGGTTAGCTGAAGTTGTGTGCAGTGGAAACTGAAAAAGTTAGATTTTTACGTGTTTCACTATCTGGATTTTCCTGTAGCTGTGCAATGTAAATAAAATAGGAAACTTGCAGCAAACAGCAGCGAGTATAAAATGTCGAAAGATTTCTCAGTGATGTTCTGTAAGCACTTACTATTTCTTTTAGGCTTGTAACGCTCCTCGAGAAGTTTGCGAGGTCTGTACGTCAGAGCATGACTAAGACTGAACAAGTGTACTCTAGCTCCGTACAAATACAACTTGGCCTACGGCCCGATGCCTTGGGAGGGAAGGGAACGCACCGGTGACGTGCGCTTATTTAAGGACAGGAATAAAACAGAGCTGCTCGAGGCAGCGGCTGCTCAGAGTAGGAATCAACTGGCTGCCGAGGGACTTCTTTACATGATTGTGACATTAGAGACTAGGGGCGTTTTGCTGCTAATCTTAGGTTTAGGGTGTTGTTTTTGTTTTTTGTTTTTTTTTTTCCCTGAGCAGACAAAATATCTCACATGTCTGAGACAAGAGTCTCTGACAGCCTGCTGTGGTGGCTGACGCATCCCTGGGCGAAAGCAAAAGAGGAGGTGGAGGGGGAAGAGGGTTTGGAAGTATCTGAGGATATTTTTGTGTTGGTGCTTTGGGCCTCACTGGGTCTAGAACAGCCCGGATTTGTGTCTCAAGCCCAACACAAAGAACGTTTGCTTTCAAAGGTGGCCGGTAGTGCTGCTGGGTTTTGGAGGTTATGGGCAGGGCTTGGTGGTGGGGAAAGCTGGGTTGCATGGGTTGGGGGTACCAGGCCTTGGTCTCGAGGAACACCCCTGGCAAAGTGCCTGTGGGAATATGTATCTCCTCTTCCTTAATTATGTTCCTAGTGCTCACATTTGAATCCATGACACTTGGAAGAGGTGCCGCTGCCTGGCTCTTCCCTGCCAAATTCTAACTCCTGGTTTACTATCACTATCGATGTTAATTAATGTTTCCCAGTGTGGAAGGGATTAAGTCCCTTATGTGAGAGACATGAAGAATGAAACTGTAATTTCATCCTGGATATTGTTGTATGACTCTAAATGCTAATATTATCTTTTTTTTTAACTTGCTAGGCTGTTTGTAGCAAATGGGGTATAAACTGTTTCATTAAATGAAGAAACCTTATAAAATTACTTGGGATACCAGCAACATCCCATGTCATGTTGGTTTTACTCAGAGGAGTGTTTTATGTTTAATGCTGAAGTTGTTCACAGAACAGAGTACAAGTAGTCGGTTGCAAAATCTAAATGCTGGCCAGTTCCCTCGCAGTGCAGCGAGTATGGGAGCAGGAAAAGCAGCTGCCTTATCGCTCCACAGATACTAGCACAGAGCAAATTTGTAATTACTAAAGACCAGCCTATTAGTTTGGATAAATTACAGTGCAAAGTAAGCAACTACTGATGCTCAAAAGAATTTGGAGGAGCTGGTCGGTCTTGATATCGATTTTTCCACAGCTACAGCATAGCCAGCTCCAGGCATTTAAAAAATCCTGAGTCAAATCTAAAAATCCATGAAACTGCCTTAAACTGCGAAACGTTAATAACTTCAAGTTCTGTTTTTATTTGCTTTCTGGGTTGCAAGTCTCCTCGCTGTGCCTGGTTGGTGTTTTTAAGCTTTTTGCAGCAGCAGGTGCCGAGGAAGGTAGAGGCAGCGCTGAGGTTGTGTGCTCTGGCTCCGAGCTGGTCGATCCTCCCGGGGTGCCGCTAGCTCTGCTTTTATATGACCATCTGCCTGCAGAAATGGAAAGGTCACGCTGCTGGCATGCGGCTTACATCCTTGGATTAGGGTGTCCTCATTGTATTGTAGAGTCCCCTGGAACAGGCTGAGGCTGTGGCTCCTCTCCTCCCAGCTTGGTTGTGCTGAGTAGGTATCTGCCTTTGGTGGCACCATCTGTGCTAGGTCATACCTGGAAATATTTTATGACCTTTGTAATATGCTTCCAGTGGCAATACTGAAAAATGTCCTTGCTGATGACTTAGGGGTGTACTCTGGACATCATGACGATCTGCGGTGTGTTTTAGACTTCGAAGTCTTCTGAGAGGGTATCTGTGTGTCTTTCACTCGTATTCATTTTGATTTGAGATGAATAATTTCATATTCTAACAGCCAAGGGAGTGGAAGACTCGAAAAACGATGTCTCTCAACAGTCTTAAGCCATTCTCTGATGGAGATCTGAGCATGAACAGTTTAATGTTTTTTATCAACGGTTAGAGTGAAGTCCTGGAATAACTTCTCAGTGAGAGCAATGGGGTAAGAAGATGAAGCCTATAGTGGTTGTAAGACGGAGCACAATGAGCTTGTAAATGGGATTTAATGCCATAGTGTCCTTTGATGAGAGAGGATTGGATTTAATTACCTAAATGACCCATGTACTTCTAGAAGAAACTCATTAAGGGATTTCTAGTGAAGTGTGATAGACATAAGGTGGCAATTGCAAATTTATCGATTTTGATAGCTCAAGTGTGGAGAACACTTCGTGTTCTGCAAATGTGTGGAGCAATGTTGTCCGAAAGCATTCCTGGGAGCAACCCTGTGGGGATCGTTATGCTTTGGAGTATGATAACTGAGCAGTTTCATCCCAGCACGCAGCTGAGTGCTCCTTCTCCAGCCTGCTGTGTAATTTAGAGACACCTGAACTGTCTCAAACAGCTTAGGCTAGCAGGAGCAGACTGGCTTCAGCTACACCAGGCTTGACAAGGTGGATGAACCCAACTCAAACTGTATGCTGTCCCAAACAGCACTTTGTACTGCCCAAACATGATTTAAAAAATTCATTCCAGCTTGCAGTGTGTGTTCATGTTCATTTCTCAAATGTACGAGACTTCTTCCGTGCTCCGTTAGTGTTCCAGGTGCTTCATTTAAAGCTACTGCAAGTATCACTGGAGTCTGTTGTCAACCTGATATCTGGATTTATTATAGATAGAAGCTCAGGAGAAGCACATGCATTGATTAATTTACCAGACATCTGCTAACAAAATCTCTGGCACGATCGGTGCGATGTCCCAGCTGCCACCTGGCTGGAGGAGCGAAGCCATGCAGCATGCTGAGTCTCCCCTGAGAGCCCCTGGTTTTTCATTTTCGATGCTATTTGCTGCTACACCAGGATGCTGGAGTGAGCAGAGCACTCCTCCCGCTCTTTCTGAGAGCGTTTCTCCGTTGTGAGTGATTTGCAGCTTGTTGTGACTTTTGGTGAAAAAGACCTTGGGTGAAAGTGTGACAATTCCTAGAAAGCAAATGCATCTTCTAGCTATACTTTGCATTGCAAATAGTAACAGCTGTGCTATATCCGTTCTCCCCTATTCTGTTCCTAATCACCATTTTTCAGGCTGGATGACACTAACAACATATTTAATTCTCAGCACGGTTTTCCACTCTCCCTCACGTCATGCGGATTGAGGTGGACCATCCCACAGAAATGTGTACAGATCTCTTTACAAGGCTTTTCTTTCATTCTTGCTTGAGCTCTTCTGATTCTCGTGCAGGCTGCGTGGTAGTCCGCGCTGTTAAATGTGTGACACTGGCTGTTGGCATGTTTGCCTCTTTCCTTGGAGGTGGTGGACAAAGTACTCCTTTTGCTGAGGTTTATTGACAGTTCCAGATCTGGATTGCTCAAACAGCAGAGGCCTCTGATGATATTGAATGTCAAAGAAAGGTTGTATTTTTCGTACGTGGAGGACTGCTAGAGGACTTTGGTTTTGGTCTATACTTAGGACCAAAAGCCAGATTGCTCTGTTAAACATTTGCCAAGGACTTCTGATTACTCTGATCAAGAAGTACCCAAGGCCTGTTGCTTCTCAGGAAGGTGTTCCGGGGGCGTGTTGTACAGTTTTGCTCTTCTAACCCCAGTTTATGAACTCCACTTTCATCAGCCTCAGATTAGTACTGATTGTACTTACTTACTCTTTGCTTACTGCATTGGAGATTGGTTACCTGCCATTAATTGGCATCAGTGTAATTAGCCATGCTTTGTGGATTAATAATTTGAGATGGTTCCAGTTGGAGAAAAAAAGGTGTTAACTGATCATGAAACTCTTTTGAAATATTTTACACGTGCCGGTCCATGTGTGTTCAATGCCTCTTTTGAGGTGTTTCCTCTGTAACCCCTCTACCAGTATTTCATATAAAAAAGTACAGGAATTAAGTTGTCATGGGATGTCATTGAAGGCTTCTCACTGAGCAAATCTCATTCATCTGCACTGATGATAAGCACACTATCTGCTGATGAACACTTTTAGCAGTTGAAGATCTGCCTCCAGAACATACAGTTATGGGTGAGACATCCTTCATTCAGCTTCTGGGAGGTCCTCCTTTTCTTTCCGAATGTACATTTGGATATGAAAGAGTATATGATACCTTCTTATTTCTAACCCTGGTTCTTCTAGTCCTGGTAGCCATCTGTATCAGAATATTAATAATGATGCACATCCTACCATTAACAAATGAAGCTGCTTCTCCCATTCTCTCCACTTTCCTTTTGTTACTCTTCAACGAGCAAATTTTCCTAATAGCTCAATTAAGCCTCAATGCAATTGTGTCATTAATTCCACATCTTATGGTAAGTCTGAGTAATTCCTTTCCTTAATTTAATTTCAAGGTACTTTGAAATTCTGATCCAGGTCTATTCTGTGTCCTTCTCTTGGCTGATAATATGGAGGGCGGAGGGTTGCTGGGTATTCTCAACCCATTTTTTTCACCTGCAGTACAGGTAGCAATGAAATGAAGGTTCTTAGGACGATGTCCTTAGTCTAGTACACAAGTTAAGAATAACTAAAAGAAAGCTAATAAAAGAGCCACAGAAATTATTAAAAAATTTTAATGAAAGAATTTTAAAACCCGCCTCATGTTAAGAGAAGACTTCACAACTGAAAACATTTGTCAAAGCATAGATTTTAAGAGGGAATGTGTTCACAATCTGGGGAACAAGCCTGGGCAGCAACAAATTTGTATAGTTTCATCTTCCACGTGTTTTCAAGTAAAACAGTTTTGAACCTGAAGTGTAGCACTTGTTTTTTCCCAGGTTGATGAAACATCCAACACAGATGACACAATTATAGGAATGCTAGAAGTTAAGGGAATAAATTAAGAACAAAAACGGACACTGACAGACTGAATTTTAATGTAGTTCTCTTTGCATCTCATCATTTAAACCAGGGTACATCACTCTAGTTCCCTCCCACAGTGCCTTAAAAATTTTAGCTGTGGGAGAGAAAAGAGGTAACTTCTTGTGCAAGCTCTTTCTGAATTAAGCCCCAAGTGCCATGTGGTTCCACTGACTTCACTGGGTGACTGTTCCTGTGTTCAGTGCTGAGCTGTTTGAAAATTCAACAATATATGTATTCTTTGTTCCTAATCTAATTATTTTCCATTTTCATAGGCTGGAAGCTCATCCTAGTATCCCAATGGCCACCGATGCTCTCATGCATAACAGAAGCCTGGCGCTCATTAGCAGCTCAAGCTGGAAAAACTGTGCAATTATTCTTCTTCCAATCTTTGTGGCAGGGTTGTACAACTATAAATCATTGTGACTGTGGAGGACAAGCATTTAATTAAATGACAGCTATAAGTCACTATTCCTGTAACTCATGCACCAGATAATGCTTTCCAAAGATCTTTCCAATTTGAGCTGTGATGTTTAAAGTCTAGGAACACATTCCCTGTAATACTCAATTTCATAAAAAGTTTTCATCCATTTCTTCTGTTTGCTGTGAAGTGTGTCCTGTAGCATTTCAGCAACTAACGTTTAAGCACCTATTTATCATTTTTCTGCAAATATATAAAAAAATCCTCAACATGCTGATCAATAGGCACATATTTTCAGCAACTGCTATGTAAACATTCACAGGCAAGGCATTTTAATGCATGGATTATAAAACATTTTATAATCCTTTTTACTGGATTAGCCATGACATCATTATTATTATTATACATAGTCATCAATTTTTTTTTTAAATGCATGTGGCAGCAAAATGGACTCAGCTGCTCTGGAATATGGGATCCATGGGGGACGGCTCCCTTACGGCTGAACAGCTAAAGGCTGACAAGCAATAGGGCCAAGCACTCCTCATAAACCTGAAGGTGTTTTGCAGTAGTTGCTGCTTTAATCCAGTGTATTTTTCTGCTGTGACGAGCCCAGCAGTCGGAACAGCACAGATACTTCGGTATTTATCTGAGTCTCTAGAAAAGCCTAGGGTTCAGTTGCTCTTTCCTGACGTGTATTCTCCAGCTGGGTTTGGATTACTTAGCCCGTGAATAGTCTCTGCCTCCAGGCTGTGCCATGTCTAGATGTTGATAGTTTAGGAATGGTGCTAATGGGAGGCAATTACTGAAACACCGAAGTACTAGGAAATGTCTGGGAATTTATTGTCTGAGCACTTATTAAATATTATCTTCCTTTGGGGGTGATAATCTGACATAAAGTGCCTCTCTATTGCCATGTTACCACAGTGGAATCCCCAAAGTTGTGTCTTGATATTTGCTGAAATACTTGTGTGGTTAGAAATGTCAGTAAACTTTGGATATGGCTAATAGATTTCTTGACTCTCCCAAAATACTCTCCTTGGCTTTCTCACAGATTTAACACAGCTTATTATAAGCAGGACAGAAATAGCTTGGATACTGAGAAAAAGATAAATGTTTTCTAAAGTATTTATTACTGCTAAAGATGACCCCAGATCTTGAGTTATTAGGTGGCGTGGTGGCTTGATTCTGGCTGGATGCCCGGGGCCCTGTCGCTCCCCTCCTCAGCTGGGCAGGGCAGAGACAATACAGCGAAAGGCTCGTGGGTCGAGAGAAGGGCAGGGAGAGATCACTCACCAGTTACCGTCATGGGCAAAACAGACTCGACTTGGAGAAATTAATTTATTGCCAATCAAATCAGAGTAGGATGATGAGAACTAAAACCAAATCTTACAACACATTCCCCCACCCCTTCCTTCTTCCCAGGCTCAGCTTCACTCCCAATTTCTCTCCCTCCGCCCCCCGAGCGGTGCAGGGGGATGGGGAATGGGGAATGGACGTTGTCTGCCGCTCCTCCCTCCTCAGGGACAGGACTCGTCACACTCTGCCCTGATCCACTGTAGGGTCCCTCCCATGGGAGACTGTCCTCCACGGACTTCTCCAGCGTGAGACTTTCCCACAGGCTGCAGTTCTTCACGAGCTGCTCCAGCCTGGGTCCCCCACGGGCGCCGTCCTTCAGGAACAGGCTGCTCCAGCCTGGGCCCTCCACGGGCGCCGTCCTTCAGGAATGGGCTGCTCCGGCCTGGCCCCCGCGGGGTCCCAGGTCCTGCCAGCAAACCTGCTCCAGCCGGGGCTCCTCTCTCTCCCCACGGGGCCACAGGCCCTGCCAGGAGCCGGCCCCAGCGCAGGCTGCCCACGGGGTCACGGCCTCCTTCGGGCATCCCCCTGCCCCGGCGTGGGGCCCTCCCCGGGTGCGGGTGCAGATCTGCTCCCCCGTGGGGCTCCATGGCCGCAGGGGCACAGCCGGCCTCCCCGGGGGCTTCCCCAGGGGCTGCGGGGACCCTCTGCTCCGGCGCCTGGAGCCCTCCTGCCCCTCCTGCTCTGGGCCGGGGGCTGCGGGGCTGCTCCTCTCACACATCCTCACTCCTCTCTCTGGCTGCTGTTGCTGTGCAGTTGTTTTTTCCCCTCCTTAACTCTGTTCCCCAGAGGCGCTGCCCCCGTCGCCGATGGGCTCGGCCGTGGCCAGCGGCGGGTCCGTCCTGGAGCCGCTGGCGTTGGCTCTGTTGGACATGGGGGAAGCTTCTGGCAGTTTCTCACAGAAGCCGCCCCTGCAGCCCCCGCTACCGAACCCCGGCCATGCGAAGCCCGTGCAGGCGGCAATGTAGCTGCAGTTTCTCCTGGACCTGGTCTCGTTGACTTCCTTGATCACTACCTCTGGCTCATAATTTATGGTTTTGTTCTGTGTGCTCTCAGTTCACCAGTCGCAATTATCTCAAAACGCCTTTGAACTATGTTCTATAATCTGATCAGTCCATAAACTGAAAGGTCACCGATATACAATCCGACTCCTTCCAGCGGGCGGGTTCCGCTGCCATGAGAGGAAACAAAAGCAGTTTCTCCGCGCTGGCATTTTAAAAGCTGCACTTTGGGGCTGCTGGTGAGGCGCCGATTAGATCCCCTGCCCCACATCGGAAGAGTCGCACTGGAAATAGGGAACTAGGAAGTCGGATTTCCCCAGGCGAGGGAACTCTCTGCTTCCTCCATGCTTCACAGGGACTCAGTAGGCTTATGCAGATACAGGCAGCACCTTTCTTTTTTCACCCACCCTGGAGGGTGGTGTCCCGCTTGCCGTATATTCTGCTGCTGTATGCTTTCCAGCTTCTCCAGTTCTTCTCTTGCATTGGGAATGAGCGTAATGAGGCTGTGCTGAACAACTCTGACAAATTCTTCACCAGCTCTGCTCGTGCACAGTGATACCTCCTCCATAAGGGACATCAGATGCCTATAATTTTGATTTATTCTTTTGACTTCTGCATGGCAGCTTGCTTGAAAGGAGAGATGTTCTAACCATTGGCGGTCTTCTGGCTACTTCATGCACTTCGGGCATTCTGATTAGTAATGATTGGTTCTGCAGAAAACAGGATATTTGGCTAGAAAAAGTAAAATTTCCATAAATATGCATAAAGCACATGGAAGAAAAAAAGCAATTACTTTGGCTTTAAAAGCTAGAAACAGTTTAGCAGAACAGATGGGTTACATAAATCTGGCAAAAATGAGGGCAAGAGGGATTTGTGTGTGTGTAGTATGCAGCAGAGGATAAGAGCAGTGTTTGTGTGATAAAGGATTTATTGTAGCTTGGAAATTGTCCATTTTCCTATCGTTTCAGAGTAAAAGTAGTGGCTGGGATCACTAGACAAGGCTCACTCCAGCGGTGTATGGAATTATTTATGAAACTCCCATCACCAAACGGTTGTTCTCTAGCACTGTAAATGCCTCTTTCATTTTCAGAAGTTTCCTGCTACTCTCTGCTTCCCAGCCTATCTCCCAGTAACATTAAGAACAATTTTCCCGTCTCAGTCACAGTCGGGTCATACTGATATGGACAGTGTTGGAAATTTTCATAACTTAGTGGTATGATAACACAATGTGCTGCTTTATTTTTTGTGGTGGTTTGTTTTGGTTTTTTTTTTTTTTGTCTCCTGTATTATGAATAAGAGCTACTGATCAATTTGTATGGAAAAAGCATGTTATAGGCTCACTGAGAAGATGTAGGCTTTTGAATACTAAATGTTAAGCAGAAACCTCATCTCCGTAGACTCTCTCTGAGACACAGGTGAGAATAGTTTTGATGCGATCGGTATGTGCCATCTTGTGCTCCTTCAGCAGAAATGTGCTTACGGTAACTGAGAATGTCTAAATTTTACCCGGCTGAAGCCTGCAGTGGTAGACTGTCCCAAATTCCTAAGGACGGAGAGGGCTGTCTCTGATCAGAAGTCACACTCCTTGGTTTTCGCGCTTATCTAAGGGATGCTTTCATGCTGTCTTGATTTGAAGGCCTCGGGCAAGACGCGATCCATCTTGTCTATAAGAAAATCAGAGTGTGACGGTATAAGTATACTCCAGAGACTTTGGCACAAAATATTCTGGTTTTACCATGCTTCTAGCCTACTTGATCCAAGATAGATGATACAGCACTGGATCCTGCACGTCTGAACATGGTTTCTGGAACATACGCAGTCCATGTTGGTCAAATCTAGCTGTCACTTGGATGGTGTGCCAAGAGCAGTTTTGTGAATTGGTTTGCATTTTTATTGCCGTGCATCTTTCCTAGGTCAACTTTTAAAATGCCTTAAGGGGTTGCTCTGTCATTCAGGTGCTTTACAAATAAACGTGACCTTTCTTGTAATAGTCAGTAGCCAATTTCAGAGAAGTCTCACCTGGCAAAACCAGCTTGTTTTATGTCAGTCTGCAGCTGTATTTGGGAAGCCATGGTATGGATTATTATGGGTTATGCATTAATTTTTTCAAATCTTTGCAATTTTCAGTTTACTTTTTTTTCTGATTTGATTATTTGTTGAGTTGAGTTGAAGTACACCCATATAGTTTCAGGGCTCTAATTTAAACTTAATTTTATACCTAACAATTTGTATTAAATAAGTTCAATCCCATAGCTAGCAGATACACATTCTTCACACGTGAAACTGGCTTTATAAGCATTGAGTCTGTCTGTGTTGCAATACCTAATTCTGCTACTAACAAGCAAATAGGTGGTTTTTTGTGTCCTATTGATCTCAGAATTACTTGACTGATGCCAAAAATCAATCAAAGACCTCTTCTGAGCAGTCACAAAAAAGGATCCTTTTTATTAAGCCTGTCCATGAATTATAGTTTTGCCATTAGTGTTAATGTAGACTTAAAACATCAATACTTCATTCTAACACCTTCAAAGTGGCATTGATTCTTCCTTATCTAAGCTCCTTCTTTTGCGTGGACACTACCCAGAAATATTTTTTTGTGGTCACATGGATATATTTGCTCGAGTCAAGCTACCAATGCATTAAAGCAGTTGGTTTGTATCAAAATTATAATGACGGGCATCATCTTCTGTAATCATAAGAACAAAAAGATGAACCCTATCTGCTTGCTAGGTGACTTCTTGGTGGAAAGGATGAGCGCAGCTTTCTCAAAGCAGCAGTGCTGTACTATCGTACAACATGGGCTGACGTGGAAGGAATTACACAGAACCGCCATCCCAAGCCCAAGGAAACAGAAACACTATTTAGTGCAATTATTGTGTTGATACCACTCCCCTTTTACAGATGGATTCATGCCATTGCAAAGTTTTAGGAAATGGCAGGGAAATGAGTTTTGATCTTGAAAGTTTATTATTTTTGTCTTGCTTCAAAATTACAGACAACTGAAGAGTCTGTAAATCATGGCAGGTCAGATGTAAAGAGGAAATTAAGATGACTAGAAAAAAGGATTAAAAGAGCACCCTTCAAGGGGTGCTCAAGCTGGTAGTAGAAATGGGAAGCCATCAAGGGAATCGGTGGGACCATTTAATGACAGAAGTGTATAAGAGGCACTTGGGAATGACAAGACCCACAGACAAGTCTGAAAGGCATTAAATAAATTAATGTACAAGAATTTGAGAACAAGCTGTGGCTGATGGTATCTCCCACTGCTATCATTGGAGACCAGACTGACTCTGGTTTTGATTTTTTGACACACACACACACTCCCTTCCCCATGGAGCATTTGCTTTCTCTGGAGAAAGGGAGGATAAGTTGCATAAGTTGTGCCAGACCAAGCACTGGTGCTGTGCTGAACCTTTTCTCGTTTGCTGAATCTTGAGAATTTTTTCCTGGAAAAGCCCCTGGTACCGAGCCCAATGTGTAGTCTGTATTCTGCTTGTTGGGAAGGCAAATTACTCAGTCACGATTTACAGCATGCAGCAATTGTCCCACAATCTGTGTATGTTTTAAAAGTCAATGGAGAAGAAACACTGATTTTTTTTAAAAAAAAACAATTTGAAAGCTTTCCAGTGGCTCTAGCTGCCCCAGCTGGTCTCAAAGGGCAAAGCCACCAACCTTTCTGTTTGACTCGCATTAGGAATGAAATGTCTGCATTCATAAGTGAATGCCGGAGCACCGTATGTTCCTGGTATCTTGTGGTCTGTCTAGATGAGATTCGCAGACCTACCATATAGCAAAGCCAACAAAGAGGTGTATAAACCTGTTCTGCATCCCTTTTATGTAGCTGTTCAGCTAAATTGCAGCCTGGAATTCACACTGTCTGCTCTTGTTGGTGCTTCCCCAGTCTTGTCCTTTACGTTGCAGTGGTGACCTGCAGAAGCTCAGGACCCTGCCTCCTGGGGTTCTTGCAGCTGGGGTACCTCCCCTGCATTGGAAGACGTTTCACTATTCAGCAAATATTTTTTTTCATCAGTGTCTTTCCTCCGTCCCCTCATGCCATGTCCGATGGTCAGGATGCTTGTGTAGAAGAAGCAGTGTTTTATACTTGCCAGCTGTGCCTTTTGTCTCATCTTTTAGCTCTTGTTAATGTTCAATACCTATTTTTTGAAACTCTGATTCCTGTAAAAATGGATTTCTTGTCAAAGACTCTCTTTCTTGTAAAAATGAGTCTGTTTGTTTGTTTGTTTTGTTTTCCCCTAGTCTATATGCACATTTGCTATTTCCCCTGGTTTTCATTTCCAGCAGTTACAGGTTTTGTTCAGATTTTACTACCTAGAGGCATGGAAAGATGGGTGGCTGCACTGCTGCTGTTGTGTGGACTGACCTAAATTCCTGTCTGCAGTGCTTGTGTCACATCTCGTGCTTTTAGGCACTTTTCACATAACTCTGACCCGCTTAGTTGTTGCCAAGGGGAAGGCATCAGCATGAAGGTCTCACTCCTCGGAGGAGCAAAGAGTTCTGTTTGAAGCGCCTCAGCCTGGAAGATGAATTTCTGGGGATGGCAGGAGGCACCTTAAGATGAATTGGGCTTTTCACGCAAACAGTAGCAATGAAGTCTGATGCTCCTTCACACATCAGAGATGAAACAGGATGGGAGCAACTGTGGCTCTGAAACAGTGATGAAAAAGGGGAAAGAAATAAAGCATGTTGGCATGAGCTTGAAGTGGAGAAAATCCACCTGGTCTCAGGAGTGACAGCAATGAATCTGATGGAACAGCTAAACTGGATGGTGGTATCTCTCTGATTCCTTGTGATACAAAGCATGTGTCACATCAGGTGGTGATAACAAAGATAGGCATCCCTGTTTGCTCCAGAAAGAGAGATATGATAGATCTGGAGATGTTTTGTAATAGTCCACAAGTGATCCCTGCACAGGAAACCTTTCTTATCAAGACTGTCAAGATACAAAAATACAGGCCATCTCGCCAAGAACGGCTGAATTTCTGCGGTTGATGGGGTGCTGGCACTCTGTAAGCCCGGACTCCACAGACGAATGCTGAACACTCAGACCAGGTATAAATTCTCTTTTCTGTCTGGGATCTCCTCAGATCAGCAACTTTTAGATAGCTTGGTTTTGATCCAGAGGTAGGGTTTCACCTTCTGACAGAGGCACAGAGCCCCCTGTGGGGCTTAGGAGCTGGAAGGAGCATACTCTGGTGTAGAGCAGAGTTAGGGATCTCAACGTCGTATTTCTAGTCAATGTTAACTGGAGATATGGGATAATGGAGTCTCAAGGCCACGTTTTATGATGTTTCCTGAGCTGTGCTTCCCTGGGATTGGCACATTCCCAGGACCTGTCACTGAATCCTGGTTGCATGGTGGGCAGATGGCTGAGGTGGGTCTGGAGCTCAGTGGTGACTGGTGCTCCCCTGCTTAGGCAAAAACAAATGTAGTCAACAGGCTTTTCTCCACTGGGTTTGTGGTTTTGAGATTAACACTATAAAATCTTCAGGGTAGAAGAGATTTTTATCTTGGTGCTTGTACAAAGCTGGGCAAAGGGGGGCTCTGAGCTTGAAGGGCATCTCTTCTCCGCTAGCGTGCGTCTCATTCACTGTTATCAGCCTCGGGGTCTCAGAGTCACAAACAGAAAAAAAATGTAATCTGTGTGCTGTGATCCTCTAAGCCAGTCCTGAGCCCATGAACAGCTGGGAAGAAGGTTGTTAAAAACCCCTGTGTTGTTCCTCTTGCCTTTCATTAAGTGTTGAAATTTAAACAACAAAAAAGGTAGGCAGAAGTCCCTCGCTCCTGAAGTGCGATCACGCCTTGGCGCTGTGCGTCCCTCGGAGGCTCTGCAGCCAAGCCACATTTCTCTTAATAAAACCCGAAGGAGGAGGGACAGTAAATGTCTTCAGGCTTTGTTGTGCAAAGGTGTTAGTAGGGACCTGCTTTGTGAAGAAGTCTGTGTCAGATTATTTCAAGATCCAGAATTTCAATACAAAGCCACATACAGCAACAAAACCAGGCGACTTATATATCGGATAATGGGGTACTGTATGGCACCGGCTGGGGGAGGAAATTCTCATCTAAGAGACATTAACTGGAAAATGTGAAAGGTATCATTGATGTTGCTTAATGATGCACATGGGGCTTAAAATACTTAGAATCTCTTCAGTAAAAGTAAAATCAGATTATTTTTTTACCCATGCAATTTTGCATGTAGTGTTTCAGGCATAAAAGGTATTTCATGCATCATTCATTTACAATAAATTAAAAATCTCTATGAAGCATTATACCACTGGAAAAATTGTTATGAATATAAAATTATTTTTATTGCTACTTTGATGTGTGGCTATTCCTGCTGCATACCATTCTTGGGCACTAAGTAATTAAGATCAGAACTGGTTTGGCATGGCATACTCAAATATTTTCCTTTGGAAGTATTTACAGTGGGTTAAAATCAACTATACTAATTAGTTAGCATCTATGTTCCACCATGGCTGTTAAAATTAGTGTCTGGGTAGCAGGCAGTGGTGTAGCTGATTCATTCTTCATTTGGTACAGGGTACGGTAGAGATGCAAAAAAATGCTGCAGAGGATGAAAGCAAGGAGGAGGGACGAGAGAAATAAGAGGGTATCTAAGCTGTGTCTTGCTGATCTCTTGGAAATACGGATCAATTACTGTGTTAATGGAAATGAAAGCTAAGAATAATATTTACAATCTGTAAATGCTCAAGACTTGCTCTGGCTGCACGGAGGGTTTTACAGTCATGGTGGTTAGGGAGGACAGAGCTAATCTGAATTATTGCTATAACTGTGAGACTCGGGGCTTAAATTCTGAATAAACGGGGTCAAGGAACAACGCAGAATTGGTAAAGGCTCTGGCACGCTAAAGGCTGTGGTGGATCTGCATGCCCAGTGGTCACCCGCTTTGAAAGCGCCTGCCCATTGCTCGCATCTAATTCCTCTAGGAGGTGAATTTAGACCTTCTACGTTACGCAGGAACGTATGTTCGTTACCAGCTGTACTACTACATGGCTGCTACGTCTTTTTTTAATGAGGAATGCCATCTTTCAAGCTTACTTTTAAAAACGTGCATGTTTGCTGTTGTAGGCTGTTTTACAGCAACGGTCAAGTTAAAGCTTTCTGTGGGAATGGAAGTGTACTTTTTATGAAGTGCGTTTGAAGTGGTAGTTTATAGTGTGAGCTTTTGAATCTCATACATTTAGTTTTCCAGGGACTCAGAAAACTGCTGGATTTCATCCATATTCTTAGGATTTTGGTAAATCATTATTTTAATGGAGATGACTGAGAGGTCAGATGATTTGATTATCTTGAATAAATTCCCTGCAACCTTGCCAGCTCACTGTCTGCCCCCTCTTCCAGATCTTGTCTGATGATATCTAATGTCATTTGCAGTACCTCATTTAATGGGTTAGAACATGCCAATATGCCATGCTCCACTTGCTTGACATTCAAATGGAAATATGGGCACTGTCTTTTGTCTGTGTGTGGTTCAAATAGCACGTCTTCCCCTGCCCACCCCCTCCATTATAGTCATATATGCTCGCTGTGTTTGGAGTGTACAAAATAAAGACCTTAGCAAAAGAAAAACAAACAAACAAACAAAAAAACCCCAAAAAACCCCAAACTCAAAACAACAACAAAAACCCACAAACAAAAACATAGAAGATGGGTGAAGGCTATGAAAAACAACCAATGAATTTCAAGGATAAAGGTTGCATTAGGAAAACAAAAGCTATTTTGAATGGAAGAGGTATGACTGCCTAAATATATAGTGTAATAAGTTAGAATAACTCAGCAATTTATGAGATGATAATGGTGTAGAAAAAGAGTGAAATTATTAATACTGGTAATGATGGAGAAAAAAATGCTAAAAGCTAAGCATAAATAGGTAATGAGCTGGGGTTAGCAAGTGCATCTAGTAGAATACCAGCGATGTTATTAAAAAAAAAAGGGGGGGGGGGATTGCTTGGTGTTTGTAACCATTGACATGGTCAATTTTATTAGAAATTGCATAAGGCAACTGCTGACAACTCGCTCTTTTCTGTGGCTCAGCATAGTTGCTTGCTTCTGCAGAACCCTCCTACATCAATGCAGGAGGTATATCATGGATTTTAAGATGGTGAAAATGCCACATTTTCATTGAAAACATTTTCACATTGAAAGCTACAGCTGAACCTTGGGGACAGCAAGGAAATCCAGCATCCTGATAGTACTTTCTGTCAAATTTCAAATGTAAAAGAAGGAGCCATAGGTGTCCAGGATAATGAGATGGCCACCAGAATGTTGCCTGTTCCATTGTTTTGTAAGGGGAGATGGACTTGAGAAAAGAGGAGAGGATTCCGAATCTCTTTGCAAGAAGAGAAGCTGGCAGTTTTCCTCCCATTTAACTCTCAACTCAAAAGGCAGCAAAGGCTAGTGTTGTTATGTAGAGGAAGAAGGACTATCATGTGTAATAAAATCAGTCTTGTGAGGTGTAATCAACCTGGCCAGGGAAATGTCTCTAATCAAAATCTGTTTAGTAAATTTAATATCTAATTAGCCTGGGTTAAAGGTAGATATCTGATACACTGTTTCTGCCAGTGAATCCTAGTGCTCTTAGTTTTTAATGTGTAGAACTGTGAGCCTTGATTGTAAAACATAAGAATGTGGAAATCCTTCTCAAAACATACTGAACTGATGTCATGCTTATGGTGGGAAATACATCCTAGAGATATTTTCATAATGCCATATTAAAAAAAAGGGTGAAATTCACCAAAAGCTGGGAGTAAATGGGTACCTTTGGGTAAAAAACAAACATTTGTGCTATGAAATTCACCTGACTTGTACAGGCCGGTACGTTTTCTGTAGTGATAGTTTTCTTCATGATTTCAAACTGTAAAACATGAAGTAAAAAACCCCCAAACCCTTCGGAGGCTCATATTACATACGTAGTGTGAGTTCTGTTTTCATGTATAGCTGTGAATTTCACATGCATTTCCCCACCTTTTTCCTCTAATCTCCCTGTTCATTGGTGACCTGTTATATAATTAGCCTTTTAGTACCTGCAGAGGTTTTATTATCCTAAACACAAAACCGAGGTATAGTTAAAATGCCAATCAAAATCCTGAAGAAGGTGTGAGCAGAGACCATGGGTTGTAAGAGGTGCATGTGTTTAAGGTGCCGGTAAGCAATGACGGCAGGGAGAATTTACAGGGGAAATAAAAGGAATCATATATTGTACCTGGTTTATGTCATCCATAGATTATTTCTTTTTTTTTTTTTTCTTCAGAATCATAGAATAATTTAGGTTGTAAGGTATCTCTAGAGGTCTCTTCTCTTTAGATCCTCATCACCATGTAGAGTTGTGATAAGCAAAGGTAGGGAGCCATGGAAGGACTTACAGAACAGTCTTGTAAGTGCTAACGTTTCTGACTTGGGATGAGTCTGCTAGGAATTTTCGTCAATTCCGGACCGCTTGTGACATGAGGCAAGGGAAATCAATGCTGGGCACGCACAGCCCTGGGGAAGAGGGGCTGTAGCTGGTTGCAGATCTGAGGCAACTGATGCTCTTGGTGTAAGAGAACGATGTTGCAAAGCTGCTGGTGTTTGAGCCTGTGAATGGAATATGACCAGATTTAACTTTGATGCAGAACCAGGCAACATGTGCACCCATAATTTGGTATCTGCATCCTCTCCTTCACTGCGGTCCTACCATAAAGCTGTTTTCCTGAGACACTTGCACTTTCTGCACTGCTTATAGCTGCACGTGCAAGCTCAGAATTGAATGTTTCGGTCCGAGCTACTTCTTCCTCTCTTCAAAAAAGAGAGCTCCGTTACAAGCAAAAGCTACAGGGGAGTGTAGTATTGCCAAGTATGGAGTCAAAAAAAAAAAAACCCACACAGGAAGGAGAAGAGCTATTTAAGTTAGAACAAAAGTTATTCAACAGCTCAACTTTTAATGCATTTAGATTGAAATGCTGAGCAAGTGTTTTCTTGCTGTCAAAGTAATAAAATTCAGTAGTGAAGTTCTAGAACAGTTTCTCCTACTCTAGAAAAATTTAGGTACCTCTTGGAAGGAGGTGTCTGAACATTTTTAGTGGGAAGTTGCATTTATGCTCTGGGTCAGTCTGCTTCTGGTTTTCTACAGTTCTCCACCTCCACTGCCTTTCTTCATCAGTGCAGCCTTTAAATGAAGTGGTTCAAGTATCAGTGGGCTGGTGCAACCTGCCTGTCCTTTAGCACATACAAACCCCCAGTGCTACAGGTGGTGCTTGAGCTCATGGATAAAGAAATCCTACAAGCAGCAGCAGCAGCATTCAGTATATTTGATGCTCCCAGTTGAAGCTGCATGCTCAAAATAACTCGAATCTTAGGTGTTTTTTGTGCGCTTTTCAATTCCCTGCCAAATTCCTTACTAGTTTCTTGTGATACATGGTTCTAGAGGCAAAACTTTCTGTCTACGTTAAATTAGGAAATGATATGGCCAGTCCTGTCGTCTGGCAGAGCTCCCAGCTCCTGCAAACGCCTGACAGCTGCCTTCCCATTTCAACTCTGACTTTCTGCAGAACCTAAGATCTGGTTTAGAGACCTGCTTCTCATTTGCAAAGGCTTCGTGGCCCGGATCGTTGCAATATCTTTCTGAAATAAAACATGGCACTGCTACTACTTCTGTCTTTGGGGACAGAATATGAAAATAATCAATTGTATTGTTTAGTGTCATGTTAGAAGTTGAGCAGCTATTATAGAAATGAACTTGATAAAACAGTGCATCCACCAGTCCCCAGCTCAAAATAAATCACTGATATATTGTATTGTTGTTATTAAGCTGTAATGTACAACAAGCACTTTATCACCCTTAAGGATGCATTCTGAAATGTTTGTGGCCCAAATATACCCTGAAACCTTTTCAAAGTATTGAAGAGAGATTAGTGACTGGCTGTTGGAGGGCTGTATCCAGATCGGAACGTAAAGCTTCCTAACTCAAAGAACTCAAAGCTTTTTGAGTTCTATCGGACACTTCCAGTGGCGCTTTATTGCGTCTGTGTACATGGGGGAGAGTACAGAACCTGCGGAGACTTTAGTTTTCTGGTAGTGCCAGAAAGTAAAAAAGTAATCCTAAATATTTCACACATGTGTCTAGGCTGTCAGAGAGCGTGCTGGAAGATCACCGATTTCTCCCTGCTCACCCATCCTGTAAGTGATTCAAAGGCAGTGCCACAGGCCATTACACGTTGCTTCAAAATTAACTTGCTTGCCAGACCCTTCTCAGCAGGTTAACAGCAAATTTGGCCTTTGTATTAACGAGCCATCTCAAGCACTATAGCATTATGAAGGTAGCTGAGGAAATACTTATTCCTTGAATTAGGTTTCTGGTTTTTAGGAAGCGTTCCGTTGGATTACAGTAGGCTGGAGAGCGCATCGTTCCTGAGGAAAAGCCAGCGTTGAAGTTGAGCATCTGCATCTCCTAGAGCATGCTGCCACCCGCGGAAAGTCCCAGCTGAATTGCACCGTTCCCAGTTACCTAGATGCCACCCAAGACTGTGTGTATGGGAGGGCTGTGATAAAAGGGAGGGGGGGAACAACCAACAAGAACAAAAAAAAGAAACCAACAAACCCAAACCCAAATAACTGAATGGCTCCGAAAGGAGCTTTCAAGTTGTTAGAATTTAGCAGTGAAAGCAAATGAAACGTAGCCATGAGATGGATACTTTGCAGAGTGGTGATAGGAATGACATGATTTTTGTTACGGGGTGTGTGTGTTTGGGATGGACACGAGTCCTTTTGAACAACTGAATCTGTTGCTCCTTCGGGAAGCACGGAGAACAATTGAAAAGAAGTGACAGGTTTGTTTCGCTGGATTAAACGCAGCCACTGAAAGAGCATGTGGAAAGCCATAGGAGAATAAAAAGGGTAGATCCCATGTTGCAGTGCCTCTTTAATCTGGAAGCACAAGACAGCACAGTGCTTCAGTGCTGCTCCGTCCCGCTCTGACGTGGGCTCTTATGAGGAGGTTTAGATTACTCTCCTTGGCAGGCTCCTTGATACCAGTACTGTCACCGCTGTCTTCAAAACTGCTTCTTGCAGATAAAGTTTTTATTTAGGTTATTATGTCATTTGCAGCCTAAAATAGGATTAAAATGTCAGCTGGTTTTCCTAGGCCACCTATTGCTCCGTGTCTGCAAAGATTATGGGAGAATTATTCTCCCTTAGAGAGAGAGAAATCCTGGAGGTGCGTTATCAAATATTCTCCCTGTAATTAAGCAGCCTGCAAATGGTTTTCGCCAGGCCCATTTGCACTCTGGTAATCCTGGTAGGTTAACTCCTGGCTCATTATAATCTCCTGAATGAAATCCTGACCATTTACGATCTCTAACATTTGGAGACAGCTTGCATTCTGCATCTAAATTGTGGGGGGTTTTTCTGTCTAGCCCAAAATTTTTTATATTTTGGGTAGATTTAATTGAATTGTTGTGGTCTGAAAAGACAGAAGTAGCTTTATTTGAAAAACGTAAGAAATTCTCTATTTCAGGCCTTTCAAAACAAAACCATTCTATTATTTTGGAACCGTGTACCATGTATCATTACCAAATTTATTTAAATTTTGCTTGAGGATACTCTAAGCTCAAATACAATGAATCATTTGGTTTCACCTAAAACTATTAGTAATAATACTGTAACTGTTTTCATTATTGATTTTTCTGTTTTCAGTGCTCTGTCTCTACAGTGGGTGCCTGATTAAAGCTAGTGAATATTTGTATTCACTATAAAACCTTTCATACGCAGATTTGACATGAGACATTCCAGGCTTATCTGTTGACAGGCTGTGGGTTTCATTTAGATACTTTTTTTTTTTTTTCCTATGTAACACAACCGGTAGCTTGTTTTTGGCTAAGGCAGAGTATTTCTCTCAACACACTGGCTTTTGCTAAAGAAGCTCTTGCTTGGCTGCTTGTTCCAACAGTTTAACTTTATTCTTCTATTTTTGTTCAAAGGCTGGGCTAGTTTCAGTAGCATTCTTAGAAATGTGTGCTTTGCATAGCATGAATTTCTCTGGCCTCATGCCCCTAAAAGCCTCACTTCTGTTCAGCTTTCTCTCCTCGTTTGTAGAACCTTTGGAACCCAATATTTTTAATTACTTTGAAGATATTTACCCACGTAATCAGATCTGTTCATTCTCTTCCACAACACAATTGGTCTCTCTAAATCCCTTATGTAATAGAACACCAAGCATTGCAGAGATACTAGCTTGAGTAAACATGTAATTTATTCTCTGTAGTTGAAAATAACAGGGTTGTATTGGAAGTTTTATTATCCCATACAGAAGTTATCAACAAATAAAAATTATCCTAAATCTGACAAGAGTTTTATATACATTATGATATTGTATAGACTATTTACAGAACCTACAGAAATAAATTTTTCAAAGCATTCCTCTAGGATTTTTTTTTTCTTGCAGAATTTGCTTTTATAACTATTCTCTTTACTTGAGCTTATCAGCAAGAATGTGCTTGGGAAGCGTGTTGACTTATGAGCTCCTTGGTGTAGAAGTCCCATTGCTTCATTGAAATTATTTACGTGGAGGTAAACTTGTTCAAGTGTCAGCAGGATTAAGGCCTGATCATGAGGACTGGAGGACTTATTTATCCTTCTGAAATATTATTTTATTAGAACTTAGGCACTGAAGACCAAGAAAGCAATCCAGAAGTCTGTTGTAAAGGATGCTAGGGATGATTAGGAATCACTGAGCACCTCCGTGCTCAATTTGGTTTCTCCAGGTGTTGTTTGACTCAAAGGCTAAAGATCGGCGATTTAAAGTGTAAGCAGAAACCTGTTATGAGTGGCATTGCTCAGAGGTGAAATATTGATATAGACTTATTGGTATGTCAAAACATTCTCATCAGTAATTTGGATGTTGGGGAACACCCTCATCAAGTTTGTGGATGACATCAAATCAGCCTGGAATAAGGAAAGCTGAAGAGAGATCTGATCACCCCATTTAAAGTTGAGTGATAGAGCAGATGGAGCAAGACTCTTCTCAAGGTGAACAGTAAAAGTCAAGTTGCAGCAAGGGAAGTTCCAGCTGGATGTAAGGAAAAAATTCCTCCCTGTAAGTAATTCTTATCCCTGAAGATTTTCAAAATGACAGGGTGAGACCCTGAGCAGCCTGGTCCAGTTTTGAGCAGAGGTGGTCTGGAGACCTCCAGAGGACTCTTCCCCTCAAAGCCTTTTAAGGATTCGCTTCCTGCACTTGTGTCTACACATGCCTAAGGGCACACAGGACTAAAATGTTTGACACCTGCTTCTGGGCATGAGATGGAAAGAAGCTTCTTCAGAAGCTCCTGGGAATTTGAATTTTTAGATGTCAACATTCAGATTATATATGTGACTCTTGGAGTTATGTTGATCTAAGAAACTGTTCCACAGGACATTTTTTTTTGATCTAAAGTAATGAAATGAGGAAGAATTTTGGAAAATGACAAAATGCTTCAATATGCAATCACCATGCTGAGTCATACAATTTAGATTTAGTTGAATTATTTAAATTACAAAAAATTATTTACATTTCAATTTGAGAAAAATATGAGCAAGTTTGTAATCTCATTTGCTTAATGCTGTGCAATATATAAAGTAAAGCTTGTAAATTTGCTGCTGAAAACACTGAAAATTGAGGGGAAAAATGAGGTAAGTATGCTGAGGGCAATTTAAGAGATATTATGCTCTACAGAATTGTAGGAGAGCAAGGACCATACCAGTGGCTGCAGCAGGTTAGGAAGAGAAAGTGAGCTGAGTGAATCTCTGAAGCCGATTGAGATGTAACACCACCCACAGCCTGTTGAAGTTTTCTCTTCCCCTCGCTTCACTTTGGGTCAGGTTCATGATGACTATATGGCTGCAGCGTATCATCCTTTTGGAGAAAATGCAGGTGGAACTATATTAAAAGGGAAAAACTTACAGCCTACTGGCGTTGAGAAAATAGTACTCTCTGTTCCCTGACAAATATCATCTGGGAACACTTTAAATTGAAAGCCTTCTGATCTGATGTCAGAAAATTGATATTAGAGTTACCACCAGGATCTATTTTCAAATCCCTTTCATTACGGTGTTAGCAAAATGTCCTGCTTTACTGAAATTAAACCAACAGCGATGTGTGGATGGATTTCTCATGGCTGCAGCTCACGAACGTGTGCTCTGCTCCAGTGGTAAAAAAAGAAAAAGAAAGGAGAAAGGGAAAAGGATGGGGAGGACACAGTTATGATCAGGGGTGTTGAAGCAGGTCTGCTACTGTGGTAGCTATCACCACGCTCCTGAGGAAGCACATCCTGGCTGGGGATCCTATGTGGGATGACAGCCCCGCGTTGCATAGCTCTGCTGTTAAGAGGAAGGAGGAGATGGAGGCACCTTGTGCACAGCTTGGCCTCTCTTCTGGGGGCTTGTGTCTTACTCCCAACCGCTGCACTGCCTCAGCCGGTCTTTGGCAATCACTCTTCCCAAAGACCAAAGCAATGCGGCTACCTCTCTCGGGAAGAGTGGATCAGCCTGTTGGAGGAGGAGGGCTGTTCCTCGGTCCCTGTGCTGCCGAGTGTGCACACCTTTATTAGTTTGGGTGTTGATCTTGCACTAGATCATCTGTCAAAACTCTCTGCTACTCCTGTGGCTTGTGCTGGATCTGCAAAGAGGGAAGAGCACCTGCCTGGGCTGGAGAGAGGGCATGAAGACCACATCTATCAGTGACTGCTGCTGTTTGTCTTGGTATTTCCAGCTCTTCATCATCTTAATAAAGAAATAAATAAAAGTCTTTCCTATCCTCCACTGAAGGACAGCAGTTGGGAGCAATTGGGGTGGCGTCTTGAATCTTCCATCACCAATATTGTTCGCCTGTGTTCCTGTTGTCAAACAAACACCTTTTTTAATTACCAAATACTCTTTCCTCCATAAAGCATGGAAAGCCAGCCGGCAAAGTGTGTTTGTGATCCCAAGACACGTCAAGCACTCCCACACGTTCAGGCAAGGCTGACCCATGTCTGGTTCTAGGTTTCAAACAACTGTCTTCCCATCACCCAGCCCCAGTTGCTGTGCATGTGCAGCAGAGCTGATATTTTCTGTAAGCACCAGATGTGCTATGTATATGCTACCCAGCACAGGATCATAGGAAATTCCCTGGGAGGAAGAAGGCACATTGTCCAGTGAGTTCAAGCAGGAGCCAACTTCTGTATTTTTTTTATATTCTGGAGAAAAACATTGATATTCTGCAGAAATTAACTAGTTATTTCCTTTGCCGTTGTGCTATTTAGATTGAAAACATTAAATAAATGTAAAATATTGCCCTATCATGAAGGGCATACCCAATGCTTTCACTGGGCAACTGGGATGTATAGAAGAGAAGACTTTCTCAAGGTTGGGTTGTAAAACTACATTTCTCAGATGTAACCAGACTTTCCGTATTTTACTGTGCTGTATAGCTCCCCGAAATCCCTTAGAAACAAGCACTCTTTCCCTCCCTTGTCTTCTCCTAGGAAATCTTTCTGAGTCCTCAGTGATTGTAAAATAAGCCTGTGTAATTAATTGCCACCTGCTTACACAGGTGAATTTTAGCTGGAAGACCAGCAGAAGTTGTCTGCCAGGGAATGTGGAGAAGACCGCATCCCTCATCTGGTTGAGATGCCGACTACATAATGATGCTGTGGTGCTCAGCTGACGTTAGGATGGAAAAAAAACATTCTGGCATATGGTCCAAACATGCTGGTGATGTGAATGACTAATTTTTTTAAAAGTTTGAGCGGGATGAGGGTAATTTTGTGTAACAATTTGTGTTTGAGAGTTGTCTCAATATTTCACATCTCTATTGAATTGGCTGTAATCCATCACTCTAATTGCCTTTCCTTGGTCAGTTGAATTTATATGCTTGTCTCTATCATACTTAAAAGATTGTAGGTACAACCTTTCTTTCTTGTTTATATTAGGCATTTTTTTTTCTAGTTTTTGAAAGGTCACAGTGTCCCTTTTCCCAACGATGAGAGTATGTTTCAATTTTAGAGCATTAGACCAGAAACGTGAGGCAGTTCTCTTAGATTTAAATGGTATATTAGTCCTGGTACATGGGGCTCAGCTAACATTAATGTGAAAGGCTTCTGTGGATGGCCAGGAGCCGATCCTCCCACGTTACAAACAGCTTAGCTCCTTTGGCTCCTGTAGAGCTACTGCAGTTTGGATCAACCCATGTATTTTCAAGGGTACCGGTGAAAAGTGTCTGAGTGACAGTGGCATGGATTTAACAGTGAAGAGGAGAGAAGATTTGCAGCGTGGCTCATTGCTTGCACTGTCTGAAATTGCATTGCTATAAAAGATGTTGAACAGATGTAGCTGAGTGGCTGTAGCACTCACGTGATCATTCTTGAAGAGATTTAGTGCTGGCTTATTGATATTGGCTTAATTTGCCCACTGTATCGATATGAGCTACCCAGTTGTGAATTGATTCAACCATTAGAGAGGCTGAATTGGTCTGAAAAAAAATCAATTTAAAAAATATCTCCCTAAAACAGTAAAATGTGCAAGGTCTGAACAGGAGCTGAATGCCTGGAAAAGGAAGTAATTTTAGCAGTAAAATGAACTGACCAAATTAACTTTGGAGCTTGCCACTTAGCAGCACTCATCAGCCTCTCAGGATTGACCCTTGTGATAAAGACAAGTTTACACTATTACTATAGACGCAGGAGTAGCATCTTTGTCCCTGCTGTAATAAACCAATAGTGCCAATAACAGAGGATCCCTACTGTACATTGTTTTATTTCTATTGTATTTTAAGTATTGGATGTAAGCTCCAAAATCACCGGAGTCTTACATTTTGCTGCTTTCTGCGTTGTTTTTTGTTTGTTTTTTAAACTGTATTGGAGAAGATCATAGATTACACAAACCATACAAACAATCAGCTTTTCAGCCCGTGCTGACTTAATGTGTAACTAATTTATTTTGTATCTACTGTATAGGCAAAAATGAAATCAATAGAACAAATGTAGTATAATTTTAATACTGTCAGAAGAGCAAAGAAAACTAAACCTTGTAAATGTTTAATATTTCTCTGTTATTTTTTTAAATAATAGATGCATATTGGAAAGGCTACACTGTAGTATTGGTTTTCCATATACTTGAATTTAGTAAAGATTTTTCTCATGTATAAACAATTAGAACAGGTGAAAACAAACAAAACCAATGCCTTCATTGTAGTCTTAGTTCAGTACTTCATTTATTAAAAGTTTTCTTAGAATTCTTTTCCAGAAGTGTTAATATTTTGCATATTGAGATTTTAATTTAAAGTTTTAAAGCAAGAGAAATATCTCTTCCTGCTTTTGTTAACCTGTTTTTTCATTTAAAAGATGTAACCCCCATATACGTGATTACAAATACACAGATACATATTTAGAAGCAGTGTATCCCTGTTGTCCTTCATGATGTATGCCTCCTGAGATTACTAACATGATGAGAAAAAGACAGTTTACTGAAAGGTCTGCACCAGGATTATCAGGGAGATTTCAGATGCAGGATGGCAAACGAAGCACGAGGCTGGGAGAGTTTCACTGCCAGTTAAGGACAAAGAATAACTCTGAACTTTCAGGTTCAGGTTTTCTAACTCCATAACTTCATAACTGGGCTCCGGCACGCAGTGGAGCTGCTCGCTGGTGGTACCTCCTGGTGGTGGAAGCACCGAGAGTGACCATCCTTTGAGGCAGCTGCTAGTGTGACTCGGACCTTCTTGAGAGATTCTAAAATGGCAGTAAAAGCTGAATGGAGGGGAATCACGTTGTCCCAAGATGGCTGTTCAGCGTTTTACTACCTTTTAGTTAGAAACTTCTTGCTATTATTGCCCTTAAATCTCATATGAATCTCTTTCCTATTACTTTTAATCTGCAAGCTAGGGAGCATGGAGAAGAGCTCAGGACTCTTCTTTTAACCAGGATGTTCTACATGTTTGGAGTCTATTTCCCTTCAGCGTTCTCCTATGTTACTTTTCCAATCTTGCCTCAGAAGTCACATTCTCTAAATCTGTCTCCTTCCCTCTACTTGACACTTTCCAATTAGTTCAGATTTTTTCTAAGAGCAACGCTAATGACTGGACCGTGTGCTCCAGACGGTGCCCCTCACCAGGGCTGCGCAGAACCGAGTAATTGCCTTCGGTGTTTGCTATATAGCAGTCCAATTAACAAAGCTCAGCTTGGTGTTTCCTTTTCCTTTGTCGTCTGTTTAAACCCTCTCCCCAAAATTTCTGGCAGTGTGACCAGCTAAAGAGTCTCAATCCTCTTTCTCCTGTATATTTTAGTTTCACTCAAATGTAAAGCTTTTGTACTTGTGCTTGTTGAATTTCACCCCATCAGTTTTTCCTTTTTGGGTGCTCTGTCTCAACTGCCAATGCAACTGAGATTTTGTTCCTGTTCTCCAGAGGTGCTTGTGGTATGTCCTGCTTTCTTGTCTTCCAAAAATTTTGTAATGTCCTTTTTTTATTCTTTCATCTATCTCATTTAGGAAAGCGGTGAATAAAATAAGACAAATCAGGAAAATATACCTCTCCTTCCCTTTCTCTGTCAATTTAACAATGCTGACGGAGTCTTTTCCCAAAGTACTTTGGGGAATGAGGATGTAGTTGCTGTCATGAGAGGTGCTGTCAAAAGTCTCTCTAAAATAATGAAATGTTGTCTTCTCCTCCTCTGGCAACAAGACTCACTGCCATCAGCAATGTTAGCAAAGAAAATTAGATCAGTTAGACTGACTCTGGTCTTAGCAAATATGTGCTGCCTGTGTCCTATCACCTCATTAAACTCTTAGTTATTTCTGTTGACTGTTCAGTGATTTGCTCTAGTGCTTTCCAGCAACTGTTCCTGTAGCAGAGGTACTGCTCCACGCTTGTCTGTACTGCAGTGAGGAGATACTCATCGGTCAACAAACAAGGGACTCCCTGATACAGAAGGTGTTTGAAAACATCCTCTGAGCATCACTGAAACATATAGTCAAATGACAGTATGAGGATTATAAAGTGGTAGGGATTCTTCTCTTAGTACAGAAAAAAGTACTTGTGGGCATATAATTTGGATTTCATTTTAAAATTTGGTTTACAGTGCAGTATAAGCAAAAAGTTACAGTAATAAAATTTAGTAGTGAGGAAAAGGATAGGGATTAGCACAGGAACTGTGTTGACTCGTCCGTGTTGGCAGTGACCGGGCAGGGACAGGAGCTGAAGGGGAGAGTGGCTGTTCCTCCACCTTGGAAACAAAAACAGGTGCAGTGTTAATGAGGAGGCTATAAAAATATGGATGAAATGAGAACAAGATACATGCTGAGCATTTGTCCAACTGTAAAAAGAGCAGCACTGTACAAGAAAGTTGAGAAAAGAATACACTTCAGGAACTCAAAAGAAATGAGCGTGTCCGAGAGGAAGGATGCCTGAACGTAAGCATCTGTTTGATCGGCTGCACGGTGCCCTGCCTGGGCTCCAGCGGCCGTGTCGGGAGGGCACGTGTCTCCTGTAGGTCGTGGGCCAAATCCTACGGTGGTTTCTGATGGACTAAGGTGCCTCAAACAGCACTAAACAGCTTTATGTGAGCAACTGAATCAGATTCTGAGGTTGTTGGGATTTAATGAATTTTGCCTCCAAGAGCAATTCTGGGAAGCCATTTACCGCAGGCAGGATCATTACCGTAACTTGTTTGCTATTCTTCTGTCTCTGCTGTTTGCTTTACTGTAGTGTGTAGATTTCCCAGCCTAGGATGTGATGGGTTAGATGGGATAGACACTGTGCAAAGCTGTAATGAATATTTTTGCTCCAAGAAGAGTTTAGTTGAAAGGATATAATGCCTCTGGCTGAAGTACTCATATCTAATGACATGCCTTTAGGAAAAGTGCATGCTGCTGTAACAGCAAAGGGAACTTTTTAACTGAAGCCAATTTACTTTGTATTCTGTTTAAGGTAAGAAGTTGATAAGGAACACGGGATGTTTTTCAGAGTTGCAGACTGATAGCTGGTTTGAGTTTCTCAGTCTGATGCGCTGGAGAACCAACTGTAGATTACCTTCATGAGCAATAAGGAATTTGTACAGTGCTGTTTCTGACTGGAGAAATTAATTTATTTTACTTCCACTTTTATGGAGCTTACCTCTCTGGCATGCATGTGCGTATCTGATGCATTGTATGTCACATATAGCTGTAAGGTATCATCTGTGTTCACATGACATAGCAAAGCTCTGCAAGACCTGGCATGCGTGTCATGCTGATTTCAAGCAACACTTACCGTTTCTGATGAGCAGTGAATCAGGTTTAGACTGGCCTTTTCCTTATTAGCAGATGTGTGATGGCTGTGGAGCTTTCCACCTGAACAGCAGGGTGTCAGGAGCAGATGGTAATTTGTGGGCCCTTCCTACAACTCGGTAGAAAAGGAGGGGAAAGGGGAAAATGGCTGGAAGAAACCTCTTCAGCATGTTTCTCTCTTCCTCATGTCATTTCAGCTCTCTTACTGAAAGACTGAGGGGACATCTGCCATGTCACCCACAGTTTTGGTAGACTGAGATCCCATGCTCTTGGACCATATGGGTGTTTGTTGCTAGAAAGGCCGGACTGCAGAAGGATGCATGCCACTGTCTGCAACCTCTGCTATTGAAAATCAGATTCAGCTGCAAGCTCTTTGCCAGACTGTGCTCTCTGCAGCATTATCATCTATTTGTAATTGCTTAGCTGAATGCAAATTTCATACAGTTGACTACTGCCATATAAATTATTCCATGGCTCCCTCCCTCCCACCTTGCCCTCTGCTTGCTTTTACTGTCTGCTCACCATCCCCTCCCCGCAAAGAAAGGATGTTAAAAAATTGGTCTAAGTGTGCTAATATACACAGCTGTTACTCTTGCTTTTTCATGCTTTGGGGAACCATATAATTTTGAACTCTTCAGGGACATCAAGGAATGTTTTGCCCAACAGCGGGTTTCGTGATTGTAAGCAGTAGTTGCCAGACCGCGCTTAGAGCTGCGTGTGTAACCGCAGTACTCCTGGTGCACTTCACTTAGTGATGCTCCGTCCGGTGCCAGGCACGGACCGTGCTGTCGGCTGGGCGCACTCCAGCACGATGGCACGGCCTTTCATGGTGGTGGTGGGGATGATGACAGTGCTCTGCTACCTCACACTCACCGACTGTGGATGCTTCTTTCCAAGAGCAGGCACGTGACTGCCAACTAGTACTGCCGCATCCCAAAGGCTTGATGAAATAACATCTGCCCTGCTGCAAGGCAACGTGGGGAAGGACCTCAGGGAAAGGTCTCTGCAATGCAAGGACAGCTGGGTGGTGTTTTGCAGTTCTGAATGTGAACTACTCAACCAAACATAGAAAGAACTAAAAAAACAGAAAAAGCAAATGCTAAGAAAGGAGAAAGAATAGACCAATACGAGTATGACTGTAGGAAATACTGTAAGTCAAGACTTGCTTAAATGGAGGATTCACAGTTGGCTCTTAGGGGAGCCAGGCCATGCTGGAGAAATGGGATGCCAGGAACCCCCTTAGATTCAATAAAGGTAAAGGCAAAGTCCTGCCTGTGGGGAGGGATAACCCCCTGCACCAGAACAGGCTGGGGGCTGGCCAGCTGGAAAGCAGTTCTGCAGAGAAGGACCTGGGGGTCCTGCTGGACAAGCGGTCGGAGTTGCACAGTGATGGGATGAAACGCAGGGGACACAAGTTTCAAGAAGGGAAGTGTTTAGTAGATATTAGTAGAATAAAATCTACTATGGGAGCGGACAGGCTTAAACAGGGGCTCAGAGATGATGTTTGATCTCCAGCTTCAGAGATCAAAACTCAAGTGGACGAGGCCCTGAACAACCTGACCTAAATTTCAATTAGATCCAACTTCAAAGTCAACCTTGCTTTGAGTGAGGGCTGAAACAGAGACCTCTATAAGGCCCTTCTGACCTGAATTTCATGATTCTGTAGGATATACAGAAAAACCTTCCCATGCTAGAGAGCTTAGAATATATGTGTTTAAGATTCACTGTAAGATGGTTGAATATTTCCTTACAGTAGAATGCATCGTTACTGAATATCCACGGCTATAATGCAGTTGTATGTGCTTTAGCATCTCTTCTCATCTTCTCCTACCCTGTTGCTAGCATCTGTAATCTAAGGGAGATATTTCTCCAGCTGTGAGATCTATTGACTATGACGCCTGGTTTCTCAGTGTTGACACAGTGTAGAAGATTGTGGTGATCTGTAGGGATTCATCATACTTGAGTTTTCACAGACTCTTGCTTCTATTCTTTGCAGAAGAGCAGTAGAGGTGAGGGTGCTGTTGGACCTGCAGACACTCTCTGCTTGCTGTTTGTGGGCACAACTGGTGAGGCTCGTTGCTGCACCTTTTCTACTGTCACCTGAACAGCAGCAAGGTGACTGCAATGCGTGTACGGGTTCTCTGTGAAGAGTAAGACTGGGAAGGGAAGGTGCTGCCCAGCGGCACCTTACTGAGGTAGTGACGAGCGATGCATGAAAGCAAACGCACTGACATAGAGTGCCAAAGAGCAATAGTAGGGAATTTTATGCTTAGATTACATCCGGGGAAAGCTTTTGGGTTTTTGCTGCCAGAGGCTTTTCTTTTGCCAACTGTGAAGGGCTTCGGGCACCTCAGGTGATGTGGGGACAACACAGTAATAAGAAAGGGTAAAGGCAGTCAGCTCTGAGGAGCCATGGTTTTGCTGGTGAAACCTTGTCCTTGTTTTGCATCTCCGGTGCTCCTAAGACTGCGGAAATGCTGCGTGCAATGGCTGCGGGGTTACTTGTTGATTTACAGCCCGACTTAAGCATGAAAACAAAACTGGTGTCTGGCTTTGGGAAATGTACCTCTGTGGATACAGGAGATGTAGCAGTGCTGGCAGGAGCTGTAGCTTGGTGTGTCACAGCCATCTGCTGTTCCCAGCTAGAGTAGTCATCCATGTGGGGCCAGAGCTGATGGAAGAGGTTGTAAGAGGATTTGGAAAAAAACGACATAAAAAAAGGAAATAACCCTGGCAGCCAAACCTGGGTTTGCCTCCCAAGGATGCCTAACAGCAGAAGGGACTTCCAGGCCATCTTTGTGGCCAAGGTGGGGTGGGGAGGGTGGGCACTGTGACACTGGGAGGCTTTCATCTGAGGAGGAAGACTCAGTTTTACCCATTGACATGTTTGGTGGGGTTCAGGTCCTTCATGATGTGATAGGTATAGACAGGCTTTGGGGGGTGAAGCGATTCACCTAGTTTGTACATCTAGGCACAGAATCACACACACAGAATCACACAGAATCACTAGGTTGGAAAGGACCTTTAAGATCATCAAGTCCAACCATTAATCCAGAACCACCATGTCCCCTAAACCATGTCCTGAAGCGCCACATCCACACGTTTTTTGAACACTTCCAGGGATGGCGACTCCACCACCTCCCTGGGCAGCCTGTTCCAATGCCTGACCACCCTCTCAGTGAAGAAATTTTTCCTAATATCCAATCTAAACCTCCCCTGGCGCAACTTGAGGCCATTTCCTCTTGTCCTATCACTAGTTACTTGGGAGAAGAGACCAACACCCTCATCGCCACAACCCCCTTTCAGGTAGTTGTAGAGAGCGATAAGGTCTCCCCTCAGCCTCCTTTTCTCCAGACTAAACAACCCCAGTTCCCTCAGCCGCTCCTCATAAGACATGTGCTCCAGACCCCTCACCAGCTTCGTTGCCCTTCTCTGGACACGCTCCAGCACCTCAACATCCTTCTTGTAGTGAGGGCCCCAAAACTGAACACAGTATTCAAGGTGCGGCCTCACCAGTGCCGAGTACAGGGGCACAATCACTTCCCTACTCCTGCTGGCCACACTATTCCTGATACAGGCCAGGACGCTGTTGGCCTTCTTGGCCACCTGGGCACACTGCCGGCTCATGTTCAGCCGGCTGTCAACCAGCACCCCCAGGTCCCTTTCCGCCGGGCTGCTCTCCAGCCGCTCCTCCCCAAGCCTGTGCATGGGGTTGTTGTGGCCAAAGTGCAGGACCCTGCACTTGGCCTTATTAAACCTCATACAGTTGGCCTCTGCCCATTGATCCAGCCTGTCCAGATCCCTCTGCAGAGCCCTCCTGCCCTCCAGCAGATCAACACTCCCACCCAACTTGGTGTCATCTGCAAACTTACTGAGGGAGCACTCGATCCCCTCATCCAGATCATCTATAAAGATATTGAACAAGACTGGTCCCAGAACCGAGCCCTGGGGCACACCACTCGTGACCGGCCGCCAGCCGGATTTAACGCCATTCACCACAACTCTCTGGGCTCGGCCATCCAGCCAGTTCCTCACCCAGCGAAGAGTAAACCCGTCTAAGCCACGAGCCGCCAGTTTCTCCAGGAGAATGCTGTGGGAGACGCTGTCAAAGGCTTTACTAAAGTCCAGGTAGACAATGTCCACTGCCTTTCCCTCATCCACTAGACGGGTCACCTGGTCATAGAAGGAGATCAGGTTGGTCAAGCAGGACCTGCCTTTCATGAACCCATGCTGGCTGGGCCTGATCCTTTGGCTGTTCTGCAGATGCCCTGTGAGCACTCTCAAAACCAACCACTCCATAATCTTCCCTGGAACAGAGGTCAGGCTGACAGGCCTGTAGTTCCCAGGATCCTCCTTCCGGCCTTTCTTGTAGACGGGCGTCACATTGGCAAGCCTCCAGTCTTCTGGGACCTACCCTGTTAACCAGGACTGCTGATAAACGATGGAGAGTGGCTTGGCAAGCTCCTCTGCCAGCTCTCTCAGTACTCTCGGGTGGATCCCATCAGGCCCCATAGACTTGTGGGTGTCCAGGTGGCTTAGCATGTCCTTGACTGCTTCCTCCTGGATTATGAGGAGTACATTGTGCTCTCCATCCCCGTCTTCCAGCTCAGGGGGCTGAATATCCTGTGGATATCTGGAGTGGCTATTAAAGACTGAGGCGAAGAAGGCATTAAGTACCTCAGCCTTGTCCTCGTCGTTGGAGACAATGTTCCCCCCCACATCCAGTAGGGGATGGAGATTCTCCTTGCCTCTCTTTTTGTTGTTAATATATTTGTAAAAACATTTTTTATTATCCTTTACGACTGTGGCCAGACTGAGCTCTAGCTGGGCTTTTGCCTTTCTAATTTTGTCCCTGCTTGACCTAACGAGATCCTTGTACTCTTCATGAGTTGCCTTCCCCTTCTTCCAGAGGTGATAAACTCTCCTCTTTTCCCTGAGTCCCAGCAAAATCTCCCTGTTCAGCCAGGCCGGTCGCCTTCCCCGCCAGCTCTTCTTACGGCACATGGGGACCGCCTGCTCCTGCGCCTTTAAGATTTCCTGCTTGAAGACTGTCCAGCCTTCCTGGACCCCTTTGTCCTTCAGGACTGTCTCCCAAGGGACTCTCTCAACCAGTGACCTGAACAGGCCAAAGTCTGCCCTCCGGAAGTCCATGATAGCAGTTTTGCTGAGTCCTCTCCTTACTTCACTCACAACTGAGAATTCTATCATGTCATGGTCGCTAAGCCCAAGACGGCCTCCGACCACCACATCTCTCACCAGTCCTTCTCTGTTTGTAAACAGCAGGTCCAGTAAGGCACCTCCCCTGGTGGGCTCACTCACCAGCTGCATCAGGAAGTTATCCTCCACACACTCCAGGAACCTCCCAGACTGTTTTCTCTCTGCTGTGTTATACTTCCAGCAGATGTCCGGTAGGTTGAAGTCCCCCACAAGAACAAGGGCCAGCGAATGCGAGACCTCCGCCAGTTGCTTATAGAATGTCTCATCTGTATCTTCATCCTGGTTGGGTGGTCTGTAACAGACTCCCAGCAGGATATCTGCCTCATTGGCCTTCCCCCTCATCCTTACCCACAAGCACTCTACTTGGTCTTCACAATCTTTGATTTCTATGCAATCAAAACACTCCCTAACATACAGAGCCACCCCACCGCCTCTCCTTCCCTGCCTATCCCTTCGGAAGAGCTTATAGCCATCCATTGCAGCACTCCAGTCATGAGAAGCATCCCACCATGTTTCTGTGATGGCAACTACGTCATAGCTGTCGCGCTGCACAATGGCTTCCAGCTCCTCCTGTTTGGTGCCCATGCTGCGTGCATTGGTGTAGATGCACCTGAGCTGGGCTATCGATTTCAACTCTGGCACGTTGAACCTACCCCTAGGTTCAACTCTAGTGAGCCCGGTTTTAGCCCCTCCCCCCTCCAAATGAGCTGAGCTGCACTTTGGGGACTGCAGACCCAAGCCCAGATCCCCTCCTTTCACATGCGGAGGGACACCTGAGCTTCCATGCTTCCTCGAGAAGGCATCGGATGAGTGGGGTATTTCAGTCCTAGGCTCCAGCACCTCCCTCCCTCTGAAGCCCCTGCCACCCTACAGTCTTTGTCAGGATGTGCTGAAGGCACTCATTCCACTTTTGCTGCAGTCTTTCTGGGTGGTTAATTATGAAGATGATTATTTATGCAGTTACGTTTTCAAGAGCCTGGCTGAGCATTGTTTAAAAGTAACAGTAAGAAAAGATTCCCTGAAAACTCAGTGGTTATGCAGGCAGTATAGCCATCTCATCAGGTCAGTTGTCTAATTAAGCAGGGAGTTTGAGGATTTCATGGATTCAAAGGCTACTTTTAAATACGTTGCATAACCAATGGGGTATTTGACTTGCTGTTGTTTGACTGCAAATAATGTCTTGAGTTGTCTTTGGTTTAATTTATTTTTGTGCCTTATATGTTCTGTAAGACTGGCTCAAGTATGCTGGAATTTCATTGCTGGATACCATGCTGGGATGAGCGGAACAGTATAAGACATGTAATTTTCTTCATTTGTCTATGGAATTTGTGTGTGTGTGTGTGCATATGTATATTTGTCCATTATTGTGATTAGTGGTAAGCTCTATGAAAATAAGGAACAGCCCCAGGATCCCAGGAAAAAAAATATTTACTTTAATTTTTTTTTAAGTATCATGATTTAAGGTATCTTTCTGAAAGTGAAGAAGCCTTTATGAACCACTTACAATCTCATAGTTATTATGAGATGTTTTAGAACTTAATTTTAAGGAAGAAGGTATAAATAGCTTGACAAGGATGAGGCTGTGGATGGATGGGGCTGGTCTCCAAGAAATTTCTTCCAAAACTTCACTCGGGGCAACAACATGTGAAATGGAATTAACTTTTTCAGTCCTTGGATTTTCTACCTAAGCCTGTTTAGGTAGACCTTGAAGGATAGTTTGCTATATACGGAGCCCTCTTAGAGTGAAACAGGCCATGGGCAAAGGCAAAGCCAAAAACCTTCTAGCCAAGTAGTTGATTCCCAGCAAAATTCTTTTTCATTTCCTCCACTAGTATGTGGTTGTCTAGACCATCTCTCAAACACTAAAACATATGATGAGCTTTACACATGTAGGTTGTACAGTAATTGGAGGAGGTGTGGGTGGGGAAGAGGGGACAGCCCCAACTAGCCGAGTTTGAAAGCTAAAGGAGTCAACCAGGGTTGTCTGATGAACCTTGTTCTTGTATAATATGGACTGGAGATGATTCCTCAGTGCAGTAGGTTCATGAAAGCTGTTCTTTGTGAATCTTACAAAAGATGTCTAAGCTCAGTTTAAGAGCTCTAAGTGATGATGAACTTACTGTCCTCACAGTTAAATTGTTCTAGTGCTTAAAGGTCTACTGAATTAGGCTTCTGATTGTCACGAAGGCCAATATGTGTTTACACAGTGATGAGCAACTATCGCCTATTAAACTGGAGATAATAACTAGAAGAAATGCAATATCTGGGACTTGGGGACAGAAAAAAAGAAGAACATAATTACAATTCTGTTTCCTGCTCTATTTTTCTTTAGTGTTGTCTTGAGGATTTTAATTGTATATTTTTTAATGATTTCTGTAGAGTTTATGATTTATTTTTATAAACGAATGACAATGAAGTATCAGCTTAGTCTGTAAAACATAAAAAATAGCTTGCCATAATTGAGTTCCAGTTGTAAATTCCATTAAAGCTTTGTTTAACTTGAAAGTTTTATTTTTCAGTGAGGTTCCATAAACCTAATGCAGTTACCAAATAGAAAAACCTGCAAAACTCTGCACGTATTAAAGTTCATTAGTATTAAATTAATTATATAGTATGCTATCTTTTGAAAGATGAAACATTACATTTTGTTCATCTAAGTAAGAGGTCTGCATTGAATTGGCTGAGAATTTTTGTTTGTTTTGAACAGAAATTAAAATAAGCTGTTCTAGCTTATTTGCATTGAATGAGCCAGAGGGAAGGTGTGACTTTTCTTCTACAAAACACCTGGAAGGTTAGGAGCAGTGAAAGCTGAAGCAGTTTTGTTGGAAGTGAATGACAGAAAGCAAATACAATGTTTTGGGGATTTACCAGATGGTATACCTTCAGAGAATCTTACAAGGTCTGCTTAAAAAAAAAAAAAAAAAAAAAAGGAGAGAGGGCGTTCAGTGTTGGAAGCATCAGTGCTGTGGTGGTGATTTACTTGCCAGAAGTGTTACAGACCCCTGTGAAAGAATACAGATGTAGGGTTTCTGCTGTGGGGAAATATCCATAGACATGCATAGGGAAGAGTGAGTTTTGGGCAGGAGAGCAGTTGCCTATACCAGCACCTCAACTGCCCCATAGTCTTTTTTTTTTTTTTCTTTTTTTTTTTTTTTCCCCTCCCTGGAATTTAAACTTCATTCTTAACCAAAGCAGAGGCTCATGCTGGATCTCAGGTGATATCAAACCATTCCTGTATCTATTTTTAAAAAAACTGTGCTATGTTCCTCTCTGGGTTACAGGCAGGCAACTCAGTTGATATGTATTCAGAATTTGTCATCATTATACATCTGGTGGAAGCAGAACTAGTAACGGTAGCTGCTAACTAGGGGTGTGCTAGGAGCAGAACTGTGATGCAGTGATAGCCTAGCAGTTTTGAAGGATGTTGTCAAAGTAAATAATTTAAAAGTCCCTTGAGTTCCTCATTTAAAGTCTAGAGAAGAAATTATCTTCTTGTTGGAGTTCAGTGGGATTTCATGCAACGTAGCTAAGAGCAGAATTTGAATCCAGCATCTTCAAGGGGAATAAATCTTACGTAGAAAATTTCATCTTTCTGTATATATTTGAGATGGTCACTGAAAAGGAAAGCAGGAGCTGTGCAAGACAAAATTGAACTCAGAAGACAAATAAGTAGGTCTGCATTTTTCCATCTCATTTTCCATTTCAGTGCAGTCAAGGGAAGTGGAGTGTGCCATATTCTGCTGCAGTGATGCATCTGTGATGCCCATTGCTACATTTTGTGATCCTTAGTGTGACTCTCTAGCAGCAACGGGGAGTATAGCACAGTTCTGCCCCTGACCTGTGGTACTAGCTGTTCATATCACCTGTAATTTTTCTAGAGGAATTTAGAGGTAGTTTGCTTGCTGTCTGGCAGCTGTGTCTGTATCCATGACTGTGAAAAGAATAAAGAACTCGGCATGGACAATTTTAGCTTGCTCTTTGCTGCTTTTATGTGAAATGGAAATATCCGTGGCAAAGTTCGTGAAGGGAGAGCCACGCGTTGGCTGATAGGATGGGATGTGAGCCATGTATTTACAAGCTGTGAGTCATGTCTTTTGTGGTGTGTATTTCTTCCTGAGCATTGATCACCCGGAGAGTCCAGCCTTGACACCTTGGCTGCCAAAATGTGCATCGCGTCTCCTTTTCTAGTTCCCGTGTAAGTGTTATCTGGCTGCAGTCAATGAAGGTCCTTTTGTGCTTAGGAGTAGAATTTGTGCTCATGTTTTCAGTTAAGAGAACAATGCGAAGGCGTTGTCTAAAAACCTCAGCACTTCTTTCGCAGAGCCAACGGGGGTTTTCAGGCAGCGTCTTTCCAAGAACGGTGCTGATGGCTTATGGGGCTGGGGAGCCCACTGGACTCATGCAGAGCGGCGTTAGGTAAAATGATCTGAGCAAGAGAGCAAAGTCTCTGAGAGGTGCGGCTCAGTTCAAGAAAAAGTTAATGAGCTCCCTAGATTTTTTTACCTTTTCAGCGTGCTTTGGCTGAGAACAGCCTACCACCATTTCCCTGCTGACATCCATCACCTGCTCATTGCTCAGGTCTTCTCATTTTGACTTCTGTTGCACTAAGCACAACACATCTTTCACCTCTCTGACAGCTTCATCCCTTCCTCCAACTCAGATTGGCCTGTGGACATTTGTGAGCAGTCTTTGCATCTCTGTCTGAGCCAGGAAAATGCAGAGTTGGTGCAGAGAAAGCCTGATCGTTCATCGTGATGTTTTCTTGCCGTGTTGGATTAATTAACTTTAGCCTACAGGTGGAGCAGGACAAAGGCAGAAATACTTTTCTTGGTGATCATTGGAATAAATTGCTAATATTTCTAAGATTGATAAACTGAAAAGCAGGCACAAGCTATTAGATGAATGTCAGACTTTCTTGTATGCTCCTCTTGTTATTCCCATAGAAAAGATAGAAATTATTTATATACTGCAGTAACCCCAGTGCTATTTGCAGGAATGGCTAAGACCCCGTTTTCTGTTGTTGACCCTTAAACACAGATGCAGGAGGACCTATAAGTCTGTTATTAAAAGTGTATTTTGTGTTAAGGAATGTGGCTTAGTTGTTTTCAGCAAGGTTTTTTTTTTGTAGTTTATAAATAATAAAGATTATATATCCACAGCGGTACTGAATCAAGAATGCCTGTTGTCTATCAGTGTTTATTATTGATGTCTGTACGCCAGAGTACAGACCAGATTCCTCACTTTATTAATCCTACTTCACAGAGGTGCAAAGTGAGTAAATGCATCACTGGTGGTCGCTCAGGACTTCTCTAAAAGAGAGAATGAAATTAAGCCTCCTGGCTCCTAATGGCCCCCCAAGCAAATCTAATGCTTGGTGTATATTAATAAGTAGGCAACCCAGTGCAAGGGTAAACGTGGCACCTGGTGTGTACTTGGTAAGTCTCTGATAAGAGTGATTATTTCTACCACCGTAGATGTGGCGTGGAATATTTTATGGTATCACTGACCTGCTGGACCCATATGAACATAGTACAACTCTCCCTTTTTTTAATCTTTTTGAAAGGTGTGAGGCTTCCATACGACTCTTTTGTGTCTGGCCATCTTTGTGTCTGTGAACTAGCAATGCCTCAAGGCAACTCCTCCTGAGGAAACAGTCAAAGCTCAGAGTATTTCCAACCCAGACAGTTTCATATCTGAACCATAGGCAACATCTGCTGCCAGAGGAGAGCATGCAACTCTCTGTAAAGTCAGATAGCGAATGAGTTCCCACCAGACTTATCCTTCACCTTGTAGGATGACAAAGCAAAGGAGTTTCACTGCAAAATTTTCTTCCCAAAGAGGCTCAGTCATACCTTCTGTCTCCCATCAAGCTCTCAGAGCCAGGTGGAGATAAGACCTACCTCTTTCTCCTTCTCTTTGAGACCTTCGGTTTCAGTCCCAAGTCTTGAAGCACTGGAAAATTGAGCAAATTCACTTCTTTCAGTGGCTAACTACCTTTCCTGTCAATTTATATCTTATTCCACACTTGAATGTTATGTTTCCTTTTCCATTTCAATTGCCAGCTCTTGGATTGCCCTATAATGTTATTGCTGAGTTAAAGCACTCCCTACTATCAGATATATTTGCCTGAGTCATGTAATTACAGTCTTGAATTTTATGTCTTAGCTTTAGCTTTGGAAAAGCTATGTAGACTGCTCTCTTTTAGTCTATGTCAGTTGAGACAGATTTACTAGGTATCGGATCATTTCTCCAATTCAACAGTGAGGAAACTTTCATTACCAGGGTATTAATAGACCTTTTAAACAGGCTGGGCAAACTATGTCACACGACTTTGTGTTATCCAGCACAGTAGTGTTACTGGAAACTTCTAGAGATGGATGCCATTAGGGAAGGAAATAAAAAAAGAGAGGGAGTATTGCTTTCTGAATATGTCATACACCGAGGATTTCTTTGTTCCTAGCTCGCTTATTTGGATCCTGCTCTGTATTTATCTACAACCCAATATTCACATATGGGACTGGAACAGACCTTGAGATGTCTGTAGTCTGCTTGTCTTTTCTAACTAATGATGATCCACACCTTGGTATTTTCTGGAAGAAGGCTGGATTTCTTCCTGAGGACCTCCAGAGACAGTGATTCTGAGGCCTCCCAGACAATGCATTCCTGAGTTTCAGTAGCCCTCTGTTAGAGGTCATTTTTCTGTGGAATTAATTTTAGCCTGCCTTCCCCAAATTTAAGCATATAATTTCTTGTCCTAGAATGTGTGAGCATACAACAGCTTTTATGACCCTGAAATCCATTGTCTGTACACATCTGTCTTGTTTTGGTTTAAAAATCCTGGTTTGTTCATTCTTTCGTTGTAGGTCATACATGGTTGTTGGCTTGTTTTTTTGTTTTAATTAGTGATTTTTTTTAATTTTTTTTTTTTTATCATACCTGTTGCCTTTCTTTGGCCTCACTCCCAGTAGCCCGTA
The DNA here is from genome assembly GCF_964289735.1 of Phaethon aethereus. Lineage (NCBI taxonomy): Eukaryota > Metazoa > Chordata > Aves > Phaethontiformes > Phaethontidae > Phaethon > Phaethon aethereus. The sequence continues at coordinate 2,030,941 of NC_138579.1, forward strand.
TTGTCAGAAAAGACATCGTTGTGAACTGTATGCAGTACTCCACTACTGAGGGGCACAGAGGGTTGCTTCTCCCGCTTTGAAGTCGCTACTGCAACTGAGACGTTCCAGGGCCTGTCTGTCTTCTTTGCAATAACATGACATTTCTGATTCACGTTTAGTTTGTGACTCACAGTAACATGCGGATAATGTCCAGCAGAACTGCAGCCTGCAGAATGGTTCTTCACCCTGTGTTTCTGTAACATGCTGATTCTTTTTCAGTGGACTATCTTGCAATTGTTCGTATTGAATAGCAAGTTTTTTCCCCCCTCTTCCTTTTTTTCTTTTTTTTTTTTTCTCCCTCGTGGTATGTAGGGATAAATCTTTCATGAGTAAAATGTTGGTTCCTGGCTTGGAAAAAAGTCTATTCCCAACCCTCTCCAGTGTGCAAGATAATTCTATATTCCAATATTTTGATTTTGGGAATGAGAGTCAAAAAGCAATGTATGAACATAATATTGGGGTGGTTAATAAAATTAATCTCTTAAAGTGAATACTAAGCAATTGGGCTTTATTTTGTTTTCCATGTATTCTTATTTGAACACTTCAATCTATCCTAGGAGCTGTACGGCTGCATGCAGAAATACCAACCCTTAGAAAGAAGATGTATTTAAAGGTTTTTCTGTCCACCCTGCAACTGTATTTTTATTCTGGTCCTTATGGTGTTCCCTTAGTTTGTCGCTTATTCATAGGAAACTCATCCTGAGTGAGTATTAATCTGTTTTTAATTGTGGTGTCTAAAATGATTTAACGTCTGCCAGTGATTTCTAAGACATAAAATTTAGATGTTAAAAATGTGATTCACGTGAAACAGGAAAGGTTTCAGTGTTTCAAAACATCTCAGTAATTTTGGCATTCTGCCCAGTACTAATGCCTATCAACTAAAAACAAATGGTAGGAGGACTTTAATTCTAATTTTCCTGTGAAATGGAGGTCTTCTCGAGTCAGGTTTGGCATAATTTTCTCATCTCAGTTAATTTTTCATATTTAGTTTGAAGGTGCTTATGATTCTGAAAGGAGAGAAAATAACCCCAGAAGCACAGAAGGAGCCTAGTCCTGCAGAGTTCAAAGGGTGTTAGTGAAGATGTGACAATCAAGCACACGGCTGGGAAATGTTCAAAAGAAACAGAGGAATAGGACTGGGAATAGGATCAGAAAAAGACTTGTTTAGTCATAAAGTTCAACCTTGCTGCTGTAGGCAGCCGCATCAGAGATGTGTCTCATAAACTAGTCGAGCTTGAACCCAACAGAGACGGGCCTCAGCTGCCTGATGCCAAGTTACACGTGCTTCCTAAAACCAGAGTGAGGGAGCACGTTTGTAGGATTATTGATGTGTTTTGCAGTAAGGTGATATCACCAAGTCAACATCATTCTTTGCTTCACCCAAAACCTGTCTGCCTTCTTCCCTCTCTCTACACATTTGGTGCACGTTTTCTCAGCGTGGTTGTCCTTCCCTTTCGATGGTCCCCATCAGCTCTACGTGTCCCTTCTGCCTATTTTAGTCTAATTTTCCCACTGTCCCCAGTCACTGAAAATCCAGGTTTCACCCTCCACACACCTCAGTGACTCTCTCCATCTACCACGCTCATCCCTGCCTCCGTGTTTACCATCATTCCCCTCTCCCTGCTGCTTTTCGTTCTCTCTTTTCTCTCTTCTCTCCACCTTGCCACTGCGATGTTGCAGGATAACACCCAGGTCCAACCTGTCACACAGCCCTCTCATCAGGCACTGATCTGCAGCTTTCTATTTCTCCCGGGCTTCACTGCTTCAGGTGAGATGATAGTGTTAGCGGTGGTGACCTTGTCTCCTATTTGCACTGTTTCTCTCCACTTTCCCTTCCAGCTTCTCCTTTGCTTTTGAACAGCTCTGCATTCGATTTCCCGTTTCATGCTCCCCTGCTCCAGCCACCCACTGTCCTCCTCTTCCCTTCCCATCGTCTTCTCTTGCTGTTTTAATAAAGCTCCTTGACTTCTCTGCTTGCCGGCACCCCTCATTATCCCTGAGACAGTCCACCTTCCTTGCCAGCGATCTTAAGTCTTCATCTCCCTTCTTCTACCACTCTCCCAGTCACAGCACAGGCATTTTCTTACCATGCTCTTCACTCACCAAACACCTCCGCTGCCTCTGCCAGTCTCTGTCCTGGAAATCTTCTGAGCTTCCCCTCTCTGACAGATCGATCAGCTTCCTCGCTTTCCTCATCTCACTCAACATCTCCACATGAGATTTCTTCACCTAGGTACCTGTTCAGGTAAGTGAAGCAGCTATGCTTCAGAGACCAGCAGCAAGCCACTTATGTTTAAGGACCACGTAGTTTCTGGAGGTAGGTGAAATGAATAAGCACATCTTTTCTGGTGCTCAGAGCTCCTGCTCTTCATCGAAGCTCTCAGCATCCATATGCTTAGAGCTGCCTGGAGCAAAAGCTTTGGAGGAGACAGCCCCATGTCTGCGGCGCTGGCTGGCCATCTGCTGGGACTCTCCCCTGCAAAGGACAAGGGGAGAAAAACACGACAGCAGCGGATGGGCCAGGAAGAGAGGAATACCAGGAAAGGAGAGAGAGAGCCTCTGCTCTAAGAGTTACCGGTATCTTGTTCATCATTCTTGTTCAACATCATAAATTTCATACTTCTGGAAATGTAAAAAGAAAAAAAGTGACGTGCTTAAGCTCATGCAGCAGAGCACTGGGCAAAAGTGACCCTAGACTGCTTACTTTCAGTGTAAATCCATATCCTGTGAAGTAGTGGGGCTGCTTATGTGAGAAAAAGCAGTTAGAGAAACTAGTGGAAAAGTGTCAAAGTGATTGAACACAATTAGGAAGCCAAGTTTTTCTTGTTATCATCTTATCAGGAAAAAAAGAGTATGCCTAGTCCAAAAAAGAGGCTGACAATTTGGCAGTAGGTGCTATGGACCTTTGCTGCTGTACAGATTGTCATTTTCTTTCTTACTAAAGCTGTCGGGCATTTTGGTTTCCCCTTTAAGCAGAATTAATTGCAGCTTCTTATGCAGTGCCTATTTTTTCCTTGTTTTATAAAATATGGAAGAATGCTGTGCTTATGCATTATCTGTGTGCTTATAATAGACATTAATAAATAAATTCCTGTAAGATGGCAGGGACATTTAGAAGATAAAAAATCATGCTCTTGCTTTTTTAGAATGTGTGTTTAGAATATGTGCCGCAACAAGGCATTTTAGTTGCAGTGGGAAGCTGTTTCCTTTTTCATGACTTTATGTATGACTGCAGCGTATTACAGAATTTTCTAGTGCTAAGAAATAAAAGCTAGAGCCGTGTTTTCACACAGGAATTCAGAAGTTTGAGACAAAAAGTTTAGTTGAGATTCAAAAATACTTTTTTTGCAACGTAGGAGGAGGTCAGTACGGCCTCGATATCCCACACCAGCAAGAGCACGCCCATGGTCGGCACGAGCTGGGAAGAGGTACAGGGTGGAAAATTGAGATCTTGAAGAGGCTGAGAAGGTGGAAGTGCTCCTGGCAGTGTGGCTTGGTAGCAGAGGAACAGGTCTAGCATGTGTCATCCTTGCATCTTTGATGATGTCCTCATCAGGACGTCATGGCAATGCCTATAGATTTGAGACCAGCTGGGTCCCATTGTGCAAGGTGCTGTACATTCAGGGGAGAGGTGTGAAAGGGGGTAACGTTAAAAATGAGGTAACGTTAAAAAGTGGGTATTGAGAGCAACGTACACAGAAAAAGTGTATGAGGCGGCAGCTGCATCCAGGGAACTGTAGGGTGGAATTAAACCCTGGGGGTTTTTCTGATATTGATTGCTCTAGTTTCACATGGCATGAATTTTGAAGCTACGTGGTGGAAGGTGCCCAGAAGGAGGCAGGGACCTGGCTGGGTCAGGGATGGAGTTGGCTGGGCAGGGCTAGGCTGAAAGGTTTCTTTAATCTGTGATACCTATTTCAGGTTACTAATGACAAAACAAGCAACGAAGGTCAGTTAGCCCTTCCTAAATGAATTGTTAGGTAAATAATATGTTTTTTCTACTATCTTTCATTTGAAAATCTGAAGGTTTTCAGCTTTTGACGAAGAAAAAATGTTTTTATATTTTAAAATATTTTCATGAAAGCAATATTTGTTTTGCTCTTTTTCCTCTTCCATATATTTTTGCCGGAGAATTGCTTACCCTCTCTCTGCTCCGACAAGGATGATATGGCAGCACACTAACAGGTAGGCAGTACAGGTGAACCTTTCCCAATAAAACCAGAAGGCTGGACCTTTAACTGCTCCGCTTTACCGCAGCACCATGAAGACATGTTCCTTTGTGTTGGCAGTAGGTTTGGCTGAACGAGCAGCTTGCCGTGGCACAGGGTGGGTCGTGACGCACCTCTCCGGTGAGTCAGGCTTAAACACCACAAAACGCCTTGGGGAAACTCCATGTTTACGTCCTCAATTTTCTCTTGCTTCACTAGGCTCATTTTTAAGACATTTGAAATACAACAACACAGCTACAGAAAATTGTTCTCTGTAGCATACCTCAACATAAATGTGTTTCATCTACCTCTAATTTCTCCTGCTACTGTCACCTGGCAATAATTCTTCCCTTTAACTTACAATATTTTTGAATTACTTTTTCCTTAAAGCCAGAAGGTTTTTTTTATTAGAAAATTACATGGGTCTATCTGTTTGGATGATAAAAGCAGCCCTTACCAGTTTTGATTGCTTGAGGTCCATCTTCGCTGTGCTGCCCTGCGCTCTCTGTCCTACCCACAACGTGATGATCCTCAATGCATTGGCTACACCAGAGCTTGTAGCCATGCAGGAGGTGTCTTCACCACCCGTCCTCTGCCAAGACAATCTTTCTAACAGTCTTGGTTATTAAAAGTAATTCTAATTACAGTTTTCACGTTTAGGGCTTTGATCAGATTAATAGTTTTTGGTTATGAGAGATGTGCGTTTTCACCTCATATGACACATTAAATATTTGGTTTGCTGTAGAGACTACTATGCTAGACGTGTATTATATTCACCTAAATGTGGTTTTATCCTTGGAAAACCTTTAAGGAGGTTATCAGGGCAGAGGCAAGTATGTTCTCTCTGCAAATGCTGTGTGTGATGAAGTTTTCCTGTCTCACTCCCTCCCGGGGAAGCTCTACCTGCTTGCGAAGCAGGGCTCGGGCTGGCTTCCCTCTGACCCCGTGCTCTCTCCCCATTTTGGGGGAGCCCCAGAGCAATGGTGTGTTCGATAAAGGCATTTTCAGCATGTCCGTTTCTCTTTCCCGTATCCTGTAGACACTGAAGATGGAAAAGACTTACACTTTAATGCAGCCTTTCTCCATGCCACTACGGAAGTGCTGCCTCTGCATTTCACGAGCTGGATTTTTGCCCTGCGCAACGGGGAATGATCAGAAAAGTCCATGACTCCTCAGGAGCACCGTCTTTCCCTGTTAGGGGGGCACCTTACATCCATGCCATGTAAGACATCCAGTCACTTCCAAATTCAAGGTGCAGGTGGATGCTTAACTTTTTGTGCTCTTGGAGTTTTTCCAGCTAAGGATGTGACCCAGGAGGTGAAGACTGCTCCAACAAGGGGCTGATGTACCAAGGACAGGGAGAACTCTGTCCTGGGAGAGCCCAGAGGAGCTCATGGCATGGTCACCTTGCAGAGGGGAGAATGTCACTGAGGGCTGTGCCTGACAGACCGGCTGGTGGACCTCGAGCAGAATAGCAATAGCATTTTGTCAGGGCCACCTGTAAGCTCTACACTCTCCCAGTGGTCTAGCAACAATTCCAAGTTTATATTTTTTTCTTCTTCAGAGTTTCATTTCTTCTGGCAGAGACTGGGTATATTTCAGTTGTTTAATGCAACCTATTTTTCATGGTTTTTTTCCTGCAGCTGCAGCTATTTCAGAGGGTAACTTATAAGAGATTAACCTCCACAATGCAAATAGAGTTAAACATTTCTTCCTAGTGCAAAAGCTTGGTTTGAAATGGTGCAGCAGTTAACTAAAATTTGTTGGAACGGGGGGATCCTTTACTCTCACTTTCTGATTAATGCCTCTGCTTTAAACTCTTATCCTTTTATCCATCTACGTATCCTATTGTTCTCCCCTCCAGATAGGGGCTTCGTACAAACACCATTTTAATTACTTTTATAATTAGTCAAGAGCAAGATCTTTGATGAAATGCCTCTTATTGAAATCTTCGCTGCTTTTTTCATGTATTATACACAACTTCTCATTAACTTTTTCAAGTCTAATTAAATATCTGTCATCATTCTTACATTCACCCCTCTAGTATCACTCTTTGCTAATTCTTCTTGTGGCATTACAGTCTAGGTGACATCACAAAATCTCATTTGTTTCAGTGGAGAATCCATTTTAGAAAATGAAGACTTGGAGCAGCTTTTTTTTATTATTATTTTTAAATGACACTTCTCTATAGTTTGCTGAAAATTAAATAAAAATAAATTGATAATTAATTATTAGAAACATTAATTTCAGATGACTGAAATACTTTAAAGAAAGCTGCAATACTATTACTGTGAATTCTGAAATTTTTACATTTTAGAAATGATATTTCGAATAACATTTTAAATTGGAAAAAGAGATTACATTATTGGCTCTTGGACTTTTGTGGTAAGGACATGTTAAATGTCAAGAAAACATCACTGTCACTCCATCTGTAATCTAAAAAAAAAAAGAACAATTTTATTTTCAAGTCTGGTCTGCCTTAGTTTAAGGAGTAATAGTGTGATCCGAGACTCACAGAATAATTGCCGGTAGTTGCCTTTGACCCTGTGTGCCTGCCTTTGGCTTCGTGCAGACTACACCAGTGACACTCTCAGTGTCGTTAAAGGATATATAATCACTTTAACAGCAGCGAGTGCCTGGTACAGGAGCAGCACAGAAGCACGCTATTGTGCAAAGCTGCCTTTTGTTCTCTTCGTTAGCGCTTGATTTACGTTCCGGGACTAGCGCCCGCCCCAAGGGCGCAGTGAAGCCGGCAGCGCCGTGCGAAGCCCCGGAGGAGACGGCTGCGCTCAGCGTTTCCCACGCGAGCGCCGGCCGTGGGGTGCGCCAGCAAGTTAAAAGCCCGGTCTTCTTGGGAACGAGCGGAAAAACCGCAGGAAAACACCGTAAATCCGGCATAAACAGTTAATTCTCTGTCCTAAGTTATCTTCCCCTCGTGTTCCTGGTGGACTCTCACCGTCCCGTTTCCACGAAGTCTGTTATTAACGAAACCTCTTTAACAATCCTGTCCTGGTGTTTTCAGTCCTTACGTACGGATAGCTTTTGGTGACTCGCGCCTTTCGCTGCCTCTTGACTGTGCCTTGCCACGGGTTTGCCACTCCCCGCCTTCTTCTGGTGCGAGACTTTGGGAATGGTGTGTGGGGATTTAGCGATAGTGTTCCCAGGAGTCACGTAGCTAAATCCTCAAGCAGCACTTCGAGAATGAACCCCCACCCCCGGTGCATTTATCAGGGAGACGGAGCCATAGGAAATAACACTTGGATAAATCTCCGTTTTTCTTTGAAAACTTGCTATTTTTTTCTTTTTTGTCTCTTATCTGCATCTGCTTGCATACCTGTAGCCTTTATGGTAACGGCTAATACTTCTTTATGCACGTGCTTCCAAATCTTTTTATTTTTATTTGCTGGATTACCTGCCTGTTCTTTAACCTTCGAGCACTTGGTTTCAGTCTTGTCGTTTTGCCCTAAAGCCAGGGGTGAGATCAGAATGCTGGGAGAAGGCTGACATGGAAATGAATATTCCCAGCCGTGGACCAAACCGTAACTGTTTTTCTCTGACTCTTTCAACTTGGCACAAAGTCCTTGGATAAATTTGTGTGAAGTTTCAAAGAGACTGCACAGAATTTGAATCATAGGGCATGAGGGTTCGCGCTCACCTTCAGGCAGCTCTGCCTTGGCTTGTCAAGGGCTGAAGATCTCCACCGCAAGCAAGGTCCCTGTGAGACAGCAGCCTCGGTGTAGAGGTGCGACCTTCCCGTCCCAGGTCCCCACCAGGAGCCACCACCGGCTGTACTGATGCCTTCGTGCTGGCTGAGGGCTGCTCACAAACTCCTCCTCTGGACTCCATCTCATGAACTGACTGCTCCTGACTCTCCCTATATAAAAAGTCCCGTCCTGCTATGCCAGCCCAGCATATTGTGGTGGCACCTTGCCAAAATAAGTGACCCGAACTTGGAAGAGCCTTTCTGTGCATTTCTGTTACACTCTTGTTGTTTTCTCTAAGCGTATTTGATCCCCTGCATCCTTCTTTAACAATTTCTGCATCCTTCCAACGTGAAGCACACCACAAATTTTTAGAGGAATAGCCCAAAGCAACTGTGTTATCAAAACTACTTCTTGGGCTGTTTCCCTCAAGGATGCATTTGGTATCTAAAACAATTTTGGCATTTCCCCTTGTGAAGATTGTCCTTGTCTGCTTTCATGTGCCTCTTGGATATGCTCCTCCACATAGTATGAGCCAGTCTGTGTTGGGTGGCGGGGTGAGAGACCCTCCTCCATCTGTTTGACTAAGCCCCAGCCTGGGTTGAGCTATGTGACATTAGTCTTTCTTGCTTTGTGTGTAAAAGAAATGTTCCGGTGACTAATAGTCTGTTCCAGGGATGATTATTCTTTGTTTGGAAAAAAAAAAAAAAAAAAAAAATCCTTTTTCCGGTTTTAATTTCCCTGTTGTTAGGTTCCAACCATTGCTTCTTGCTGTGCCTTTCTTCATGAGATTAAAGTGATTTTCACTTCTCCCCGTGAAAGTACTTACATTCTTATAACATTCCGTCTCATTTTTCCTTTTCAATTAACAAAAACAATGAATTATTTTAGTATCTTCAAATGAGATATTTTCTTTAAGCTTCAAATTATGTTGGTGTCTCTTTTCTGCATCTTCCCCAGTTTTTCTCCCATTAAAAAAAAAAAAAAATCTGTACGCACCTCCATACACATCCTTCAGCATTAATTTCTCCAATGCAGTATGCAGAGGTTAAACATTTCCATTTAATCCTACTCTATCCTCTGTTGGTATATCCACATGTTTCTTAGGCATACTGTTATTCTGGGAGCTGATGTTACTTGCTCACCATGACACATACGGTCATGTACCACCACGGCTACATTGAAACAAGAAGGATTCAGTAAAAAATATATTTATTTTGTGTCCTTTAGTTCAGACCCTCGTACATCATCAGGATGTCTGGTGGTTGCTCTCTAGCGTCATTCTTTCGATCATCAGTCATAGCAGGAGCGGGGAAGCTGCCTGTACGGGCAGAGTTGCAGTATCCTTTTGGTCTGCTCTGCAACTGGTGCGTGGTTTGGTTTGGTTCAAATTCAGTTCTGGCCAGTGGGAATTATCCTTCTACCCGCTCCATATCAGCTTCACTTCAGTTGGTGTACCGGGCTCGGAGGGAGGGAGGGATGAGGTGAGGCACTCTGGGTGTGAGACGATGTTTATTCTGCGTTGGTTACAGCGCTCTATATCTTCAGCTCATGTTGGTGATGTCATTTCACCAACACCATGTTGGAAACATGTTAATTTAAACGAGATGAGGATGTAGGTTTCTGTTGTTAGTAAATATGGATGTGTTATAGAAAGACTTTTAAATTGGTCTCCGATTTGCTCATTTCATTATGGGAAGTTATCTGCAAAGCATTCAGCAAGCATGAAATTCTCATTTATGGCTGGAGTGCAGCTTCTCCAGTATTTTCTTCTCATTTACATGGTAAATCTGACCGATATCTGTCTGAGGAGGTTTAATGCCTGGCTCACAGCTGCTGGGTAGATTTATGGCTGTAGTTATTGCTCATCTCAGTTCAGCCTATTTGGGATCTTCCTGGCCCTTTACTCAGTTCATTTTTGATATTGGCCCAAGAGATGAAGCTGTTGCACTGACAGGCTTTTGGCCTGGACTTCATCCTGTTTCCCTTGAGTTTATGTTCAGTCTGAACTAATTTAAAATTAACTCCCTTTTGAGTGATTTACGTGATGCCAAGTTGTGTTCTGGTAAGGAAAAGAGCTCATGTTCAGTCTCTCTGTGTAGTCCTCGGCATCCGGTTCTCCTCGCAGTAAAACGTCTGGAGTTTGGTTTATTTTGGTTTTGGTTGTACATAATCTGTGTGCTCCTGCCTAGATGTCCCGTGCAGCCCCTGCTGTAGTCTCTGTGCTGTGCGCTTCATGAAGTCTGTAATTACAGTGCAAATGGCTGCAAGACTTTGACTTTAGCAACTTTTTCAAATTTGTTCTGTGTTGGTGTGATCTGCGTTGTAAAATGCAGAGCAGCGAAGAACCAGGCCTGTGTTCCCCAGGTTGATATGTACACTAAAATAAAGCTTTGTAGAGATAAGGGGAAATGATAAATATTCACCGACTAGTTTTATAGTCACGTGGACAATGGGATTCTGGAAAGGCAGATTTAGAGCTTTACTAACATACAGTTTAATAGAGCACATTGTCTTAACTTGCACGCAACGATAAGAGATACTTTGGGGATGCCTTCTATCTTTCATGCATTTGACCTTCCTGCTCCAGGCATTGACCGTTTCCTGTTTTCCCCTCTGTGCAGTGTAGGTGGTTTCTACACCACCTCCTCTAATTGAGGCTAAACCCTGAGCCCTGTGCTAGGAGTCAATGAACAACAAAAGAAGCGCAAATACTGACTCCTGTTATTTTCCGTATATTCCGTTTCTGTTGGCATTGTGTACGGACAGTTCACACCCGGTGCAGAAGACATTAAGGTTTTTATGATGTTGGTATGTCAGGTTTTTTTCTTCATAGGATCACACAGAATCACAGGATCACACAGAATCACTAGGTTGGAAAGGACCTTCAAGATCATCAAGTCCAACCATTAATCCAGCGTCACCATGTTCCCTAAACCATGTCCTGAAGTGCCACATCCACACATTTTTGAACACTTCCAGAGATGGCGACTCCACCACCACCTCCCTGGGCAGCCTCATGACTGCTCTTGGAGACTTGACTCTGAAAAGATTTTTCAAGGGGAGGAAGGAAATGCGCTGGGTGATGATGAGACTGATAAACAGATAGCATGTGAATTATGCATACTCTGGAGCATTCACCTTCAGAAAATAGGACTTGGGTAGTGGATGAGAGGCAGAGCAGACCTTAAACGGTAGCTCTGTGAGACTTATTTATTTATTTATCAGTGCAGTCTTCTCAGAAGATTAATTATCAGATGGAAAAGCCCTGAGGGATCATTTTTTGTTTGCATTGTGCAAGTTTTGGGCCAATAAAATAACTCTCTTTTCTAGTATTCCTGATTAGCTGTACAACAAGCTAGTAAGGCACACAATTGCACAGGATTATTCAAGCTGGATATGCAAATAAGAACATATTACAGCTCTCGCTGGCTTTTATGACCTTCATTAAGCACAGGGGAACAGTTGAGCATGCATACATTGACTCATACCCAGCCAAGATCATAAACTGCAGTGCAATGCAAGTCCCTTCACTAAGGGCATGCAGAGTGCAGTGAAGGCTGTGCAAAGCTTGTACAGCTCAATGCAGAACCGATTTTAATATTCATGAAGCTCAAATATCAAGACCTCCTAAGAAATTAACACACAAGGAAAGGACAGATTTAGACAAGAAGAGCTTGTGAGCTGTATGCGTGTAGGAATTACAGACCATGACTGCCAGTAATTACGTACCTGACTTTCTGATCACATATAGTATGTGCAGTTGCTGCACAGGGTTCATAAACTGTATCAGCTCGATTTTCTGAACAAAGCATCTAGACCTGTCTAATATGCCACCTGTGAGTATTTAATGTACACATTAGTAGAAATTCCCATCAATGTTTTTGGTGTACCAAATATATTGGGGGGGTTAAAAGTGCCTGTGGTTTATCCTTTTTAGCACTCCTCCATGTGTAGCCTGGGATGGACTCAGAGGACTCCCAAAGTCTCCCTTGATGGTCAATACCTTTCAAAAATTTTATTTTATTAATCATTGGTGGTGGAAAGGTTTAAAAGGGATATCGGTGGATTCATTGAGAGTTTGAAACTGCCATCTACGTTGTGGGGATTGTGAGGTCTGAAACATCTGCTTCTGTTCTTGGAGCCCACCGACATGGGAAGGAAAAGCAATTCTCACCTGCTCAAGCTGGCTGACCCAGATTTCTTGCACTTTTAGAGGATTAGCAATACCAGACCAATTGACCCCATATGACCACAGATTAAGTTTTGTGTTTAAAGTTTTAGCTTCTTTCCCAGCTTGCATCTAGGTTTTGCAAACCAATGATGTTGGTTAGACGCTGGTGAGGTATCAGATTAGGAAGCTCCTGAAGTCGTCTGTTGATTGATATGTGTACAGCAATGCTGCAGCAGAGGTAGCTGTAATCGGCATGTAATCGGGATGCAGGCAGCCCCCTCTTCCAGACCTCTACGTGAACATCCTTGGTGGTTGCCAGGCTTGGGGGAATTGTCTCTGGTTAAAGAAACTTGGTGAGAGTTGTCCTGCCCCAGCTCCCACCGTGACTGCAGCCATCGGGGAAGCTACAGAAGGAGGCAAACAAACCAGAAGTTCTCCCAAAATTGGAAGTTTCCCTCTTGTTTGAAAAAGCAAGACTGCATATAAGAGAGCTGTCTCTATTTCTGCCTTAACCCTGTAATTCACTCATGGTAACATTCAGGCTGCAACCTGCAGATCTCCTTTGGGATTTGATGCCATGACAGCAAACACATTATGGCACTTGAAAAATTATGGTCCTTTCCCTAAAGTACTTCGATCTTGTAAATGTAAGTACACTAAGAAAACTCTCTTCCTGGAAAGCAACTGGTCCAAAGTTGGACTCCAGGACTTCCATACTGCTGGAAAGAGGATGGCACAGGTGAATTGTTTTCCTGTATGATGAAATACAAGTCTACAGTTCTTTAGAAGGATAGGCTGTGACAAGACTTGCCTTTCACCTTATTCTCTCTGATGGAGTAGGGTGGAAGTCAGTTATCAGAAGATATATCACTGGATGGTTCAGGGTGGAAGGTTCAACCCCCATGCTCAAGCAGGGCCACCCAGAGCCAGTTGCCCAGGATTGCGTACAGGTGGCTTTTGAATATCTCCAGGGATGAAGACTCCACAGCCTCCCTGGGCAACCTGGGCCAGCGCTCGGTCACCCTCACAGAGAAAAGGTATGCAGCAAGGCAAGGAGGAGGTTTGTCCCTGCTTCTGGGTCCCTGGGTGTCAGCAGGCAGGTGAGAGCAGCAAAGTGGGCTGCAGTTTAACACTCCTAAAGGAGCAAAGTTTGGGCTGCAATCTAACACTCCTAAAGCATGACAATTGCACCAGTTTTCTTTCATAATTTGTAATTTTTCTTGTTGGTATACTAGAGACTCATAATTACCAATTCCAGCTTAGACCTCTTATTAATCATCAGCCCTCAACACTACAAGCCTCCGTGTTTTGTATTTGTAAGGCACCGATAGCCTTTATTTGATCTTCCATCACTCCAGATAAAGTGGCATTGCCCTAACACTGCACATATAATCTCTTCATAATTGGAAGAGCTCCTTCAGGCATCTTGTCGTTTGAGCTGTGAACACAATACTTCATCATTACTACTAGTTAAAAGAATGCTACCTTCATAAATTATAATTCTGTAAGTCTTTTGAAAAGGAATTAGTATTTTGTAATATCTTTCCTGTAACAAGAACCTGCAGCCAATTATTCCAACAGAATAATTTCTTCACAATTAACTCTACAGGTTTCCCCTTTATGAAAGAACAGAGTTTCATGTTAATATTCTATTTTGGTCAATAGGGGTAGTTGTAAAGGTCAGGTTGTCTAATACTTGCAATGCCACAACATTTGAGTTGGGGGGTTTACAACAATTAATAGGAAAATGCATAAAGAAAGCACTGGAAAAAACCCTGTAATTCAAATAGCTTGCCGTGTTCTGCTCCTAAGCCTTGTATGCGCTGCCAGCCAAAGTTCAGGAAGGAATGGCGATTAAGAAAAAGGGATCGATTTATCAATGGCAAGAGAAATGCAGCCTGCTGATTTTCCTGCTCAAAGCTCAGCAGAGGGGATGGGTGCCTTAAGGTCAGGGATAAAGATCAAACATTTCTTGCAAGTCAGGGATTCCTCCAACTAAATGCCTTGGAAACCTTCCAGATTTTCAGTGGAGGCAAGATCAATTTACCATCAAGAATAAAATATAAAATCAAATAACAGGATGAAGATGCTGCTGGCAAATATGGGTCTATTTCTTTGAGCAGTTGGACTAGAGACGCCCAGAGATCCCTTCCAGCTGAAATTATTCCATGATCTTGTGATATCTTCTTTGCCAAAAGAGAGTTCAAAGTACAGCAGGTTAAATATATTACCCAAATCCTCTTGGAAGGAATAACCTATTTCAGGGTCATAATCCTTTCCAAAAAATGAATTTTTATTCATGCCAGAGCTGGTATCAATATCATTGTTATTATTTTTATATATTGAGTTTATTTCCTATGTCTTTATTAAAAATGTTGACTTTAATAACATTAATGGGTATCAATAACAGGCTGTAGAAACATCACATAAGTAGATACAGCTACTGCTGCATTCATTATAATAAAATAGTGTTACAGTAATGCTTTATGAGACTAGTGAGCAGGCTGGAGGAGACTTTCCGAGCTCAAAAGACTGAATCTGGTACCTACCATCTCAGAGGAATCTTAGGGCATCTTTTTTTCTGTAACATCACATGGAGAGCTAATGTTAATATATCCACCCATTGTGCCCAGAGCCACCTCTACGCTACTGCTCTCGGAGGCAGCATCCTCCTGCTTTGTTCACCTCCATGGCATAACACTCTTCACGTTCATGCCTTCCAGTTATTGTGTTTGATAGCATAATTTCACCTTGTGCTTCCCTTGTGTTGGTGCTAACGGTTATTAAGCTTGCTTACGCGCTCCTCTTCCTTCCTCACTTCTCTGTTTCCACACGCGCTGTATTATAGTCACTGTGGTGCTTTTGATCTTGCAAATAGCACGTGACTATTTTTGAAGGTTCAGAAAATTAATGCTTTTGAACTACCTTTCATTTTCACTGCTCCTCATGAAAATTAAAAACATAAATAAATTGTGTATTGTTGCAGTTTTGTGCCTAACTTGTTCGGAGGAATGCTTGCAAGCAGTGAAAAACACTGGTGAGTAACAATTTCAACAAGGAACGAGGTAGAAGAGACCCAGTGTGGAGCCTGAGTAAACAGGCATTTGCCCTTATGCACTAAACAGCAAGAAAGTTCAGGAGCTGCAGAGCATCGAGGGATAACAAAACGATGTTTAAGTAAGTAGTGTAAATTTTCCATTGCTATCTTGCAGTAACTTTGTTTTACTTAACAGAATAAATAATACAGTGCCTTCGCTATAGGGTAGTGAGCCACAGGAGGTATTTCACAGTAAATCAACATTTACTTCCTTGCGTTACAGAGAGAATTTCATGGCCCTGAGGCCATTTGAACAAATGGATGGGAATAGATGGGAAAGAGCACTGTGGGGCTAGAAGGATTTTTAGAAACCTTCTTAGTGCTTTTAATGTCTCTTGTACGCTGAGCAGAGGGGAATGAGGAGGATATTATACAAGGGGATGTGTGTGTTTGCTGATAATTTTCATGTTAAATAGCTTAGTATAATAGATAGTCTTACATGTAGTTATGGGTGGCTTCCAACAATCAGAACCTTTGCTGTTAAATCCTTTTATTTTGTGAGAGAGGAGGAAAAGGAATTCTTACTGAAACTGAAATTTTGAGGAATTAAGGTTTATTATTAAAAAAAAAAAAAGAGAAAAATGTGCCCCAATAGAACCTGTATCTAAATTCTGTAGATATATACAGTCCCTATAAGAGCAATATCTATTATGAATTATTTTAAGGGTTTTTTTTTGTCATGCTAACCGAGAAAAATGTTGATTAGGTGTTATAATTCTTTCAATAACATCTGCCCAGCTCATCACTTCTGGAAATCACTGTGGTCCTATATCAGGGAGCGTGGTGCAGGCAGTGGCACATCGTCGTTTGAAGCGCTGCCCTTGACCATGCATTATGATTGTAGCGCACTTGGATTGCGAGCTTTTGTGAACGGGGCCATCTTTTCAGAGTGCATCTTTTTATGTCTATATATGTGACAGTAAGTGAGTTTTCATAGCTTTTAGGCTTTTCAAGCTGTTCCATCTTACCTATTCCCTGTTACAGCCCTGTTAGTATCTTCAGTAAAATGCCATTTCTTCTGCTGGCCTTGATCAACAGCTTTTCCTTCCTCTTTACCAATATGAAGGAAAACCTGAGAGTTGTGTTGTCTTGTTACCAGCTGGGAATGGAGAGGTTATTAATACTGATATTTATAAACTGCTTCTGGAGGGAAGTTTGCTTGGAGGGAAGCAGATGCACTCATTTAATGTGAAGTTGTTGTCATTTGCAGTGCAACAAATGCTACACAATACCTACAAATAAAAAATAGTTTTAAACCAACAAGTCTGGATAACTTGCTCCCAAGTGACCTAAAACAATTGATTGAGGGGACTTTTAACATAACAATTTATTAACTAATAAAACAAGAGAGTAAATAAAACTTGCAATAGTGGGGAAATTTGAAAAGACCAATCAAGGTTTAACATGCTAATGAACAAAAGAGTCAAGTGTAAGTAATATGCAAAAACAATGATGAAGCGTGGTAAAAGGAATCAAGTTCTTGTCAAAGATACCATGAATGTATGCTGTCATCAGACACAAGCCTGGGCTCTGCGCAGGAGTAGCAGGATAAAATCTAATGTATTGTGCTCCAGAAGAGATCAGACTGAATGATCTAATGTCTTTTCTAGGCTTAAAATTGGTCAGTAATTCTTTGGCCAGTCACTGTGGCAAAGTTACACGACAATCTGCAGGACCCACTGTGAATCTCACTTGGAAAAAGAGTTATCAGGTCGTTCATCTTAAACTTGCCTGCTGCGTGACAGAGCCATGGCAGGTCCTAGATACTTCTGTGAATAGTTTTGTGCTTTTAATTAGAAAGTAATGTAAGAGTTACATCAGTGTTCAAGCCGCATTGTAGCCCTTGCCCTGTGATATGCCACTGCAGTTAAGCATTCTGCCTGCTTAGCTGGCAGGAGAAGAGGTATTTTCCAAGGAATCAGTCATTTTCAGGAGCGTGTCAAGGACAAGAGCTCGTGTACCCCAGCCAAGAAGAGCTGGGGTAGGAGGTCACAGCTCCCCTTTGCTCTTCCACTTCAGCTACTTTCTGAGCCATGATTGAGCTGTGGTCTCTGTGGTCTCTACACACTCAAAAATTTATTTTTAAAAGTATTTTTGCAAATGTTATTTCATGGAAGAGCAAGGATATTTTTTATTTTGGGGAGGAGCGGTGTCTGGGTATCAGAAATTCTTTAGTGAATATGTAATATTAAAATGCTATGTGTTAAAACGATGAAAGTCTGAAGGTATTTTTGAAAGCTTGTGAAATAATGTCAAATCATTGTATGCCATCATGTACAAGCCACCGTATATTACAAGGTACATGTACCCTTTACATCAGGATCCACAAAGAAAAATGCATTAACTGGAAATCCTGCACTTTACCATGAGTTCACAGAAATATGACCACAGGCAAGTCTGCAGAGGCAGATCCTTGCTCTGAAAAAGTCAGACACCTTTGCTAGAATTAAAGACTTTTTTAAGGGCCTGCGGGCTGGATCTGATCTGCTGGCCTTGACTAATAGAGGTTGACTTCCAACCGTGAAGAAGTTAGTAGAAAACTTTTCTTTCATGTTACACGCAGTTCCGCTGCATAACTGTTGTATCTGCGGACACCAGTGAAGCTGTGCTTGATGCAGTTTGGGGCTTCATTTGTTTATTTGCTTGTTTGTTTACACCTGAACATCTTCAGGGTTCAAGAACTTCAGTTCCAGTCTGCAGTGCAAAATAAATCAGGTGTAATTTGTCTGCACTAAGGTCATATATCA
This sequence comes from Phaethon aethereus, assembly GCF_964289735.1. NCBI lineage: Eukaryota > Metazoa > Chordata > Aves > Phaethontiformes > Phaethontidae > Phaethon > Phaethon aethereus. The sequence goes on from NC_138579.1 coordinate 2,048,907, forward strand.
AAATCAATTTAAATGATCCCCAATTCTTGATACAGTGCAAAAGGTGTTATACGGCTTCTGTGTGATGGCTGGGTTGAACTTTTCCTTTTTCTTCTTTAGAGAGCTATGATAGGAAAACCATGGGAATGTCTTAAAGTATGTAGACCTGGTAGATGAAGTGTTTTGACTTATTTTTTCATTTTGTGCACTGTGTAATGTAATGATACAATTACCTGATACTTGAAAAAAAAAAAAAAATAGGGCCTTTTCTAGTGAATAGCCAGGAGTAAAGATGATGCTTGTCACTTAGGGCTCAGTTTCCACTTTTAACTATCACACTGCAGGGAAAAGGAGACATAGGGGATCTCGTACAGTCAGCCACATGCCACAAAAGGAACCATCATCATTTCAGTGAAGACAGATTTTAGCCCTCGCATTAGAAAGCATGAGTCCACCAAGTCCCATTCATGGTTCTGCAGTGGCAAGCGTCTGTAAATAGCATTAATGTGCTTTTTCTGATAGGTGAACATGAATATCTTTCCTCTGTGCTGGGATTAAGCTTGCAGTGACCTCTCCCCTTTCTCTGCAGAAGCAATATTAAATGCTTGCAGTGTGATTACTCCTGCCCTGTGCACACTCCCTGACTTCCTCCACCAGGAGCTGGACGTGCAAACGTTGTCCTGCTGCTGCTGTCAGGATGAAGTGCAGTGTTTGCAGCCCTCTGCCTCTCCTGCAGTAATCAAACAGGAGTAAGTCCAGACTGATGTCTTTATTTCTCTTTTCTAAGTGTGAAGAAATAGGTATTTAGAGTACACATCTTCCTCTTCAGCTTTCTAAAGGTTTCGAAACCTCTCCCCTGTCATCTCCCTAGTCACCCAAGACCAGATTCACTGCCTCTATAGATGGTGACGTGGTCATGGGAGCTTCTGGCATAAGTGGGACGCCAGATGTTGACATCCAAAAGCTTACTCCAGCCTTGGTACTTCAGGTAGCGTGCCTGGAAAGCTGTGCACTGCTTAGGAGTGTCTAGTGTCCCGGGCACATCCTCATCCAATGTTTAAGAGTGGGGTAAATGTTGCCACATTGCAATTTCTGATCATGTGAAGCAACAGTGGAAGGCGTGGTGGTGTTCTGAGGAGATGTTCTGCTCAGATGGGCTATGGGCGTACCGGTAACATAACAGCAAAACAAGTCTTCAGTAGGCAGTGGTTTTTTTCCTAAAGCTATTTTTTTTCTCCTAGCCTGTCTCAATTGCATTAACGGGTTTCCTTCTCCTCCTTGTGAACGTGAATATGGCATGTGAGTGTGAAAGGAGGCATTTGGCTATTCAGTTCATGCTTAAGAGGAGTCTTGGGTTTGCTGGACTGTTCGTGTGAAGGGCTGCTCACTGGTAGAGCCAGGGACCCCCTCAATTTTGCTCCAGCATGCCTGTACTGTAGGGGTTCAGACGCGTTCTGGCTGCCGTCCCTCCTTACCAGAGTTTGAAAGAAACAAATGTGGGTGAATCCAGTGTTTCACCTCGCCTTTGATACGTGGGCAGTGTGTAGTGACGGCGGTGCACGGACCAACGGATGAGGCAGGGGAAGGAGCTTGAAGGACCAAGTGTTGTTGCGTATCCAGTACGCAGTGCAAAAAAGAGTAAATGCCGTCAATCCGTCCTTCCACCGATCTGGTGAGAGAGCAGCCAGAGAGGCTGTTCTTCGGGTTAGGAGGCTCAGTACATATTTTTCACATGGCCAAGTGATTTTCTAGGGTGACTTGACTTGGTTCTGTGATTTGAGACACTGTTCCCTGAGTGGAGATGGCAACTTAGATTCATTAAATAATTCTTTTTTTTTTTTTTTCTCCATGTGGTGGGCAGCTCCATCAAGCTGTAAAATCAACACATGTTGAGGAACTGCCTGTGAGCTGGTGTTCTGGGGGCTCTTCTGAGCCGTGCCTATGACAATGGATAGTACGAATTCTGTAGTTAATAAAGAACAAGGGTTAATGTACCATAATTCCTGTTCAAAGGACTGTTTTAGGTATTGCAACTCTGCTTTCGGCAGGAATTAATCTTTCCTTTCTTCGTTTCCAAATAGGGATGTCATGTGAAATGGCATGGCACTCCCTGTGCTTACTGGCACGGTGAAATCCCAGTGCTGCAAAACTCAGCTTCGCTCTACACCTCTGGTGCTGGCTTAGGCTGGACCAGCACAAAGCTGGACAGGAGCTCTGGGGCAACAGTTGTATTTGGACATATTTATAGCAGCTGGAGGAGTTAAATAGAGCTTAGCTTAAATAGACCTGGAGCATAGTATTTCCTTCTTGAGTTGACACTTATAAACACAGTGCTTTGAAATTGTGAAACATTATGTGCCCTAAGTGCTAAATACCATTATTATTCTGCAGTCTATATGTACTTTTCCATTCTATGAAAAATTTTCCATATCCTTAACGGCCATTTTAGCTATTAAAGATTGAAAAAGGCAATGGCATTTGGAAATTTGGAAGAAAAGTAACCATCGGTTCAAACCACTGAACTCTTGACTTTGCACTCCAATGTGTTTCAGACCCAGCTGGATGGCTGATGATTTACACCAGGATTCTGGCTCATCTTCTACTTGAAAGCAGATATTGCTACAGACCTTCAAAATTAATTTCCACTGTTTAGCTGAAATGAAATTAGGGAAGAATTTCTGTGTGTTTTTCTATAACCAGAGACTATAAATACATTGAAAAATCATAAATCCTAGCATAATTAAGAGACTACAATGCCAGGAGTTAAATACTCCTCTCTCTTAGTTATCCTGTGTGCCTTTTCACCTAAACAGACTGCAATAAGCAAAGCCTACATTAAGAAGAAGTACGGTTATGAGCGAAGTATGGGGTATCTTTTTTAGTTTTGGGGTTTTTTTTAGCAGCAGTGACAAATGTACTGGATTTTGAGGTACTACTTGAAAAAGCCTTGGGGTAGCAATGGATTTAGGAACTTGTTAAACCTCCAAAAATGAGATCCTTTTTTTTATAAACCTGTTGATTGGGCAGATTTTCCCAGCTACTCTTTGAAATGGCTTTTTTGGCATCAAGATATTATTGTGCAGGAGTATTAATACTGTATGGTATAGAGTTTCCTGAGCAGGACTGTGTGCCTGTTGTGCCAGGGCAGTTTTCAGCATTGCATTGATCGCAGCTTATTTCTGTTGCTGGAATAGCTTGTGTAAATGCAGCTACCTCCTCCGTTCTGTGGGCCTCAGTTTCATCAAGCAAAACTGAAAAATACCAGAAACTCTCTGCTTTAGATAATAGCCTATTTTTACATTCCACATTCTTTCTACTCTTTTCATGTTGCTTTCTTTGATAAATTGCTAGGAAAGGCTATTTCTAGTTTCCAGCTGCCCCTTTAAGTAGCAACGCGAACATAACCCATGCAAATAAAAACCAATTGGGTCAACTTTTAACAACACAGATGCCTGTGTTCTCAACATGATTTTTTCCATTGGCATCTCCAGTGGATTTTGCAAAGACAACCAGAGACAACAGGGAGGTTCCAATTACCTTAATTCCAGGTAAAAAAAGATACATTAAAAAAAAGCAGCAGGAAGGTAGAGGAGTCCTTGTGTGCCAGCACTGCCTGGAGGACTCTCATAAAAGGTTAATAATGAAACCAGACCTGACAGGGCTAAACTGAGACATGAGGCACTGCCAAAGCTATATATACACGTGAAAAGGGGAAAAAATCAAAATCTGTAATATGAACTCAACCACTTCTCAATCCAGTAAGAAAGGGAGGAGAATGTTTCTTTACTCTCTTTATGCAGTTCTGCAGTGAGGCTCTTGAAAGTGAAAAATTCCTAAATGAGCAGGATCAGGAACAGCATATACATATCACAGATCTCCTCAGGTTTACTTATTAAATATAATAATTTTCTCTCCTGTCTTCTGCTGTTATGTAAAGCTGGTACTTCTTTCTGTATTTCTTTCTTTGCAAGCTTTTTTTGCATCTTCCCACTAGGCTGAGCTGCCTCTTCGGGAGTATTCCCCAGTAGCAGGCTGAATGTCAGTCCGTATTCCAAATACTTGTAGTCTAGGGACCTTAGGGGAGAGAGAGAAAGTATTGGTGCATTCAGATACAGAATTACAGTTTATTAATTGCTTGGAAAGATACGGTGTTTCAAAACATATGGTTTACCTCTACACATTAATCTTGAACCAATGGGTTACTATGGTCAAATGTTCTTCATCTGGATCAAAAAGGCACATAAATAAAACACGTCAAGTACCACAAGTTAATAAATGGACTCAACTCAAAGTCCGAAAGTCTCCTGACGAGTATCCCAGAGTCATCCCGTGACTCCTGGACCCCAGCAGCCTTTTCACACAGATCCCTCCAGTCTGAGAAAGCACTCCCACTTTTTTGTGAGCTTTTTCTGTTGTTTTTCTAACCCTCCTTTTTTCTCCTTTTGCTGCCTCCTGTGCTCTCCCCGGCCGTCGATCCTAGCTAGGAACCCCAAATAAACGCTGCCCGGTTCCCGCGGAGTGCTGTGTGCAGGTGGAAGGGCCAAGCACAGGGGTGCCGGGTGGGGGGACAAGGCAAGGTGGCACCAATGAATATTAAAAAACTAATCAATAAGTAAATGAAAAGAAGAAAAACTCCTGCCCAAACTGTGCAAGTGCCGTTAGTCTGGTTCAGCGGAGCTCCCTCGGCGCCGAGCCAGCCCCGTGCACGGCCCAGCCACGGTGCAGCATCACCCCAGCTCCGCGTCGGCCGCCTCCCGACACGTTTGGACTAGTAAAAGTGCTGTGCGGGCAGCAGCGCAGACAGACCTTTAAAGTAGCTTTTAATTTGTGGGAGCATGTCACGCTGGCACAGGCTCTAACCCAGGAAAGCACCGATGTGCTTCATGCAGAGTTCTCAACCAGGGAGGCTCTTCTTATGCCTGGGGCTGCCGGCGCTTAGCTTCCTACCTGTCTGACCAGAGACACCTGAGTCGCTGTTACTGACCTTCGCAGAAGGAATCCCAGCTAAAAGCAGCACTTGGTGCTCACGACTACGCCTCGCTGGCAAATATCGACAGTGCTGCTGCTGCGGCGGGAAAGGAAAAAAAAAAAAAGCAAAAGAAGGGGACATCTCTGCACTGTACTGGAGAGCAGGTTCTCAGCACCCACCGGCTTTGTGCTGCTCTCCCCTGCGATGTGCAAAGCTGTGAGCTGAAGTGAGACGTCTGAAGGGAAGAGCGAATAGATGCTCTTTGAACCGGTGTAGGGCACAGGAGCACAGAGGGAGAGGGGAGGGAGAGCAACAACGTCACGGAGGAACTCTCTGTGCAGAAGGTGGGGCCTGGAACAGGTGGAGAAGGAGCAACAATCCAAACTGTTGTGCAAAGATTTCAGAAAGAGCTAACACCTCAGGAAAATGATCCTACTTGGAAAAAGTGATTTTATGTTTCTTGAACACGCTCTCAGTTCTTTTAAAGAGCAAAGAAACGTTCAGGAAACACTTTGTCACTGTGAGCGTGACTGAGCACTGGCACAAGTTGCCCAGGTATGCTATGGCAACTCCACCCCTGGAGATATTCAAAAGCCACCTGGACACGGTCCTGGGCAACTGGCTAGTTGGCCCTGCTTGAGCAGGGAGGCTGGACCAGGTAACTTCCAGAGGTTGCCCCCAACCTCAACCGTCCTGTGATTCTGTGATTAAATTTGCATTTCCAGATCACCAATTTCCTAGTTGTGTAGGACTCCAAGCAATGGCAAGGTGCTACATTGAAATATGAGAAGTTTGGGGGGTGTTAGGAATGGTCTCAGCTGTTTTAGGCTCTTAAGAGATGTTTTGTGGCTTGTAGTTTTCAAGAAGCAGAGAAGCAAAATTGTCCAGCAGACCCACAAGGAGGAGGGATGCACCAAATGGTAGCCTGTGACTGAGACAGCACTCGATGCACGGGGCAGGTTTTCTAGGGCCATGGGGCTAAAGTCAGGCTGTTGGCTCCTAGATGTGACTCACAGGTAAAGCAGTGGAAAAAAACCACCCTCTGGCCTCCCGTTGCTGAGCCTGTACGCCAGGGCTCATGGCAGGGCTGGCAATCTGGTACAGAGACAATTACCAAGTACTGCAGGTCTTTGTAGCGCATTGCTGCGACATAAACCGAGGGAAAGTCTGTGTGATGCGGACCAATCCAATACTTACTGGCTTCCTCTGCTTGCATCACGAGTTAGGACAAAAAGACCAGATCAACAAATGCCGATACGTAGGCACGCGTTTACAGCTCCCTGCGGTGTGAGATGGTAATTCAAGACTGAAGTTTGGTATTACCTGGAGGGGGCAATGAGACTATGGTCGTATTTGACTTGAGGACGTCTGGTGCCAACTAAAATATTACGGCCCCAGGAAGTAAAACTGCTCATCTTGTATAAACTAGCTTTGATAAATTCTTAAAGCATGTTTAGCTTTGTGCCTGCGTCATGCACCCTCTTCTTCCTGCTGCCTTCATAAATCTTTCAGGAAAGCAGAAAGTGGGCAAATATTCCCTACCCCAGGTTCTGTCTGAATATACTGTATCTGTATAAAGCAGTAGGGTATAGATCCAGAATTAATTATCTTGGAACCACAACCTCAAACTTTGCGTGGAAGAAAAACCCCAAACTTCTTGTTAAATATATTATAGCTGGTTAAAAAATGAAGAAACAGAGATGATTGCTCAACGCTGCATGGTGTACCGGTTTGGGTTACATAAGTAACCGCTGCAGAAGGTTAAGAATTTAGCAGGATTAAAAGAAAATATATTTAAACCCAGTTTCTGAAGGCTTATTAACCCCAAGTACCATTGAATAAGCTAGTTGTTAAATATTGGATTAAAAAGAAACTGTTCCTGATTTGTAAGTTATTTTATTGAGGTAAACTGAAGAATTTCTTTCTCAGCAGCCCTGATTTTCTTTAAGATACTTGGATAGACTGATTTTGAGTATGACTCCGTGTTTAAAAGCTTTGCCAAAAGGTCTCTTGCCAAAATCGCAAAATTATGTAGGACTCTAGTGTGGGAATTCAAATACTTTCTCTACACTTTTTTTCAAAATGCAGAATATAGGAAGTTACTATACGCAATTTCTCTATTAAAAGTTTTACCCATTCCAGAGAACCACAACTCACGTGATAGGAATTTAATGAGAAAGATGTATCGGGGCATTATTTTTCCATGACAAATTAATGGATTTTACAAACATTTAGAGTAGGTATTGCTAGTAAATGGAAAAATTGCACCAATTAAAAATGAACCCTAAGGCTGAGACACCGGAACTCAATTGTCAAAACAGAAATATTTGCAATGAATCCATTTTATAAAGAGGAATAGGGGAATTGTCCCCTCAGAAGGGTATTCCAGACAGAAGTAGGAGTTTGGAAGTAGATGAGCCAGAATGATGTAAACCTCCTAATTTACAGAGTGACGTTAGTAGTGTTGTGAGAGATGGCTGTAGAAGCAATTGGGTAAGAGTCTTTCAAGGTTAATGAAAACAAAGACTTAACGGGAAGAAGAAAGCAATGATGTTATTTTATATTTTTTCACATCTTCATCATCTTCAAAATCTGAGCCTGACACCATATAAAACCTTCAACTTTGCTTTTTCTGGGAAACATGCTCCTCTTGGCTCCTACTTTGGGTTCCTCCTACAGCAGAAACACTCGTGTTGCATCAGCATTTTGGCATCTTTCCACTGCACTCGGGTGAGTTAGGTGAGGCCCTGGATTAGCGGAGTTGAACTGGCCGTGATCCGAGAAGTAGCTGCTGGTTTTGTGGAGTGACGGCTGTTAGGGGCTGTGTGTGGGGGTGCCCCGTGTGAAGCTGAGTTTTCTGCTCTTTGCTGGTCTCCTCTGGCAGAAGGTGACGGTGTCTGTAGGCTGTCACAGGCATGCTGAAGATAACATCTTGCTTCTCTTGTAGCAAAACTGGGGTATGGTCTTATGGTCATAGCGCCTTAAATATTAAGAATTTCAGCACCATATTCTTCATGAACTCTTACACCGATTTGCATTTAAAATTTTCTACTGTTCATCACTGTCAGCAATAACCTCAGGATACAGGAGATGTTTCCGGCATTGCGGGTGTAAATCAGTCTACACCGACAGTCCTGCTCAAGCTTGTGAGCAAGCTCACGGCTTCTCTCCTGGCCGATGAGGCATGAGGGCTGTCTGCAGGCTCCCGGTGGCGTGCCGGCCAAATGGCCCTGCGAAACGTCACAGACTTCTAACATTTACAATGGAGCTTATTTTATAGCTCTAAGAAAATCCTTCAGTGATAACTTATTTACATTAGCGTTGTTACTCCCTAGAATGAATCTACCATTCAAAGTGGCTGATCTGTCACTGCAACAGCCCCATTTTTTACAGCAATAATTCCCCGGGGAGCTTGGCATGGGCAGGCATGGTGCACGGGCTGTGCCGCAGCGGGGCCCGCACTTCTCTCCGTACTCGTGAGCAGTTTTCTTATCTCGGCAGTCAGCAACATATTTCAAGGATGTCAACCAAACAGCAAGACAGGTTGGGTTCGTACCTTATAAAGTACTTTTTATATCAGACATGCCATTTTAACGTAACAAATACAAATTTGCTTATTGAACGTCTTACACCACGAGAGCCTCCTCGGGAATGTGAGAGTGCCGGATTCCCACTGCTGCACTGTATTGAAAATTGCAGCTCTACCGTAGCTTTGACACTTGAAAACAGAGAAGGAAAAGTTCAGGATAACCCCTATAAATAACCTTGCCTTTTATTTCTACATCGTGTGCTGGTGGCTGGATTTTCATATTTCATAGTCCTTTCTCAGGGATGAATAATTTAGTATGTTTTGGGGGTATTGCCAGATAAATCCTAAAGAAAATAGAAGAATAACAGAGGGAAAAAGCCTAGCAAAGTTATTCGCCCATTGATAATTGTGTCTGTGTGAATGCATGTATAGGTATACGCATGTTGAATTTGCAGTCAACTCACATTTGTTAAAAGCCTTTGCCCACCCACCCACAGTCAACTGCTGACTGTCACCAAAAATTCAGCATAGAAGTCACCTTGGGAATGCCAGTTCTCTCCTCTGAGCTGGAAAAGCCTTTCTGGGGGTGATAGTCCAGGAAATCCCTTGAGCTTCAGACAGTGAAGCATTTTGCAGGTTCTTGCCCTAAGGATTTCAGGGGCAGAAATGTAGGTGGGTGAGAAGAAAAAACAGGTAGAAAAGCTGCTTAAAACAACTGGTCAACACAAAAGATCTTGTCACTACAATTTGCGATGGGTTTTAGCATTAATATCGGCAGCGGGCAGAGCTACGAGGTTATCCACTGGGATGTCACAGGGTGATAATGCACGGGGGAAGCAAGAGAAAGAAAATCAGATTATTTCTATTCTATTCTATGTGTGGGGTTTGTTCATCAATGAGTGTTTTAGCAACTCTGAGCGTCTCTGTATCGGAGTGAGCTTGTGTTGCTGTTGGGGTTGGTTTCTCAGCTTGTTGCTTGAACTGTTAATTACTGATGCTTTTTTCTTCCTCATGTGTGAGCTGGGTGGGTCAGCATTGTAACCTGAGAGGATTTCTTTGCAATGAGTCTAAGAAACTGCACAACCTTCATTGCGTGAAGTCTCCACCCTCCTACTCTGGTTCTTGTGGCTGTGAACTTACTGGGGGTGCGGGTTAGAAGATGAAAAACAAAATATACTTCCACAGAGAGATAACTGAGCTCAGCTACCAGCAGCCGCACAGTTTATTCTCGCCAGAATAAATCACCCCAGGCAAAGCTCAGCTCCTCACTGCGGTGCCCCGGCTGTTCCCAGCCGCCAGCCCTACCTAGTTTTACAGCTGCTTTAGTGCATCATTTCCCCTGTGTACATAACCACTTCAAATGTTGAGGTCTCAGGAAGGAGACAGACTGTCTGATATACCTTCTCGGTGCCCTGGGTATCAGAACTTCACCCAGGGGTCTCTGGGACCTCATGGCGCTCTGCTGTCAAGGTCATCACCCAGAAGGCATCTAGTCCTGGATGGAGGAGGTCAGAGTCCATCAGTCCTGGTAAAGATTGTGCTCAGCTCCCACCTCTTCTAAGACATTCAGGCTTGTTTCTCATTTTAATTTGCCTGTTCTGCCTTCCCTAGGACGGCAAGGAGTCCTCCGGTACCAGGCATTTTTCTCCCCACAGAGGTATTTATCCGTGTAATCACATTTCCTCTCCAGTCGAGCTCTCAGCACATGGCATTTTTCCCAGTCCTTGAGTAATTTCTGTAGTTCTTTTCCACACCAATTTCTCAACCTCCTTTTAGAAATGAAAACACAAGGCCTATATTCAGTATTGAATTCTCAGCTACACCACTATCAGGTACACAAAGAGAAAATAATTTTTTTTTCCTCACCTACTTAAGCACATCCAGGAACGATCATGGCCCAAAGAACTGACTCTCCTGAGGCTTCTTTCGATTTAATTCGTTATGCCGTAGGCTTTTGCTGCTCCACGCTTGCATCCTGGACTTACCCCATTCTTTTATCAGGGTCAAACGCACCCTTTGGCAGCCCTGCAGAGCGCTGGGCTCTTGCATTGACTGTGCATCCTACTGGCCGTCTGTGACAAATGGGTACTAGTGAGCAGTGGGCCCCTTTCCTCCAAGATACTGCAGAGAAAAAAAAAAAAAAGTGAAAAACAAGCTTTAGAGAGGTAAACCAAAAGGCTTACCAGCTCCAGGCAGTAACCTTTGCAGCCTAACACGTTAATACCAGTGAGTGTTGATTTTTCAACCTCTTGGACAACTCTTCCCTACGTTGAGAGAGCGAGCTGCAAAGCTGGTTGTAGTTCTGCTCTTTAATGTTCTTAGGCTTCAGCCCAAAATGGATCCTGGAGGCTCAGCAGCAAAACGCGCCAGAGACCCCGCAGCGAGCGGCCGTGTCCTTGCCCCTCCACTGCACTCGAGAGGCTGCTGGGAGATGACTTACCGTACGCTTTTCTTCGTCTCCCACTTCCACCAGTCCCATCAACCGTGTCGGCCACAGCATTGCTCTGCGAGCTCGTGTTATATTTCTTGCCTGCTATGAACATGTTTTATGTGGAGCCCATCATTTCAGGGGGCAGATTCCAGCCTTGCAGGGGTGACCTGCGTCGTCTCTCTTTGCACATCTAACCGCGTACTCAGCTGTATTTGAAGACACCCAGCTTCTGTGTGCATGGCTCCCTACGTGAACTATATTGCCCTAAATAAATCTCTCATCTGTTTTGTCAATCTTCCTGGCAGCGTGTAAGGAGAGGAGAGTGGTTTTGTTATTTTGTGTGTACTTCCAGTTCATTAATGAATATAGAGCATATGCTGGCGTCTAGCTGAGGCTGCCAGAAAGCTCTTTGGTAGTTCTCCACTGCCAAAATTTTTTGAGATCCACTAGGTAGTCAGTGTTTAATATTTTCAGGTGTTTTTCACTGATGAGATCTAGGGCTTGGGAGGGCTTATTTATTAAAACAGAAAAGTATATGTCTCACTCTTCTACAGCTATTCAGTGCTAGTAATAACATACCTTGCTTGAGATACGTTAGTTAACCTGCCGTTAATTAAAAGGAAAGGTGCAGGTGGTAGAGGAAGTGGGTGGAAGAGGGTGGTAGACAGGAGTGCTTGGGGCTTGAGAAGATGTGCTGAGGGCTACCTCAGTATCCCTTCTCTTCCTTAGCCCTCTCAACCATCTACAGCCGCCACTGCCACAGGCGATGCTGGGCAAGGTGAACCTTGTGGCTGAGCCCGTTTGGCAATTTGGACCTTTTCATGTAATTTAAAACTCTCTAACTATTTCCCATATCCTCTACCTACAGGTAGATATTTAACACTTTGTAATACTAGTAATTGAGAGCAAACACTGCAAGAAAAAATTGAAGAACCAACACTTCCATCTGCCAGCATCTATCCAGAAATGTCAGTAATCTCTCTAGAAGTTGCATAATGAAATTAATGTGCTATTGCTGAAACAGAATTACAATTCTGAAGTCTTCTCGGGCTCAATTTTCTAAAAAACAGGTGGAAATCCCTGCCGCTCAGGAAATTGTCTGAGGCATCCTGCATATGTTACCTAGTAGACTTACCTCTGGTGTCGCTGGACATGGTGGATCTCCTTTCTGTAAGGCTTTCCTGCCTTCAAAACCTGTGCAAAACTCCATGCGAACACCTTGGCATATCCCAGGGTGCTGAATCATCTTTCCAAACAGTACTCCCAGTGCAGTCTGGGTGGTCAGATTAATCCCATACCTTTTGGTATTTGGCAGCAATTAGACAGGGATGATGGCACTTTTGAGCACGAGCAGAGTGTGATCCAGGCAGTTGAGCTAAGCAGCCAGAGTGTCAGACCTTGTCTCAATAAATTTTTCTGCAGTTCATTCATCAGTAAAAGCAGCCTTGCTTGCAATTTATAAAAACCCTTTGTGTGACACGAGAGTTTTATAATCCAAATTCTGGCTTTTAAAGACGAAAGTTGAAATCCCGTTCTCCTTGAAGCCAGTGCTCAAAGTTCCCATTGCCTACAGCTGGACGGAATTTCAAATAAAAGATTTTAAATTGTTCTTTTCGCCATTTTTTGGTGGCTTTTCTGAATTGCCAGCAATTTCCTGCTCCTTTGGCATGGTATGTGATGGGTCTCACTCTACCCAATCAGTCTTTTCACTGCAAAAGCTCTAAAAAGCAATGCACAGTTCTGAAAGAAAAGAAAGGATAAAAAACTGGAACAAGTCCAAAAAAAAAGGAAGCTCTGCTGAGACCCCTTTCCTGTATATAAAGCCAGGTGTTAGGTAAATGTCTCCCATGAAAGAAAGCAAAAGGATTTCCCCTGAGATGGAAATAACAATATTTTTGTTGAAGCCTTCTGAAATAGCTCTCATTTTCCGTGTAACAAAGCTTTGACTGCCTCGTGATTTCAGCTGTGTGGTGGAGCCCTGTCCGCGTTGCCCCCTTGCCCCCACCCAAGTTTTAATTTCCCCTCTCGTCCACCCTCCGGCTGGCAGAGTTGGAGCCAGGAGGCAGGGGGGCTGCAGCAACGCGCTGCCCTCCTGCACGGCCCCCGGGCTGCCGAGCATCGCTCGCACGGCCGTCGTATTTCCAAGCGCCTACGGACTAGATGAACCCCGGGCGGTCCACTTGGTCATCACTTTAACATAACTTTTTTTTTAAGAACAAAAAGCGAATTGACAGGGGTAGGAGGTGCTTCGCATCCCCTCGCTGCGGCAGCGTGTGGGCTGGGGGCAGCGATAGCGTGTCTTCTCTGAGGGTGTGCTCTCGTTTACCGCAGCAGAGCTACGCTAACTTGTTGCTGCTGTGCCTCATCCTTCCATCAGTCAACGGCCCCTCGTGCCCCTGGGCTTCCTGAGGTATGAATGCTTATTTTTATTCAACTACAGCTTTAAAAAAAAAAACCTATCCAGCTGCAGTCATCCCTGCTCGCCGAGTGACGAACAGCCGCGCTGAGCCGCCCTGCGCGGCCGAGGTTTCTGCCGTGCCGGCCCCGGCGTGTTCCCGTGGAAGGGGAAGTGCCAGGAATTGCATCGCACACGCACAGCACCAGCAAATGGCAGCCATCAGTTGTTTTCGCGTCGAGTCGCAAAGAACTGCTTTCCCTGTTCCTAGCTGCAAGCTGCTTTGCTCTTTTTACCCGTGACTTACTGCAAAGCGGCTGCCCCCGCGCCGTGCGGAGCGCCCGCGGTGCGGTGGCTGGAAGGGACAGCGTGTCGCGTCTCGTTGCATCCACACGTCGCAGGATGCTGCGCGGTCGCTGCCGGAGGTGGTCAGGCCTCGGTGTCGAGCTCTCGCAGGCTGAGCTTAGGCTTGGGAAGGGTGTGTGGCCAAAGGAAGAAACTGAGTTCTCGTACGTGCTGTATGCAGGGTTTGGAAGAAATGAAGCTAAACATGAGTAAATGGTGTTTACTACGGAGGTGGAAAGGGGAGGGTGAAATATGTGTGTGTTTTTTTGCTACACGGCTGTGCAACGAGTCCCAAGGCTTCAAACAGCACCGAGCAGCAGTCTGGAGCATCATTTTCTGTCCTGCTTCCTGTTGATCGATCCCTTAGCTTGAGGTAAAATGCAGCATTTGAGTCTCCGCAGATTTAGTTTGATTTGTTCACGAGTAAGGATTTGTTTTCGTAAGGGGATTATATTTACATAAATACAAATGTTCAGTCATGACCAAGGAGGGCGAGATAACTGCCTGGACAGTGTCAGCATGGAGCGGTGAGTGGCAGGAAAAATACTGATGTGGATGGATGCTGGAGTGAGACAGCCTAAAACAATAAAGCACCAGTCTTGGTAGGGCCTGGGAGGTTACCTGCACCTTTCATTTTTTTTACGCTTTCAGTCACTGTTTTAGCTACAGAGCAGTATCCTAGCTGAGTTTCCTTCCTGGCCACTGAAGTCTGGGTTATTACGTGTTACTTAAGGCTATGCTATGCCATACCCATAAGCAATCTTTCCAAGAGGAGGGATTGTGCAGCACATGGTAGCAAAATGAGGGCAGCACTGAGCCTTTAAATTCCCCTTCAAAGGCACGTTTATCTCCTCCTCTTTTCTGAGGTGGAGCCTCAGGTGAATGATTTTATCTGAGGACAGTTTTGGTGGCTGACTGGAAAGATCTAATCTCACGCGTGTGCAGTAGCTCGTCCGTGCAGCTGAACTGGAACTGACTGGTCTGGAGCATGCACAGGTCAGGATTTTGGGTTGGCATGGGGGAATCTGGGAGCCAAAGGAAAGGCTACACGTAATTTGAGAACTGATCCCTGGCGTTTCCACTGGATATTCCTCCAAGGCATTTAGCTGGGAGAAATCTTACTGGAAAGAAGTCATTTTATATGAGGATGAGAAAAATGTTCCTAGAACATGAATATTGGATTCTTGCACTTGATAGCTTCCTCTGGAAACGTAATTATTGGAGTATGAAGGAAAGTAAAAGAAATAGACTGCCAGTATACCGTCAGAAATGTGCCTTCTTGGATGGGGTTGCAGTATTGTAGTAATACTTTTTAAGATGCATTTCAAGTCTCAGACGTGTGCAATAATCAGGCCTCCCAAAATCTTTTATGTGGATTTTCAGTAGTTTCATAATCCTTCTTGGACTAGCACAAATGAGTCCAGAAATGCGACATATGTAAACTAAAAGCAGGTGTATTCTCATAGGGTTTCCTATGCTGTAAGAGAGCTGCCCTGAACGCATTCGTGAAATTCAGACGCCAAGGCTTTACGTCAATCCAGTAGATGCGAGAACTCCTTCTTCAGAACCATCAAATCTCACTGCGTTTGCTTGGAGCAATACATACCTTGAGACACCCAGTTCCCTGCCCCAGCTTGGATAAACTGACTCTGATGTGTGCCACGGTTTTGGTCAGGCAGGGGTTGCAGAGGAGGGTGGTGGAACAGATGTACTGCTTCAGGTCCATCTTGCTAAAAACTCCGGCAGATCAAAAGTTCCCTTTGTTTCTAAAATCGCCCTCATGCCCTGATTTCAGGGATCCGCTGAACAAGTACAGGTGAAAATAATGGGACATCTCATGGCCAAATGAGCAATACAAAAGGCAGAGCCTATGAGCTGTTTATGTTTCTTGCATAGATAACAGTGCAGCCAGGGGAGAATTTCATGCGCAAGGAGGGTGAATCAAGAGCCTTGGTCTCAGTCACTGGAAAAGGTGGCACAAAGATGAGCTTGCAGACCTCCAGTGCATTGGTGGCAAATAAAAGAAGAGTCTTTATAGACTACTACCAACAAACAACAAGTGATTAGTTTCTATGTCGATTTTGATCCATTTTAAACAGGACTTCTGGGCACCATGGGCAGGTTTGAGGAGAGCTGTGCACCTTTCCTGGGGGTGCCCTCCTCCCTCAGAGGTGAGGCTGTGGCGGTGGGACGTAAGGCAATACCCTGCTCCTGTAGTGCAGCTGAATGCCAAAAGTTGGCCCTTTTTAGTGGAGCAATAACCTTCGGTGTGGGGCAAGATGAGTTACACCCCACAGTGGCTGCAACACTTTGGGTTCCCCGTTTGATGCAAGGTCACATCTCGCTTTCCCAGGAAAGGTGAGGAGGTCTCCAGCCTTCCTCTGAAGAACAAGAGGAGCACTGAAGGATGGGAGGGCTCCGAAGGTGCTGTGCAAGGGAGACCCAAGCTCTCAGTGGGGCTGCTGTCATTACACGGCAGATCTTCCTCCCCAAGCCCTTCCCAGGGAGATTGTCATATCGCAGCATGGCAGTGTGGGACATTGCACTCCTGTCTGCTGGAGCATGCAAAGGGCAGGGTTACCTCAAAGGTTAGGTGCCTCTGGCACTGCCCCACCACCAAGGGTCATCTCAGTTAGAGTACATACTCACATTTGGTGTTTGGCTGTTTGTTGGCTGGCCCCCACCCCTGTTCTTGGGGCATGTGTGGCAAAACATGTCCACTATCCACCCTAAAACATGTCCCTGGACGCTTCTTAATGGCAGGTCTGCCTGGGATTGCAGCTCAGGCATCAACCATGGCTCCCTGCCTCTTCTTCTTTTAAGGTGACCTGCACCTTGAGTCTTATAAAGTCTTCCCTCCTCAAGACTGGTCTGCAAGACGGGGAGGAAAGCTCTTCAGCCACTTCAGTGGTGATAGTATCTTATGCGGCACTGCCCTAAACTGTGGGGACTGGGGATGTGCCTCTCTGATGAACTGCACGTCCAGCTCCTTGTGGAGAGGCTGATTGCTGTGCTTGTGCATAGGAACGGGAGATGTCTTCTAAGGTATGAATATGTATGGTCTCAGAGGAGTTGATAAAGCCTAAATCAAAATGGAAACTGTAAGCTATTCCTGGTGGCAGATCTATGGAGGTGGCTGGTTTAGATCCTGAACATGGGTTTATAGGCAGAAAACCAAGTTTAAACTAAGGTGTAAGTATCTTTCTCCTAGGGTGTTTTTAAGCTTTTTCTCTTTTGACTGAAGATCTCAAAAATAGTAAGGAAATCAGAGGATGGGGAAATCTTGGTGGGTTTGTGAATGACTTAGAGAAAAAGGTACAGAAAACAGGACACGTCTGAGTCTGGGGATGCTGAACCATTGCTGAAGTTCCTTTTGTTCTCTAATGACAGAGAAATCTGCCAGTCTTGGCTCTGCTGCAAGCTTCACTCGCTGTAATTAAAAATCAATTAGTATGTTTAGCAATTATCTAATTAACTTACTAAAGCTATCATGTTAGATTCATATCCAAACATGTCTCTAAATTGTATGTGTTAGCAATAATGCAAATGATGCATTTATTGCTCATGTAAGTTTGAATTAATTGAAGCACGTGACATTTCTGTTAATTTTGCCCAGACCTAATACACTGTACTTGGGGATCTTTGAATCACCAATTAGGATCATGAAAACATTCCTGGGAATTCAATTTTGCAAGTCCTCTGTACAGAGGTCTCGCTCCCTGGAGCTCAAGCATGAGAAATATGGCAAAATGATCCCCCACATCAGCATCCGCTCGCAGGAGAGTTAAAGTCAGTGCAATTTGATGGTCCTTGGGCTTGCTCTCAGGTAAACTGGTGGCCCAAAGGACTGAGCACCAGGCTGTGCTTTGATCAATGTGCCCAGTCTCCCCGTGCTTGGCTAGTGGCCTTGCACTTCTCTGTTTCATTTGGACGGGGATCTTCATGCCGCAAGGACCATCTCCTGACCGGTTGCATTCACAGCACCTACTGTGTGTATCTGCTCGCAGCTAGACCTCTCAGTAATAACAGAAAACCTGCCTGATGCCAAGGACCCTGTTGTTTCCTGCATTCAGAGGTGAGGTCAAGTTCATTATTGTTTTAGCATTTGAAAAGCCATCTATTAAGCCAGCTTAGGTAGTTTTCTCTGCTGCAGCTCTAACAGGTAAAAGAAAGGAAATAAAAAAAAAAAGGAAAACATCCATCTTTTTGCAACGAGCTCTAGAATGGGAAGTGGGAAGAACGTTTATAGCCTCTGTTCTTTCTGAAACTACCTGGATGCCAGCCCTTTCCTGGGAACCTTGCATTCAATGTATTAATGAACAGGGTGCATAGGAAGGTAAAACAGCCTTGTAATGTGCGCCAGCAGCTTTGCAGAGACAGACATTTATTTAGTCAAGCAAACTTAATGGCTTGAGTGTTCGGTAAAGGGAATTTGAGAAAATCCAGAGCAAGATGCATAACGAAGGAATAAAGACCCCGTTTCAAAAGATGGTTTTGGTCTATCAGTCTGGATTACAGGGAAGGTTCCCTGTGTATTCAGGCAGGGTGACTAAAAGTTGACAGATACTGCTGGTGACATTGTCTGGAGCTCATTCCCTCTGCAGCTTTGGGAAGTTGCAAATGCAGGTGTTGCCAGACGGTACTAAAGACAGGAAGCAATGCTCCTGTAAAGCCTCAACTGTTTGAAAAAAAAAAAAAAGGCGAAGCGCTAGAGGTTTTGCAGACCTTAAACCAGTGCTCTTCTCTCCTTTTGATAACAAAAGTAGTTTCCAAATCAGACATCTGTATATTCAGCAGCTTTGGCACTACTGAGCAGGATTTATGAATCAATGTGTGCTTTAAAGCTGGTCACTTCTACCTTATTAATAGCAAGGAACATGGCCAGAGAGAGAGCACATAGCTACTAAATGGTGGTGATAAAGCCATCTAATTGGCTTCTTAAATTCCCTGGGAAACATTTGTCCTTGGTAAGGGTAGGCTTGGGTTGTTTGGCTTTGTGGAAGCCAGAGCTGCATGAGATGTAATGGTGTATGTCAGATCCCTGTGTGAGTTATTCCAGCCTGGACTCCTGTGGAAGCTGGATATCTTAGATACTTCAATCAGTTAAAAAACTCTAAGGTGAAAAAATACAATAGAAAGAGCTCTCCCTGGGAAATAAAAGCATAAAGTGACTGTGGGCCAGATTTGTGAAGGTCATTAGGTGCCTAAAGATGCAGATAGATATTTCTGAAAAAAAATGCATTTAGCAGCCGGTGGAAAGGAGAGTAGATAAGAAATAAGAGCGAGTTCAGAATATGAATAAGGAGCTCTGAGTTAGCAGGGTTAAAGAGGGGATGGGAGGCAGGTGAAGAGGTGAAGGTCCAGAGTTGTCAAAGCAGGACTGGTGTTTAAGAGTGTGCTTAGACCCAGTGTCTGGTGTTCAACAGGGATGTGACTCCGGTGTCCTGGAATCAAAACCCGTGGGGCAGCGAGGGACAGAGCCAGGCTGGGGGACGGGGCTGCTCGGAGGGGCCGGGGAAGGAGCTGACAGCAGTTCTGGTGATGGCTGGGAAGAGAAAGACAGGAGGCAGCCAGATTAGAAAGTAACAAGACTTTAAAGAGAGATCTTCTGATACAACTGTAATTTCAAATTAAAACCACATACAAAACCCCACAGTATAAAGCCGTGGCTCTGAGGACTGTCCAAACAAGTGTTTCTTCACCAGTAATTATGGGACTGTAAATTGTATGCAAAGTCTTTAAGGCAGATAGAAGTTTCTGGTTTATGCCACTTCATGTGAGATACATCATTTTGCAAATAAATATTCCCTTCTGTCTTAAAGGGCATTTAATATTTATAATGGTTATTGAGAAGGAAACCAAACATTTCTTTAGTATACCTGACCTCTACAGCACTTAAAGCTTTTGGAGTTAACAGCAGGCACTAAAACAGGTGACTAATTTTATCATTCTTAACATCTTGCTGACATTCATAGGCTTCTGCTAAATGCACTTTCTGTGTTTGGTGTTTCGTAGCTACATGAGATGCTCTTAAAAATTTATAAGTGCATGTTACAAAAGACAGTATTTCAAGAGCAAAAGTCCACTAACTTGCATTCCTGTTCTGCCACCCAGAATCGAAAATGCATTAAAGTCTGTTTAAAGTTTTCATTTTTTTTCTTTGTGGTTGCTTTACAGCCTTCTGGAGCTGCTGACTTGTGTCGTAAGTTTGGAATAATTTAAAGGCTGTCTCCTAGAAGTAAGCAATTATCCTATTTGCAGCTGCCTATTTGCAGTGTGATCTCCACTATAGCAACTGGAGAATGCAGTTTTGTTTGTGGCTCTGGAAATACCAGAGAGTGGCAATGGAAAGAATAAATTAAACCTAAAAATATTTCTCAATTTTTAAAAAGTGGCCATGGAAGAATCCCCCCTTTCTCTCCCTCCAGACCACTGTATGGTCTCTTCTATTTAGAAATATTTCTCCTGTGGGAACTTCTCCTCAAAGGTTTCATGCCAAATCCTGATGTCTCCAGTAACTCATGTGGGAAGTCTTTGAGCACCTTTATAACACTCACTGCTTTGGCATGTTGCGTGGTCCCTACATAATGCACCCTCACTGCTCCCCTCTGCGAGAGAAGGTGTTTCATTTCACAGACAGAAGGCAGCATTTAGAATGAAAGACAAAGTAATTTAACCAAGGCTATATATCAGGTCACTATCACAGCTCTACCTCATCTACTTTTATTCTCCAGTGTTTGTTCCTTGTTGAATGCTTCATTTTTTTAGTGTAGTGGAAAAAGAATTAAGGCTATAGATGCTTTAGGGGGAACTGAGGTTTTCTCTCTTCCATTTCCCCGCTCCCTCCCCAGTAAGCCTTTGCCGCACAACCACTGCTTATTTTAAAATCACCACATAGGAGTAATGTAGGAAAAAAAAAAGAGGTGTTGACTTTAAGAGGAATTAATTTCCTGCTTATATACCTAAGTAGGTACTGAGCAATTCTGAAACCTGTGGGCTGATGCTTTCATGCTGTCAGTTTTTCCCTGGGCTATTAGTGACAAGTGACTAAGGACTTGCCAGGATAATCCTTGTGGTTGCTTGGTACTTAACCATACCACTGGTACAAGGCAACCTTCCTCCCTCAAGCCCCTCAAAACCCACAGAAAACCCTTCTCAGTTCTGCAGTACATCAACAAATCAGTGTTTTAGAGTTCTCAGGCTTGCAAGTATCTGCACAATTATTATCCACAGGTGGGACAGCAAAACCATAGGACTTTTCTGTTTCTCCCCAGGCTCGAAGGCAGGAGGCCACAGGGGTGTGGAGGGTGGGAGAGGATGCCTGGAGCTCTCTGTCCATGCTCTGTGGCTGATACTGCCCATGCCCTAGCAGCAGATAACTTACTGAAAATAAAGAGCTGCTTGATAAATCCCTGACCAGGGCCTCTGGCTTGCATGAAACCTAAAATCATGCAGAGATTTCCAGTCCTGGGGATGGGGTAAGCTGGCTGCTGAAGGGCTGTTGAGCCATCCAGGAAGAGCTGTTAGAGCTAATATTCAAATAAACAACTTGGATAAGAAAATGAGACCTTCCAGCTTTGATTCTGAGCAGCGGAGCAAACTGGCTGAGAACACAAAGGTAACTTATGAACATGACCATGAAATACAGAGGTCACAAACTGTAGGAAGGCTATGGAAGAATAAAAAGTGCAGAAAATAATAGAAAAAAACCAACTCCCAAAACCCAAGGGAAAAAGCCACCAATGACCTTCAATAGGACAAAGTCCAATAAATGCAGAACTGGCAGGTGAGATCCTTCGGGAAACAAGCCCAAATGAAAAACGGAATTCAAGAAAGTTGACAGTTCTTTAAAAATGCTATTTAAGGGTACAGGTATGATCTATCCCAATGCAGAGGAGCAATAAGAAGGGTAGTGAGAGACCACGGTGGCTAAACTGTGAGCTTTTTTATTGACTCTGAACAAAAAGCACTTGTACAGAAAGCAGAAAGTGGATCAGCTGTCTGAAAAACAGCGTAGGAGAGTACTATAAGCACAGAGGAAAAAGCACAAAGACAAAAAGCACATAGTAAGGGTCAAGTAGAAAGGCACTTAGAAGTGCAGCTGCATTAGCTGCAAGAGGAAGCCCAGGAACCTTCTGGGTCATGACTGGGTGAATATAGGAGGGACTTTCAGATGGTGCCTTCAGAGATGGCTGAAGCGCCGACTGCTTCTTTCCTCCCGTCTTTGCTGAAAACAGCAACAGCCAACACAATTAGTAAAGAGGTGAGCACTCAGGCTAGAAGAGGGAAAAGGCGTTAAAGTATTTGCATCAGGTAAATATTGTTGAACCAGGGTGGTTTGATAGCACCACTTTGTTCTCAGTGAGCTCGCCAGGTGATCATTAGCAGTGACCTGTGAAGAAGATGGGAGGGGGTGGCTCAAGGTTGGGAAACGGCTAGCAAGATCAAGCATAAAATTATACCTGGGGTCACCTTAATTCTTGGAGCAGAGAGGCTGACCCCAAACACATCTCAAAAGAGAAGGGCTCTGCACCGAAGGTAACGTCAGTGAAACTGTCCCTGTTTACAGCAGCTGAGGTTTCTATTAGTTTAACAGAAGGCAGTGATAAATATAAATCAGTGCGTAGCTGTGAGCTTTCCATTTGCTTGTCCCTATCTCAGCTCTACCAGATAAAAATTCTATTTTGAACGGTCAGTGCTTGTGTTTTAACCATAAACCAAAAATACCTTCCTGGACAAATGTTACGAGCTCTAGTTTACCATTGCAGCGAATGTACATGGAAATTATGTACAGAAGCTCTCTGGGAATTTTACACGTTCATACTCACCGAGAAGGTTTCAGTGAAGCAAATAACTGGTGCAGTATTAAAAAAGCAGCTCTGCATTGGTAGGCATTAAATTGTAGCAGGAATTTATGGCTCCTGACCAGGTCATAGCTACATTGTGTGTGTTGGAAAAAAGGTATTCTTCCGGTACTTTTCTAACTAAAGGTTCTGTTGGCAGCTGTCTCCAGCAATCAGGTAGAGTCCTCCCTTGCAAACACCGCAGCTGACAGTGGGTATGGAAATGCAGTTGCCCAGGGAGCGTGTGTGCAATGGGCTGCACGAGCCTGACAAATGAAGCAGATGCTTGTTCTAATCGAGTAACCTTACCAGAACCGGAGCCTTTATCATAAAGCCAGATGTATCGGCCAAGGCTCCCCCTGGGACACTTTTCTTCACTGTGGGGTGGAAAAAGAGCCTGGGAGAGCCAATATTGGCAGAAGTGATTTTTCTAGCACTAGGGTCAATCACAGCCTTCCACTAGATGCTAACTGGGAGCAGGGAAGCTACCCCTACAGGACATTTTCCTTTCCCCGCGCCCCACCGGGTCCATCTCCGATGTCATACAAAGGCCTGAGAAGTCCAGATTTCCATGCATAGCCAGATATTTGTTCTTGCTGGCAGGGTTATTGATGAGCTGACTGCCTGATAGGCTGGCAGATGCTCTGTGAGCAGGGGCAAAGGCAAGTGCCTGCAGATGAGCAAACTTGAGTCTAGGATCCATTTTCTCATATCTACCCCCACTGTTTTCCCTTGACAATCCAGCTTAATTGTCATGGATGGTATTTTCCCCTGGAGAGGAAATGTAGAGTAGAGGCATGTAGAGGTCTATTTAAATATCTTAGTAAATGGATGCATTTTGCAGTTGTATTTTTTCTTCATAAAATTTCATCCACATACTGCTGTGGTCTGACCCTAGCTTGGATGCCCAGTGCCCACCAAAGCTGCTGTATCACTCCCCTCCTCAGCTGGGCAGGAGAGAGGGAATATAATGAAAGGCTTATGGGTTAAGATAAGGACAGGGAGAGATCACTCAACCAGTTGCTGTCATGGGAAAAAGAGACTCAACTTGGGGAAATTAGTTCAATTTCTTGCCAATCAAAATCAGAGCAGGATAACGAGAACTAAACCCAAATCTTAGAACACCTTCCCCCACCCCTCCCTTCTTCCTGGGCTGAGCTTCACTCCTGATTTCTCTCCCTCCGCCCCCCAGGCGGTGCAGGGGGACGGGGAATGGGGAATGGACCTTGTCTGCCGCTCCTTCCTCCTCAGGGTCAGGACTCCTCACACTCTGCCCTGCTCCAGCCTGGGGTCCCTCCCACGGGAGACTGTCCTCCACGGACTTCTCCAGCGTAAGTCTTTCCCACGGGCTGCAGTTCTTCACGAGCTGCTCCAGCCTGGGCCCTCCATGGGCGCCGTCCTTCAGGAACAGGCTGCTCCAGCCTGGGTCCCCCCACGGGTGCCGTCCTTCAGGAACAGGTTGCTCCAGCCTGGCCCCCGCGGGGTCCCAGGTCCTGCCAGCAAACCTGCTCCAGCCGGGGCTCCTCTCTCCCCCCCCTAGGAGCCGGCCCCAGCGCAGGCTGCCCACGGGGTCACGGCCTCCTTCGGGCATCCCCCTGCCCCGGCGTGGGGCCCTCCCCGGGTGCGGGTGCAGATCTGCTCCCCCGTGGGGCTCCATGGCCGCAGGGGCACAGCCGGCCTCCCCGGGGGCTTCCCCAGGGGCTGCCGGGGACCCTCTGCTCTGGCGCCTGGAGCCCTCCTGCCCCTTCTGCTCTGGGCCGGGGGCTGCGGGGCTGTTCCTCTCACACATCCTCACTCCTCTCTCTGGCTGCTGTTGCTGTGCAGTTGTTTTTTCCCCTCCTTAACTCTGTTCCCCAGAGGCGCTGCCCCCGTCGCCGATGGGCTCAGCCGTGGCCAGCGGCGGGTCCATCCTGGAGCCGCTGGCGTTGGCTCTGTTGGACATGGGGGAAGCTTCTGGCAGCTTCTCACAGAAGCCGCCCCTGCAGCCCCCGCAAACCCAATGCACTACAAGGGTATCAGGCTGTGGCACACCATAGCTGCATGTCTGCTCAGAGCCGTTCTGAAACAAATGTGGTCAGCAAAAATGTTCACATGGTTACAGCCACTCATGTTTATGAAGGATGGCTTGGAAGAGAAATAGGGAAAACGAGTGGAGACCAAAACCAATTCCGCTAGGCACCACATTTCCACAAGAAGACTGCAGAACAGCTGCCACAGCTCTTACAGATGGTTTTGTTTCTAGCGTATGGTTATGTCCCCCAAAGCTTTGCCTTTGCCATTACCCAAATGACCTGTTGCGTGGCCTAACGTGTCAAGAAGGCGTTAAGCTGGAATTAGGCAGTGGACAAGTAAACAGCCTGAGTTATACCTCTGGCCTTGGCCTTCTCACTCTTTGTGTCCCAGAGCAACTCGTGTAGCCTCGTTGTTGCATGCTTTGAAGACGAGAGTTCAGCCGATTCTCACTCTTGTGGTGCAGCACGCTGAGGTCCCAAGTTTAGGGGCAAAGCTACAATTTATGTTTCCAGCTCAAGAGCTTGGTAAGCTCAATGCTACCAATAAGTCCAGAAGAGAAATGCTTGTGTAGCCTATTTTATCCCCTACCCTTGCTAGTTACATTTCATTTTGTTGGTCTCTTCTCCCAAGTAACCAGCGATAGGACGAGAGGAAATGGCCTCAAGTTGTGCCAGAGAACATTTAGACTAGATATTAGGAAAAATTTCTTTATGGAGAGTGGTCAAGCATTGGCACAGGCTGCCCAGGGAGGTGGTGGAGCCACCGTCACTAGAAGTGTTCAAAAAACATGTAGACATGGCACTTCAGGATATGGTTTAGTGGGCATGGTGGTGTTGGGTTGGTGGTTGGACTTGATGATCTTAAAGGTCTTTTCCAACCTTAATGATTCTGTGATTCTGTGAAATCTTGCAGTTGTGACAGTAACGTGCCCAAGATATTTTATCCTCTGTAAATCCTTCTCTTTCTGACCCAAGTGTACAAATAAGATGCTGAACAACATTGCTGAGGGAGTAAACATCTCGTAACCAAGCAGGTGCCTCACTTTTCATTTGTGTCCATGCGAACATTTATGATTTTATTTCATAATAGCATTGCAGTGAGCTGCGCCTTTACAAATAGGAAATTAAATCAGATGGTGATGTAAACTTGCAGAGGAGAACAGGCAGCTGTAATGGTTCTTTATTGCTTATTTCATCTGCTGTTGCATTTTGCCATCGTCTGGTGCTTAGTGAAGTGTATGATTTATTCATAGAAGACACTGTCACAGCCAAAGGGTTGTACAATAAACCACTGACAAGGCCTATGCCAAAAGCCATTAGGAAAAGAGAACAATAATCTAGACACAAAGTATTTACAGACCAACTTGTCTTTAATTTAAAATTTTACTAAGGCTTGATGATAATTACATCACATTTCAAATCAGCCAATGCTGACAATCTTCCGTGTTCTCCCCATAGGTATTAAAAAATCTGCAATAACTGAAATCTAACCTAAGAAGCCACAACAAATTAATGTCATCTTAAAGTCATTGAAGCACTCATGCATGATGCTCAGAGCCAGATTTTTCTTACTTAGTATTAGTGCCAGGCTGGCAGAGAAATGGGCATGACAGGTATGTGCTTACTATGGCTATTGGGCTGGATCCTGAACTGTGATCTTCCTATCTCCTTTTCCTCTGCTTCTCTCCCCCTCCCCATACAGAGGTATTTATATATGTGTTTAAAAAATAATTTATATATAGATATATAAGGTTTTGCTTCTTTGTGAAGGGGTGAGGTATCTTATTAATGCAGGGATGGAGAAATGCTTTAAAGCCTGTAAATCCACTGGAATTCCCAAAAAGGACCATGCCTCGGAGGACTGCTGTTTCCCTCACAGCTCCCCGTTTGCTACAGCTCTGTCTTGATCACTTCCCCCTACAGATTATTTTAGGACGCTTTGAGTGCCAAGGGTCTCTCTGTGGATTCAGTGTAATCCAAGAGGATAAGACATTGATGTCAAAATGCACAGGGGCAATGGGAGGGAGATGTCAGTTCATCATCATTCCCTTTGCTTACCTATACACCAATGAACATTTGGAAATGGAACTGTCCAGATCCAGCTTTTCAGTAAATGGGAAATGGCAGATGACAGGGTCATCGTAAAGCCCCCATGCCACGGACCCTGTGGCAGCCTTGGCCCCACAGGCTGCCCACAGCTCCCACTCTATGGTACAGTCCCTGCCTGGCCATGGGCACATCCCTGTGTCACATCTCTCTGGGCTTTCAAAGTCTTCTTTGCATTTCTCATGTTCTTGAGCCTATGCTCCAGAACAGCCTTCACAAGCAGAAGTCTCTCTGGTCTCCATACTGTGATGGAAGGGAAAGCCCCTGGGAACAGGTTCACAACACAGAACATATCTTAGCAATGGGAATTTTTGGAAATGCTGCAGGCAGGGCTATGGCTTTTCCCCACGCTAAGATGTCTCGCTGAGACATCTCTCTGAGGCAGGGCAAGGGTGCCCATGTTGTCCATCTATCTGGAAGACAGACTCATTTATTATTTTGAATATTATTTATTATTTGCTAGACAAGGACATTGGTGGCAGCACATCAGGT
The DNA here is from genome assembly GCF_964289735.1 of Phaethon aethereus. Classification (NCBI taxonomy): domain Eukaryota; kingdom Metazoa; phylum Chordata; class Aves; order Phaethontiformes; family Phaethontidae; genus Phaethon; species Phaethon aethereus. The sequence goes on from NC_138579.1 coordinate 2,076,008, forward strand.
ACAAGCGATGGAAAAACCTTTGGTACTTGTATGAAGTTAGTGACATCTTGCTGGAATAAAGCAGGTTTTAGTGATCACTTTTGTGAAAGGTAAATACCTCTATTCTCCACAAATGGTATTCCTTTTTGACAGGAGCCCTTAATTTCACTGTGCTATACTGCTGCTTCTAAGAAATAGAGGCAGTTTCTCTTATTGAGGGTCTACCTGCACTGTCAGCGCTTGGAGGTGGAGATAACTCCTTGTCCTGTGCTTGTTCAGCCTGATTCCCATAAAATCTTGGCCAGCCCAGAGATGATGGGATGCTCCAGTGTCCATACCAAGACTCATAAAGAAATGAAGAGATCCCATGTTGCAAAACCACATTGTTAGCTTTTTCAAGGTACAGCATGTGGATCCAAAAAAAGCTAAGCCAAGATTCAGGGAGTGGATGGTGAAGAAAAGCAATTGAGTCATCCCAAAGGCAGAAGTATTGGTCTGGAGTGGAAACTGGACATTTAGATTTTTCCCCAATCTGCTAAAGCTGTGATTCCTCCTGCACTGTGTCCTTGGAACAGAATAACAGTTGATAGAGTATAAAATGCAGATTGCCTACGCATAAAGCGTAGCAGAGTTTGTGTAGGTTCGTTTGTTAAGGAGTTAAAGCCATCAGGTGTCCCTATGCAGTTCCCTACCTACATATATTTCATCATGGTTTATGGCTACTTTTTGGAGACAATAGAAGAAAAATTAAAAGGAGTCTGATCTGCCTCCTTTGTCACTGCAAGTTTGTGGATGATGCAGTGCAGCACGCAGGTAATTGCGATGCAGGTATATGCAGTTGCAGGGTTTTGACGATTGAGAGCAGCATATCCATTGCTCAGCGTCTGCTCTCAGGAGCCCCACAGAAGAGGAGGATGAAGTGTGGTCTCTCGCTAATATTTACCTTCACTATAACTTTGTTCTTGCTTTATTTCTCTGTAATCTCAGATGTTGCAGAGCTGTAAGGAATTGTTAAGGACTTTGAAAGAACACATTCTGGTTTCTTTGTGATGTATAATGAAAGCAGTAGGAATAAGATATCTGTTTGTAAATCCAGCAACGTAAAAAACCCTTTAGCTAGCAGCCAACATAATGAAAGTGGTCCTCTTTGGAAACAAAATACATCTAGAGGTCTTCCTCTGAGTGGGAAGGCATGTTCTGTTTATGGTCCCTTCTTGAAGGATTTAAGGGTACGTTTGTTGTAAATTATAACACTGTTCTCCAAAGAGTTTAAACAGTCTTTATTGTTCCCAGCAGTTCTGCAGAGAATCTTATGTCCTTTAAACAGGGTTTGTAGCATATGCAGCAGCTTTTGTCACACCTCCTGCTCAGCAGATCTCCAAGCTAGAAACTGGGTTAGCCATGGCCATGCTTGGGGACAGGAGGTTACCCTGGATGGACCTTTGGTCTGACCCAGTACAGTCATTCTTGTGTTTTAATCAACTTTAGATAGTATTTCCTAAGAGTTTTCAGCAGCTGATGTGGGCGGGCTGGGGAGGGAGATGGAGTGGTGAACATCTGGGTGACCATGCTTTCTCTACAGGTTGGAAAAGATTTTGAGGGTGATTGTTTCATGAATAACAAATTAAGTTGAACATCATGAATTCTTCCTCTTCTATGAAAAATAGTTTCAGGTGGCAGATTTAACTAGGTGATGACACTGCAGAAAAATGAGGTGTTTGGGCACACAAGCTCCTGGAAATTCAGAAAGATGCTTCTGATAAGAGCTCCCAAATCTTTGCACAAGTAGAAAGGTTCAGTTGGAATTTTTATTGAATGTTGGGGTTTTTTTAAGAAGCAAACAGAAATCTCCATCTCCTCATGGTCTCTCAAATAAGTGGAATTCTTCCATTTGGGGTAGATGTTACAAGAGCAAAGGCTGAGGGGTCTGGCTATATTTCTGACCATCAGGTGCAGCCGGAGTCTCTGTTTCGGAGGGAGGTTGTGACTCGTCCCTTTTGGGGTATTGCACAACCAGATCAGATGCTGCCACCAGTTAGTCCATGGCCACCCACCCCAGGGTCTTTTCTGGCAGTGGTGGGAGGAGATGGGGACTAACGTTCACCCAGAAATTAAGGCTCTTTCCCCTCCTCTCAGCAGCTGGTAGAGGTCCGCAGTGTCTTCTACTTCTGGGAATGTTTGTAGAGCCCCAGCGGAAATTTCTTCTGGAACTTATGCCGCTTCTCCAACAAGAGACAGCACTTAGCTGTCCTAGGAGGTCACTAATGCTAAAAGCAGACCAGGAGTGAACCAACAAAAAACACTCAGTCAAAAGCATGAAAAGACTCCCACTTCTCTAGGAAATCTCCCTCCACCTCCTCTCTGAGGCTGGAGGACCATCCTGCTCTTGTGGTCATCATCCTTCCTCCCTCCTACCTGTCCCCTGGCTCCCTCATGTGTCACAGGGCTCCGTGCGGGTATAAACAATACAGGTGTCCACCTCCAGCCGCAAGGATTAAGAGGTGGCAAAATCTAAAGAAAGAGCAAAGAGAAAAGAAATTGTTATTTTTTTGAAATAACAGTCACTGCCTGAAGCTGGCAAATTGATAGAGGTGGTTTTAGTAGAGATGATGCTGTCAAAGTTTCTCACATTTTGTCTGTCTTAAGCTGGGGGCTGTGGGATGGGATTAGGTTGAAATGGCAGCCTGGCACCGCGGCCGGTGCGCCCCGGGGGCCAGGCAAGCACCGGCCTCTCCCCCTGCTCATTTCTGAAGCTCCATATCTGAAAATGAATCCCTGCCTCTGCTGGTTTCCACGCTGATTATTTGGCAGGGGATTCTGACTGGCCTAGCATCGCTTCCCCCAGTTTCTTCAAAAATAACATTCAACAACCTACTGTTTTTCATCTGCGAGCATCACATGCTTTAAAGGACTTCTCTGTAAAAAGTTTTCTCCAGCCACTGTTTTCAACAAGCATGTGAGGCTGATAGCTTCAAAAATCCTGCTTGGAATATGGCATTAATATTTGATCTTCGCTGAAACCAAAGAGTTGTCTGACTTCTGCAGACAATGCAGAGAATAATAAAGCTTTTGTTTGTTCTTCCTGCAAGGAAAAAAAAAGGAAGCTTTGTTTCTGCTGATGTAAAGTGAATGCAAATGAAGGCACTTGTTAGTGGAGAGGCTGCAGCCAAGCTTTCCACTTACAAAAAATTTCCAGAGCTCTAAATAGAGAAGAAGGTGAGGGAGGAAATCGGAGCGGCGGCTGGAGTATCCTGCCACCGATTGATCTGTACGGCTCTAATTTTCTGTGCGTGTGTGTTTTCAAAACCTTGCTCAGAAAGGGAAAATGCAACAGGTTTGGGTAATGCTTCGGTGAGGATGTGTTACCGTATCAAAATCATAGAATCATAAAATTGTTTTGGTTGGAAAAAACCTTTAGGATCACCAAGTCCAACCATAAACCTAACACTGCCAAGTCCACCCCTAAAGCTTGTCCCTAAAATGAAGCTATTCAAATAAATAAACAACCCATTTTCAAAGTAAATGATTTTTTTGGGGGGGTGGAGGAGAGTGTTTTCCTAGAGTTTGGTCAGCAAAAGTTCTCCTGGTTATTGCAGACTTTCTATCTTGAAAAATAAATAAGCAAAAGCGGATGCAAAAAAAATTTCCTAAATTAGCACAAATCCACTGTGAAGGCTGAGGACTTGCATACCTGGATGTGTTCTGAAAATTCAGGTTTTTATCTGTCTTCTCTCACTAAAATTTCCGCTTGACAATCCAGTTGCTACATTTTAACACATTACTGTACGCTACCTCTCGTCGGGAGGAACCCCGCGCTTGCCCGCAGATGAGCCCGAATAGCAGGACCTGGAGGAGAGGGCTGAAACTTCTGGGTTTAGTTATGGTTGGTTCCTGGGAAAAAGAAGCACCAGATAAATTAATAGAACAACCTTTTTTTTTTTTTTTTTTTAATGCTCTATTCTTGATCTACATCCTTCCTGTTGTGCTAATGCTAGAAATGTTTGGCTTTTAATTACTTCCTTGCTACAATAAAAGGGGGGAAGTAACTATAAAGACAGGAGTGGGAAGGCTTTTGGCAGGAGGAAGGGAAGGAGGAAGAAAGTTACTGCCTACTTAGAAATTACCACTCTGGTGGAAATGAGGTGATCTCAAATGAGAAAGTCACTTCTGAGATATCCTTAGTAAATGCATCTTTCAAAGATGGGACCTTCTCCAAAAAGCATTTTAACAAAGTATTTTTTATAGGAACAGTTTTATCTTTGGATTGGGAGAAAAACATGCAAAGTCTACTGTTTCCGAGCAGAAACATTTATAGTGTTAAAATAATGCTGAGCCAATTTTCTGGAAATCTCAATTATTTTCCCTTTGTAGATTATAAAGTCAGCCGAGGGTCTGCTCTAATGCCTATAAGAGTCAATGGGAGATTTTGCATTAACTCTCCAGAGAGCTGGATCAGTTTAGTTCTCGGCTGCAAAGACTTTAAGCTTAGCTATTTTTGAGCTATGTGAAACTAAGATTTACATATTGGTAAATTGTACACTGTGAGTTACAGAAGGCTGGTGCTAATTTTCCACAAGCAATATGCAAGACCTAAAAATCAAATATAAACATCCAAGTGTATCCTTGCTGTTGTGCTAAAAGTAATTCCAGGTAAGTGCTTTGTTTCATTTCAGTTTTTACATCACATAGGTGAGACTGAGATGTGATTTAGGGCAAAAACCTTGTTCGTGTAAACAGAATAAGTTGCCTGCTACAGCACTTGTCCCCTGTGTTCATTTGGTGGCTGCTGTTCTTGAGTTTTAGGAATGAGTTGTCAGATTTTTCTCTCCAGCCATCGAAAGGGACCTTTTTCTGCCTTTGTCTCTATTGAGTAATTACAGGACATTTTTGCCCTTAAGGAAGATTTTCACTTTATTATCCAATGTTTATAGTAGGATAGAGTTTAGAGGCTTTATCCAGTTCGGGGGTTCACCGTGGCAGGAGGTGTGCAAGTCCCTAGCGAGAGCTGCTCCGTGCCCTAAGAGTGTGCGTGCTAAAGGACCAGGCTTTAGGGACTGCTTGAACAAACACATTTTTCCATCGGAAATAAAGATACAGGGATGCTTTAGCTGTCTTTGTAGCAGGAGGTCCAAAAACCATCTCTTTATTCCCGGGTGTTTTGGCTACATAAAAGCGTTGTCTATAAATCTCGCCTTCCTGATGGCTGGTTACCAGGAATGACCAGAAGTGGCTGATGGTTTGGTCCTCACCATCAAGAGATGTTCGGGGAGTGGGTGCGCACGCACAGGCAGGCGTGCGCTGCCACGCGCGGCGCTGTGAAGCCGGCAGACCGGCACTGCAGCGTCTGCCCGCAGCCAGCCCTCCGATTTACCAGCATTTACCATGTTTTCTGCTGTGCTCGATTCCTCCCGAACATCCCAGCCACACAAATACTCCACAAGGCGAGTTTCTGCTGGGAACAGATGGGCACAGAGGAGCACGAGCTGCCGGTGCCGGCAGAGTTCGAGCGGTGATGAATTTGCTCTGTTATTTTCACCGTGGCCTGAAATGTGCCATCGTCTCTCAGGCAGTAATATTTGCTCCCCGGCTGCCTGCTCGCTGGCTTTTCAAGCTCTAATAAAAGTCAGCCTGCGGGTGAGCCTCCTTCGACCCGCATCCTCCCCGCTGGCTCCAGCGTGCTGTAAATGCAGGCTTGTTACGCCTCTAAAACATAAATAAAACCAGAGCTCTCTGGCCCGGCTTTGGCAGCCGAGAGAAAACTTCTCATGTTCCACTTTATTTCTACCCGGACTCATCCGAAAGCGTTATCTAGACAAAAGCAAACGGTGTGATTGAAGGGGCTGTCCTCTCTGCACTTACTGCTGCTCAGTGGTCCTGTCACTCGAGCCGTTTTTTAATCCTCATTTCTCTCGCATTCAGTGGAAAAAATGTGAATTAAAGGGAAGTCCCATCCCTCTTCCCAAAGTCACAGCGCCTGAAGTGTGTGTGCCAGAAGAGCCGTCACTGGCCCCTCACTACAAGAAGGATGTTGAGGTGCTGGAGCGTGTCCAGAGAAGGGCAACGAAGCTGGGGAGGGGTCTGGAGCACAAGTCTGATGAGGAGCGGCTGAGGGAACTGGGGGTGTTCAGTCTGGGGAAGAGGAGGCTGAGGGGAGCCCTCATCGCTCTCTGCAACTGCCTGAAAGGGGGTTGTGGTGAGGTGGGGGTTGGTCTCTTCTCCCAACTAAATAGTGATAGGACGAGAGGAAACGGCCTCAAGTTGCGCCAGGGGAGGTTTAGATTGGATATTAGGAAAAATTTCTTCAGAGAGTGCTCAAGCATTTGGTCAAGCACTGGCACAGGCTGCCCAGGGAGGTGGTGGAGTCGCCATCTCTGGAAGTGTTCAAAAAACGTGTGGATGTGGCGCTTCAGGACATGGTTTAGGGGACACGGTGGCGCTGGATTAATGGTTGGTTTGATGATCTTGAAGGTTCTTTCCAACCTTAGTGATTCTGTGATTAACGTCCTGATTGCCCATCGCACTGGCCTGAGCATCCATCTCAGGTTTTTTTCCTGCTTCTGTCACTCTTTGCACAATCCACCCAGCACCCCAAAAGACTTTCCTGCTATTAGCAATTCTATTTCCATTGCATGAAACACACCCTTCTCAGCCTGTTTTTTTTGGTCAAAGAATGGACTTAAAAAACATTCCTGGTTTTACTTTTTTTTGTCAAAACCCTAGAACAGTTTTGACAGGTAATTTCAGGGAAATGAAAGGGAAGCCTGAACCAAAAATAAATAAATAAATAAAAATGTCGATGCACTTAAGCCTGTGTCTGGGATTTGTCATCATGAAACCAGGCAGCTTTCGCAGGCAGCTCAGCTGTGGCTGGGACAAGCAAATCCCATCTGCGAAGGTCATGGAGAGTAGACATGCTCTGCTCACCCTTTGTCCCACCAAACACGCAGCCAATTCACGGGTGGCATCCTGGAATGGGATCACAACCGCATTATTTTAAATGGCATTTATTGAAAAATCTTTGCCTCCTTAAATTTGAATGGAAGAAAAATGAGTGAAGGTGCTTGGCGGGCAGTGGGTTGGGCTGCCTGTGCCAGGGTCTCTGGGCAGAACAAAAGATACTAATATTCTGCTGTGTTATTGTTTGTTTTTGGTATGCAGCATATGTTGTGGGGAGGAAAGATCACTGCTTTTTGGGCATATTGCAAGATGCGTGTGGGTGGCATAGCTGTGAAGAGAGTCTTGCTGATGCCTCGTAATGAGAAAATAACTTAATTTATTAGTGCAAGGACTTAACATGTGTCATGGAAGTTCAGAGCGATGCCAGCCATATAAACGTGTTTTGAGATTAATTTCTAAGATGCTTGCATCATTTATGTTTTTGTTTTCTTCTAGCTAGCTTGGTGGAAGCTGATTCTGATGTAGGATTAATGCTCCGCACATGGATGTCTTTTTATGGTTAACAATGGTCAAAACCATTGTTCTGTCTGTTCCTTTTGATTGTTCCACTTCTAAGAGACTTACGCGATTTAAAAAAATCTCCAAGAGTACTGGCAAAATCAAATAAAAGAAAAATAGAATGGGGATTAATTACCTATTGGTAAATTATGGTAAAGTTAAATACTTAAAAGGCTGAATTTTTAAAGCACAGATACAATAAACACTAACTATCAATGCAGGAAAAAAAACGCATTAAAATTGCACTAGATGCCTGACATTTTTTCTATACCTGTTTGAAAAAAACTCTCTTGATAGCATGCATGCCTAGTGGGAACGGTCACTTTCATTGTTTGATTTCCAGCTCAAAGGAATCTCTACCTCAAAGGTCAAAGTGATCAATAGTTAACCAAAGTAATTAATAGCTCTTTGTATCATTAATAAACACAATTTTAAACATAATTTCATTTAATTCCTCTCATATCCACCAACTTGATAAACTTTTTTACAAGTTCTGTGTTCTGGAAATTTAATTGCACTTTTATTGTTGTGTTTTGAGTTAATTATATAGCAAACCAGGTTTATCTCTTATATATTAAATCTAGCAAGTGGTCTTTTAACAATCAATTGATATTTAATTACAACAGAGAATCTGCCCTATTAAATCTAAATTAAATGCTCATTCAAGACTATTAAAGTGTTACCAGACCATCAAACAGCAAATGCAATACAATACAGCATAAACCATTCTGCGGTTGGTTTTCCAGTGCTGCTTCGTAAACCTGAGTAGAAAAGGTGACTTCAGATGACATTTTCTTCAATTTTTGGTGAATTCCTCAGCAAAATTACCTTTACAAAATCAATTTTACTTAATGAATGGTAGTGAGGACACAGTGCCTTTGTTATATCTTCTAGCTTAATTGTAATACTTTAGAAAGGAAGGATTCATGAGAAGCTCAGAAGTGTGGAGCATGGAGAAGGCAGGAGACACCCCAGGTCTTTGCCTGTTTTCCTCCTCCTCTGACAGCTCACGGAGTGTGATATTGCCTTGAAGCACTAGTAATGGTGGACGGCAGGTAGTCATGGTGATGTGGATGGCTTTATGGAAAGCTAATGAGCAAGTAGAAAGAGAAACATTAAATTAAATTGTGAAAACTTGAATTGTTTATGAAAAACATGTGGGAGAGTGTCATTGCTTTCCAGAGCAAACACAGAAAAATGCATCACATTTCATTAAGGTTTTGTATGGAAGCATTCCTCTATACTTCTAAATCAGAAAAAACAGGTCTGGATTTGACCAGTTAACAATGCTGAAAAAGTCAACATTCATCCGTTGCGGGTCCACAAGCACCCAGAGCAGCTGACTAGCCAGAGCAATGTCACTCCCAGTCTTAACTGGGTCTTAGCAATATCCCAGCTCCTTTGGCTGAGCCCATTCTTCAGCTCTGCCTGTGTGGAGGGAACCTGCTTTATTTCTGATCTCTCTCCTGATTAATGGGGAACGGGCGCCCTTCATCCACCTTTGAACAATAAACTGCTAAACACTGACAAAGCAATGACAGCAAAGCCAAAGATGATGCAAGGAAATAGGGGTTGGAGTATTTGTTTTGGGTCACCACATTTAAATGAGGAACAGGGTTTTTTAAATTCTTCTAAAGAAAACAGTACTTAAGTTAAACAGCCAAAAGGTTTTTTGCAGTGCGACGGAAGGCAGTTAAGTGACTAATGTTTCATCTTGAAAGATGAACCTCCATTACTCAGTGTAAGCCATTACTTCTGATGAGTTACGGGTCATTCATCAGTCAAATCTATAATGTATCATACATATTCATGCCTGTACATTCTTAGAAGAGTGATGTTAATTTTGGTTTCCCTTGAGTTGTTTTCCATCTTCATTTACCCGCACACTGTAAGCTTCCAGTCTAAAAAAAAATGGAAATTTCTGTTTGATAATTTTTATTGGGTCAATTAACAGTGGAGCAACCCTGCAAACATTAGGAACATACTAATGTCTGTGAAAAGACATTTGCTCTCAGAGTGGAGGTGAGATTGGGCACAGGCACTTGCCAAGCTCAGCACTTGGTGCCTAATAGAGCCCACCACAGAGATCAACAGATGTAAAGTTCCAGTTTAAGATGTATTTACTCTCAAAATGCATTTGCAGCATAATCTTATGATCATCTGCAAGTATAGTATTATGTGAATGGGAAAAGAAAATAAAATGAAGAGTTCACAATTTTTCCCCTTGCATCTCCCGTTCTGAGGTCCTGATGTTGTTTCAGTGGCACTTGTAGGCTCACAACCCCACAACTGGTTAGTGTTTTCTGAGGTATTAGAATAAAAGCTTCTATAAACCCAGATTAAATACCCTTTTGATCTGGCCCAGGGAACGATGCGTGACATTTTAGAGGCAGAAGCACTGGCTGCTCTTCTTGGCTTTGCCACTTACCTGCTGGGTGAGGCTCAAACAGCCTCTTTGTTTCTTGGTGCCTTTGCTTCCCTTTTGTCTCTTCAGATCAATAGCTAATCTGGGCAGAGGTAATGGTTTGGACAATGTGGTTTGCTGTAAGTTTGGACCTTGAGGTGCTAAACAATTTTCCTTTTAAGTAGCAGGCTTTGACTATTATTCTTTTTTCTTTTTTTCACAATGAAAGAATTAAATTGATTCTTTCGTTTGCAAGATGAGACCAAAAAAATGCTCTTTTTACACAGCAGGATAAGGAGGGGGGGAAACTCTTTGAGCAGAATAAGAAAAAAATCTGCTCCTTGCAAGAGCATCCAGGGAGTGTTTGTACTGCTAGTTCAGGAGCCAGATCTTTTACAAAAATATATCCCTTAAGCAATGAGAAGGTACTTCCACATTTAGAAGTCAGGAAGAAATGGATTTAGCTGGTGATCCCCTTTCTTTTAATCAGCTTAGCATTATGCTCCCAGCTTTCACTGAGTAACAGGAGACAACGATCCATCTGTCAATATTTAAAGACATTAAATGCCAGAGGTGTGCCAAAGCAGGCTGGAGCACCATCATGTGGGTAATTAGCAAATGGAGGTATGCAAAACGCCAGGTTTTCAAGCACACAATCCAGCGAAAAGCACTCAACAGCAAACCTGCTTGGACCGTGCATCACAGAGCTGCCCTGGAGGCTCTCGTTCCTCCCTCAACACCTTCAGTATTTTTTCCCAGCATATTCAGGAAACATGCTGCCACATTTCCACCTCTCAGCTGAGGACCTTGTCCATGCGGGATGAGGAGTTTCAGGGAACTCAGGTCGTCTTTGGGCTCAGACAAAAACAAGTGGTAATTCTTTTGCTTTTTTCTGAGAAATAATGTTTTTGTTTTCAGGCAGCTCTAGAAAATTATTTCTAACCTTCCATCAGCTGCCTGCCCTTCTGTGTTTGACTGAGGGCTAGCTTATATTTTTTACCATTGATAAGTGACCGTTGAATGTAATTCATGCTATTGGAATAAGCTTCTGCTTTTCAGCCGTAGTAGTACCAGCATAACCCAAAAAATGCAAAGTTGTTATTTCCCAGTTGCAGCTTCCTGAACTCCTGAATGTTCTCCCTTTACAAATCCTGGCTCAAAGAAAAGTCTCAATAGTTTGGAGAACTGATGAGTCTTGTGGCCCTGTTTTGTTTCCCTCATCTTTTGCCAAAGAGACTGCTCTGTTCTTTAATTATTCCCTAAACTGCTTTTCCTATTTACTGGAACAACTTCAAAATGAATGCAAGGGTCTCTGGGCTGGCTCGGTTACATATACCTCTGGCTATAAATAGCGTTTTTTGTACCTTCCCATAATGTGCTTGACTTAGGGCAGAAGAAGTTTGAGAACAGTTTAGTTATTCCACCAGTGTTTGCAGTAAGTGAAAAAAGCAGTCTTTCTGCCCAAGCATATATGTGAGTGCATATTTAAAAGAAGCACTTGGCCAATTTTTTTATTCGTGTAGCCCAAGCACAGCTCAGCTGGTCTGAGGGTGTTTCTGGATGGAAGAGGTTGTGCAGGTTGTGCTCCTCTGGCCATGCTTTCTGTGACCAGTCCGAGCATCTCCTCAGAGATGGTCCCTACCATGACACATACTACTGTGATGGGCTTCTGAACGCAGACCTGAGGCTCCTGAGCTGCACCTACTCATGCAAACAGAGTCCAAGACTTGCAGCGACAGCTATGGGAGTTTATTGCCATTCACTTTATAGAAAATTGAACATTTGTTTATATAAGACCACTGAAGAGATCGGCCAAGAGCTGTTGTCCTGGCAAGGTCAGGCGTGTTCTCTGCCTACTGATTCATAGGTGGGAATTGCCCACATTCTGCAAAATGTATTACTACCTGAGACTGTCATTACCTGTGACCTCTCTCAGAAATCACCTGCCCTTGAAGGGCAATCAGTGTTTCCAGATCTTCCAAGATAAATTTCAAGTGTTTTGCAATAGTTATCTTTGAGGGATGGAAGTTTCTGCACTCAGGTGTGCACTGACCTATATGCTTTTAATGCAAAATAGTAAAATGGAACTTCTTCTCATACCATAATTTTTAAATGTCCTGGAATTCATTTAATGGAAACTTGTGTATGTGGATGTGACAATATGGAGTCCAATAACGGAAAAAAACCCTTGAGTGAAACAGTAGTGGTTTCGATCATTTGTTTTTGTTTAATAGCTTCTGGAGAAGGGGAAATAATTGACTATAGCTTCTAGCATGAAGAACATGTGTTTATATGTATATTAATCATTTATGTAATGCGTAATCAGGTGTATTGCATGGAAGGAACAGGCAAAGGAGTGATGCCTCTGAACCCCTACAGTGTGTTGCATCTCCACCTGCGGACTGGAGTTTTGCCAGGCATTTGCATGCCTCCAGGTTGCAGTGTGGACACAGTGCCCATGGGCTCCCCAGGACCCGTCAAAGTCCTTCTCAGCAGCTCTGTTTTCAGGGGTGTGGGCAGCACATGGCCATGAATGAAGGAAAAACTGGAGCTGTGGGTGGTCAGTGCTCACCCTGAACATCTACCGCTGTATCCTGGCTGGCCACGGTAAGTATATCCCTGCTCGGTTTAAAAGTTCACACTCTGTTGAGCATGTTTCCCTCCAAGCCTATGTGTGTATTAACTTGATTTTTTCTTAATTGAAATCACATGGGTTTTAATGTCTTTCTGTAATATTTCCCTGTCCACAGGAGATAAAAATCTCACCGTATTAGATATTGCCACCAACTCAGCACATTAATATTCATTATTGCCTTTTGTATGCTGCCTCTCAATTAATTTCCAGCCCACATGAAAGTGCTTCTATCTAAGCCTGTATAATTAGTTTTCAAGGTAGAATTTCTCTGAGACAGTATCTGCCACTTCACTCCAGATATAATACAGATTCCTTGAATCTGTTTTGATAAGTCTATTGAAAAAAACAATCAGGTTTGGCTAGCAAGATATATTTCTGATATATTCTACTGTCAGTGCTTTTCTGAACCGCTTAAGAATGAAAACATCTCAATCATTCCTGGTGTGGAGGGAGACTGCCTCTAAAAACATGTTTTTGTGGAAAAAAGTCTTGATGGTGTATCAGCCTCCCTGTGCCATCACTCATGAGAGCAAAAGGGTTAAATGCTGCCCGAACCACATATTTGCCATAAACCCTCTTCTTAGATCCCAGTTTGTGCTTCAAGGGAGAGCATACAATCATAAAATAATAGAATCATAGAGTAGTTTGGGCTGGAAAGGACCTTCAAAGGCCATCTAGTCCAACCCCCTGCAGTGAGCAGGGACATCTTCAACCAGAGCAGGTTGCTCAGAGCCCCGTCCAGCCTGACCTGGGATGTTTCCAGGAATGGGGCATCTACCACCTCTCTGGGCAACCTGGGACAGGGGTTCACCACCCTCATTGTCAAAAATTTCTTCCTTCTAGCTCATTTGAATCTGCCCGCTTTTTTTTAAAACCATTACCCCTTGTCCTGTCACTGCAGGACCTGCTAAAAAGTCTGTCCCCATCTTTCTCCTCAGCCCCTCTCAGCCCTGGCAGCTGCAGGAAGGTCTTCCTGGAGCCTTCTCTGCTCCAGGCTGAACAACCAGCAGGGAGCGAACAGCTAATTTTAATTTTCAAACAAGTGGTCAGTGAATGATGGAAAGATTACAGCTCTGCTGTGCTCATACATGTTTAGTATATTGTGCTGGGCAGAGCTCATAGACAGGGTGTTTTTTTAAGCAGAAGCAGCTTGCAATAATGTACACCAATTTGTGAAGATATGCTGTGTAATGTACCTCGTTATAGGATGTAGCTGATCGAACAAGAGTATTTGGGCTTGGATATGCAGCCTGCGTGATGAACGTGATGCTTACAGGCTGGGTACGACCATCTCACCTCTTCGCTGTGAGCTTCAGTAGCCACATTTATGGTGGTCCTGTGCATATAGATCATCAAATTTATTCTCTCGCTTGTTATCTATGCTGCATTTGAACCTTTCACCTCAATCATAAGAGAATATATCAGTGCATGACCACTACAGGGCCCCTCCTTCTGATATTTCTCAGACAAAAAATAAGTAGCATTCCATGTCACTCCAGCTGGCTTTCAGAAAGATTTATGGTTTTTGTTGTTGAGCTGGATATTATAAATAATGACTTTAAGTAAAAAATTATTGGACAGATGCTGCTTTCATGTCAAGTTTGATTGAGTAAATGCCAATGAAAAGTAGTTCTTCGTAACAGATTCATCTTCTGACATAGAGGATATTGTTGTATCCTTGACAACAAAGCTTAAAAGTACAGCAAAACAAATGTACTCGTTATGTTGGCTAAAAATTAAGTGGACCAAACCTGGATTGATCACTTCCTCATTGCAAAGTTCAGTAGCTGGCAGTGTCCTCCGCTCGCCTTTCCTTTCAGCATACTCCTTATGGTATTTCAAAAATAACAAGGAAAGCAATGGGTTGGCTGAGATGTGGAGACAAAAAACATGCCATGAATATAAGAAAAGAACATGATATAGGCATTAACCCAGTGAGCTTGCCTCTAAAATTCATCTTCTGAAGCAGTGAGCACAGCGTTTGTATTTGCAGGTATAGCCGTTGGTGATAGCTCTCCATATAACAGGTACAATAGCACAGAGTTCTTTTCTTGATTTCATTTTATATAGAGACATAATCCACAATCCATATACATATATCTGTGTGTGTAGACATGTGTGTTTATATGTCTATATATGTGTGTATATATGTGTGTGTGTTTTATATATATGCATAATCTATCTCTACAAACAAATTTGTAGACCAACAGACATATTGTTCAGTCTTTAAGCTTGAAGGACTGTACTAATACTCAGATTTGGAAGCGGGGGAGATTTGTTTGTAGTTAGTGAGAATATATAAAACAAACCATACCCTTTCCTTGAAGCAAGGATCGTACTTTCTATGAGATATTAAGTACATTGAGGGCACCTCTTGTCTAGGTTATTCACACAATCCAAGTAAAAAAAAAAAAAAAGTAGTAAGGGAAGATGTGGAGGTAGTGTGCAAGACCCAAATAAATGGTGCATATACTTATAAAGGACACATGAGCATGTGGATGTCTGGACAGGATAGCGGAGGTCTTGTGTGACAGAACTTAGTGATAGTTCTTAGTACAGAAAATGGCCTTCATTACAGTGGGTGATTAAAACAATGTGTCGACAGAAATGTACAGAATACTATCTTATATTTTTTAAGCTTGCAATTGCTTTTGTAATAATTAGATACCTGGGAGTTAAACTTTTGGAATAGGCCCCAACTATACAAGACATTGTATGAAAGTAGTATGTTTTAAAGAAGCGACTAAAAAGCAAACTGACTAAAGAGGACTGTGGTGATAAAGTGAGTAGAGGATTCTGAAAATATGTAAAGGATTTGGAGCCTAAGAAGGGATGGGTGGGGGCCACACCTGATGCAATTGCGTGAATGGAGAGGTCTGGGGATCTCCACACTCTTGTAAGGGTATAACGCACACTGGAGATGTGCTTCTGCTGACCTGTCTCAGAATCAGCAAGGAAGGGAATATCACACTTTCTGTCCTCAAGTAGAGTCGTCTGATTTTTACATGGCTTGTTTTGATAAGACCAATATGGCATATTATAAGCCAAGTAGCGAGGAGGGGGTTTTCCTTGTTTTGCTCTTCTGCATGGTTGCATTTCAGCTTATCCAGATGCACGAAGTTGCCTTTTACTTGGGAAAGGTAAGAGTGGGGCAGAAGGCAGAAGAAGGGAGAGGAAGGGACAGAAGTTTGAATCATGAAGATGGAAATTCTGATACTGAAGCATATTCTCTAGAGAGAAGGTCACTAGTATTGCTCTTTCCATCGTATCATCAGCATCTTGAATCTAATGCCATTTCTGTGGATGTTTATGTGTAAAGTCAGGAGGCTATGACTGTTGCAGACAAACATAATGAAGACAGAGGAACTCCAGTAAATCCCTTGAAAAACAACTTATTTTTCCTAGCTGCTAGATGTTGGCTGTGTGAGATTTGCTGCCACTAAATATTTTAGGGGGAAAATGTAATGAGTTCTCAGCAAAGTCAGAATTGTTATCAATCTGCAGAGCTGGTGCTTTAAGTACTATTTTTATTAATAAAAATTAGTTTGTTACATGACTGCTCATGTCAAGTCATCCAGGCAGGAGTAACCTGGGTGACTAAACTTCCACCAGGTAAAGCTTAGGGGTCAGTTCTGTCTCAGAAGGAAATCAAAACAAGAGGAAAGACCATTTATGAAACATGCAGAGTGTCCACACTTTGGGAATTACTTGATCTCCACAAGGGTGGTCTGGTTTGTGAGCTGCTGTGTCACCCTCCAAGCTGATTCCTACTGTACTTCATAGGAGTCTTCTCCTTGACAGTAAAGCGCACTAAAGGAGGTCCTAAATTATTTACTGTGGGCTACATACTGCACATAATGCAGATCAGAAATCATCTGTGTTATGCTGCATTTCTGATGGTGGGAGTATGTTGTGCTCATGGAAAGAGACGTACTTGCTAAGATGCTAAGACTTTTACTGGGGACTGATGGAGCTGCACATTCCTCAGGGGGATGTGAATGTCTCTTTGACGCTTTGCTTGTTCGTGGAAATTGTGATTCAGCTTTAGATCCCGCAGGTGCTCTTTGTGCTATGCCTTGTGAAAAGGGACACAAGTGTTCCAAGGTGAAGGCTGTACATTATCTTTGAGGGTGTACCAGGCAGAAGGTTTTATATGTGAATTGTTACCTGTTATTGCTCATAGTCAAGGAGATGCAAAGGTGAGGGGCAGCTGCCTGACACAGAAGTGGAGTTCAGGAGAGAACATGGGGAGCACAGAAGGAAAGAGAGGAGGTTGCAGAGACGATCCAGATTTTCAGAAGCGAGGTAACCTTCACAGTGAATGTCACATATTTTCATAGAATCATGGAGTAGTTTGGGTGGGAAGGGACCTTTCAAGGCCATCTAGTCCAACCCCCTGCCATGAGCAGGGACATCTTCAACTTGAGCAGGTTGCTCAGAGCCCCGTCCAACCTGACCTGGGATGTTTCCAGGGATAGGGCATCCACCACCTCTCTGGGCAACCTGGGACAGGGCTTCACCACCCTCATGGTGAAAAATTTCTTCCTCATATCTAGTCTAAATCTGCCCTCTTTTAGTTTAAAGCCACTCCCCCTTATCCTATCGCAACAGAACCTACTAAAAAGTCTGTCCCCATCTTTCTCCTCAGCCCCTCTCAGCCCTGGCAGCTGCAGGAAGGTCTCCCCGGAGCCTTCTCTGCTCCAGGCTGAGCCCCCCCAGCTCTCCCAGCCTGTCCTCCCAGCAGAGCTGTTCCAGCCCTCGGAGCGTTGCTGGGGCCTCCTCTGGCCCCGCTCCAGCAGCTCCGTGTCTCTCCTGTGCCGAGGGCTCCAGAGCTGGACGCAGCACTGCAGGGGGGTCTCCCCAGAGCGGGGCAGAGGGGGAGAATCCCCTCCCTCGCCCTGCTGGCCACGCGGCTTTGGGGGCAGCCCAGGACACGGTTGGCTTCTGGGCTGCGAGTGCACATTGCCGGCTCCTGTCCAGCTTTTCACCCACCAGGACCCCCAAGTCCTTCTCCATGGGGCTGCTCTCCAACCCTTCACCCCCAGCCTGTGCTGATACCGGGGGTTGCCCCGACCCAGGAAGGCATTTTATTAGCAATTGGACAAGAAGATTTTGCCCTTCCTCCTGAAGCGCTGGGCAAGGATTCATGCCTGGCCCTCTCTCAAGCACTGTGCAGAGGAGTAGGCAGCTGCTTCATTCTCTTTGTTTAAGAAAACCGTCACCATGGTGTTTTGTTTTGTGTACAGTTAATGAAAATCAAGATAAAGGCTAATGAGCCACTTATAAGCAAAGGTATAAGCTCATTTCCAAAATCTAACTAGGGATTCAATCAAGGAGATTTACAGCATCCATTTGAAAAATTATTTACATTTCCTCTGGTGACTTGCTATTAATGTATCATAAATCAATAAACCATTAATTCCAAACTGTTCCAAGACTGTATGAACTATAAAAAGTCATAGCAGGCAGTTCACAAACAGGTGCTGGGGCCAAACATGTGGCCAATGGCAACTGCAGCTTTCCAGACATCCAGAAACTGCATAAGCGTTGGCCATTTCCAAAACCAAGCAGCAGGAGTGGCAGGTCTTCTAGTGACTAGGGTGTGGCTGTGCACACAGTTACGAGACTGTGTTTGGGGAGCGTCCACGTGTGTCCTTCATCCTTCTCCTTCCCTCCCACCGTCCCTTCATCCCCTGTCCTCCTCACCTTTTCAATGCACAGCCCTGTTTGTAAAGGCCCGACACAATCCCTTACAGCTAATGGACAGACTCCCATTAACTCCCAGTATGCTCTGGAGTAGACCCTAAAGGCACAATCTCTCCCTCAACGTTGCTGTACGAAAAGGTCATTCCCGTAACACTAATAACGTACCAATACCCATTCACTTTGAATCAGAGACATTTTCCATTGTTATTCTTGGATACTTGAAGTATGTCCCACGTGCCTGGTGGGTGGGTGGGGAGTGAAAGCCATCATACCAAGGAGATGTTGCCTTCCTTTGCTTCTTCTGATGTTCAGTGACTCTTGTGTGCCCACCAACCTCACAGCACTGGTGGTGGATTCCACACATGCACAACTTGAGTGCACCATGCAAAAGACTTCAGACGTCCAGGCATTAAACACACCCTGGTTCTTCCAGGGAAATAATTTTTATACAATGTCCAAGCACTGAGCACACCACTTGCAGCATCGTGAGGGTCAGGTGGAGGTAATGGTTGTGGTGGGAGGTCAAGGGGGGTTGTGTGTCATTAGGAAAAGTGACTGAAGTGCCAGCTCTGGTATTGTGGTTCTCCAGTTTAGTGAAACCACTTTTCAACAGAAAAAGCTGAGGCAGTTTTCATAGCCATTCCCCAGTCCGCATGCCCTTATTTCAGCATGACACAAAAGTAGATGTCGACTTGCATTGGAGCTAGGGAGGTTTGACTCAATTGCCAAGGTGTCCCTGGTCCTTGAAATCCTCTGGGATATTTTATTACATGAAATCTCTACATATGCCTCCTCTGTAGTCACCACCGATCTGCTGAGTGCTTCCCGTGAACAAGAAGCTGCCTCCACAGCAGGGTGGTATCAAACGCAAAGCTTCGAGAACCACGCACGGAGAGTGACGTTGTGTCTATGGACAAGCAGAAGCAGCTGCGATGGGGAGAAGGACTGCTGTTGTGTTAGAGAGCGCGGTAGCCAGGCAGCTAGCAGCAAAACTGCCATGGCCATTCCTTTAAAATGAACTAAAACTTGACAGCCTACTACCCGACAAACCTTCTAGGAACACAGTTTCTCATTAGCACAGGCTGAGGGCTCCTGTCTCCAGCAATGCTGAACATAATGGTGGTGAAGTTAAGACTTAGGTTAAAGCTTGAAATGTAAGGTTTTATCTCTTTTCCAGTCCTGCTTCCTATTTTCCCTTCTTGCTGTTGCTTGTTTAACTGCCCTGTTGACACTTCAGAGTGCAGTGGATGAGGGCAGGCAGGGATGGCAGGGGAGATTTTAAATTATCTGTGCAGATGGGCAACAGAGCCCTAGAAAGGCCAAAATTCCCATATAAGAAAATATGGGTTTGCAGGAATTTGACCTGGATCTGATAGTAGAAAATGATCCCAAAATAAAAGCAAAGAAATGCCAGCTTTAATGTTTGCAAATGTTGTTTTTTCCCCACTGTGTGACTACAGCTGTGAGCAGACGGGCTGCTCCATGCTGCAGAGAGCCGGGGCTGAGCTGAGCAGACACTGCCCGTGGCACGAAGGTGATGTGGCTTTCTGCCTCCAGGATCAGAAGATCTTCCAGAATCAGAACCTTGCCACACCAGGTTTATATGAAGAGATGTAATGTGACAAAAACATGAAAATATGAAGTTTTTGGACTTGAGGTGGCTCATAAAGATTGGAGAATGGCAATGGCAGCAACAGTAAACTAAATCTATGCATGAGTACCGATTTACTTTACCCTTATATATCTCCCTTCTGAGCGTTGTTGCAGCTTCTTTGGTGAGTCCAGAGTGTAAAGCAAATTTGACACCCCAGGAACAGCTAGTTAAAAGAATATGGCTTTATACAGGGCGGTTAGCTTGGTGATTTGCTGAATTGTTGTTATGATTATTTGGAAAATCTGATAATGACTTAGTTTAAAATGCATCAAACGTTCTTGGAGCTCGCTAACTGATTGTTGCGAAAATAATCATTATGGTGCATTATGCTGAAGTGTTTGTTTTATACTAATTGTTCTGACCTTCTTCATCTGTATTTGATGAGATTTCTATGCATAATTAAAAGGCCCTCCAGGAAAAAAAAAATTAGTCAGCAAACTAATCTATGGACAAGTAAATGCAGATCATTCCTATAACCTTAATTAATTTAAAATTCAGTCTTCCTTTTTCTTTAAGATTTTTCCTTCATCAATGCTTAGTATGAGCTAATTATCAGCCACTTTAGCCTGTTATTAAATGCATGCAGACTTTTCCCCCCCATTCTGAAGCCTAAGTTTTTAATTTCCTTATATTTTAAGGCAGCCAGATGTTTCCTTAAGAAACACAGAGCATTGCACAGAGGTTGTGTCCTCCATGCTGTATCCTGCACACCTTCTGGAGGCCACCAGGTAGACGCAGGGTGCCTATGGACATCCCTTTTATTTCTGGGGCACGGGAATGAGCTTAGAGGAAAATATTTTGTTTAGCCTCTATAAAAATAACAGTGCTGCTTATATTGAGAGAAAACTTAATTTTAAATAAGCTAATGATCTCATGCCTTCAAGGTGGAAGTTCCAATTTGGCAGGTCCTCACTTAAGAGATTTGGGTTCCCGTTCTCCAGGAAAAGCCACTTGCATGATGGCTAACATGTTACGCCTTTGGAAGAAAAAAAAATGCTCTTTTGTGTGAGTTTTCCTGTGTCTCTGAAGGGTGTTTGCTGACTGAAGATGCTCAGTTCCCTCTCAGCAAGGCTCGCTGGGCCACCAGGTAGGCATGACATGAGGCAGGGATGTCCCTTGCAACTCCTGTGGAGGGGTCAAAGCAGCTAAGGGAAAGATGAAACTCATGCAGATCAGAGGCGAATGGGAGGGCGAGAGGAAATCTTTCCAGGGGAAAGATGTGGATACTCACGGGAGCAAGGCTTGAGGCTCCTTACATCACAAAACCCTCTGGGAAACTGCTTTGCCTTCATCTGCATCACCCTTAATTTCTGGAGATCATTTCACCGGCTTATTGGTAGTTGGACTGGATCCTGATTGTTATTTCTTTTAACTTCACTTCAAAGAATATAGATTTGAAGTGATGATTTCACCACCACTAATGTGGATATTGTTCCTTACAATATAGAGAGGAGTTTGGGGTCTTTTTTTCTTTTTTGCCTTTTCCTTACCGACTTTAACCAGGAAGCCAACACAAACACAGTGTCCTGAAACTCTGAAAGCTCTGGACTTTATTGAGAATTACAGTCTGCGCTTTCAATTACGCAAACTACCACTGTAGTGGTAGTTTCTGTACTTTCAATTAAGCAAACTACCACCGAAGTGAACAGTAATTTAGCTAATTTGAAGTCTTAAAACATGGCTATTTGCTGGCATCAAATCTACATGGATAGATGCTTCTATCCTGAAGTAATCTAGCTATTTCGGTTGTGCCATTGTGTCTAAGAAGTGGTTAAAAACCCAACTGATGAGTTGCCCCGTGTTAACCAGCAGATACTTACACCAGCTTTTTGGCAGCGTCAGCAAAGGGGACTCCTGTAGACAGAAATCACATGTTGTTATGGGGAAAAAGAAACAGCTAAAATTGACATCAATATACTACGTTGGTTCCTTCCTTTCTCTTATGCTCAGATATTGCAGTGTCTTTGGCTTAAGTAGTGTTTTATCTTCTCGCTGTCAAGTCTCTGTAGTGTTGTAGATACAATGAAGAAGAAAAGGTGCAAGAAATCTCTGGTACACTGTCATTAGTGGTTAGGGAATCAAAAAGTTGGTTCAAGATGGAGATCTAAGTAAGGGTTGAATCTTGGTAGGACTGTGAGTTTGCTGAGGAGCTTGTAGAGCTCAGCCCTAAATAGCTGTACATATATCCCTGAATGAAAGCTAAGTGCTGAGCCCCTGTTTAAATAATAAATGCTGTGTGTGACAGATTTCATCACAGTAACTGGAAATACATGTAAGCGCACGCTTTTCTAAATAAGACCAGGATGTTTTCCAAGGTGTTATAAATGCATATGACATCTACTATGTTCACTAAAGAGAATTAAAGGAGATAAAACTTAAAAAAGACAGGAACCAAAGCTGAGAGCTGAGTGCTCAAGAGTCAAGTGTCCAACCAGTGTCCATGTGCTTGCGTAACAAGATTTGCATCTCTTTAGTGTTCTTTCCTGCTACAACCTTGACATTTTAAATTGGTCAATAGATGTAAAATTGCATCGATTCATTAATTTTTAAAAGCAAACTTTGAAAAGCAACCGAGATGCCTTTTAAAGAAAGACACACAGTTAGAAAGGTTAATTGTTGTTTCAAGTCGCTTGGTAAAATCAATATGACTTGCAGCTCTAATGCTTTCTGTGCTGGGTTTTTGTGGAGAAGCAGCTAACGGTTATAACTCTCCCTGCTGGAGCCCAGGAGTTTTGTACCTCATCAAAACAAAGCAGTGGCTGTCTAGAGACTCAGGGCTCAGTCTTTGAGTAGGATAGCTGGTTCGCATTCCTTGTAAATAATGGAAAATAAAGGAAATGCTTTTTTTGCAAAGGACAGATAGGATACTAGGAGTCTTTGATTATATGTGTGCATGTGTACCACCCAGGAGCTGTTTTAAAATCCATTGGTGAAGGTTACAGAGACAGTCCGTCAGGAAGCGAGGGGCAGAATTAAGGGTTTTTATCTGTTCCCCTTAAGGGACGTGCATTAGGGTACAGCTTTTAAGGACACAGTCCCTTTTTCCTCTGCTGAGGACCCTTCGAAGGGTACAGAAGTGGCAGTACTCGCTCAGCTTCTATGCTCTGGCTTACATTATGCTGTTTGCACATGGCTTCAATGTTCATCTGCTGGACGGAATTCAAACCTGGCTCTGGGTGGGAAATGGGTCACAACTTCTTGGAGGTGGAAGAGCTTGAGCACTTGCTGCAGGATCGAAGCACTTCATAGATGTGTTTTTTGAATAAACTCTGAGGTGAGAAAAAAATTTTTTTTTCTCTCCTTTGCACATTAGAAAAATGGAGACTCAAAGAGATCAAGTGAAAAGCATCCCCTAATTTTGGGTGCTGTGTTTTGGATGCCATGGCCCTGGTTTGGTAGAGAGTTTAGTGCCCATGCTCAGAACACAGCTCCCGCTGGTCCCTTTCCCCAGCCCCTGGCTTGCCCTGGCCACCACCGGCATGATCCTGCCACGCTCTTAGTGTCATCTACAGCCTGACTCGCAGGAGCATCAATGTGATACCAGCTTTGAGATTAATAGATTTAAATGATAAAACACAACATGAGTTTTGTTAAGAATGCAAGTGCATAACTCTGAAAAGATGAAGCTATATAAAATTAATGTCAGCAAGACAGGAAGCAGAGCTTTTGAGACACTTCTGGTACTTCCAGCAAGCAGAAGTTCAAAGCACCCTCATCGGGGCTGTTTTTTTGTCACCGTGCAGCTGTCCTTTGAGTGTCCTGATCCCCGAGCTTGTCAGACAAATTATTCCTCTCTGAGCATCACTTTAACCATGCATCTAAGCTGGTCCTGCCCCTCCCTCCCCACACTGATCTTATGTAGATGGAACGATACAAAAGCAAAAGCTCCGTTTGTCTGAGACAATCCAACGGATCGGAATTATTTAACATCCTTGCGTTCTTGCTCTGTACTGAGCGCATGTAGCACGTTCAGTAAATTTTTATATACATGTGTCTCTGCGTATGCACAAGGATACACTGATGAAGCCTCGTGAATGCCAGACTGAATTCAAATCGTTGCTAATGCCCAATGAAACCTTACATATTAGTTTTGATTAGATACTGCTGATTAGATGTAGTTCTAGTGTACCTAGCTTTATCCCTTTTTCCTTGGGATTTAGCAGTAATTTGTATTTTAATAGCCCAATATGGTCCTTTTTTACAGCTCTATAAGCCTATCCTCAAATTTTATCTCTCCCCCTTTCATGGTAAGAAAAATTCCGCAGAATTTTCATAATTCAGGCATTACTCTGGATTGTTACTCATTGTCCAGTATCTAAGCTTCCCACAGGCATGCTCTTGGTGAAGATGGAGCCTTCAGAGTAATAGCCAGTGTTATCTGTATGAGCAAATGGGTCGATGCAGTGACACAGAGAGATATGAATTAAAACTGGTGATTAACCCGGTGTCTGGTGCTTTACATGGCAGCAAGCCTGCAGCTCCTGGCTGCCAATGAAGAGCAAAAAGCACAGTCTCATGATCGCAGAGCTCCTTCAACTACAGACAGTGCTCACTAAGTGCGCTTTGGGTGCCACTGGCCCTATGCGCAGACTTGAAATGGGTTAGGGGTTAGATCTGATCTGAGCTTGGATGGAGGGAACCTTTTGTGGTGAAGATTCAATTCAAAAGCGAGACATAACACGACAGAAAGCTTTTCCTGGGAGACAATGCCAGAGGAAGCCAGGGGAACCAAGCGAGCTCTTACCCAAAACCATCACAGCTGGGTTTAGCGATGGACCTTCGTCCAGGGGCAAGAAGCGCTTCCCAGACCTGGGAGAACACGTACCCCATGGCTCTCATGTCTCCAGGACTGTGTCACCCCTGCCACCAAGCCACCTGTGTGCTTAGTAGATGGAAAATAAATACTGGTCTTCATAATGCCAGCTGAGGACCCATATAAATGGACGCTTGCTAGTGCTGCTGTACGCTAGTGCAGTCCTCATCTTTTGTGCAGATGGTCACCCAGTTGTCACAGAGGGAGGCTGTGTTGCTTCCTGAGCTTTACTTTAACTTCCCCAGTTTTGGTCAGCTCCCATTGCTGTGTGCTGGGACGGACGAATTTGTGGTGTCTGACACCACCAGTGCTCGGACAGAGCCAAGGGAGACTGCAGGCCTGGATCCTTCCCAGGGCTCTATGGGGTTAGGAGGAGTTTGAACGGGATGTCCGTGCTTTACATGTTCCTGCCTCCAAGCAGATACCCCGGCTTCCTCACGCCCCAGACCTTCCCTCCTCAGCTGTGTCTTTGCTCTTGTTTCCTGGATGACATTATCTTCCATGACACAAAAACGTTATTTCTTAACTTTTATTTATTAACTTAACTTTTTATTTATTATCATTACCGTGTTGGGGGACAAAACCCAAACAAACTCCTGTGACATTTTACAAATTTCAGTTCAGTGACTGTGGTCAAAGAGATGAAAAAGATATTTTTACAAAATAGGAGAAACAATGGAGTGGTGTCCCTACTGATTAGGATGGAGTACATGCTGTTTCTCTCTGTGATCGTTTCAATGTTTGTTTCCACATTGGTTCCAATTTTTTGGTTTAGTCCTCTATAAATAAAGCGTGACTTTGGGAGAAACAGTAATGCAAAAGAAACCAACCCAAACAACACCAACAACAAGCTTTAGAGAAAGGCAGAGGGCTCCAAGGGCCTAGGGAAACAGGGAAACAGCCTGAAAATCAAAGGCTATATTTTATCTGTCCTATTTCCACAGCAGAAGTCAATGAATTTTAAGTGTGTGGATTGATGGCCAAAAGCCATGGTGTCTATCTCAGCAATGGAGAAGCTACGTGCTCGGAGAGAGACTTTGTTTAGTTGGCGAGTGGGAGTTTTGTACCTATGGGCAATAATTAATCATCTCCTGGTTTAATTTGGTTCCTCGGTCAAATTCTATAGGAGCTTGAATGGAGCTTGCCCACCTTCCTTGAACTTCACAAATTTAGGATTTCTGTGTGAGGATTTCTGTGGTGCAGTCTTTTCTCAGGTTCTGCTGGAGAAGGAGAGGCTGAAATGAATAGCTGCAAAAGTCTGTTTCAGTTTCACTATTTTGTGTCGTTGCTCACTGAGATGCAGGGCAGAGTTTCCATATAGGCAAGCTTCCAGATGCAGGGAGCAGAGACTACTTCATCTTAATAGAAACCAGTTTCTGCAAAGCTGCTCTGAAGCAAAGCCGTAGCTTAGAAGAGTAGTTCTTAATACAGGTTGCCCATGCTCATCGGCCTCGGCCTCCTGCAACGCCCAGAGATTTCTACTGCACACACGTTAACGGATTTAGCTAGAAGATGTCTTTTAGAGAACTTTGAACTGTGAATTAGAGGAGATTTAAGTGGGATGAGGAAGAGACTTGTAGCCAAAAAGTTTCAAACCTGCAAGAGTCTTCAGATCGAAGGTAAATGCTGTGTCTATTTGATCATGGGTAACAGAAGTATATGCCATCTGCTGTCATTTTTGAGAGAGGGCTCGTTTTGGTACTTAACTCCAGGAGAGATGGTTTTATGTTACATTTTCCAGTGTTTTCTTGTGTTCAGGCTTTTAGCTCCTATTAGCTTAGTAGGAAGACAAAGAGAAGTAATACATCCACCAGAGCAAACAGACACTCGCAGTTTCAAACCCCAGTTCCAATGGGGGTGAAGTGAGCAGCTCCCAGACCTTTTCCTACACCAGTGTCAGGGAGAAGCATGGGCTGGCTGCTCCCTAAAGGCTGGGGACCCAAGAACATTATGGCAGGCAGGGTGGGGAGCTCAGCAGCCATCCCACCATGGTAGAGTGGTGACAGCGACAGCTCCTATTGACAGTTTGGTGATCATCAGGCAAAGACAGGGCAATGAATGAGGTTTAACCAAGAGTTCAAACCATCAGACAAGTTTGTGGTGATGGGGCAGGTCCAAGGCCAAGCTGGGAAGTCAGCCTGCAGGCCAGGGTCTGGAGCACCATGGTCCATGGCTGGGCATGGGCATAGCTATGGCAGTAGCTGATCAGGGACCGTTAAAGCATATTAGTGCTCCCAGGGCCCTTACAACAATGAAATGCATCATGGATCCAAACTACCATTGCCATGTGATCTGGATATCATCCTTTTGTCACGTTCTCCTTTAAAATAGCAGCAGGGCGGATCCTTTGGGCTTTCCTTATTTCTCTCCTTTGGGTTTGCCATATATTTTCGCCTGGACTACTCTCATGCCTTGGATAATGCAGTGTGCTCTCACTGCCAGAATAGATCTGCTCTGTTGCTAGTTGTGCTCTCCCTGGGCTGCCTTCCTGCTGATGTTCTGCCCCTCCCTCTAGGTCCCCAGCTTTCCTCCTCTCTTTGCTTGTCCTTCTGGTTCACACGTCTCCAACACGCTGTATTTTCTTTTCTCTCTCTTTTCACTTCTGCTCTCATGCAGCCTCACTGTTGACTTTCAGCACACTCCTGCCTTCCCCCTTTGCCTTTCAAGCATAAACAGAAAGGTCGGGTTTGCTGTAGGCAGGTCAGGTGGGCTTCTCTGAAGCTAAAATGGCTAAAATTGGACACAGTGTCTTACTGCTGCCTCAGACTGACGTTGGTACAAATGCACCCATAAGTAATTCAAAGTAATCCAAGACAAGATGCTGACTTTGATAAGTCCCAGGTCAGGGCGGGCCTCGAAAACCCTTTTTCATTTGGTACTGCTGTGTATAGCGGGGTGAATTATTCACATCACGGCAAAACTCAGCTGAGCTGCAGTCCTGCATGAGTTCAGGTTTGGGTGGGGGTGAGAACAGAGAGGAATTTTAAAAGTTGCTCTAGGCAATGTCACTGTGGAGTAAATGTAGCTGAAAGTGGAGCAGAAAACAAGATGGGACTTTATCACTGCACACGTCTGGTATCATTTTTTTCTCCTGGCATTCCCAGCCTGCGCATCGTGCATGCTTGCTTACAGCTCATTAAAGAAGCACCTGAACACTCTCCCTGTCCAAATCCTCATATGTACCAATCCAAAATGCACAGCTGCAAGAGAGCTATTTGTTTCCCTCCATAATTCTAGTAAGTTTTAATAAGCAACTCGAAATTGGGTTCCTAATGCAATTCTCTGAATTTAAGCAATCTTAATCATGTTCAGGAAAGAAAAGTCACTAATCTGTGGTGTGACGACAGCATTTCATCAGTTTGTATCAATTCATTCCCAGTATTTCCACTATAATTACACATTTAAAAAAAAATGAAACATACTATATATGCACATACCTGTAAGCTACCTCATTCCTCTTTAAAACAAAGGGAGATATATATATATTCACCAGACTGACTGACATGTCTCCAAGTTTGAGAATATGCTGAGCTTATGACTTTCTGCTGTTATATTCCTTTGGGAAACAGGTCAGAGAGAAGTGTGAATTCATCAGATGCCTCTGAGGCTTGGAAATGTGTAACCTTGTTTTCTAAGGCATATGTTGCTGAAAGAAGAACAAAGGAACAGGTGGGAAAATGTAATATTTCACTCCCAGATATATATTTGTTCAGAAAATAGTGATTTCACTAGTGGCATCATGTTATCAAACAGCACTGGTCAATGTGGTTTCATTGCTAAATGTTTGTTTAAAAAGTAATTTTTCCCCACAAATATTCTACGTGGCATCAAATCTGGAAGTTTGTGAGGCAGGCACAAAAGGATTTTTGGAAAAAAAAAAATCCAAAAGAAATTGTTTTTTTCCACAAAAAGTCTGACTCCAAAGCAATTCTGTCCTGGCTAATTCATGAACACCTCAGTTAAATTGGTCTGCGAAGTAATAGGAGCCGAAGCATTTTTATTTTCTGTCATTTTTGTGTAATTGAAGTATGAGTGGTTGTGCTACCCTGGGAATGAAGAATCTGTCTTTTTTACTGTGCTATTAATCTTCTTGCAATTATACGTCTAGAGACAGCAGAGAACAGAATCACTGAGTCTGACTAGCTGAAATGGTAGTATTGTGGACTCTATTTTGGTGAAGAGAATTTCCAGCTATATATCTGGGCTTGTACAGTACTGGAAAAAAGCTTTTTGGTAGACTTCAGTAAATAATTTTCCAAAAGCACTTAAACATCAGATTTTGATGATATGTAGGTGTCAATGTCTTTTATATACCTGCATCAGAGATAAATGGCTTTTTTTTTGTTTGTCAAAGAGGTGAATAAGCCATTCCACTTTGCCTACAGTCACGTGGAGGAAACTTAGTGACATTTGGTCATGAGAGGTGGGTAATACTGTCCAGAAGGCAAAGTCCTTTGAAAGCAGAGAAGCAAACTTTTCAAATTCTGGGTACATCCTCTTCTTTTAATCTTGTGCATACCCTCTGTGGGGCTGAGGAGGGAGATGTGAACAGATCTAGCTCTCCAAAAGGCTCCTGGCAGTACCCGTCTCTGGAGGGAGAGGTCAAGACTGCTCTGCTGCAGAGTCCCCGAATAGCAGCATTACCCTCGTGCACAGGGAGACGTGTCTGAGAAGATTTGGGAGGGGCTGAAGATTGAAGGGCTGTCACTCTTCACATGTCTTTACTCTTCCATGACTCCAGATGTTTGTAAGTGAAGAAGTAACAGAAACTAATCAGTTTCTTATGGAAATCAGGTCTATTAATCTGCAGCCCAGCAGACAGAGCAGCATGAGAGTGGAAAACCCAGACCACTGTGTCCAAAGGGCAACGGAGCTGGGGAGGGGTCTGGAGCACAAGTCTGATGAGGAGCGGCTGAGGGAACTGGGGGTGTTCAGTCTGGAGAAGAGGAGGCTGAGGGGAGCCCTCATCGCTCTCTACAACTACCTGAAAGGGGGTTGTGGTGAGGTGGAGGTTGGTCTCTTCTCCCAAGTAAAAAGTGATAGGAGAAGAGAAAATGGCCTCAAATTGAGCCAGGGAGGTTTAGATTGGATATTAGGAAAAAAATCTTCACTGAAAGGGTTGTCAGGCATTGGAACAGGCTGCCCAGGGAAATGGTTGAGTCACCATCTCTGGAGGTATTTAAGGGACATGTAGATGTGGTGCTTAGGGACGCAGTTTAGTGGTGGACTTGGCAGTGCTGGGTTAACGGTTGGACTTGATGATCTCAAAGACCTTTTCCAACCTAAATGATTCTGTGATTATGTGATTCTGATACCAGATATTGCACATCACCTGTGCACAACGCTGCATGCAAAGCAGCCGTACCTTGCAGGCAGGACCATCCCCCCTGCTCCCTCTGTTCCTGAATGTGCTGAGGGAGCTGTAGGAAGTGGGCTTTGGTCTTCCGGAGTTGGGTGTAGCTGGGGGAGAGCATGCTAGTATCGCCACCAGATCGGGGCCGCAAAGCCGTGCTCTGCAGGAGTTCTGTCACCGGGGAGGTGTCAACGTGTGGTCACTGGGGGCTTTTGGCGGAATGACTTTCACTGGTTAATACACAGTAATGGGCTAGTGTAAAGTTGGTTTTGGCTCCCTGACGTGATGCTACACTGGGATCTGTTTACACCTCCATGAGCATTTAAATGAACCTTAAAGTGACTGAAACTGCATAAACCCATAATTTATACCTCTTTTATGGTCCCTTCATGCTGCCAAAGCTATGTAAAGTGACTTTGACATAGCTGACTGCTAAGAAGCCTGATTGAGTTGTTGAGACTAAATGGATCAGCACACGTCAGCTGAGCCTCAGGAGCTGCTCACGGGTGTGCCTTTCAGCACGGGGTAATTTTACTTGTTTAAACCCACTTTGCTGCAGCCTGAGTAATGTTGAAATAGTCTGTTTGTTGCTGCCTAGATGTGCACCCATATGGACAGCTATTCTGGCTCCGCTGACATATGACATCATGTCGAACCCGACCCTGTGGCTGAGCTCCAAGAACAGTAGTGCCACATCCAAGTTGGCTATCATGGCGAGGTTAATATCTGGGGGGGGCCTTTTCCTTCTCTGTGCCATTCAATCATCAGTTGTTTATGTTCGTAGCCACATGCACTGAAAAATAGTTTATGGCAGTGCTGTAAGAAGGAAACGTGGAGAAAGGCCATCACAATAAACACCCTTCAACACCCATTACCATGAAGAGCACTAAAGCCTAAGTGACAGCCTAAAAAGAAAGAAGTGTCATCTTTGATTCATGCCACTGTTGAATTAAGCAATATAATCACTGACAAATCAATCATTACCAGCCATAAACAACCGGTTGGTTAGTCGGCCTTCCTAAGGCAAAGCGGTGGACCATTAACGTGTTACACATTGGTCTGTTAACAGCAACAGGAATCAGCTCAACACTGTCAGGAGAATTACCGATAATAAAGACCAATTTCTAACATTATGAGATGTAAAGCAGAATCAGAATCAATCAGAATAAATCAAGAGTAATTCTTCCGAGCACAAAGAAATCACTATATTGTAAATATTGGTTTGGGAAATAGGAGATTCTGGTGGAACATTTTAAACTGCTCAAACAGTACTTTTTAGGGGAAGATCCTGAAGTAAGCTGAAATGTCAGCACTTTAAAATTACCATTTTATTGGAAAGGGCACAGACCTTTCTTGAAGGGCTAAATGATAGGTTTTAGTAGGACTGACAACTTTCTTAAAGAAACAGGAAAGTTCAGGGCCATTTTTCGTTCACTTGATTCAGTTCCATTAAGAGCAATTTTAAATTAAAAAACCTACCTCTACTGCAGTTTTTTTGGAGATCAACCTTTTTGAATCAGCGTAGCATTATCTAGAACAAAATAGATGATTTTTATTAAAGCAAGAGGGAACCTACTTGTGGAAAAGCTGAAGCTCTCCAGCAATGACTCTCATTGTGATTGCTGAGCTTCTAGGCTGCAGATAACTACACCCCCACAAGATGGGCCTTGGACAAGCCAAAGACAATGCCAGGATTTTACCTTGTTCCTTGTAAACGGTTTTAATTTCTTGATGGATGTGCTTGTGTTCTTGCTTCTTTCTCATATTTTGCAGCATCTCAGCATGCCTGTTATGGCTGTCTTTCTGGTTTTTTGTGGGTTTTTTATTCGTTATTTCTAACACCTCTTCACTTATTCTGCATAGAAAGAGGCAGTAAAAACACTCATTAAAAGCAAACGAACAACAGAACAACATGTATGTCCTCACTCTTCCTCCTACATCTGCTATAATTCTACCCCATCGCATTTCCACCCCCCCTCTGTCTCTCATAAATCTACAGGAATCAAGAAATGTGTCACACTGCCCATACTTTTGAAATACAGTTCTCAATTAAAAAAAAAAAATCCATAAATGCCAACAAACCTGAGATGATTACAGCTAACAGTATGTGATTCAGAGAGAGCCTTTGGCAATTCCAGTAGACAGATCCTCTTCATTTAGCCTCTTGCCTCAGCTTTACCGAATTAGAGGAGCACAGGAATTAACACAGGGTACTCAACCATGGGAGTGACCCACGTGTCATGAGACCATGGCCAAGTTAACTGTAGCTACGAGAGAAAGATCAAAAGGGCAAATTCCAATTGCATCTGGAAGGGAGCTGGAAAGCCACTGCAGACCTGGAGAGCGTGCACACTATTTACCCTTCAAGAATACTGAAGATAATCTGTATTATCTACACACGTGCACTTTGAACTCTTGGGAGTCAACTCTTGGGTCAAACACTTGGGAGTATTGGATCCCATGGAAGCTTCAAGTGCAAAGACTTGTGAGAAATCATTGAAAAAGGGATCAGCTCCCTGATCTTTTCCTGTTCCTAGTTCCCAGCCAGAGGGCTGGTAAAGCATTACTTAGGACAAAAACTGTCCACAAGAGGAGAGTGAATGCAGGAAGACGGCAAAGCAGAAATGCTATCAAACAGCCGTGTTAACAGCGTGCAACACAAGCAGCCATCCATGCCAACTAGTCAAGACTGCAGAGAGGACTCTGCAGTGACAGCTCATCCAAAATGTGACCCACTGCTTGGACAGTTTCTTAATACAACTCCAGAGTTTAGGAGTTGCTTTTATTAAAGGCCCCTGTCTTTAGGGGACAGTGAAAAGTCATCCAGGACAGTGATGATGAGGCATAATCTGTGCTGGTTGGGTGATAGGCTGCTGCTTTGGATTAACATTGAAGCAACAGTATATCCAGGACTCCAGAAAAGATCAAGAAAGACAACGAGGGTCTAAAAGAAGGAACCCTTCAATTGTGGAAAGACTATTTCTGGAGAATAGGGTTTCAATTTGCAAGATAATTCTGGAATGTTACCAGAGTTTGCTTTGCTTTAGTTATTTGTATTATTTACCTTTTTATAACATAATCTTCTCAGGTCATCCTTGCCTTCACCTCTGTATGTACAGAGCCCAGCACAATGCAATTGTGACTTAGGTCTAGCAACACTAACCTGTTAGAAATTATGCATAGGCCTTTTTAAAATCTAAAACCGTACCTCTCCGAGATATGAAATCTGTCATATCTATACTCTTTTTTTCTACCAGAACTATATGAATATATCTTTCTTGAATCACTTTATTTACTCCAATCAAATGATTTTTGTATGAGGGAGGTTGTGAGCAGAGTAGTCTTGGAAACTAGATGCAAGATTATTTTTGTATTTTGGGATAAACACTAGCAGGTTTGTCCTGCCCTGATGCAAATGCAAAACGCATCACATTAATGACGACTCCAGATCAGAGCCCTGCACAGCAATTATGTTTTATACATGAGATCTCTGCTCCTCCAAGGCACATCAAAGGTTCATCACTGACCACTGATAAACACATTCATCCTCATTTGAAAGCTTTGTTGTAAGCTGTGTTCTTTTCTTGTCTTTCCTAATGGTCTCTTAGCAAACACCCCTCCCCTGGGAGATGCTGCAGTCCAAAGCCGGGTTTCAGCTGAGTCATCAGCTCTCTCAAGGTTTTCTTGCAGCGTTTACAGGATTTAAGGTGCAGTGCTTTCCTGTACTTCTGAGAATTTTCACATTCTTTATCATGTGCTTTTCTTTCAGCCTAGAAAAATGAGTGATTCGCCGAGCTCTGGGCCTGGATCACGGTATTGCACCGAACTGCGAGCATGGCCAGCAGTTTGCTGGGAGCTGGGTTGTAACTAAAGCACCTCCATGATGGTCAAAGCCAGCTGGAGGGGTCCAGCTTGCAGACTCCTCTGCAAAGCAGGGAGCTCCAGCAGAAATGTTTTGGAGAGGAGAGGGGAAGAAGTTGAAGTAAGTGCCACCCTGTTGTCTCCTCTCATTGATTTGGGTCTTTCTGGAACACGTTAACTTGTCTGTACTCTTGCTCTCTTCTTCCTCAGTTCCCTCTTCTGCCTGATTTAGGTGTCCACTCTGACATGAAGGAGCATGTCCTTTCTTGAACCGTCTGCTGATGGGTCAGTATTTGTGTTTTTCCCTGTTTAATAGGTTGATCCCCCACTTCTCTGGGCTGACTGAAATCTATTTGCCTGACACACAATGACAGAAGCAGGGCTGAGATGTTGTGTGAGATAAACCATATCATGTCTCATCTATCACAGTGAAACAGGGTGGGAAAAATAAAAATAATATGATTATTAAAATTCCAAGGTGAAAGGTGTGTCTGTTTTCCTGAAAAAAGTGTTGGGGCATTGTGAGGTCATAGAATTAATGGAGACTGTCTGTAGTAAATGGGTAGTTGCTTCTCATAGTAATAAAAGAATTTATGGAAGACCACAGCAGTTCAGCACATATCAGCTTAAAATACGTTCAGAGGTTGATCGTACAGCTGCCTGAGACTACTGAATTAATCAGGTGCTTTGGACTATGAAACATTGCAAAAAGAGAAGAAAAAAAAAAGAAACGAAATGAAAAGGGGAAAAAGGAAAGCGTGTCTGCTCGCTGAACTGCCTGTAACTGAAATGGTACCCAGGGACCCCTTTAACAGGAGTCAGCAAAAGGAGTGACCTTCACTACCGAAGTGCTGACTGGGCACTTTCAGAGGTCTGCTTTCCAACGTCTCAGAGAAAGAAATATCAGGCAAAAACCTGTGCTTGGAATAAACACCAATTCACAGTCTGAAAATGGACTGGTTTCGAAGGGGGATCCTGGCAGCGTCCCATTTGGGGCCTGTAAATGGCAGAAGGATTTGCGCTTTGTTGCCGACTGCCTGGCACGTTTAGTCTGTTTAGTCCTCAACCTCATAAGGGAAAAACGGGTGTAATAATTCCTCTTTTCTCCCTGCTTCTGTCATATCTATTGGGCTCGAAAGCCCTTCGGTGCGGGAATAACCTTTTTTTGCTATAAATATACCTGCACTGGGCACGTGGTGTGTGGAGACCCTGCAGAAATACCGTGCTGTTTGTCTCATGTAATCAGTAATTGATAGGTGTGTTTTCCCTTGCTTGAGCGTTCAGGTGAAGTCATTACAGAGTGACACATACAGTCCTATGTCACTGCCAGCGTTGCACAGAGCTCACTGGCGTGCAAGGAGACGACAGAGGCTCTGGCACGCAGCTTTCGGGGGTAGAACCCCTGGCAGTGCTCTCTTCATTCAGGTAGCAAGTGCACTAATTGCTCATAGCAAAACGATTTTGTTCCGGCCAGGAGTGTCCATACAGCTGGACAGGGGAAGCTGCTTCGAGAGAATTGCTGCAGAGCGACGTATGTTGCCGTAGCTGCTGCCGCCAGCATCCCTGGACCTCTTAGCCAGGACGTGGT
The DNA here is from genome assembly GCF_964289735.1 of Phaethon aethereus. NCBI lineage: Eukaryota > Metazoa > Chordata > Aves > Phaethontiformes > Phaethontidae > Phaethon > Phaethon aethereus. Next base: position 2,111,456 of record NC_138579.1, read on the forward strand.
AGCGGAAACGCCAGCCTGGCTGAAGGCAGCTGGCAAAGACAACCTTGGGGTCTCCCGGGACGTCGGCGGGGTTTGTTCGGATGTGGGTCCGCAGGTTCTTGTCGTACATTTGTTTCCCCACTTTCCGCTACACGCTCTCCACGGTGGCTTTCAAAGCCGTGCAGCAGGCACTTTGAGTACGCTACACAGCATCCTCCTTATGAAACTCTTTCGCCCTTGAAGATTGCAAGGGCTTCTCCGACTTCCCCGTTCCTGTGTACGTGAGGAGGTCGCTGTTAGTAGCAGATCCTGGACAAACAAGAAGGTACAACATTCACCTCCTCTTTGTTGCTCAGACCCGTTCATGCTCGCTGACCTACACGCGGTTTGTGTGGCGCAGGTGGGACTGCGCCTCTGCACAGTGTGTCCTGGCTCTAACCGAAACCGTCTGCAACTACATCCCTTTTCCTCAAAAGCAGGTGGGGACCTGCATCCCTCTGCAGCTCTGGGAAGGCCAAGGTATAAGTATTCATGTATCCTAATCTTTTTTAAAGCAAATAGTGTGATTCGTATCACCGGACTTGATTTCAGGCATATAGTCTAAAAGTAGTTCCCCACTACACTCAATGAGAAAAATGCTTCTGAAGAAATGAACGTCGTTCCATCTGCCTTAGGCGCGTCCCTTAGGAGGGGATGAATCACGCACAAGCACCAACTGCTCTGCAGTTGTTTCAGAGAGCAGCCCCCATCCACCCTGAGAAGCAGTTTCACCCTGGAGACTTGGCAGCTTAGGCAGCAAAAAAGTTTGGGGGAAAGTGATGGTGATGAGCACAATCCTTCCCATAGAACAGGAAGATCAAGCCCTGCTCCTCAAAGATATATTTAGGCCTCTAACTCCCGCGGCAAACAGGAGTCCTAAGGGGCTTGGCAGAAGCTGATAGAGTTACAAAAGCATCAAGATTAGACAAAGCTGTGTTTGCTTTCCTTTGATCTGTAATTCTCTCCTGGTTTTTAAGAACAAAGCGTGAGGGGCAGGAGGCCTTTCCAAGACTCATGGCCATTGTTTTACTGCCAGATGCTGCCTGCAGGCAGCAGAAACCTGGGCTCCCACTTTCAGGTGGGCTCCATGGGAACCTTTGAGGACAGGTATGGGGCAGGAGTTGAGGCAAGGACTTGTGTTCGTGGTGCCACCCGTCTAGAAGGGTGTGAGATTTGCCCTTTAGAGACAAGCAGCACTCCTTAAAAAACTCCCCATCCATAAACCAAAACTGAGTTTTAAAACTGCTTTATGCAAAAATATTAGTAAGTCGTTCAAAATTTTAGTTTTACCCATTTTATTTCTTCTACAAAAGCTAACATTTTAGAAAGAACAGAAAAATGAGAAGGGTGAAGAAAAGAAACTCACATGGGATGACGAGCACCTCTCTCAGTGTTCAGGACTTACTTATTAGATGGTGTCTTCTTTCAGTGACTCATCCCCAAGATGTACATTAAAGACAAATTGATGTGGGTATAATGATGTAGATGAATCCAGCATTTCTTGTTCCCCTTTTTCTAACCCAACTGTTTCTCAAACAGTTTTCAGTTTATAGTCTCCATCCGTGCTCAAAGAGCTTCTAGGACCAACAGTGCTATTACCATGAACACTCTTCATAAGCTGGTATAAACGCCAGGATGCAAGTCCTAACAGAAAGTGTGGATTTAATGATTTCTCTATACTAACTGTCATCTTTTATATTCCTAAATAGTTTTGTTGTTGTCGCAGCCTATACTGTTGCATCTGATGGAAGAACAGCTTGTCAATTATTTCCTACAGTCAGAGGCAATGTTAAGGGAATCAGAAACTGGACATAAAATAAAATCTGGACAATATAGAACTTGGCTTATTTGTCTATTGTATACTAAGAACTAGCACCAGCTGCCTTAAGCTGGTGGATACACATGCCAGTTAATCCTCTGAGGTGTTATCTTAATAAGTAGCTTGAAGAAAGGAGCCCAGGTGCAGCCTAGATGTGGAAAGAAGGTCTCCTCCAAACGATAACAGTATTTGGTGGTCTCAGAGTTTCCAACAGATGGGTTCATACAGTCCTGGTGATGGCTTCAGCTGTGACTGATTTTGCAATTTTGTTTGACTTCCAGTTTGTTTCCTGCCAAAGCCCAAATAAACTCATCTGAAAAATGGCAAGCAGGCAAGCAGAACAGTTTGTGCAATGGGGAAGTGGAACAATAACAAGGTCAACAAGGTCAACTGTGACAGAATCAGGACCAGTCTCTTGTCATCATCTGCAAGTATCATATTTGCTTTGTTGGTCATGCTTCAGCACTTTTTTCCATTTCCCATCTTTTTCCCATAACAGTGTGTGAGTGCATGTGTTCATATCGGATAGGAGTTAAAGAGTCCGTTAGGACAATGTAAATTAAAACCAGACTTTGATTATCTTCCACAGTTTTACTCATGTAAATTGTCAGGGATATTGCAAAAAATCTTGAGTAAGGAAGAGAAAACGGGAAGCCACTTAAAGCCAAACTTTCTTGTTTGCAAGCACTGACAGCCTGTGCAGAATTACATTAATTTACAAACTTTAATAGCTGCTCAAAGCCATGAGGTCCTCTTTAGCCCATGAATTTCTTCTCCAGCTCTTAACACATTCTGTGATGTAGTCCTGTGTAGATTGGTGTTGTCTAATTCTTTGCTGAGAGAACACAGAAATAGGCTTGTGAAGAAGTTTCTTCTAAACCCATGCCAGAATTTAACAACTGAATTTCTTTTTTTTTTACCATGGAACAAATATATATTTCTACACTTTATATACCACAAACATGTTGCAACATAGCTATTGGACAATAAGTGAAGCACACTGATATCTTCCTTAAAGAAAGAGTAACTCAGAGAAGCAAACAGTCTTTATTGACGGTTGGCCAGTGGAGGTGACTATTGTTGCAGAAAAAGTATTTTAACAACTATGAGTTATGATCGTGAACTGCATCACAGAGTGGTCCCATCCCAAACTGAAGAGTGACACTGGCAAGACCCTAGCACATTCAAGATTTTAATTACCAGCTGCTCTTCAGGTGTCAAGTAACTACATGTGCCAAAATAGAGTTTATTTCGACTTCCTGATCTTTCAGAAACACACAGCGTAATTGCAAAATGAATATTTAACCGTCTCTTGTTTTGGGAATCAGCATGCAAAGCCTGTCGTTTACAAATACAGTGACAACCATCTTGTCCCAAGACGAGGGAGAGAAGAGGAGCTGGGCAGACTAATGAGGGCTTTCTGCTAGGTCAGGGCACAACAGCGGAATGATGAACGGAACATTACTAAAGAAATAAAATTGCCTAAAATTTTTTTTGGTGCTTTCCTGAGAAATTAATGTGGTGGAGAAACTTCAGGGGAGGGAGCAATTACTGGAGAAGGAAGGAAGGGCAGGGCTGCTCCTCAGGTGTGGGACGTACTGGGGAGCAAATGAACCAAATACGTCTCGTCCTTGGGAACTGACACAGGACACGCTTGGGTAAGAGTGGGAAAGTCAAGCTGAACTACAAGCTGAACTGAAGAAGAGACCACGCACTATGGGCTCTTTCACAAGAGCGAGAAAGGTCTCTGGTAATATCATGGGTGGATCAGGAGTCTTATTCTTAAAATACACCTCTGCAATTTTAGCCAGATCCAGTCTTCTCCGAGATGCTGCACGGGCTAGGGACATCTACGGTGGGACAAAAGCCCAGCAGGAGCCTTTTCCTCTTCTGATCTAGTGCACAAATGCAGTGTAAACCGTGTGTAATAACATCAGCGGCCTCAGTTAATGGGGTAGGAAAGATCAATATTTGCTCTAGGGCACTGGGGCAGAGGGAAGGACCCTGAAGCAAGGGCAATCCCGGTAGTCTGAGAAGCATGACTCGTGAGGGGGATGCAGCTTCAGATAGAAAACCATTACCAAAAAGGTAATTAATTGTCCACTATTAAATTTTCCACCAGCTGATTGGCAGTGTGGGAGAAGGGACAAAGAAATCTAATGCCAGGTTCCCAGGCTGCCTCCCCATGTCACAGACGTGCATACTGGGGACAGCGGGGTTGTGGAAGGGCTATTTCTGAAGAGCCAGAATTTTGCAAGTTTAACATGGTCTTTGTGAGTATAACTCTGCTCTCTGAAGCAGGGCCGGTATTTCCTTCTCAGACTTCCTTCAGACGAATCCAGCGCAGCTTGACTATCTTCATCGTATGTGAAAGGTGCATAGCTAGCACTGTGCTCCTAGGTGTTTGCACAGATGGTCTCTTTGGGCTTTCCTAGGTGTAACATGAAGGAGACGGGAGGCATTGCGTTCAGTTCCCATTTGTAGCGCTTCATTATGCAGAAATCATTGGGTTTGATATTTACACACTTCATCTGATGCTTTATAAACACAAAGTACCTCCTACAAAAGAAGATATTAGGGAAAGTTGTACCGGTATAAAATTTGAGAAGCTCCATTCCTTTTGTGGAAGTTAATATAGATTTACATCAGTGTTGCTGCTGAATAGAAATTGTGGACCACAAGGAAGATGCTGGAATTTCCACTGTAAAAGGAAGAGTTCCAGTAAAAATGCACAGTAATTTATACTGAGCAATCTTGTTTATTAAATGAGGAAATAGAAATATATACAAGTTTTGAAAATAATTTCTCTCTGATTAGAACAACTTATTCAAGAATACTCTAGAAGGTAATTAGGCACCTATGAGATCACAAGGGTTCCATGCAGAAAACTGGGGAGATAACTATGTCCAGATGCTGTATTCCTGCATTATGGTTACTTTGGCATTGCGTTCACCTTAAAAAGGTCTCAGGCTCTCCTGGAGTCTCCCCAGCCCGTCACCTTTGCTGATTTTGGTGGAGCAGCATCAGAAGACCTGCTGCCAAGACACAGGTTATCAACTGCAATGGCCTGGTAAGTGATGTGACCTTTACTGGGGTTCTGGGCTAATTTTGGTGTTATTAGAACTGGGCTAGAGCATTGGTATATGAATATATCTGGTAAGAAACTAGATGAGCCAATCTTACACCTTACTCACAAAATGCTCTTGAAGAAGCATTTTAATACTGTGGATATAATTTGGGTTTTTGGAAGAGAGCATCAGAAGGTCAAAAGTTGATGCTGAGGCCCCTTGGGATTTATTTTTCACTAGTGTTTGGGGTTTTTTTTATCTGGTGGTCTGGACTGAACATCTCTATCATTCATCTGGCTTGAAGCCATCCAAATATCCAGTCACTGCTGTGCTTGCTTTTGAGTAACAAGTGATAAGATGAAAGGAAATGGCTTCAATTTGCACCAGGGGAGGTTTAGACTGGGTATTAGGAAAAATTTCATCACTCAAAGGGCTGACAAGCATTGGCACAGGATGCCCAGGGAAGTGGTGGAGTAGCCATCCCTGGAGGTATTTAAAAGCCGTGTAGATGTGGTGCTGAGGGACATGGTTTAGTGGTGGACTTGGCAGTGCTGGGTTAACGGTTGGACTCAATGATTTTAAAGGTCTTTTGCAACCTAAATAATTCTGTGATTCTGTGAACTGTTCAAACGCAGCTGAGAGAAAGTGCAAGCTGTAAGGTAGGGTGTCAACAGTCAGCATTTTGCTGATCAATAGCTGCTGATTTCTGAAGGACACACACTGAATGTTCCAAAATTAATTGCTGGAAGCTGACATTAATGCATAGGGGGAAAAAAATTCAAAGGAGAAGACATTTCAAAACACAGCACCCCACCCACGAGTGATTTCTCCATGCAGAACACTCTAGGATAAATTTTTCTGCCAAGGGTAACTCAACATCTTTCCTCGGTAACAACGGATTAATACTTCAGTTCTTAAGGCAAAGGCATGAAGCTTGCCTTTGCTACTTAATATTTTGAAAATGTCATCCGCAGGTGTTGCTTTGGCCCTTGATAGCTCATTTTTCTGTGCCCACTGAGTCACACTTCTTTGTTCAAAACACCCGCAGGATACCACCCTTTGGCCAGGTAGGTGTGTTTGTTACATCCCTTTTGGAGCTTGATGCAGCTGAGCTGAACCCCTGAACAAGTCAGAACATTCACAGCAAGGCGTTAGAAGTTGCATCTTTAAACAGGAGGAAACCCACTGTTTCACCACCAAGTAACTGAGCGCATGTCCTCCTGGGAAGTGGGAGAGGAGAAAAAAGCTATTGCAAAAGCAGTTTATAATACCCAAGCAAGAATATATTGAAATATACTGATTGTTTTGTTTTGTTTTGTTTTTTTGAGAAATACGAGAATGTGTAATGACCACTTCGACATGCTGCAGACTTGGGAGCAGAAGTGGGTTTTGAAAACTGGTGCTCAGGAGAGATACAGTGCCAAAAAAGTGCCGAATCTGAAAAATTCTCATGTGTTACAGCTTGTTTTTTTTCTGCTGTCCTGAACACAAAGGTCTTTCTAGGTTTTTTTGATTTTTTTTTTTGTTTGTTTTTGTAAAAACAGTTTCTTTGCCTACGCACTCATAAAGCTATTTAAAAACCCTCTTCTTTTACTGCTTTTTCTGTGACTAAGAAAAAAACCATGAAATCAATTTTCATTTAAAATTTTACAATTCTCATCCACAGGATTTTTTGAGCAGATCAATGTTTTTTAATTAGCTTCAGCTCACCTTGTAGTTTCCATTTCAATCATCTGGAAAAATTCGTAACTGCGACAGAGGGAGGTCCACCAAGGTGGAGCCTGCACCTGCTTGAGAGGATTTTGTCTGATTTGTGTCTGGGGAGCTCTTGGGAGGCCCGCGATCGATAAATGAGTGGTAATAGAGGAGGAAGTCAGTTGTATTTTTATGCTACGGAGTGCAACTCCACTAAACAGTTACCTCCTAAAGCTTCACCAGCCCAGGAGATAATGGCCTTGGCTCATGTACCCACAAAGAAGAAACATAGGGTGCAGGTCTAGATGGAAATCTTTGCAGCTTGCAGCCTCTCAGTAATATTTTGCCAGCAGAATTACAGCCGACATGACGTATCATCATTTTCTCCACATGGAGAGAAAGCATTGGCATATGTGGAAGATTAAAAATTACAGTTCATTATTGAAGATACTTGTTGAATTGCCTACATTTCCTTTGCCTTCATTACTGCTTATTAGGATACTTGTGGGTAAAAAGCAGCTATTCCATTTGCACTTAGCCAGAGTTCCTGCCCTGTCCATGCAGTAATGTTACAATCAAGTTTTTCTGACATTACCCATTTGTCACCATGGGAACAATTTTGAGATCACAAATGTGGGCTGTGGCATTAATGAATAAATAAGGAGGAAAGAGTGCTGATTACAAAGAATGCATTAAAAATCTTTGCAATCAGCAGCAATAACAATAGAAAAAATACATGACAGATAATAAATGAGAAAATTCTCAGGATTACAGTTGGAAAACTCTGCTTGGGTCCTGCACAGTTTCTATGCATTAGGCCGAGGTGAATCTTCATGTGGCTGCTCTCTGCCTTGGAGTAAAATAACTGCTGATCAGAGCTTCATTTTAAAGGATGAATTTTCATTACAAAAATAACATTTAACAAGTATCAGTTTCCAAAATCTTATTAAGAGAAATATAAACCTGAAAATGACCATGAATAAAAATGTTTTCTTTTCCATGTTAGATTTTTAAATACTTAACACTAATGGATTATTTTTTTTATTAATTGATGAAGTGAAAAGAAACCAAGCAGGAGCCTCGGGCTAAAATAGCTTCTTATCTTTGTAGAAGAGTTTTATTATGACCAGATTTCTACTCTGTCTGCCTACAGGATGTAATGAACCTTGGCCACTGGTTGATGATGTAGCAAAGTTGTCACATCCCTACAGGCAGTGACGCTTATTGTTCCTGGCGTGGGCTAGACCTCTTTCGTAGACTGGTTATTCCAAAGTCTTCAGCATCCAGAACAGGCCGGTGGGTCGGGGCACTGCACCACAGACCGCAGCCTCACTGATGCTCATGGGCTTTGCAGTTCTTCCAACAGCCATATACCCGGGGCAGATACTGGCTGTGGGGAGACAATATAATCCATGTCACGAATGTGGTCAACTGAATCAGGTGAAGGGCCTGGTGTCAATCGTTCCTGGCGCTGGGGGGAGATGACACACCTCCGTAAGTGGGAGCCAGGGCTGGCATTAAGGAGCGGGCTAAGCAGCCCATCAGCCAGGTGTTTTCATGCCGGGTTCAGAGTCTCGTTCAAATGCAGAGGAAAGATGTAAGCTTCTTTTTCCTCCCTGCCGGCTGTCACTCCCAGCTTTGCTGGAGATACCGTGTTCACTGGGGTTTGAAGACTTCCACAGCAGCAAAGGCCAGTCTGCTGGCTCGTTTGATGCACCAGTGCATCCCCCTCTCTGCTGCGGCCCAGCCGGCCGCAATGCTCCCACCCAGTGCTTCCTCTTAATTTCTTGTTATGAAATAAGGCAACCAGTTCACGCCACAGATCCTTTAGTTCATTCTCACGGGCAAACATTTACAAAAAGCTTGTGGGTTTTGGCTGTCACGCCATGGGAAGCTGGTGTTTCTGACAGTGCATTTAGTCAACGTCCTTCTGTAGGGAAGGGAGAGAACAACCGCGCTTTCCAGCTCTCTTAGGGTAAAGATTTTTAATCAACAGATTTTAATTGAGAAAGTAGGCAGGATAAACCACGTAACTAATATATTTGGCTGTCATGCCAAGCCCCAGATAATGTCCTTTGCAGATGGTAGAGGCTAGGAAGGACAGAAAAAACATTAATATCGACAATTATAAAGCTCAGTTATGACAAAGCATAGAGGAACAATGGAGCAAAAGCAGCTTCCAAGGCTCATGTGGGGTAAGCACTAACAGCCCAATGCAATTATGTCTTCTCTGCATTTCACTAACAGTTGGAATTAATAATAAAAACACAGGTGTCACACAAACTCCTGCATCATTGAATTCAACGTCCTGCTACTTTGGCACTTCATTCTGAAATCCCTCCTATAAATTTATTCATCACAGAGTAAGAACAGTCTGTGCCATCACTGCAACAAGTACAACCCAGCGCCAGTGTGCGCTTTGTGTGCGCAAACAGGGCGAACACCGGCGCTGAGCCTCCCTGCTGCCTCCCCTCCTGGAGCTGAGGAGCTCGTAGACCAACCACCTCCAGCTTTGTTTGAAAGTACTAGTGCAAAACCATCTGTCAAGTCCCTGACACCACGGCCACGATCTTCGTTATTCTGTAAGCCTTTCAGAAGATTTTGCAGTAGGCCAAATCACCTCCTCCCAAGCATTTCTCTTGGCTAGCCTCCCAAACTTCCGTAGCTATTCAGACAAGGTTTGCACCTTCTTTCCTGCATTAGGCCACCTGGCCAAATAATCAGTGGAGCTTCATCCGTGTCTCCATCTGTGAGTGTGCAATCTTTTGCAAATGTCTTTCATCGTAAATACAGAGTAAATAACTCCAGCTCTGCAAACAGTTCACATATTGATTAAATTAACTCATGGGCTTGTTCACGCTGGAGTTGTCCGTAATCTTGTATCTGTACAGAGAAGCTGTCCTCACTAAGATTTTTTGTTGTTATTGGCTTCTTTCATGGATACTCACGCATTCAAAAACTCTTTGTATGACAAAAATAATATAATTTTTCAAGAAATTATGAAAACACCTCTTCAATTTGTTCATACATAATATACATTACAGGAACATACCATTAACACATACACAGATATTACTGGATGCATTTTATTGTTCAAGTATACAAGTTGCCAAAATCGTGCATTTAAATATACTCAAATCTAGAAACCACATTTGGAAAAACTATCTCTCAATATTGCAGGGAAGCAATGACCTGCTCTTGGATTTTGTATTTTTCATGCTTTTCTGAGGAAGAAAGGAATATGAATGACCTTCGGATTTTACAGGGAAAAACACTTTTATGAAATGTTTAAGCAACAAGTCTATGTAGAGTTATCTGTGCTGGACAGAGAGAATTCCGCAATATGCATTCAGTGATATTAATGTAATATGCTAATATCCATAGCTTATTTTATAAGTCTTCCCTTTAAAGAAGTTGGCATTGTAGTCCTCATGTGTATCCTATCTCCCCAGAGCAAAGAAATGTGACTTTATTTCCTATTGTACCTATTATTTTACAATTTATTTCTTTCAGAACCCACAGAACTTTTACTCCTGAGGGTTTACTCTTCTTGAATTTATTGTGGGTTTTTTTTTTCATAGCTTCCTCAGAGACTTCAGTCTCTGTCAAGGCCTCATTCTAAGCTCCCATGACAAATGCCCTTGGATAAAGAAATTTTACATTGTATTTTGAAAGGAAAGGCAAATAGAAAACCCATCATTTCACTTTACAGCTACTTCACCGTCCTTCAATCAATCCATTTCCTCTTCCTTATAAGAGGTCCCGTAGTCATCCAGTAAACTTTCTTGTTACTAGGAATTTTTAATAACTGTTATTTTTTTATCCAAGGTTGTTTGTGATGGAAGTGAAGTGAAGGTTTGAAATTGCCAGCTTCTTCTGGTGACAAGAGTGTTACCATATATCAAATGGCCTGGCATGTCAGTTGGTGAGTTCCTACCCTCCAGCAAAGGAAAGCTTGCGAGGTGACCTGCTCTCTCTCTGCAAGCTCAGCTGAGTTTTCTCAAAAGTCCTAAGTCTGCACACGTGAGCAGCTGGAAGGGAGCAGCTGAAGAAACATGTCCATGTACTTTGTGTCTGAGGGCAGAATCTGGCTCTTCTCGATTTTTTCAGATAAAACAATTAGGACATAGGAAAGTCAGTTTGATAGCTGCTGTCTTTCAGTTTGGTGGGATATTTTCATGTAGTTATTTTTCCTTACAGTTCTATATTATCTTTTCAGCATTTTTTTTTTCCACCTCTAGTGCACATTCTAGTTGAATGGTGTCTTTTTAGAGTAGATGGTATCTTGCTCTACCATAGGATATAGGAGATGTTTCCAAGCAAAATACCTACAAGATCTAACCATTATTAATCCACAAATTTTCACCGCCATTTGTACACTCGTTACCTTACACCTTAACTGACTGTGGCTAGTTGTTTATGTTGCTGTTTCCCTTTTCTCCTTCCTGATATGTGATTTCTTTGGATGTGGTCTTCATGGCATTGGCTGCTGAGCACTGCCTTGGTCTCTCTCAGGGTGTTATGCAGTCACTTACCTTCTCTTGCTTTGAGGGAAGCCCTCGTTGCACGCATCTATGATCAGATGCTCAGTGCTCACATCTGGTCCCGATCCTGCAATAACACTCTGGGAATAAATGTGACAGAGTTACATTTACACTGTATGGGAAGAAATCAAAACTTTACATAGTTAATAAAAATGCATCCGGATAAATTAAATTTATGTTCCACCAAAAAAAAAAAAAGTGGTTCTGATAAAAATAATGCTGAAATCACACACTTTTAAAGTAGAAACCTTGATGCCAAAGATATTTAAGGCTACAAAATGATTTATTTTTATTGTTTAAGGTTGAACCATCTGAACATCTTTGAGTTGCATAGATTTTCCACAAATATTAGTTTATATAATATTCTGTAATACTCATCATATCAGAAAAGATATAATCAACCATTTGACCATTATTAAAAAGTGAACTATATGCAATCTCCTCTCTCTTATTATTACAGTTCTTTTGTATTTCTTAAGCCGTACAAAATTTAATAAATCTTTGCAGAACTTAATAAAGAGCAGAAGATTTATATATGTACTAAGACATTCATTTAGTCTTCATAGCCGTATTGAATTTATTTTCATCGGATTCCTCATCACCTGCTAGTTACCATATTTATTGCATTCTCTCCATTACTTCTCGAAGCACGTACACATGAAATGTTCTTGGAAGAATATCTGTGCAGATGTTGTGTTCATCAGGTAAATGTAACAAGACCGTCTGATCAGCCAAGGCACTTGACTTAGAGTAATTGAGAGGTTGTGGGCTCAAGTCATTGCTGTCCATCATGTGACAGCTCCTGGAAAGCTCAGTTACTTGCTTGGTTTTTTCCAGAAAGGGCCCTATTGTTTCAAACAATAACCAGAAAACGGCCTAAATTTTAGCAAGAGTGTTGCATTTACATAGCAAATACGTTATTTGTGATGATTCAGACCCAATTTGTCACCCCTTAATTCCTCGACAAATCCAATGCGTAGGTTTTTCCAGAAAGGAAAAAGTTTCCATCTGGAACCACTTACAGCAGCATTGCAATGAGCCCCAGGCTGACTGTGACTGCTTGGGCCCTCCCCTGGAAGTTCATAAGTGTATCCAGAGATTAATAGGCGTGAAATTGCTTGAGACCATAGACTGATGAGGATCTGAGAGATCCACTCTGCTTTTGCAATACCAATATGTCTCCTTGAAACAGGGGGCTTCAGGGACAAATTATGGGGCTGTCCCTATGCTCTGTTGTCTCCACAGAGAGCAGCTTTCAACTGTGTCAAGAGCACGGGGCATGTTTGCAGTAGACACTATGAGACCATCAGTCTGGCTCAACTGCCACCTACTTTAGCCCTTCTGACAAGATATTTGTTGACATTCTTGAAAAATTTACCTTGTGAGGAGCAAAATATGCTTCCATCTACTCAGGCTAAAGTTGTGTTTAAGATGCCTTTATGCCCTAAGGCATGAGGGATCCTTCTCCCCACCAGCTGCAGGAACAAAAATAGGTTCTGCTTGTAAGAAGAAATTCTCTCTAACTTCAACTCTGGCACCTTTTTAATCAAATAATACTATTTGTCTTCCTTTATCACCCTGGGCTAGACCAAAACCCCAGTCTTCATGCAACTTATTCCTATCTGCACCACCTGCTGTTGGCTTTGCCACTGGGAAGGTTTCTAATATCCAGATAGTTCATGTCTTGGGGCCTGTTTTGTATGTGATGGTGTTAGCATTTAAAAAATTAGAACTATGGGCAGCAACACACAGTTTGTTAGGTGTGTAAGTGCTGTACAGACAGAACCATGGTCTGCATCGGTGCTGGTTTTGGCTGGGATGGATAGAGTAAATTTTCTTCATAGTAGCTAGTATGGGGCTATGTTTTGGCTTTGTGCTGGAGACAGCATTGATACTAGAGAGGTGTCGTTGTTGTTGCTGAGCAGTGCTTACACACAGTCCAGGCCTTTTTTTCTCCTCACACCACCCCACCAGCAAGTAGGGTGGGAGTGCACCAAAAGTTGGGAGGGGACAGAGCTGGGACAGCTGACCCCAACTGACCAAAGGGATATTCCATACCATATGACATCATGCTCAGCAATAAAACTAGGAGGAAGATTGGTGGGTGGCCGCTGCTCAGGGACTGACTGGGCATTGGTTGGTTGCATCACTTGTCTTTCTTGGGTTTTCTTTCTCTTTCTTTGTTATTTTCCTTTTTATTATTACTATTACTATTATTATATTTCGATTATTAAACTGTTCTTATCTCAACCTACGAGTTTTCTCACTTTTACCCTTCCAATTCTCTTCCTCCCATCCTGCTGTCATGGGAGTGAGCAAGCGGTGTGTGGTGCTTAGTTGCTGGCTGGGATTAAACCACAACAGCATCATGGCATCATGAACAGCCCTGGAAGGGAATGCCAGAGGTCATCCCTGCTCGGTGCGGTGTCAGCTACACTTACAATAATTCAGTCATGGCACTAGAAAATGTATTATTTGGTGGCTATCTTATGTCTAGTCAGCAATGGAAAAGAAAATCAGCTTAGCTGTGTAAAACTCTTCTTGGCTGAATCATTTCAGACCAAAATTTCACCTACTGCAGCATCCTGCCCTCAACCACAGCCAACAGAAATTGTTTGGTAAAAGTATAACACTGATTATGAAGAAAGACGTGCTGGAAAACATCTTTTTTCTTGTTTCCAGTGATTAAACCTGTCGTCTTGGATGAAGTTTGGCATATACAGAGTGCTGAATAGTTTCTCACATGTGTGTGAGAACAGACCCTAATACCTTGACAAGATTTTAGTTAGCAATTGTTCCTTGCTGACATTCATATAAGTGAGGCTTTCCTCCCCTGTAAAAGCCATTGAGGTCTTAATGTGATTACATTTATATTACCTGAAAAGATAACTCTAAAAAGAAACAAACACACAAACTTAATGCCACTGGGACAGGTCATGTTTTGAACTATGTAAAATTTTCTTGAAACCATTAACTGTTTGTCTGTTTTAACCAGATGTATAGCATTAAACATTTTTAGAAAATTCCTAATTTTTCCTATTTTTCAATACTTCCTGTCTACAAAAATGCAATTTTTTTTGTTCATTTATTTGTTTTTTTGGTTGGTTGTTTGTTTTGCTGCCTGCCTGCAAAGATACAATCACAACTCAGGAAAGGAAAGAGCCAAAATATTACTGAAACAGTACCGACAGAAATATGGAGAATATTGCTTGTGGTTGTAAAAAGACAGTTTTATTTGGAGAAAATGCAACTCTGCTAACAGTGTGGAGCTACACATCTGTCTAAGCATTTATAAAGCTGTTCCCATACCTCAGAGAAAGATTGCAACATGCCTCACTCACCGAAATAGAACAAATATGTCCTGGAAAATTGTATTAGAATAGCCCAGATGGAGGTTGTCAAAATATAAATCTTTGTAAGCAACTGATATGTATCTCAGGGAAAAAAGAAACAAACAACACATGTAGGACACTGCTAACGAATCACATTATTCATAATGCTGTTAATGACTCAGGCACAGATACCTTGTGTAATTAAATTATAAGGAAGCACAGTTTAAGCAGATGGAGCTTGTCGGAATTTTAATATGCTGAAAACTGCATTTCATACTTGAAACAAGACTAATTGTTTTGTAAAGATTTATATTCTAGTACTATTTTATCCAGAATTTCAGATTTTGTCTTGCCAAATAGCTATCTCCTATGCACATCAGCCCGAGAGTTGTTCAAATGATGTTTCTTGATTTTTTGGGGCTTCAACGATGTCTCCTGAATCCTTTAGTTTAGCCTCCATTTCTGCATTCATCATAACATGGATAGGAGCTAGGTTGGAATAAAAGGTTTATTCCAAGGAGCTGTACCCACTTCCAGTGCAGGGATGCCCAGGGAGCACACGGAATTATCCTGATAGTAGCAAAGACAGCAGAAGCAACACCATCCTAGATACACGGACAAGAAAGAGTTTTAAGCCATGACGAAAGGCAGACACCCAGTTGTGTCCGTCTCTTTTCCAGATAGATGTAGCCAAGTAAACACCAACACCACCCTCAAACAGTCCCCGTCCCTCGGTGTCTGCGATTTGCTGTCAGTACTTGCTTGGGGCTGGCTGTGAGTTCAAGCAACCCGTGAGTCCCTTCTCCATGCCCAAGTGTAGGGCAGACACTTCCCTTCAATAACCCGTAAGAGAGAAAATCACCACCTGGCCAAGGACACAGAGCAGCAATATCAGTAATTTTTTAATAGAAAATGAAATAATACTTTTGGTAAATGTGTGTCCTTTCAAGCTTTTTTTTTTGTCCTATGTCTTACGTTCTGTTTTCAATTTTTAGTCTTAGAGTATGTGAAAACAGACACACTCAGTTTGGAATTAATACTCAAACAGGATTGCTGCACAGAGGCAGCCTGTGTTTTACACGGTCCCTGTCCAGGGTCAGACCTCATTTCACCTCCTGTACGTTACAGACCTTTAGATTTCACCCAGATACTTCTATGCAGAGACCAGCAAAGTCTTGTAAAATACACCGGTTTTGTTCTCGTGAGACTAAAGAAGAGACAATGAGGTGTGCCAGCGCTGAAGGCTCTGGAGGAGACGTGATAAACTGAGATCTAAGGAGCTCTAGGAGCTACACTTAAAGGACGGCAAACCCCACTATCAACACAACTGACACAGGCAAAATTGTTATTAGGAACATCACTTTGACCTTCTCTCTATGGCCAGCCATCCAAGAGCATCCACACCTGCCGGTGCTGTGTCTGAAAAATGGAGAAATTTGAAAGTGATCCTCAGCTAGTTCCTTTCAGATTCACATGTGCTATGAAAATGTTTAATTTTTCTTTGCTAACTCCTACCTTATCAATGCTAAAATGGAAAATGGAAATATCTACTGAACAATTCTTCCTTTTCTACACTGACACTTCAAGGGTTACAGTCTGTATGTGGAAATGATCTATATGCAAATCCTGGCCTGGAGGGTTTTTTCCCTAATATGTTTAATGTCTCTTTATTACCTTTAATCTTGTTAAGGATTTCCATCTCATCCCTAACTTAGCTTCCCCAGCCAGTTGCTTCCCTTTTCAAACTTCTAACGTATTTCCTTTGCCATATTATCATAACCCTCTCTATTCTTTTAACTAGGACAGTTTTTCAGCCAATTTTAAAATCATGAACTTCTAATAGGACATTTTTTAAAATTGCTGTCACAAGCCTAAGCAGCCTGAGTTTAGGTCAAATCTGGCAAGATAATCACGCATGTTCCCACCAAGCACTAGCCAAGGATCCATGGATAGGACACCTGGGAGCCCTTAGCCTGAGACACAGGCTACAAGGAAATGTCTGAGAAGTGTGTGTAGAGTGACACCACGATCCTGCCAGAAGCTTGGTTGCTCCCACCGCTCTGCCAAAGGAGACCTCGCTGCACACTGCTCCCTTTGAGGTCTTGACCCAGAGAAATTATAAGAAGGTCATTTCTGAATACCGAAAGGGTGTCTATGTTGTATTTTTTTCTGTGGTACTGTGAGACATATGTGATAAGGCATCTCTCTGATGTTGCCTCACATGACATTTTCAGAAGCTGAAAACTGGGGGCTTATGTGAAACCACCATATGATAAGCACAATCAATGTTTTTTTTTTGTCAGAGTCGGGACATTTCAAATGAATTCCAATAGGATTTAGTCTCGGGCTCGGTTCTGTTCAATACTTTAATAGCTTGCATGATGGAATAAAGAGCACACCCACACAATCTGTGGATGGCAGCTAGGAAGGACTGTGAGAGCTTTGACATTAGGATCAAAACTTTGAACTGGACAAGTGGCAAAAGGATCACAGAGGAGCAACTCGGTCAAGATAAGGGCTGTGGTGTGCTTTTAGGAAGGAAAGTTTGGAGTGCCATGTAAAAACTGGAATTTCCTGATGCGGAGCAGTGTGGGGTTAGGATGAATACCACGGTTAGCAAGAGAGATGTTGCAGAGCACACACACAGAGCGGTACAATTCCATTCGTAGGACCTGGGGACTTGGGAAGGGATCCCAAGGGATCAGGAAGACTGTTCCACTTCCCAAAAGCAGGGCAAGCTGATCTAGAGATGTGAGACCACTCATTAATGCGGGTTTTCACAGTCTCATCATGTAATTTATTCCTCCTCCTTTCTTCCCCCACTTAAAACTCATAGTATATGAATCTAATGGCATCAGAAATAACCAATATTTACCTGTTATGGGAGTTCTGAGATAACTTCAGGAAGTTCTTCTTCCACCCCTCTGATGGCAGTGTGCCACCTAGTTTGCAGACCTTGGTCCTAAGGCACATCACTGCTGTGAGGGCATCCCGGGTGTGCTGGGAGTTTTCTCCCTGTAAGGCTCCACATCCCAGACCTCCCAAAACACAGGTTTTCAACTCTTCTGTGCTTTTTTTGGTTGCTCAGACCACAGACTGCTAAGACATATCTAGCCATAACATGCTTATAAATCATCCTTGTTTAGAGGGGAAGTTGTGCATATATTGTTGTACCTTTTTTTTTTCCACTTCCATATCTCTTAATTAAATCGTGGATTTACATAAAAAGTCTTACAGTCCAAGGCATAATCACCTCACTGTCCTGAAGAAGTCACAGTCTGCACTTAGATTATTACATAGCTATTCCATATTAAATTATATTCATGGCTGTTAAAGGTGAAAGAAAAAGCAGTATTGAGGAACACGTGGCTACTGCAGGATGGCAGTAGCCTTACATAAGGCATTACAAGATCCACAAGGTCATTTTCAATTCACCATGCCTAATTAAGTTGTTCTCAATGTTAACAGCTGAAAAGCCATTCACAGTAGTTTATGTATCAGCTTTGTTAAGTAGAATATTAGCTGTATGGGGGTAAAAGCAAATAATGTGCAAGGGAAAATTCCTCACATCCTAAACGATCAGAATATGGTCTAAAGAAAAGCCGATTATAATGATTCTTTCTTGTGCTAGTTAATAGATTTCATATGGGGAAAATACACTTTACCATGGCAATTTAGGGGACCTGACAAAACCAAAACAACTTTTGTCCTATTCCACCTCTGAAGAAAGGAGGACGGAGAGGAGATATGTGCAGCTCTTGCTGTTTCTCATTACAGCCCAGGAGGCTGCCTGGAACCACGATCTAATATTGGGGTAAACCAACGAAATTCAAGCTTTTAATGTTGGCTGCCTGAACACACAAAATACCATTTCCATCACAACATCCTTCTTCCTTTGAATCCTTCCCTTCTTATGCTCTGCTCAGGGCAGCTGCAAAGAATAATTTTCTTTGACTGAATGCTTTTTTTCAGGCGTTTCATTTCAGCTGAATGAAAAAGTGTTTCTCCAGAATTGAAATTGTCGCTGGGAATTTTACCCTCCTCCTAATAAAAAAGATGATCTTACTGAGATATTTACTTTCAGGTCATTGAGAACTGAAATAGAATATTTTTATTTTTTTCAGCTCAGTTGTAGCCTCTACACTACTTCTACTACATCAAGTCCCCAAAGTCTCACCAAATTCCCAGGCACATGATTTTTCCCGCATTCCTTCCAGGAGAGCCCCTATTTCTCTGTCGGTCTCCCAGCCCCTTTGCAGGCAGCTGGGGAACGATTCCTGCCTGCCATGAGATTGGTATGCAGAGCCTGTCCTCACGGCAGACCTCCTTTCTACCCAGGTGACCTCGATAAATTTATCCAGTGAACTGCAATTAAAATGAACTGAGGAGTTCCGCTCTAAACTAAGACATTTAGACCATCTCAGTAGATGGTATTGGGAGATTCAGCATGAAAATGCCAGACATTCGTAAGTTTGCTTTGTTTTACACAATGCAGAAAATTAAACGGCTCTTTCTCTGGAGAAAAAAAAAAAAGTCAGCTTGTCCATGCTCTTTCCCTTCATAATGAAAGTCACTGTGACACAGGAAGGGAAAGATGTGGTGGAGAAGCCCAAATCCAATTGCTCATTGAAGTTAGTGCATATTGTAACTTTGTACAATTATTCAATTTCAACTGTCTGTTTGAGAAGAGGTAAATAAATGTATAAAGAATAGAGATTAAAAATAATCTAATAAGTAATTATTAATCAAATTCTTGCCAATCCACTGTTTGCAGTTTTACCTCTGGTGTCTAGAACCAGCATTTCTTTAAAGAAACACACAAAATATTCCAAAAATGAACTGCTGTTTTTGTTCTCTTTCCTAAGTAACAATTTGTTGTATTTTACAGTCGGCGGTAGGACTTCAGGAGTTTATTTCCGCAGCTGTTCATTGCAGCTCCACAGCCTCATCGGGTATAATTCAACCCAGCACTTGTGACTTCAGAGGAGCCGTGCGTGTTTACGCTGCCTGACAGCCCTGCTTGCAATTTTTTATGAAGGTCTGAGGTCTGAGATCCTGCAGGATCTTTTTCCTTTGTCAGCCCCTCCACGACGCTTCTGCGACCGCGCAGTGCACGTGTGACTGGGAAACACGCCTCGCTGCCTTTGACGTAGGATTTCCACGCCGGGCTGCGCCCAACGTCGCGTTCAACTGCTGGTGCTACATCACAAGCTGATGCAACGCACAAACCCAGAGCTGCTGAATTGATGGTTCAGATGGCTTTGAGCTGTCTAAATGCTAAAATAGCTGCAGCAGTTAGAAAATGCCAAACCTAGGGATACGCTGTCAGCTCTTGAATTATTCAGGACGTCCCTCTCAAAGACCTGAAAGGGCTTCATTGATGTATTAAGCCACATTCACCAGGGTGCCACATCTGCGCACGAAGCCGCTGTCTGCACGTGTTAGGGTAGAAATTCCGTCTTTGAGAATATCACTTGAAAACACAGCACTTCATACAGGGGTCTATGCAGCATGCATCACTTCACTGGCACGGAGCGTGTGGCTCTGAGCACGTGTGAGCTAAAAGCAACCCGGTTACTGTTAAGTCAGCTTTCCATTTTCATGTGATCTCGTTCTTGACAGTGTAAAATGTGTTTTGCTGTTCACCTGATTTCACAGCCTCTTGGAGATTCCGGGGGGGAAAAAAAAAAAAAAGAAAAAAAGAAAAGAGTTTGTTGAACAGTCCCGGAGGATCTCGGGCTTGCGCGGGCGCTGGGGGAGCGGGCGGTCTGCCACGTGCGATACGAGGAAACCAACGCGCGCCTGCTCGCGTCCCCAGCAGCCATGGCTTCACAAGGCGCTTTGCTGGCTGCGTTGCGTGTGTCATGGTCACCTGCAAACGTCTGAGAAGACTCTCTATAACTTTTAAAGTCAAGGGTTAGCGCCCTACCTACATGGCTGTCGTCGGCACCGTCTCCCCACAGAGAGGATTTCTTGTAGTACAGTTAGGAAAACGCTGGAATTGTTGACCGTCATCTGCCCCCCGTCGGTCCCTGAGGGATGCTCTTCGGTCAGAGCCCCCGTCCCATCCCACACAAGTGCAAGAAAAGAGCGCAGGGCAGCGTGTGTAACGAGCAGAGAGCAAAACAAGGCGCCAGCTCCTGGCTTGGCCGAGGCTCCTTGTGCTCTGCTCCGGGGCAACAACAAGGTATAAAGAGTTGAAGTCGATGAATCGATGCGGGTTTTTATGCATCAAGGCTATGAGTTGCTACCTATGGACCAGTCCAGGCAGCGAAAGTCACGCAGCTCCTTGTACTTACTCTAAGCATTGAATCCAGCCTTACTAGTCTCTAAATTTCATGCTAGCTGGGCTTGCTGTTAACCAACTTCTGTGCCTAAAGTACAGCTCAATCTCTTGTCCCCATCCTCTGGCTACATACGTTTCAGGTGAAGTAACTTTATGCAAGGAACTAACTGGGATTTTTTGAAGGAGATGGACACCAGCCAGGGCAGGAAGCCGAAAGCTTACCTGCCACGGCCCTTTGGGTAGCTTGGCGATTAGTGACTTGCTGTAGCTTTGCACAGGATCTTTTAACCTCCACGGTGAGACACCACATTGCTTTTATGTCCTCACCCCAAGCCCACCGTCCTGTGGAGCTGGCAGGGAGCCCACTGCCACCTCCCGGTGCCTCCCCGGCTGTAAATTGCAGGGGTTGGCTGCCATGTGCTGCATCCGCCGTGAAAAATGAACTTTCAAATAAAGAAGAAATGCAGTCCCATAAATCTGTTGAGGAAAGGGAGAGGAATATACTTTGCACGTGCTTTGGTTGTGGAATAAGCGATTCAGCCACAAAGCTTTTCTTCTAAGAATAAAGCACTCAAAAAAAAAAAAAAAAAAAAGAGATGTGCAGAGAACGAGAAGCCCGCAAAGGCACAACCGGCGCTTTTTCAGCTGGGTGCTGAGTGACGGGTGAGAGCCACAACCTCCTCTCCCTTGCAACGCAGCCATGCTCTCCGGCGTCTCACGCTTCGCATGGAGCGGCGCTTCGCCCGGCAAAACGCACAGCGCTCTTACGTGCTGGGTTGCGCCATTTTTCGGGATGTTCAGAGGAAGAGGAAACTGCCTTAATTTCTGAACGGTTGTATTTCACTCATTATATTTATTGTTTCTTGCTGTGCTCGTTTATGACAAATGCATATTGCGCCTTGAAGTTGATTTTCTCTGCGATTCATCATTCCTGGAACCACTTTGCTTCGCTTCCCTGACTTACAGCCCAAAACTTGGCTCATCTGAATTGCTCCTCTTTTGTCATCGACTTCACTTTTAGCTGCAGTTTTTTAGCCAGGCCAGAGCTCTGACAGCCTGATCATCCCTGAGTGCCTTAGCACGTGGCCGTGTTGCAGGGGAGAAGAGGTCTTGAGGCTCTGACCCATCATTCAGCTCTGAGCTGAAAAGGTGCACTTATGTCTTTGCAGAAGTCTCATTTTCTGCCCGTATTCTTTGAGTGCAGTATCTTCAGGAGAAAAATGTTCTTTTTAGATGGTGGCTCAAGAATTATAGCTCCTTACCTTACCTGAGTGCACTTTTTGTACTTCTCTATGTTTATTCCTTCCCTCTGAGGATGGATAGAGCAGACATTCATCGAGTAAAACACTTGCCATAGGAAACTAATGTTAGCCTGAACGCCTGAAGTGTTCCGCATTCATCCCCAGTAATACCTTCCGCTGCAAGTGGCGTATCATCCCCCGGGCTAGCAACAGAGCAACCATCAGTTCACAAGAAGCTTTCAGGGGAAATTTAGCCCTTCCTGTCCAAAACCATGATTCCGAAAATGGTTCAGCTGTTACTAAATGGTGAAAGTGTCTAAAATCCATCAATCTGCTTTTTGTTTTTAAAGCAGGACTAGCTGTCTTTATTGTGCAAGTCAAAACAAATTCTGGGGAAAATTGCTAAGGGGTTTGGTTCCATCCTTACACCTAAGAGTAGTTAGGCTTTTATTTTTTCCTTGACCCAAGTGAAAATAAGGACACCTGCAGTCACGCCACTTCGTGGCTAGCCTGGTAGATTTTCTCAGCCTATCTAAGTGACTTCACCCCACGACTGGCATTATGCAGAGTTGCAGTTCCACATCCTCCTCACCCGCGGCACCTGAGGGACAGTCGGAGAGGCTCCGCGGGATGTGCAGGACCGATGCATGCCGGCATGCCTGCAGTGCCCTGTGCTTTATCCCTGGAGCTGCCCAGATGCAGGGTGTGCAGGCACAGCTCAGTACATGAATGACCTCAGGCACTGCAGCACCTCAGGCCTTCAGAATTTTGCCCAAAATGGTAAATATAGCCCCCTATTTTAGATAAGAAAATGGCCTTACAATAATAGAGATACAGTTTCTTCTTTTTGTGGAATAATTTGTCCGATCTCCACTGAAGCCAAAACACGGTTGTTGGTCACCCCAGGTGCTTCACTCAGAACCGATTATTTCATTAAAACTTCCAGGCTACTGATCCCTGGCCATCTGCTCTGTGGAGGCTTAGGCTGGCCTGAATGCTCTGCTCAGCTTCTAGCACAGGTCAAGACGGTTTAGCTGATGCTGAGCGCTTATCAGCCTGCTGGGCTGGGAGCAGAGTTCGTCAGGAAAGCGTGTTTCAATTTTAAATATGTTGGGTCAAAATACCTATTTCTTAAAATCAAACAAATAAAACCACCACCAAAACCACTTAAAAACAATCGATACCCAAACTATGAAAGTCATCATTAAAATAACTTGTTTTAGTTTGTAGAGCCTAATGAACTTTTTTTTTTTTCTTTAATTACCTCAATATCTATCCTACACTATCCAACAAAGAAATAGTTGCAGGAAGACAGAAATTATGAAAAAAGGATAAATTCATCTGACTTTTGTGTGACTTCATTTTAGACTTGGTTGATCTAAGGTTGAACAAGAAAATTTAGTCTGTTGAAACCAGAATTACCAGCTGTAATGAGGACTGCGCTGATATTGGACTGTGGTGTCTTTGTGCCAACTGTGCTTTAGTTTTAATTAAAGCTCTGCCTAATCTCCTGAAGTCTGACTAGTTTTGCTCACAGGTCTCATGCACACCAGCATCAGCATGTTTTCTGAATGTTACCTTGCGAACCTCATACATGTGGGAATTACTATGAAATAAAAATAGGCTTGGGCTTGTTCACATCCACCTGCTGTTTTCAAGATGAAAACACATAGGAAAGCAATTTAGAGTGACAGAACACTTTTTAATTAAAAAAAAAAAAAAAAAAAAGATTGTTGTTACGGAAGCCTAGAGCGTCAGCTGAATTGTGAACCAGAGGAGAAACATTATGTTTTAGACTTACTAACATCGCCTGTACGGCACAATACTGTTAAGTACCTCAGAGGTCCACCAGGAATCTAAAATTCTCCAATCAATTAAAGCAAGCTAATTCAAGGCAGCAGCAGATGTCAGTCCTTTTTTTATGAACATTTCAATGATTTAGACCTTTTTATATACCGTATCTAAATTGTCAAATATTTCAAAGCTCTATTTTCTTTACTTTTGTGATTTTTTTCCCCGTGGACTTACTGAGACTTTTCCTGCAACTAGAAAAGAATAATCTTCCTCTTCCCCCAACCTTTTGTAGCTCACCAGGTTTCAGTATTTCTTTTGCATGTTTGAAAGAATACCATTGGGACAGATAAATGCCTCTGCTGACATACAGTGCTTCATCCACAGCTGCAGCAAGGTGTACGCATCACTCCGAGCCCCATTAACGACTCTGCTTCAATGAGCAGCAATTCTCTGCAGTCATTTCTGACTTCCCCAACTTTTAACTAACTCAGGCAGAAATATATGCATTTTTCCGCTGCAACAATGCTAATCCTGTGGAAAAGACTTGGGAGGGTCCGTCTTTGCTGAGTCCTGCTCATGAGCCCTGCCTTTCCGGGTGGTGACGTCCTCTTCCAGACGGTTACAGACTGCAAAGGGTCTCTGAGCAAGCTCCCCAACACTCCTTCTAAAGCCGTTCATGTCTCTGCCCTCACTGGCTCAGGAGATCGTGTCGTTTCCTTGCACTGTTTCTCCCCCAGGCAGCACCACATGTGGGTCAGCCGGTCCCACCGCCGAGCCCGTCCGTCCTCGCAGCCTGACCTGCCGCATGGAGAACGCGTGGTGAAAAGCCGTTCCCGAGCCGTGCCTGAGCGCAACACCACGAACCTGCCCGGCTGCTCAGGGCTTGTCTACCAGTAAGGAGCCAATTAAAAGTAAAACATTTTGGGCTCTCGGGAACCATCAGGCTGTACAATTGCTATCCACGCGTGCGCACTCGCACCGCTGCCCCGTCTATTCCCAGACGTGCCCGCAGGACCTCGTCTGTGTTTTCTCCCCAGCCTCCCATGACCCCTGTTGCTGAGTTTATGCTTACAGCTTTCTCAAATCAGGCTTTAAGCCCAAAAGCAGTTGTGTAACGCATAGCGTTAAGCTGAGTACTCCGTGGACGTGACTGGGTATGCTGTTGTATTCAGAGCCACGCTCTGGTGCAGGGTTTGCTCAAGGGTTTCTCAGCTTGGGTAGTTTAGCAGTGGATGTAAAATGTTTCCAACCTCATGGATGGGGCAAAACTGAGAGAGTGTGGTTGCATCAGTAGTTTCCAGTAGGCATTTGTCATCCTGTTGGTTAATAGAAATTAAAGTAATTCATGGGTATATGCTGATTTTTGTTACTCATTCTGTTGGAAGACAAAGAAGTCAATGCACAAGAATGAAGTGGTTTTGACTGTGTATCTTCTGTTTCAAACCAACTGTTCCAGTAGATAGTTAAGCGGCGGGCGGGGGGGGGAATAAAGGCTTTTGGTTTATTGAAACGTAATTTCCAGTCTACTCCAAAGACACTTCTGATGGATTGTCTTCAATAGTTTTGTCTGTGTTCTGTTCAAAACCAGAGAGTTTTTAAATTTTGGATTTTCTTGAGAAGCACAGCTCCTGCCCGCTGCTGCTTAGTGCCAGTTCAGCTGCTTTTAGAGGGGAGTGCTGCAGAGGGGAGCGCATCCCTTTCTAAGCCGATACAGTAAAATGCAGGAAAGATTTCCAGCCTTAACTTTGTGCAAAATCACATCCTCAGACTGGCAAGGTTTCCAAGGCATGGGCACTCAGCAGACTTGGACAGCTTAGGATATAAGTGAGTGCAACTAATCTCTAAGCTGTAGGAAGGCTACCAAAGAGTCCTATTAGCACTGAAGCTGCTTTGACTCAGAAGGATCAATAACACTTATTTGCAAGTGTTTAGAGTACATTATTTGCATTTGTGAAGGTAATGGGAAAACTATTGAATTTTAATTAGCATTTTCTGGCTCTTCTGGGAGAAGTCTGATTCAATGCACAGATACTTTCAGTGTATTTTAAGACAACGTTGTGGGCAATATTCAGAATAATTTCTGATGTTCTGCCATTACAAAAACACCTCCAAAGCATAGATTTCCATAAACTACCTGCTGCCACAAGTTATTACAGAAGCATAATAATGGGTCTATTGTACTATAAATTGTTTTGTCATTTTAAATTTCTGGTAACTGCTGAGAAGAAGAATTAAATAAATAAAAAGACCGATTTTCTTTTAGGAAGCCAGGCTTCAGCTGGGAAAATGTTTTTTTTCTACTGCACATAATAACATTTAGATAAATAGATCAGCTTTTTCTCTACTATATACTCCAGAATAAATAATTGTACTAAATGTCCATGTAAATGTTTTAGATAGAAAAATGCACAATGGGAAATAATAAATACTGGAAGTCAGAATGGTCACATAATGTAAGATTGCTATTCATCTGATGAGAATGGGTGTAGCCTGAATAGGCTTTTCAGATAAGAAAGGTACATAGAATAATACACAGATATTTTAAAATAGATCTTTAAAAAAAAAAACCAGCAAGGTTGTGTTCACAGAAAAAGTGAAATGCCTCACTTGCAATGAAGGCTATTAATGTGTAGACAGAGTTGAGACATTCAGATTCCTTAACTGCTAGTTTCCATTTTTTTATCCATTTATATCTTTAACTGTTCTTGGCTCTACACTCCAAGTGGTTTTTAATTTATATTTTAAATACGTGTTTCCAGACCAGGGATAAGTAAGAAAACTCTTTTTTTATTGATCATAATTACTTCATTAATGAGAGTGAAGCAAAGATTTGGACTCATCAGGAATCAATCTCAACTTCTGGCAGGAAGGACATGACCCAAGTGAATGTCCGTACTAGCAACCCCCTGTGCTTGACGTGGAAGGTCTCCAAGAAGAGCTTCCACAAAGCTGATGTGGTCCTTATCCAGTCCTTGATTTAGCAGAGCAAACCCCTTTCAGTCCAGCCTAGATGGTTATCCAGAGGCTGGCAAGAGTAACTGGTGCTCTGTACGCATGTGTGTGGTTCTTCAGGATTAGCAGATGTATTCCTATATAGGAGGTTAAAAAAGAAGAAATAATGGTGAAGTCTCCATCTGAATCACTAGGCCACACAAAGAGCAGGAACTCTGAGCAATAATCAAAACTGAAGAGTAGCACGTCGTTAGAACTGTGTGAAAATATAATCAAAACCATGAAGATAGATGCAAAATAGGTAAGTGTGACAGGCGTTGGCCAAACGTAGCTCAGGCCAGCAAAACGCAATAGCTTTTCCTATAACAGCTGATTTTATAGGCAAAAGAACATGGTAGGGTCCATGTGTTTGGATTTCAGTGTCACTTTTGCTGTAGTGGCACATTACTAGTCACAGAGAGATCACAGCGTAGATTCAAGAGGAATGGGTTAGTATAAAGAATACAGTGGTACGATGCCCATGGCCACGGGAAAGGACCTAATAGCTTTGTCTCAGACCAGAGTACCTTTGTGGCCACAGATCCTGTGGTCCTTGCAGAAACCACACTGGGTAGGGATGTTTTCAGGCTCACCCTGGCTTGCTCTGAAAGCTGGTACCCGATGAAAAGGCACGACCCCAAGAGCAAACCTCTGCAAAGGGAAGGGCAACATCAGGGTCATCCTTTTTCCCAGGACACCTCCACAAAGGTTATCTGAATGGACCAGACCCCTGCGCCGCATGCTTTGATCCCAAAGATGAGCACATTTGGTTTATGGCATTTACAGGGTGGAGTTAAGAACTGCAGTACAGAAGTTGGCATGTCTGGAATACATAAGAAGAAAAACAAAACCAAAAGCCTTGCGTTGCCCAACTTCCATGACTTACAGGTCTTGGCGATCTCTGTCAGGGTCTTGAATGTGTCTTATACGTTGCCTGCATCACATGTTCACATGTATAACGTACTTCAACACCAAATTAAACTGTGAGAATTTTGGTACTGGATTGGAAATAGGGTGTCTTGTCAATAGTTTGAAGTAAATAGCTTTGGCTCTACGCGCTTGGAAGATGATCTTGAATCATCTCTGCTACCTGCTAAGAATGGCTAAGGCAGTTTTTTAATTCCTCCATTGAAATTCTGCCCCAGCTCCAGTCCCCCCGTTGCACGCATCCCATTCATCAGCTCTCTCACGCTGCTTCAATTAAATCCTATCGTGCTCCGAGGCAATGTGGCATCCGCTCTGGAGAAGAATTTCAATTCGGTAAACAGGCCTGTAAATATGCTGCTGTGGATAAATTGGCCATCAGTGTGATAGAGAGAAGTAAAGTAAAATGTGTGATTACAGCTAGTTTTTATGTGCTGGGAAGCTGCTGAGACATTACTGAGAGCAGAAACAATGTTTTTGCACCCTGTGCTTCTCCGGCAGTATTGTACCTATTTTATATTAGCTATTTTCAGGCAAATGTTCTATGTCTGACTGATACTTCTCACTCGGAAAGCTACTTTTAAAATAATCTTGACCTAGATTTTTGTAGTGAAAAGCAGCAGACGGTGCCAGAAAATGTTGTGTTGTTAGTGCTATTTCATCTCCATTCCTTAAACACAGTTAGTTTAAAAGATATGAATTTAATCCATGGAGGAAGACTGATGGACAAGCACTTAGATTTCAGGCTTCTGTGGATTTCAAGCGGCTGAAACGTCGTTCTGCTGGTGGAAGAGAGGGCCGTCCTCTTGCGGAGGTTATTTCTGGTTGTCTCCTTGGCTGTTTTTGGAGATCCGCCGGAGGCACTAGCGATGCGAAGATGCCTTTCAGCAGCTTGGCCATCGTCCAGGAAGCCAAGGCATGGCTCCTTGCCCCGCTGTCTCCCTCTAAAGCTGATCCCGGAGCCTCAGCAGCGGAAAAGGATAATCTCTTTATTCCAGCCGACTGGCCGGGAGGACCTCTGGGCTGGGGATCAGCAGTAGCTACCTCATTTTGACACCCTGGGGACTAAGCGGGTGTAGTCTGGTACCTCATGCCAAAACATTAGTGACTGCCTGAACCCCCTTTCCCATCTCCCCGGAGGGATCTGTATGCTGCAGGAATTACATACATCAAATATTCCACTGCATCCTCATAGTCCTCTTTTCTTTATAGCAACATGTCCAAGAATGAGGAAAGAACACATAGGAGCCAAGAAAATTTTACCTTTTACCAGGTAATTCTTGCCCCAAGCTCGGGCTTTCACAGAAAACTACCACAGCTCTGACATGGTAAAGAGCAAACAGAGCAAAACCCCCCAAACACAGAGAAAAGCAGTCTTGCTCCCAAGCTGGTGTTGTCTGGTGACTCTGAAGTGCTGAGTTCAGCTAAACTCAGATTCCTGAAAGCAGGGAAATTTGCAATAAATAATTAAATTACAACTTCATTGTCAAAGTGAGTTTCCCAAAATAGAAATGTTTTCTGAAAGGATTAGGCATATTCACAGGAGGTAGGTCCTTCGGAGCGTGTTAAAAATGCTGATCTGGAAATAGCTTGAGCTGCTTATTGCTGGCAGCTGCGAGAATATCGTGGGGCGGAGGCGATCCCTCGTACGTACGCGGTCTGCCCCAGCCCCTGCGGCAGCTCCCTCGCAGGCAGGACGCCAGGACGGAGGGTCTTTAGGGTTTTTTTTTAACGGAGAAACCAGTTGATACCCACTGACAGACGTTCATCTGTTTCCCCGTACAGGTGAGGAGCAGATTTTACCCATTCCTGCTGCATCCTGCCACATCTGCTCAGGTCACCTTCAGGGTGCAGGAAGGCTCCCAGGGGGAAGTGGTGGGCGAGGGCATGAGAGCTAAAGCTTCACCTGTACCATGGCTCTTCAATTATGCACTCTCCAGAGCTGGAGTTTAACTTCCTTCAAGGTCACAGAGTACCATGGAACAACCTGATTCGCGTGATGACCCTGTTTGCTTTGTGGCTCACAGCAGTGCCTGGAGCAGCCACGGGCTGGCCGCTGGCTGCGGCGACGAGGGGCCCCGGCGTGTGACCAAGACCTGCGATCCCTTCGGGAGGCTGGGAGCTTGCAGGACGGACCACGTGCCTCGGCAACGTTCGTTCGCCCTGCTGAATATTGACACATTTTGCTCATCCCTCCATATCTGTTGGGATGCATTTCTCTGGAAAAAAAAAGGAAAAAAAACCCCAACAGTATCATCTGAATTATTTCCTTGTGCTGTCTGTGCTCATCTGAAATCATCTGTGGTCCCGTATGTATGAATATGGGGTATAGCAGTTAGAAAGGAAAGGGGAATTGAATTATTCTGTTTTCTGGTGTGGATTAGCCTGAGTTTCGCTGCTGCGTGTTGGTTATGTTTGAACATGAATTTTCTTGTCTGTATGTTATCCTCACAACACCTAGAGCATATGGACAATATGTCCATAAAGAAATAAAACACGGACATGAAATATTGTTCTTTTATCGTGTGCTTTGCCTGGAAAAGCTTGATGATGTGCCATTCCAGGGGTGAGAGTTAAACTACAATAGTAAAGCCATGATATTCAATGAATTAAATTTTGACAAGCTGTTTCTGTGCAATTCTATGAAGGCTGAAGAATCCCAGTTATTATGATTTTGGTATGATCTGACATTGAGACAGCTCTGCATGGGCCAAAAGCACCCATCAGCACTCCTGAGAGTGCTCTTCCATGGCCTTGCTCGAGATCTATAAAGTAAATACAGCTGCACTAACTGCAGGCAAGCTCTATCAGTAGGGTTGATTATAGACTCCTAGTTAATCTTTTCAGTTTGCTTTTCCTACGGTTTGAAACACCGTAATTCCCTTCCTTCTTCACCTCTTCCACTGCAACACAATATTTGAGAGGGACATTCAAGGTTCTCATTGCCACATGAAAAAATACCGCACTATCTCTCAGTTGCCCTCGCACATATCCCTCAGGCCATTTCAGCAAGTTTTCCAGTGTCTTTCATAAGATGCTCCATGTAAGGTATTTCATTTCTCTCTAGGAACCTGAGGCTCAGCAAAATCCATGCCCTGAATGGATAGTTATCCACTGGACCTGCTGCATCGCTTTTTCCTCTCAGTAGATTAATGTTTTATGCAGTGAGATGTGATGAAGGACAGCATACAAATCAACTCAGATGGGAAAGATGGAGCTCAGAAGCAGCTTATGCTATGTTTGGGGCGAGCTATAACATCTTGTCAGGACCAGAGACCTACCAAACGTCAGCAGAGTATTGCACCCTGGCAAGGTTGGATCCTCTCCAGATTCCTTGGTCACCCAAACACCAACTGCGGGAGGACTTTGCAGGCTTGGGATCACTGGGAAGTGTTCACTAGTTTATTTATTGCCCCTGTTAGATACTCTCAGATACCCTTCCTCCTTGCCCCAGATATTTTAGGTGATTAATGCTGTGCATTAAATTTATTTGTGAGACCACTTCACCCATCCATTAAAAAAATCTGCCATGGTGACTCAGATCAAATAATCATCTAGCCCTGCATTTTGTCTCCTATACAGCCAACAGGGAAAGAATATGAGGACTCGTACAGAACGATCCTCGCTCTTCCATGTCTCCTGCTGTAGAAGGGATGCAGGCGGCACAGCATGGGGACACGCACATTAGCGCAGGGCGGCACAATGCTCCAGTGGAGAGGGGCAATGAGGAGCGTCCCTCCAGCATGCTCGGTCATTGTGTGAAGGGTGCATGTTGTACAGGCTGCTGTGTTAGAGGATTTAACAGTGAGATTAAAGTAGCTGAACACGTGCGGATCTATCTGGGGTGATGTGTGGCAGCAGGTACGTGACGTGATAGCGGTTATTGTCTGGACACCCTGTACCCACGGTACTTGCTGGAGCTACTGGCAGAAGGACATAGCCTTTGCAGGGTTACTCACTTCCCAAGATAAGTTTTACAAGGAGGATGCACAAAAGGAAAAACTAATTAGACAAAGAAAACTGAAAAAATACTATTGCAGGGGTTTCCAGTGTTATCGCAGGGGCTCAGTGTCATGAGCCCGGAGATGGCAACAGGAGAGGAATTATGCCAGAATTGGGACCGTGAGTGAAGACACTTGAGAGTTACGAGTGTAATGTGTCCAGTGTGTATTTTTTGCATTTGCTTCTAAGTGTATTAAAACATTAATTTCCAGCTCTTCCTGAAAGCTCTTCTGCCAAAGTCCCAAAAGAATCTGCTTATTAAAATCACTCAGGTGTTCATACCCTTCTCATGCGAATTCAGTTCCTAATTAAAGTAACTTGTGCAAAATCTTGTAACGTATCTGGCTTTTTTCTACTTGCTGTTTCCCGAGTTCTCTCTTTAATGAGTTCCAGCTGGGATACACCGGCCGGAGGATGCTCTGTCTGTGAACAGGTCATCAGCCAGTCATTGGTCATCAGCCAGTACCACAGTTCCCCGCTGCTGATGTTTTAGCACATCAGCAACAGTCTGGGGAACGCAGCTCAAAAGCTCAGTTTAGGAGAAAGTCGTAACGTTTGCGGCCTCCGCCACTTCGAATGAAAACAAGCTGGCAAGACGGGAAGGGAAGAAAGCTCTCCTGCAATTTGTGGAGGAGATCCTGGTTTCAAATGCCAGCTCCGGGATTAAGACTGTGATGCTGCTTAGCAACGTTTCAGCTGTGGTCCTTAGTGGATGCATTCACTGATCTTCGACGTCTGTACCGCTGTAATACAGAAGCTTAACACTTGTTATCTTTACAGCTATTTTCTTCTTCTGATCAACTTCCTAAAATGTTGGGATTTTTTTTTTTTTAATTCCTAAAATAGATTTCTCTGCTGTGCTTTGTGTTCCACTTCAAAGACAGAAACAAATTATTTTCTTTCCCTCCCCCCCCCCGCCCCATCACTGAAAATCATGAGCAATAAGAGATTTTGTGTTGGCAGCATCCAGCAGTCCCACTTGCACATACAAGACTCTTGTTGACCTGGACTCAGCTCCCTCATCTCTCAGTCAGAAGATGCTCCCCACAGGTGCCCAGAGCAGCACTGCTCAAATAAAGGGACTGGAAATGCTCCATTACTCTGTTGTGCATCATCTAAAAGTTACCGCATCTGTTCGCTGCTGTTTCTATTTTTTAAGTTCATGTTTTGCAGCAGGCATTTCACAAGGTTTGTGTTGAGGGTGGTCCGTGTGTATATGGATATTCTGAATTTAAGCTTTAAATCTGCAGAAAGGCCTCAGCGGTATAGAAATCTGAATTTTTATTACCAAATTCAGATAATGCTTTTATTTTTTTCACCATTCTGAGTTTATCTAATGTAATGTCTGCCATTCTTTACTGCACCTACCTGATTTTCTGCAGCCACCTGTTCTCTTGCAAAATGGTTATTCTGAGGTAGTTTGGGAAAAGAACTGTGTTTGTACTACATGAAAATTATATTTCTTTACCAAAGAACCCTATTGTTTAGTAAGTGATACAGGTGGATTGTTTTTCTCTGGGGTATTTTTTTTCCTCTTTTCTCCTTTTTCTCCCTTTTATTCAAATGACTGAATGGGAAATGAAAACAAAAAAAAGCAAATCAAACTTTATTAAGATTTAATTTTTTAGAAAGTACTTAATAAATTTAAAGCCCTCTCTCCTGGAAGGCCTGTCATTTTGAGTGCTTGTTCTAGGCCTTTTCCTCCTCCTCTTTGCCACTTTTAGGGTTCACACTGTCAGAGAGGTCTCAACATGTCCACCCTCTGCCTGGTCCTTTGGTTACTCCGTATCTCCCTTTCTCCAGCTTGCTTTTGCAGGGATTTCCTCAAGCTCTGCTTCACTGACTCTGATACAACCTTCATCAAGTCTGCACAGAGCTGCAAATGCATCCAGTCCACAAAAATAAGTGTGAATCTGTCGTTATTAACAGCAGGGGAAATACTTCCTGTGTAGCCTTAGGACTAAGTATGCCATTAGGACCAAGGAATATTGGTGTTTCAGCTCCACAGTCGCCTGGTGCTGCGCTTTGTCGTGACTTTATGAACTCCTTAATGATGCTCAAGTGGACATCCCGGCACTGGGGTAACACGAGGATTACTTGTTAGAATTAGAGCTGGTTTGCCCATGATCAGTGTCTACTCATGATGACTGGAGGGGCGCCCAGTCGCTTAAGTAATATTCTGATCCTGTATACTCCCACCTACCAAAAGGCTCCCCAGAAATCAGAAACCTCACCACCATCTTTAAGGTATTGTTACCCTTGCTGTTCCGACTGTCATGGCTCCAATTAAACCGACATCCCGCAGCTTCTAAATAAAATATGTTTTTCAAAGTGTGACATCTCACTGAGCACCCAGGTTCCAGCTCAGCCTTTAGCTTCTGCTTCAACACAGGGGACATTGATCAAGCACTCGGAGCAGCCTGGATGTTGGCTCTCCTGCCTTTTGGCAGCAGCAAAAGGAGAAAGAAGTTAATTTTGGTTTATTTGAGCTTATTAACTGGCTTGATGTGACAAGGTATCTCCAGGTAATGTAGATATACCTTGGCATGTTGTTGTGTCAGTTCTAGTTGATGACCCTTCACCATTGCAACTCAACGCTCAGCAGTTGAGCTACTGCCATTACCCAGGGACAGCAGCTTGTGTTTCCTGGCACATCAAGATCTACAAATTCATTGCTGATTAAGAGGGTGATAGTTGCTCACCCAGGCTGTACCGCACTGAATCACGGCACTGTTTTCTGAGCACCAGATTTATCGGCCAGCCCGATAATGTGTTAAATTGTCATGACACATTTTGCTTGTTTAGAGGAACTGCAGTTCTAATTAAGATTAAAAACAAGTTGTGACTCAGAGTCCAATAAAAATACAATGTGAATTACATACCCTTAAATTTAATTTACTCACCCATAGGCTGAATATCCTCGTGAATGCAAGAAATGAAGCAAAACAATTATTCTAATTAAAAGGAAAGATTTGGTTAAGCTAACTTACATTTTAGTCCAGTCTCAGATACATCACAGGCTCTCACCAGCCTGTCCATTAAGAGAGAAAATCAAAGTGGGTAAATTGAATTATAGATTAGGATCTTGTTGACAAACACTAGAGAGCAAGAGAGTGACAGGAAGAAGCAGAAAAGAAGCTGTAACAGACTCCTGGGCAAAATCAGAAGAGTTTCAAAGACTCCTGCCACTAGTTCAGATGTGCAGGTTATAAAATCTGAGGTGACCACTGAAGTTTTATGGTTTGCCCTTCCACATAGCACAGACTGCTGGAGCTTGGATGAACACAGGTAGAACAAAACAGCTTTGGAAAACCAGAGCAATGGAATGGAGAATTCACTGTTGTCATCGCTAAATTGTTCCAATGATTAATTAACTCCCACTGGCTGAAGCATGCAAGCAGATGCATGGTTGCATCGAGGTTGGGGACTGATTTGAGTACTTCTGAAGAGCCCTGGTGATGCTGGTTGGTCTGGTGGACGCAAGACAGCGAGCTCACCGAGGGCCCAAGCGCCAGTGGGAGGTGAAGGGGCGAACGCTGCCCCGTCTGGGACCAAAGGCTGGACTGCGTGGGTCGTCAAACAGCCTGCTGTTTTAGGAATAACTAGAGCTGGCTTGCAGGCGCAGAAACACAACACCCAGAACTTTCTGACGATGTATTGCCCCCCTCTCTGGCACATCTTATTAGTCTGTCAGTGATTTATACAGTGCCACCAGACTGAGCAAGAAGAGAGTCTTTAACGTGCAAAAAAAAGCGGCACAAAGCATACCTGAGTACCCCAGAGCTACATGCCTTTTGAATAACTACCACTGATATGAGAATGATGACTGCAGGAGCTAAATTTGTGTAGAGACATCCACGTCAACACCTACGCATAAATACATACAACCTGGTGAGTGTGTAAATAGCTGAGGAAGGCACAAGAACAAGATTATATTCTCAGTAGCGTAGAGACCATAAAAAACTACTGTCCTGAATTTTTGTGACCTGACTTCTTTTATGCTTATTCAATATGGAAATTTATATATAGTTCTCATTAACAGATCATATGGCGGTGCTGTTACCCACAATGTTAGGCCACCACAGGAGAAAGATCTTTTTCAATGGGCAATAGACGCGTTGCCCATAAATATGCTTAGGAAGTCTAATAGGAAAGTGTGACCATACATAATAGACTCAACTGGTGCCTGATTGGTGATGACCAGGACCCTATACTCTATTTCTTTTTTTTTGCCTTTCTGTTCTCTGTAACACAACGAGCTTGCCACAATTATTATGATCAATTGAGAAGACACGTAGAATGATAAAGGCAAAGCTAGGCAGAATTATATTATTTTGGGTGAAAATCTGAAAATAATCCTGCTGGTCATGTACTTGTTATAGGGGTAAGACTTTCATGCTTCCCCTGTTACAACATAACCACGCAGTTCTCCTAGATATAATGTTCTTCCCCACGTTTTTCTAAAACTGTCAATACCATCTTCCACTTCTCATTCACTACCAAAAAAATCAGTTGTTCCTCCTCTCCCGCTATTCCTCAGCTGATGATGTGATTTCTGTTGTTACCGGTCTTTCTCCTGTGCTTGTTTAGAAAGTACTCTGTAGGAATACTCTTGCAAGCATTTGAATAGCTATTTTATTACTTTCGATGCAATTTCGTTTATCTTGAAAAAATCCTACCAAGATGTTACACTTAGATATCTGTATGGTGTAGCGTTTATTCTACTGTTGGCTAGTGTAGTGCTGCTCATCTACCGCATGACTTGGAAAATGTACTTCAAACAGCCTGAAATAGAAATGAAGCACGACTGACTGTGTGAAGGAACTCTAAGGGCTGTATGTGAGCCATTACTTGTGCTAAACAGTTAAAAAATGAATTACATTTTTGTCTGGTTTTTGCTATTACTATTTGGTTTTTGTTGCTGTTGAACTGCCATATAAAGTAATCAAATTCTTGAGAGGTTTCAGAGTTAATTTTGTAGAAAGTTAGCACCAGTTTTTTTCTTATGATCAGAAATGTTAATTATGGGTGTTTTCCCATCAGTTTCTTTACAGCACATGTTCCTATAGAATGATGCTAAACTCTAATTTCATTATCCATTAAGGTCCTTGAAAAACTGTCTTTTTTACAATTTTGACATTACCATTCTATATTTCATTAGTAAAAAAATGTAAAACCCAACATTCAGAAACCCTGGCTTTATATTTTTCATGCTAATTACACAGCTTTTTATACCCACATTGCGAAGGAGAGCTCCTGGCTGTTCCGAAGAAAAGCATTTTAATTTTCCTTTTAGATTTCATAGTTATGTTAAAACTAGAATTGCTTAAAACTGAATTTGGTGAACAATTAAGAATCTCATTCCTACAAGCTTGAAATTGAAATTTCTAAGTATTCATTTAAGTTACAAAGCAAAGTTTATTCTTTCAGCTGCAAGTAAAATAATGAAAAATAGTTCAGAAACTCTGAGTCTTACTTCTTGTAATCTGTCTTTATGAAGGAGCCTCTTCTCACATCCGCACTGCAGACTCCTTTGCAGTTTCCTAATAAAAGGAAAGGAATGAATTTTGGTTAAAGCTTTACTTTTTCTTGTTTAGAAACAGCAGGAAAAGTGTTACAGGCTTGGGAAGCTATCAATGTGATCTGGAGATACTGAATCCGGTTAATGACTACTGAGACTGCAGCAAATTCATTATTTTTTAATGAAATATTTTCTACCAGAAATTTCCAAATTCCTGAAACTGAATAAGCTAATGGGAAACAACTGGTTTCAACCAATAGCCCACAACTACATTAAAAAGAAACAACTATTTAACATGTTCAAAAATGTCAAAATTAAAGGTTTTGTTTTAATTGGCAGTAAATGAAACATTTGCATGGATCTAAACACGCACACACATACAAACACACAGAGTCTGCTTTTTGTGGCTTTTTTTCATTGCTGTTTGCAATACATTTCAAGCTATTCATTTTTCCTCTCAAATATATTTCTCTTCCTTTAAATACAGAGGATTAATATAAGCTGGAAAAACACCTCATGCCCAGCAGAAAATAAAAAGTCTCCAGGCACCTTTGGCAGGGCTGAGCTCAGCTCCCATGGCAGACAGTCAGGCTGCCGCATACACCTCTCATGCGCTGGGTACACACTGTTGCTAGCTGATGCAAAATGAGAAATAAGTGTTAAAAATCATTTTCACTCTATTCTAGACATCCTTAAAGGTGGCATAGCTGGAGGGGAAGAATTTTTTTTTTTTCCATGTGATTTATAACAGAATACTATGCACAGTGGAGAGCTCGTGTTTTGCTTTGTATTCAATTTCTATGGGATTGAAAGAAAATAGAGGAGTCCTACCTGTGTGTCACGAACACGACGACGAGAATGGATGAACCCTGTGTCCTCCTGTCTGATTGCAGCAGGGTGCTGGATTTGATTTGTTTAAGGCAAGCATTTTCATTGTTCTGAGGCATGTTGGGGAGGCTGGAGGTCTCGTGGACTCAGTCACTTCCCTGCACTCCAGGGTAACAACGAACAAAACCAACACCGACACAAAAAGCTGCAAACATTGTCCTGTTAGCAGACGAAGACAAGGGTTGGAGATAAAGCAGGTAAACTTTAGCTAGATTGTCTCCTGCCAAAAGGTTAAGAGCAAATCTGCTTTTAGAGGGAGTGTGAAGGTGACACAGGCAGCTCCTGGGCTGGAAGGACAGACGCGGTGGCAGAGCAGCTCCCAGGGCAATGCTGCACCAGGAACACAGGTTTTGGTTCTTCACTTTTGTAGGCTGTGTTTCTAC
This sequence comes from Phaethon aethereus, assembly GCF_964289735.1. Taxonomy (NCBI): domain Eukaryota; kingdom Metazoa; phylum Chordata; class Aves; order Phaethontiformes; family Phaethontidae; genus Phaethon; species Phaethon aethereus. Next base: position 2,149,962 of record NC_138579.1, read on the forward strand.
CAGCCTGACCCAAGCTTGCTGTGAAATCCATAGCAGCGTGAAGCCAGCTCTGTTCAGGACAAAGAAAAACCAGTACCTCCTCACAGAGAGCAGCTCTAGCACAACTTGGTGTCAGGACACTGCGGATGCTAAAAGTTGACATGGGTTTAAGAATCAATTAGGCAATTTCATGAAACAAAATAGAACTGTCCAGGAATTTGCATTAAGAGCAGAAATACTGAGGAATCACTCAGACTGCTCAATGTTTGCCCCTGCCAGCACCCCTCTCTGAGCTGGGGTCCCCTGTGCAGTACCCTATTGCAGACATCAGCCCAGACATGCATGCCACCTCTGTCAGGCTTTCATGACATCAAGACGTAACTTCCAGGAGATAAGGAAGGTAGGAAAGCAGCCAGCTGCACGCCCAGAATGTGGCAAACCTTACACAGTGTCACAAAACCTTATGGTCTCCCCAGTGAATTGGAAGGGTTTGTGAGACTAAGCCTAGAGTCATAGAATCATTAAGGTTGGAAAAGACCTCTAAAATCATCAAGTCCAACCGTCAACCCAACACCATCATCCCAACTAAACTATGTCCCAAAGTACCTTTTCTACACGTTTTTGAACACTTCCAGTGATGGTGACTCCACCACGTCTAGGGGCAGCCTGTGCCAATGGCTGACCACTCTCTCAGGAAAGACATTTTTCCTAATATCTGGTCTAAACCTCCCCTGGCACAACCTGAGGCCATTTCCTCTCGTCCTATCACTGGTTACTTGGGAGAAGAGACCAACACCCACCTCACCACAACCCCCTTTCAGGCAATGGTAGAGAGCGATGAGGGCTCCCCTCAGCCTCCTCTTCTCCAGACTGAACAACCCCAGTTCCCTCAGCCGCTCCTCATCAGACTTGTGCTCCAGACCCCTCACCAGCTCCGCTGCCCTTCTCTGGACACGCTCCAGCACCTCAATGTCATTCTTGTGGTGAGGGGCCCAAAACTGAACACAGGATTGAAGGTGCGGCCTCACCAGTGCCCTGTCCAGGGGCACGATCCCTGCCCTGCTCCTGCTGGCCACACTAGTGCTGATACAGGCCAGGATGCTGTTGGCCTTCATGGCCACCTGGGCACACTGCAGGCTCATGTTCAGCCGGCTGTCAACCAGCACCCCCAGGTCCCTTTCCTGCCAGGCAGCTCTCCAGCCACTCCTCCCCAAGCGTGTAGCGTTGCATGGGGTTGTTATGACCCAAGTGCAGGACTCGGCACTTGGCTGTATTAAAACTCACAAAGTTGATCTTGGCCCATCAATCCAGCCTGTCCAGATCCCTCTGCAGAGCCCTCCTACCCTCCAGCAGACCAACACTCCCACCCAACTTGGTGTCATCAGCAAACTTACTGAGGGAGCACTCGATTCCCTCATCCAGATCATCAATAAAGATATTGAACAAGACGAGACCCAGAACCGAGCCCTGGGGAACACCGCTTGTGACCGGCCGCCAGCCGGATTTAACGCCGTTCACCACAATGCCCTGGGCACAGCTGTCGACGGTGTCCCTCTGACCTTTCGCATTTTATACTCCTGCAGACCTTTAAATGGTAACCAGGAGCATGCCTCACCATTTAGAAAGATTGCTGCGTTCCTGGTAGGCAGTGAGCTTCAGATTCCCCATCAGGGGTCTATACAGGAACATCACAACCTGCCGTCCCTCCTCCTGTGCACATGGAGGCGAAGGGTGCCCCCTCGCCTTGCCTGGTTGCCTTGCTTGGTGGTCATGGCTCTCCACATCAGCTCTTTCTAGCTCCGTCAGGCAACAGGGTACATTATCTTTGCACTGGCATTTCCTGCTCATTCAAGGTTTAGGCGATGTTTTTCCCAGGGTCCCTATAATGTCAGTGGAGGAAAAAAATCGGTAACGGAAGGCAGAGACTCATGCAGGTACATCACTGCCGAGCCCATGGGAGCATGGGTGAAGTTACACACAGGCACAGCGTTGTTGTTATTCCCAGTGAGCTTTCCAACTAAGAGAGGCTGTGAGCAGTTGCCAAAAGGCTCCTACCACTGCATCATCTTCGCAATTGCTCTGCGATTTCGCTCGTTTTGGCCTCTTACATATCAAGACAAGTGAAATATTCTGCCATTTTTGATCTAGCCTATGTCACCTACAGAAAGTGAGATTTAGTTTGGATGCCTCGTCAGCTTAACTGTCCTGGAAGCTTATGAACTCCCGGGCACATCATTTCCTCCTGTGTTTCAATGGATGATAGCTCCTCACTTGACGAGCTACTGCAGATTTTGAAGAATGTCTTTCAAGACTGTATGTGCATCCAGCAAAACCTGTGGCAAAACCCAGACTTAAAACTAATGCGCAAAAATGGTGGCTTTTTTACTTTCTTGTTAATAGCTTTAAATATTGCCATCTACTTTAAAAAATATAGCATAACTAGGACGTTAATAAAGTTGTTCCAATGACTGTCCAAAGAAGCCAACTGCCGTGTGTCCTTAGAAACAAAACCAAAGGAGTTTCTTAAAATGAAGAGCACAGGACCATTTGATGGCAATAGTTAATATTTTCCAAATCCTGTTATAAATGAAAGCAGTCCCTTGCTATTGAGATAAAAGAAGAAGAACAATTTTAAATTCCTGAAACTTGCTAGCAGATTTTACATTAAAAGCTTTCTGTGAACACACATGCAGATGCCCTTAAAGAACTGTCATTGTGTACTTTTTTAGCTTTTATGAGAGATGGCATTATCTGATAGAAAAAACTTTCAGCTGAGGATAAAAGGGAATAAATGCTGGTGTTGTTTTTAATAAAAATCCTTTAAATTCATATGGCATCATATTACGTTTCAGTGCTTGCTTGTACAAAGCCTAATAAATGTGGGTTTCATACTTGGCAGTGATCTGCAAGTGCTGCTGTAATACAGACAGAATAAAAATGCTGCCTTTATAACCTATATAGAAAATTATCACCTTTTCTCTCTTTTTTGCTTAATTTGAAACACATTTTTACTTAAAATGCTATTGAAATGGTTATTAACATTTTTAATTATTCAAAAACCAATGCCATAAATATATTCCACTGGCTACTACAGCCGTTTTCCTAAACATGTGGATTGAGTATGACGTTAGGTCTGTGTTAAATTGAAAGAATTGTTCTACCCCAATTCTGCAAAACCAAACCAATGGTGATGTCTTCCAAAAATATTTTTTTCTTTCTTTTAAGCGGATCCAGTAATGTATCAGAAAGGTAAGCACATGCAACACAAGTAGAACAAAGAAAGTATTCTGGTATTTTCCTTCTCTCATGATATGTAAATGTCATAAAAAAGCACCAGAAACATTCAGAAGAGGAACTAACTATTATTTTTTTTCACCCTGATTTTGAAAGTAAGCTGTACTTTGGTTAGTTCCTACTTTATTCAGACACACTTCTCAGGAATATCTGGTGCAGTGATATTGCAGGCTATAAAATTGTATTATTTACTTTCTGTCATTTATGAGGACCCAAGTTTATAGTCATAATTCACTGGTGTTTTCTTTCACACCTCAGTGATGTTGATAAGATGAGACAAATAGTTTAGCATTTTCAGCTGCAAGACACAATGCCTGGAACAATTTAGCTTCCAGAAATAAAACCAAAGCAGCTCCTTTGGCCAGCATTTACAGTTAATTTTCTTTCATCGATCACCTTTATGATATATTATCACCAGGATCTGGCACAGATGGACAGATGGATCTACTCCAGATTAATCAGATTTTTGCCTTTTTTCATGCTTTTTTTATGGGAAACTGTCTCCAAAGGAGCAGAAAGGCCGGTCTGGAGAAGCACCTTAACTGCTGTAGTGCTCTGGGTTTGCTGAAGGATTACAAAGAGAAGAGTCACCGGACACAATTTCATGCTCTCTTATTGCAATGACAATTTAGAAATAGAGAAGATGACATATTGCTACTTTGTGAAGCATGCCCACTTTAGCCTTGAAGCATTCATAATTCAGGGCAGAGGGTACCCTACTTTCCCCAGGAGACAATCCACCAGCCTGTTTTTGTATCTAATCTCTACTGGCTGTATCTTTGTCATCTATTTTTTCTTAGCTACATCTAACAAGACTCTAGCAACACATTACTGAGCAGTCATTATGTCAGAGTAGTCTCATAACTGTGGAAATCTCAGCATACATTAAACAGTATGTAATCTATCATATGTGAGACCTGGTCTGTCATTTTGAAACTTGAAATGGGCAACTTCTAGGGATTGTTGTTAAAATAGACTTGGGCATTTCATAGATAAACTGAAGTGGAGCTGTTATTTATGTTTTCTTCTGTGCCACCAGACAAAATCCCACTGAATCTATCTTCCATTTTTCAGGTTAACCTCTGATAAGCCATGTATGTTTTGCCAATATTTTTTCAGTTGTTATGCACTAGTTTCCCCTGGACCATATTCCTCCATTTTACTTATACAAGTATCACAAAAGTCAGGGTCAAAAGCCTTGCTAAATCAAAATGTAAGATGTTACTACCCCATCCATAGAATTCAATGCAATGTCATAGAAAGACATTAGATCAGCTTGACATGATCTGACGAATCCACGTTGGCTCTTCCTTCCTTGTCATCTCCTAAGTTTTTAATAATGCTTTGTTTCAGTATTTTTGCAGGAACTGAAGTTGGTGGAAGTTGAACTATAAAAAAAGCATTACAAATCTTGACCTTTCCTTTAATTATCAGATGGCAGGTTTTCATCACTGGAGGACCAGTTTGCTCTTATTTAACTACTAACATACTCAACAGTGATCTCTTCTTAGCCTTGATGTTTCTGTCTGCAGTATCTCATCTTTGGCTTTGCACATTCTGATTTTACTCCATCATCTGATTGATTGCTATTTTTTCACTCCTTTGGAATGAGGTAAGACAACTTCTAATTTCTGTGGCCTTGGTTCTCGTCTTGTGCCCTTTCTCGGCCCTGCTAGCTGATTTGCTGGGGTGACTTGCTGTAGGCTTTCAATGACAATACCCTGTCCCCAGCTTTGGGGTATTATGCACTATAGAATCACAAAATCACAGAATCTTTGGGTTGGAAGGGGCCTTTCAAGGCCATCTAGTCCAACCCTCCTGCAATGAGCAGGGACATCTTCAACTCGAGCAGGTTGCTCAGAGCTCTGTCCAACCTGACCTGGAATGGTTCCAGGGAGAGGGCATGTACCATCTCTCTGGGCAACCTGGGCCAAGGTTTCACCACCCTCATTGTGAGAAATTTCTTCTTTATAGTCGAAATCTGCGCTCTTCTAGTCCTATCGCAACAGGCCCTGCTAAAAAGTCTGTCCCCCAGCTTTAAGTACTGGAAGGCTGCAATAAGGTCTCCCTGGAGCCTTCTCTTCTCCAGGCTGAACAACCCCAACTCTCTCAGCCTTAAATATGACTGAACTGAATCAAGCTCTGTGTTCACGAACCCTCCAAGCAGCTGATTGACTTTGTAAAGTCACTAATCAGCTTGCTTGGTTAATGTAAATGGATGCAATAACCAAAGATATCCTTCTAGCCAATCCTAATTTTTCAGTTCAAAACTGTTAAATTTTCATTTAATTTTAACATACAGTTTAGAATGGAGAAAAATATATCCTTGTATTATTATATTACTCCAGTTAGTAAGTAAATGTTTGGCAAGTAGTGTAAAAAAAGTATAAAATGTGAATGTGTGTTGCTTTACTTTCAGCCCAAAATAGAGAAACATTATTGGAGTTGTGGGGGTTTTTCTGGATTTTGGTTTTCTTTGTTTGTCATTGTTTTTTAAAATCATATGATTAAATTATCACTTTAAGTAGCAGGAAAAAATGTGAGGTTTTTTCTCTTTGAAGGAAAAATAACTCAGACAGTTGTTTGAATCAGAAGTGTCTGAAATTGTAGAGTTAGAAGGATTTTTAAAACTATATTTTATAAGCAATCAGCTAAATCAGTCAACAAGGCTGATTTCTGATTGCATAAGGTATTTAAAACGTAAAGTGAGAATATTGCAACCATTGACTTTTCAGGCTGAATTATATTGGTATTTTCATGGAAATATATACGCTGCCTATGTTTGACTGACACAAAGATTTCTTGGACTTATTTTTATAATTTTTGTAAATCGCTTCAGTATGTTACATTATCGCCATCTCCTTAATGACTTTATGATTTTTTAAAAAGCTATTATTTTTTTAAAGCACAGCTTACTGCTCTTTAGTATTACTAGGAAAAGGTAAAGTGATGTGGAGATTGAGTCTAACCTAGTAGAAAGAAGATTTGATCTGTATGAAGACCTAGGTCAAACACGAGATGTTGTAGAGCAGACCTAACCATCTGCACACAGCTTCCATCACTTAATGGGAGAGTTGCTTTCTGAAGGGGATGCTGTAGTGAACTCAGATGCAGAAGAGGGCTATCAGCAGCTCAGGAGGAAGTGATGGAGCACACACTTGCAATTCCTGCTCCTCCTGGACATCTTGACAGTGGCCAAGCAGCCTGCTAGGAGACATGGCCAACTTCAAAGCCAACTTCATCTCTCCACGCCCTGGCATACACCTAGGGCCACAGTGGCATCTCTGCGATCACCAGCTGCAGAGCAAAGGAGAGATGCAACTGGGTCCCAGCAGGGCAGAAGGTTTGTCTCTTTTGCTCTCTTGATCACACATGATGAATACATATTATGACTCTCCTCCGGTCCTCTCACACTACCTACCGACATGTGGTTGAATTGAGACACTAGAAGGGACTTGTGCCTTTTTAACTTCTCTTATTTCTCTTCTGATCACCCCTTTTATTCTTTTGCCTCGCTCTTTTGTTTTTGTTTTATGAGAAGCTTGGTACATAGTCCCAGGCCATGAAGGCAAAACTATTTCTTGGGTAGTTTGCTGCTAAGGGAGTGATTTGAATATCACACAAAGCCAGAAATACTGTAAACTCTCTAATACTGAGAGACTACTTGGTCCTTTATTTATGGGGTACTCTGGTCATTGATGTGCTGGATGAAGAAATCTGTGTTGCTTCAGGCAGCAACATGAAATAGCAAGAATTACCCATCTATTTCCTATCTGCGATCTGTTTACTTGTTCAAAGTCTAGTATGGGTAGGGTGGAGTGGTAAGGAAAGGCTATGAATTCAGACTGTAATGAACTGAACCCAGAAGCCTAGCCTTAGGAAGCCTAAGAAAAGAATGAGGGAAGTCACAAGTATATAGAGGAAAAAACACGTTTCTTCTGCTTGGGCTTCTTGGTGCTCCTTTTAAGTACCTCTGCTGAAGTCAACATCTGGATGACTGAATTAACTGGATGACTTTTTCCTCTTCCTTTTGATTTAAAAAATAAGTCTAAAGCAAGTAAAAAAGATATTTAAAAAAAAAATCACATTCACTCCTGGTTTATTTATGAGCTATGCAGTTCCTGCTGATCCACATGCGTATATGTGTCTCCAGCTTCAGCCACATTTAGTCTCTCCACTATACATAAGCAGGAGCTGGTCATTAAAGCAGCGATTCCCGCCCCCAGCCAACTCCAGTTTATGTACTGGGCATGACGTCGTATGGTAGGGAATATCTCTTTGGCCAGTCTGGGTCAGCTGTCCCGGCTGTGTCCCCTCCCAGCTCCCCGTGCACCCCCAGCCTGCTCGCTGGCCGGCCAGCACGAGAAGCTGGATTGTCCTTGACTACTTAGCAAGAACTCAAAACATCAGCACATTATCAACAGTTTCTCATCCCAAATCCAAAACACAGCCTCACACCAGCTTCTGTGAAGAAAACCAGCTCTATCCTGGCTGAAACCAGGACAATATTGTATATTCTTTTAATATTAATAATTATATTGAATTAATGATTCTAATAACAAAGCTACTGTAAACACATCACAATATACCTTTCTCACATTTCTTCCTAGTGGGGTTATTAAATTTTATCTATGTAAGACTGTAAAGTAAAAAGAATACTTGATCCCAGAGCAAGAAATTCACCACGTCTCCTGGAGAAGACTATCAGCTCTTTGGACAAGACTTACTGTGTGAACCAGCAATTCTCCATTTTATCTGAGGAAAGGAGATATGTGAGCTGCTGCATGTCCACAAATGGTTCTTGTGTTACTGACACTGCAGAGACTGGAGAAAAGAATGCCCTCCTTAGAAAAATCCGATTCATATGCATATTTTCATTAACACACACGGCCATAAGAAGGCAACAGAATAATACAACCAAAGCTGCCTCCCATGAAACCAGAATGTTTTGCCTAAACATGTATTAATTCTTTCTTTTTAGACTTACTTTGCTAGTGTTGGAAAAAATCTTTCATACTATTAACCATGATGACTTCTTTATTTTCCTTTGGATCACCTCTCCATCTTCTCTATAGTCTTAGGACAATACAAGAAAACAGTTAACTGCTAAGTATTAACCCAGCTTTGCTTCAAAGTGAAGTAGTGGTTCACAAACCTCATCAATATTTTCCTTTGGGATGCTTGTATCCTTTCATCTGTGGTATTTGATTTTAGCAGATACTAGCGCACATCTGTCTTGCTGGCAAAGACAAAACTCTCATTCTGCCTACAGTAGCAAAAAGATACCTGCTGGATACATCTGCATTTTCCATGAGATCTACCTCCCGCAAAGGCCTCACATTTCATTTTTAAGAAATGCTGCCACTGCCCACTGGGCACTGCCTTGTCCGTGCTCCTTTTGGCTTCCCTTCTCGGTCTCATTCCTGTACTCTCTTTTAATTATGAGGGCAGTTTGCCCTGCATGGCTTTTATTGTATCTGTGGGATTTTATTGTGTGTGAGCACATGTCCTTGAACGTTTCTTAAGTTCCATAAATATTGCCAACATTACACTGGCAGGGCTAATCATGCCAAAGATTGCTCTGAGCTTTGGAAGAGAAGTTTTGATTACCCATCCTCTCTGGTGTCCTTTTTGTCAAATACTCTCCAGGTATCGGAGTGAAGATCCAAACCCACAGGCAATCAAACCCTGTTGAGGTCTACAATGTCTCTCTCGCTATGACAGTTAATGCACTTTTATAGACGTGTAGCTCCTTGAGTGTCTCATGGTGTGTAGACGTTCTTGTTGCTTTTAGATACCTCATGGAGAGCTGTAAGGTTTCATAGCCTGGTGTCAGTCATGACAAATGTGCTACCTGAGTGGAGCACTCAAACTATAAATGAGAAATTATTACTCCAGCAGCACCTTGATGAATTTGGAGAAAATCAGAGATCACTTTCTGTCCAGATAGTCAGTGAAACAAATCAATGGAAAGGTTGCAGGAATGATAATAATCTGTAAAAGCATATGTTGTGAGTAGCTAATAATGTCCCTTCTTTGTTGGAAGTGATTATTTTTCATTTAGCAGATCTGAACAGCTAAATAACTTGCATCTTTGCTCATTCCATTCCTCAGTAACAAATTACAGTACAAAGAGTGAAGTTATCCTAAGGGTAAAAAGAAAATAGAACAATATATTAAATCTGAGTTATAAGTAATAGTGTATTTTCTTAAACAGACCTTTTTAAAAATTATATTTTCTCAAATCCTTGAATTATGTAATATATTTGAAACATGAAAGCAGCTAAAACTTACATGCTCTGAACAAATACCTGCTATTTTATTGACAGTCTTTTAATCAGTGGGACATAATAGACAATTACAAACATTTTAGCGTAAAATTTACAGGTCTGAGGATAAACTAGGAATGGATTATTGGTTATAAGGAATCATCAGTTTGCATAGAATGGTATCACATATTGATTGCTTTTTATGGATTTGTGGTATCACAGTTCTTATTATATTAAAGTTTTAATTACCTGTTTTCTTGTGTCCTGTTGAAGAAAAGGAACTGCACCAGACACCTTGTTATGCAGCCAAAGCCTGGGAAATACTCAGGTTTGTTGTCTGAGGTAGGGCTATGATTATGTTTGCAGTGATGTATCTACTGTTTCTTACCAACAGCCAATCTCTTTTGCTAATACTCCACGTTAAATGACATTCAATTGTCCATTAAAATTATCATCATCACCTCCCTCTATTTTAGGAATAGTAGTGTCAGCTTCAACTTTGAGAAAATGTACGTGAGATATGGGAAGCTTGAACTTGGAGAGAGAAAAACTTTAGGTGTGGCAAACTGAGACTGGTTTTTTTTGTTCATCTTTTCCTGAAGATATTTTCAAGGGAAGATGATTTTGAAAACTTCCCACATTTATCCGGTCTCACCTCTGAGTAAATTTGCTATTAATAGTTAAAAATACCCCCATGGTTTGGAGATAAGGAATATGTATTACCTGTGCCATTCTTTTCTTCTGAGATTGAATGTATAATCTCTGTGTTAGGAGTGGTTGCCCTGTCGTTACAGAAACATGACTTGATTGATGTCATCTCCATTTACCAGCTAGGTTACTGCTGCACCAAATTAACATGAACTACATGGAATTAAATTAAACAGAGGTACAAATATGATCACCTACATACAAAATTTAAACTTAAATAACATGAAAATCCATCTAAGCTTTCCAGCTGCACGTTTTCTTCACCTAAGAAGGTCTATGGTTTCACTACAGTGAACATTTCAGCCTGCTTTCAGCTTGAGGGAAACCACAGTTTTCAGTCACCTACAGAGGGGAAGTTTTTTGTCTCCGTGTTCCAGGAGAATTCATATCTACTTTTCTACATTACCAGCTGCATTAAATGCATTTTGAGAAAAAATACAACAATTTCTCAGCTGCAGAGCATGATAAATTTCACTTAACCATAACAAAGCCATATCTTAGGTATCAATTCCCATTCTCTGTTCTGGATGATTCATCATTTTCAGGACAGGCCAACCTTGCTCAAAGAAAGGAAAAAATTCCTATTCTTCTCCTGCCAAAACTTTCAAATCCATTACACTGGCATTTTAATAGATGAATGCCTGCAGGGTATGAAGCATATTCATCCTTTAAATGTTAAAACATACAAAACAAGGTATATTGTACATAATAACTCCTCCATCACCTCCTTAGCATTAAAATGTAGTGAAGATTTATGAAAAAAATGACACTACTAATATTACCGAGACTAGTAAGCAACACTTAGATTCCTTGTTAAATTATATTTTAATATCATATAGTCTTGATACAAGAGGTATGACAACTCTCTCCCAAGCTTAGGTCTTAGGAGGCCTGGCTTTCCAAAGCTGCCCAGTGGAAGACTATTTCTTCGGTTAACTGACATAATGGATGCTTGGTAACTATGAGCCCTTTGTATGAATTTCAAGTATGTTTGGCTGGAGAAACCTTTCACAGTCAAATAAAAATGCTTGTTGAGCAGTGCTGGCAGCCAGACTCATTCTAGTGGAAAAGCATCTGCTGCCGGAGTTCAATCTGGATGAGGCTGTAAGAAGCCAAATGAGGTTGCAAAGCCGAACTTAATGACTTTGTGGGAATAGAGCAATGATGTCCTATGGAAATATTTACTACTGGATTTGTATAATGGAGTTATCCATTCTAATTAATTAATCATGGAAAGAAAAGAGAGAAAGGGGGCAAGAAAGATGCTGAGAGCATTGTATGAAGTCCTGTTCATCTAGATGGATTTACACAATCTTACTAAACCTAAAATTCCAAGGAAATGAGTGTGCAGAAAAAACACAATTACTTCACCCAATGCCTGTTTTAAAAGAGCTTGCTCCCATGTGGAAGGCTGATCCTGCCCGAGGGAGATCCTCAGTGAGATGATGGAGACAGAGGCCCACCTGAATGTGTGAGGCCTCTGCACCCCAAGGGACAAACTGGTCCCTGGCCGTGCTCCTAGGTCTGACTTCGGCGATGCCATGGGGTGTCTGGAAACGCTCTGCTGTGCAAGCAGTCATTCACCACCTCACAGCTCTGTGGCAAGAAAAAAGGAAGAACAAAACCCAAAAGGCAGAGAGCAGGGAGGAATTAGGAGCAAAAACAATTACAGCTGGAAAGAACTCAAGAGAAAGTAGGAGTAAGACACTAGAAATAATGAGAGACAGAAAAATGTCATTTTGTTATTTCATGGGCAAGAAGAAACAGTGAACAAGAAGGCGGCTTGAATGCTTGAAGTCTGTTTTTCTCAGTTTTCATTTAAAAAAAAAAGAAGAATACTAATTAGGTTCTCCTGAGAATTAATATTAATGGTGCTAACAACAATACAACGCAGAATCAGTGCAACATTATTTATCTGAGTTATAAATATTCAACTCATCAAGACTTGGTGAAATCCATCTGAGCACTTAGGGAACTAAACATATCGATTTCTAAACCATTAGTGATTACCTTGGAAAACTCTGAAAGGGCTGGTGAGGTCCTCAAGGTACAGGAAAAAGTAAATACAGGACCTCTCTTTTTAAAAAGAGAAAAGATAAGGAGACAGAACTACAGACTTAGCATAACCTCTCTAAAGAGGGAGAACGAAACATTGTTTAGCAATCTATTTATAAGTGCTAGGAGAAGAGTAAGATGATAAAATATCCAATGTAATTTTCTCAAAGGCAGTAGTGTCAAGCCAAAAAATTTTCTGTTATCGAAAGAGTAGTTGGAAAAAAGTCACTATTTTTGCTCTAGCACCTCTTTTTACATAGCTCTACCTGACATTGCCATGAATGAAATATGATGAAGGTGAAATAATCAGAGTATCGATGGGCCATTAGCTGAAACACCCTGAGATTACTCATCAGTGGTCTATTTTAGGGCATGTGAAATATGTCTTACCACAGGCTGTCCTGGATTTAATACTCTTAAATATTTTCCTTAGCATGCAGATGGTGAAAAAGAGAATCTGGGACATACTAATATGTGGCTGTGAAACCATTGTCAGTGGTGATACTAAAGAATTTTTTTATGTTTAACAAAAACATCCTGAGGATTGCTTAGGAGCTTGTGATCCTGTTTTATAGCAGGGAGATGGAAAAGATGACCTCTTGAGGTCCCTTTGAGATATATTTTCCAATGACCATATTACTCTTGAACTTTGATAATTTATTAAAGTTGTTGGAAAAATCTGCCTCATCATTACAGTCATGGGGATTATCTGCTTTTGGGAAGACTGTTGTTCATATTTATAGAAATAATGATATTAAGGAGACAGATACATTCCAATAACACTACCACTGTAAAGGGGGAACAGGTTTATAAGTACAGAGCCACCAGCTTGTGTGATTACCCTGGTAGACACGGTAAGAAATGCACAACAAACTGAAATTATTGACTAATAAATATGAGGGAAAATAAATCAGGACAAGACACAGGAATAAAGTCAAAATTGAATGGTTGTACAGTGGAACATTTAGCATTGCTCAAAGGCTCAATATTAAGAATATTAGCTAAAGTTTTCTGTTTTCTCATGCCACTTGTTAGTCAAATGGTGGCTGTGATTTACAAGGGAATAAATGAAAAACAAAATCCTTGACAGCCTCTCCAAAGGGACTCTCCTTCAGTTATTTGGTTACTTTCCTTCCTCCCATACCAAAGTCTCTCTCATTTTCTCTCACAGTCAGAATCGCTCTGTTACTTTATTCAAGAAATAGATCCTCCCCACATGCAAATTTTGGTCCACCTTTTTTTTTTTTTTTAAACTGTCCTTGGACTATGTCACTAGGCATACTTACTTGAATTAAATGCAGCCACTGCTCCTTCCTTTTGGCTTTTCCAGGCATTCCATTGCTAAAGAGGACTGGGACACTTCATATGTGCCTGTTAGCTTATCTTCCACACTGCTTTCAGCAGACACGGCGCTGCTGGTCCGGGAAGGGCAGAGCCCATGCTGGGGTCCCCCCGCCCCACATGGCCACAGAGTCGTGGCTCCCTGTTCATAGAATCACAGAATGGTTTGGGTTGGAAGGGACCTTTCAAGGCCATCTAGTCCAACCCCCTGCCGTGAGCAGGGACATCTTCAACCAGGGCAGGTTGCTCAGAGCCCCGTCCAACCTGACCTGGGATGTTCCCAGGGATGGGGCATCCACCACCTCTCTGGGCAACCTGGGCCAGGGGTTCACCACCCTCATCGTAAAATATTATTTCCTTATATCTAGTCGAAATCTACCTTCTTTTAGTTTAAAACCATTACCTCTTGAGGTATCACAACAGGCTCCACTAAATGTCTGTCCCCATCTTTCTTATAAGCCCCCTTTAAGTACTATTAGGCTGTTGCCTATCCTGGATTAAGTGTGCATCCCACTGTGCAGTGAAAAATGCAGAGAACCTGTCACATTATAACACAATATAAACATGCAGACAAGCAAGTGCTCAACCTTGATTTTTACAGGGTGAGAAATGTACTGGGTGCTCTGCTTCGAGTACTCGGAGCGTCCCTAAAGAGAGGGACTGCTACCAGGTCGTGGGAGCTCCTCCATGACTGTCACAAGGAATGGGCTGCTGTTTGTTCTAACTGAAGGTAAAACAGGTAAAACAGCATCAGGATTATCCGTCCAGGTATTACCAAGAGGTAACGAAATGCTCAGCTAGGAAGGACCATTCCCTGCAAGCAGGACCCTCGCTAGGAGCTGTTGTTATTTACCCCACTGCACTATGGGGATTCCTGTACCTCATCTGCAGGCTTTCACCTCAGCAATTTGCCCACGTTAATAAAAAATTGTATCTGACTTGCACTAAACTCTTCCTGTTTCAAAGTCAGTCCTAGAAATGCTGCATCTTTCAGTGTACAACTCCACAAAAAGCCAGCTTTCCCCCATCACCTCTGGCTTTGAGAAATAGCTACCATCACCATGAACCTTCTTCCACCTTTTCCGCTGTACACAGAGAGGGCAACCTACACTCAACTCTGGGTTTCTGGTTTCCTCCGCGTGCAGCCATTCCATCCTGCTCTTCCTCTCTCCTGCTCCTGCTCATCCATTAAGATATAGTGTTAACAAAGTCTCAGGTCTGGTTAAAAGCACTGGAGGGAACTTCTTGAAATATATACACCATTTGCATTAAAGTATTTATTTGAGTGCTCATTTCTAATTCACCCAAGTAGCCTCTCTTTTCCCTTCATGTCGTGCACATCAGTTTATCAGTTAACATAAACTTTCGTATATTTAAGGTTTCTGAAATCAGATGTGAAATGATCGTCTTGGATTTTGGTACTAGCCTGAATATTGGAAACATGCTCCTTTCTCTGATCTCGGATGAATTTCCTACCCATGTAATGAGACCAGCACCGTTTCATAGCTCTCACCCTTTGGCTGTCGGGTGCACTGAGGTCATCAAAGCTTCAGAGCAGAGGCTGTGGTGCCAGGTGTAGCTCCACTCTCCACTGTGATGAGTTGGTTGTCTTGGTTAAGGCATCTGTAGAACCACAATAATAATTATTCATATTAAATATGCAAGATTGTTATTTAGCATAAAAGAAAAGAAATTCTGTAGCATAAAATTTAAGCTCATGATGATGAATTCCACTGCTGTTTTGTAACTCGTTGGCTTTGCTTTACCATTTTGTTTTCTTATTTTCTTTATCTTATACACAAAGTATTTTGTGTCAATAGTCATTTACAGGGGACTAGTAGAGCTCTTGGCCTTTATAAATTAGTGTTATGGAATATTACCTTCTTCTTTCAGTCTTAACCAGCAATCCTCATGATTTATGACATGTAATGACACTTGATGGCATAACACACTTATTTATTTTAAAATCTCTGCCATGCAAAGCACTGCACAATGAAAAATGTCCTTTTTTATGGTACCTAGGAAACGCAGAAAGAAAATGTAGAAAACTGCACTCTATTTCCATTCTGGCAGTCACATTCATTAAAGCAATTAAATTGAATTGAAATTAACTTCAGAATATCTTCCACATGTTAAAACAGTGTATTTCCCTACAGTCTTTTGTTGTTACTATTCTTTTGACGTTACTGCCTGATCAGTGAAGAAATGATGATTAATGACACTTAAGATATGAGCTTGATTGCTCTGAATGCTTGAACCGATTATTTATAAAAATATTGGAATGCTGAACACAGGGTATTGATTCTCTTTCATGAGATGGTAGACCTCAGTCCCATCCGCACTCACAGTGCTTGTCATTTCACTGCCATAAGAAACAATAATCCCTCTCGGTTTCCCTCATCATGTCTCAAAGCACTTGACAAACATGACTGAGCAGTTCCAGGGAGGAACTGCTATCTCCTCACATTACAGAAGCAGGGTAAGGAAAAGGAGTCAAAAGCCCTTAAACTAGGAGCATTTGCGCTCCACCGTTACGCCTGACCCAATAACTTGGCCGTAATCTAGCACCGAACAGATGAATAAAGGGGAAAACCCCACATACTCTGCATATCTTCAGTTCTGTCTTCTTCTGAGTCAAGATCATTTGCTGAGAAAATGTGCGTCTGCTGACCAAATAGATGAAAACAATTTTAAAAGTCTTCTGATTAGTAGATTAATTTCTGGGGCCATGGAAATCAGTGGTGAAACACATCCCGTCAATGTGCATAACACAAAGCACAGATTTAAAGGTTAACTTGAGCAACAGTAAAAACGAATGTTAGCAACAATAGAATCTTTATAGCTGCTTTGGTATCCAAAGTATTTGTAGTATCTGGGACAAACACTATCAACATTTCAAGTAATTAAACTGTGGACAATAACAGATGCCCCGATTTTAACAATTCTATTGGTACAAATATTAATTAAATGGAGGATAAGAATTTCCTTTTTTTTAGCTCAAAGATGCAGATTACAGTGCTAGTTATTTTTTTATTGCTCTGTAGCTGTTGCAGGCTGCAGATTTGGATGCAGGAAATTTGTATTTATTATTATTTATTATCGTTATATACAGCCATAAAGATGGTAGGGTGACAAGTTCCTAGGCAGAGCACTGGGCACCAAAAGCCAAAAGACTGAATGTTTGTGGATGCAATAGCTATCAGGCTGCTTACCAGCAATCCAGCAGCAATATAATGATGGCAAATATAAGTCAATAGTTGGACTATAATAAATGTTGTGGCGTTTACGTATCAGTCCTCTGCGGCGCAGATCACATGTGCTGTGGGGGTATCTCTAAGAGCATTTTAATTCGGGGATGTGAAAGGTGGTTGTGACTCCTGTTATGGATCCAGGAGTGGAACAGGGCTCTGCACAAATGGAATTAGAATTAATTTCTGCCCAACCCAGCCTTTGAGGGTGAGCACCGCACTTCCAAACACCAGGTTTGGAAGTCAAGCAGAAGAAGGGAATGAGCTGCCTGTTACCCTCTAAGCGATGGTCCATGCTTCTCCTCGTAAGCGTTTCCAAAGCAACAGTAAATAGTACCCCTGTTGAGACAACAGCATATTGCACTCCTGCTGAGAGGAATTTGCATTTCATTTGCAGATTATTATACCCGAGGCTTAGTCTAAACTGCTTTCAAATTTCCTTTGCTCCTATTGGGTATTCACGTCTGTGTCTAGATAAAATTTAGAAACTTGAAATTATTCTCACATCATGTACAAGGCCATATGTTTCACCACAAGAAGTTTGAAATAAGAAATGCCCATCATTTTGCACAGATAGCTGATGTAAAATGGACAGATTGATAAATCCGGGAAGAGCCACATTCTCTTTTATCTACATGGATATACTTTTTGTGGAGCACAATGGAGCTACAGAAAGTAACTGGCTATCCAATTTAAAAGTTAGGCTGAATTTGTTTTGGGAGAAAAAAACCCCAAAACATTTCACAGAAACACACAGGATCACTGAGGGTGAAGGCAGCTCTGGAGATGGTCTCATTCCAGAGGCAGCGAAAGCAGGTTGTTCAGCTCTGTGTCCCACCAGGTTTTGACTGCCTCCAGGGATGGAGTCTCCACAACCTCCGTGGGCAGCCTGTGCCAATGTTCAAACACCCTCATGATGAAAAGGTTTTTTCTTATGTTTGAGTGGAGTTTCCTGTGTTTTTTCATTTGTGCCCATCGCTCCTATCGCTGGGCACCACCGTGAAGAGCCCGGCTCCATCTCCTTTACTCCTCCCTCAGACAGTGGATAAGATCCCCCTGAGCCTTCTCCTCTCCAGGCTGAGCAGTCCCAGCTCTCTCAGCATCTCTGCGTGTGAGAGATGCTCCAATGCCTTCATCATCTTCAGGGGCATCTGCTGGACTCTCTCCACTAAGCCCATGTCTGTCTTGTCCTGGGGAGCCCAGCACTGGACCCGGCACCCCAGCTGTGTCTCACCAGTGCTGAGCAGAGGGGCAGGATCCCCTCCCTCGACCTGCTGGCCATGCTCTGCCTGGTGCAGCCCAGGAGGCTGGTGGCCATCCTTAACCAGAAAAACACATTCCTGCCTGGTAGCACTTCTGTCTAATACCGTAACACCGCTGTTCTTCCTCCTCTCCGCGTTCTTGTTACTCACTTTTGCCGTCCTTTTGGCTTAAACCATTCTCTTCAGTAACAGCTGCTCGCAGTGAGGGGCTGGTGAGGTGGGATCCGCTGTCAGAGTCCTGCCGCACGTCAGCGGCGCTATCTCCACGCGCTGTAGTTTGTCCCAGGCTCTGCCGTGCCGTGACTTGTGCTCGAGGTCTGTTACACCCATCCCTATCTCAGAAGTCAAATGCCATATAGATATATACATAAAAATCACCTAAGCAGTCCTATTGAGCAGATGGGCAAGGCACATTATCAGCCCAATACCTTTGAGTTAAAGCATCTCTGAGAAAAAAAAAAAAGAGAATGATTAAATACAAGTTTTAAATGACACATATATAAAGCAGCATAACCAAAAACTTCAGAGCACTTCTAATTCCACTGTGGCTGCTCAGAGGTGCAGTTACACAAACCTGCCCTTTGGCTGGCAGGGAAGGAGGGTGCCCAAGCCCTCAGCCACAGCACTCCACTCTCAGTCAATGAAAAGATGAAGGCAAAATGATTTTTTGATCATTAAAAGCTTGCAAATTCTCCTGAAATGAACAGATGAATAAACACAATATATTAGACATAAATGAGAATTCATGAAGTGGCCAGAAATTGGATATGATAATTCTCATATCATCGCTAGCTTGATGGGTCACTTTGTCTTTGTAAATAAGTGCAATGATACGTCTCTGTTTTCCCAGTGATGTGCAAAGCCACTCATCAGGTCAGGTAAGTAATATTTGTCTTTTTTATTTTAATAAAATGTTATCAGGGTAACACCACGAGGGTGTCAATTATTAATAAGATATCTTTCCAGCTAATATTTTAAAGGGAAAATGGTTGGTTTCATATTCCAATCTGTTCTTAGAAAATGCCCATTTCAACAAAGAAGTGTGTTTCATTAAGAAAAGAAATAAAAAATATAGAAGGACTATATTTTGGATAACTAAATTCTGAAAAACATAAGCACTGTGGTAGGTTGCCAAGTCAGGCACTTGTTTTGGTTTCCATTATATAAAAAATATGTTTCTTCGCTAGGCATCTTTTATGGTAAAAAACCCTGCGCTGGCCAGATGTATTCCTTACCTAATTATCAACACAAAGGCAGACAGACATTAGGGGAGTAAAATTTCAGCCCCGAGAGGATGGCTTGTGATGACGCTCCTTTCCAAGGCACGGTGGTGCAGAACGTGCCCTCATCCAGGCTGGGCAGGGAGCAGGGTTTGCGGGAGGCGAGTGATCAGTCGCTGCCCTGAACTGTTACCAAAAATCCTGATCAGTGGCCAAAGCACAAAGGTAAACTTCTGAGACCTGTTCCAGCCCAAAATCTGTATGATTTCAAATGTAATTAATGAGGAGGTGGGAAAGGACAGTAGAGAAGGAGGACTGCTCAGCACCAGCCCTGGGGAGGTCACTGGGGACCAGCCCTGAGCAAGGGCTGGGAGAAGAGCAGAGCTGTTGGCATCACCTTGTTCGATACCACGGAGCCAGAGAGCACCGACGGGCCAACCCTGCACTCAGCCACGGAGATTTCATGCATTTAAACTCCAGCACCAGGGCGAGAAGCAGCATGAGACCGTGCTGTCGTGTATGACACAGAAGGAGGGCATGGACCAGGCAGCAGAAGTGGATCTCTCCAAAGGATGAGGACGTGGCCGTGGTCTGTTGTTTCTCAGACCTCCCCACAAACCAACTAGTGCTACAGTTTTCTGTTTTCCCTAAGCTATAAACTGTTTGGGCAGTGACAATAATGGTGGCAGTGTTTTGCTTTTCAGCTTACAAAACTGCAGCAGATTTAAAGATTTAGCTACAGGCTTTTTCCAAAGTAACAGTGGAGACCTTGCACATATGAACTGTCATCCCTTTACTGTTGTTTTCCTTAGGAGAAATAACCATGGCAATATTTACTCCTTAAGATGCCCAGGACTTACAGCAAGTTCAGCACCCAAATTGCTTTTATGATATTTCTAATTACCCTTTGGTCTTCAGTTCTGTACGTTTGACGTGGGCATTTCTGTCCGCTGCCATCACCCCACCTGGGAGCAAGGTACATTTGCAGAACTGGAAAATATTTTTCTTCTCTCCAAGATAAAGGATAAAAAAATGTAACCTATTTCACAATAATTATTCTTCTCTCTCTTTTTTTGTCTTTTAAATGCAGATAGGCCTAGGTCCTACTCTGAGAAGACTCAGATTCACCATTATCATCTTCCTGAACCGTAGGACTATTCTAAAACTTTATGGTCCTTAATTGAAATTAAAAAAACCCTCAGATGATGCTCAACTGCACAGTAAGGTGAAAGCTTATTAATAGTTACACATTAGCTATTAACCCCAGACATAGCCTGAATCATTTACTGAGGCAACCGGTCTCTTCTGTGAAATTTAGGTAGTGTTTGGGTAAAATATAAGGTGGCTCTGAAAAGGAAGCACCCCTCCTTCCCTCTCCTAGTGGCAGCCACCCAGCTTTCAGAGAGATAGGACCTTTTCTGTCCCAGTGAATTCTCTTTTTTTGTGTTTTTCGAGCTGCCACAGCTTCAATGAAAGGAACAAACAGTGCTCCTGCTGTTCCTCTAGAACAGCCTGAATCCTGATCATCATGGCATTCCCTCTAGCACCCAGGTGAGGTGGGCAACAAAGGCAGAGGTCTCCTGGTCTGTATGAATGTCCCAGTCAGCCTTGCACAGGTGATTTTGTCTGGGGAGCCATGGCGTGCTCAGAGCGTGGGAAATCTGCTGGGGGGATGACAGGAGGAACCACGGCTTCCACCTTCCAACCCACCAGCCTGAGGGCAGAGCATCCCCATCCCAAACTT
The DNA here is from genome assembly GCF_964289735.1 of Phaethon aethereus. NCBI lineage: Eukaryota > Metazoa > Chordata > Aves > Phaethontiformes > Phaethontidae > Phaethon > Phaethon aethereus. The sequence continues at coordinate 2,171,082 of NC_138579.1, forward strand.
CTTCCCTAGTCTGGTTTAAAGCAGGTCTTCACCACTCCTTTCAGTGGCCTGCAGGACACACTACAGGAGAACCTGTGTTGCTGAACTCAAACTAAGTGCAGAGCAGAGCTAATACTACATCACATTACACTCTGTGTGTGTGTTTGTATGCGTGTGTACACGTGTGTGTATTTTCAGTGTGTATGTACATACCGTGGCTCACATCACCAGCTTCCTATGTCCCTCTGATGTTCCTGTTGCCCATCTCGCTTGTCCGTAGCCCGTGGGATGCTGGCTCTGTCCTGCACACCTCAAGACCTGCGCTGCGGGAACCGCAACTCTGCCAGCCTTGAGAAGAGCTACTGCACGGTGGTACTGAAGAAAATGTTGGAAGTCCTGCAATAAAGAAATACAATAAGAAAAAGTATAATAAGGATATTATAATATGTATAACAAGGAAAATACATTTTCTCATTCGTCTCTGCAAGCTATTGACTTATTTCCTAAGGAAGTCAATATAATGATGGACCATATAAACCCATTAAATCATTGAAAGGCCACTGAACATCTTACAAATGAAATATAGAGATCTAAATAAATTTGGAGGAGCATTATTTTAACGTCCTTCATAAGTGCGTCAAATACTTCTGTCTTTCTGCCTGTTACATTATCCAGCCATTAAACATGTATTATCTTTTGAAGGAAAAGCAGAGATTAATGACCCGAACCAAAATGATTAATTCACTGTGCAAAATGAGGTAGACTTCTGAAACAAGCCAGCAAACAGAGGGAAGAAGTATTAAAACTAGATAAATAATAGAACAAGAAGGTCAAAGAAGGAGAAATTAATAGGCTGTTATTTTAAATTATTCTAATTGCATTCCCTAGACTTTAAAAAATATTAACCAGTTAGATATATATTTTCTCTGTGCTGACTTTCCTCTACAAGGAAATCTCTCCCCATCGCAGCGTTACGCCGTAGTGAAGACGACCCATGCGGCAGGAGAAAGAGAGGCTGCATTTCGGATGAGACCTGAGACCAGCGCCCGTCATTTGCTGAGGCCGCGCTGCCTCTGACGAGGCTCCCAGGGCAGCAGGGCTGGGAGACCAAGGGACCTACCCATTCCCACAGTGGGAAATGAGGTGAAGGAGTTCCAAATAACCACACTTTGCTTTTAGTGTTTAATCATCCTCTTTGTATGCTGCACATGAATTACAGTCACTGAAACTTAAATTTGTTACATAAAGGATATTAATGTGGTTAATAAGACAAGCAATCACCCACCAGTGGCCCTAGATATATCCAATAAGTTTTTAATGATTTTTTTTATTGTTGCAATTTGCTACTATAAAACCACTAGGGCAATTTATGCCTGCTTCATCTTTAACAGGAGGATTTCTGGTGCGAGTAGGTTTAAATATTGGCACTAACATTGTGTGTGCGATTTTCTCAAGTAGCTCTGACCAGTTGCAGGGTCACTTTGCTCCAATAACTCATTTAACTCTGTTCGGAGGAACCCACTTGTGTTTACGGCCGGGAGTGTGCAGCGCGTGGGCTGCGAGGCCGTACGGTGCAGAAAGCCGAAGCGATTACCGGGGCTCCGTAGCGAGCGGCGACATGTGCAGCTGACAGAGCCCCACCAGGAGCCTCCATGGCCGCCCCGTTGCGCAAAGGCACCGCTCCTTGAGGCTGGGAGACCTCCTGCCTCTCCAAAACAACTCTCTCTTCGCTCTCTACAACTGCCTGAAAGGGGGTTGTGGCGACGAGGGTGTTGGTCTCTTCTCCCAACTAACTAGTGATAGGACAAGAGGAAATGCCTCAAGTTGCGCCAGGGGAGGTTTAGATTGGATATTAGGAAAAATTTCTTCACCGAGAGGGTGGTCAGGCATTGGAACAGGCTGCCCAGGGAGGTGGTGGAGTCGCCATCTCTGGAAGTGTTCAAAAAACGTGTGGATGTGGCGCTTCAGGACATGGTTTAGGGGACATGGTGGTGCTGGATTAATGGTTGGACTTGATGATCTTGAAGGTCCTTTCCAACCTTAGTGATTCTGTGATTCTGCGAAAACTGCAGGCGCCGTCCCAGCTGGGGAGGACATGTCTCTTCATGACAAAGCGAGGAAGATTTCTACGCTCCTCCACTAGCGGTCCACATGTACGCGTAAGCGCTTCACCACCGCTTTTATTTCTTCAGCTCAAGCGCACGGTCTGCGGTAGGGAGAGGAAAGCCGTGAGCTTACTCCCCGCCAGCAGTCTTCACTGGGAACTGCAGTGGGAAGCAGCAAACACCAGGAGAGCAAAAATTAACGGGTATAAACAAGCCATTTGCCAGCGCGGTGATGGAGACAGAACCAACGAGAGCTGTAATGGCAGGAGATAAGGAGGGGTTACTGACACAGGCACTGCTGCCGACGTCTGATGCTGTCCTATGGATTTGGAGAGGTATCCCAGTTTAGAGCTGCCTTTGGGGCAAAGCAGCGCGAGTCGATGCAGAGAGCAAAGCTAACGGTGATCAGCGCATTCCTGAAAAGCAAAATGGTTGTTGGGGAGGAGAGAGCCGGTGCTCAGCCTGAGCGCCAGTGGAGACTGAACCTGCTGCACAAAGAAACAGAGTAGAAAAAAGCAAATGAAAAGTACATTCTCAAGGTAAGGAGTGCCACGCACATGAATAATGCTAATTCAGGGAACTGCAGCGGCTTGCCTGGTACTGCCTTTGGGATATTTGAAATATATATTGGTTCCGTAAACCCATATTTGCAATTCAGCCAGGCTGTGACGTTCCGGTCTTCCAGGCAGTGATTACACATGCTGGTTATGGCGAAGTGCAAGTATTCATTCCTTGAGAAGAATGCATTGTATGGTGTGCTGAGTACCATCTAGAATCTTCACTCATTCTGCTCTTACCAACCCTCCTTGCTAAGAGCACCCTCAGGTTGTCCAGTGACGGTGCTAAGGCAGGAGATGATGGACGGGCTTTGGGCAAGGAGTGTGGTTGGTCCCAGGGCATCCTGCCCCCGGGCAGTGGCTGAGCCCCTCACTGCACCCAGATTGCTGCCTGCTAGCAGGACCAGACGTGCTACGCTGAGGAACAAAAGAGATCTCGACACCAAATGTAGCAAAGCAGAATATTATACAAAGTGGCAAGGTTGCAAACATGGGATGCGTTGAGATTTTGCAGTTCATATCAAGAAAAAAGCATGACTGCAATACCAGCGCTCTCCTTTTGTAGGCAAAAAAAGTATTTTACTGCTTACTGGGAATTACGACGTTTTCTACTTGGCATGCACCGCCCTGTGTACAGATACTGCATGGTTTTAAAAAAGAGTTACTGTAAAATAGCATTAAACGGTTTAAAACTAGCAGCCTCTGAGGCCTTGAGCTGCTGACAAAAATGACTCAAGCTCAGGCATACACAATGCAGATGAAAGACATCTATTGCAGCAAAGTCCTTCAGAGCTTCTACAACAAGCTCTCTGACTTCTGCTGGCCAGAACTCTGCAGGTAGAAAAGGAATTAAGTGATTGAGTTTATACCACAAGAAAATGCCACAAGTATTAATTTTGCAGAGCTGCAATGATAGACCACAAATTATTAGAGCCCATACTTAATAAATCATTAAGAACAGTATCTGCTAGATCAGAGGAGAATACTATTACAATTGAAACGGCATTTCTCTGTGTGGTCCTAACCAGAACACAGAAGAGGTGACAAAAACACATGCTGACAGAAGAGAATGATTGCTTTTAAAATAATTGAGATACTTGACAAAGAGATTAGCTGGGAGCTGAGGCCCAAGGATACAAAATGCTGCAGCTCATCACACAACCTCACGTAGTATTATTAGTAGCAGTGGGAGAAAAGGTACACTTAGCGGACCATGAGACATTATCTAAGGGTCCATACCTGACTTGAGGTAATGAAGAGCAATGGTAAGAGGCAGGAATCCCCTGCTGAGTATTCAGATTTGTGCATCAGATTTGAATGCTTTGTGCATCATGTTGAATGTCTTGTTTCTTGTAGTAAATAAAATTCTCATCACCAGGTATGAGTCTCTCTTTCCTCTCACTCACAGATGCTGATGTTTCTCCTCTACTTTCCCACCTGGTCCCTCCACCCTACACCAGTCCACCTTTCCACAATCTTCCTTATATCCTCTTTAACCCCCTTATTATTCTCTACATTCACCTCTCATTGTCCTCTAGCTGTTTGTTTGCATGACGGAAGTATACATTAGGCCTTTGCATCTTAAAAAAACACACAGTGACTACTGATTTCTTTCACACCAAGCCCAGAAAATAGTTTTGTCCCTTGTAACCTCACAACTGTCTTTAGAAATACACAGTGATAGCCTTTTTGCTGTTGTGCCCTCACTTGTCTCTGCTCTCAATGGCCCTCACCCTCACCTCTCCCAGTTCTCTGTGTAGGTACCATAGGACTGGCTACTGTAGGACTCTGTTTCCTTCCTGTTCACTTTAACCACTGTGACTTCAAGTTCAAGCATAAGTTTAACAACAAGTTTCCAACAACTCTTCAGCTCCCAGTCTGTGTACCCTTGTCCCAAATAAATCAGTGAGCATCTCAGATTTTTATTCTTGGCTGTTGAGCCATCAGCTCAAGTTCAACATAACTGAAAAGCTTTCTACATTTCCAGGACTACTTCGTTTCTACTCAGGACAAAAATACAATTACTAATGTTGCTAACAGTCAAAGGAATCAGTCATAAAGTATTATTAGGGAATTTTTATGGCACCCGTCAAGGTGAATTTAAGACACATCTATACTTAAATATAATGAAAGGTTTAATGCACACGCATTGGGCAGTGTCCTACTGCAATACGCAGTTCTACATGGACTCTGCCAAGATGCATCACAAGCAGATTGCATATACCCACTTGCACCAGCACCCATCCTGTGAGCATCAGCATGGGGCACCTCAGCCCAGCCCTGGGTTCATCCCCCAGCTCAGCTCTGCTGCCCAAAGGTGGCCCCTGCGCCTCCCTTTCCAGGATGGCTACAAGAGGCTGTTTCTTATCTCATCACCCAGGGAAACCTCACTCCCTTGCAAGGAGTCTTTCTGTCTCTGTCATTCCTGCTTCCAGCCAATTTAACCCCTACTTGCCCATTGTCTGTGCCAGATCATTCCTCTGTCACAAATCACCACTGCTGAGCAGTTACAACGAGAATTACCCCTTTGGTATCTGAAGCAAAAAGGATTTAGGAATGAAATAGAGATGTTAGTACCTTCTGAGGTTGTAACATATACCCATCCTACTCTATCCCCCAGGAGGAAAGAACTGCACCAGAGGGAAGTTCCCCTGGTTGAGAACCAAAAGCGTATTAAAAGGGGGAAGAGTAGTCCAGGAGTGTCATGGCCTTAGAAACCTGACAGGTTATAAAGAGCTGTTGATCTCTGGAAAGATCTATGTTTTGTAGGAGACAAAAACCTACACAGCCATTACACTAAAACCTGGGAAATACAATCTTTAGCTTTAAATGGTAGACCAGGGAACATCGGAAGCAAATCTAGAAACAATTTCATAGAGGAGACAGTAGGTCACAGAGAGAGAAATGAAAAATCTGTATTACATGTTTTTTCATAAACAAGTTTGCACCATGACTCTCATCTTTTATCACTTTTATCTTTCTTGAAAACAGGTGTTGCCTTTGAGGAATGTTCCCTCTCCCTCTCCCTCTCACTTTCCCTCTCCCCTCTCTTTTCATGTTTCGTCAAAGGAGCAACAATATTCTTACACATTTTTTTCTTGTGGTGTTAAAAGGAAAGGGACAAAAAAACCAGACTTAGCTGCAGCTGATTAAGCAAATCACCTATTTTTCTGCAAACGGTTTAAATCCTGACATACTAGCTTTGCCTAGTATGACACATGGCTGGCTTCTCCACCAGTACCTCCATGTCAGTGCTGCCAATCACCTGTATGACTTCGCTGCTCTACTATGATGAGACCCAAAAATGAGTACATCAGGCCTTTACCTGCCTTCATTTTTTCTGCAAACTTGATAGTGAAAAAGCAAGGAAGAGATAAACAAGAAGACTACAGGGGAACAGAGATTTGGTCAAGTGAGAGCTCTGAAAGGCAACCTCCAAGAACCCTTCGCTCATTCCCCTCTCCCTTCCCCTATCCCTCCTTTTCACTACTGAAATCTTGGAGAAGGTGGCTTAGCCTGCAAATATACCAACCCCCACCCTGTTGCTGATCCATTTTGAGCCTTCTTGGCAAGTAGCACTTGCCTGCCATCCTCCCGCAGGCTCCTGCCACCTCCCCAGCCTGGAGGTGTGCTTTGGTCAGGAAATGGTAACGCACCTTGTAACAGCTGGAGGACGACCTACTGGCCTAAGTCACCGACTTAGACCATCCATCCATCCATCCATCCATCCATCCATCCATCCATCCATCCATCCATCCATCACCACTTAGACTCATCCATCCTTATAATAGGATGCAAGTGGCCCCCTCAGCATTTACACTACTTGGAGGAAACACAGAGGTTTCTAACTGCAGTGCAGTGTTACGGAACCGGGGAACAAGAGCGCTACGCTTGCAGGAGTGGGGCAAGTACTATGAGCTCCAGAAAAAGACACATCTGACAAGCGAATGCATCTCTTCCCTGTAGTGCCAAAAGCTTACTAAGGAGATACCTATTAGCATAGGCATTGTGTGTTTTTAAGATCCTTCCCTGGGCAGGTTTTTGATAAGTGTAAGCTCCCAGCATAGCTCCCTCTGTGCAGTAAGTGTCTGGGTCAAAATCCCTCCAACCGGCACTAAAATTTCTTCTTTATTAACTTTTCTCTTTCACTGGTGGCTGGGGAGAAGGCAGATGTTTTCAGCACAGCAGATGACTTCAAACAGCCTGACAAGAATTTATGAATGGGAGATGTGGACATCTTAGAAATGAATAATGACTGAGCATAGCTTGCTAAAAGGAAATAGGAAAAATCTGAGAATCCACTGTCTAAGCTGCAACACTGCGCAATTTTTTTTCCCCATGGTTAATTTTTTGGCTCCAGTAAATCCAATCAGATAGTGATTTATTACAAGCTTCTATTTTGCGTCATATCCTCTTCAATAATAATATTCAATGATTCATTTTCTTGTTGAGAAAGAAAGTCAATATTGCAAATCCCTCCAACTTCCACATAGCAGCTCCTTTGGGACATTGCACAGTCTGACTGACTTTGTGCTTTACCTGGTGCTCCCCTGCCTCAGGGATGTGTTCTCTTCTTCTTTGGTGTCAGCACCTCCCAGATAGCCAGAGATATGATGTTACTTCTGCCATTATGAAGGTAACCCGCCCTGTTTGTTCCTTAATCATTTTTAGTCTTTTGTTCTGTCAATACCCAGCCTGTGAATGCTGCTCTGAATTGCTTGCAATGATAGTCTACCCATGGCCACTGCTACACCCTCTCTAGTCTGCCATGACAAATCCAATGCATTTTACGTGTAAATATATCTCAGGATACCAAACATGGGAGAGAAGGACTCTGCGGGAATACGGGAACATCAGCACTAGGTCAGACGAGGGTCCACTCTGATTATACCCTTTGTTCCATGTGGGAGATTAAAGGACAGAGAATTCTTTCAACTTTGACAGAAGAAAATAGTTAATTTAGCTAAAAACATTTATAGTTATTGGCTACTGTGACTTAAAGTATTCTAAAACAAGGGCTTTAATTTAAGAAATAGTCAACTGAAATATAATGAATTTCCAGAGGAAAAGAGTAGGAGAGAGACAGGGATCAATTTGTCAATATTTACACGTTTCTGCATGTGTGTCTCAGTACTCAAACAAACATACAGGTGAATCTCTTAAAGAAGATGGTGTTAAACCCAGTGCCGAACTTAGGGTTTTCTGCAGATAACCTCAGATCTGTCCCTCACTCTCTTCCCAGTGGTGGCAGACACATCTTCATACATTCTGATGGCATAAAAAGACTTTTAGATTCCAGGTTCCTTTTCTCTGAGATTTAAGAGGGAAGTTAAATGACATACTTGCTGATAATATTTCGATAATAAAATTCTCTCTACCCAACTATTAATTTCTTTATGAATTCAGCCAGCAATGCAATGTGCTTTATACCATATCAAAATACAATTTTGAACTGCCACTGCTTATTCTAAGAACTTGATTCTTTCAAACTTCATTATTCTTCTAACCAAAGATGCATTTTTCTCCTTCTCTCAGTATCTTGAAGTTAAGGTTGATGGTTGTTTAATTCTTTTTGTAGCACACCCAGATTCAGACACCATTAAAGAGCAAGGTGCTACCCCGGATAAATCTGGGCTGAAAATCTGAAAAGCTGAAGACTGGCAGTGTTGGTTGAGTGGTGTGGTTCCCGCAGAGGCTGCAGTAAGGACTCCTTGAGTTCTAGGATTTAGAGAAAATTCGCCTGAAGTATTTCACTTTTAATTAATGGAGAATTCAGCTCTCTGACAGACTGAGTATTTCTATATTCCTCGAGTGTACAAGTTTTACTGCTAATCTGCAAATGATCTGCTTTCATTCCTCCGCATGCCTCTCCGCTTCCGCGAACATCATCATTCAATCACCCTTGTTTCAGAATCTCCTTCAGCTATTTTTGTATTATTTAATGGGGCACATCTCAATCCAGAGAAGTTACTGTGATCTCAGAAGGCCTGGAGGTGCTGGTGGAGCTGAGATAAGTCTGTAAAACTGCATAAAGCTTGAGCCGTGCCAGGAGACGAGGGAGGTGCTGGGTCCCGGCCGGGAGAAGCTCTCCCTGGAGCTCCAACCGGACCCAGCGGTGCCAACACGTCCATCTTTGATCCCTGTGCTAGAGACATGGCGGGTCCTGGGGGTGTGTTTTAGCATCACATTTTCAACTCTCATTTAGGATTCGAAGAAAGCTTTTAGGTCTTGAATTGCCAAACAATAATGGAAAACATGATTTTTAAAGGCTTAGAAATCAGAGAAGAAAAAGGAAAACATGTATTTTAGTGGGGGAGAAGTAATGGAAAGATTTCATTATTTGAATGGAGGGATCATGAATGCAAATTAAGGACAATTGCTGAATAAGGTTTGATAGTAGTATATTTATCTGTTATATCAGTAGCAATAAATATCCTTTTTTTCTCTGCTCTAACAAGCAGTCTGGTGCTTTAGACAGGCTTCTGGCGGGCTGGAGGGCCTTCCTTTGTAAGTTGATGCCTCTAGTGCTGTGAAAAGCTTGGCTATCACAGACCTGGTCTGGTCCACTCACCACTGAGTGCAACCATACAAAGATGTCATCTGGAGATGGAAAGCAGAGTCGTCCCTCAGCCTGGGCACACGAGAGCAAATCAGCCAGAAAAAAATGCCATGCTGGTCTGCTGCCTTGCCCACGTACAGAGAGAGCTAGGCTTTCTACACATGATACTGCCCAAATGTGTGTTGGACGTTATTCTTTTAATGCTGATGAAAACAGCAGCAGATATAGAAAATGCAATGCCCCATGCTGGAGCTATTGCATACAGGGTGCAATTGCTGAACTGGTGCATGATACCAGGACCATCTACCTTGGAGCTACTGCCCTTCCCCAGGAGGCTGTTACCAGCACTGTATGTTTAAGTTTGGAACATAGGAGTCTACAGAATAAAAAAAAATAAACCCCAGATAAAGAAAGGGCAAACTGAACATTTGGACAGGACAGTTCAGTACGAGTGGGGGAATCTAGTTGATTCAGAAGTCTCAGGATCTTTTCTAGCCAAATATCCCCCATTACAACAGATAACTTCCCTTGAGATGAGTATCTGCTAAAGACAACAGGAAAAGAGTCTGTGATGTCCCCTTTTTAAGAAGAGGGTTACACACAATAAGGAGGAGAAAGTGCATAGTAGTGACAACTGCTCTGGGGACTGTCAGACATCCTGAAGGACTGCCTTGATGAACTGGATGGCTTCTGCAGCAGTTTATCTCCTCAAAGCTGTTATTTTTAAGACTTCTTTCAGCTTGTGACAAGATCTTGACCTCGAAGGAGCTGACTGATAAAGATGTGGATTTAGCGATTGTACCGTGGCTCCAGACTTCACAGTATCTGCTTGATCACTCACATGGAAGAGTACTCTCCAGTAAACGGAGATATGACCAAGCTTAAGCAGACCTGCGGTACAGCTGATCAAAACAGAAGGAAAATAATTTTGGAAGTTACCAACAATTTTTGGCATGGCAGGGTGTTTCCTTGCTGATCAGTGCAGGCACATGGTGACAATCCTCCAATGTCCATTCTGCAGACTAATGTGGTGACAGAACCTTAAAAAGTGCCTAAATCTCCATCCACCTTGCAGAAATACATCTTGCCATGATAAAACATTCCTCCAGTCTCTGTGCCAGTCATCTGCAAAGCTGTTTTGACGAGGATAAGGCAGAGGAAGCAGATACTCATGGCTCACCCGTGAAACGCAGCCTTCATCCAATCAGCAGTTTGCATGCAGCACCCCCATGGCAATAAATGCCACAAGTTTCTTCTCACCTCGGGTTCCTGCGCTAGGAACTGGGGGATCTATACACTCAGGAACAAAGGCCATATAGTCTCATGAAGTTCAACAAGGCCAAGTGCAAGGTCCTGCACCTGGGTCAGGGCAAGCCCTGGTATCAGCACAGGCTGGGAGCGAAGGGATGGAGAGCAGGAGAAGGACTTGGGGGTACTGGTGGGTGAAAAGCTGGACATGAGCCGGCAATGTGCGCTCGCAGCCCAGAAGCCAACTGTGCCCTGGGCTGCCCCCAAAGCCGTGTGGCCAGCAGGGCGAGGGAGGGGATTCTGCCCCTCTGCCCCACGCCGGGGAGACCCCCCTGCAGTGCTGCATCCAGCTCTGGAGCCCTCAGCACAGGAGAGACACAGACCTGTTGCAGCGGGGCCAAAGGATGGTCACAAAAGTAACCACAGGACTGGAACACCTCTCCTATGAAGAAAGGCTGAGAAAGTTGGGGTTGTTCAGTCTGGAGACTGAAAGGAGACCTTATTGTAGTCTTTCAATATATATGGGGCTTATAAGATGGAGAAAGACCTTTTACCAAGACCTGTAGGACAATGGTCAATGGTTTTGAACCAAAAGAGGGTAGATTTAGATTGCATATAAGGAAGATGAGGGTGGTGAGATCCTTGGAACAGGTTGCTCAGAGAAGTGGATGCCCCATCATTGGAAGTGTTCAAAGGTTGGACTGAGCTTTGAGCAACCTGATTGAGTGAAATATGTCCCTGCCCATGACAGTGGGGTTGGAAATAGACGGTCTTTAAGGTCCCTTCAAGCTCAAACCATTCTGTGATTCTATGATTCTATGGTAAAAGTCAAATAGCATTTGACAACAAATTAAGCATACCAGTTTTTATATGAATTCTTCCCAGCCATTTCAGGTCTGTCACCCCAGATCATGCATAAAGCCATAAGTTCATTTATACTCTGAATCATTACTACCAACTGTGCTAACTAACATAAAAAAGACTAATGGATTCCTTGAGGGAAAATTTATATGCAGGGTCAACTATTTTTTTCTTTTTTAAAAGAGGCAGGCAATTATCACTACTTTTATTTAATGATGCCTTCTTTGAATATATGTCATGTTTCTTGGAATAAAAGGCTACAAATTTGAGCATTCACTTGAAATAGAATTATTGATTCATCCAGCATCAAATCTACTGTCTCATAATTACAGACAATGAAAAGCTCCTCTCTCCCTCCTAAGTGTCAAGCTGCTAATGCCAATCAAAAATGCTGAAGAGCATTATAAAGATTGAGCAACGCAAGATGAATGTTGAGACTTACTGTTCAGCCCAATCATATGAGATGCTGAACGTCATCTGGGCACATAGCAAAATGTCAGTGTTATTTTCTTGTAATTTGTAATGGAAAATAGCACAATTGTTGCAAGTAAGATTAGTGTATATTTTGAGTGCAATTACAGTATGGACTATGTATCTTGAGCTATTATTACAGTTATGGCCGAGAGAAGATTTCTTGTAAAATACTTCTGCTAGAGAAGGACCTATGATGGGTTTTTTTAAGCAAAAAATATGTACAATTTTGATTTTATTTAAAATGTTCTCTTTCGCACTGAAACACAAATAAGAGCTTTTTGAGTTTTAATTTAAAAATATTAAATTTTCCTTTCTGTCAGCTAGGAAGTTTTTATGAAGTTCTACGAGAGGCCACACTTCCACTTCATTCTGAAGCCTTAGTGACAGTATGTAGCAGTCATTGTGGATTCTTCACTCTTATTGACTTACCTCTCACAAGCACTATCCAGCACAAATAACTATGACTCAAAACACCTACATAAGCAATGCAAAACCTTCATGAGGTTTAGGTTTAAATTTGCAAGGTCTATGTTTGTCTTGCAATACTCAAAGGAAAGGTATTAAAGCTAAGGTATTAAAAGCCATGTGTTGGGCACCTGGGGAACTGCCGTGCCTTTCAGACGTGTTAGACCTGTGTGCCCTCTCCGCCGTCTGGTCCATGGAAAGTGCAGAAACTTGGCGTCTCTGAAAACAACCTGCACAGTTTTAAGAGGTTAAGCCTTGCATTTCACCCACAAAATATTGGCATACCATGCAAAAAGACACAGGATCTCAAAGGAAATAGTTTTTCTTGAGCAACTACTTATTACAGACGCCCAAACCTCTTATTCTGGTCTTGTATTACTGAAGTCCAGCCACAGCTAGTGTTGCACTGTATGAGATGTTATCAAAGTGCTTTGTATCAGCTCAAGTGCTCATGGTTCCAAAAGACAAGTCAGAGTGTGTACCTCTGGCGCTGGGGCTCCACGGCACGACTGCTTCTGTACCCAGGCTGGCGAGGGATCTCCAGCTGAGGCAGATCCCAGGGAGCACAAAGCCCTTGCCTAAAGCAAAAGAATATTTTTTTTTTCATCCGTTAACTCTCTGTATTCACATATTTTTCAACATACAGGCACAATAATGCATCGAGCACCACCTTGCTCCCTGGCTACATAGAGTCCAAGCATCAAAATATATATTCTGCAAAAGGAAGGTCGTATCTGGAGAATAAGGTGATGGTGGTGTGTTGGGAGGGAATAGCCATTTGTAGGTGCTTCTGCGAATTAAAAATGTTTAAGATTCAGGAACTTGTCACTCAAGAAAAGAAGAGAGGTTCATCTGAACTGCAATGACCCGAGAAGGAAAAGCTGGAGGGTGGCATGACCTGTCTGCCTTCTGCTGAGATTTTAAGGCTGGCTGTTAACTCGCATCACTCCTCTGCCATGGTGCAGCAGCCACACGGGATGGCCACTAGGAGCTGTACAACCTTGTTAGGCTCCCAGTAAAAACTGGAGCACAACCTCCCCACTTCCAGACAGCATTTCCCACCCCCTGGGTCAGTGCTGTGGGTGGCTACAACGAGGATCACCATAAGGATGAAATCTTTCCCCTTTCTTGGCGGCCTGAAGGTTGCTCTTACCTGCTCATCTGCCCTTATTGAACAGATCAGACTGGGTTGGTTTACTCCAGCTCTCCCCTGTGGGTCTTGCAATGAGTTGTAAATACAACATTTGAAAGCAATCTTCTGTGAAACTATGTACAGCCACATCTTAACAAACAACAATAAAACAACCTAAACACATGACACCTGGTTTTATAACAGTCTGTGTGCCTTGCTATCTTCCCTAAAAGCTTGAGCAGCTCTAACTTGTACCCAGCCATACATCTTTTATTTGAAGTATCGGTCCTTCCACTGTCTTCCAGAGGTCTCTGTTCCAACCCAGCAACTGGTCTCAGTACCCAGCAGTTCAATCTATTTCCAGAGGTGGATTTCAATGTTTGGAGAGAAGGCTCCAGCCCATTCCTCCCAGGGTGTATATCCTGACAAGCCTACTATGGAATGAATGCGATATGAATTCACAGTAAACTCCAAAATAACCACCATCTTTCACAGAACTATTTTGAGCAGTTTCATATTTTTTGTGTGATGAATTACTTGTTTCCCGCCTTCCCCCATAAAATCATCTCATATTGACTTTAAAGTAAGCTGCCCAAGTCAATGGAAATGTACTGCATTATTTGATCCTATAGTAGGTGAGTTCCTGTGTTTTGAGATCAGTTAATCATACACTTCCCTGTCCTTTGCAATTCGCCCTCTTACATCTTGCTTTGCTGCAGCAGCTGTGTCCAGCAACTAAGTCTTTTGCTGCAGACTGAAATTTTTGTTATTGCAGATATTGCTGAATTACGTGATGCTCTGGGATAGTTTTGCTGTTGCCAGCTTTCTCAAAAGTCCAGTGTTTTTTGGTATGCTCTGCCACTTTATGACAGCCATGTTTTATGATGAGTAGATGGGTTATTTCTAACATACAGCTATCCATTTGTTTTCTATCAGTTGGAAAGAAATGAGGCAAACCTACTTACATGCTGGTCCCCAGGCAGAGTCTAGAAAGATTTTAAATTATGTGGGCTGATATAAATGCTAACTTTTAAGCACAAGAGGTTGAAAGTATGAAATTAAATGAATGCAGGAGAAATAACAGCCAATCTGAAAGATTTTAGTAGGGAAACATTTTCACCTCTAGTCCTGCAGTTTGTCCCCAGCCTCCAAAACAAAATGAAGTGTAGAAGAAAGTAAATTGCTGTAAGAAGGAGTAAGTGCATTGTGGATGGGATTTTCAGAACAGCAGTAAATGCTTGTTCTTGTTGCAGTCCTGGAATACAAATTAAAATTCCTGTAGCCATAAAATTCATTGTCAGCTGTAAGCAACTTACTTCTTCCGCATCTCCCTACAAAGTGGCCATAGACATATTAGCTGTGCTCTGTTCAGAGCCGGACTTTAGTAAAGACTTTGACAGCGTCTCCCACAGCATTCTCCTGGAGAAACTGGCGGCTCGTGGCTTAGACAGGTTTACTCTTCACTGGGTGAGGAACTGGCTGGATGGCCGAGCCCAGAGAGTTGTGGTGAACGGCATTAAATCCAGCTGGCGGCCGGTCACAAGCGGTGTTCCCCAGGGCTCAGTTCTGGGGCCAGTCTTATTCAATATCTTTATTGATGATCTGGATGAGGGAATCGAGTGCTCCCTCAGTAAGTTTGCAGATGACACCAAGTTGGGTGGGAGTGTTGATCTGCTGGAGGGTAGGAGGGCTCTGCAGAGGGATCTGGACAGGCTGGATCGATGGGCCAAGATCAACTGTGTGAGTTTTAATACAGCTAAGTGCCGAGTCCTGCACTTGGGTCACAACAACCCCATGCAATGCTACAGGCTTGGGGAGGAGCAGCTGGAGAGCAGCCCGGCAGAAAAGGACCTGGGGGTGCTGGTCGACAGCCGGCTGAACACGAGCCAGCAGTGTGCCCAGGTGGCCATGAAGGCCAACAGCATCCTGGCCTGCACCAGCACTAGTGTGGCCAGCAGGAGCAGGGCAGGGATTGTGCCCCTGTACTGGGCACTGGTGAGGCAGCACCTTGAATCCTGTGTTCAGTGTTGGGCCCCTCACTACAAGAAGGATGTTGAGGTGCTGGAGCATGTCCAGAGAAGGGCAACGGAGCTGGGGAGGGGTCTGGAGCACAAGTCTGATGAGGAGCGGCTGAGGGAACTGGGGTTGTTCAGTCTGGAGAAGAGGAGGTTGAGGTGAGACCTCATCGCTCTCTACAACTGCCTGAAAGGGGGTTGTGGTGAGGTGGGTGTTGGTCTCTTCTCCCAAGTAACTAGTGAGAGGATGAGAGGAAATGGCCTCAATTTGTGCCAGGGAAGGTTTAGACTAGGCATTAGGAAAAATGTCTTTACGGAGAGAATGGTCAAGCATTGGCACAGGGAGGTGGTGGAGTCACCATCACTGGAAGTATTCAAAAAACATGTGGACGTGGCACTTTGGGTCATAGTTTAGTGGGCATGGCGGTGTTGGGTTGATGGTTGGACTTGATGATCTTAAAGGTCTTTTCCAACCTTAATGATTCTGTGATTCTGTATGATTCTGTATGATTCTGTGATGTACACTCATGGGATGCCTGGGCTGAACCTCTCCTGTGTCCTGCTCCCACAGTGCATCACCAAACCCCTTGCACTGCTACCTGGGAGCCTAGCTTGGCCCAACGAGCACTATGGGGCTTGTAAATTGCTCAAGTCACCCTAGAAGCAATTTTGCCCCTACACACAGGTATGACCATCAGTCAAGCCAAAAATAAAAAGGGAAAACTGCCTAATGGAAAGCAGCAAGGTCTATCTGACTGGCAGGGATACCTCCTGTCAGCTCAGCTGATCCACAAGGAATGGGATTGCCTGATCAATGTCATTAGTACAGAGCACAAGAAAGAATACATCTGTGAACACCAGGAACTGTTGAAGTTGGTCTTGGTGTAATGAATAAGACCTTGAGTATACTCTCTAATGCCTGATATTGGCTGAAATAAAAAAGTGACTTGTTCTCAGTTATTGGAGCACTATTGAGGAGCAAGGAGGCTACAAATTTCCGTGAACAGTGTATAAACCTGCCTGATACCTGTACATCACTGCCACATTTGTTTGAAGTTGACTAAAAATTTGAAAATATATTAAGGAGACGCAAAGGAGTTTGGGGGCTGCTGTCAGAGCTGGATTACTTCTTTAGGAAACCATATTAAAGTGCACTAATTAAATTGGAGAAAGTGAAATCACGCAACAGTCACCAGAATTCTGTTCCAAAATAAACCATGCTTGCTTAAGAATAGTCTCAGATTCAGTGCCTTTTTAAGCTACAAGTATTATGCACTCCCAGAAGTCTACTTCAAGCAACCCAGAAATACAGCTCCAGGTATATAGTATTATACCTGCACAAATTACACATGCTGGTTACATGGATTTCGCAGGAATCTGGGATAAGAGCAAGCAAACAGCCCTGTTTTGTGAGGAGGAGAGGTTGCCCTTCAGTGATTGAGTTTGCAAAACATTACATGGGGAACTGGGATGAGGGGCACATGGCAGAGAAGGACAGGAGAGACCAGCAGCCACAGTTTTGCTTTGGGACATGGGCGCCAGCAGCAGTGGCACTGGGTGGCACTCTGGGAAAGACGGGACCTCTAGTTGTTTTTTGGCTCCCATCCCCAAGCCAGAGCCAGGGTCTCTGGGGGTACACGTGCTAGTGGTTTATCGCTCCCTTGAATATAGATGGTGCTATGGGCACCCTGGACATGGCATTTTGCCTCTTCTTCCTCTCTTGCCTTCTATCTTCCCCTTTCGGCTGTGAATTCCATGGATCGGGAATATTTTATCAGAACAGCGTTCTGCAGCTGGCATTGCAGAGCCTCCGTAGCTGCAGAAGTGCCAGTAATAATAATAGCAACAACAACAACAAAGCTGACATTCTCACCACGGGACTCATGCCAAGCGATGCTGCTTTAGCAACTAAAAAAACCCACCCAAAACCAAGTCAGCAAGGTGAGAAAGCAGAATCTTTGCTCGTCCAACTTGTGGCAGATTGTTAGCCAGCTGATGAGAGACTACAACTATAATTTATTAAATAGGGCATAAATTAGAGATATCAAATTAGTATTGCAGAAGTATTTGTAAAGCCCATGTTTTGGAATGCTTGAGGTAATTAACTCAACATAGGAGCAAATTCATCCCCTCGCCCCATCTTTTTTAGTTTGGAAGGAAAATGGGAGGAATAAATTATGCACTTACAGCAGGCCCCCATTGCTGCCTGTGTGTTTGCTAATAGCTTTTCTTTTCCTTCTGAATATGTATTATTTATGTATGATAAAGAACAGCACACAGCACAAAAGAACTTGGCCCTCAGCCTGCTCTCTTAAAGCAGGAAAAAGCAAGGCCATGCTGCAGATTATCTGTTTCAGAGGGAATGGCTTTATATGCTAATTCTGTGGGCTGGTAATGCAGATTGAAATGTCTTAGCATTCCTCACACACATGGCAAGGTGGAGTGTGATTAATTTATGTTGCATTTTGGTTTGAAATTTTATAACGTGGGAAAAAATATACTACATTCCCTATTTTCCCCCAATGGCTGCTACCAGAGACCCATGGAAACTTCATGGTCAAACTAATACTGGAAACATTGATGCGGTTTTTGCTGCTTCTGTTTTTATTTCATTGGGTTGGGTTTTGTTTTTCTTTTAATTGAAGCAGCGTTTTTCTATTTAAAGCCTAGTTGCAATTTTGCAGCAACAACACATAAAAACCAAGTTATTCTGGCTCTATTCCACAGTGTTTGTAACTTTGTTCACAGGGTACATCTCATCTGAAAACAGTACCTTGAGCAGCAAACCAAATACTAGACTGGTAGCTCTGCCAATGGACTCACACTTCTGTGACTTCATGGACTTCTGCCGTGGTGGAGACACACAATCAGTCTGAAACTTCTGGTTCAAAGGCATGAGGTGCTGACGAGCTTGAATGTCTGTGCTGACCTTGTCTGTCAAGAGAGAAACACACGTGGCCAATACTGAAGCAATGCTCACCAGGGAATAGCTTTACTCCTTTGTCTTTCCCTGAAGGCAGGAGTGCTTTGCAGAGCAGGTTTTGCCATTGCTGGATGCCCATGTCCACCCCAAAGATCATGTGGTTGGGTGCAGAACATGGTGGTGGAGGAAGATCCCCTGGCACACCCTTGGTAGATCACAGAAGCACGGAATGGTAGGGGTTGGAAGGGACCTCTGGAGATCGCCTGGTCCGACCCCCCCTGCCAAGGCAGGATCACCTAGCGCAGGTTGCACAGGAACGCGTCCAGTCAGGTTTTGAAGGTCTCCAGAGAAGGAGACTCCACAACCTCTCTGGGCAGCCTGTTCCGGTGCTTCGTCACCCTCACAGTAAAGAAGTTTTTCCTCATGTGGAGGTGGAACTTCCTGTGCTGCAGTTTATGCCCATTGCCCCTCGTCCTACCACTGGGCGCTACTGAAAAGAGACTGGCTCCCTCCTCCTGACAGCCACCCTCCAGATGTTGATAGACATTGATAGGGTCCCCTCTCAGCCTGCTCTTCTCCAGACTAAACAGCCCCAGGTCTCTCAGCCTTTCCTCATACAAGAGGTGTTCCAGGCCCTTAATCATCCTCGTAGCCCCCCGTTGGACTTCTCCAAAAGTTCCCCGTCTCTCTTGAACTGGGGAGCCCAGAACTGGACACAATCCTGCAGATGAGGCCTCACCAGTGCAGAGTAGAGGGGGAGGATAACCTCTCTCAACCTGCTGGTCACACTCTTCTTAATGCACCCCAGGATATCATTGGCCCTTCTGGCCACCAGGGCACATTGCTGTCCCATGGAGAACTTAACTGTCTACCAGGACTCCAAGGTCCTTCTCCATGGAGCTGCTTTCCAGCAGGTCAACCCCTAACCTGTACCGGTGCATGGGGTTGTTCCTCCCCAGGTGCAGGACTCTACTCTCGTCCTTGTTAAATTTCATGAGGTTCCCCTCCACCCAACTCTCCAGTCCGTCCAGATCCCGTTGAATGGCAGCACAGCCTCCCGGTGTATCGGCCACTCCTCCCAGTTTTGTATCACCAGCAAACTTGCTGAGGGTACATTCGTATAAACAATGTGGATAAAAACACCCATCACGAAGGGAACATGGGTGCAAACCACATGGGTGTGGGCAAGTGCACTAAACTGGAGTGCACTGGGGCCCAAAGCTGACCATGTTATGGAAGAAAATGACCATCACCTGGATTAAACAGTAAGCTGGCTATCACAAAAAGACTTTGGAAATAAAGCTTGAGAAGAGGTAGAAAAGAAGCATGAACATTGTAACAGTGGGAAGAGACCTTGAGATGGAAAGTGGTAAAAGCTGGTTTGACACTACCAGAAGCAGCCCAGATGCCACCACGACCTCTCCAAGGCCACACAGGGCAGCCTTCCTGTTAGACACTGCAGGTGGGGGGGTGTAGGCACACATCCTCTGTAATTACACCTTTCTGGGATTAGAGACAGCTGTTCAGAAATTTGTAGGCATTTATCACCATTTTGTGAGTGTCTATCATCGTGGCTTACCTGTTGTATCACCAGCATTGATCCTGAACATCCAGTTCACTGATTGCCAGTTAATTAAGTGTTGTTAGTAAATCGATAAACCACTTCAGCCCTGATTTGGTTTAAACTATATGAGCCCAGCATGTTTTTTTTTTTTTTTTCCCTGCAGCAGATAAGTAGTGGCGTAATTCCTCTGAAGGGGATAAGTCATTTCTAGTGAGTGCAGAAAGGGATGGGGGGCGGACCTGGGCTATGCCCACGGTCATTTGTTTGCATTGGTCTAAAAAACACCAATTTGGCCAAAAACAATAGCTGTGATGGATGTGCAGAGCAGGAGACTCCCAACCTGCCCGTTTTTCCCACTGCATGAGCAAAGCCAGCAATGGAGATGAAGCTTCCCGCAAATGACACCTTGGATGACACCTCCTAGTATGAGGGGCATTATGTAATGGGAATAGTACAGAGTTAGATATTAAAAAGAAAATCAAAATTCTAGACCTCATGTGATCCTTCCATTCACTTTGCTGTTGCAACTTACTTATGTTTAAATGCATATTTCCGCAAAACAGTTACACAAACAGCCTGTTCACTTCTGTCCTACTGCTTCTGTCTTTCTGATGTGACCAGGAGACATTGCCTGTACGTAGGCACTCATCGCACCTCGAGCGGAAAGGCATTGATGCAGCACGCACCACAAGCACAGGTGGGTTCCTGGGTGCTTGGGGTCCCTGTGGACACTGGCAGCAGGAACCCAAACACCACCCTTCCCTGTAAGGTTTGCCAAACCTTTCCTTCACCCTCCTGCATCCCCGCTCTGCACCCAGGCCAGGCTGCAGAGTGACACAGGGAGCCAAGAGTCAAGCAGCACCTGCAAGTATCCCTCGTCCCACCCCTCTCCTGAGGCTGCAGGGCACCCCAGCACAGACCCAGTGCCGTGCTACGAAGCAGAGACTTCCCCAACAATAGACACTAGAAGAACCCTATAGGACCCAGAGGACAGTGCTAACCCAGAGCTCTCTCTGACCCACCTCAATCAGCTAACACATCCCAGGATGGATTCGAAGTCCTGAATTTACAAGCTCAGGCTCTCGCCCACCCTCTCACACCCATGGATCAGCTCTTTGAGGAGAGCGAGCTGGGACCTACTAGGCTGGTGGGACATGGGAAAGCTGCTATATACAAAGTTGGGAACATTAGTTGTTTTTCTTTTTTTTTTTTCCTCTCTCTTCTTTTGGAGGTGGAGTGATGGAGGGTGAGTTTGGGCAGAGAGATGGGGTTGGGGCAGGGGTGAGGCTGCAGGGTCTGTCCTGGCTCCCTCCTGGCCCCATGGCACGAGGTGCACAGCAGGCAAAGAGCCAGTGGTACCTGTGTGTGGTTGGAGGGTGTTGTCCCGGGGCTTGCAAAGCTTGGAGAGAGCCTGGAAGATGCTCTTTACAGTTTGTCTCCAGCTGTCTCCCGCAGCCTCTGCTTAGGGCAAAGATGCGGCCGAGCTGGGGAGAAACAAGGATGAGGTTTGCCAACAGACCAAAAGTTTCTTCTGGGAGGGAAGGAGGAACAAAATATCCCAAAACCAGCAGGAAGAAGTAGTTACCACAGCAATGTTAGTTGTTGCTTTTGCTGGAGAAATTGAGGAAAGAATCAAGGATAAGAATGAAGTAAGCAAACCAGCTTAAGGAATATAAAGAAATAGAAATTGTTTATGAATTATATGTAAGCCCACTAAGAACTCTTATAAATCAATTCAAAGGAAAATAGATACGTTGAATGAATGTAAAGAAAAGGAAAAGATACTATTTGCGTTCTAACACTTCACTATAAATTATGTATCTTTTTGTTTGGCATTACTGCTTTGTTTGGGAAACAACTCAGTGAGGCAAGTGAATTAATGAAAGTCCAAATATTTAAATATAACTCCGACTCTGTGATAGAGCTGTCTCGCAGTTTACAATGACACAGGATGAATGACCACCAACTTGGGAGAGTAGGCAGAGAACCACTTTGGTTTTCACTTGCTCTTGCAAGTACCCCATAAGGATGTGGAGAGGCTGAATTAACCTGAAAACTACCTTTGTCTAAAAGGAAAATATTTCCATGCACAATATATAGTCATCCTAAGAAATTAGATTTCAGAAGAAAAACAGTGGAAAAAAAGGACTAAAGATGGTTAGGAAGAATAACATTTCAAGTTACAAGAGTGAAGATACAAAATCTGAGCAGAGCCTTCGTTACAGAGTTTTGCAAGGATTATGAAATCCTCATGCCTGTACTTAAAAGGAGATCAAAATCCAGGGTGATTGGAGGAAACAAAGTTGAAGGTTATTGCATACCCAAAGCATCCTGCCTTGCGCCTTCCCAGACCAGGGAGAGCCCCCAGGACAGCAGGGACTGTGGGGCTGGCTCATGCCTGCAGAACCCGTGTTCACATGGAGATGGGTTTTCCTAGTGATGTGGAGATGTCTTCTGCTTGCCTTCCCTTCAGGAGCAAGCCCTGGCAGAGGTCACACCCGTGAATTTTTCCTGGCTTCCAAAACACATCCCTGAGGTTTCACTTGCATCTTCCATTCACGTACCCAAGCAGCCAAAAGACGTGCCGTTGCTCCCTCTCAACGTGCTCACTAATGCCATTAATCGCAGGTCCGTGCAATCGTATCGGCATGCTGTTTGCATTACTTTTGCGGCTCCCTGCTCTGAGGACGTCCTTGCTGCAAGACCTCTGTTTTCATTCTGCTCCTCTCCTCCACTGAAGTAGATTAAAGTCTTTCGCTGTAACAAGCATCCCACTCAGATGCGTAAATCTTGAGCTCCGAAAAGCAACTACCCAGAGAAGGTGGTTTATTTATTAACGTGCACATTTATATGAAGTGCCAGCTGCTGCAATGGTTTACTCTCTTAAATAAATATGCCAGTCAAACAGTGCCAGCCAGGAGAAGGGGCCAAACCCCAGTGCGTTAGTGCGCACGCTGCAAGGGCTTCAGCACCTGCTTGTGGAGACACGCCGGCCTTTGAAGAGGAGCTCCTCATGGCCTGGTGGAGGCAGGCTCAGCAGCATCAAGAGACATCTACTCTTCATGATTTTACCACCGGCACAAAGACCCCCCGCACACTTCGCTTCCAGTCCCTGGGCCTGGGTGCAAGCGAGCACCCACGACGGCAGGTTGGACACAGGCTTTTCCAGTGTATCTTCTTTAACCTGACCAGTAGCGGTGAAGACAACAAGGATTAGGGTCCTAATGGCCATATTTGCCAGGAAACTCAGGCATGGAAAGATGTAGGCAGACCTACGAGCCTACGCATGAACTGGAGAGTTGCTTCGTTAAGCATATATGAGCATTTGGGACTTACTGGGCACAAGGATTTGATCCAGTTGAGTCGCCAAGTCTCAGTAAATGGTAGTGAAGGGAGTTCTTTTCTTGACCATTGCCAATCCCACCTGTACATGCTGCTCCATCTTGAGACATGATACCTTTGGAATACCACTTTGGGAACCCAAAACTGACAGAGTTCTCTGTAAAAGCATGCCAGTCTCTTCCATAAAAGGAGATCTTTGTAATAGGGAATGTTATATTGTATTGTTTTAAATTACATTGTATTGGAATGTGATACAGCTTCATAATACATATATGCATTACATACCCTTTTGATATTATGTCGTTAATATTTTATATTGCACTGGGCATAAAATCTACTAGAAAAATATAGTAAAACATAGCAGTGGTCACATCAGGGTGGAAATGTCAAGAGCATCCAGAGGTAGAACACAAAATATTAACAGGAATCAACAGAGTTTGGGACAGTCGGTATTTGATGCTGCCTAAACATTTACAGTTGGCTACAGGTCTATATTTGACATTTCCTAAAACTTCAGGCTATGAAAAATGAACAAGTTTGTGCCCATCGTGCCCCACTTGTGTCACTCAGCTCCTCTAGGAGCTGACTAAACTGAAGTGTTGGGCTGGATTTTTTTTTTTTTGTTTCGTTTGTTGGGGTTTCTTTTGAATGAATGAAAGAATTAATAAAATCTCTTTCCACTCCATAAAACTGCTTGGGATATTACTAAAAATTGTTCATCCTTTTTTTTCCTGGAGAAAAGAAGTCATCATCAAATGACATGTTCCAACTTTAGCTTATATTATATTTTTTCCATTGAAGACACACAGATTTTTTTTGATTAAAAAAAAAAAATCTATGAAACAAGTATACTGCATCCTATGAAATCGTGCTTAAATTGAGTAATCTTTTAAAAAGCATTTCTTTTCCACTGAAAATAAGGTCAGTTGCAAGGTAGACACTCCTTTGATAAACATCAGAATATAACTGATCTCTGTTTTACAGATCTTTTTTCTCTATATTGGAGAGAGGATGAGCAAGGCTACCTCAGCTGAACAGGTGGAAAATGGCAACTGCACTTATGAGCCTCCTGAATTAAAAAAAGAAAGCGGGGGGGAAGAGAGCGTGCTCCAACATCTGAGCCCCAGCACAGAAACCTCATCACATGGGGAGGGGGAAAGAAAAAAAAAAAAGCACTAAAGATGGAATTTTACTATGTTTACTATATTTAATATTTTACTATTTTTAAAAAGCGATAAAGCATTTCATGTGACACAGCCAGCCCAGGTGGCACCGCGGCCTGCGGGGCAGCGCCTGCGCCACTGGCAACCCCGGGTCCGGAGCGCGCGGCGAGCTCCCCATCATTGCCGTGAAACTGGGTTTTGCTGCTGAAGCAGCTCAGAAGCTGCAGAAGCCAAAATCAATACCTGGCGTTCTTTTAATTAATAGTTTTCTGCTATCTCCAGTCAATATTAAGAACATTTTAAAGGAATGCAGCGGGACATTATGATATTTGGAGTTCTTTCAGTTCTGCTAATCGCTGTTTCAATTATAACTCCAAATATTTTTTTTAATAGGGAGGACAGGAGTTGATGTTCACCACCCTCACATGACCTGTGAGAAAAAACTTGATCCCCAAATCCTAATCTACAGGTTGAGATGATGAAAATATTTCTGTCTCTTGGGGAGGCATGCAGAAATATCACAGAATCACTGGGGTTGGAAAGGACCTTCAAGATCATCAAGTCCAACCGTTAACCCAACACCACCAAGCCCCCTAAACCATGTCCTGCAGCGCCACATCCACACGTTTTTTGAACACTTCCAGAGATGGCGACTCCACCACCTCCCTGGGCAGCCTGTGCCAATGTTTGACCACTCTCTCAGTAAAGAGATTTTTCCTAATATCCAGTCTAAACCTCCCCTGGCGCAACTTGAGGCCATTTCCTCTCGTCCTATCGCTGGTTACTTGGGAGAAGAGACCAACCCCCACCTCACCACAACCCCCTTTCAGGCAGTTGCAGAGAGCGATGAGGGCTCCCCTCAGCCTCCTCTTCTCCAGACTGAACACCCCCAGTTCCCTCAGTCGCTCCTCATCAGACTTGTGCTCCAGACCCCTCCCCAGCTCTGTTGCCCTTCTCTGGACACGCTCCAGCACCTCAATGTCCTTCTTGTAGTGAGGGGCAAGAGATATGAAATATGAGGAGAGAAATAGACGAAATAAGAATAAGAAATATGGGGGAGAAGGTATCAGTTTGCATCAATAATAGGAAGAAAAGTGAAATTTTTTTTTGCTAGAATGAAAAAATCTGTTAATTTAATCTGAAACATTGCAAAAAAGGACATGGCAGGGCTTTTTGTCAGGCATATTTAGTGCAAGTAGATGAAAGCAAGGGCTGGTGCAATGGTGCTCCGGGTTCTGGTACTACGCAGCAGACATGGCTCGCAGGACGCGCGCACATGGGCACACCAGTCTCAGCACCTCTGCTTTCCAAGGAAAAACTGCTGGAAATACTCGTAACCACTGCGGGTCTGAGGGAGAAGGTGTTATTGGCATCTCCCATCAATGCTCTGCTGCTGTTGCACCCCACAAGTATCCCCTGGACCCAACAGAGAACCAGAATCATTTTCTGCGATCAGTTTTCAGGTAAGTTTTCCTGGATCAAACAGTGACTTTCTCAATGATGTAAAAGAGGAAAAGGAGCAAAACAAAGTAGCATCTCCATCCCTTGCCCAACGCATGAGATTTCAAGCAAAGGATAAAATTAATATTGTTTACTTGCCCATCAAAGAATTTTCAGCTAATTAAATTATTTAATTGGCTGAAAGTTCTGGCATGGAAATACGGAAAATAATATTCCATTCCCAAGACAGAGTATCTAACAAAGCACCTCCCAGAGAACTGAGAAGAAAGGCTTTGAGCGAAGTAAATCACCTCATCAGTCTCAGGGTGCTCACTGTGAAGACTTACGATGTCAACGCAGATGTCCACTTCTCAAACTATTTAACTATTTACTCGACCCAACCGCATGCAGGGGAAGATGGGCGGCATCAGGTCACCTCTTGGGTAGGGGCAAGAACATGCCACCCTCTCAGTGGAGATTTAACCTGTCACCTCCACCAGTCCATGTGGTCATTGTCCAGACTGGCCAAATATTTCTGTGGTATCAATTCTATGCTGCCCATCTAGGTAACTTTGAAAAAATAAAAATATCAGCCACAAAAAATATCATCATCTTTACCTGTACACATGCAGACTCATTTAAACGCCTTAATTCCAGGCCCATTTCTATCAACCTATCGAGTCAAAAGGAGAGTGCAAAGTGCATGAAGAAAGTAACAAAGACGAAGTAAGGTATGAACAGCCTTTCATATAAGCAATAATTAAATAGCCTAAACTCAGCCTGGAAGGAAGCACGTGCCAGATGTCTATAAAGTCATGAATGGCCTGAAGAAACTGCGCAGGGGATAATTGTTCCTGTCACTTCCAACAAAAGAGCAAAGTGGCGTCAGATGGAAGAGAGAGTCACAGCAGGCACAAGAGGTTCTCCTTCACACACCACGTAGGTGACCTGCAAAATCCCTTTCTGCAGGTTCTTGTGGATGCTACCATGGACTCAAAGAGCAATTGGAGAACTGCATGAAAGAAGAAAAGTGTTGAGAGATACCCGACTTGAAGTCCCTTAGCTGCAGCTCTCTGGGGAGTACTCTAAGGCAACAGGAGCATTTTAATTTCTTCCTTTGTTATTTCCCATTGACACTGCTGAGGACAGCATATTAAGCCCGATAAATCTTTATTGTGGTCTTGTAAAGTTGTTGGTGTGTTTTCAGTTTTGGGGATCTGCTGCTGAGGGAGTAGTTTTCTTTCCACAAAATCTCTCAGGTGATGGAAAAATTAATTTCCCCTTTGTTTATTGTTCTGTGTGTTTTGTAGTCAAAACAGAGCTGTTGCCTCTGAAGGTCTCTGTGTCCCAGTGCTGTTCCCACAGGACACAGCATCTGTTTCAATGCTGCCTGCCAGGAGAGGGAGATCAGAGAAACGACATGTCAAGCAGCTCAAAGCATCACTACTGCTTCTGCATAGTGATGCCTGGGCTACATCAAAGGTGTTATGGGCCAAAACAACACAACTACACCAGAAGCAGCTACTGTGGCTGTTCGTTCTTCCAAGACCTTATATCCTCTGTCTGGGCTGAGAACAAAGGTGCATTCCAAAAGTGCTCCCACAACAACTCCTCCAAAGACACATTGGCAACGGGAGAAGATGATATTCCTTTTTGTTGTGGCAAACCCACAGCAGAGGGTTTTTTTCCCCCCGATGTGCTACTCCTTACCCTTCTCACAGAAAACCTGCGGTTACCTTGTGTCCTGGTTTCAGCCAGGATAGAGCTGGTTTTCCTCACAGAAGCTAGTGTGAGACTGTGTTTTGGATTTGGGATGAGGAACTGTTGATAATGTGCTGATGTTTTGGGTTGTTGCTGAGCCGTCAAGGACAGTCCAGCTTCTTGTGCTGGCCTGCCAGCGAGCAGGCTGGGGGTGCACGGGGAGCTGGGAGGGGACACAGCCGGGACAGCTGACCCAGACTGGCCAAAGAGATATTCCCTACCATCCGACGTCATGCCCAGTACATAAACTGGAGTTGGCCGGGGGGCGGAAATCGCTGCTCGGGGACGGGCTGTCGATCACGGGGTGGTGAGCAATTTCTGTATTGGGCATCACTTGTTCTTATACATTCCTTTGTTGGTATTATCATTATTGTTCCCTTCTTTCTTTCTGTCCTATTAAACCGTGTTTATCTCAACCCACGAGGTTTTTCCTAATTCTCTCCCCTGTCCCACTGCGGGAGGGAGAGTGAGCGAGCGGCTGCGTGGTGCTTAGTTGCCGGCTGGGGCTAAACCACGACAGTCCTTTTTGGCGCCCAACGTGGGGCCCGAGGCTTGAGATAATAACGGTTGCAGGTCACAATATCAGTTTGAGTTGCATCATGCTCTCGTCTTTGCTGTACATGTTAAGGATCGGTGTTGGTTTCTGCGGGCTGCTGTACTCTGCAATGATTAGTAATGTCTCGCCTGTGAATTTTGTTTTTAGAGCACTGACCTTGAGCTTAATGTGGTATCATCTGAGCTCTGTACTAAAGCCGTTACTGTATTTTGGCTACAGTCTTGTGGAGACGATTAGCAATTATACTTCTGCCTCTGAAAGGTTTTTTATGGAGGAAATGCAGAATGGTACCTTTGCTACCCTCTATCATAACATTTCCTCCTTCATCACAATAATTTTTCAGTATTTTGAACACCCTTGGGTAGTTAAAATACCTCTATTGCTACTTCTGGGGAACATGGTTTCAGTTTTGTCTAAGGTTGGCAAGCAATTTAAGAATATCACCCGGAGATCTGCCCCAAGGCTGGATAGTTATGAATGGCAGGGTGTGTGGAACAGCATGGGCAAATGCCTGGGGCGGTGGGCACCTCCGGTGTTTTGGAGCTTCACTCCCGAACAAGTGCAGAATCCTGATAAACTAGCAGAATATCTGGAAGAAGTATGCTGTCAGCCTGGCAGCTCCAAGGAGACACAAATCATTGCCACGTGCTGGGGCCTGGCCCATGCCTACCGAACCCTATTTAACACTATGCAAAGGGGAGAGGGGCTCTCTGGGTCTGATGGCAATGTGGCAGGCACTGTGACTACTCCAACGTCTGTAGCAGGCACTGTCACTACTCCAACCCCCACATGGGTCAGTCGGTCCTAAGCGATAGGCGAGCGCCGTTCCGAAAGCGGCAGTGCGAGGCCTGCGGGGGCTATGCCGTGACGAGTAGGAGGGCCGCTGCGGTGCGCCTCGAAGCCTGGGGCACAGGCCCGGGTGGAGCCGCCGCAGGTGCAGATCTTGGTGGTAGTAGCAAATATTCAAACGAGAGCCGAAGTGGGTAGCTACTCAGACTGTTGCAGCTGAACCAGAGGACCACCATGGAGAAAGGTATCCACTACCTGAGGGAGCTAGCGGTGCTGGAAGTGATTTATGGTGACTTGGACAATGGACAATCATCCAAAGATCCAGATGAAGTCAATTGCACGCAACCTATGTGGCGGAAGTTTGTACGGAGTGCACCATCATCATATGCCAACTCATTAGCAGTAATGGCCTGGAAGGACGGAGAGAGACCAACGGTGGATGAATTGGCTGGCCAACTCCGGCAATACGAAGAAAGTCTCTCTTCCTCCCTACGGGCCTGCGTCTCTGCTATAGAGAAACTGTCCCGAGAGTTCCGGCAATTCAAAGAGGATATGCCCTACCCTCCAACCATACGGACCAGTGTCTCAGCCATTAGGAGTAAGCGCTCTTCTGTTCAAGAGAGAAGATATAGAGGATACACACCACGAGCCACCCTGTGGTTTCAATTGCGTGACTACGGAGAGGACATGAGGAGGTGGGATGGAAAACCTACCTCGACCCTAGAGGCACGAGTACGCGAGCTGCAAGGAAAAACAATTACAAAAGGGGGTTCAGGTTCCTCGAGGAAAATCGTCGCTCCACTTTCCAGTGGGCAGCTTCCCAGAAAGAATAGAAGAGCTGATCTCACCTCTGATCCTCTTGAAGGGACTTCTGATTCCTATTTACAAGAAGTGGGTAACGAGTACTATGAGCAGGATTAGAGGGGCCCTGCCTCCAGCCAGGCGGAGGAGAGGGACAACCGAGTTTATTGGACTGTGTGGTTTAGATGGCCTGGCACGTCAGACCCACAGGAATATAAGGCTTTAGTGGACACCGGTGCACAATGTACCCTGATGCCATCAAGCCATATAGGGGCAGAACCCATCTGTATTTCCGGAGTGACAGGGGGATCCCAACAGCTGACTGTACTGGAGGCTGAAGTGAGCCTAACTGGGAATGAGTGGCAGAAGCACCCCATTGTGACTGGCCCGGAGGCTCCGTGCATCCTGGGCATAGACTACCTCAGCAGAGGGTATTTCAAGGACCCAAAAGGGTACCGGTGGGCTTTTGGTATAGCTGCCTTGGAGATGGAAGAAATTAAACAGCTGTCCACCTTGCCTGGTCTCTCAGAGGACCCTTCTGTGGTGGGGTTGCTCAGGGTCAAAGAACAACAGGTGCCGATCGCTACCACAACAGTGCACCGGCGGCAATATCGCACCAACAGAGACTCCCTGATCCCCATCCATGAGCTGATTCGTCGGCTGGAGAGCCAAGGAGTGATCAGCAAGACTCACTCACCCTTCAACAGCCCCATATGGCCAGTGCGAAAGTCTAATGGAGAGTGGAGACTGACAGTAGACTATCGTGGCCTGAATGAAGTCACGCCGCCACTGAGCGCTGCTGTGCCGGACATGCTAGAACTTCAATATGAACTGGAGTCAAAGGCAGCCAAGTGGTACGCCACCATTGATATTGCTAACGCGTTTTTCTCGATCCCTTTGGCAGCAGAGTGCAGGCCACAGTTTGCTTTCACTTGGAGAGGTGTCCAATACACCTGGAATCGACTTCCCCAGGGGTGGAAACACAGCCCTACCATTTGCCATGGGCTGATACAAACTGCACTGGAACAGGGTGAAGCTCCAGAGCATCTGCAATACATTGATGACATCATCGTATGGGGCAACACAGCAGAAGAAGTTTTCGAGAAAGGGAAGAAAATAATTCAAGTCCTTCTGAAAGCTGGTTTTGCTATAAAGCAAAGTAAAGTCAAGGGACCTGCACAAGAGATCCAGTTTTTAGGAATAAAATGGCAAGATGGACGTCGACAGATCCCAACGAATGTGAAACGTGTGCTGCGATCAAACAAGCCAAGCGGTTAAAGCCTCTCTGGTATGAAGGACGATGGTTGAAATATAAATATGGGGAGGCCTGGCAGATTGACTATATCACACTTCCACAAACTCGCCAAGGCAAGCGCTATGTGCTTACCATGGTGGAAGCAACCACCGGATGGCTGGAAACATACCCTGTGCCCCATGCCACCGCCCGGAACACTATCCTGGGCCTTGAAAAGCAAGTCTTATGGCGACATGGCACCCCCGAAAGAATTGAGTCAGACAATGGGACTCATTTCCGAAACAACCTCATAGACGCCTGGGCCAAAGAGCACGGCATTGAGTGGGTGTATCATATCCCCTATCATGCACCAGCTTCCGGAAAAATTGAACGATACAACGGACTGTTAAAGACTACACTGAGAGCAATGGGTGATGGGACATTCAAAAATTGGGATAAACATTTAGCCAAAGCCACCTGGTTAGTCAACACTAGGGGATCTACTAATAGAGCCGGCCCTGCCCAATCAAAACTTCTACGTACTGTAGAAGGGGATAAAGTCCCTGTGGTGCATGTGAGAAACATGCTGGGGAAGACAGTCTGGGTTACTCCTGCATTAGGAAAAGGCAAACCCATTCGTGGGATTGCCTTTGCCCAGGGACCTGGGTGCACTTGGTGGGTAATGCGGAAGGATGGGGAAGTCCGATGTGTACCTCAAGGAGACTTGATTTTGGGTGAAAACAGTCAATGATTTGAATTGTATTATGTTAATTGTTCAGAATGACATTACTACTATGGCTGCTATCTACCATATCAATGGTATTATAGTAAGAATCACCCAGACTGATGAAGAATGAGCTTCACTGAAACCAAGCAACGTGCAGCAGTGATGAAACCAGAACTGGCTTCAGCAGCTTGCGCCCAACAAATCCCTCGAGATCGACATCTTCGACCTGCAGATCATGGACATGGACCGTGCCAGATGACAATCCAACACCACATACCATCTCCCCTGCCCTGAGAGACTGCTATGATGGATGAAGCCCAGAGTCATGGACTGACTGAACTCCATAGACATTTTAAGTGATGGCCCATGGACTAAGAGAGTGATATCTGTGTGTATATATTAAAGGACAGGAAGAGTAATAATGAATAATTGGAATGTATTGAAAAGTATAGGACCTGGGCATGACGTAAATGGTATGGAATAAGGGGTGGATACTATCCTGGTTTCAGCCAGGATAGAGCTGGTTTTCTTCACAGAAGCTAGTGTGAGACTGTGTTTTGGATTTGGGATGAGGAACTGTTGATAATGTGCTGATGTTTTGGGTTGTTGCTGAGCCGTCAAGGACAGTCCAGCTTCTTGTGCTGGCCTGCCAGCGAGCAGGCTGGGGGTGCACGGGGAGCTGGGAGGGGACACAGCCGGGACAGCTGACCCAGACTGGCCAAAGAGATATTCCCTACCATACGACGTCAGGCCCAGTACATAAACTGGAGTGGGCCGGGGGGGCAGAAATCGCTGCTCGGGGACGGGCTGTCGATCACGGGGTGGTGAGCAATTTCTGTATTGGGCATCACTTGTTCTTATACATTCCTTTGTTGGTATTATCATTATTGTTCCCTTCTTTCTTTCTGTCCTATTAAACCGTGTTTATCTCAACCCACGAGGTTTTTCCTAATTCTCTCCCCCGTCCCGCTGTGGGAGGGAGAGTGAGCGAGCGGCTGGGTGGTGCTTAGTTGCCGGCTGGGGCTAAACCACGACACCTTGACCCTCACATTAACTCTGAAAGACATTGCCAACTGGGATGGGAAAAGCAGCAGAAGCAACGAAGACATAAAAATCTCTTTAATTTGTAGCTAATATGTAGTTACCTGCTTGAAGCTTTTTTGCTTTTTGTAACAGGTCTTCAAAAAACAGAGGAAAAATGAGACGTGTATTCTGTTGTTGTTTTTATTTCTAAAATTCTTGACCTGCATTATTTTAAGCTCAGTATAACTTATAAATTTTTGAGGTGATCACAGATATAGCCACATCCCTCAAAGGCACGCCGGTATTAACAGTGCACTAGTTTTAATGGATATGTTATTTTTCAGAGTGCAAGGCACTAATTCGTATTACAGTAGAGTAACTTCAGCCGTAACCTGCACGGTGTTAGCAACCCATGGAGTCCTATTCAGGGATGAAATATTCCAGTACCAAACCAAATTCTCTTTATATAGTTTGTTCATCAGGTTAGACATGTCTTCTCACTGGTGAAAGCCATCAGTCAATATCAACAAAATTAGTCCAAATGCTCATAAAATGGAGGGCTGTGGCCTTTTGTCGCGGACGAGTAGAAGGCCTCTACCCACCAGGTGCTATTTAAATGGACTTCTTCAACACCCGACTGAGTTACTTTCCACAGGCTTCAGAATATCTTTAGTTTCTGAAGTCACTTGAACATATTCCTTTTTTCCTCTGCTTCTTAGCTGCGGACTATCAAATACATTACGACGGAAGCAATTTATACCTGCCCATTACAATATAAAGGAAGACAAAATAGCATACAGCAGAAGAGAAGATGCAGGTCTGATTCTGCTTCCGCACTGACCAGAGGCACGGAGATGCAGTTTCTGTCACTGATGCAGCATCACTGCACATTTATACCAGCACAACCAAAAGCGGAGCTAAGCCTGAAGATATGAGGGTTTTGGTTGGGTTGTTTTGTGGTTGGTTTTTGTGTGTGTGGTGGATTTTTTTTTTTTTTTTAAATATGGGACCATGTTGTTTCAAGACTTATTAAATGTCTGCCTTTTTTACTCTTCAGTGAATTCAGTTCATGGATAGAGTGAACTGGTATTCCATGAATGAAGTTCTGTCTTTTCTCCAGGCAGTTTGAACACTAAATTTACTGGCACAGGGACACGGCAAATAACCCAGGGAGCCAGTTATTTCTGCATAGCAAAGCTCCATGTTGAGCGAATCACAGAATCACTAAGGTTGGAAAGGACCTTCAAGTTCATCAAGTCCAACCATTAATCCAGCACCACCCTGTCCCCTAAACCATGTCCTGAAGCACCACATCCACACGTTTTTTGAACACTTCCAGAGATGGCGACTCCACCACCTCCCTGGGCAGCCTGTTCCAATGCTTGACCACCCTCTTGGTGACGAAATTTTTCCTAATATCCAATCTAAACCTCCCCTGGCGCAACTCGAGGCCATTTCCTCTTGTCCTATCACTAGTTAGTTGAGAGAAGAGACCAACACCCTCGTCGCCACAACCCCCTTTCAGGGAGTTGTAGAGAGTGATAAGGTCTATCCTCAGCCTCTTCCAGACAAAGGATGGATATTCAGGATGACAGTCACCTTAAAGCACATCACCAGGGGATTTCACTTACTTCTCCCTAATTTCACATTAATTTCACACATTACACTTAATAGAGCCACTGCGTTTCAAAAATAACACATGAAGAAAAAGACTCACCGAGCGACTAAAACACTGCATAGTCTCTTTGAATGCCACACAAAAGCTTGCTACACTTCTACACAACCCCAAAGACCAAGAGAGTAACCCTGCACCCCACTTTGAAAATGAAAACGATAAAAAGCAAAATTTTTCAGGTTTCAGCCTGACGACATCCAACCCTGCTATGAACAGGGAATGTATCCAGGTCCAATATATGTACAATATGTACTGTTTGACAAAATAGAGGCAATTAGTTAGTCAGGACAGGAACTGGCCTATTATTAACTAGTAAGCTATACCTAGGAAACTTTCCAGAATATGCAGGTGTTCTTGTGCATGAATGCAGCTTGCCATGAAAACAGTCAATAATGAAATTATTTCAATGCAGAGCAATTTAAAGCCATTATAAGCGACATACCTGTCTTCCTGATTCAACCCATACTGAAGAGTACTTAGGAAAACAGTTCATACCGATATGTCCTTGGAAACAAAGTTTTTCAGAAATTAAACAGAAAAATCTCTGGTTTTCCATAGTAATTCTATTGACTAATGTTTAGCAGCTCTGCTGAAAGAGACAGCAATGTCAGCTTGCAATGACATAACTGCAGTGTAAAAGAACCTACATATTCCAATTCATTAAATAAAGGGGGGGGGGAGGGGAAGGAGAATAAAGGACTTCAAGAATGAATAGAGAAGATATACACAAAACCAGATTATCACATCAACGTTAGAGTCAGTGAACTTGATAAATCACAATTAAAGGCACCCAAAGAGTACTGATAAGTAACTCCTTGACATTACTACAAGAACAGAGAACAAACCGCACTGAAGCACAGACTGGTCTCCAGAAGGACCCAGTTTCCATGCAGGGTACCTAGTACAGGTCTAATTTATGCTTCACAGCAGCTATTACAAACTCAGCTAGGACTCAGTAAATTATTTACGCACTTGAATCAGTAAGTCATTATTAATCAAGAATTAAGATGCATGTATTGTATGTTGCAATAGGACAAGGGGTGATGGTTTTAAACTAAAAGAGGGCAGATTCAGACTAGATCTAAGGAAGAAATTTTTCACACTGAGAGTGGTGAAGCCCTGGCCCAGGTTGCCCAGAGAGGTGGTCGATGTCCCATCCCTGGAACCATCCCAGGTCAGGTTGGACGGGGCCCTGAGCAACCTGCTCTAGTTGAAGATGTCCCTGCTCACTGCAGGGGGGTTGGACTAGACGGCCTTGAAAGGTCCCCTCCAATCCAAACTACTCTACAATTCTTTGTACCCTCCCTTCAGGTATTTATCTACATTGATAAATCCCCCTGAGCCTGAACAGTACCTGTTCTCTCAGCCTCTCCTCAGACAAGAGGTGCTCCAGTCCCCCTTCATCATCTTCATGGTCCTTTGCTGTTCTCTGTCCAGTATAGATAGAGAATGTCTTTCTTGTCCTGGCTCCCCACGACTCAGCACTCCAGGTGTGGACTCAATGCAGTGAATTTTTTTCATCTGATGCAGTGATTTGTCTTCAAGTTCACAGTTAAGTCACTAGCATATCAACAACAATGTTGATGACCACACACCAGGATGCTGCTGTCTGCTTGTCTCATGGGAATAAAAGCATACAGCTAATATAAAGTTGTAACAGTAAAAACTTTTAAAGAGAAAGGAATAAAACATTTTGCCCTTATCAGTCAACCAGAATACTGGGTAGCAGGAAAGAAAGAAATCTAATTAATTCTGTCTGACACCAGAAGATAAATGGTTTTAAATAAAACCAGCAGATGTGTACAAAATCGCTCTATGGAGACGAGAGGGAAAGAACAAGGTAGAGAACAAAGAGCTGACCACTGGAGAGAAAGCCGAAGCAGACTAACCATATTCAAGACAATAAACTTCTTTGAAACTTGTTAGGTTAGATGGGATTGCTGCTCATGTCACTTGTGTCACATTGTCTAACAGCTTCTTTTTAAAACAATGAAAAACTTCTTAATGAACTAACTGCCTGATTACAGGCTAACCTGTATTTACGCTGTGGCTGCTTATTTATATTAGTAAGATTTCTTCACATGGCATTCAGCATCCAGAACCAGTTGTATTAGATTCTGTATGCAGAGGCAGGAAAAACAGACAAAAGACCTAACTGACAATAAAAAAAGTCAAAAATTAAAAATGAAGTGGAAGAGCTACATAAAGAAAAATCTATGGCATTTATATGTGTATTTGAATACATATGTGTATCCGTCTTATTAATGGAGACTGTGGGCAAGTCACGCAAAGAAAGTAATTTTTGCCTGCGGCTCATTCCCTGTCTGTTATTGTAGTTTCAGCTTCTTTTGAGCAACAAGGATGGATGAGACTTGAGGAGAAGTTTGAAGGAAAATGAAGAAATAGATACTATTTTCTACCTCTACCAGTTAGAGGGTCAGATATTGTTTTTAACACTTGGGTTTTTCAAAGAAATACAGAGTACTTTGTTTTTAAATCTATTTTAAACTGTAAAGCATGCTGGTGCTGGGTAGACTATTCCCATTGGTTATTTTGATAGCACAAAAAATAACATTGCCAAGGCATTAGTTAAATTTAGAAAACTAAATGAAGTTAGCTAGATTCATAAATACAATATAGTCAGAGGAGATAAAAGGCACGTTATCATCATTCAGAGTTTGGAGAGTACTAGATTACTACTTTTAAGCTAAATTCTTTTTTAGGTCAACTTCACCTTGCAGAGGGGTAAAAAAAAACCAAACAACCCAATAGGTATTCTTAAGCAGTCATCCAGGAACCGTAAGACTACATAAATTGCCAAGAAACATGTACTTGTGTTATTAACAGTTCAGCTATTAAGTAAAACAAACGTTGCCAGCACATAGCGGACACTCGTGTGCCGAGTTGCAAGCAATTACCATGAATGTTTTGCTGTCATACCCCAGGGGGTATGACATTTAATTCACTTTTGCGAGGAGGACTTTGCAAGGGAACGGGGATCTTTCCACCTTAGGGCACTTTGGAGAGCACTGACCCTGTCATTCAAACCGTTTGATGAAAGGGACGCTAGAAGGTCTCAGCATCATGAACTGGCTTGACCAAGTTGTTCGGGCTGTGGATGGAGGCCACAAACACAACAGAATTTAAAGGAAAAAATCCAAAATATGCTTCTCCCGGGTCTTGCAGCAGCAAAGCCCACAAAACCACTTCCAAATTATTTCTCAGGGAAGGTCTCAAGTGCTCTTTTCCTCTGTCCCAGTCAGACAGGGTAGGACCTCGCCAAGCTGTCCGCTCCCCGCATGAAGCCTCGCCACCTCACAGCCCGCGGCCGTGGCGGGCGCCGGCGGGAAGCAGCAATACGCCCCTCCTGGGTGGCACCCGATGGCCGAGGGTTGCATTTCAGGTCTCTGATCTTCCGCTCCTCTCATTGCTAGCCTGCGGACAGTGACGATATTTTAGAAATCTCTCTAACATTTTTCAGCTGGAGGATTTTAATGGCTTATTCAATGCAAAAGTTGTGTTTCAAAATTGGTACAAGCCTTTGGAAAAGGTTCCTCTGTTAAATGAGGTATTTCAGTTACAAGTGTGCATCTTACCTAGGCGTTTTTAGCTTTCCAGAATATTCTCCCTCTCTTACTGTATTACCTTAGAAAGAAAAAAAAAAAAAAAAGAATATTTGGTATTTTAAAACTGATTTGACCTAGTCTGTGCATACCTCAACTTACTCTTAACACATTTCTTTCTCTCTCGTACAGTTTATAACAGATATGAAACCAGACAAGACACTGATCTTACTTCCAGCATGCAGAAGTGCACAGGTCTTTACCTGGAAGGAAAGCTATACTTAAATAATAAAGTAGATTATCAGTTTTAGGTTTGGCTCACAAACATAGTTTCTCATTTGAGGTGAAGTGGGTATATGGGACTTTTTAATAATATAGGAAGCTGATACTAGCTGTACATCTGTTAAATTCAGAATTTCATCTTCTGACTCATTCACAAGATGCTTTTGAAGGAAACACAACTTTTCTCTTCAACAATATTTTTGCTTCTTAGCCAGGGCATACAGGAAAAGGAATTTATCTATAGGTAAATTATAGAGAGCCTCATCTGGCAGGTCAACAATAGTTTTTCTTAGAAACCGGCATATATCCACAGTCTGGTGGAGGCAGAAGTTACCTCACCTAGCTTTAAGCAAGCCAGTTTGGGTACCTCAAAAAAGTCAAGGTAGAACAGCATAGATCTGGGCTACAGCTGAGATACCTATCCCCTGATTAAAGTCATACCATAGTCTCTACCCACAGAGCTCTAGGACAAGGGAAAAGACCCCAGATTTAACTGGTCAATGCCTTCCTAAACACAGAACTGTAAATAATTTAAATTCTTCTTATTTATAGTACAGACATCCAGAACTATGTTGGCTTCATTTGAAAGTAGATAGAGTGAATAAACTACCTGTCTGACTGGAAGCTGGCAGACATAGTTGTAACCACATCCTTCACATATTCATCGGTATTTCATGGCTGCTAAACCATTTGCCTTCTTGGAGGCTTTGGTCCTACTCTGATATGTATAGATTTTATGGCTGTGTGACTCTTTGCATTTCAGTGATAGAATAATTTCACTGTAGCAAAGACACCTTAAAATGACAGGCTACAGATTATTTTAAGAAATAATCTTGAAATGGAGGAGACCCAAGACGTATTAAAAGTCACATGCAAGTGGAACGTACAATAGAAGTGATCTTTTTAACATAACAGCGATAAATCGTAGCGAGTTATTCCCACCTGAATCTGACAAAATAGGAAACTAAGTAATTCATAGGATTTTAACAGTGAGAGTCATAACTGTAAAGATACACTGCCAAAGTGTTTGTTTTTAATCTCTTAAAATCTTCAAGCCTAACTGATTTCTAGAAGATATGTCTTAATCAACCACAATTTGTAAGGCAGAATTCAAAGGTAATAGAGAAATATGAGACCTTTGACATAAAAGTTGCCAAATAATAGCGCTTTGAATTTCTGCTGCAAGTTACAATATTTCTTGTTAAAACTTACCCCACTTGCATAAAAACATCACCCAAGGAGGACTCACTCTTCAGAAAGCTCAAACACAGTGAAACTGAAAGCACACACATAAGGAAGGTTATCTGTTTTCCACTTCAGGTGAAGTGATTCAAGAGAAAATTTGGAACAGCTGGAAGCGGTCAGTGGTCAGCTGAAGGAAATCACAGGAGAGACTCTTCAGATCCTCAAGACACATGGTGTGTTTGAAGGAAGGTTTCCCTTTTTGTGCATTAGCTCTTTATGAAAGGAAAGGGGGAGGGGGAAATACAGGATAAAAGGAAGAACAGCTCTTAAATTTCTTAAATAATTGTTTTTCAACTGTCTGGCTTGTTCCCAGTATCTTTAGATCAGCAAAAAATCCAGGGCAGTTTTTATGAGCTGCTGTGCCTGCTAGTCTCTCTAAGTGGCTTACTAGCCTTGAAAATGCTTCTCGTTGTTCGTTCTTTGAGTAATGGAGAATTTTTCACGCAAGAAAGAGCTACCTTGATTTACACTGAGGGAAAAACAAACTGTTTCCATTTACAGGCCATATATCCTCCAGGATATGGCCACTGAACTCTTCATTAAAAATCTGCTAGTTTGAAGATTTATTACCAAACGTCCTAAAGAGCTCTAAGCAAAGCCTGGAGAAGGGCACAGGAAAATCCCCTGATTTCTTCACTAAAAATAATTAGAACTGATACAGCCCAAGGAATAATCCAATGTTATTCACTAGCATTTTCCTCGTCCCTTGACTTCCCATCTCTTAGAAGGCTCCTAACTAGGTATCATCACAACAAACCACTTTTGGGGAAGGGTCAGGCACCTCATCATTTTCAAACCACCCTGGGGTGGAGGGTACACAACTCAAGCTGACCTGCAAATACATCTGCCATAACTCTTGCACTGAGGCTTGGCCAAGTGCCCCTGGACCATGCCAGGTCTAATCTGCTCCTAAGGAAACCCCTCGATAGACATGACATCCTGGTGATTTCACTGTCACAGATGGGAACAGTTTCGTGATACACAACCTCATCTCCAGTGCTCACCTTAGTCCTGCCACCCCATGTTTTCCTGATGACACGGCAGAGAAAGGGGATGACTCTTTTTATAACAAGATCTCAGATGCTGCAAGATCCACAGCCTTACTAATCTTTCTTCTCCGGCAATCCGGGACAACTGATCACCATTACTCAGGTGATCATCATGTCACCCTGCTCATCTGTGGGCCATATGGACATCTGCTGATACCTCCTTGCCAAAAAGGCTTATCACATCCCCTTCCATCGTCTCTCTTCCAGGCAAGACAAAGCCAGTTCTTGCACCTTTCCACAGGAGAAAGGCCAAGTTGTTAAAACACCTTTTCGTTCACTGCAGTGTCCTGTAGGATACCCAGCTTCTCTGGATATTTCCTGAGTTGTAATGCCCCAAACTGAACACAATTTTCCAGACCACTCTTAATCAGTGCTGAGCACACCCCAGCAGTTACATCCATCTTGTGTTGATGCATTCCCTAACATGAACTGTGGTTTATTTCTCTTCCAAGGAACCCGATGCATTCTTCATTGGGAAATCATATTTCACTGGTAAGTGGAGTAAGCCTCTCCTGATTCCCACTGTACCTTCTTACACCTCCTGCTCAGCAAAGGACACAGTGCCGAGGGAGAGCATACTAACTCCTCTTTTCTCATGCAGATAAAACCTAGTGTGTTCTTTGTTGTTTGTTGCCCCCTCGTTCCCCTAAGGAAAAGAAAAATGAATTTTCAACTAGACTTTGAGACATATAGCCTAAACCAAATATTTCAGTCCGGGAATTCCATAACAATTTCTTACCGGAGTATTTTCGTTTCTCCCCTCTGCCCTTGACTGCATCTCCAATAATGAAATGTGGCTCATACCAGTTTTGAAGTTTGGAGCCAGGTGTGCTTATCAGCAGGAGATAATCTTGGCTTTTCTCATACGCAAAATGAAAATCTCAGATCTCAATTATAATCCATTTGAATGAATTTTCAAATAGAGCAATTGGAGAGAATTTAAAATAATTTCTGCCTAGGTGAAAAGCAATAAGCAATAACTTTTGGCTTAAAAGAATGAGAGGGGAAAAAAAAAAACATACAAAGTTCATCTGGCATCTGGTCCTAAATGTATAGAAAGGAAAGCCAAGAAAATGGAGGATATACTAGACTGTTGTTCATTATGTCTTTGGAAAGGATGGCAAGAGCATGGAGGCACTGGACTTTCTCGGCAAGGATTCATCTCACAACCAGAGGCAGAGGGATCTTGAGAGCAAAAGCTGGCACAGCTAAGAAGCAGGATTTGTTGGCTCAGGGGCATTAGAGAGAAAACATGTCTTCTTCTGCATCCAGACACAGCATGATCACTTCCAGGGGATTATTCACTTCAGCAAAACTGAGTATATGCATCAATTTAGCAGGATTAAGATCTTCAGTTGTATTTTCCAAATTAATGTCCAAGTGGAGCATAATGGGTGCTGGTGGGACTCTGAAGACCTGTCCAAAGCTGGATTAATAATTAGAATTAACATGAGTTTTGCATTGGATTAAAGTAACCCAGATTAAAAGTAATCTGAGCAATACAGCCAGCACATGGAGGTGCGCCTGGAAAACTGATTAACACACATAAAAAGAAAAATGTTTCCAGAGATGGTTACTTATGAAGTCTTGCCTCTTTTAAGGTTAATCAAAAGAACCAATAGATCTAATACATTCTGACTAATGTGTCTAACTAAAAGCAAAATGCGGAATTTAATCTGGATCTCAATATGATCGTGTTCCTTAAGGGACTAAAATTAAAGTTTATTAGAAAAATAAATATACCATTTAAAAAGTGAAATGGAATATGTACTTCTAGTAATGAAATTAAATTTCACTACATACAGCAACAGCAGAAGCAGGAAGATTAGTTGTTCAATTAATTTTTCATCTTAAATAAAAAAAAAATCTCTATATTATAGCAGAAATGCATTTAATATGCCAGCTAGGTATGTAATATATGTCCCAGTCGTAAGACGATTTTCATTAGGAATGACAAAGCAAGAAAATATGGTCTTCTGCATATCAGCAAAGGACGAATTCTACTCAGTTAATAAAATTGAAGGAAGTTTTACTGAAGTACCAATTCTTCAACCATCTGATATGCGTTGTCCCAAGGAATACGTCCATGAACCGTGCAATCATCTTGCAAAACGAGCCAGACCTCGCGCTTCACTTGCGCTGTGCGAACACGCTCGGGAGGGGCTCTGCAAGAGGCACGTGGTTCCAAAGCGCTGGTTCCCGCGCTTCGCGCTGGAGCACGCACGCGGCTTTACGGGCTCCCGGAGGAAGAGAGCGCACGCAGCTCTCCCCGCTTCAGCCGGAGCTGCTGCGCAGGTGGGGACGCAGCCACGGTGCCTCTCGTGGCTACGCTCTTCAGTGCTGCGAATTTTGTGATTTTTGCTGAACAGGCCAAATACAGCCAGGGGAAAAGCCGTCATCTGGACTCACCTGCCCTCTCCAGAGCAGAGACCGTGAGGAGAGGCAATGCGGTACGATACGAAGGCATTCAGCAGAAGGAACTGGCTGGAGCTGCGTTTGCAGGGAGCACAGTCCTTCTGGCATGGACTACGGCTGCACACCACAGATACAAGAGATACAAGCCTGGGTAAACCTGCTGAAACCCCAAAACGTCTTGGCATGCTCAGAAATTATAAGTGGTGTGCGAAGGCTGCAAGGGGTGGTAGTGGGGACATGTTTAGAGTGTGCAGGCAACTCCAGGACTAAGTAGTAGCTGGCCAGAGATTTTTTTCATTGCAATTTTGGAATCTCATGCCAAAAACCTCTATCAGATAAAGCCCTGAGCATTCAACCACAACACCCTCACTGGACCACGGCAGAAGCTGACAGTAGGTGTGTGGTCAGTCTTGTCCTGTCCTGGCTTAAGGTACAGTTCGCAACCTCACCCCAGAGTCCCCTCTAGCCTCTTGCTGCTGCTGGTCCTCGCTTCTCACAGGGCGTGAGGGCAGATTACCCAGGAGAAGCAGGTCAGCACCAGTGCCAGTCAGCAGCCTGATCACCTTGTACCACCCTAGGACCCAACCACTGGCCAACCATTCCTTTCCCTTCAGAGCCACATCCTAATATGAACCCTAGCTTTGGTCTCCAGACCCTCGTCCTTGCCCTCCGCTCCAGCATCCCATCCGACCTCTCACTTGATGACTCCCTGGACTGTTTACTGCAACATTCGGTCCTGCTGGGACAGATTTCACAGCCTCCGTCTGCTCCAAAAATGTCTCAGTGCCTTCAGCTTCCTTCTTCCAAGTTGCTTCAAGCCTCAATGTCACCCACAGTCCAGTGAGGTGGAGAGGCAGTGGCAGCTGTGCTGGAGACAGTGGGTGGGTAGAGAAGGAGTGATACTGCAGGGGGGAGTGGAGGAAGGAGGACAAATGCAGTGGTGGGGCTGGTCCCAATAAAGTTGACAGCCACTGCCATAGTTACTTAGAGAGTTCACACACTCGGCTTCAACCGTGCTGTGAGAAGACGTACTGGTCATTAGATGAGAGCAGCTCATGGAAACAATGCAATCATAAATTCCCCTCACAAGGTGACTTAAGTCAAGTCTCCAAAAGCCAAATTCTGCCAACTGCCCTACAAACACCAGTCCTGTGCACCTCTCCATTCCAGGGCAGGATGATGGATTTGTAAGATTTAAATCCTGGCATTAGATACAGAGAAAAGTCCCAGCTCAGTAGGCCCTCATTTTACAAGTCTATAAAAGACTGAGTTACCATCAGGAAGGCACCACACGTTGCCTGACACTTTCTGCCTTTAAACACATAACAAATATAAAATCCTGCCTGATTACTCATTTGAAAAATACACTCTGCTGTGAGGCTAGTGTCTATACTAAGAAAAAATTCATACAGTTTAAGTGCAGATGAAGTTCTTAGATCACCTGGATCATAACCTGAATGTCACAGACCATTAAGCTTCATTGGAAACCCCTATATCTACTCTCATAGCAGTGAGTAAATGGAAATCTTTCATTCTTTGCAAAAGGATAAGTTGTTCAGTGCCACAGGAGACCAATATGCCGTGGATGCATGGGCAGGGAATTGAATAGATGACCTGTGCCAGACTATCCCGTGGAGGAAGGCAGGAAAGAACAAAACAATCTCTATTAGTTCCACCTGGTTAAAAATTCCTGCATGACCTGAAAATATGCCAGCTTACCCTACAAATGTGAACAAGAACCATCTGGCAGGTATCCAGAGAGAGCAGCCACAAGTACAACCTGCACAGCCACCCTGTCCATCTCCAGCTGCGGCAAATCTCAGCTGCTTCAACTTAACAGCCGGCAAATACAGCCAGAACGAGTGTGAGCAGCTGTGTCTGGAGGCGAATTCCTTCCTGACACCTGCAAGCAATTGTCTGAAGCCATCAGACATGAGATTTGATTATAATCACAGTCTTCACACATTCAGAGCGTGCATAGGGCACGACCGGCTTTCCTCTTTCCTCTCTCGCCCGTTGCGGGT
This sequence comes from Phaethon aethereus, assembly GCF_964289735.1. Lineage (NCBI taxonomy): Eukaryota > Metazoa > Chordata > Aves > Phaethontiformes > Phaethontidae > Phaethon > Phaethon aethereus. The sequence continues at coordinate 2,216,053 of NC_138579.1, forward strand.
GTCAGACCCCAAAGTCAAAGAGGACCACGAAGGCTGACCGTAGCTGGGTTTCTCTTCCCAACATAAAGCTTTATCTTTTACGGTGAAATCCCATCTCACTCGACACACCCAAACCGATGGTGAACACCATTTCTCCTGGCAAGCTGTTTCAGTATTTGCATCTACATGCTGATAGCAAATTGAATCCTATTTCCAGGCTTGATGTCACTAATGCAGCTCCCTCGGAGGCAGTGCTGGTCCCAGGAGTGCTTTTGGAAGGGTTGGATACCCTATGCAGCACAGCAATAAACTTCCATGGCTTTTCAGTAGCCTGATGCTCGCTGCTTGGCTATGGCAGTGCCCTATTTTCTAGGGCAGACAAAGGAAACGTGCTCCTCCTCCAGTAACCTCTTAATTTCCCAATAAAATACTGAGACTGTAAGATTAATCACTCTTGCCAACTTGCTAATTTTATTAGGAAAGGGTTGCCGCTGCTAATAAAAGATTTTTTTGTTTTCCTCACTTTTCTTCCCTGTCCTAATGTCCTGTGAGCCTAAGCAGGAAATTGAGGCACCTTTTCGGTAGACACTGAATCCAAGTATGCAGAAGTGGGCGAACCTGTGTTCATTGCCTATGGGTAAAGTGGACCTGGTCTGGTATTCAACCTCTCATAGACATTCTTGGAGTCTTTTTAAACTGGATGGCATAACTATCACTAGTGCTCAAACCCCCGCGATGTTGGCATGTGCAGAAACACGTGGTCCTCTAGCATCCAAAGCACTTTTTGCTGGAAATGGTGCTTCCACAGCTGGTTCCTGGCATGCAAGCTTTCACATGTGGCTTAGAGACAGCCATGAGACCTACAGCCACACCCACCACCCCACGCTGTACCCAGACCCACAGAGTCAGTCCCCACTTCAGAGAGTTGTCTCTCTCCGCTAAGACTCGATGACAGGTAAAAATCACAGCATCCGCCTATTTTCCTGTATTTTTTGAAATACGATTAAGTTTTCATTATCCAGAGGCCAGCCTAATGCAGACAGATGCTGCCCCTTTTCCTGACAGCTCCCATGTCCCACAGAGCATTACAATCATTATTATAATGCTGCTGTTACTGGTAGCAGTACTAATATCAAATTTGCATTCAGTGCTCTTATCAAGCAGCCTCATTATACCCAATATTGAACAAATACCCAGGGACACACATTCCCTGCCACGCGAAGGGATGCTGTCCCAGATGTTCCCTAGACTGAATCAAACAGAAAATGTCAGACTGCACTTTCAGACAGTTATCCTGTCAAATAAGTCTCTTCAATTAAAAAGAGCTCTTGATTTTTTTTTTTTATAATCAAATCAAATAACTTCTTTTCTTTCAAGTGGTCAATCTCCCCTGCATTAGCTCCATGTTAGTATTCATCTATGTTCAAACCCAGCAGGGAATGGGACTTGCACTGAGAAGCCTCTTGCTGAGTGAGCAGTCGGACCCATAATGACAATTAGAAAGAGGTTTAGAAGCTACTTAAGCCTCAGTCAGTCTCTCAGTGCCTTCACACAGGATGCAATTACCACCTATTAGCAATGAAGACAATTTATTAGTAAGTTTTTGAACATTTTGTTCTTTAAAGCAGAACAGGATTTGTATTTCTCTTGTTTCTCACTTTCTGTAAGGAAAGGAGGGTCTAAGGACATTATTAACCCCTTGGAAGGGTATCTCAAGACTAATGAAATGAGGTGAAGGCGCAAGAGAGCATCAGGGTTGTTTCACGAGGGAATTGGAAGAATAGCATCGAAAGACAGTTGGCAGAGATGATAATAACAAGAGGAAGAGTGAGGAGGACTTACAGGGTAGAAAAGCCTGCCTGTTACCCAATGTTCATCAGCCTGAGGAAAGCTCCTGAAGAGGTTTCTAAGTGTGAATGTCCTGGTCCAAGTCCTGGACTGCATTTGCAAACGTTACTATTTGCCTTTGGTCATCGAAAGCCAGGAAAGGGAGGATGTGTGTTCAGAGGAGGGCAACAAAACTGGTGGAAAGGGCTGGAAGGCATGTCCTCTGAGGAGTGGCTGAGGACCTTGAGTTTGTCTAGGTTGGAGAAAAGGAGGCTGAGGGGTGACCTCGTTGCTCTCTACAGCTTCCTGAGGAGGGGACATGGAGGGGGAGGTGCTGAGCAATTCTCCTTGGTATCCAGGGATGAGAGTCGTGGGAATGGTTCAAAGCTGCGCCAGGGGAGGTTTAGACTGGATGTTAGGAAGCATTTCTTTCCCAAGAAGGTGGTCAAATGCTGGAACAGGCTTCCTCGAGAGGTGGTTGACGCCCCAAGCCTGTCAGTGTTTAAGAGGCATTTGGACAATGCCCTTAATAACGTGCTTTAACTTTTGGCCAGCCCTGAAGTGGTCAGCAGCTGAACTGGATGACCATTGTAGGGCCCTTCCAACTGAAAGTACTCTATTCCATTCCATTCCATTCCATTCCATTCCTAGAACAAGAATGGGATCTCCTAGGAATAGGTGGGAGAACACAGGACAAGGCAGCAGGACAGAAGGACAGCATTGTGTCGGCACACGGTATGTGTTGCACATTGAGACAAACCCGGGAGGAGAAGCCATTGTAAGGCTGAGTGGTTCTCGCTGTATTATGAGAAATATGAACAATCATTCCCACCCCTTTTCCAGACCCTGCTAGATTTAACAGACCTCTGTGCCTCTTTTGCAGGCTGAAGAGCCTTGACTTCATCTTTCCCCATGCGAAACCTCTTTGAATCCCACCACGATCCCTTCTGCCCCTCTCTGTGCAGATGGCAAAGGCTGAAAGTCTCCAGACCACAAGCCCTGCCAGGGCTTGGGAGCACGGCACGGCTGTTTGAAAATCGGGCTGCTTGACCGATTAGGCTGTCTTATTAGCACCTACTTAGCTGTGTAAGTATTAGGTGGTGCCTGATCCTGTCCTCAGGATCTAGTCCTCATCCCTTAATGGAGGAACTGGATGCTGGTAGCTACACTGCCCCAAGGAAATTGGGGAGGAAAAAGAGGAAAAAACTAAAATAATAATAATAAAACTGCAAGAGATTCTCACCTTTCCATGATTGCTGTTCCTTAATGTACCTCCTGCCTTAATTCAGCTATTGCCCGATTGGGCCTGCTGGTATTTTCAGGCCACTGCATGAACCCGAATTCCCCTCAACATCCTTTTCCTGACAGGATTTTCTCCTGGCCACTAAACCCTCCCTGCACTCAAGAAATAGTCTCTACAGCCTCGCCCCTCCCCAGGGGAGCAGTAACAAAACATCCTTACCTGGTGGCTCATTTCCAAAAAAATCTCCACCTTTAAATAAACAAATTGTTATTGTGATCTCAACTACCCTTAAGCCCATTTGAAATGGGACAAAAATTTCAGGACTTATTAAAATGAAAGGACAGAGATGCACAAAACGACTCACAGAAGGATTGTGTAAGCCTTGTTCCCTGAGGAGTTAGGCTGAAAATGTCAAGTATTACTGAACACAGCAGAACCACAAATTTTTGCTGCACCCAAAATAAATTGAGATTTACATCCCTCATCAGAATGTCATTTTCTGCAGCTTACTTTTTATTAATTTTCACTCTGTAATTAAGGAATATGAGAGAAGCATTATGTTCTCGTGGGATTAGAGCAAATAATGGGGATTGTGAAAGGCCTAGAGCCACTACAGTAATACTTTAATCCTTGCAAATGCACCCCTGTCCTCCTGTCATTTAAAAAAAAAAGCAACATCCTAAAAAACCTCCAACAAGAATGAAAAGCATTCCCCAGGGAGGCAGTTCTGACAGTCCTGGCAGCTCGACACGCTCTGCCACTCACTCAAGTCCGGAGCACTAATACACCAACTCCACAAAAATAAGCAGCTGATTAGGAGTAAGCATTGTCCTATACACACAGGCTAGGTTTGCCACTCGGTCCTTGCTAATTTTACTCTGAAATGGTCCTGTTCCCACAGATTAAAAGTTTCTACAAAACAAAAAGTTGGGTGAAATCTATCCAACAAACTTACTGGTGTTTATGTTAGGAAAACAATGACAAAATCCAACATTTTTGCACAGATGTTTGTGTCAGTCTTACCAGCCTCCAGAAACCTTTATGGAATCGGTTGGGATGGGGACAGTGAGGTTCAAGTCTTGGTCCCTGAGGCAGATTGGAGACAGGGTGGCAACTGCAGGCAAGGGTGCAGAGCAGCTCCGTTAGACAGTGGGTAGCTTAATCAGCTGGGGTGTAAATACAATATATAGAACAAACACTTCTTACAGTAAGATACATAATATTGAGTTCACATGCCATGGTAGGTGCCTTTCGATGTCCTCTTGGCCCAGTGTGGAGCTGACATAACTACCATTAGGGGAACGGGGAGCAGGCCAATGGGTTGACCATCAGCGCGAGTACTGCATTTCCTAACAACAGGATGAGGGCATGTAGAAAGGTTTTAGACTGTGAGATCCAATGTGATAATGGGATTTTTAAGCTGAAAAATAAGAGACCAGCATGTTTCTCTTTTTCGGCTGTGAATTTCAGTGTTGCTATTTGTCACTGTCTGTGGTGGAGGCCACTGGAGAGCAAGACTTACCTGGAAACTCTGAGCTGTATCTTGTGAATGAATTTGAACACGTGCTTCAAAGCTGACAGCTGACAGTCACAAATCTAATCAAGAAAATGATGGAGGCAACCGCCGTACTTGAAAAGGGCAAAGAAATGTCAGCATTTGCAAAATGTAACAAGAAACAAAGTATGCTTTTATTTATGTAGATTGTAGTCTCATTTCACCTACAATAAAAATAGACTTCAATTTCTGAAGAGTTGTAAAAAAGTTCATCCCCACACAGACCAATACAACACAGCTGCAGAACGAACCGCAAGCGAGGGCTCCGTCTTCAATGCTGGTTTGCTTTTTGGGCATTCATTTCTCCAGCAGCTCGACATGGACGCACAACATGGCCAAATCAAAGAGCAATACTTTGCTCTTGATTTGCACCAAACACCAATCAACAGAAAAGTTTAATGGTCTACTTATTCCTTTTAAAAATATTTAGTAGCTAGCCAGTGAAAACCTGGAGTCTTCATGTTCTCAAAGGAACGAATACCATACTTCAGGAAAAAATTAACTCTTCTAATTCTACAGTACTCTGGAAAACCCTTGATCAAAAGTGTGCCTGGCCGTTCTGTACATGCACAGAACTGGAGATAGCTCCTGGCCCCAGTCTGCAATCTCAGTCTCAGTAGAAGAGCTGGACAAGAAATAGAAATGCCGAGGTCATGCCTGCAGCAGTGAAGGGGCATCAACCCCACAACTGCAACCACAGGGGCAACCTCGACATTGGACTACATAGCCACTGACCTTGACAAATCTGGACTCGTCATGCAGTAAGGTCCAGGCTGGATCTGGAGGTGCTGTGCTACACCACACCATGACACAAAGGTAGAGATACACTGGATAGTGTGCCCATCACATCTATACCCACATGGCTGGCATGGTTCCCCATGACCAGAGACCACATACCCCACAGATCTTCATGGTTCCTCTTGCTTTGCTTCCCAGGGATAGTGTTTGGGCATTATGGAAAGTCAAAGATATGGACTTCAACCCTCAACTGTCCGTACGGCTGGGTAAAACCTTGTTACTCTGCTGGCACCAAGGAAGGGAAGGAAAGGCCCCAGCAGGGCAGAGGATGGCATGGCCTCTTTGTGGTCTAACCAAAACTTCTCAGTATCTAGCAAATGGTGGAGGGATGGGATGGGATGGGATGGGATGCGATGGGATGGGGAAAGACATTCCTCCTTTCTTACATCTCTTAGGAAGGCAGGGACACATCAAGCAAGAAATATTGCCCACCAACCCCAGTCCCTCCCAGCTGTCCTCCACTCTTCACTGCGACGGATCTGGGGGGCAGAAGCAAAGGCAGCATGCAGCCAAAGAGGAAAAGACAGAAAATACTGCTGGCAATTGAAAAGGTAACCAAAAATACTGAGTGATCTTTTTTTTTCTTTATAAAATGTACATAAAGAACATATACCCTTTGAGGTAAAAGTGAGACCAGTTTGTAATTTAACCAGATACATTAACAACAATGACAAAAAATAAATCTACAGTGGGTGTGCTAGTAAAATAAGAGACCAAGTTTTGGCTATATACAATACTTGAAATCATTAAAATGTAATAATCATTATATATACATTAAATACATACAATTACAGTTATTTATATAATATTTACACACACACACACAGATTTTCTCCCTTTGCAGTCGGTCGTGTGCAAGCAGAAGCACATCTGATCTTTCCTGAGAAGGTGCTGAGGATGCTAATTCTTACTCGCAGTAATGTGTGTTTCTTCAGTCTCTTTTGTGGTCATACCCATCAAAAAGAATTCAATAGATTTTACAGTTGCGTTTGTCGCAGTGGTCCTGTTTTTTCTCTGCGGGCAGTGGACTACAAACCTCCAGCCTGCAGAAGACGAAGACTTGTGGCATGCAAAGATCCTGCATCCCGAGGAAACGGTGGTGACATTTCTCCAGTTGTCAGCCATGACCTTAGCTGTGAGCAAAGCTACATTAATATTCATTTGTCCAGGCACTTGCCAACATTTAAAGTCTCTTTCTCAATGGAAAAAAATTTACAGAGAATAGAAATGGAAGGAAATTGGTTGCAAGTCACCTGTCATAGGTCCTTGATAGGCTCCAATAAGGTGACATTCAACCTCACTGTGTCATACAAAGAACCAGCCAGGAGAGACCATGTTAGGTGAGGCTACCAGGATGCATGGAGACACATCTACAGAGGGACCGCAAGCATATTTATGCTTCAGTTTCTTGTCAGGCGTCCGACACAGATTTTGTAATTAAAGTACTAGGGTTGCTCTCAGTGAGTTACAAAATGCCACATGACTGGGAACTCATTGCTGAACTTGGGTGGTTTTGGGTGTTTGAGGAGGGGCACACAGGGAAGGAGGGAATCACTCCCCACGTGTATAGTGTCACTACGTTCTCTGGTGACTTGATCAGTTTGTTCTCACTTGAGTAGTCTTATTAAAACACAACTATTTCTCTGAGAGACATGGGTAAGCTCCTTGAGAGGAAAGTCTTAGTGTCACCACTGAAACCTCTGAAAGATTTGCTTTCCAGAAGCACTCGAGTGTAAGTGTAAGTCATCTTCACAGACACTGGATGTGGTGTTCTGGGGAGAGAGTACAACATCCTTCCCGTAATATAAAGCTCATAGCACAAGCTCCCTAATCTGACTAAGGAAAATTAAGTTGTATTTTAGTATGTCACACCAGGATGTACTATCCCAAGTCTCCTGTGCTTGTGCTAATGATAACTCCCATTTATTAATATATATGTTTTGTAACCCGGAGATACAAATACTGTAGCCTAGCCAAAAACAGCCAAATGGGGGACCTGAAGGTGGTCTGGGGGTGCAGAGGGAGAGAAGCTTAATAGCAGAAAGGGAGAAAATAAGTTTTAACGTTGCTGGCACAAGAACAAATGACTCTAAACTGGCCATGAACACATTTACGCCGGTAACAAGAACGGGGGTGGTTAACCTCCCAGCAGCGAGGTTTTGCAATGGCCTTATGACCTTCATAGAGGGCAAAAATCAAACACATCCTCCCTCTTCCACCTTTTAATTGGTGTTAAGATGATGAACTCGTGAGCAGGGGCATGGTGGGTACTTGCCAGTAGCAGGAGCGCCCAGCACGTCCCTCCCCAGCCCGAGTCCCACAGAGCACCTTTCCCTGCCTACATCAGTGCGTGCCGGGGCGCATTCCCGTGGGATCTGCAGGGCGACACCGGGGTCAGGGGTTTAGGGAAAGATGACATAAAACTTCTGAAGACTGAAGGTCCCATGACTGCAGGATTGCATGAGCTGTGGGTCGCTAAGCTCCTTTGCATGAGGGAAAATCAAATTGTTAGTACGTGCTGGTTTAATTCCTCCTGTGCTGCTGAGACTGACACTGGCATCGTGGTGGGGCAGCCGTAAACACGGGAGCATGCTTCTGTGGTGTTACTTTGTTGGGAAAAAAAATAATCTGAAATGTAATAATAAGCTTTTTTATAGTTTTTTATAGTTTTTTATAGTTTTATGGGAAAATACAATAATTAATCCAGATGGCATCCATTCTCTTTATTAGCGTATATAGGCAGAGAGTGCTTATAATACTAAACCGTACTTTTCTTACTGAACTGCTCTAGAAAGCCATTCTTCTGATGGATCACAGTTCTTGGGGAGGAATAGAGTTTCAATTATCCTTTGATACATGAAAAAACATTACTAGCAAGTAAACCCTCCAAAAATAAAACCAGGTAAGCCTCTTCCACTAAGGGTGGAAAAAATCAGGTCATTCTGACTAAACTATTCACTATGAAGGAATTTCACTGACCTTACAAGGCAGTAAAAGAGAAACCAACCTTCAACAAAAAGTTGTTGTTTTAACTGATTAACTCAGTTTTAAAGTTTGGGGAACCTAATTGCCCCAACAGCTGTTCAAACTAATTTACGCCATTTACACTGGTGAATGCAGCAGAGATTCATGTGCTGGGTGTCAAGAAGGAAACTGCTCCAGCATCAGCGGAGGTCAATACTTGTGGATGGGCTTGCAGCTGTTTGGGGACTGGCAGCTGCAACTCCATCTCATTTGGGTGAAACAGCAGTTCCTCTTCCAAATTAAGAGGAAATTTCACAGTTCCAAGGATTTCTGTGGGCCTGACAGTAGCACACCCTTAGATAACAGTCTCCAAAAATGGGCTGATATGAGATGAGCTCAGTGTAGAGATCCTCCACTAGTTAACGCCTTCATCACATAAGCCATCGCCTCTTTGACGGGGTCTCAAAGAGCTGCTCCTGCCTTCAAATCATAATTGTGCATTTGTAGTGTGATTTGTAACATGTTTGCCTGCTTTTATCTATGCTCTTTTATCCTCCCTTGTGTCCCATCCGGGATTCAAGCCTGGCTGGAGCCGGCTGGAGAAGTGGTGGGTTGGTAGCACAGTGAGATCAAAGTACTTCGTAACTGTATGTGGGATTTCACATTCAAACCACATGCTCTGCGAAATAAATGAACTTGCATGGTTTCGTTGTAGGCAATGGGAGTACTCTAATAATTTCCTTAGTCTTGCAGATCATCCTAAGAAAGAATTAAAAAAAATTGGAAAGTTTATCAACTTTCCTCTGGCCGTGGGAATACCCCTCTAACTTCCACAGCCACCCCCACAGAAATCACGGTGGCTGATCCCAACAGCCAAGTGTGGCAGTTGCTGCAAAGTTCAAAAACCAAAAACATTTGCACAATTATGTATGTGATGTCCAACTTCAAAATACATCAGAAACATTACTAGATTGGATACCCAAGAACGGAGTCGCAGGGCTTAGCAAATTTCATAGAAGAGCCGCCAGCTCAAACTCCCTTTGTCTGATTGTCAGTACAAAAATTTTACAAGTACTACCTTCATTTTCACACCAAAATGAAAAGAGGGGGGAAAAAAAAATCAAGACTAGGAAATACATCTCTTGGTTTGTACTTCTTGCTCATGGCCCAGACAAAGTAAAATCCCATTGCCTTTTCAGTGGCTTGCATTAGGAACGTAAAGGAAGATAACACTACTCCTAAATCAGCCTCTGAAAGAGAAAACCAGCTTTTCTTAGCACCCAAGCAGAATAGAACTGAAATAGGCATGGGAAATACATTTCCTTTCACACAAAGATCCGGGCTTTTCAGGACAGATTATCCTGACTCGAAAGAAGACGACCGTGGTCTTTGGCTGACAATCGAAAAAAACCTTTAACAAATATTCAATGTGGTTCTCGACCGAGGGAAAGAAAAATCAAAATACGAAGAGGAAATACAGATTTCAGTTTGCAGGCTTAGCTTGGGATCTAAACAAGCAAGCACGATCTCCATTTCATTATCTTCAGACTGTCTTCATCACAGCTGCCCGAGTCCGCGAGGACATCACAGGGCACTTTCCGAATCCTCTCGTCCCGCAGAGTCCCCCGTCACGCCACCGCCATCAGCCCTGCGGCCCAGGCTCTGCCCAGCACTTCGAAGATGCTTCTCCTGGCCTGTGCTGATCGACGGGTGTCCAAATTTCAGTTTACTTTGAGTCTATTTTTGGAAGGGATGAATTCAAGGGAAAAACGGGAAAATATTTTAAAGGAAATGGCATGCTTCACATTTTACTTTAAAATGATAGAGATGGCCACTTTTCCCCCCCACCCCCCAGATTCCCTGTTTCATCTGCTCAGGACACTGGAATCGGGCATCATAAAATACAGCAGAACGAGGTTTGTCATCAGCTTAGCGTGGCGGAGCGAGAGCGCGCGTGTCCGTCCCCGAGCGGCGGGGACCTTGCAACGCCTGCTGCGGCTCCAGCCCAGCTCCAGGCGGGAGCATCGCTGCAGCTGCTGCGCAAACTGGAAAATCGGCAAAAAAAGGAGCCGCCCAGATCGCACGATGGTCAGAGACAGAACAGGATCTGTAACAGGAGACTCTGCTGCAAAAAACCCCACGCATCCACCTCTGCAGGGCTCCTAGCCCATGACACACCAACCTCCTAAGCAGAAATCTGCATCGGGCTCTCACCACACCTGACCTGCTCCTCCATCCACAATTAAAATCCAGCGCTTGCCAGCAGGAAATTTGCTTTTTTTTTTTTTTTAAGGGTGCCAAACCTCACTGTCCATCCAGACTCAAGAGCTCCCACTGTCTTCCAAGCAGCCTTCCCACCGTGGTGCAGGGAACTGCAGATCCCATGAACCGCCTACTAACCAGGGAGCCAGCAGCATCCTCCGAAAGCTCCAGCCCCCGAGCATCACCAGTACGGACCGCTGTATCTTCAGACAACACCAGTTTATCAGGGGAAAAACCAAGCCATCCCAGTCGCACCCATCCGGGGCGCACGGGCACATTGCTCAACAAACACACATACCACTTGGCATACCTTACCTGGAAAGAGGCTTTATTGAACATAGCTGTAAAATTATCTCTTCAGTTGAATTACTGAATTTGCACAAACATTTCTCTACAGAATAAAAAAAATCAAGCCTTGTCATTGTTTTACTGCATCTCATTGTGCTTTTTATAATCATATTTGCAAATATTATACTGTTTGTTTGTTTTCGTGTTTGTACTCCAATTACTTGCATATCAGGTTTTTTTAATCCTAGGGTGTCGAGAGAACACAGAATAATAATAATAATTATTATAATAATTATAGTAATAATACTCTTCTTTAGACAAAAGTCTTTTTTTTTTTTTAAATGAAGTTAAAAGCTGAGATAATTTAAGGAAAAAGGTCTTCGAATTGTCATAACCAACTGTAAGGGAACTTTACAATGCAGTGGAAAACCGGCTGGCTAACGGTACGTGTTCGGGTAGCTCAAAACCCTTTGTACAGCTTTTATTTTTTTGTTGTAAAAGTGGATTTTTGTTTGCTTTGTTTGTTTGAATTTCGCTACAATAACAAAATAATCTTTCACGATCTGCAGAGAGTCTGGCCCCAGGGCAGAGGCTCTGCACCCTCGGTGCTTCGCTGGCGCCAGCTTTGCAGAGCTCCGCGGCTTGCTTGGCGTCCCGGGACGCGCTGCCGGCCCCCACGCGCACCTCCCCGTCCCGCTGGCGCTGGGGCCGGCTGCCTCGCGGGCGGAGGTTAGAGTAAGAAAATCACGCCTGTGTTTTACCACCTTCTGCGCTAAGTGTGGCTTAACAACCTTCTCCTCTGGTTGACCCACTTGATAACCTGAAAAAACAACAACAACAACAACAAAAGAGTGCTGCTCCCATTTCCAGGACCAACGGAAGCTATTTTCTAATGGATAATAAGCTGAAAGGCCATGGCTGTCTGGAAGGTTAAACAACAAATATCTCATCCGAAGGGGCTTACGCAGCAGCTTAGGTCCATCCATCTCCAGAAGCGGCTTCGTCTCCTTGCCTGCAGTCTGCACACCCAGGCTCCGTAGTTTGTTTAGAAAATAGTTTGCACAAACCACATTTTAGCAGTGCAAGCTTCTGTGTTGAAATTCTTATTATTATTTTATTTTTTTATTTTTTTTTTTTTTAAATCAGGCTTGTTTCATTGAAGGCACTTGGTTTCCATGGCAATTTATAAAAGACGGTGGTTTGGTTTCTTCACTTCATTAGAACAGATGACTTAGTTGGGGAGGGGAGAGGGGTGTTCGAGTGGCCGCAAGCAAACTCCGATAAGCCTGTGTAATATGTAAGCCCAGGTCGCACATCCTGGATAGTAATGCATGCAAAAGGAGACGGCATACAGTTATCAAGCATAGCCATGAGAAATGAAACATAAATGTCTTAAAACAGCTCTGATTTAGGGTTATTCTCTAGGGGAGGTGACAGCCAAAGTAGAAAGGGCCTACGTTTATTTAACTCTATACTAAAAACCTTCTTGAAGGGAAAATGAATGCCAGCTCTTCACATACCCTGTTTACAGTGAGGTGTTTCTCTCTCTCTCTCTGTTTTTATTTCCTCTCTCTCTCCTTCTTTCTTTTTTTTTTTTTGGCAGGCCATTAGGTTTCCATGGTAACAAGCAAACTATTCATTTGAAACAAAACCAGCCATGACTTTGTGCTTTGACAAGGGTTTCTATAGCTCTTTTCCAAGAGTTCAACCAGATGCTGCTGTATTCATCATTGACCGCAAAAGCACCTGAAGGTCTCTTCCTTACTTAGGCCAGATCCCGTTCTCACGTGTGGTTCATAGTGAGTTACACTCCTGTGATGCCTTTTATGTCCCCAGTGCTTTTAATTTTTTTTTATTTATCTATGTATTTATTTAACTTTTGAGTCAGTCAGTGGAGGAATCTTTGGTAGTTTGTTTTTAAATGTCCATTTTACAAAGACTCTTTCTTCATGCCAGTGCCTGGTGAATCTTTTGTAGCCTCTGCCAGGATAAGGTCACCTCTGATGACTTAAGACAGACATGAGGATGATAACTGGGATAAGTCGTATATGCGCTAATGTCCCAACAGCACCTGATCGTAAATCTACAAAAAGGGGGGAAAAAGGTAGAATTAAAGAGCTGCCCAGACACCGTCAGCATTGCTACAAGGCTCAGAAGATAACGGGCTCAGCCACCATAACCTGTCCTGCGCACCAATGCGGAGGCAGCGGGGCAGGACAACGGGGTGGTGCTCACCCGGATTGTCTTCGCTTGTCACACCAAGTGCCACTGACCTCCCTGGCAAAGCCCTGGTAGACACCAGGGACAGCACTCTGCAAGGTCACCTCCTACAGACTGGGGATGAGAACGGCACTCTCCAACTGAACGAGGCATGACACGTTGGGATAAAAACCCCACCTGGCTGTCTAGTGATGGTCCGAATTATAATGCACACATGAGGCTGGAGGGATGAAAGAAGGTCCACAGGGAATCACAACACTGACCTTCAATAATTTCATATTGTTTGGACCCCCTGAACATTTTTTAATGTTTCTTCACCTCTCTGCCCACCTCGAATCACGGCCGCCCAGCCCAGCCCCACGGCGGAGTGTAGCCCGCTGCTCTCGCCTCTGCCTAACGTCCCCCAGCCTTTCACTTGCATCTCTGCTAAACCAGCATCTCCCTAGCTGAACAAAGACATTTTGACTCCAGAGCCTGCTTCCAAGGAAAAGGTTTCACTTTAAGCCTCACCAGCTGAACCGACCAATATATTGTTCTCCTGCAGCAAATCCATTTTAGAAGGTGTCTCAAATTTATAACCACGAGGCACAACTTTCTCTCCACCCCGTGTGGAAGAGCCACTTACTGTTGGGTGGTTGGTCTGATTTCATACACTCGCCTTCCACAATTGATACATCATCAATGGCAATGTCACCTTCGATGCCAGGGCCCCGGATTCCTTCAAATATGAGCTGCAAAAAACATAAAGAACAAGCAGATCAGAGGATGACGAATGGAAAATGTTCAGCTGCATTTTGCATGGCATTGAACTACATCAAAGGTGGCCCAATCAGTCAATGGGCTTGGACAAATTTACAAACACTTTCTATGGTGCAGAAAATTGCAGCTGAGTTCGCACTTGCTGGTAAGGTGAACACAGAGGATGTGTGAGCTGTGGAGGCTTCTACGCTGCAGAACGAGCTGAAAAATAGCAGAGCTGCTAGTTGTCTGCCTAGTCGTCCGTCTGGTGTCTCCGGGTCAGCTTCGCCACTATGCTAACTGCAACGTGGGCATGTAAGTACGATGTTCCTGGAGCAAAGAGCAGGATTAAACGAAGGAAAAAATTTGAAGAGATCTGGGGTGTTTTTGTCTCAGAAACTGCTGCTACCCGAAGTGAGTGGCAGAGGCGCAGCTTGAAGAACAGCATCCTGCAAGGTGTTGGAGGACTGAGTATCCACTTGATCACAGACCGTATGAAAACACACCAGCCAGAAAAACTCCACAGTAAAATCAGGTTTCTGGCTCTCAAAGGTGGCCCAACCAGTCCCTCCCACCTCATCTCCCACACTGGCCTCATGCATCTGCACCCCGGCGGCAACACCCCGTTGTCAGGAGGACAGAAGCTGTCCCCCTGCAACCTTCTCCTGGGGGGACGTTTCCTGACCCATGAAAGCTTGGGAGAAACCTCTCAGGAAGCTGGGCTGGTGTCATTCACCTATAATGCAAAGCTAAATTTATCACAAGGGGTTGGGAAGGGACTACTTTTGATTTGGATCCCGAGGACCCACAATGATGTCCTCTGACTACATTGGTGGATTTCAGCTTCCCAGATCTCCTGCCGCGGCAGGAATTGATGACAGTGACAGCTCTGCTTCCCTCCTGCCCCTTTCAGTGGCTCATCATCATGTCTAGAAGCTTTGATCCCTTCTAGGAATGGTTCTATATTTATCAGAGAATATTATGATGTATTTTATCACAGAGAGAGTCAAGGTAGAGATTTTATTCCTCTTTAAGGCTTTAACCTCTGCTAAATGGATGTCTGTGATTGCAAGGTATTATTAGTCACTTTATTTATGTCAAATATTCCTAGTCTGAACCCCCAGCTGCTACACCTGGGAAGGGAAATGGTACCTGTATGGAGATGGGTGGCTTGTTGCAAGGT
Organism: Phaethon aethereus; assembly: GCF_964289735.1. Lineage (NCBI taxonomy): Eukaryota > Metazoa > Chordata > Aves > Phaethontiformes > Phaethontidae > Phaethon > Phaethon aethereus. The sequence goes on from NC_138579.1 coordinate 2,231,110, forward strand.
CAGTCATATTATTTGCTGTAATGTTTGCTAATAGCTATGGATGACTATTGCTCTCAAGAAACAAAATTATCCGCTCTCCTTCCCCAAACTTGATGTGATGCTGTCCTGCCCTACTGCTGTTTAATTAGCTTTGCAGAGGAGTAGACTCATTCCGTGTTGAGAGAAATTTACTTATTAGAAAACTTCAAAGCCTTTCTAAAGACATGAAGGAATTATGTAAGGAATGTATTTCCCAAGCAGCACCACTTGCAGAGTTATCTCTCTTTTCCCTCCCCCCGCCCCGTTCTTTGAAATATTTTTGGTTAACTTAGATGACGAGTTTTTTAACTTTAATCTGTAACAATATATACATGAAATTCAGTGAATTTTATAAGGGCATGCTGTGGCACTAATGGAGGCATTAATTCTTGGGGGTAGAGTTAATTTGGAAAAAAAATAATTAATTCCATCTAGAGGAAAATACTTAAATTACACTTCATAATGATCTAACTGCATCAGGGAGATGTCTGGGGCACTCAGATGGGCTCTCTCTATTGTCACTGATTTCAGCAGGACACAGATACGAGCCTCTTCTTTTGGCAGCTTCCGATGTTTCTTTGCTCATTAATACAGTTCAACCAGAGCTGCTCATTTGAAAAGAATACCTTTCATTATAAATGATGAGTAAACACTCAGGGCAGCAGAAGATGATCCTGTAAATCACAGGGGTCCAGTAGCGAGTCCAGCTGGATGAGCAACACCCAAGGACTGTATCACAACAGTGCATGATGCCACCAGACGTCACACTGCACACTCAATCCTCCGCCCTGCCTTTCCACAGAGGGCACGTCCCTCAACCTTGGCCACGTCCCTCAACCTTGGCCACCTCCCTCAACCTTGGCCACCGGCATATCTCATCCTTTTGCTAAGCTGAGCATCCCCAGTAGCTGCCTGACCCTGCAGCGGTAAGTTGGCAATATAAGGCACGTATTTACAGCCTGCCTGTTGTGTCCTAGGCCAGGCAGCAAGGTCTATGTTGGGAGCACTAAATAAACGTGAAAGCTGTGCATTCGGAGCAGGAGACTCCACTGGTATTTCACTGAAGTGCGACACTGTAGGTTAATTACTGTAACAAGGTGGATATTAATGCAACAGGGAACTGTAATTGGGAAAACAGTTAAGTTTTTCCATAATTTACCCTGTTGTCTGAAAACAGTGTCTCAAGTAATTAACCCTCTGACAATTTTTTGACTCTACCTCTGATGATGGGAAGTATTCAGCTCAAGAGGAAAGTGTCTTCTCCCCCAAAGTACAACTTGCCCTCCTGCTCCTTGCCAGCAAGCATATAACCAGTCAACGGAGTTTAAAGTCAAATATTTCCTGATAATGAAAAACACTGTTTCCAGACAAAAGGACTCTATACAAATATAACGGCCAGCATTTAATTAAAATCTGCATTTGGCAGTGCGTTTTATGGGCCTCAGAGACGGGTTGCTATTAGCCAGCTTGGCCACATGCTCCGAACAAATCACCGCAAGGCACGGAGCATAATCCAGCCTGCGGTTCACAGCTTTGTGCAGGAGGTGCCGGATGACCAGAATCTCTTATCAGTACGCTGCAAAACTTATTATCTGCATGTCTGTGACTTTACAAAGCTGTTGTTAAAAATACTGCATTTAGGTGAAGAATAGAGGGGCTCACACGTACAGCAAAGGCCACTCGGCTCTCTTAACAGAGGAAATGGAGATAAGCCCCTATAGTGCCTCCAGAGCTACCCCGAGTGTCTCCGGGGGATTCAGCTTGTGCTTCTTCAGCAGGATTTCAGACAGATTTTACTTTCCTCACCAGTCTCCTAATAAGAAGCAGAGAGGAGCTTCACAAATGTCCCCAGCCAGACAGCGTGATGACAAGGGTGTAAGGCCCTTACACTCGGCGTAAGGGGCTGCAAATCTCCGTGGTCATTTACTTAAGGGCAGATCAGTCCCTCTTCTGCCAAAAATGTCTTTGACACAAGAAGGTGTCAAGGAGAGTGTAGCTGAAGGCCGTGGCAGTGCTCCTCTTCAAATCTGAATTAAAACTGACACCTTCCTAGATGCCAGTGTGCAACGTATGACTTCCACATGCTCTCTTTGTGTTTATTCCTTAAAAATACTTAATTAGCGAATATCTTACTGAGATAGCTTTTATGCAATACTTTTTCTCATTCAAAGCACTGTAGTTCTCTCAGTTCTTCATGACAGAAGCTTTGTTATATATCACGGGGACTGGGAAGGTATAAAACAAATCCGGGCTGCACTTTTACCCATATAAGTTAACCTATAAAAAGTTTTAATTTCTGTGTCAGTGTATTGTTTTACTGCAAAGATTCACTTCAATTCACTCTCCTTAAATTTAACTGGGAGGTTTATATTCTTTCCTACTTAGACTCCTAAATGGAAAATAAAGTTTGCTTGATGCAAGAGCTGCTAAAAAAGTAATTTAAGGTTCCAACCACTCTGACATTTATTTGTTATATTTGCACAGAGCTTCATGGCTTTACATTCATTTTATGCTGAAGCCTTTAAACACAACAATATAAAAGGTGAAAAATAGCCAAGTAGAAGGGCTTCCATTCTGTGTGCCAGCTAGTGGCACCGGTGAATACGGTTCTAAAGCAACGCGAGTGAGGTGCACCAGTAACAGAAGTGACCCCTGTAACTCTTCTGAGGGCGACGGGGCCGCGCGCGAGGGCTGATGCTCAGACTCCACGGTGAAAGCAGCAACCAGGGTACTGGGAGCTGCTGGCCGTGGCCTCTGGCTGCTCTGCCAGTGCCCCACCTCGGACGGCCTCCTGCAAGGCAGACACCCCAGCTTGCCCTTCCACCCAAACCCCTGCCTGCCTCTCCGTGCCAATGAGGTGACCCCAGGTTTGCACCCATCACCCTCCTCCACTCCTCTGCATTGCTGGGGCCAAATCCCTGGCATGTCTCTGCCCCGAGCTGATCACAGAATCATGGCGTGGTTTGTGTTGGAAGGGACCTTAAAGGTCCTCTAGTTCCAACCCCCCTGCCATGGGCAGGGACAGCTTCCACTAGAGCAGGTTGCTCAAAGCCCCGTCCAACCTGGCCTTGAACGCTTCCAGGGATGGGGCATCCACAACTTCTCTGGGCAACCTGTTCCGGTGCCTCAGCACCCTCAGAGTGAAGAATTTCTTCCTTAAGTCTTATCTAAATCTAGTCCTCATCCTTCCCTCACTTCTGCTAAAGCCCATCCCAGGTCTCAGGAATCCCTCTCAGACACAACTGCGATCACTTCGGTTTCAGCTTCCCCAGCCGTCTCTTGTCTCCCTTTACCCGCCCATTTATACTGTTCAGATACTAAACCATTTTTCTCTCCTGCACTGTTCGGACTTCTTGGGTTTATCTTGACTTCACCAATGCAAAACTCACCCACTCTGATCAGCTCCCTTGTACTTGGCCCCATGCTCTGAGTGTACTTTAACACTCATATCCCTCTTCTCTGCGCTCTTCCTCTGCAGTTCTGCCACTTTGTTCCACTCAAACATCACGTAACGCTAGACTTCGCATATCCCTCTCCTTCAAGTTTCTTCTAAATTCCCCCCATGCAATGCTTCTGTGATCGCGTATGCCAAATCATGTCTCTTCTGTCATTGCCTCTCACACATGGAAATAAAAACAAAGGGTCAGGATCAGTAATTACCCACAAAGTGAATCCCAATGTGCATGTTTAATATAGCAGTTTCGACTTGCACCGAATGATTCTTTTTCCCAAAAGCCATTATCTCCCCCAGGGGACCTGGAGGTTACAGAGAGGGGACAGAGGAGCCTGGAGAGCATCGGACTGCAGGGCACAGCTTATGACTCCCATCTACCACGACGATGCTCCCAGCCTCAAACACACGAGCGCTTGCTCGCAGCAGCTGCCTTTTTGGGTCTGTTCCAGTTACAAACAGCTCACAGCGTGAATGACAACTGCCCATAATAGTCTATCAGCATCTCACTGTCAAACCAAAAATGAAACGTGTGAAAACCTGTCATAACCTGCGTGCGCCTAGTGAAGGAGGCGTGGAGCTCTGCCGCACCGGGAGCTCCGTGCAGGCAGCACTGCTGCTTTGGTACCTTTCAGCAAAGACTGAGATCATCCCTTTTTCTGCAGAAAATGCATGGATTTCAAGAGACTTCCTGCACAGGCACTGCACCATGGACCCTAAATATTTTTTCACAGGAAGTAATTTTGTATTCCAGTTGCTGATCTTAACTAAAAAATGTTTTATATCGGCTACCAGCATCTTCTGAAAACTGAAAGACATTTTGTCCCCAAGCAAATAGCTGCTGTTCTGCCATTAAAAGTGCGCATTACTAAGCTGTATGGGGCTCACCTATTTAAAGCAAGGAAAGCAATTATCTGTCCATAAAGCACCTTTCAGAGCTGAAATGAAGCTGTGAAATATAGTTTCAGAAGGAAAGGGTCAGCGTACGTGGGCTCGTCCTCCAAAACCTGAATACTCCCGTTCCCAGCGTGCGATGCACGAGCCATTACCTGAAATGAAGTCGGGGGGTTTATATTAACGCGGGCTTGGTTCCAGTGCTGTCCCTTATTTCCACTTGAAGACCACAGTGGGTTCTCTATCGCGGTCTGACCTTTCAATCGCAGGTAAACGTTCAAGCTTCCTAGAAGAGAGGTGGAGAACTGGAATTGGTTACGTGCTCTGACGGAGCAGGGATGCCGGGCTGGGTACAGCAGCAGTCCCCTGCTCACCCCCCTTCCCATTCTGCACGGGCCTCTGCTAGGTCTGAGCAGATGCGGGGAGTTTCTCGTCGTAAATTCAAAAACTTTTAAACCTGGGAGCGCCGTGAACCGGTGATGTGAATTCACAGCAGAGGTAAACTGAGCGCGCAGGGCGCGCGCTCCCCAGGGCGAGCAGGGCAGTCGCACCCATCGCTCCCTGCGGCTCAGGAAGGACACCGGGCTCCCCCGGGTGAGATTCCTGTGCTTTAGTGCAAACGAGGCATTTACAACTTCCTTATCCAAGGATAAATAAGCAACTTGGTTGCTTTATGCTTAGCTCTTGCTTGTAAAGACTGTCCAACTTCTTGTTTACTCTGTACATCGTTTAACTAATGGAGTGCCATAGAGCCTAGAAAATTTATCTCAGAGATAGCTGTGATGGCCTTACTGCTGCTAAGGAGCGTTTTTGAAGGACAACATAATCCTCTGAGTTAAAATAACCTCGGTACAGTCCCTCACTGTTGAGAAAAAACTCACAGACCTGGGTCCGTCCCCACTGCTGACCATTACATTACTGGTTCCAGCTCAGACATTATTTGCAACAGGTAACAGATTGTCTGCATTCATCAGCCCTTCTCTCTGGTTAACCTCACTGGCTCAGACCATGAACAGAAAACAGACTGTCTTGGTGCACCAAGAGACAGCAAATGCATCGACTTCGCTTGTAAGGGTTCAGTAATTCATATAGTTTGCAGATTTTGTTCCTTCTTGCCCACCACTGTTACCTGCAGAAGTGTGGGGCAGGGGTGTCTCTTTGTACTATGTAAATCATTGCATTTGCCTTCAATCGAGAAAGTTCAGACAGTCAAGTTCACACCAGACTACTGTTTTTTTAGGGTGTTGGACATGGCAGCTGGGAAGCTCATACAAATTATATTTGCAATGAAACCTCTCAGATCTGAAGCAGCTGCACAGTGACTCAGCTCCTGCTAATAAAAAAGTTCTTATTTCTAGCAATAGCAAAACTCAGTGCCTTGAAAAACATAAGGCTAAACGTGTAATGGAGCAGCAAATATTCTCATCACGGCCATTTCACCAGGGTGCCCAGAATGAGGCCATACATCTTCTCTGAAGGAGGTGGGGGAAGCGATGCTCGCCGGAGCGACTGGGCGGCACCGTGTCTCCCACCTGCCTCCCACTGCAGCGTTTTATTTTTCAGGGGAAGGTGCAGAAGCAGCGCAAAGAAATCACGGCTTTTAACAAGGGTAGTCTGTCTCTGCCTACACGCACGTTACTGGGTAAAATAAAAAGACCTGAAACAGAAAGGGCTTGCAAGAAGGCGAATGCTCAGGAGGGTTCTCTGGAGCAGCCCTGCAGCCCAGCCCAGCAATACGTCGCAGTGCTGCTCACAGCAAGCCCCTTCCACGCAGCAACCACAGCTCTTGGGCGAGGTTTATGTTATTCAGCTTAAACAGTTCTCCTTTCCTTCCCATCTGCTTCTCTCCAAGACTTTTTTTGACAACTGTGCTGGGTCTACGGTGTGAAAAAAGGCAGGGTCTTAGACAAGACTACCTAACTTTAAAAAATAGATCATCATATATAATGATATTTTTCTTAAAGACAAAAATCACTGCCCATATCCAGCAAGGGATGAATAGCTGGCTAATAGTTTCACCTGTTTGTACAGGCTGATACACAGGACTGTTTGGAATAACTGAATACTTTTGGTATCAAAAGCATGTAATTCCATCACTGCTGAGGTTACAGAGATTTAAGATTGTTCATAGCATACTCAGCTTCTCTGTGTCACATAATGTCTTCAAATTAATAGCAGAGTGATAGCAATCTTACTTAAAATACAAAATAGCCATTACTGCACCAGATAGGCTCAGTCGTTGCCCAGTATGTTGGTTAGTATGGATGTGCCACATCTAGTACGGATGGACCATTGCTAGATATGCACATACACCTGCCCGAAACATCGCCGAAACCTTAACTAATGGCACCTGCAACAGATGCTTACCCTTGAAATGCTGCCAGTGAGATTTTGGAAAAGTTACATGGCCTTTGCAAAGCTGATGTTGTCGGGGAGGATGGGTTGGCTATAGGCTTCATGCTCAGGTGTGTCCAGCAAGAATTTATTTACAGATTTCAAACTATTCCAAACTTCAGACAAATCGGTAATGAAGTGACTCCTGAGAAGGAGACAGAAACACTGGACAGGAGTAACAACTCTGAATTATGGGATAAAGTTTACTTTCTGACAGCATCCTGCCAAGAGGGTGCAGGGTGCTCTGGAGATTTCGCCAGCTGCACCACTGGGGTGACATTCTGAGCGCTCATCACAGTGCCAACACAAACAGCTCTCACAGTGTGCTCTGACAGCATGTTTTGCCTCCACTTTTTGTTTTGTGATGGCTCTCTAATGATAACAAAAATTAATGTTCCTGGAGCATCAATTAGAAATGCCCCAATTTGGGGTGGAGATGGAAAAAGCGGAAATACAGGTTGTTTTAAAAGATGGTGACAGCTATAATGGAATTACAGCCTCTTTGTGTCTCAACATAGAGACCATGTAAGGACAGAGCCTGAACACGAGCCAGCAGTGTGCCCAGGTGGCCAAGGCGGCCAACAGCGTCTTGGCCTGTACCAGCAATGGTGTGGCCAGTAGGAGCAGGGCAGGGATCGTGCCCCTGTACTGGGCACTGGTGAGGCCGCACCTCGAATCCTGTGTTCAGAGTTGGGCCCCTCACTACAAGAAGGATGTTGAGGTGCTGGAGCGTGTCCAGAGAAGGGCAACGGAGCTAGGGAGGGGTCTGGAGCACAAGTCTGATGAGGAGCGGCTGAGGGAACTCGGGGTGTTCAGTCTGGAGAAGAGGAGGTTGAGGTGGGACCTTATCACTCTCTACAATTGCCTGAAAGGGGTTGTGGTGAGGTGGGTGTTGGTCTCTTCTCCCAAGTAACTGGCGATAAGACGAGAGGAAATGGCCTCAAGTTGCACCAGGGGAGGTTTAGATTGGATATTAGGAAAAATCTCTTAGTACTGAGAGAGTGGTCAAGCATTGGCACAGGCTGCCCAGGGAGGTGGTGGAGTCACCATCATTGGAAGTGTTCATAAAACGTGTAGACGTGGCACTTCGGGACATGGCTTAGTGGGGATGATGGTGTTGGGTTAATGATTGGACTTGATGATCTTAAAGGTCTTTTCCAACCTAAATGATTCTGTGATTCTGTGACAGTGACTTTTCATTTTCTTGTTCTCCAACAATGGCTTATTGTTTGCTGCAAATCAAGTAATGGGAACTTCTATTTCTCTTACAGTTTAGGGAAAATCTACCTTCTCCTTTTGAAGCATGTGCAGCAAAGCACATGCACTTCCCCTGGCAGCCAGCACTCTCAGAGTTATCCCTATGTGATCTGTCAGGAATTACAATCTGACTTGTAAGTAAGAGCCATCTATCTCAGGTAAAGAAACACTTTATGTTTCTGAGTCTAACTGCCACGGCATGGGATGTAGGTCCCTGTATATCTCATCAGAGGTGTGCTCTAGCGTAAGTGCTAATCTCAGATCTGTGCTCTGCTTTCTGCAAAGACTCCCAGCTACCTCTCCTTATCGCTATAGAAATTTTCAGCCTCTTCTCCAGAGTCACCAAAGACGTGAACAGCAGGCACAGAAGCTGAGCTGCATAAACTGGTAGGCTGTTTGATTTCAATATAGTGCAACAGCCATATTCCCAAATTGATGTTACTGGGGTCACTAATTTTTAAGAATGGACAATGGAGTATCTTTTCCTCTAAACCTCCAAGAGCAATCCACACCAGCAACAGAGAATCATTGCAGGATGATTTTACATTTTACTAGGGATCCTTCAAAACCTTGCTGGAATACAGAAACGTTCCGCTGAGCACCAAAACTGTTTTGGAAACACAGTACTTTGCCCTTGAGACATTGGACTAATAACCCTAATACTGCTTGGAAATCTTGCAAGATAACTAATAACTGATAACTGATAACTAGGGAGAATAAAGCAACCCAGTGGAAATGCTGACTTGCAGCACCAAGGTTTGCTGAACAATGCTACAGCACTTTGGATGAAAAATCAAAGTTTAATCGCCATGTATCTTGCCTGAACACGCTGTCCCCCAGGCCCAAGGAAGGAACAGGCTGGAAGTTATTTAAGCCAAATTCCCCTGCAAGACACTTCAAATTTTCAGGAAAGTCAGGTCAAGAATCAGCAGCTTAAGGTTATTCAAAAGAGAGAGCCTTCAGCACGGAGATCATACTGAGGTCTCAGCAGCTCCTGTCTTGCTCTTGTGAAGAACTCAATGAGCTGGCAGTGCATATTTCAGCTGAGAGCTGCCCTGACTGGCAGCACTCATTCCCAAATGGGGATAAGAAGCACCTTCTATATTTTGGCTGCGAATTCTGGAACAGTGGTAAAGGGTCAAGGCTTCTTACAGCTTGTGATAATGCAGTAAATCTGTTTTAGCAATAAGATTTAGAATCACCCACAGAGGATTAATCCTTAATAAAATGCAACTGTTCTGAAAAAAATATTACCAATTAAATATTTCCCACAGAACTGGTGAGCTTAGAGGCACCTCTGGAGATTGTACTGTCCAAACCCCTGCTTAAAGCATGGTAGGTTACAGCAGGTTGCTCAGGACCATGTGCAACCGGATTTTGGATACCTCCAAGGACAGACACTCCACAACCTCTCTGGGTAACCTGTTCCAGTGTTTGACTACCATCATAGTAATAAAAAAATAATAAAATTTTCTTACATATAAATAGAATTGCCTCTATTTCAATTCGTGCCCATTGCTTCTCGTCCCATCCCTGAGCATCTCCGAGCTCCACCGTCTTCACACCCTCCCTTCAGGTATTCATACACATTGATAAGATCCCCCTGAGCCTTCTCCTCTCCAGGCTGAGCAGTCCCAGCTCTCTCAGCATCTCTGCATGTGAGAGATGCTCCAGTCCCTTCATCATCTTTGTGGGCCTTCACTGGACTCTCTCCACTAAGCCCATGTCTCTTTTGTCCTGGGGAGCCCAGCACTGGACCCGGCACCCCAGCTGTGTCTCACCAGTGCTGAGCAGAGGGGCAGGATCCCCTCCCTCGACCTGCTGGCCACGCTCTGCCTGGTGCAGCCCAGGAGGCTGGTGGCCATCCTTACCACAAGGGTGCATCTTCCAAAACACTGTGTCATGATTAGGTTTGATTCATCTGGGCAAATCATCGTGTTACAATAACCTCTTTCCTAATCCAAAGTAATTTCCAAAACCACAAACCTTTAAAAACTCATTCAAGTAGCTACCTCATCAATACGACTATTCATACAATAATCACGTGCTTAAATCATTGAAGTCTTAGAATACCATCACTCATTACGTTTTTCTTTTCATTATCCTCATGTGAACCAATTCAGTGATAGAGTTCACATCTGGGGAATCAAATAGTGTATATTTGCTGATTTCATAATTTATTTCTTGTATGCATGTTGCATTCTCATGTGTTTCATAACATTTTATCATTATGAGGAATTAAAATATTGAATTTAGAAGACATGCATGAGTGTGCATTCGAACCCATGGCTGATATTATTAATTAATTTACTATTTTTCTGTCAGTCCACTCTTTAAAGACCGAATACTGTCATTTTGTACAAAGCCATTCAAAAGTAGATAATTTTGAACATTAGCTAAAATGATGGCAACTATACTTTATAACATTACGGAACAAAAGTCATATCGAGCAATTTTGGACAAATAAGTGTCCACGTTGTCATGAACAAATCCTGTGTAACTATGATCACTAATCATCATCGTCACCATCTTCACCTGTGGGTCAGCTCCTTCATCAGCCAGCATTATACATGTCAATTCAAGAAATTCTACATAAACAAGAAAGGACAATCTCAGCAAAAAAGCTAAGGACACAGATACTTGCTGAAAAGGTAGCCTCAGAAAAAAAAACAAAATTGAACCAATGAGATGTCACTGTTTTGTGGAAAGACATCAGCCTCCAGGCTGTTTTTCTTATACTTTATCCCAACCTGAAGGTATTCCAGAAAAGTTCTTTTACCATTTATGTTTGTAACTTTTTTGTTCACTGTCAGATACCAGTCTGGTATATGACCATATGGGGCAGTTTTTTTTTTCACTAAGCATGGCATAGCTCAATCACTTCCTTCCAATAAACATCCAAGCTCCGGCTGCAAAGTAGATCCAGGAGAATTTAGACCTGGGGCTGTCTTCATGTGCTCAGCACTGCAGAGCCAACTCACCAAAAACTAAGTGAACTTGTCTGCTCTATTTAAAACCTGAAGTCTGCCTGGAGGCAGGTGAAGGTTTCCCGAAGCAACCACCCGAATGCACTGTGAGGATGTGCTTGCCCTTGAAATATGTATAAAAATACATCAAGTCAGGTCAGCTTTGTGCTGGAAAGCCTCTTGACACACTGGTAAGCACTGAGCACCCCACAGGGATTTACAGGATTTATAAAAATTGGCTGTCTATCATTTATACTTTTATATTTTCCCACAGCTCTTTTCATTATACGCAAAGAAATTAAACGTGTGTGTTGAAAGAGCTATGACTAAAACCAGACTTACAGATACACCTTGAAAATATATACTCCCACAGCTTGTGAGTTTGTGAGTGAATTGTTCATGACTTTTACAAAAGAACCGTGTGCTGCATCGAACAGAGGCTTTGCCGCTCCAGCTGCCAGCACTTGAGGAGGGCTGCTGCTAGTTGCTTGATCCCGAATTTAGCAAGGAGTGACTCAAAACACTGTGTTAGTATCAGGCAAAGTCCTTGCAAATACCACCTTTTCTGTTTTCATGCTCTAAAGTTCCCTGCTCAAAACCTCAGGCGTGCACGAAGCACTTCCCAGCTGTAAGAGGGGCTCCTGCTGGCGTGCTGGCTAGTGGAAAAGACGTTTTTACAGCAATTAGGACACTAACAGGCACCTCTCTTGCCAGCTTTGGTTGCGACTGGCCCTTGCAGGTGTTGGCAGTCGTCCCGTGCTTTTGTTTCCCACAAGAGGACATTTCTCCTGCTATTTCTCCCAAAGTGAAAAGACAAGGTCATTGGCTTTCTCTCACCTATGTGCTGTCCATACATGTGATAGTAGAAGCTAAAACAGTAGGCTGTGTTCGCAGCTCCGTAAGGGTTTTTTGGAGCGACACTGAAAACAGGACTAACAAGCCTGGCCTTTTCTCCTTCCAGCCTGGGGCGTGATGTCTCAATGTACATGTAGAAACCTAGGGGAAGTCCAAATGGAAATCGTTAGGTTGCAGTCTTCAAAATCCAACACATATACACGCAGGAAGACACCCGAGCTACCAAGCATCTTTATTCATTTTTCATATTCATCTGACATCACCACGGTTTCTGGGACATATTTCTTCTACATTAAGCCCCTGTGCTTTCCACAACTGCTTCAAAGACATGTTTTCTACCACGAGTAAAATCAGGGCTAGCAGGTCAGTACTCATAAACAACTTCAGATCGATGGAACGTTGTATATGCACAAGAAAAGAAAAAAATCTTTATGATGGGGTTCAGACTTCAGTCTCAAGGTTGCAATTGGTTCCTACAAGCAGTGAGTGGGGAGAACTTTTAAAATAAAGGGAAAATATCTTGATGGAAACCTTTCAAGGAACATTTTCAATTGGACAGGTCAATCACATGGTCAAAATCTCACTTTCATGAAAGAAGGCAATATGAATTTATTCTGATCCTGGACTGTGCCAACAACAGAGATAGTATTTATTTAATCCTACCAAACACATACGATGCCGTATGATTTTTTTCCCCTTTGGTAGTGCAAGCAGGGGGCATAAAATAAAATAGCATGAGTTACTGCAGTACTTGATAAATTCAGCACAATATGTCTGACTTTTCAAATGCAAATATACACTGCAGTCAAGAAGGCACGCTTCTGTTAACCTGGGTAGCAGATTGAGAATTACTCATTTTAGCAACACCCAAAGTAAAAATGGGGCAAAAATAAATCTCATTGTGACAGTCTGAGAGTCCAAGTTAGAATTTAAATGACATAAAACAGAAGAATATGTCAAGATGTGCCAGAATATTTCCCCACTAGACTATAACATGAAAGCAATCGCTTTGAAAATGGCACAATGGAAACAATACAAGATGGTTAATGGCACCGTTAGTGCGTTGTGCTTTGAGACCAGCCTTAGCACCGGTAATTTCTTTTAGAAGTCCTTGAAGTATGCTTACTCTTGGTACGATCAGCAAAAACGATGTAGTTAGCCGAACTGGCTGTCCTGGACAGGTCCCTCACCCCAACGGAGCAGCAGAGCTCCCAGTGCCAGGGGACCAGGCACACTGCTGGAGCTTACCTTCCTTGGAGCCAGTCCGATCCGCGTTTGGCCCCGTGTTCGGGGTATATTTTGTGTCTCTAGTGGCAGTGCTTTGTTTTGTCCAGTCAAAATTGTCCGTGTCATCTTGAGTGAAAAGGCAAATGTTACCATCCTCAAACCCACAGTGGAACTCTCCTGCCGACACAGCAAATGAGCAGAAATTTACTTGCTGAAGCTATTCATCCTATGCTTCTTTGTCAAAGTACTTGTCAATAATAACAAACCATTGTGGGATGATGCTTATTAACAGCACTGGAAAATAGATGTACGTTTAGATCAGTTTCCAGTGTCCAGTGTATGTTGTTTTTAGCATTAACCTCAATGAAAGGAAAATCACGGTCATCAATCTGTGTTGGTGTTACTTGAAATTATATGCAAATCTTATTGTATAGCTCCTCCTCATATATTCACATGTATACAATCGCCCTTACAGACATTGTCTCTTCTTACCCAGATAGCATTCCTAAACTGCTAAGAAGAACAGGCAGCATGTCCATAAAACATGATAAAACATGAACTATGGGGGTGGGGGGGGGGGAAGTGAGAAGCGGGTTATTTTGGTTTAAGGATAAGAACATTAGGGAAAAGAGGACAGCAGCTTTTCAAAAGGAAAACATTATCTCCAAGTGACATCTCCTAAACCATTCCTGGTTTTCAATAGGGATGGGAAAGCAAATAAATAATGGCTAAAATGAGAGCAAAGAAGCTTCAGGGTAGACATGAAGAAAACCTCTAAAGATCAGGAGAGCAAAGCACATGAATGGATTGCTCAGGAAGAGCATTGAGTCACCATCACTGGATTATAATAACCTATTAGACAAATACCTTGGAGGAAGGTTTAGGTCCGTCTGAACCTATATGGGCAGGACAGGTGACTCTATCATGTCCTGAAGACTTCTCCTAGACTTTCACTAAAATTCCATTATGTACTTGAGGTCAAGTGGTAAAAGCATAGGTCTAAAGAATTAAAACACCAAGAATCCCAGACAGGAATACTCTGATCCTCTCCTTTGCAAAACAGAGGTCCGTGAGACACACCAGTCCAGTGATCCTTCCTGCTTGGTTATGATAGGATGAGAAAGTCCTCCTGTCAGACATTCAGGAGCCAAAACAAATAAAACCTTCAAGGTTTCGTTTTCCTCTCAGGACAGAATAAGGCCCCATGTAGTAAAATGTGTAAAAGCTTAATTTTATGCACATGAATAGTTTCCACCAAGTTTATTCTTCCAGCAAAGTCAATTGATTTATCTGAGAAAACAAGCAAATCTCTCTTCTCTAGGGAGAATGCAGCTGTCTGCATAGTGCGTCAGCTACGGCCTTCTTTATGGGGGTGCAATTTATATTCATTGTCACGAGGAACTCATCATGGGATTATTCATCCCTGTTAAATTGAGAAGGAATATAAATGTTTGCAGGTTTGGGGTTTTGGTGAACTATAAATCCACTTAAGAAATGGAGCTCCACTGTAAATCAGTGAAGACAGAGGTACCTGGAGCTTAGCTTGGATATGTACTGCTAAGCAAGGATGCTGGTCTGAAACTTATTTAAAATCAGGTAATACTGCAGATTGAACAAGCAGTCTTGAAAAATCCATTCCAAACCACAAGGTGCATTAGGAGTGCTTTCCAAGTCTTCCGCATTCTGTTTCTGCCCGTCCAAAGAATAACACAATCTGTACCCCCTCCACAACAGACAGCATAAAAGGCCACTCTATAAAACCAGGTTATCACAAAAATACAGTCCATCATAGAAACTTCTTTGGCTATAGCATCCCAAGCAGATTGACTTGATTTCTCCATCAATTTTATTAGATCCTCCAAGAGAATTAATTTCCTAAATCACATTTCCTTAACTTGCAAACTTGACTGATAATCATCAGCATGATGGGGAGCCAGTTTCAGGACATTGCATTTTGGTTTGGTTCTGGAAGCAAGGTCTTCTGAATCCTGAATTTTGAATGTTGAAAGAAGTGGCAATATAGAAAATCATTCAATGGAGGAGCACCATCACGAGCACTGCAGAGAAGGAATACAAGTAGAGGCCTGATTGTGGTTCTTCCTGAGAGATGAGCAAATCAGAGAACAAGGTCACAAGGAATGAGCATGTGTGGACTACACCCAAAATACTTTGATAGAGAAGCATGTGAATAGATGGAGATGGACACCTCCATCCTTATCCCGAAGACCAGGAAGATAATGCAAAGACCCCGACAAAGCGCTTGAAAGACAGGACTTGAATGAAGCACTCCGAACAAAATGCCAGCTGTGCCTCTCATCTCCCAGAATACTTTTTACATGACTTGAGCTGCAAATTTGCTCGGTTTACACTATACTCTGTGCATTTGACTTTCACCTCCTCTTATGCAAGCCCTTTCTACAGCAAAAACGGTGCTGCGTCTACACAACGTGACAAAATTTCAAGGGCAAAACAGTAACTAAAGGAGAAAAGTTTTGAGTGCCAGATCCAGTCCTGCAGCAAAGTGAATTAGCACGAAGCATTTTCAGCCATTCAGCAGTTTCTAACACTGCCCCTCCAGTACCTTAAGAGCTGCATTTCCACGTCGCACCATGCCCTCAGAGCTTCATTAAGAAATTCCACATCAGCAGAACAAAAGATTTTTCTTCAAGTTAAAAAAAAATAAAAAAATATTCAAGCCAGATGAGAAAAGGTAAGTAAAAGTTTGCCATTTATTTAATAAGAAAACATTGGTTTCATGTGGGACTCTGCCATTTGGAATAGACTGGAAAAGGTTGGTGCTAAATAGTCTTGGCAGTGAACATTTCTTAAAAAATGACAGAAGAATAAAAATGGGAAATAGTTCCCCAGGATTAGCTCAGTACTTTTGCTACGTAAGATGTAGGAGCATTTAAAAAGATCTGGATGATCCTGACCTGTTCATCAGTGGGGCACACCCAAGTGCAGGAGGAACAGCCGTCCCTTACCCAAGCATCCATGGGTGCTCCAGCTCGTGACACCGTTCAGACCACCACAGTTTGATGAAAGCACTAACAATAGTGCCAATTATTATTGAAGATAGTGGTCAATTTTTGTCAAAGTACATGGCAGCTCTGGAAGTGAATTCAGGTTATTAATAATTTCATTGCCAGTTAGGGCAAAATCTGAAACTATTCTCAAGGAGAAACGCTCTTCATTGTAGCACGAATTTTTGTCATACATTTCCATAAAATTCAAGTTGAATATGACTCTCTAACATCTAGTCTCTTCCATTATTCAGGTGTAACATCTAGTTGCACTAATTGATATGAAATCCTTATGGTTTACATTAAATGGTTTATATTATATGTTACAAAATAAAATGCAGATCTGAGGCTACATCAGATCTAGATCTTGGTGTTTAAGTCATTCAGTGCTATATACTTATGTATTGCAGGCATCTTATAAAAAGGAAGGACTTATGCAATGTGATTATTCCAGGATTGAAGCAGGAAGAACGTGACTTCAGTTTCCAGTACAGGTGTCTTGTCCCCGCTGAATATAGCTCTTACTCTTCATTCACAATGGTGTAAATAAAATAAGAATTCAGCCCAACAGGTTTAGAAAAGATAGAACTTGGTTGATGTACATCATCATCCATTCTATATTTCCAGTGAAATAAAATGAGATGATTGTATAAAGAACAGATAATGACAAGATTGAATTTGTTAAAGACAGAGTCTCTCTTCTCCAGCTTACTGGTTTGAACCCATTTGCAGACCAAGATTTTTTTTTTACTTCACTCAAAAAGTCTTTGGGGAAAAAAGCAAACCAAAATTTTACCATCTCTTTGCTCATCTGAAAGAAATTACACTGGGTACCCTACAGTTCTGATAAGCAAACTTTCCCATCGCCACCAGTGCAGAGAGAGGCAGACCTAGACCACAGACGAAGGAAACAGTGGACAGGTTGCCAGCGATGCCCTCCCTCCCTCGAGCTAACGCACTCCCTACCGCAAGGGCAATTTGGATGCCACCCGCACTGTACTACGCACCTACTAGAGCCGTTGCTTTTAACTGAGCTATAGAGACATTTTGAAAATTAGACAGTTTCAGGTCTTAAAATCATAGAGGACTCCAGTGTGAAGCACTTGGGATGGCAATGCATTTTTTTCTTAATGTCGTGGAGTATATATTTAATATACTAATTAACAAGGGTCTCATCTGCTGCTCATTGAAGTCAATGGGAGTGGTTCCTTCAGCTCTCGAGAGCTTTGAACTAAGCCCTGATTAATTATTAATGCATTGGACAAGATCTTCTGCAAATAAGTTTAAAATTTACAGAAAGGCTTAGCCATCGTCTGTGAGAGATGGAGAGAGAGGCTGCTCGCACAGCCCGGTGCTGCATTTCTGCCCGACTACGGCTGCACTACAGCAGTAATAATGGCAGACAGAATTCCATTCCCTTTGCTTTTTGCATATGTTACTAAAAGCAAGAATAATGGCAGAATATGTTCCCACAGCAAAACATTTATTTGCTGTGCTATGGAAGAAAATCATGAAGTAGAGAGATGTGGAGACTGTTGGGAACAGGGTGGTTTTACTGGGACAGACTAAAGCTCCAGCCCATTCTCCTGTCTGCGACATTTCTGGGGATTTCCTGCCCATGGAAAAGTGTAAGAACAAACTGTAAAAGAGGTTGTTTCTCCCCTGCAACATCCCCGTGCCCAAACACCAGCACATTAGTGAATACATAGTCAGAGTTTGCATTTTCAGGCACGCCTCTGGAGCTGCCTCCTGTGACTTTGTCTAAACGCTTTCACACCCGAGTCACACTTTCGGCCTCCACATTTCTCTGTGCAAACGAGGTCCATGATTCCTGTATGCACTGCATGAAAAAACATTCTTCTTTTGGTTTTAAAGCTGCAGATGGGCTTCTAACTACTCTTGGAAGTATCAAAATAACTCAAGAACTGCAAATGTAGTTCTGATGCAAGGATAAATGAATTCAGAAAATTTCATAAACTGACTTTTCCTTCAAGTTTTTTACCATACCTGTTGAGGCGCAGACACAGTTCCTACACAGCACTTGAACTTTCAGCTATTTATTTTATCAGCATTTAGCTACTCCCATGACTAAACCACAGCATTACCCCCACACACTGAGCTGCAATGCCGACAAATGGATGTTATTTCAGAACATTAGTATTTTCCTTTAGATGAACTGTCTGGGCAGTGGGAAAGATGGGCTGGAGCTATAATTTTTTCTTTCTCTATCTACTCTTGCTTTAGCACCTTGGCAGGACAAGAGGAATGACACCTTTGTCTGCCAGCCCAGCTGGCACAAAAAACTAAGGTGGAGGTGGTCCCTGCAATCCACGGGCTGCAAGTGAAAGCGAAATACTTATCATTTACTTTTTAGTAAGGGACAGTGGCTGCAAGGACAATTCTTCATACACATAAAAGCTAAAAAGATAAAGAAATACTTACGTAGATGTGGATTTACTGGAGCTGGAAGACAGAGCAAAAATAAAATTAGTACAAAGAAGGAATTCTTATTCATCAATATTTAATTATCCTAAATTTCCCATTGTTCCCCCCCACTCAAGACCTTGATCATGGCTCCTACTCCAAGACAGCTAGCAAAACTGGTAACTTCCATTTTGAGCAAATTTTGTAGCTCCCTGGCAATCCAAAGGCAACAATTTCAGTGAGAAACGATAGCCTCTCCCACCCACGACGTGCACGCTCCACCACTAGTACCTGCAGCTTGGGGAACAAGATGCTGTAATTAAGCACCAAACTTAGATTATTCGCAGAGATATTGTAAGGGCGGGGACAGCTGCACAGCAGAACTCCAGGGTGATGCCTTTGCACAGGAATGCAACAGAAACTGCAGAAAGGATGAATTCATCAAAAGCAGAGGTTCTGCACTGGACCTTGCTCATCGCTTAAAATTTCCTTTTAGCATTGTTCAAGATTACTTAACATAATGAATTATCCTTCTACTTAATGAATAGTACTATTCTTCAATTTAAGATGTCTGCGTACATATGAGTCTTAAGAAACAGACAGCACTTGCATTCTTCTTAGGAACGCCCATTTTTCTTTTAAACAGCTGAAAACATAAAGCACAGCACATTTGTGAGAAGAGGTTTAATCTCATTAGACCACGAGACACAACCAAGAAAAAACAGGAGTCTTCTGGCACATAAATCCTCTTCTAGGGAGGATATACTTTAAAGAAATTTAAGATGATGACAAAGAAAGGCGAAGTGTGCTGTCCTAAAAAGCTGCCAGCAGTGCCAGCACACCCCGTGCCTGCTTGGAAGAGCCGCATTCAGTGACCAGGACAGGGACCCACCACCCCATGCTGCTCTCCTGGGGCTGCGCTCTCAGAGACGAAGGAGCATCAGTGCAGCATCCCACCTCTCCGCATCCCACCTCTGCCCACTCCCCATCCCACGGCACGAGCAGCCCATGCTGACCCCTCATCTCAGGAGGTGTCAAAAATAATTTGACATTATTGAAGAGAATTGCATAGAAGCCTTGAGATAACTGCTGAAAAATATTATTTCTGTCTGTTCTTTTATGGGTCTGTGCAATGCCTTGCATGACACAGCAGGACTGTTGGGTACTGGGAATCTTTGGGGAAACTGATAAAACTGGCACTCTTATTTCACAGACTCTTGGCAAAATTATTAAAACCTCTCTATCCGTAATTCTTTAATATTGATGTTCATCTACTTAATACCTTAATAGGCCAAAACAGAATGAAAGTCAAACCTCAGTAGTGCCTACAGATATGTCAGCCATGGGAATGGCTACCCAGGTTTAGGTCCGGAGTAACCTGCACAATGCTAAACACGGGCAATGGGGTTTGAATGAGAAACTCGTCTGCGGTTCTGTGCTACCTGTTTTCGGAAGGGTAAATCCATCGGAGGATGGATGACTAGGGGAAACAGGGCCCTTCTGCTATAAGCCCTTACACGTGTGACAAACAGAAGGATGCTAAGCTCACAGTTGGAATTGCAGGTTACTAACAAAAATTTGATAAATTTTATCTCCGAATAATGGGTACCTCTGGTAATGCCAGACTTCAGAACAACTGTTGCTCCATGTTTTCTTGCTGCCTTTCCCATGCCATGTTTACAGACATGAACTCTCAGTTTGTGAACAGAGGCAGAGTTTATGCAGCTCTAGATTCAATCTGAAGTTTTCAAAACAGCTCTAAATTAGCAACCCTGCCTTTTTATCTTCCCTTCACTGAAACAAATGAACAGTGATTTGCCCCAGTGCAATCTTCTTAAGAAACTTAGTCATTACATTATATTAGATAACCTTATAGCTTTTACCAACAAATTACCTTTCGTTCTCCAAGAAACATTCATTTTGTGAAATCCTTGAGTGACTGAACTTGGAATTAGCTGAAATTGCTGGGAACTACATTTACTGATGCTTGATTTGTAACTAAACGTATGGGCTTTTATGGAGACTATCATCAGCATGTAACCTTGAGTCATGCTAGTCAGATTGTTCACAGCAGAGGAAAAAAAGGCTTCTCGCCAAACTAGCTTCAGTTCACACTGATTGACAAAAGCAGAAAAACAATTTAAAGCACCTAGGCTGAACTTATCTAGCATCATAAACTAGGAAAAAACCCACCAAACAACAAAAAATCCAAAAAGCTCACTCTTCTAAGTAATACAGCACGCTGCGATAAGACAACACGTAAAGGCTCTAGCTCTGACTGCGGACAGGTAAGGTTGCTGCCTGCACGACACAGGGGTAGCAAGTTAAATTAGCCATGAGGGGAAATTAATGGATGAATGAGGGAGTAAATTCCCAAAGCCGACTTTGAAATGTTTGGAAAATCTGTGCACCTCAGAGAGCTGTTGCTGCTCTGCTCAGCTGACCCTGGTCGTGCTGGGAGAAAGGTTTTGCTGGTGGAGAATCTCAGGAGGAGAACAAAGTGTGATGAAAAGTTTGAGCTTGGATAGAGCCAAGACGGATGATCCCTTAATCTTCCTGCTATTCTTCCAGCAAGCAGAGAATAAAACCTGCTGGAATTTCAGTTTGTTGGATGGTTTTACTTTTTGGTGATCTGTATTTGTGCAGGTCACAGCAGAAAAATGTGGGCTGAGTGGTTGTTCTTAATGCCTGCCCTTCTATTAGGTGCAACTGCATATATGCAAAGACAGTTACGTTTTCCCACAGATCCTTCCCAGCACAAACACTTGTTCAGCTTACGAGTGACCGCAACGTTATGTCCCCCCTTTAAAAAAATAGCTGCAAACTGAGCTTTCCTAACTACGAGGAGCATAAAGCCAGAGGCAAGTAGGAGCATGCTAGATGTTCAGCTGCTTCGGTTTTTACCACTGGAAAGTGGTTACTTGCGGTAAGTACAACTAGCACCTAAAAGCCTTAATCAAGATCGAGTGTCCGTCCTCTAAGCACTTGGTTTGCACAGGAAAAGCAATCTTCACTGTAAATATTGGTATTCTACAAGGACAAGGCTTTCTTCTTCCCATAATAGCAATCATCCTAACTTACTATTTATAACACTGGGTAATACTGGAAATGTATGCCTGTGCAAATTATAAATCCTATTGTTTACGCCCTATTTGGTACCAATTTCATTTTTCTGGGGCTAGAAATATTATAATAATAATAACAACAAGAATAATAGCCATAAATAACCACAATTACATACTCTTCTTCCATACAGAATCTGTGGAGTGTCTGAACCTCACATAAAAATAAGCAAGCTAGACTAGAAAGCGACTGGCCACCATCATCTATCTGCCACCGTTGCAAGGGGCCGACTCTACATACAAATAGTAGTAATGGGTTGTTGGCTTTTTCCATAGAAGGGAGCCGAACCTGCTTCTTTAATCACTGGTTAACTTTAAAAATATTTGAACGTAAGTTCATATCTAAAACAGCGAGTGCTGAAGTTTTAATTGTAGTTGGAGGATTTTACAGCCAGTTCGTATCAAATAGGCTGACATAGATTTATGTAAAGTGATGGAGATAATATTTAAACTGTTACTACAAGACATATCTGCTGTTACGACGAGACATATCTGTGTTGTATTAGCCTACAAAACACTCGTTAGTGCTACTTAAATTGCCCTGTTTGTATTTACTCAGCAGACTTGTTCACTAGCAGAGCAACATATGTATCCACCAAAGACTTTGTCAAGCGATGTTTGGCTGTAATTATCCACGTCACTCCTACTGCGATGATTGCTCTTTTCTCCCGTCCTTTTGGCGTGCAGAGGAGACAATAATTCATGGCAGGCAAGGGATCTCCCTACGAAATGCTTGCGCCATGGCTAAGTTTTTGATTCACGGGATTGGATACTGCGGAGTTTTTATTTTGTATTTACAGCTCCCACTTGGGATGGCAGGGTGTACTGTAAAGAGCTCATTACTGAGGTTGTCCTCCTTTACTGGACTCCTTATTGTGGACATTCGGATGGCTACCGGCAGGCTAGCACATTGGAAGCTGTTATTTTTATATAGTAGCAATTTCCATGTTAATCACCAGTTGTGAGTTTTAAATTAAAAGGCGACGTGCTCTGCATCACGTACAAAGGAGTGAAGCCAATAAAAATGCCTTCACAGGTAGGATTAATGTGGCTTAACTTTAGCGACCTAAAAGTTAGACACCTCATCTAAGAGTGTCATTGGAGTGGCTCTAAAGTCAGTGGAGACATACGGGCATGTCCAGAGGATGGTTCATCCACTGGAAGAAATCTGGAGAAACCTTCTCCTCTCTAGTAAGGCAGCAAATGCAACCAATATACTAGAGACGTCATGTTATTCCTTACATGCTTTACAACTACTCTGAGAAATAATTTCTTGCAGTATCTACCCAGGATTGTCCTACTACAAAAGACAAGCTTAAGCTGTCAAAGTAAAATCAAGGTACTGCATGGCCTATCTATCCTCTACTTGCACAGAAATTAAACTCAAATGTAAAAAGTTAATGCATTTCTTAAAGGCAAAAGACACTGCTACCATTTTTAGCAACTCTATGACGTGTCTGATCTGCTTTTCACACTGCATTTCTTTAAAATGGGCTGAAATCCTATTAGCCTGCTTAAAGTTTAAAAGTAAGGGAAAAAATGTTTGCAATGGGAAACCTCACCAGCCATACAAAAACATAGGTGCATTTTAAATCTGAGAAAAAAACCAGGTTGCCCAGAGAAATTGTGAAGTCTCCATCCTTGGAGATATTCAAGACCTGGATGGACACGGTCCTGCATCCTGGTCCTCCAAAAAGAGTAATTCTAAAGTGGTGGGATGAGAAAGAAGGGCTGACGCTGGCAGAGGCCAGTGTGCTTCTGGGGTACTGATCAGAATGGAACACACACACTCACACTCACACAGACACACAAAATCCCACTGAAAATACGAAAATTCAACTGTTTTCCTCATTGCTTGAGGTCTCACAATTAAAAAAAAAAAAAGTAATGGGAGAAAAACGTAAAAAATTATCTTAGTTCTCCTTTTAAGAAACATTCACGTGATGTCTTTTATTTTCTGGGTAATGTTTATAATTATTTCTAGCATTGATGCAGGCCTGCTGCTCCGCATCCCGCTAGCCCATTAACTGCTTTTCTAAGACTCCAGCATTTCAGATGATAAGTATCGCATTTGCACTATAATATAATCATTATTTTATAACTGAAGCTATAACATCCTTAAAATTAGCCTGGTAACAGTTTGCTGACACTACAGTCGTTGGACGAATGCTGAGGTAAAATGCACATTTTAAGCACACAAAGCCTCAGCGATTCTGGGATCTCTCTTCAAAGGGAAGTCACTTTTGGTTTAGCTTCTTGATCTGGCTCATGGTGTCTGCAGCTGCGAATTGGTCGGCACCACAGTAACAGCACTGAGCGCTGCTCCAAAAGCATCTCTCCGTCTGGGGCACAAGGCAACGGCTTCCCCTCTCCTGGGCGGCTGGGTTTTGCACTGGCACCTCATCAGCACGTTTGAAATGGGATGTTACATCTGCACTAATGGCAGATTCTAGCAGAAAAAAATTGCAGTGGACAAAATACACCTTTTATGCTGCATGGGAATGTTCTTCCTGCCAGCCAGGGGCTAGAAATGTAAATCACGTAACGTTTCATTAAAACCTCAAACTCAGCATGGTTGTGAGCTGAGGCTTCAATCAACCTCTTGAGACTTGCCCGGGTAAAACCACCACCAAAAAAGAGCAGTCGTGACTGAGCGACCTAAATGGTGTTTTTTTCTCCTTATAGGAGCACTGGTCAGTATTTAAGTCGTTGGATAAATGTCAAGGTCCACGGAAGCGAGCAGTGGCTGACTGTACGCGCACAAGTCTCCCTCCCACAGCCAGCACCGAGAGACTGCGCCGGCTGCAGAGTCTTTCCCTTATGCATGTGGAGATCGCCAAAGAGACTGGACTCCTGCTGCTGGTGTCAGAAAACAGGCAATTATTAGGGTAAAGAGGCCCAACGAGGAGCCAAAGTCCAAGAGGAATTGCAGCAGTATGACCATAGATGGTTGTACGTTCATAGATTTAGTAAACAAGTCCGTTTTTTTAATAGAGATTTTGTTCTCATGAGCTTTGGGCAATGTAGACTTCGCAAACACTTTCCTGTAACGGGCAAAACCTAAGATTCATCCATCACCATCATTAGCAGACCTGGCATTTAGTGAAATGTGTGAAATTTAGTGAAATGTAAAGAACTACATTCTTTAGAATTGATGTTTAAGATTGCTTAATGTAATTTTTCCCTTGATATTAATACAGTCATAAAAATAATTTATGATGAGATTGAGTAGGGCTGAGCTAATCACTGATCATGAAGAATTGCACATACGATGAAGAAGACATTTAATTATTTTTCAGATTTGTTCACTATTTTAAATTATTTGATGATGATTTTCAAAAGTAATTCTTGATCTGTAGGTTGCTTTTGGGCCTTCTGCTACATGTTTTGGGCTCTCTCAGGTATCTGTATAGCACTAATTACTGTTGGATCCAGCTCCTGGAGCAATTGGACCTACATGGCTAGCTGTGACTTGACCTGTGTGTCACCTGGCTTTCGTCCTGCAGGATTAGCAAGGTTCCTCATGATAGAATCACAGAATGGTTTGGGTTGGAAAGGACCTTTCAAGGCCATCTAGTCCAACCCCCCTGCCATGTGCAGGGACATCTTCAACCAGAGCAGGTTGCTCAGAGCCCCGTCCAGCCTGACCTGGGATGGTTCCAGGGATGGGGCATCCACCACCTCTCTGGGCAACCTGGGCCAGGGTTTCACCACCCTCGTGGTGAAAAACTTCTTCCTTAGATCTAGTCTAAATCTGTCCTCTTGTAGTTTAAAACCATTACCCCCCGTCCTATTGTAACAGGCTCTACTAACAAGTTTGTCCCGAAATGATAAACTCATATTTCCATGATTCCATGTTTCCAAATGCCTCTCCCCAGCACACACTTCCCTATTTAATTAGAAAAACTTTCTGCTCAGCACATCAGGTTCCCATTGCAAACTGCACAGCGCTATCTTTTGTAGAGCCATGTTCTCTCGAAGGTAACTCTTGCCCATTCATTGTAATTTTTACAGAAGAAAAACAAGAAGTGGTTCAGTTATTCATTAAATAAATATGCCAAAAAAAGGTATTTTAAGGGATTTTTCAGAGCTCTAGGAGTAACTTCCTGGTAATGCTGGGAAACTGAATGGAAGGATGGAAGCACACTGTATTTTTCTTGTTGGATTAAAGTGGACAAATCTTTGTCATGGCATGACTTTTTAGAGGAAAATGTATAAATGCCCTTTTTTACTTGCATAGGAATAGAAACACTCACTTTAAAAAAAAATAATCCACATTCAGATAAAAACTTCTCAAGAAGTGCTCATTCTGGGGGAAAAAAATATATGATATCAAAACACTGATTTGACACCTTCAAAATACTACTTGTTTTGTATATTTTTCTTCAAAACTCATTGCCCTTCAAAGTGTTTTAAGAAAGAACAAACTCTTGAAATGAGTTTTCATGAAGCTTAACATTATTTTGTTCTTTTTTTTTTCCTTTATTTCACAGAAACTTCAATATGATTTTGCATTTTGGCTGTTCAGAAATTTATTTTTTTTTTTTTTTAAATTGTGAAACTTCCCAGAGGTGGACACTAGGGTTTCTATGCTGTTCTACCCAGAACCCTGCTTCCTGGCAGCTCACACTCGTCCCTTGCAGCATTACTTGCAGGACTGGCAATCAGTTTACACAGTGCAACCCAGGGCAGCCGTAACCTGGACAGCAAACCCAACTGTGCAGAATGCACCGCGGCGCATTTGCTTGTACATGAAAGTCTTCTTACCACTATACTTGATGACCCGAATAGTTGAGTCCCCCTCCCCAAATCTGGTGATGGGTGTTAGACGGACTTCATATGCCTCTGGCTTGATCAGCTCAGTTAGGTTGTAGGTAATTAATTCTCCCTTTTGAATATTTCCATTCACTGTAATTTCCTGCTCCCACCAACGCTGTTGTCCAGCCTAAAATCAAAAGAAGGATGCAAATGTCAGAGCTTTTGGGATAGATGTTGTCTTCACCATAGAAATGAACAGGAGCACACGCAGACCTGAGCACCAGGTGCTTCCTTAAACCTTCAAACAACCCAGGAGGATTAGAGATACAGCAAGAATGCAAACCTCCCTGAAATAACCCGCTACCGAGCATAGTAAGAGATGGATGAGATGAGAGATTGCAAACACATTTTATCAAGAGGCCACCCCTGCCTGCCGTCTGCCTGTCCTCTGCCTGCACAGGTCCCTCACTAATCCTCAGGCAGCCCACCGGCCGTGGGTGTTGGCAGCACTCCGAGTTTGCTGCATGCAGGAAAAGCACGTTCAGATTTTGCTGAAATGAAAAAAAATTGCAGTTCAGAAGGATTTCTGACACTCGCCGGGCAGAGAGAGTCCAGCAAGGGACGACACGCCCAATTTGGGATGGCACCCAGGCACCCGAGAAGATGCTGTGGCCTTTTTTCAAATCTCACTGAATTCTTCCGTCTTTAGGAGCTTGAATTTCTTTGCAGACCTGCCCCTGTGTTTCCAACCCATTTGTTAAGATGTTAAATCACCTTTTTCTTCCCTAAAAAAATTTTAAAAAGCTGTTCATTTCAGTTCATTTCATCAGCTGAGGCTGAATTTACTAGCTCTCGAACGCTGTCCCATCAAACCTGACCAGGTAAGTTGTCTCCTCATGTCTAGTAGCCCCATTCTCTCCATGATTTTAAAATAACATGTTGGACAACTGCAGTGGCAGATGCGTTTTCTGTCACTGTGCACGCGGGGCTGGGACCGCCGCGGCTCCGTGAGCTGGGTGCTGCTCCCTCGTTAGAGGCAATGAGCTTTCACAGCTCTCATTTGGGCCATCATTTGAAGCTAATAAGAGCACACTGAAGGACTGAAATGCAGTTTGATTTCCAAGCACTTACCACTTTTGTTGATGAGTGAGAAAGAAATAGGCTAGCCATTAATGGCCTTAGTGTATAATTATCAGCAATCCTTGTAGTCTGAAAGATGGAT
Source organism: Phaethon aethereus (assembly GCF_964289735.1). Lineage (NCBI taxonomy): Eukaryota > Metazoa > Chordata > Aves > Phaethontiformes > Phaethontidae > Phaethon > Phaethon aethereus. Next base: position 2,258,721 of record NC_138579.1, read on the forward strand.
GGATTTCAGAGAACAATGAAAGTCAATATGAGCAAACAAGAGGCTGTTTTATTTAAAAAAAAGCAAAGCATAGATTCTTGTGCTTTATAGACTGCACAGTGTTTTCAACGTTAAAATCCATAGTTTCTTTTATTTATATGCCTTATCAAGAAATGAAAAGAAAAAAAAATAATTAAGAAGAAAGCGTCACAAGAAGAGAGTGTCACATTGTCTCTAACAGTACTTTAACTAGTTTATAGATAAGTAGAAATCATACACATTTTGGACAGCAGAGTGACTCGACATTGCAATATTACTTGCAGATACTCTGCCTTATTACAGACACTATCTGCAGAAAACAAAAGAAAAATCATTAAATATTTACCAGGCATCATCCCAAGACAACTGTACAGGTGCAGTGATGCTAAAATGAGATGTTCCACTAAGCTTACTACACCTGTCAGCACGCTGAAGTTCTTACCTATTACATGTTCACCAATACTGGGTTTATTAAGGACAGAAAACCTTTTATTCCAAAAATTTAATTTGCTGATGCAATAAAAATGTGCACTGAAATGGAAATGGCTGAAATCTACTACTAAATCTACCACATTTCATCCAAATAAACTACATTTGCAGCAATATTAACAGACTCCATGCTTTAAATTCATAGCAGTGGGACAGAGATGTCAATACCTTTATCGTTAAGTATGTTACACAAGTACAGCTATACGCCCATTAAATAAAACTTGGACTGCGAAGCAAAAAAGCAAGAGGAATTCTTAAGAAAGTTGGGATGATGGAAGAGCTCTAGACATCAGCTTTGCTTTGCTGCCACCCAAGTCAGTGTGTGTTTTACTGCGCTTTGAGCCTTTGCAGGGCTTGAGTTAGACCAGTGCTGAGGTCATCTGAGATGTTATTTGAGGGTTTCAGCTCTTGCACATGCTGGGTGAGCCGTGCTACAGGCTCAGGTGGCTCTTCAGGGCTGGCAGGGGTTAAGTCATGCATAGCAGAAGTGCTAGGGAAAAAATGGCAGATTAGGTTAGAAATGTGAAAACAAGTTACTGTAAGGAAAAACCACACTGCTGCCTGCCCCGCGTGCAAGGCAGGGGAACGCCCTTCAACACAAATTCTGCACGTGCACAGGGTCTGCCTCTGGAACCCGGCCCTTGCACCAGAAAGCTTTTGGATGGACGTCTAGATGTAGAGCGGGACGAGAGATAAGAGCGTCGCCGAGGAGCCTGGGCATGCCGGCGCGGGGCCGGGGGCCGGGAGCGGCTGACCCAGAGGTGCTGCAGCTCAGCGACCTACACTGTCTGCCCCGAGCAGCACCACCTGAGTGTCCACCCCGATGGCACCACCTTTTCCCTGTTGCAAGCATTAAAATGACCCACTTCGTAAGACATGATATTAATGAAATGTCCGACACAACTTTGTACGCAGCCTGGAACTGTGGAGAATTCCCCTGTTAGTGGTTTCCCAAGGCCACTATAGTACAAAGAGTTATTAAGGATAATAAAGATACTGAAAATACATGCCTTTATATTGTATCTTTAAAAGATCATCCCAGTGGAGCTCATGAAAGATTTCAATTTGACAGATTCTGTTAGATGCCAGCTCTTTCACAGCTCTTTGTACTGAAGCACTGAGATCAACAAAACAGACGACGAAACCCAAGGTACAGGTTGTTTAACAGAAATTCAGCATTTTCTCCTTCTGTCGTCTTTAGACACCCATGACTAAGAACACGCCATGGGTACCTGCGTCACCCAGGTTTTGCCGTGTGTTACTTTGACATCCCACAGCTCGAGAAGCAAACACCAGCACATGTTAGGGCAACTCTTCCTCCTGTCCTCTGCTCTGCCTGCCAGCAGCCTTCTTTTTATGCCACGTGCACCTCTCCTGCTCCCATCTCAAAGAAACCTTCCAGGCACCGCCAAAACCTCAGTGCTCAGGAGAAAAGTGACAAACGCTGTGTAAACGCTTGTCCAGAGAAGGGCAACGGAGCTGGGGAGGGGTCTGGAGCACAAGTCTGATGGGGAGCGGCTGAGGGAACTGGGGGTGTTCAGTCTGGAGAAGAGGAGGCTGAGGGGAGTCCTCATCGCTCTCTGCAACTACCTGAAAGGAGGTTGTAGTGAGGTGGGTGTTGGTCTCTTCTCCCAAGGAACTAGCGATAGGACGAGAGGAAATGGCCTCAAGTTGCGCCAGGGGAGGTTTAGATTGGATATCAGGAAAAATTTCTTCTGAGGGAGTGGTCAAGCATTGGCACAGGCTGCCCAGGGAAGTGGTGGAGTCATCATCGCTGGAAGTGTTCAAAAAACATGTAGATGTGGCACTTCAGGACATGGTTCAGTGGGCTTGGTGGCGTTGGGTTGATGGTTGGACTTGATGATCGTAAAGGTCTTTTCCAACCTTTATGATTCTGTGATTCTGTGTGTTCAATGCAACATGTGGAAAAGTGCGTGAAGGTGCGAGGTCGAGGCTCTGCTTCTCGTGCATGCCAGGTAAAACAGCCATTGAATTCTGACCCACATTAAAGGCTCACAGACGATTTAAAACATTGCAGAAACAAACAGCAGGGGCACCAGGACCTTTCCTATGTGTTGAATAATGCATAAGGCATCTTGCACCTTCACAGGCTGTCAGGGAACCCTCCCAGTAACGGATAAGCCTTGTCTCAAGTAGGCTGTTGTCCTTGAGAGCAAAGTGACGAGGGTGCTGCAGAAAAGATATTAAGGATAATTATGATAAGATTTAGACTGCAATTTTAAAGCTGTGTATGGGGAATTTGTCCGTACGGATCTTCTCACTGGACCTGTGTGGAGGGATGCTCGCCACTCCCAGTGCAGTCGAACTGGAAAGTGCTTTCAAAGAAAAGCTGCTGCTCTAAGGGGAAAAACTGGAAACAAGCCTTTGTGAATGTCTGTCAAGTTACCAAGTTATCTAGCCAGTCAAATAAAATTATCTTCTATTTTAAACGTGCAAGTATTTTGGGGTTGTTATTTCTTAAATGCAACTTTTAAATTTTCTAAACTCAACATGGCTATTTTAAAATGTCCTTCAAGTACATCTAAAAATGCAAAAAGGCCAAGGTAAATGTGATTTTTTTTTTCTTTAAGAGAAATATTTTCATTCACAAACCCCTGCTTACATACTGAAAAAAGAAAAATTACTAAAAAAAGAAATTTCTGAGAAACTCCATTCTACCCTGTATTTCTGCCTATACCAAACTGGTAGGAGCTTAACTCACCGTATCTTTATAGACAGTGATTACAACAAGGCACCGAGTTAATTTCCTGGTACAATTTCTCAGAGGCTTTATAATGAATACTGAGGGTTTTACCTGAAATAGATATTTGATTTTAAATGAAAATTATAAGCAGCAATTTATAGAATTCAAAAATGGGGAAGAAATTTATGTGCATCTAATTTGGCCCACAAACAGAAACCTAAGGTCTATGTATTTTTTTTTTTTTCCCAAACAGCTACCCCACATCCTTAAGTGATGCTAATACACTGGAACAGAAATTGCTTTGGAGACCTCACTAAGGCTGCTGGTCCTTCAAAAGGAAAATGCCTTGATTTTACTTCCACTGTAATTATTGCTGTTTGTTATTTGCAATGGATTTCCATTTTTTTTAGTTTTATTTTTTAAAAACCAAACTATCAAGTTGAATACAAGCAATCTTCACAAGGAAGATTAAAACCATTGACTATGCCCCAAAAGTGAGCTGTACCAAACATACCAAACAATTTCATGACTGTGTCTCTCCCTCCCACAAAAACTGAGAATTGGAGAAACATAAAACTCTGGAGAAAATGACCTAATTTTCAAAATAAAATAAAAAAAGAATAATTTTGAAATATACATCATTAGTGTTTTTTTAAGCCATATGTTTTATGCCATTCATGTTGGTTGCCAATTACATCGGTGAGTACTGTATTTAAAAACTGTGCTTCCCGTTGTGTCAGCTAATACTGACTCTCTGGCAGTTGTTTGAAGTTTGCTAGTCTTTGCTTCCAGGTACTTCTTGACTCCTCACAAGGGTCTACTGTAAAAATACTCCTTATTGCACCTTGCCTTTGGATAAGGGAATACTGAAACAGAGACTTCAACAAATTTTTTTTTATAATTAATACTTGATGTTTAAAGTTTACAATTACCACAACTAGTCATGAATTTGTGTCAAATTCAGTCACTGCTTTGGATTATCACCCTTTTCTACAACCACCCAATCAAAAGCAATAAAGAAGATCCATTATTATATTCATCCTGAAAGCAAAACAGTTTGATTTTTCACAGAATCACAGAATCACTAAGGTTGGAAAGGACCTTCAAGATCATCAAGTTCAACCATTAATCCAGCACCACCATGTCCCCTAAACCATGTCCTGAGTGCCATATCCACACGTTTTTTGAACACTTCCAGGGATGGTGACTCCACCACCTCCCTGGGCAGCCTGCTCCAATTTCATTTCAGTATTATGCACCCTAAGCCCATGCTGGATATTGGTATTTCTCCATAGGAAGCAAGACACATCTTCTTGCCTTGCAATCAACACCAGCTCAGTTCAATTCTTATTTTACCATGGAAACCAGGAAAAAACCCAAACATCTCAAAACTGACACTAGATTTGACACAAAACTTCCCCTTGCCCAATTTTTCAGCTCAGCCGTTGAACAAATAAATAAAGAAAATCAGCATCCACACAGCTTTCACCACATTCAGCTTTCAACCTTCTCTTTCCGTTAGGAAAATAAGCCCCATGGTTGCGCTGGAGGCAAAGTGGCAGCTTGGAGGCATCACTCCAGGGACCTGGGACATCCCTGCCGGACTCCTGGGCACCACTGCGGAGCTGCCTCCCAAACCTGGTGTGAAACAGCAGCGGCACCCTTGGCTGACAAATATTAAACCTGCTGAAAATAAGGGTAGCAGTTGAGCTCGTTCACTTGCTGATGGGATAAATGAAAAAAAACGAAGGTCAGATCTATATGGAGTTGGAGAGCTAGCAACCAGTGACCAGCTGGAGGATCAAAGGTTTTCTAGCACAACATTTTTAAAGATCTGCATGATGCTGAGGCACTGAACACCAATACTGAAATGCCCAAGACACCCTAAAAATAGGATTTGGATTCCTACAATGCCTTAGGGCAGTTCAAGCTCCTCGCATGAAACTGGGGAGGCTCTGTGAAGCCAGACCCCGCGCAGGAGGCAGCTGAAGCTCTTGGTCACTCCCTGCTCGGCATTAAAGCACCAAGAACAACCCATCCACCTCTCCCCTTGCTCCTGCAGCACTGCCTCTGTGCCTCCAGGGATCTGGGCGTCTCCGCCGCCTCCCTTGGGTGGGAAGGAGCCAAATCCACACCGCTCACTTCCTTGAAATCACCTGTACAGCCTCTCCCTTACATTCAGGCTGTGCCTTTTTAAATTAAAAAGTCAAGATTGATGCTTCAAAGAGAGAATACACAAGCAAACACAACCGTAAAACACCTGCCTGCATGTCAATTCATGTGTCCTGAGCTTTAAACTTAGTAAGAATCAGGATTTGCTTAAAAAAGAATTTTCGAAGGAGAAAAAAACCCTTATAATCACAGCCATTTGCCTTACAAAAATAAGGATGAAATACATTTTGGGAAATTTACTTAGACCAAGCTGAAACAACAGTTTCCCAATGGTTTGTGAATACTTGCAAAGCACTGAGGAAAAATCATATTAGTTCCTGGAGCATTTATTAGCATTAGCATGTGCCTAACTTGTAATTAATTTAGCAGAGTATACCTACATTCAGTCAATCCAGAGCACTTAGAAGGCTTCACAAGGACTTGTTTTTTCGTGGTTACCTCTTTGTTCCCTAAAGTTAAGAGAAAAGCAGAATCTATTTCCCTGACATCAGAGAAAGGGGACTGTAGAAGTGTGGCAGCATTTTATTGCAGCAGGCTGAAACCATCTCCTCTGTGCTGTCAGTGAAAGGGTATTTATTCTTTGCCTGTTGTTGAGGAACACTATATTCTCTAAAAGACTTGACCATATAGATTTCTTGAGAAATTAATCCTATGGGATGATTAAGTATCGATTGCCTATATGCACAGTTATGTTTATAAAAAATAAACACATCCTTAGTCCATTGTACTTGGCCTATTGATTTCAACCATAAATTTCTTCATTGACTCAAAAAGGCGGACAACCATGTCTTTAATTAATGACAACTGAATGCAATGTAAATTAATCTATTGTATACTCCTATAAAGAATTTGGTGGTCTTTAAAGTAATTTCTTTACAATTTATAACAGCAACGACAATTGATTTTCCTTAATACAAATAAGAGTTTTCTTTAGCAGTTGTGTAGGCAAAATAGCACTGTTAGTTCATGGGCAAACGCTTCTTCTATCGGCACACCGCAGAGGGAGCACTGCCCTGGAGCCTTTGCCTTGTTTCTGCTGCAGAAATGCAGCGGCTGCTCTTCTTTGACAAGTTTGCCCGGCAATATCATCAGAGCTCTCTGAACCTAAACCCCGTCAAGCAGGTGGCTCCTGTGTCATCTTCATTTCAAGGGATAGTTATGGCCCTGAAATGACTCACAGTGACAAATATCTGCAATTCAGGCAAAAACAACAGGGCCAGCTGCAAAGCATGTTCTGCCACGTTCATCATCAGTTTATTTTCCACTGTGCATCAAGGAATACTGCTCTTGATGACAGCTCTTTTCTTCTTTAATATTTTCACTCGTAATCAGTGGAACTGCTAAAACCTCACACTTGTTTCCGTGCTGAGCTGGTACCTGCTCTCTGCTCCCCTGTAAATGCCGGCCGCTGTCGAAACAACAGGGACCAAGAGGTGAAACCCAGCCCGGAGCGAGCAGACCGTGAGGTTTGCTTGCTGGAGCCAGAGCCACACCGCGGGCCAAAGTGCCCGGAGTGAGGCCAGACCCCGCCACGGGGCTGGAGACGTTTGCCGGAGGAGCACACGGCCACCCCTCCGCCGGGCAGGACCTGCCCCTGCTGTCATCAGCATTTTCACTGGGAGACGAGGCGCATGGAAAAGCCTCTTCTTTCCCTCTTCTCTGCTGGAAAACAGAGTGTCTAAAGTACATTTAACAGTGGGCACAACCTCTTTCAATCAGCTGAATTCTAATCCATGAGAACAATCGCAGTCACGTAATCAACGCTCTTCTTGCAGGATTATGTTAACAATCATTCTATATTTGCTCCTACGATTCGTTTTACTTATTTTGTGTTTACCACATTGTGTAATTGGTTTTATCTGGTACACACAAAAGCATAAAAAAAATTACTCTCTTTTTTTCTTTAGTAAGAAACTAAAAGTCTCTGAGTCTTTAGTAATTAGGAGCTTGGAGTCCAAAGATGCAGAATGTTTATAGATGCAGTTTTTATGGGCTACAAATTGATGGATAACTGGTTCACATGTCAGAACCGTCTGTCCATGATCCAAATTTACTGTCTGATATTTGAAGAAGAAAGGGACAGAAACAATTTAAGGAAAGCTGGTATGTGAAAGCTGGAAGCTAGATAATCCAATAGTTAAGTCCTCTTTAAATATGTATTACATCTCCAGTTTTAAAGGCAGGGTGGAAAACGGTAAGCCAAGAAAAAAGAGAGGTCATTTTTATCAGAGTAAAATCAAAATACAGCACAAATATCTGCTAAAAACTTGAAGATAAAATACACTGCCTTCTGTTTTTCCACACAAATGAATGATGATAAAAACATCTTTTAAGATATGAATTAGGACACCTCAGTCCATTTGCTAAGTAAACTGTAATTTAGGATATTTAATAGCTGGAAGTTTGTTGCTGTTTCTTTACTTTAAAAAAACCTTACACACAGGGACAAAGAGGCATTATAATAGGTATGATCTCCTTTAATCAGAAAGTCAGTAACATTTATCTCCATTCACTTTTTCCTTTGTGAAGAATTTTAAGCATACCTGTACCTGCATGGGTACGAGAACTGTGCTATGGGCAGAAAATTATATACTCCATTTTGCAGCCAGTGACCATGCAACCTTCACAGAAATCCCTTTCACAGCCACAGAGTATGTATTTGAATACGTCTGACCTTGTAATGAAAACAGACGTTAAAAATACAATAAAGCCAAATGGGAGGAGAAGGAAGCGTACAGAGAGGTGACCTGCTCCGAGCTGCTGGAAGAGACTTTCTCATTATCAATTGATCGGGACCACAGACATCTGGAGACTGAAAATAAAGGAAAGGTAGGAACTTTAATCTTTCAAATAACAAGCTTGAACAAGATACTCTCTGGTTTACAGGTACCAGTTGACTTTTTATTACTTCTCTAAAGCAGAGCCATTTGTTTTCTAGGTCACGGTGGCTGCACCACTGCCGGCGGGGCAGGGAATGGGGCTATCACCTGCTGAGGAGCAGAGCAGCCACCACCGAGATTGGAGCTGCAGACCCTTCGTGTCTGCTCCGGTAAAGTCTCACTTTTTTCATTTGCTTTCACCCTGCTGACAGTAAATATCACAGAGCTGGAGGCACTCGCTCATCGCTGCTCGCATGTTTTGTGCAACACGGGACTCAGTAACTGTTATCATTTATAAAAGACTACCTGAATCTGTCTTTGGTGAAAAACAACTTATGGGACAGAAACACCTCCACGTGATGCCCAGACGGCACCAGAACTGTTCTGAGCAGTGGCAGGCTGCTGGCATGGAGCTGCCCCAGGAGCTGCCCGTGAAGCCGCTGCTGCCACCCACTCAGGAGCTGCTATGGAAAAGCACAGAAACACCCACAGCCTCCCAGTCAAAACTGAGCATGTGCTCAGCGAAGCAAGAGCCTGAAAGTGAGGTCCAAAAGTTGGCTTGTTCTGGGTGGATAGACTTTCAGGAGTGTAGAAACACTCTGAGTGACGTTTGGGACCATTTTTGTATGCACTTGGAAAACATGTAAGAAAACGTCAAGGCCACCCAATATGTAGGGTTTCATGGCCTTTTAGTGCAAAATACTGAATTTGCCTATGTTCCTAACCTGATGCATGCTATGCTATACGAGTTTGCTAATTTACTTCATGAGCTTCAGGCTGCCCCCATGACTGAACACTTTATCATTGAACATTTCATGAAATCAACTACGGGAGTCTTGGCCACCTCCAGAGGCTGACCAGGGGACACATACAAGGTTGCTTTGAAATACAAAAAATCTGAAGAATCTGGGTCACTAATACCAAAGCCCATCCAAAGCTGAGATACAGTAATGTCAAAATATTCTTCGGAGAGCTATTAATGAGACAGAAAAATGCTCACTATGTGCCTATAACGTCTTGGCAGACCTCAGCACCTTCAGAAGCAAGTAGAGGGTGACCACATCTATGCAGTCACCGTGATGAAAGACACACAAGGTTGTCCTCATCCTTCACTTTGAGTGCTGCGCAGGATAGTTACCAATGAAGGGCTGTGTGCAACAGTGTCCCTGAAAAATGGAAATTCCCTGTACTCTACACTGCTTTTTCCATAAACGCTACACGCAGGAGGATTTATAGTCTCCTGAGTTACACTGCCACACAGAACAGGTGTTCTGATGGTGTCACACACGTCGATTTTATTGCTGATTATTTTGAATGCACCCTCACTCCACGATTTAAACCAAAAAAGTGAATACCAGTCTGCCATTAATGATAGATGAAGTCTCATACCCATCAGCTAACTCTACGCACAGTGCCAGAAGGCTCTTACAGATCTCCACCTCACGCTGACCGAATTCCCCATCGACACGTCAGGGCTGGCAGTCGCTTGCTCCCAGACCCTGCCACGGCATCCCCAATGCCACCTTCCTTTCCCCGTAGTTGAGGTCTGTTCTGCTTCAGGATCAAAGCTCAACTGAGCACTACAGTAAAGCTAATATTTTCTCATTATCATATTGATGTTTAATATCTACTGTCTGTCTGGGCTATTGTTTTCTCTGTTCTGGAACTCTTGAAACAAAGTTACCTACAGTTTGAATAAAAATGCGAACACTACTAAGAAGACAAGTATAAAAACCTTTTTAAAAATAATCATCTTTCTTCTTGTGGAACTTGGTAATAAAAATGCACTCAGGGCTGTAATATATGGCATTGATCTCTCCATAGCATGATGAGGATCTTCATCACTGCCATCACCGATGAAGTCCTAACCCCGTTAGGTTCTACCATGCCATGTTTGGCTTGACCTACTGGAGATGCATCGTCTCTGTTCTCATTTTAATGGGAACAGTGGAAACACCCATTGACTGAAAGCAGGTGATAGGATTTTGCCCTTGGTAAGGGTCACAATGAGCGTTTCTGTAATGTGTGGACTCAGATCAGTCACAACCTTGAATGTGATGACACTGCATTCAAGTCAGTATCTTTTTTTTTTCATCCTTAAAGACAAGCTAAAATGTGATATAAACCAAGAAAATCCATTTTAAGACTTAAAAATTGTCTGGCTCCCAGATGAATTCACTAAGTCTATGGGGTTAAACAGGAGCTGCAGTGTTCCCAGCCCCAGCGCTGCAGGTTCTCCTGCTTTTTTGCTACTGCTAGACATCTACCAAGAGAGTTTTTCAATCTGCAGTCCCTGTTTTCTTAGGCATTCATAAAAGGCAGGTTAATTATTAACCTACGTTCAGGCTAGCTTTCTGAGCAAGTTTTCTCACTCCTCCTCAGCGACATCTCAAATTCGAAGTTCAGGTCCTGGGAAAGCTGGCCGGCGCTGACTCTCTCACTTCAAAGCACAGGGCAGAGCCGTGCCGCGGGCACGCTGGGCACTGCCAGCACGGGCACTGCCAACAGCACGATGTGGTTTCACCTGTTAAGCGGCAGGTTTATCTGCAACAGGCAGACCATTATTTTTATCAGGGCAACAAGCGATGTAATTATCAAAGTGGCATTGAGACTCAGTTCCTAAGTTTAAATTAAATACTTTGTGCTTATACCAACAACTACATTTCCATGATCAAAAAACCATCTATCCCAAGATATGTTTCATATTTCAGGAGCAACGACCTAGTGAGTATCCCACAACGCTAGAACCTTCTCCGGATGGATCTCGAACGACAGATAGGGCACTCCTGTCCCTAGTGAACTAACTCATTTTCTGGCGATTTCTAAAATCTATTTACGAATGACCATATATTTTCATACAAAATAATTACATAGTGACAAATTAATGACTGTAACTGCAATCAAGATGACAAACCCAACCCTTTTAAGTACGGCACGCTGGAGCTGCGCTACTTAGTCAATACTGTGAACAAGTGAGGTTGTCTTGGTAAATGAACTGGAAAAACAAGGCTGCATTTTAAGCAACCTACATGAGTCTCTGCATAAATAGATCAACGAGTAATAATGCAGCAAGACAAGCACATGATGGAAAAGTGCATTTCTGAGGAAAGTGAACATACTGATTTTGCTTAACTTTTTAAGTAAGAATGAATTTTTGCCAATAAATAACATCTCAACTGTCAAATATGAATGTTTAAACACAACATTTCTTAAATACTTAAGACAATTGCTGCATGAGAGGAAAGGAAATAGCTACTAGATGTTTAATGAAGTTCTCAAAATGTAAATGTGATGTTTTAAATCAGCTCAAAACCATATTGCAGTAGGGTGCTCATTTGCTTATTGAAAGGCAATATGGTTTTTATTCAATTTAAACATATGTATGTTTTAAGGAATAAAGAATTCTCTAACAGCAAAAGAATAGACGAAGCAGTTGTCTTTAGGGTCAAATAACTCTCATCACAATAATTTATAATTTTTGAAATGTACACTATTATTTGATGAAAGCACTTAGTATATACATTGGCTAGTATGTTCTGATTTAGCTACAAACATCCCTCACCTAGAAGCAAGGAAAATCTGTGTTTAAGGAACTGCCAACCTAATTGCGTTATTAAAAAAAGGATAATTCTCATTTACCATCTCTTCTCTCCAAACTGCAACTAAAATTTGCACAAGATTTTTTAAATGAAATAAATCCTTCCTTGCCTCAGTTGAATGAATGGAGACAGTACATTACTGCGGAGCAGAAACAGCTTTAGTTTTGCAATAGCACTGCTTTTTTTTTTGTGTGTGTAAAATACATTTTTTTATAATTATTTTCTTCCTAAATTACATATACCCATTTTCATGAGGATAGAATTTATGGCGAGAGACACTGACATTATGCCCAGTAAAAAACGCCCGTGTCTAGAAGACATCTGGGATTCCTAATCTATCATCTTAAGACTGATACAAAGGTAATAGCAGGTTTTCCAGAAATCTGGAGGCAGGAGCCAAGGTAACGGCCCAGCAAGAGGAAGCCCTGGTCTGCAGAGTTCCCAGCGCTGGCGTCTGTCCTGCACCGGGTGTCCCTTACACAGTCATTAAAGCTGCTCATGGGGAGTAATGTTGGTGAAGCCTCAGCTTTGATCATCGGTAGGTAGGTAACTAATCTCATTTTTATTTTTTACAGCTAAAGATCTGCAGTGCTTATTTTGTAAATGCACCTATTAACAGTGCTTGGGAAAATCCAGGCAGACCTCAAACAGATTTAATAGTTTTGAGTTCATGCACCATCTAGATGTGCAGATACTTACTCAACCCAAGTGGCCCTAGAAACAGGTCAGGAAGCTCAGAAGATACATATTCCCTTTACAGGTTGCCAGAATTGCTCATCGCAGTGCAGGGAGGAGATGCTGAGGAATATGACAGCTTTATTTGCCACCCAAGAGCATTTTCATTTGTTACCAAAGACCAGAAATACAGTGAATACCCAATACTTGGCCAACAGAAAAAACACTAACTGGCCTTTTTTTCACTGGAAAGTATTGCGCAGCGAAACTCCATGTTCTTGTTTGAGTTTGGTGAAGACCATTGCCTCCCTTGGAGTCTAAGCTCTTTTGCCATTCTCTTTAACATTTGTACCAAGAGCTGCTGCTGCCATCCTGTCCCCTGGCTGCAGGGCTGAACTGGAAGATATCCTGCCCAGGAGACCAGATGCAAAGCCTACAGAAATGGAGAGATGTCTCAAGAGGGTGGTGAGGGGACACTTCAGAAAAAGGTCCAGCATGAGGGTGACAGCATCTGCTCTCGTGACATGGGACGTCCAGATTTCAGGTGAAGCATCCCTGAGTGTGAATCTTGATGCTGCCTTTAAATACGCAGAGGTAAAATCCCTTCCCCAAAGTGAGCCCTGCTAGCAGTGCATATTTCTGACCTTGCCCTATGTTTCAGTTTTATAAAATTAACTCAGAGGAATGCTGTGAAAAGAAGTTCATTACAGCCCATGAAATAAAGCACGGACATATCCTACTGACATGGGAAGAATGCAGCAAATCTGTCTTTAGAACAGGTCTTGAACATGGCAGAGCAAAGCAGATGTAAGGACACATATGGAACAGTCACAGAGAAGGAGGTGAAGCTCATCTAGCGAGTGACTTTTATTCAGTTGGTCAAACAGCTTTCTTCTGGCACTATCAAATTTTTGGACACAAGATGGTGTCAGCAATAGTGTTCTTCAAGCTACTTCTGTGTGCGTGAATGCTGGGTGCTAGAGGAGATGCTCACTTGCCACACAAGGGGCAGTGGCAGCAGTGAACGCACTGACATGGGATGATACAAAGATCAAAAGTGCAAATAGTCCAAAGGGAATTTGGGGGAGAATGTTATGTGACAAGATACAAAATATCTCAGTTGAGGAACAGCCTTCGCCTCAGACACCTTCCACCTCCATTCCCCTTTGGGTTGCACCTCTCCTTCAGCACCCATCTGGGGTGCCAATAAACTCCTGGGATTGTGGTGGACTGATATGCGGTTTCTGTCTTAAACATTTCACGGTTCCAAGGAATCCACACCTCTCTTCGTACAATGGCTTGAACACGTCTTGGTACGGAGTAAACCCCAGAGACGAACGAGATACCGGTTCCTGCAGAGCAGAGATACAGCGAGAAGAGACACCACGGCCTGCAGATGTGCCATTGCCTCTTGCATCAGCCTGTTGCACATGTATGAAGTTTCCTGGGATCAGATGGAGACTGTGGAACTCGGACTGTGTAAGAATGACACCATCAGAAGTGAAAGTGGGGACCCCCACCACCAAGGAACATCAAGAGGACCAACGGGATGCCACTGGATCCACAGGTGGTGATATCTTCTTTGCTGTCTGTCTCTCTCCCCCGCTCCTCCTCTCTTTGTCGAAGTGTAAAAGACGTGTTGCACAGGACTTGCTTGTTTAGTTGAATTGTTTAGTTAGAGTAGTTGCCTTTGAGTCATTTATGTAACCTCATGCCCTGCATTTTGTATTATTAAATTGTTAAATTGGTTGGCTGGTGTTGTTTCACCTTAATTCAGTCCAGGGGGATCACAAACTTGGTCGTTGGCCCCACGGGGAATGAGGTTGTCCTGAACGACTCCTTTCGGGCCGTGACAGGGATAATGGACCTAGAGCTTGAGCAAGCGCAGCTATTGCTAAGTTTTATCCTGATATCCTAACATATTTTAACAGGGTACCTGGAATATACTATGCAATTTATTTATGATTCCTAGGCATCGATGCTGCTCTGAAATTATCTTCAATAAAGAGGATGCATCCTTCATCAGGATTAAGTTTCTGTAATGCCCAAAGGCCTTTTCAAATATTTATTTATGCTATATTTTATTATGACAAAAAGCATGCTGCATGCCAGACACACAACTCTTTTTAGTCAGGCATTTGCCTAAGGACATATGCCGTAATTTTCATGTAGACCTTCAATTTTCAAAGTTTCATTGTTCTGTTTCTCTGTTAGTTTTCATTTTTGTAAATCCTTTAATATTTCTTAACTGTATGACATCATATGAAATCAACCCTAACAAGAAAACCATTGCTGCCACTTACAGATTTTTTTAAACAGTCTTGCATTGCAGTGATTGATATAAAGAATAAAGCAGAGTAATGGAAAATATTTCTAGGCAATCATGTTTTTCATTTTAAACCTGGATCTGATCAGCGTCAAAATCCTGACAGCCTGCTGTTTGCATTTATTGGACAGCTACACAGCAGCAGGGTGAAAAAGCAGTCATGTAAACACACATCCCATCTTATCTGCTCTTCTGCTGTTTGTACTGGAAGTGGAGCACGTTTTCATCAAGGGCCCAGCTTCTGCTGGAGGGGTGCCCACACAGGACTTGACAATTTAAAGGCAAGTGCATCCTTGTTTGGATGGGGCAGATGATTCGTGCAATTCAGCCACTCCACCTGAGGCTCTGGCTGCAGCACACAAAGCTGCAGCCCACAAGGGTTAAAATGTAGTAAAAAGCAAATAACTTCTTTACTAAAACAAATTCCTCCAGCTTGAGTAATTTCTCTCCCTAAATTGCTCTTCAGTTCACTCCATTTTCTCCGGCGTCCTTCCTTGAAGTTTGACTGATACGCTGCATTTGTCAGCAGTAACCAATTCACGTTGCAGAGTTTTCTGCAGAGACGGAGTAAGTGAAAGTTGAGTGTGACCACCATGTACAGGCTGAGGCTACAGCACGGGACTTGCTCTTGGCAATGCTGGGTGAGAGCATACACTCCTGAGTACCAATAAGTCTGTATTTTTTTACTGAAGGGAAATGTGCAATGAAAGCCTCAGCTTATATCAACATCACTGCTTCCAGCACAAGAGCTCCTCCCCGTGCAGGATCTGTCCTTTAGGGAATTATTACTTTGCCATTGTTTGCAAAAGTCAAGACAGAGACTCTGGCTCCTGCAACGTAGAGATATACACGTATAGACATCCTGAAGAGAAAGATCAGATATTGCCCCAAAATGCAAGGTATCCCAGGAAGGGGTTCCACAGAGCTTACTGGGAAGCTACAGAATTCATACATGGTCCATGTTTTTTTTCTTTCTGATTAATGTGATCCTAGTCTTCAATTTTTTTCCATAATTATATCTTTCTTTTTGACCAGTCCACATGCTTTCGCAACACTGGTGGGACCCTCCTTGCCTGCTGCACCTCTGTTTCCCATCAGATCTGACCAAAATGAAGAGCTGGGTTCAGAAATCACAGGCAGTAAATTCAGAATGTTCTTGTGTGTCTTGTTTCCTTAAGAAATACGAACTAGGTATTAAAATTGGTAATGAAATAGCAGCAGTTTATGCTTATATAACGAAAATCAAACCAAGGAAGTCCCAGCAGGCAGTAATTGCTTGGATCAATGAATATGTTAAATTTTGCCTGTAAGGTTTTGGGTTTTTTTGTGAAGAAAGGGAATTTAGTTTTATGGTCCACATGTCGTGGTAATGTGAATGGGCACAGCTCGGTCTGGGATGTTTTCTGTTTAAATATCTAGCAAATACAGCCCACTACCTCCAAAACAAGTGAACTGGTTACTCTGGAGGCGCAAAGCTCGACTCCCCGACAAGGGAGTGTGGTTACAGTCAGGAGCATCTTTGGTAACCTAGATACCATGGGGTCAAAGTCAGAACGTCAGGACCCAACAGAAAAGGCTGTATTTATGAGTATAACTTTCACCTCTGGATTTGTTAAGATGTAATCAGTAGAGATTTTTTTCAGAATTATACATAAGCATTTGCCTAATCTATCCAAAGACTGGGAGATGTAACCGTTTTTAAATGGCAATTAAAAGTATTCGGTACAAATCTCAAATGACAGCCCTCAGCTCGCTGTTTTGAAACTCAAGCCTCAGTCTTGTGAAGAGTAAGCATAGGAGGTATCAGTATTGCAAACTGAAAATTGTAAAACAACCATTGCTTCTCTAATTCAATTTACCAAACCCAAGGAAATCAATAATAAACGTGCCTTTGCATGTTGCACTCATTTTTTTTGCCAAACTCTCTCCGTCTCATTTCACAAGTGCAGACATAACAGGAAAAAAGCAAAGCCTTGTTTAGACTCCCAAAAGAAATGCACACTGTGAAGTCTTTGGGACAGCTTATATCCCTCTGTACTCTGTAGAAGAAGGCTTAAGTTGTTTCACGGAAACAAAATTAGAAATATTCCAATAGTCATGTGAATTTTCAACTCTCTCACTTCCTCCACTGAAATTAATTACTACAGATGTAATTATCTTTGAATGGTTCCGAACGCAATTTTTGTACGCATGTTGATACATAGCTATTGTACATGTTCACAGAATGAAATCAAAATGAAAATACCCAGCTTGCAAACATCTTTGCAGTACGTTGTGTGACGACAGTACCGTGACCCTGATAGAAGGAACATCTGGAGAATTACTACCCGTTAGGTGGAGGCCTTGAGTGTGCTAAAAGAAATAAATTTCTCATAACTGACTTTCATTCTAAATACAGTACTTTGGTAAATAAAGATTTCCATTGATCTATTTCCATTTTTACTCTATAGGCAGAAAAATTACACTTTTCTATTCTTGTGATTCCCTCTTCATCTGATGGGACCTTCCCTCTCCCTTTTGGATTTCCTTGGCTTCCCTGACACGTCACTAAACCAAGCTCCACCTTTTTCTCAAATAACTTTCCCAACATTTGCTGTGCCAGTTTCTTGCAGCTTCTCTTTAACCAATGCTTAAAATGCCAAACAAGTTTCTCCTGAGTCCTGCTTCCCTACCATTAAATTATCCTCTTGTGCCTGAGAGATGCCTTTATTTTAACTCTAGTGACAAGGTAGGTGACAAGAAGCAGGATCTGACAGAAATGTGTAACACTTCTGGTGATTCATACAGGGTGGAGTCTGGAAGCTCTGTTCCAGGAATACTAAGAAAATTAAAGCAAGTCCCAGAGAAAGAGGACCAGAGAGAGAGATGGTCCCACAGAGGCAACAGGCCATGCAATGGTCTGGGTTATTGAGCACCACCAGCGGAAGGTGGACTCTGAGCCCAAGCTCACTGCGCACACATGCCTGTGTGTCTGAGAGCTGTACTCACAGAACGCCAACGTGCAAAGTCCGTCTATTTTTAATATAGTACCATCCCTTTTGGTCACTGCAGCAGACAATGTGGGCCCTTCAGGGGTCTAGGAGGTAACTGGACTTGCTCTGCCAGGTAAAGGCTGTGTACTTGCTGCATGGACATGGACCTGCTGAAGAAGCTGTAGAACCCCTCCATGACTGGGTCGGGATTGCTGAGGTTAATTAACTTCATTTGTTCTTTCTCTGTTTTCAGACCTGTATCTTGAAGGAGGAAATGTATTGCCTCATTCTCTACCAACAGGAGATCATAGCCTCTTACCTATTCCTCTTGACTATACCCTGCTCTTGCTGTATCCCTAATTTCCAACTTACTCTGCCATACAAGACTGCAGTAATCATAAACGAGCATCTCAAATGGACCTTAATTTAGGCTCCATGCACCTCCTATTTTCCTGCTCAGATCTGTACTCAAATTCCCCCTTCAGCAGTGAGAAAATTGCTACTGATGCTCTGAGGTAGTAGAACAAAGTGCTGCCCCTGGATCAGGAGCATGTCCTCCTCTCATTGCCAATCTGGAAAAAGCTCACCAAAATTGGGTGGAAAATGGATGGGCTCAATTCTTTCTTTCCCTTCTTTGGCACATGGAACTTGGATGGCAAATGTGCTTGCAAGTGCCCAGATGTACCAGGATAGTTGTCCGCCACCTTCATGCTTCCTAAAGTTGGTCAACATACAGAAGAATGTATGGTAGTGAAAGGAATGCTTTAATCTTTGCTTATTTTGGCTCTGGTGGCCCAAGAGGAGAAGATATTATATACATTGTGGTATTTCTCTGACACCTTCTGAATCTTTCTTTATGCCAAAGGTTGGCAGCAGGATTGGCCGTAGACTGAATCCTTTGTTCTCAAGGGCTTCTCTCCTTTTGGGAAAAGGACCAATCACTTCAATTTCCCTTCACCATGACAAAATTGTCTAGACTGGTCTTTCAAGAACTGCAAATCAGACCAGGTTCCTTGCTATTATCTCTCATCAACTAAATGGTTTTTTTTCTAAGCAAACAAGCCAAAAATTTCCATGAAGAGAAGACCACATCTATAACAACTACTTGGAGGGACAGGGCCTGAATGAATACTGCAGAGCTTTGTCGCCTCCTTAAGACATGCTTGAGGGCTCTGAGCACTATCAAAGCACATGAACACAGCTCTTACACTCACTCAACAAGTAAACTCTATGGCTGTTTAGTCAGTGCCTCATTTTTTAAAACAGTTATTTGTCACTGTTCAATCAAAGAGGAGCACAGCCATGTGCACTGCTCGGTGGCTAGATGCTCCCTAACAGCAGGCTTGGCAGATACTGCAGCTCAGCATCCTCAAAGCTGATTAAAACCCAGCACTAGGAAGCCACTGTCCATGGGCTACATCAACCAGAAATGCAGACAAGAGCCTGCGCTTGTTAAAACAAATGTTAAGCACAGACTGAATCCCCCAAAGGCAAAACCAGGAGTGTCTGGGCTTATCAGAAAGCAAAGTGCTCTAAATAATTCCTGTTCCTCCCTGATTCTCCCAGGAGGGAGCATCTGCCACACAGTACCATGTCAGCAGGACAAGCTTGACTGAGCAAACTTCTGCTCACCATCAGCGTGCTGTATGGGCAGTTTGTAGCTTTAAATATAGGGGTGGGGGGAGACCTGTACAATGATCTTAAAAAAAGACATATAGATGACATGCATATAAATGCAGTGATTCTTACAGATTTTCAATTCACTTCTTAAATTGATTACTTTTGCTCTTAAAACATGTATTTTCACTGTTAGAAAGCAACCACAGAATCCTGAAGGTCCCAATAGCACAACAGCTGCTCCCGGCATCCGCTGTGAGGTAGCTCGCACCTCTTGCTCGTACCTCTACGTAAAGAGGACTGAATTATCTTCACTGCTTACATCCCCCTCAGCACGCCAGGCTCCTTGGCTTCAGCGTCTTTGTTCTACCTGTTTTCTGCCTGCACTACACCTCTGGCACTCGACATTTCTCTCCGGCTTTCTATTACCAGCCTCCTTTGCCCTGCAAAAGTTTCATTATTAAGCACATCCTTTGTGTTGCTTTCTACAGCCACCTGGCAAATGTAAAACCGGAATGAAACACTCGGCGTCTCATAAGAAATCCTAGTTTTTATAAGATGACGTTACAAATATTGT
This sequence comes from Phaethon aethereus, assembly GCF_964289735.1. Classification (NCBI taxonomy): domain Eukaryota; kingdom Metazoa; phylum Chordata; class Aves; order Phaethontiformes; family Phaethontidae; genus Phaethon; species Phaethon aethereus. The sequence continues at coordinate 2,278,749 of NC_138579.1, forward strand.
CAATACTATGGACTTCAACAATTCCACAGAAAATCCAGCAAGTGCAAACCTGCCATCAACTAAAAATTCCCAAAATACTGCCTGGATTCTGTGTCAAGTGAAGCAGCAGCGTACAGGTCGGGTACAGAGGAAGCGATGCTTGAGCTCTGATTTAGCATTCTTAATACGAAGGCAATTTACTGATCAGATAAAGGTAACGGTGTTAATCGAATCACGGGCAGATACCGACACACGGAGCCGCTACGCGGGCCCCTGGCAGTGGTTTGCGATGCGCTGGGAGATTAAAACAAAGATTAAGAGCCGTCAGTTTTTACGGGAGCAGCATGCTGGGCTGCTCTCGCGCAGACCCTCCCTCCCTGTCGCCCCGGTGAACCTTGCACAGCCCTGAGCTGTGTTTTCCACTGCTCCCAAAGAACGCTCATCCCCACTTTTACTGTTAAATAAAAACAAGAGCAAAACCCAGAAAAAAATACATTGCTAAGTCAAATAAATAAACGCAAACAGTTCAGAGGGCAACTTGGCAGTAGCAAGTACCGGTAGATGTCAAAAAAGAAAAAAAAAAAAGTTTAATTATCACCCTTGTTTCAGGGCGAATTACTGTGATGATGGACGAGTGTTTCTGGACAGCTCGCTGGGTTCTAAATCACCTGAGTTTTAAATGTGGCTCCAGATGGACGAAAGGAAAATATTTTGGATAGCCTGACAGAGAGTTGTTGTCAAGGAAATCAGAGTAAAGTAACTCTCGATAATTATATAAATAGATAATTAAAAGTAAATTAAAATGAAATGGAAAAAAATAAGCTAAAACCCCATTAATTTCATTATATATTCTTTTACTTCAGCATATTCTTTTTTTTAATTTTTTTTTTAAATTTTTTTTAATTCCTCTCGGGTACTGGGAATAATGGAACTGATTTGTGCTCAATGATGCAAACAGTTGCATAAACATGTATTAAAAGTCACCGATTTTCATTTCAAATTCATTAGATGCAGGCAGAGAAAAACTCTGAGTGTAGGAGAGCCAGTACCCCCAGGTATCAAAGCTGTTCCCTGGACATGTCCCAGTCAACTCCACAACTAGCACAGAAGTTACACAAGCAAAACCCCATCCACTCAGCACAAATAACATGCTCAAATCGTGTACTTATTTTGCATCTTGCAAAGCTCATCTCAGTAGGAGATCTGTGGGATAGCAAAATACTTTCTGCACTCGCATTTCCAAATATGTGTGTCTTCAGGAATCTCTTTTAATGCCCAGTCTGTTTCTCCCTGCACAAACTATTATTTCAGGCATTGAATAACCAAATGTGTACTTTCTAAATCAATCAATTGTGGTATTATTTAAAGAAAAGCAAGCTCAGCGGGGGAGCGTAAAACAAGACCAAAACAACATCAGGCCGATTCTCCCAAGTAAGCAGCAAAACGTCTTCGTTCGATCACAGCAGGTCCAGGCTGGGAGCAGGAGCTGGGGGCCTGTGCCCAAGAGCCAGGGTGGTGGGAGCCCTGCGACGCCGACCGGCCGCGGCACGGCACAACTTGGCACAGCGTGGCACAGCACGGCACAGCCGCCTCTGCCAGCGCACACCTCAGCCAGACCAAAGCTGGCAGCCCAACTGGTAAGATACGGCTTGGAGGTGGACGTGGTGGCCACAGAGGTGTTCATAGCACGGAGCATTATTTTCAAACCATGTATTTTTCCTTCAGAAAGCCTAGCAATGCCAAAGCCGAAGCTGCCTGTCAAGCTCTACTACACTTGTAGTGTTTGGCATGGACAGACTCTAAACAAGATTGGGAACAAGTCCTGTGGCACAAAAATCTTCTGCCTTTAGAACACAAAATTGTGAGATTTTCTATGGACTTAGCTGTAGGAGGATCACTTCGCTCTGCGAAGAGGAGTAAGCAGAGGTGTTGCCATTTAACGAGAGTTTAAGCAATGCACAGAGTGGTTCTTTCACTTTAATTGACTATTAAAACTCAAGCTTTTTAGCAATAACCTTCAAAGAAGACAGATGATATTTTTCTTGTTAAAGGGTAAATTAATGGGGATGACTATGTTAATTTAACAATTCCTCTGCAAGTGGGTTAGTCCCACACTTCCTTAACAGGGCCAATTCCCATTGAAAAGTTCACAGTAAATCAATGAAGGTGCAAGCATGATCGGCTTTAATGTGGTCAAGAAAGACATCTTGGTTCTCAAAGTCCACATGTTTCCACAGGAAAGCTACAGCTATCCCTATATTTATCCATTTACATGGAAGATCTAATAAGAGATATGTAGACACACAGAGAAATAAAAAGTTTAATTTCACTGCACGTTTCTTTCATGTAATCTTTCTAGCATATCTTGAGCCACAGCCTCTACAAACTCTCTGACGAACAGCTCTTTAATCTCTGCGTTTCACACTGCAAATGTGCAAATTAGTTTTCAGGATCTGCAAGTGGCAGAGGAATACTTCTGCAAGATGGTAGCAAATCTTCCAGAAGGAGGAGAAAACAACTCTGACGCATAGAAGATGAAAAGAGGGAGGAAAAAAGGAAGTAAAAGAAGCAAAGTAAAATAAGTTTTAAAATAAAATTTAATTTAATTTAATTTAATATAATTTAATTTGAAAAAATAAAATAAAGGCCTGACAGTCCTAACAGAGATCATAAGACTCAAAAGGCACATCCTGCATGAATGAATTTCTTTGCTCACCTGCCTAATCCCTAAGCGATAGGCAAGGATGCGGTCCACAGCGTCGGGGTTCATCTGTGTCCACTGCAGACTGTAGGAGTAGACGCGAGGTCTGTTCTGCCACAGGGGGTTGTAGGTGTCATAGTAGAACTCGGGAGCGTAGGCTTTGCCTGTAGGAGATGGGAACAAAAACGGGGAAGACAAAGAAGCCAGAGAATGATCAGGCAGCCAGCCAGTTTTGGAACCAAGTGTTGAGATCCAGCCTGCAACCACCCTCTCCCTCTGTGTTTTGAGTCATTTTGTTAAATATCTTCTTCCAGAAACACGTCTTGGAATTACTTGCCTCCATCCACTTTTTTTAAAGGATTCATGGTAATGGTTTGCCTTTATCGTTAACTCACTCCTCAGTGGCATCCGTGACCCAGGTGTGGGCATGGGAGGGGAAAAATTAACTGACGTCCTAGCAAAGGCAAGCTGGAGTGATGTCACATGCCCTTGCACAAATTTTTCATGGCCCAGATGACTAAAATAGAGATATCAAAACAATCTGCACAACACTGAGCAGAGAAAGACTCAGTGACAGCTGCTGTACCTGGCACAAATAATACAAAATTACATCTGTGAGCTGGAAATACAAGATGGGTATTTCCAGCAACGGCTGCCCTCATCGCGTCTTCTCCTCTCCAGCTTCCCAAGTGAAAACGCACACAAGCCGTCCTTTGTAACACCGCAGATGTGCACGCTATTACAGTACATTATTTAGCTGAACGTACTGCTTTGCACAACAGAGGGAAATGACATCTCACAGTGCATGTTGGGTATACGAGCGTTTCACCAGAATGTTATTATAGCCTACATCCTTCATAAATATGAAAAACATAAGGATGATTTCCTGAACACATGACAAAACATTGCTTGAATTCACTAAATCCGAGTTCTCTTTGACTTAAAACAATGAATACTAGTAACATCTTTACATGCAAGTTACCTTTGTGCCTCTAGAGCATCCCACAACGAGTGATTTGTCTATAACAGCAAAAGTGACATAGTCCCCAGTCTGTTTGCTTAGCCACGGGCATGAGGTGGCATCTGAGATGCAGTAGGGTAGCTGAGCCATCTAGGTTGGGTGGAAGATATGGCACAAGAGCTGTAAGAGACCCAGGACCTGCTAGAGCCGTAACTGGAGCTACGTGCACCATCCTAGAGATGCCTGTACTACCAGGCAGCTCTGTACAGGCAAATGGGTTGAGCAGATGTGGTAGGGACAGCAGTGGCTGCAAAAATCTCTGAGGGAACTTCACTCCACTGGAATACACAATTCCAACATATTCCAAAATAATCTCGGTGGATTTGTTCAAAAGGAGAGTCAAACAACGTTAGAGCACACACCAGTACGTGCCAAAGATCAGTTTTCTATTTTTCAGTCATTTTGCATTCATCTTTCTTTAGCATGACATACCAACAATGCAGCATTGCTTACGTTCCTTAAAGCAAAAAGGTTTGGATTGACTTGAAACAAGTTTTAACAGCTGGATTTGTAGGAAGAGTTGTTAATCACCAGTTTTCGCCCTGGATCTGTTTCAACAAGAACAAAACCTCAACTCAAAGACTGACTGTCTTTCATGGAACAGGCCCATCCTTGCCCTGCTGGGCTCTGCCTCCATCCTCTGGAGTTTCTATGCTTTAAGCATAATGGTATTTGGAACAGGATGGGGGCAAACACAAACCAGGCTCTACTGTGTTAAATGCTACATTTTGTCACCTGAATTATACAAAAAGGAGACGAAACATGGGAAACCAAAACATCTGGAGATGCTATCCTGCTGTGAAGGTCTAAAAGACACTCATCATTAAAGAAAAACAGAAGCAGAATGAGGTCTTTGCCCCTGCAAAGCTTATACCTCTGTCCTCCTCCTATTTCTGCAGGGATTTTGTCAGTGGGAGTAATTATGACATGCAATGAAAAACACAGGACAGCCTCATGGGAAGATGTGGTCTGCCTGCTCATGATGACCTATGAGAGGGGTATGGATTCATAACTCACCTCCTTTAATTCAGATATTAGGAGCCTGTGATGAAATGCACACTGTATTTAGGTATTTTCTTCTCAAAACTATTCTTATCCACAGGTGTAAATAGAGATGGATGGGGAGGTGTTTTGACCTAGAAGTCTGAGAATTTCAGTCATCAGAAAGGTAGTGAGAAGAGGGGAAAAGAGCATTAAAAAAAAATATTAAAAGGAACAAAGGAAAAATCACGTGAATATATACCAATCTTGTGGTTATTGATCAAGCTTTTATCTTTGAGTGTGTCATCCCCTCCAGCCTTGCTTTTCTTTTCAAAGGATGAAAAGCCCTTTTAGCCAAGATATTTTTGCCTGATTGCCCAATGAAGGTGCACATTCAATTAAACCGGACTAGAGCAGATCTGCTAGTGCTGAAGTAGCAAACAACAATACTCCGAGGAAAAGAAGCAAAGCAAAACTGCTGTTTTAAAAAGTGAAATGTAAGATAAATGAAAAGAGGATCAGTGGTCGATAAGATTTGTTTTCCTTATTTATGTGCAGTGGGAATAACGGAGAAAAGCTCATCTTGAATGCAAATTATAATCTTCCCCCTTCTACTGCAGGTGGACATAATGGCATCTCTGGGTGTCTACAGAAAGGATCCATAATTAGACGCTTGTCACAATACGGGCACTTGAACAACACAGTCACCTTTTGAGAAATAATGAGGACTCATGAAGAGTTCCATTATTCTAAATCCCTCTGAATAGAAGAGCTTTCTGGTGTGAATGGAGATGCTGAAAATTTAACAACACAACATTAAGACCTTAACTTGAAAACTTCAGAAGTATGAGAAAACTGGGCAGTATTTTAGAGAACACTTTGGAGGAGCAGGAGCTATGAGACATGTAGGCAGACATGTCTTGAAAGGTGTCCCCTGTCACCATGACCATTTGCTCTGCCTCCAGACAAACACCCCAAGCCTGCCACCTCCCAACCATGCCACTTCCAGAGGTGATGCTATGCAGTAAAGGCTATCCTCTACTAGAGAAATAAAGAGATGATGAAGAGTGTAAGAGACCTAGCAACAGCCCTTGGCTTACCACAACTTGACTGTGGGGAGGCAGCAGCTTACTCAGAGGAAACCACCTGCGGTACAGGTTAGCTCAGCAGCCAGCTTCAAGCCCTGGTCATGCTTGGAAGAGCTTATCACATATTCCCCACCTGCAGAGATGTCTCAAGGACATAAAGCGTGGGGCTGCTGTCCCTCATATCCCAACTGGCATTCCTTGGGGCTGCCAGCCCTACCTGCATCTGCCTGCCTTCCTAGAGTACTGTCAGCCTCACCTGCCAAAAGCAAACCCCCTTGTTTTGTTCCAAGTACAGGAAACATTTCCCTGGATCATATCATTTGCCATTTTTTAAGCACAGGCAGCAAAAATGGCCTTCCTCTCACTCCCTTCAGCTTTTGCAGCATTCGAGGATTTCAGAAAATCACAGAATCATTAAGGTTGGAAAAGACCTCTAAGATCATCAACTTCAACCATCAACCCAACACCACCATGCCCACTGAACCATGTCCCGAAGTGCCACATCTACACATTTTTTGAACACCTCCAGCGATGGTGGCTCCACCATCATTTATTTTTATATATAATAAATCATTTATTATATCATATATTTTATATATAAATATATATAACATTTATTAAAACATTTCTGGACAGGCAGGCAGAGCTTGGCCTGCCCCTGGGACCAAACCTTGCCAGGCTTCAGCTAACTGCAGGTAGCCGTGACCAACTGACCACTCTTCTGTTGCCCATCGAAGGGGATTTTGGTGCACTGGGAGGGGCCCCAGGTCTGTGCGGATTCAGATATATAGGGGAAAACAGTGAAACTCTTCTCAGCCCTCAGGAGGGTGCTGGCGAGAGGAGCAGCATGCCACAGCCATGGGTCGAAGGGTTAAAGGCAGGGTGAAGGCAGGGTAGTTTCTGCAGGCAGCTTCTATGGATCCAGGAGATCCCTGGAAAGGACAGTGTCTCGCGGACATGCCACTCCAGAAGGTCCCGAGGGAGAAGAGTTTAATGCCATGGTATTTTTTGCGTCTGTTAAGGCAATCTGAACTCGGGTTTAGAGTTCCATTAATATGTACTAGTTTTAATTAATCCCCCCTCTGTGCTCACACTGCTGGAATCCGAGTAACTGTGTTGCTTGGGGCTCTGCCAGGGAAAGGATGCATGACACAGCTTGATGTGGAGTATGTTGTTTGTTTTCCTTTCTATCACTAGCAAAACATTTATTTTTTTCACCTTCTGAATATGTAGCATGTGCAACATGAAGACTTGGGAATGTGTGTGCGGGGAGGGTGGGAGCGGGGTAGGGACAGGTAATACCGAACACAGTTTTGCTCATCTATGCTGGCCCCTGCACGAGACAAAAATGCATAAACAGACAGACCAAATGTTTGTGTTTGAAGGCTACACAGCTAAAATAAAGTGTGAATTCCTCCCCGGCATGCTTACAGAGGCCACCCTGCACAAGCAGCACAATTACACATTCTGCTGCATTTGTCGCTGTTGTCCCATCAACCTGAATGCATCTGCATATGAAGCCTACAATTATCAATTATGGCTAACTGCACTCCTGGGCACATGGGGTTGTTCAGGATTTTAGCTATCTCCCTCCTCAGGTTAGCACAGGGGAAATAAAAAACCCCAGTGCCCAATTCTCCACTCCCATTCATCTGGATTAACAAGCACGTCCCAGCCCTGTGAAGCTTCTGAATTGTAGAAACACTGAAGAGGTCTGTGATTATTGGCAGGGAGCAGCAATTTTTCCTTCCTGTGCCTTAAATGTCAAGAGGCCAAATTTTTTTTTTTATTGAGCATGATTGATTGGTGCATTTTCTGCATCGCTAATTGATGTCCAACAGATCAGGGAAGCATCCTACCCACAGACCCTCCTTCAGGGCAAGAGCCACAGGCTTTATAAGAGAGTCCCCAGCTCAGTCCCTTCTCACTGTAGCATCGTACAGCTTCTAGCAGGAGGAAGACACTGTTCCTTGTATACCAAAGCGCAGAAAGCCCACAGAAAAAAAAGTTTAACAATGATGAATTTGGAAAATACATCCATAAAAGTGATTTATCTTAAGTTTGTGCTTTGTTTTTCTGGTGAGGGGTTGCGTTTGTTCCAGGTGCACTCTCTTCAGTAATAGCTGGACCAGTGGTCCTTGCCTCTGGACAAGCAGCAAGCCCCTCAAACACGTGTCATGGGGACGAGCTGCATCGCTCAGCCTAAACCCCACCGAAACGCACCCGGGCCTGGCCAGGAAGGAAATGGTCCCTTGGGTGAAGGTTTCATGGAAAAAGTGGGATTTGGGAGAAGAGGAATGCAGCGCACTCAGCAGAGGCGACGGAGGAAGCTGTTTCCCCGAGGGGCAGCGGAACACCCCCCTCCAGCCACGCAGCCCTCCTCCTCCGGAGCAAAGCCAGCCCAGGGACGGGACTCGGCAACGGCTCAGCGCTGGCTGGGGCACTCCTGAGGACGAGAAGCTCTGCCACAGCTCAGGCATCGCAAACACCCGCGTACACAAGGCAGCCAAGGTGCACCAAACACGTCCTGCTTCTTTCTTGTCTAGCAGGAGGCCTCCCCACGGCAAACAGGAAGGTCCCTGAGTTTCAGCGGGAGAACAAGGCACAAAGCCGTCTGCCAAACCGCCCCAGCGGCGCCGGCACCATCACCGCCTCTGAGCCCTGATCGCTTCTGCTCTTGATCTACAGGAATGCTTGCCAGCGTGGCAGGGGTTACCGCAGGACCTCCCCAGGCCCTCACTAATGCACAGGAAGGTACAGCCTGTTGGAATATAACTGCTCTGATGCAGTTATATTTATAGATTTTATAAATTTTATTTTATATATATATAAACTATCCAAATTTTTAAACAATAATTAGTTTTTTATTTAATGTGCAACAGCTGACCAACCCGTAAGTAGACATGCATGTTCTTCTGATGTACGGATGAGGTGATAGCAGTTCACCAGTATTAAAGAGCGTACTATAGCAGACAGTGGTAAAACATCATTATTTTCTGATGGATAAGAGTCATCAAGTTACAGGCCTAGTTTCGGTAATTACTTATTTCATAATGAATCTGAGGCTGGATCAGGAAGAGGAACAAGCACCGTCTGTCACCGGTCCCAGTGTTGCAGAACAAATGCACTACTCTTCCCAGTAACAGTCCCTCGCACTCACAGAGCCCTTCTGCGGTCATTAGCATCCCTAGTGCAGCTCAGTGCAGGCAGCATTTGAATTCCTCCAGGCAGTACATCCAAAATATTATCTACCGACTCTCTACCAGTGTAAGGTCAAAAACGGTATGAAAGACAATATGGAACTGATTCATGGAAAACAAAGAAGCAAACAGAAAAGCCACTTCAACCTTACTGTTAAATTCATGCCACACCTCGTTGCACCACTGGGATCTCAGCAAATGTGGAAGTACTGTCCAGAACAGACGTGGGTGGATGCACTTACTCAAATGGGTCCTGAGCTGGTACCTATTAGAGAAACTCCTCGACCAGGCACAGGAGATCTTCCTGTGGTTCTATTCAGATCACTCAAGTCATTCATCCCTTAGAAACTTAGGAAAATAATATAATCTTCGAAAAGGATTGTTTCATTTCAGTTGCCAGTACATGGTTTCCAGAGTAACGTAAGAAACCAAGAACGCGCGCTGCAAACTTAAATCGTAATGAGCGCAAACACAACCCACTGCTTTCAAGCAATGGCAATAAACTGAACAATGACATTCTCTGCCTAATTATAGCAGCTGACTACGTACCCCAGATGGAGTTTCAGAGTACCGGGTTAGTGTTTATGCTGGCTTGTCATGCAGAAACAAACAGTAGTAACGGCGCAGGCACAGCGCAGTGACAGTGACAGCTTTAGGGGACGCGCAGACAGAGCACTAAAGGAATCATTTCCTTGCGTCGTCTGTTTATGTTCCCCTTATCTTCGTATCTATTTCTGCTAATTTTGGCGTTTGATGGCTTGTGAATGCAGCATCTTTGCCATCTCGGTTCCATATTGGCAGCACATATGCACTTTAGCTTATCATGACGAGGAGTTCAGTATAAGCGATGATCAGAGCGTCTTGCACTTTATAACAGCAGCTATAAACGTTTAGGGAAAGATAAAATAAAATCGGATATTTACAAATGCTTCCCCTTTTGGCAAATTCAGCTCCAGACCTTTATATCTTTAAAATGCATAAAGAATATAAATCCTAAACAAAATAAATATATTTAACTGTGTAAAATACTGGGAGACACAGAGTTTACGAAAAATGCTGCCCATTACTGTGCTCTGTTTTATTACAGGATATATATTTTATGAAGGATTTTCAATAAGAAAGAGAAGATACTTTGTTCTTTATTTGCATATGTGAAGAGAAACATATGTCTTCTCCTAGATCTGCTCCTCCTCCCAACACAGTCCCAACTCTGCAGCCGAATCACCCCGGTAACCTCCAGCCTCCCCGAAATCCCACACCTTCCAGCTCTCCGCATCCCTGTTTTGGACTTTCCACCATCACTGACCCTACTGCCTGTGCCCATCCATCCCCAGTCCATGCTGCTGGCTGATGCATAAGCAGTTCAGGATGCATGGCACAAAGGAATGAGTTTCAACATTTGCAAAAGTTTCTCCCTATGATTTTTTGGCCAAAAATGCTCCCAGAAGTGAACATCCATTTTCACGTAGTCTCAGTCCCTTTGGAAACTCCACTTGGTCAAGTGCCAGAGCCAGCCAACCACCCTTGTTCTCCTCAACTTTCACAACAGCTTTGATAAAACAAGCTTCCTCCTTACTGAAAGCTCATTGTGCTTCACCGATCAGTCCCCACTGTGGCTTTCTGAGGGTCCTGTGCTCTGTTACACCATTTAGAGGCTCCACCTATGGTCCTTGTTAATATTCTGTATTTCATATACTACCAGCTTCACACCAGAAGTTATCAGCACTTTTTCTTCCATAGCAGTCTAGCTCTAACCAAACTAAAAGCTTGGATTACTCCTTTCTTGAGCTATGCAAGCTACAGATCCCCCCTTCCCCTGCAACCACCATCATCCTCATGTCACTTACTTTTGGATGGTATTTTTCATTTGGAACTGTCTGTATAGTCTTAAATCTTTCCATTTGGACTACTACGTTGTGCGTTTCGTCCTCACAGCATCTCTAAGATATCGCCCGGCGAAAACGTGAGGATTGGTGGCAAATAGTGCAGACATGGCCTTCCCTTAGTCCTCCAAAAAGTGACTTCCAGGGACTGGTATTGTCTGGAGTCAAATACAGAGCCTGAGAGTCACGGTTCTACAGTCTGTACCTGTAGCCCCACCTGTGAGACCCAGGTAAATTCCAAAATAGTCATTGTATAAGAAAATTAACACCGAGACTTGGTCAGACAGGAAAGAGGCAGAGCAGGCTGCAAAGCAAAGCCCAGACTAGGGCCCAAGCACCAGACCATAAGCTGGGGCTCCTGCTCTACCAAAACCAGGTTTACCCATGGGAAGATCTTTGGGCTTTGGTTTCCAGGAAAGGACAGTCTAAGCCATAACAGAGCGGTCTGGCTGGGCAGCTGAAGAGGCATTTAATTGCATAGTAGTACTAATGTTAATCAAGAGAGAACGCTAATAATAACTAATCCCCACAAAGCAGGTGGATGAGGCTCCTCTTCTAGGGAATTCTGTGCTGCAGAAGCAGAGGACCCCTTGCTCCCAACACTGTGAACTTGAGGACGACGCTTTCCTACACTTTCCAGTAAAAGTCTCTTCCCAAGGCATATATAGATTTGCTAACATGTTGCAACTCGCAGGGAAGGAATGATTTGGGAATCAAACTGAGCTTTCAAATGCCTAGTTGGAGCACAAATTTAAATGTATATGTACTCTACCTACGCCAAATGAATTAAGAGGTTCCCATGCCAGGTACAGAAAGGTCTGCTTTGAACCAGTAAGCCAGCATCCCAGTTAACACTTAAACTAATACAAGTTTATGCCGCGGAGTACGCTACGCATTTCATCCAGGAAATCCACTTGCCCACGTGCCCCACAACGATTTCTTCACCGGCCGGATGCCTCAGCCTTGCAGCTGCAGCTGCAGGACCGCGGCAATGCCATCAAACGCCTCGCCAGCGATAACCAAACGTGACATCTGCTGGCTGAGCCGCGGAAGAGCTCGCGCTGCTCTTCTCTGCAATCCCTCCTCCTTCCGATGCGGGATTCGCGGTAAAAAAACACTGTTCCTTTTCACATCGAGACCAGGTCTCACCAAGAAACTAAAAAGAATGGGCTGCCGAGTTTCATTTCCATTCGTTTGGGCCTAACACAACCCTGTTTGTTGGTAAACAGCTTCAATACGATTTGAAATTAGGTTTATAAGATGGTCCAATGTATTTGGATTTCTCTCTTCAGACAGATCATGATAAGATGTGACCTTATCATCTTATCGCGATAAGATCCCTGTATTTATCCCTGTGCGACGACATTTTGAGGGATAAATAAACCCAGTTTAGAACTGCCTCTGAAGCTGGCTGATTCACACACACAGCCCCCCTTTTTACTGCTGAGCTTTCTGCAAGCTCACATGCACGTGTACACATGCTCGCCATAATTTCACGTGATAATTTTTGTAGAGACATAGGCACACACTTACATATGCCCGACACACACGTGCGAATGAATGCCTGTGTGTCAGCAGACGCATGCCCGTGCCTGACGAGGAAGCGGTTACTGAAGCAAGGTGAAATACAGTTCAAACAGAAGACAAAGCGCAGCCTCTGCTCGAGGCGGAGGCGGCCATTTACCTGTCGCGAAGCGAACGCTACAGAAGTCCCGCGGGGGCCGCGGGCGTGGAAGGGGGAAGCGGCGTCACGTGCCCTTAAACGCGAAAGACCTGATAAACGAAGGATGGGTAGGGAAGAGAAAGCGGTGTGATACAGAGAGCAGGGCGTTGTCATGAAATCGTAAATAATAACGTGCCACCACACGCACGTAAAGCAAGCTGCGGCCTCTGAGAAGGGGCTGAGGTGGGGACGCTCTGACACAAAACACGTATCTCGGGATCGGAGCGCGACGCTGAGTCACAGAAGAAGCATCTGCAGCCGGGAGACGATGCGGCTCGGCGCAGTCCTTTGGGAGCGATGGTGGGAGCAGGCAGCTCCCCAGCCTGCCACGCGCCTGCGGCCGGCGCCGCGCGGCAGTCCCCAGCATCCCCCCGCCGCCGGGTACCGCGCATCTTCCTCCGCACCTGCCCCGCGGCCATGCCTGCCCACGGCTCCTTCCGGCGGTGCCAGCTCAAGCCCTGCTCGTCGGCCAGGCTCCCCCAATGCTTCCTGAGCTTTTCCGGGCTTCCCAGGCCGCTGTAAGCCTTCCCCTGCTGGCATCCAGTCATGCGGCTGCCTGAGCCCCGTCCCTTCCCCACCGCGGGCTCCCCAGTCCCCAGTAAAAACCACAGCTTGTGGCTGCTCCAATCCCCTCCAGAACCAACACGCAATACCCTCACAGCACATCAGCAAACAAGCATTTTGAAGGAAGAAACTAAACAAAATGCCAGCCAGCAAATGACCCGCCCCTGCTTCCCACCAGCAATATTGAGATGCAGATTTTGGGCGCTCCTCAGGTCAGCTCTGCAGCGGCGGTGCTCGAGGGCTCCCTGTTAAACGCTCTTTCGTGCAGTTTCTTCAGGCTCTGTGGAATTGAAACACTGCTGAGATTATTTGCAGCATCCACAGCAGGCAGGTTTCTTCATGGGGAGGGCCTGGTGCAGCTCCAATATTAATCGGGGCATGTTCTTCACTCCCATGTACCAGGGTCCCGGAAAACACACCTTCAGGGCTGCCAGCAAGAGAGCAGCCAGCCCATGGAATGGATGATCGTCTTTTTTCCCAAATCACTCACTGTTCTGTTTATCCAATACAAAATAACTATCACCAGCCAAAGCATGGCACACTCAAGCACTCGCACCATCCAGGGCTGCAACTGTATGTTCTCTAACTCCTGGGGTCACCCATTTGGCCCCAGATGTGGACCTATACCCTACAGCTCAGGAGCTCTCTACTTCAAAAGCTGCACTATTCATCTTTATTGTTCTAGTTGCACAAAGCATCCTGCGGTCAGCAAGAAGGGAGGCAATCACTCTTAATTATCAGTCTCTTTCGAATAGCCCAGGACAGAGTGTCAAAGCAGAGACACACCAGTGGTGCCACACTTGGGGACGTCTGGCTGCAGCCAGCCGTCTGGGTCCACACTCTACTATCCCAAAACACTGCAAACCATGGAGGCCAAAAGGACGTTAGAAGTTTAGACACATTCATGGAGGCCACATCCACAAGCACGGAGAAACAGGGATCCCCGTGGGATGGCAGCTCAGTAGCCACCTACGGTACCGCTTGCCAGCAGACCAGGAAGCAGGAGATGGTGATGCCCCTGCTCCGGGCTCCAGGCTCACGCCAAGCACGTGAGACTGGTCAGTGCTGAAAACCAGAGACATGTGCCCAGGATCTGGCTTGGTGCCGCGATTTCCCTCGTACCAGCTTCGTTGCACAGCAAAGGGAGAACCAGGCTCGTCAGCTCCTTCCGCGGCTTTCAAGCAGCAACGCACAGAAACATGACTAAACCCCAACAGTATGTGAAAGTAGTAGTTTCTCAAGTGGTGCAATCCACTGCTGCATTCACCACCCCTTCCTTTTTTGGGTGAATTAAGTTTATTTTCCTTCTTCCCCTAGGGCAGACTTGCATTAAAAATGAATAAATCTGAAACACAGTGAAAACCTCAGATAACCCCTCCCTCCACTCCTCAAATTAGATACTTCAGCCTCAGGATGGAATTAATTAACTTCATTTTTCTCTTCTTACTAGATGACAGGAAAAGCACAGTTGAGATCCAGTAAATAACACCTTGTCACCTTTGCTAAAAGGTCACATTTGGCACTGACTGCTCCACTGATGACCTGCAAGAATATCCCAAATTTCAAAACTCTGCCGAATTTGGAAATTAATTGTCAAGAAGGCAGTCTCTGGCTCAGAGTCCACTGCCTTTACTGGGCTTTGGATCAGGAGGTTGGTGGAAAAAACCTGTTAGCACAGTAAGAACCGTCTTTCATATTTGACCGCCTGCAGTTTAAACTGCCCTGGTCAAGCATGCGGGGTAGGGCAGCAATCTGCTTCCGAGAGGGCTGGCAAAGCTCCTCTTAATTCAGATTCTCTACCAGCAGGAGCGAGTTCAGTGGGAAACAAAAGAACATCAATACTCTGCGTGTTTTGGAAACGGTCTTTCCTGTTGTACATTTTTAGGAGACGCTCTGGGCTTAGTAGCACTGTTATAATCTCCACGGCCTCCGACGTCTTTAATTAAAATCAAATACCTACTGTGCTTAGCAGGTGAGTGAAAAATATTTTTTTTAAATGGTAGTGATACTTCAGTAGAAATTTTAAGACCACACAGGTTAGGATATAGGTGACATATGGTCTTTGACTATCTTTTCCACTTCCTATGGTTCCCAGCCATCCATGACTGTCCCTAGATTAGCAAACTTGAGAAATATTTAAACAAGTGGGAGATTAATTACTTATTCTGTGTGTTTGCATGTGTTTCTGAGTTAAAGTAAGCATTGAGTAGTTAAGACTCAACTAAGCTAGAGCCTAACTTCTTACTCCTAAGGTCTGAGAATGCAGCAGAGCTCTTGCTGCAGTCAGGAAAGCTGCGGCTGGACTACAGTGGGCTGCTGCTCCCAAACAGGGGGAAGACACAGATGTGGAGGCAGATGTCTCCTGTTCGTGAGGAGCAAAAAGTGCTGCAAGAGACAAAACCCAACCCAAACCTGAAGAGGACACGTGCTGGTTTTTTTTTTTTGGAGACGGTCCATGCCCAACTCCAACTCCATGACAGATTTTTCATGGGAAACAGTCCTGCCACGAGGTGATGGTCGCAAAGGAATGAGGTGTGTAGGAAAGCACTTCAGGTTTCAGACCAAAGACACCAGGTGGGGAGAAAAAAATAAAACAGCACACTGCCAGTTTGATTCAAGACATGAAACTGGGATACGAGACTATTGTAACCAGTGACACAGTAAGAAATTGTCTCCTGTCCTTGGGAAAGATATAAATGTTACTGCAACCATCATTAAGCTTTATATGAAAGATTGTAATTTACATAGTCAGTTTATAGCCTGTAGCATTCATTTCGACTTACTAGAAAGCTAATAACTTATAGTCAGCTTGTAATCAAATATTTCTTAGAGAAACAGAGCTACAGACAGCAAGGATTTACAGGTAGTTTGTATGGATGTCTTCATAGAGAAATAAATTAATGCTAACAGTAATTCAAATCACTCGCTCTACCAGCTCTCTCCATATTTAAATCTAACAGTCCAGAGCTCCTTACAGGCTCTGAATGTCCTACCTCAAACTCACAGTTCCTCACCAAAACTGAGAGCTTTTTCCACCAGGCTGGAAGGACCCAGCCCGTGACATATGAAAAGGGAAAACAACGTACTGAGCTATCAGTGATGTTAAACATCTGGTCATTTCTTCTCTCAACCTCCCTGTGATAATTCTCCACCACTGTCAATCAAGACACTGATATTCTCAATGCCACCAGTCTTGCAAAGCAGCCGCATGTCCCACAGAGTGACTGGGACATCTCTTGTAAACACGACAATCTCCACAGGCAGCACACGAGCACCCGCCCATTTCAAGGAAGCAACAGGCCAAAACACCCAGAAGAACAGGTCAGACACCCATCAGCTATCCCAGCTGTGCTCAGAAACTTGTCTACAGAAATCAAGGGCTTTGCCTGCTTGCAGCATCACTGGAATTTGTGCCTCTGTCCCTACTTGCTGCTGCCCTGTGCACTTCTGCTTTATCCAGGCATCCACATCTCTAACGTGAGCAGTCCTGGCAAATTATAAGCCATTTGCATGCAGGCCAAACCCCTGAGTAGAACAGCAGTTATGAACGTGTCTGCACACAGCGGCATAAAAAAGATGAAAATGCAAATACTGGAAATGGCTTGCATGTATAATCTCTGAATTCCTTCCAAGACGGGAGGATTGGGAAGAAACAGTCTGGTCTGGGGCACACATCAGGACGTGTCCACACCAAGGCGCAGCAAGATGATGTGGTGGAGGCGTACGCTCTTGGGAGTTTCTCGGGAGAGCAGCCAGTGCCGGGAACTGCCCGGGGCAGGTCTGGGGGTGACCACAGCAGGGTGCCTCCCAGGTCCCAGCGACAGCGCTTAGCAAGCTAGCTTCGCAATAGAGAACAAAACCACACCAACACAGTGCTGGGCTTCATCTCCAAACCCCACCTGAAGTACCAAGAGGTCTCCAGCCCATGGGGGAGCAGACAAGGCATGTGCTGTGTAACGCTCCTCCACCTCAGCAAGCTACTGGCCAGCCAGGTGAGAAAGAGCAGATAAACCCATTGGTCAAAGTCAAAAAGACAATGTGGGTTTAGAAAGCAAGAATACTTCCAAAGTCATTGATTTCAAATCACACGAGGTTCAAACAACTATATATAAAGTTCTGCCCACAAGTTATGAGAAATGCAACTGATGGATGAGGTATTAATAAAGCTGATTTCAGAAATGGGACTGCAAGCTTCTAACATGTTTCTAAAACACGCAATTTCAACACATTTGCTCCATTTTTAATCATTGCATCATTTTCACATAACTTTACGAAAAGTCTTGGCAGGAACTGGTTTTCATTGCACTATTGAAAAATGGTAGGACACGTCAGCTAGAAAGTCAGTTACAAGGTACAGTTCAACCTGGAGATTAACACAGAGGCAAGCAACATCCGATGAACCCGAATGAGAAGCAGCCAAACACAAAGGCAGTGTTGGATTTGGGACTCCACAGAACAGGTGGTAAATGAAACGTGTAAATGTCCTCCACAAGTTTTCAGTCAATTCAGCGGGACATTCTGAGACCCAGAGTTTAATTGTCTGGTCTTAATTATTATATTAGACATATTATACCATATAATTAATGCAGAAGCAAATGTAATTGCACTCGTGTTTCTTAATTTCATTTTACATTGTCCTTCCACAGAAAATTATCCTTGGTTTTGTGGCAAAATGCAGCAGAGGTGAATTTGCAAGACAATGTAAAATGTCTATGTTATTTTATATCAACTTGCACATGGTGTGTGCTCACAAGGCTCGCTTGCATTGAAGTGAGGTCGAAGGGACCATCCCAGAAACTCAGAGGGCAGGCAAAGGAGTCCTGCCTCCCAACAGCCAGGTCTGTAGACATGGCATACAGGAGTCAGACAGCGTTGAACGCCAGCTCTAGCAGATGGAGAGCACCTGGAGATCCATCCATGCTGATGCAGAGGGATGCAGCACATGTGCATGTTGCAGCCTGGTCCCCCAGAAAGTAAGGAGGAAGACAGAAGGTGGTCCCTATTTAAATTCAGAGTCACATGCAAAAATCTCCACCCTTTCAAATCCCCTCTGTGAATACTGCGTCTCTTTTAAGGGAGTGAACCTTACTGATACTTAAATGCATTGCTTCTGTGTCCCTGAATAGGCTTGAAGAAGAAGATCTCTACATGGCTGTGGTCCATGGCTAGATGCCAGCTTGCCCTCAAGAAGCCTAGATCCTCGTATACTAGTTTTTCTTCAGCTAAACCCCTGGATCTCACCTGTGAGCATCTGAAAGTGAGCAAGTGGGCCTGGCATCAGACGTCCTGCACTCAGGGAATAGGGCTCCTAAAAAAGGCAGTTTATGCTCAAACTTGAGGATAACCTGCTGTAATCCATCACAAGCTGATGATTTCTCAAAATGGCTCTGCAACTTAAGAACCAGGCAAAAAAAAAAAAAACCAAACAACGTACTTAAAACTTCTGTACACACAAACAATTTAAATCCGAATTGCTGGCTTCCATCTGTGCTCCCAACCCTTCAGAGATTCAGCCATGCTCAAAGAGTGTCTGCCAGTCAGGCCACCGTATCCAGCAACTACTCAAAAAGCAGTCTGTAAGACAGGAGTCATGTCACTGAAAAAGGTCTTCCGTCTTTGGCTGTGCTTGCTAATGCCAAAGCTCGTTGGAAAATTTACACAGATTATTTTGCTCGTCAAACACAAGCAACAGCAGAAGGGGTAGGGTTGTTTTGTGCTCCGGATGATGGGCAGGAGCGTATCCCTGAGATCAGAGCTCACAATTCAATAAAACACATGACTGTCAAAGCAGTCTTGAGTCGTGCTACAGCAAAGAAGCCAATGATACAGTGTGGACAAAAGGTCTCTGAGGAATTTAATTAATTTAAACTGACTGTTACTCCACTGAAACATCAGGGCTGTAGCAATGTGCATGAGTCTGGCTGCACTATTCAAGAAAAGTAAAGTACATTATCCAAAGGTGAAGGGTGGATTCAAATGGGATTTTAGGTCATGGATCTCCAGCTTACTTCCTTTCTCACCTTTTTGTTTTCTATCACCTCTCTTTCTTGCCACATTTCTGTGTACTCTGTACTGTTCCTGTTTCAAGTGTGTAAAATTGCGTTTGAGTTGCCCAGGTTGTGAAGTGGTTCGATCATTTCTGCCAGTAGATGCCTTGAAAAACAGCATCACTCCTCTAGTCAACTTATCATCATACATAAGTGCATTTTTTTTAACTAATTCTCAATTTATAACTGCAAAAAATAGGCTGAAGATGGTTTAGGAAAGGGCATAAACCTTTTCTTTGGTCAGAAAACAGTCTTATTAATAGTTCATGGATTATGTCTTACAACTTGTCTATACTGGGACACGCTAAGGTCTGAGGGTGTTTTGTGAGTACTTAGTGCCAAAAAAGTTCTCCTCTATTGAGGTAATCTCTTACATTGATTCATTACAATCTGCCAGAGGCTTGGAATTGTCTTACATGATTTTGTTATGCTGGGGTAGAAAAAGCAAAAAATCTTCAGCATACACTCAGTATCTTTGCACCATTTTTCGGTATTACTAATTAAAAAAAAAAAAAAAAAGGTTAGTTTAGATCATGTAAACAATTTTTTTTTCCTTTTTTGGCACGATTCTGTAAGGAATTGGGCCGGGACCAAAAGCCAACAGACTCCAAGGCTGCTCAGACCCTGCCAGCAGACAGAATGGGGATGTCCCTCCCTGAGCAAGTTTTGAGCAAGTTTTGGTGAATCTAAAATATCCCTCAGCTGAGCAGTACTGGGAGCTGCCTCTGGAAATCTGTACACCATGGCTTCCAACTGGAAAAGAAACAGAAAAGTAGCAGAGGGGAGCAGCAAATGCCCCAGCATTATGCAGGGCTTTGGGGACAGTGAGATTTGGCATCTTGCTTTGCTGTTCTGTTAAATGAGTACAGAGTCAGGGTGAGCCCCATGCACTTATTTAACATCCTGCTGCCAACAGGATTAATTTTGGGTTTTTTTTTTAATGTACAGAGAGGAGAGGGAGGCTTTAAAACACCAGGAGATGCCATTAGCAGCCATTCACGCACGGAGGAGAGGGTTTGTTGTGCCACCATCACTGCCTACCTCATTGGAGGGATGGGGATAATGAGCTCAATCCCACTTTGCTTCTCAGAAACCACCTCATGGGAGAGCTGGGGGCTTTTTTTGGCCTATAAAGTTGCAGGGAGGTAAAAGCCACTGGAGAAGCAGCAGGGAGCCATCCCAGTGCGGCCCTCACATGGCGTGCCAAACGCTGCTGATGCAACGTGCTTCTACCCTTGGGGCTCCTCTTGATGTGGCCACCCGAGAGTCACCGATGTTCCTCAAAAAGAGCCAGGAGTTGCCTTGTATGGAGAAAAACATCATGATCCCAAGATGAAAAACACAGTGGAAGACTGATGCGACCCACTTTGGCAACTCTGCCCCAGCATGTCCAGCAGGGCCAAGAACAGGCAGACGTGGCCAGGTGACATAGGGCTGCCAGTCTTGGGGACAAGGAAACCACCTCTGCAGGGTCTGGGAAAGCAGCACGCTAATCTGCCCACCCTGATACCACCGAACAGAAGCCAACAGTGGAGTTGAACGACAATAAAAGATGCAATAAAGTGGCATATTGAAAAGAGATGCACATAGTTATAAGCATTAAGTGAATAACTTACTGTTGATTCTAATTTTAACTGAAAACGAAAAGCGAATTTTGACTGAAATCAAACAAAAACTGATGTTTCCCTCTGCATTTGCTCTTAAAACTGAATTCTGAAACAATCCAGTGTCAACAACAAGATGCAAAGGACAAAGTCCAAAACACTCAGCCTAGAAAAGAGGGAAGTGCTGATGATGGGGAAAGATGCTGCTGCTCCCCCTTTCCCAGCAGAACCCTTTCTCTAATTATCTGAGCTCTGTAATGAGCTAATTCCTGCGCTACGATGTGCATTGAGTTGGCTTTGGGGAGAAGATAGGATGAGGGTGGAGAAACTTTCATCCTCTCCTGCTAATTTTGTTTTCTCCTTTGTACACGGTACTTGAACTTCTAGGGCGACAGAGCTGTTAGGGCATGCTCAACCTCCCTCTACTGCCGTTGCGCTTCCCATGGCAGATGCCTTCCAATGGCCACGTCCTTCCTAAAACGAAGACGTGAGCCTGTTGATTGGCCTGGCTCTAGCTCGTTATTTTATTTAGTTATTTTTTATCCTCAATCCTGCTTCTGTATTGCAGGCTGATTTAACCAATAACTGCCACTCATCCCACCCTCTGCTCCAGAAGGTAATGCTCCCCCATCCAGAGGGCTCTTCCCAGAGCACACATATATTCTTAAGAGCCACAAAACTGATCGAGGGAAAAAAACACCTTGTTTTAAAGGATTTGATGGGACCTCACGTCTGCATTCATATAAATAATTTAGATTAGCACAAACATGAATTCAGCAGTTGAGGAAAAAAACCCATGTTTTACTGCACTAAAGAAGCTGTTTTGATGTTTGATTAGGTTTTCTTTGAACTCGGCAATTTTTCAAAACACATACTCCATTTTACTGTGTTTAACCTCTCTGATTTAATCTTTGAAGGCCCTCATTTCTTCCTATTTCTGTTAAAAAGCCATTTCTGTTCTGTGCCTTATAATGATTTGTTTGGTTTATTTAAAAAAAAAAGTTTCTCTTTTTTAATATTTTAAGTTTTTCAGAACAGTGAATATTCTTTCTTCTACAAGTGTGAAATGCTTAACACAAAGCAGATAGATACAACCCCACAGCTAATAATAAAACAGAATAAACAACAGCAGATTTTGGTCAAGACATGAACCGCATCGTGACCAAAGGTAGCAGTTCTTTCTCTTTTTGACTCCAAAATCTGAAACATTTTTCCTCTGGAAAGTCATGCAAGTTCTGGAAAATAAATATTGATTAGAAAAAAATGTTCCTGTAGTTCACCTGCAAAAAACCACCACCCTGTGGATACCCTTTACCATTTAAACATACTGCATGTAAATAGCAGGGCTGTGCTTCTAGCTCCCTCAGCAAAGCAGCGTCTTCTCCAGAAAAACAGCACAGAAGTTTGCTGTTGTTGTTGTGTTGGGTTGGTTTTTGTTTTGTTTTGTCTTTTTAAAATCAGATTTTACTTTAAATTCTGTTTTCTGGAGAAAATGGCACCACTGAATACAGGTGAGTTTTCAGTAAAGCTCTCCTCGGAGTCGTGTATTAAAACATCAAATCAAAGCAGCATTGGCTCTTAACCTCTTTGAAAACACAATTGTGTCACTGTTAGGAAAGAGGGAAGAAAATCTGGGGCACTTTCATGCCTGAAAATCCAGCTGCTACACCTTGAAACATGGAAAAGCCTGTACACCAGTCTGGGGATGCTAAAAAACTCTGCATCTGATCCTGAGCCTTTTTCTCTAACCTATTTCTAAACCTTCTCTATTTTCAGGAGCTCACAGACATCAGACATCGGTTTCCCCCATCACACAATGATGAGGTCACGCGGTTGATAATGTTGCAGTGATGGACCCCAAATTTCTGCAGCGTGCTGGAACTTGACTTTCTCAAGGATAGAGCATGCATGGGCAAAGGCAGAGTGCGTGGAATTTAACAGTTTAGGAAGTAATCAAATTAAACAGCGAGTGGTACAAACGCTTGGGTTTAGTTTGGGTGGAGAGACTGTTCCTTCATCACTGCTCCTCTTAGCTCGCTTGGCTGCACCGAAAATGCTGGCTTGACCGTGGCCAGGACTCTCCTCTTCAGTACAGCACATGGAAGAAATCATCCCTCTGTCACTATAACATTATTAAAAGTGCATTTACTTTCTGGAGAACAGATACATCCGAATCCAGGCTGATAATGAGACTTTCAGCAGGAGCCTCAGCTGAACGCAAGATGTTGATGCAATCCCTACAGCGGATCCCTACAGCTCCGCCGCCTCGCAAGAGGCACAAAAGAGCCTGTGGGTATCTCCAAACCAGTGTTGCATCAGTTTCTTCCAGGGAGTCCTGTTCAGGAGGAAGACCTGAGCTGGACCAGCTGGCATCGGTGGGTGGCTTCACTCCTCCGTGCTGCCGAGCGCTCACGCATTCCATGGAAGTTAATGGGCTCTGCGGTTACTGACAACCACGAAAATAAGACAGCTGGTCTTGCTGGCATTGAATTGTTAAAAAAACAAAAAAAAACCCACCAAAATAAACCAAACCAACAAACAACAACAACAAAAAAACCCCAAAAAACAGAAGAAAAGGATAAAAAAGAAAAAAAATATGCACAAACCATTTTTGCATGGTTTTAAAGCAATTTTCCAAAACAGACATCACTGCGATAGCATCTTCATTCAGGCTGTAAATCAGCAGTAAGGAGGTGAAAATTCAATCCGAGGATCTCAATAACACTACCCAACAGAAGATAAAGAGCAAAGGGAATTGGACCTCAGTCTCAGCCATGCACTCCCGGCAGATTTCAAAAGGATAACCATCAGAAAATTGGCCATTAAAGCAAAGTATCTGAGTGTCTGCTGACAGACGGGAACGCACCGCCGAATGACCCAGGGCCAAACTACCAGAAGTATCTCAGCGGTTCAGAAAAATGTCATGGCTAATCTCGAGGCAGATGAAGTATCTAAAAGCAATAAGTAGGTTAGTGCTCCATGGCCCAGAGCCAGCAGCCAGTCACAAATGACCTGCACAAATTCAGGCAGGACGGGATGGAGAGTCCAAGCATCACTTTGATTTCAGAAATGTCCTCAGACAGCGCCTATGTGCTCCAAGAAGATTTGGACATTAAAGAGTAATACTAAATTGTTTTATTTAAAGTAATCTTTATGACAGGATAATGAATTAGAACAATAAATAATTTGTTTAACACTCAAAGAAGGTAAAATAGAGGATTTGGGGGCATGGAGCAGATGGAGAACAGAACTCCAATGGAATACAGAAGGATGGGAGCACCCAAGTACCTGACAGCACAAGTCACATACTTTAAAAGAGATTTTTGCATACGTTGGTGGTACATTTGTGTAGACATGTTTTGACCTCATGCAACTCTTCTTCCATGCTCTGAAACCAGTGTGGGCCATGTGGAGAGAGCGGAGCAGAGAAGGGAGAGGATGAGACGGGTGAGAGTGAGGAGACAAGAGCACGACCTCCCGCAGTCCCCCTCCCCTCTTCATCCTTTTGTGTCTCCCATTGTTGGAGATTGGCTTAAGCTGGAGGGAAAGGATATGAAGTGCCTGACAAATACTCTAAGGGAGAAAATGGCTAAATTGAATTTTCTCATCATGTGGCAGAAAGTTGGTGAAGACCCGCTCTGCTCTGCCCTCCAGCAGCAGCCCCCGGGGCACCCTGCTGCAAAGACAACCTCTGCTCTGCATTAAGATAATAAACTGACAAAAAAGAAACTAGAGACGGAAAAAAAAAAGTGATGTAAGCAAACAGGAATAATATCACTGAAGAGAGGATCTTTGGATTAAAAATTAATGGCAGCTAACAGGCACTTGCACATTGCTGCAGGGCTCCCGCATACTCGTGCGGGGACTCGCTCGATGCAGAGGACAGATGCAAGAAGTCACTGGGGAGATATCACAGTATTAGAGAAGCAGATAGCATAAACAGGGAAGATTTTTATTTAAAAAGACCAATCCACCAACCCTCAAGCTCTCTGGTGCTGACTCTACACGGCAAATTTTGAATTCACCAAAGTGTATCAGTTTTCTGCAGACTTCAGTCAAACCAGAGTTTTACCCTGCCAAAATTATCGACAGTAAACGGTTTGGAGTAAAATGTCACGTATTAAAAGAAAAAGATAAATATTTAAAAGAACAAAGCAAATATAATTCCTTAATTCCCACTGAGGGAACCTGAAAGAGAAATGGAAGTGTGTCTACCAACGAGAATATTTGATTTATTCCAAGAAAACAAAATGTCTGTATTTCCAGCACAGCACTTACCTTTCCCATATAAGCGTCCTAAAAGTCCCACAGCTGTCCCTAACCTGCCCCAGTGAGACCCGTCATTTACCATTCTGCTCCAATTTTTAAAATTACAGGGACACTACCAATGGAACCGCACACATTTTTGTCCCGACCAAACGGGCTTTAATATTGCTAATATAGAAACACTTCACAGTGTGGAATGGGAAGAGAAAAAAATATTTTTCCAGATTTCATTTTTCATCAGCACCTCATGTTAATTGACCCAGGACAGTCATGCAGTCCCTGTCCCTGTAGATTTATTGAGGACATCAGCAAGGAGAGAGAAAAACACAGCTTTAAGCCTGAAAAATGTAACTGGAAATGTTCCTATTAAGGAGAGAGGGTGAGGGACAGGCCTCATTATATGAAAATATCATAATCTGATTCTTGAGCCTGATTAGATTTCGAGTAGATGCCTGCCTTTAAGTCACGACCAGGGAGCAGTCAGTGATTTGAGAGGTTGAGTACTTCCAGCATGGGCAAGGGCATCCACCCTGGAGGATGCAGGGAATGGAGCAGGAATCCTGGGCCACCTCCCAGCTTGGCAAGTTATGAATCCTGTTTGGCAGCGCTAAGCCTTTTCATACCGACAAGCCGACATATTTTCCTCCAAAGTTGCCAAGGAAAGAGCCAAGGAAAGAGCCAAGGAGCTCGTCTGCAGGACACAGTCACCATCCTTGAAGGGGTAGGCAAGGCTTTGACCACCAGCCAGAGGCTATCAGCTAGCAATGCTCATACCCTGGGTAAAATAACGGTACGATTACTGCAAGGCTCTCCAGACAAAGAATTAGAGCATAAAATCATATTATAACTCCCCACTTGCGCATTTTTGAGGCTCATAGGGTTGTTTGGCAGAAGCTGTCCTTTCGGTGGGGGGAGGAGAGTGGTGTTACAGCACTAACTGATGAACGCTGCGGTGTTAGGGATACTGAGGCCATGGGTGTTTGCTTCAGTTATATTTTTGTTTAGAAATGAGCATGAAATGAATTGGCACACACGTCAAATGGGTCAAAATCTTACTTTTCGGTATTTCTGCTAGGAGCTGGGTTTTGCTGCTAAGTTATGCTTACTGAGTTCCCTAGACAGCCCACTTAAACTGAGTGTGTATGAAGAGCTGGTGCTACAGGAAAGACAGAATGGTCACTTCTAGCTTTAAAACTTTCCAAAGTAATGAAAATACTCATTTAAACTGTGCTGGCATATATCTCATTGAGATTAGAAATGAATGATTGCTTTCAACTCACCAGTTAATCTTTCATTAGTTTAGGAAGACTATTCTTCTGAGAGATTTTAGATAGGTAGATTATACCTGATCCCTATGTTTCTACTTCCACACTTGGCAATGAATGAGCTTTGCTAACGTCTCCATGTCACTGTATTCATCTGGAGAGTTAGTACCCGAAAACCTGACTGGCCAACCAAGACACCAAACTCACAGATAACCCCAAGCCTAAAACATCTGCCATCAGTTATCGTCTTGAACCACGAGGAGGAACAAATGGTTTTTGAAAAACCACAAATGACTGTGGCGAGCAAGGGTTCAGGAACGCCCAGCATCCCTCAGCCACTGCTAGGGACGAGCCAGTCGCAATGCCTCTGATGGCTTACACAACAGCTACAGGTTCCTGGAAAATGGAAAGGAAAACTGCTGAATTCAAAGCATCTGTAAAGAGCACAGAGCTCCTGCATGGCCCTCCACCAGCCCGGACGCTGGTCTAGCACTCCACAGTGGGTAACCACACAGTGAGGAACGGAACTGACATGAGAGGCATCGCCATGTCTTCCAGCCAACACACATACAGTTCAGCCAGGGAAAACTGCACTGAGTTACTTGCTTGGGAAGTTGCTTTCACACTGCCAAAAAAAAAAAAAACCCACGTTGTAGAGTGAAAACAGTTCACTGGCAAAATCCTGGCGTTTTGGCATTGTGCAGGTAAAAAGGGTACAACGAATCTGCTTCCAAACAAGTTTTCCATAATAAGATTTTTGCTTGTTGCTTTACATGAATCCCATAGAGTTTCTAAGACAAAAAATAAAATGGGAAGCTACAAACAATACACACTTCTGTCCCTTAGTTCAGTGCAAAAGGCCTTCCCTAACAAAAAAGGATTAACGAAGCTATAAAACTTTAAACAGCAGAATACTGTTTAATTCAGC
Organism: Phaethon aethereus; assembly: GCF_964289735.1. NCBI lineage: Eukaryota > Metazoa > Chordata > Aves > Phaethontiformes > Phaethontidae > Phaethon > Phaethon aethereus. The sequence goes on from NC_138579.1 coordinate 2,305,999, forward strand.
TGACAGGGTCATGGAGAAGAACCCGATACCCTGCAATTTATTTTAAGACGGTGCCCTTGTGGCAAAAGCATCCCGGCTTTCACAAAAGGCTGGATGGGAATTCTGATAGGATTTCAGCTCGGTGCTGCACGGACCACAGCGATACCGTGTGTGGTGCCAAGGGCAAAGGAGAAACACTGAGGCAGAAATTGCTGAACAGGGTTCCAGTGAGGATGTTCCCACAAGGCTACATGAGGAATCACATGGCTCCTACTGGGGATGGATGCTGGCATCATACAGAAGGGGTGGTTCAGTGTCCAGCTCCTCAGGTTCCAATTTCCCAAGGCATGGGGGAAAGGAAGGCAAGAGATGGGAGATCCTCAGCAGACTGAGCGGAGTCCCCAGCTAGACCATGCCCCCAGGTTTGCTCTGCTCTTCCTTTAATTCAGTAGCACCAGTGAAGCTCCAAAGAAAGGCGAAGCTGTGGTCATGCTGGTAGCTAACAATTATAACCTACATAATTACAAGTTGATTGGCTTGATGTTGCTCTTGGCCAGAAGCACTGAGAGTGTGACACGAGACTGGACAAGTAAATAATAAAGATTGGCTCGTTCATTAATGCAATATTTTATGGTGAAAAAATTCTGCAAACCAGAAGAGCACAAAATCAATATTCAAAACCTTCTTTGCTCAATGGTGGGATCAGAAGTTAGTTGGTAAATGTAACTACGTCAACATAATGCCATTAGTAGCTTTGTTTAGTACCACCCAGTGGTATGATTACTAATTAAATAGTATCTCACAAGTTATATACAGTGTTGTCAAGCCAGCACCATAAACTGTGGACAGACAGATTTCACAACGTAATTAAGCACGGGATCATGCAAGGCTGTGTATCTGCCTTTTACACGTACTGATTAAACAGCTACAATAATTTAATGTGCGTGAAACAAAATATTGTTTCCCTTACTTAAAAAAGCCTCTTTGGACAGCAACTTTTGTGAACAATTCAGCCTCAGGCAGCCATCAGCATAGCAAATTTCAGCGCCAGTGGTTAAAGCTTGCCAAAGTTATAAGCCGCCGAAGATAAATTCCAAGACTTGTCAGGTAACCTCCGTTACGGTAATCTGGATCCTAAATAGCTCCCCGGGTGCACAGAATATTGCTAAACAACCCCCACTGTAGCACCAGCCCTTCTGACAGCAGCGCCAGGGCTTGCTTGATCAATCTCTTGCACGCTGGGAAACTGGAAAAGAGAGTTCAACCTCCCCTGCCTTGAAGGGACTCAAGGTCCCACGCAACGACATGGAGACGTTAGCTGTGAAAAAGGTGTCCCCGGGGTGGCCTGGGCTGGCAGGAGCCAGGATGCGACCCCGGGAGGGCTCCAAGTCTGCCCCTCGAGGAGCCCCCGCCGCCAGCAGCAGCGTCTCCGGGGAGGGGACCCTCCCCACGCTTACCCAGCCTGCTTCTCCAGCACTCCAATCCTTCCCCAACCCACGTGCAGGCTTCTGGGCCATTCATGACATTTTGTGCATCTATTTTTTTTTTTTTTTTCCATTTGCTTCCAGCCTTGGCAGGGTTTTAATGACACACTGCCTGAAATGTGCTTTTTGCTCCTCTTTGGATAAGACGTGCACTAGCAACCACTGAATTAAATATATAGATAGTGAAGCTGCAAGTACCATGAACTCAGCTTTGCTTTCCCACAAATACAATTTTGCTTCTATGTTCTTATTTACTTTTAAGACGGTAGCAGGTTAAATCTGCCTCAGAGTGGCCCATCTGATACAAATCAACCACCTTTTCCACATGTGATTTATTTTGCTTGCATGTTCTCAAATCTGGCTCAAAATAGAAATGCAGTAAAAACAGGGTTTGCAAACTCTAGGGCCAGCATAAATCTTTTCATCCAGGCTGTTTTTAACATTGTACTGAAAACATTTCTCTTAGCATACCAATGCTTCTCTGCAGCCTCTGCAACGTGAGCATTGCAGCACACTGCTACTACATGAAAACCTGGAAATAAAACCAACTAAAAATGGGCTACAACAACTCCCATTATTCTACCCAAAAGAAAAACTCTCCGCTATCACCAGATTCCTGCCACTGGGTTATTTATTTGGCTTTTTTCTCCATGAACGTGTCTAAGATGTGACCCATTTCTTTTCTGTATTCACATTCCCAGTGAAATCTAAGCCCCCTTTTTAACCACTTTGTCATTTTCTTCTACGCATTTTCAGTTCCCCAGTGCTTTAACTTCATCTGTCCTGATGAGACTTGGGACCAGAATACAGCTGCTGCTCTTTCCTGAGAGTAGTTTCAACTCCACGTGTCAAAGAATATATTGACTAAATATGCTGGTTTTAACCTTGAAAGGCCGAGGAAGACACTGAAGTCATAACCCGAAGTGTTACCTTCAGCATCCTAACGCAACCATATAGCATAAATTCGCAGAACAGTAAAAACTAAAAGCAAGTGAGGCATGTGGAGGGATGCGAGACAGAGCATATCATAAACCCATTTTAGCAATAATTTTCAGTTACGTGCCTTGCTTTGGCACAGCAATAAACCACAGAAAGCCACTCAGATTGCCCCAGTCTTGGCAAAATAATTGCCTTAGAACAGGTTTCCACAGTCCTGGGTCCAAAGTGAACTGCATTTATTCATTTGAGGAAAAAGACTGTTTCTCTGGTTTCCTTCAGAGCCACCTTTTGGATTAAACTCCAAAGATTTGGAGAAGGCAGTGGCTGTGAAAAAACCTCCATGCAGGCTCTGAATGATAAGTCAGCCAAAGGCTTGATTAGGTTTTGAAAGAGATAGAGCCATCAGTCACTGGGGTGCTCAGTGTGTCCCCACCACATCTGTGCCGAGCGCTGCTGGCGTGGTGAAATCCCTGCCAACGAACGAGATGCCACTCAACTGAGTCCAAAAGAGAAAAAAGAAGTATCCACACGAAAGCAGGTCCACATTGGTTCCTATAAAACCAAATTTTACTGAAAAACAAGGGGAGCTGAATTGAATTGTTTCCTTTATTCCCAGGACAGATGTGCATGGAGGGTCTACCCTGACATCCAGGGCTTGTGCAGAGCAGGGCCCCGAGAGGTGCTCTGCAGCTCATCCATTAAACCCACCGGTAGCAGTGAAGCTGATAATAATGCCCATTTTGCTAAACAGCAGGAGGGTTCAGGGAGCTGCCAGGCTGCCAGCAACCCCAAAAGCAAAACCTCTTAGATCTGATCGCAGCTGGAGCCAAGTTGGTGAAACAAGAATAAAATCCCAAATAAGAGAGGGGATCTTTCCTTTGTAGATAGCTCTCCTCTACATATTCTGAATTTCTTGTTTGTTGGTTTCTTTCCCCATCATCCATTTTCAAGCAGCTGATGGGAGGGGTTTGGAGCTGAAATGGGGCTACTGCTCCAACATCCTTAGGGTGGCTGGGGCTGCTCATGCTGAGCTCCGGAGACAGCCCACGCAGGGCGGGTGCTGGACACCCCTCTCAGCTGGTGCAGAGGAACAGGGGGTTCCTGACCTTGGGCAGAGATGGTTCATGTAATAGAGGTGCTTTTTTTCCCTCCAGTGATTCTAAAAAATGCCTGGGCAACCAGGCTAGAGGGAAGGGGAACGTATAGCTGGTATGACTCCAGCAACCACAGGACCTCAGCTTGGGCACAACATCTGCTGCAGGCACAGAGTGTTTGCAGGATAAGGCAGATGAATCTTCAAGCCATGGTAACTAATTTGAATAGATGAAGAATCAAGACTTGCATCCTAAAAACCCAGTTTAACATTCATATCCGAGATACTAAAGCTAAAAGACATACAGTTTGTCTTAATCCAGTGCCTTAATTATACAACACGGGTAGATCATTGCAGGAGTTGCACATCCTCCTTGAGTCTACGATCTTGTGTACTAACTTCACAAAGTCCTTTGCTTTTTAAGAGAAGGAACAAATTTCAACACCCCTCTGTGCTCAGGTAGCCTGAAGTTGCTTGACGCTGTGGTCTGCCCGCCCCAGTCTCCGAGCTTGCTCAGCGTACCAAAAGAGAGGAGGAAATTCAAGCCTTATTGAAAACTTCAAATGGAAGAAATTTGCTGCCCGATGACTCTCTCAGGCCTGTCTCAGAAGCGTACTGGCAGGTGCCTGCAGAGAAGGTGTATTTACGTTTTGCACGTAAAAATCTTTATCCCAAAACCACTGAAATAAGCAAAATCTCCTATTTTGTTACCAGCCTCCCCAGAATCCAATGATGCCTTAAGCTACGATTCTGCTTCGAGGGACAGATCCCTTTGGTAATCCGTTAGTTGAAGCAGGACCAGGGTTCCCCAGTGACACGCAAGCCTGTGGCAACGCTCAGTCCATCGTCTCAGCACACCGAGACACCGCCAAGCCTACCTGTCACGAGGAAGCTGCACCGGCCAGCGCCCGCTTCGTTGATGATGTTGCAGTTGTAGATGCCGTAGCTGTCGCGGGAGAGGCTGCTGACGGTGTACTCGGTGGAGTCCTGCACGTCAAACTGGCCGGTGCGCAGCAGCTTGCTGCCCAGCCGCCACTCGTAGGTGAGGACGCGGGTGGGATACGCCCTCAGGACCCGGCAGCTCATGGTGATGCTCCGGCCTTGGCCTTGCCGAATCTCCAGAAAGGTGGGCTCTACGGCGGGGGGGTCTGCAGGAGACAGGAAGGGAAGGCAGGAGATTCATAAGCGAATTAGCGTGAGAGACAGAGTTAGCCAGCCGCTGCTGGAAGGCTAGACACCACGGCACAACCCAGCATCCACGAGGGGGGAACTCAGTAGCGGTAGGTATGGAGCCTCGATGGATACCCATCAGCTAGCAACAGGAATGCACTCATTCAAAGCATTGCATTCTGCTTATTGACGTTTTCTGCCGAGTAGTTGACATCGTGCTGCTTCACCGACGTCACCACTCGAGAGGTCCCGCGCCCGTGCAGCCCAGGAGGCTCAGCCTTCCCGAGCCCACAGAGAAACCACAGACTCCCACACACTGGACTTTCTGGAACAGGAACAGGGAGAAAAAGAGATAAAAGCCTTGACTCGGTTTATCTAAAGTGCTCAAGGCAACAGTGAACCTGGCACAGAGTTGAGGGAGCGGTTCTGCGTTCAGTGGAGGACCCAAGTTTGCAGTGGCAGAAGATGGATCAACGAAGCAGCACAGAGACCCCTCCACATCCCATTCCGACAGCTGCCTTCAGGCTTCAACAAATACGTAATCATATATTAGTCTTTTCTATCCACTCAGGTGGTAGTTTTGATATTCCAGTAAGCACAGAATGGGCCATTTTCCCATAACTTGAATTAAACTGCACTTTAAATAATTTAGATTTGTAGCTACAAACTCTGACAGACTTTTGATTCCAGCAAAATACAAAATAAATAAAATATAGCCAACATACAGTGTATGCAAAAACCTAACTTCACCCGCCCACTTGCCTTTTGATAACTTAATCATTGCAGAAGAATAAGGGCAACCTGGACAGAATAATGTTGGCACTCAGCTCTTATCAGCACAGCTATTTAGATCGGGTAACATGCATGAAAAATGTGCATGCGTTTGCAATTGGATGCAAAACAGTGAGTGACAAGACATTCTGGCTCTTTAAAAAACACGGCTCATTTTTTAGCCCGTGAGAAAGAAGAAATCCTGAAAGCCTCCTGTGCCAGCAAGATACATCAAATCTTTGCATCCATATTAAAAGAGCTGTCTTACAGACATAAAACATAAAAATACAAAATTCCTGATGAGCTCTGCAAGAGAACGATCTTCACAGAGTCACTCCGTGCTCCTTTCAGAAGGAGCTCTCTTTTACCATTACCTCTCCAAGAGCATCTTGTCCTCAGGTTCTTTACTGGTTGGTATCTCCATCACAGATCCCAATAACCTTCAGACTCTTTATATTTAATTCCCTACATAATGGAAGCTGTAAACAGATCCCCTCAGCTCCTGTAAATTAGGAACCATGTGCAAGTGCACATGTACTGCTGCTCACTATCTCTTGCTTAGACTAGAATCCAGCTAAACAGAGTACTTGAAATTAAGGTAAATTTTGGAGACTGTCATATTAAGACAACATTGCTTAGAGCTCATGACATCCAGCTCTCGCACTTGTAGCTCATTGCAATAATCAATCACCATTTATCTTGTATCAGGATCCAAGTCTGGAATTACTAGGAGAGGACTACCACGATTTGGCCATGAGGTATGCAGAGAGGCAGAAGTGGTGAAGAGCATCAGCGGTGGGATACAGGGCTCAGTGGTACGGGACGATGAAATGGCAAATATTAACTCTGAGGACAGTTACCCCCAACTGAGATTGCCCCAAAAATGACCAATGAAGAAGAGATGATGTGGGAACTACCAATTCAAAACCCCATCGATCCCAGCCTGACCTTTCCTCTTTGTGGATTAAGTATCATATGGCTTTGTATAATTTTGAAGCCAAATTCTTAACTGCTGCATGGACTGTAGTACAGCCACAGATAACTGGAAATAAAAGACCAGAAATCCTAAATCCTCAATACCACAAGCCTTCTTTCCATTGATAATAACCCCCAATTTTGTGTCATCAGAAAATATCACTACAGCGTGACTATTCTTTGGGCCCAGGTATGGAATAAAAAATAAGAAAGAAGATAAATTCATAAGAAATTCCACTGGTCTCTCTCTCCTGCCTGATGTTTGCCCTTTCATCGCAACCCAACAGTGTCTTCATCTGCCCTCACTGTACAATTTCTCCACCTTATTCTGCTTCACTAATATTTTCTTGAGGCAGTAGCTTTGCAGAGAATTGTTGGCTTAAAGATAAGAGTTATTCTTGGGAAAGAAAACGTGCCAGATCTCAGCTTTTTCTAAGGGAGAGCTGTTAACTAGTCAAGCCTGATCTGCCTTTCACAGATTCTTGTATTTTCCTCTAACCACCCTGTCTTATGATTGTTCGTACTTCCCAAATACCTTCTAAATCATGATATATAACGGACATCAGGGAAATTACAAATCAAATTTACTAATATTTACTATCGTCCAGTAAAGATATTTTAGTAAGATATATTTCTATTTCCTGAGAAATAAGCTCTCCAGTTTTTCTTTCCATTTCAGCCACGTTAATTCCATACCACAGAGAATCACAGAATCAAAGGCTGGTTGAGGTTGGAAGGGGCCTCTGGAGATCATCTGATCCAACCCCCTGCTCAAGCAGGGCCACCTAGAGCTATGTGCCCACAAACCACTTTAACAAGTCTCACTGTTAATACTGAAATACTACCCTCTCGCTCACCCTAGAGAGTTAACATGAATCCCCTATTAGTTCTAAAGAAGCTCATATCCTCATCAAGAGGGTACAATCTCTGTAAGAACCATTTTGTCATTTTTATACAACCTCTTGAGCCCAATTGCCTTTGCCCTCACAGCCAGCACCATAATATACTCTTAAATCCAGGTAAAATTGCCACCAACTTTGAGCTGGACACAGATTAGCCTATACAACAATACAAAATCAGGATGTTCAAACAGCATCTGACTGAAGACCCTCCTTGGCCCAGCATCCTCCAGTGGTCCTGAGTGCCTGGGGGAGAGGGAGAGCACCGAGGGCACTGGAGAGCTTTGGGACTGGAACTTTCTGAAAACTGTGTGTGTGTGGTCTGTTAAATAGCCTTTAACGGATGACTTTCCTATCATTTTCTCCCGTTAGTTATATATTAACCCTTTAATGTTTGAATATCCAAAACCTATGTACAATTTCTAATAATGCCCTCTTCTTTTGTTTGTTCTGCAGGTTCCATTTGATGCACCATAGTCAGTGAACAACAATTCTCTGTTCACCTCCCCATGGCAGCTCTGCTTTAATGACTTTTAGCATATATTGTTATTCAGTCCCCTCTTTCTTCTTCCCTTGGTTTATTTACTTACAAGATACTTTAGCCTTATAAATAGCTTTGAAATGACAGTTTCCCCTGCCTTTGAGGTCAAAATAGTTTTTAAAATACAGAATTTCCATCTATTCATGAACAGATGATACCCAGTGACAGAAAAAGAAAATTAACTTTGGTTTCTCATTTCAGAGTCACGCTTTTGCAGGTAATAACTTCAATGGAAAAAGGAAGGGATGATAAAAACTACAATATATGATAGTAGCCAGAGCTAATAGTTTATTTTTCTGTTTTTTGTCTCTACGAGATAGTGACTTCACAGCTAGCGAAGGTGTCTCAGGCATCTTCTGAGAGTAATGATGCTCAGAAGGAAAATTCCTCTGTAGCTCTTTGGAATGTATATGTGTTTAATTCATTTGCATTAGCTTTTCCCCAAGGCTTTAGCAATTTGATTTCATTTACTTTGCTGTACTTATTCCTATCTTTCATAATTCTAGTATTAGTTTTTGAAAAATATATGGAAAATCTGCAAAGGGAGTACAGTTCATTCTCTTAAAGAATTATCTTTGGGAAGCAAACAGTCTGAAGTTAAAACAAGCTTTATATTAATGTTTAATGAATTTTTTTAGCCTAAGCACATTCATGTCTTAAGGATTATAAAATGGAAAATGAAGGCTCCCTAGCCATCAAGAGAAATGACAGCAAGGATGCTTGCTTGTTTTAAACCAGACAGCTGCTCTTCATGGTGCAGATCATATCATGGTCTTTATTGTAAGGTTTGTTAAGGAGAAAACATACCATTCGGTGAATTTATTTTGACTATGTGGCCTCGAGCAGAGACTTTACCTGCTGATTTGGTTTCTCCAATTTGCATTTTAGCCTAAGCAAATTAATTAGTGTCTCTCTCCCAGCTTCTAGCAACAGGAGTAAGTATAAAAAGCTGATGCTTTTGCTTCAATTTCTATTGTATTTGTGGGCACTTTTTATTTGATTCACCCAATAGGGATGTTACTCTAACAACATTCTATGTCAAACAGAGAAAGCGTAACCTTTAAATACTCTCGGGGTAGGTTTTGCACCACGGAAAACAAGACGGGCAAATGATAGATCAGGTCAGGTGAGACCGTCTTACCGGGGGCTGGGGGTCTGGGTGGGCAGGGGACCACGCCGCGGCGCGGGAGGTGGCACTCGCGCCCTCCCAGACGGGGAGCGCGCTAAACCACCGCGCACTTAACACATCGGCAAAGCCGAGACGATTTAAGCAAGCACTGTTCCCAATATCTGATTGAAACATACTGTAAATTATTTTATTGCCTGAGGGATGCGCAGTGGAAAGTCGGAGTCATTCTTGCTTTAAAAGGCAGCCTTTTTTCTTTCCTATTCTTTTTTTTTTTTTCCCAAGTTATTCAGGGCATGTTTGCCTGTGAGGGAAAGTTGCTTGCTAGGATTTGTATCCTGCCTGGCAGTGAAGTCTTGGGCTAGGCAGTCAATTTTATTTTTTTTATTTTGTGTCTACGCCTGTGCCTCTGATATATCATGCCCAGGCTCTGAAGATGACTCTCAGGAAAATTGTGTGGCATTTCTTCAACTTCCAGCAGAGGCAACACTTTGTCGCCCAGGCCACATCAGCAAGTATTTTATAGGTTACAAAGTAGATGTTACATATTATGTTGTTGGCAATGGGGTTTGTGTGCTTCTATAACAAAAAATTATTCATTAATATATCTGTGTAAATATACCGGAATCAGACGCATGAAGTCCGCTGTCTGATATGTGCTTGTATTGATCAATAGAGTCAATATAACATATATAATATCTATTCAAATATTTTCATAGGTTTTACCTTCCTCCAATACCATTCGCTCTGAACCTAAACGTAAAGGAAGTCTGTGCACTGTCGCTTGATACGCAGCTCGGCAGACTTCCTCGCAAAGCTGCTGGAGAAGCCGCGCTCCCGGAGCGCCCGCAGCAGTCAGCCAGCAGACTTGAGAGTAAAGCTCTGTTTTTCCTTTTTTTTTTTTTTTTGTTATTTTCTTTTAAATTTTAACAAGGTACCTCAGCAAAAGCTCTTAAAAGAGCCCCCAAGCTCTCGCAGATTAATGCACGGATATGGATGGGGGGGTCGTCGTCTTGCGTATTAGTAAAAGACTCGAAGGCAGGAGACGAGGGAAGAAGGGCTGCGGCGTTCACAGCCCCCGGGTGGCCGGCAAGTGCCGGCGTGGGCTCCCAGAGACGCTCCCTCGCCGTCCCGGGCAGCGCAGCAGGCTGCAGCGCTGGGGATTTAAATCCGGATCCGGCTAACAGCAGCTGCAGAACAACGTAGCTGCACTACGGAGCAAATCGGTAATAAAAACCACGCGCGTAATTAGTTCATCAGTCGCAAAGGAAAAGCCGGTACCTAATGAAGTCCAACCTAATGGAGCCTAATCTAGCAGTGCCTTTCAGGAAGGAGATCTTGGAGCTGCTGTGGGTATTTCTCTGGAAACAGCTCCGTGTTCATTAACAGCTGGTGATCTCCAGAGCTCGCTGAAAGGCAGAGACCCAGCGAAGCTGTCGTGCACAGGCAAACGTCGGGAGCTATGCCTTCAGACAAAGTACTGCAGCCATTTGGACAACTCGTTGCCATTTTTTGTTCTGGAGGTTAAAGCCAGAACGGAGTCGGACCCCCCGGCCACGAGACGCCTACGCATGGCTGTTAGAACCGGTGGTGGGAGTAGAGCCTCCAGCAGATCAGCGGATGCTGAAACGTGCCGAGGAAAGATCGTTCTATTCATCTGCACTGCAGGACTCATTGCGACGCTGGCAAAGCCTTACACCATTTCCACCCCTCCGCAATCGTTATTCCCATGTCTCTCCATCTTCCAGCTGCTCTTTCCGGGCACCTCCAGCTATTCTGAGAATTGTTTTCATATGCAACCGAAAACTAAAATAAAATGATACTTTAAGCTTTCCCGGTCCTGACTTGGTTTTATTTAAGGCAGTAGAAAACAAAACACCACCAAAAAATAAATTCACATCAGCTTCCTGGGTACCGTGGAGAAGCAGCCAGGCTGACGGCGAGGGCTGGAGAGCGCACCCGCTCCGACAGCGCTCCCTCCCAAGGGGTTTGTATAAATACTCAGCTGGGACCATTAAACTGCTCTCGACCCAGCTCTGCTAAAACAAACTACCCACTAAAACCCCTCTGACGGCAAAGGACGCACCACGCAGCGCGGCCGGGGCGGGCGGCAGCTCTGCCTGCGGCGTCCTCCCCGCCCGCCCGCCGGGCTTCTCCCGCGGCGCAAGCGAAGCCTCCCAAGCCCCGAGCCTTCGCCTGGGGAGGCGGCGGGAGGAGAAGCACCTTGGCCGGCCCGTCTGCTCTGTGAGGAGCTGCGGGAGAGCCGCCTCGGCTTCAGGCGCTGCGCAGACTACGCGAGTCCGGCCTCTCTCCGTGCCGTATACAAGTGTTCTCAGATATGAGAACGGTGGAAGCGCTACCGAGTCTAGACAGGTAAATTATTTAGTCTTTACAACTCTTAAGTGATTTGCAGCTGCTGTTATCCCTTTATATAGGCAGGACATGATCTCCATGAAAATGCCTCTAACAACTTCCAGAAGCAGCTGGATTACGGAGCATCTCAACCTCAGTCTGCCTGTGTCTTTTTAAAGCCAAGTGAACACTGCACTTTTCTAGATAAATAAAAATCGTATACGCGCACGTTTAAAAAAAGATCCCTGTAAACGATAAATAGCTTTACAGTTTATAGCTAACTAGTGTGGGGTTTGGTGGCAGAACTGAGATTACAGGACATAATATGCCCTTGGTTCCTGCAGAGTCCTGCGGAAAACAAGTGTATATATATGTAAATAAATGAGAAAAATAAGCGTAGGCTCTGTTTTGTGAAGAAGTTGAGAGAATCTAAAAATGCTGAAGAGTTAGCCAAAAAAGAATCATGAAAATACTCTTTTGAGGCAATGGGAACCTCTCTATAGTGCTGGCCTTACAGATCTTGCTCAGTCTTCTAACCAGACAGAAAATTCAAAGGAATTTGACCAGACTGTAAAAGTATGCTTCAGAATTTATGTATTTCTGGAATCTATACTATTGTCAAACTTGTGGTTTTACTTAGCTACTGAGTTGGGTGTGGAGGTGACTGAGTGAAACCTGATGGCCAGGCACAGAGAAGACCAGACTAGACGGCCAGACGGCTTTAGGAAACTCGAGCACATAATGACTGTGATCCCCATGAAAATGACAACGCTAATTTTCCAGCCAAAGCTCAGATACAGATATTACAACCTCAGGTAACGGATTTATTTCAGTGCGATGAAAACGTTATGGCCAGAAATACAAAAAATAATTTGCACACCTACCCGTAAATTAAAATAGAATTGCAAAACCAACCTGGAACCGTCCATTCACAAACCAGCCCTGCGCACAGAAAACAACCCGCAGCGTGCCGAGGGGAATCCCTATTTGCACGGAAGGTCGCTTCCCAGACGCGACACCGCTGATATTTTCTGACGCTTTTGGACCCAGGGACAATCACCAAGCGTCGGCGTTTCCCCTCGGCGCGGCCAGGCAGGAGCCGCGCGAGGGAAGGGAGAGGACGTCCTGCTGGGACCTCCAGCGCTCCTGGCTACCTGTGCCACAGAGTAGTGCTAAATGAGCCGTCTTTCCAAAGTGCGCCTTTGATAATTAGAGCTAATTAGGATAAGCAGCACCTAGACCAACAAATGGGGGAGGGAACATCAACCGTATTTACAGTGTTTATCCATCACTGCTTTTACAATACACCACTGGCACTCGAAAAATATCCTCATAGGAAATTTTAAAAAATCCACACCTACTACAAATTACTACATTCCCATCAGTTCTTAGAAAACGTTTCTCCCACAGGACACATCTGCGTACTCGGGGAAGGTGCCCAGCTGGCACGAACAGCCAGGGCGCTGCGGGTTTCATCAGAGATACAGCTCTGGATGCTGGCTGAGCGTCTGCCCCAAGCTCTTGTTTAATTTTGGTTTTCTTTCCCAGAAACCCCGTGAAGTAGTTTTCAGAGATCCTCTGCTTGTTGTACGACTACTGAAAAATATTTTTAAAATCTTTATTTGGAAACAAAAAGGAAAAGGGAAGATCATTCCCCATGGCAGAACTATTTCATGTATATTTTCACTACAATAAAATCTGACTAATATCAGAAAACAGATATTTTAAAGTAAATAAATCACCGATATTTAAACTTCAAAAATCCCAAACAAAGCCAGAAAACTAAACCGATAACTTAAATCCTGCAATTTGTCCGGGAGCACGCCGAGCCCTGCACCGCCTGCGGCAGCAGTGCTGGTCTGCGGTCGCGTCCGTCCCTCTGGGCGCCCGCCGCCATCGGGGTTTCTCTCCCTCGGTTGCGTCCCTGTTCCAAATCTTCGGGCCGGGTCTCTCTTCACAGAGCGCCGTCGATGTCATCCGCACGGCGCGACACCGCCACGACGGCGATTGCAACTAATGCTAATAAATACCACAGCAGCAACAAGTACAAAAATATTTTCCTCGGAGCCTCGCACTACCCTGTGTTGCCAAATTCAGTTTATAAGCAGTAATTACTCTGAAAACAGCAGAACAAGAGAGGTGCATTGCTTTAGCACGCACAGATCTTAGCAAGCCAGGAGGAGGACACGAAGGATTATATTGCAGCCACTCAGGTAATTGGATCTATTTATTTTAGGTTATAGTGGTAAATTTATCAGCCCTACCCATGTACAAAGGGTCAGACAAATAAAAATCTATTTTTATTCTCTAGCTTTTTTTTTTTTTTTTTAAGAAAAAAATAGTTTTTTCTCCTAATGAAGCTGAACTGGTGCAGACGATACTTACTGTCGCTGGCAGAGGATGCTTTAATTGACAAGTAAGTTAAACCATTGAGCAAATGCCCTTCCAGCAATTCTGGAGGCAGAGCGGAATCTTTAGCTTTCACCCCAGAAGTGTCGAGGCCACGTTCACGCATTTCCTCGCTGGGAACAAGGTCAGGGACGGGCAACGCTCTGCCCAAGCTGCAGTTTAAGGGTGACGCAGCGAGTGTCCCCTAGGCTCGTCCCGGGTGCCAGTTATGGAGAACTGCGTGTGGGAAATAAGGTATGAAAATGGGGAAGCTCCAGAGTCTACCTCCTTCCACAGAAACACGACGGTGCGCGTATCAACTACCTTTCTTTTCCCATTATAAAATCAAGGTTAATTAGCAGTTTTCGTCGGTAGTGGTTAACAAGAACTCTCTTCAACACATCTGAATGGAAAACTGACAATCCCTAAACACTTTTCTTTTTCATCAAGCTGCTATTTTCTTCTTAGAATGCTGGGATCAGCGAAAGCTCTTCAGTTTCTAATGTGTTTTCAGCTGATTCTGGTTAAAACCAATAGTGGTTTTCTTCGTTACCAAATGCTTGAACGCTTCTGTGGAGCGGGTCTAACAACAGATCCTCACAGGAAAAAACTTGCTGTTTTCTGCTCCAGGACTCTTACCAGTATAGATGAGACGAGGCACATGGGGATGGCATTGAGCGAGAGCTGGAAAGGTGAAAGAGGAGGCCGGAGCTCACAGCAGCGAAAGGTCACACGAGGCACAAAACGCCGGCAGGCACCTTTTCAGGTGCTTTTCATACTCCGTTTAATACACTAAACCTGAAACAACTGACACCACGATGTCACGCGAAACCTGCCTGACACCCTAGAGGATGTAAGAGGGTCAAATCAGCAAGAAAAGGGACATCTCTTAAATTTATCATTCTTGTCTCGACTTCCAGCCAGGGTCAAGTATCTCATGGGGGACACCTGGCAGAGCTGAGTTTGAGGTAAGAGTGAGCTGTGACCCCCCAGCACAAGGGATCACTCCTAGCAGAGCTGCGAGCCAAACCCACACATTACCATGCAGGGCCGTTGGTACAGGGACGTGCTAGCGGGTAATTTGGGTTCGCTCCATTTAGCGCAGGGAGAAGGCGATGTCTCCTCCGGGACGCAGGCAACACCTGCACGAAGAGGTCGGAAGACTTGACACAGCTCGGTTTTTATTCCCGGCACACAAGGCGTTGCACGTCGCCGTATCCACAGGACTGAGATTGACTCTCACGCTTCATCCAGACAGGGAACATCCTGTGCCAGACTGAACTTTTGATGGAGTCCAAAGTGTTTCAGCTAATCTAAATTTCAGACTTAACCAGGTCTAAATTTTAAGTTAGATGGATTTTGAGTTGGGTAGATTTCAGTGTAATTTTAATTTGGTTTTTTTTTGGCATTGGCTGCAATAGCGCATGGTAGTGCGTGGTTTGCAGAAGGATTTATAATCACAGAGGCTTTGTCACCGCCCTCAAGAATTTGATAACTTTAATTTTGCAGTTCAAGTTGCATCTGCTGGCTGCAGGCATTTCCTGGGATTTTCCTGGCTGATGCCTCTGTCCTTGTTTGGCTTCACATGACAATAAATTTTCTGAAAATACTGAACAAGCAGCAACCATCACACAGCAGCTACGAGTTTTATAAGATTAAATATTTGTGCTAAAACACGTGAAGCGTTTGCAAGTGAAAAATATTCAAATGAGTAAACAAACAAGAAATAACTTAGGAGTAAAGCTGCAACATTAATTTTCCCACATATCTGCAAATCATTATTTGCTTTATTCGACTAGCTCTAGCGAGAATATGATTGTTGAATAATGATGAGCATCTTTAAAAAATCATGAAACGGGTATAGTCCACAGTCTTTCAATAGCGTCTGCTCTGCTGATGATCTTTCATGGGCTGTACTGCTATTCCTTACGTTTTGTGAAATGAAAACTGTACTAACTGAAAATATAAACCTTAAGCAATGTTGTGGCAATGCTTTTTCTCTTGCCAGACAGCACAAAGGAAGCAGTGTCTTAACTCTCAGCAGCTCTCCTCTTCCTCCGCACAGGCAAGTCCTGGCACCCAAGTTGCCTCTCCCCAGCACCAAGGAAGGTCTCTGTAGACGCAGGAACCCACTGGTGACACCCTTGCAGCCTGCACGCCTTGCAGAGAGCTTGCTGGCAAAGACTCTGCACTTCTTTTAAAGCGTTTTTCAGCTCGAGAGATACTGCACGCAAAGATCATCTGCCAACTTTGCAGGTAGGTCTGAGTTGTATCTGGTTTTGCTAGCCATGCGCTGGCTCTCAAAGCGTTTTATGGACCCGTAGAAGAGACTGCAATCCCACAACAACGCCGCGGCGCGAAACGAAAGCTGCATCTCTGCGTTTGGCGTAGCCTCTGCGCGGTGCGTGGCTGCACGCCGTGGGAGTTGCCTCTGCTCAGAGCTGCTCCCCACCAGCAGCTGACGGTCACAAATCAGGGCGTTTGTTTTGGAAGTGGACGAGCAAGTTGTGAAAAAAATTGCACTTAAGGTCTGTCAAACCCCAGGAAGCTTGTTTTAAATTCGGATACGGGGGAAGGATTTCCATATCCATCTCTCGTTCTCCCTGGAGCAGACTTCCCACAGGTACCGAAGGGCCGACCTACGCGGTGATCAACTCAAAGCAACATCTAGAAGGAGTCCTACCAGAACTGGCTTTCCCTTGCATCTCGGTGTGGTCTCGTCACATCTCGTTCCTCCAGCCCAGCCCTACCCAAACCGCTGTTGATCAAATCATCCCCTTCCCCGCTGCTAAAACGATGTTGTTTCCTCTATTCAAATCTCGTCACAGGCGTCCTGGGTATTTGGTCAGTGAACACAAGCTCCTCAGTTGGGGAGAAATTCCAGATTCAATGTGACTCTTTAAAGAAACTGGCAACATAACCACCTGATTAGACGTGGGAACCGTTATTATTATTTTAGTACCAGACTTGCTGTCTCTTTCCATTTTCTGTGCTTTATCTGCTTTTTTCCCCCGCTCTATGAGATGTGCCCTTCCAGTTATTAGGAGGAACTCTCTTTTCAGACCTCAAAAAAACCCAAACAACAAACCCTGCTGCCTTGCAAAGCCCAGAAAGGTCTCTGCTTCTCTTTCTCGGGCCAATTCATCATAATATTTCACAGGTGTATTTTCAGAAAACCTTGCGAGAAAAGTCCTACCAAGTGTTGCAAAAGCATGACTTTTTAATTTTTTTTTTTTTTTTTACTTTTAAAGATAATTTATTATCTCTCTTCCAGAATTTTTTTTTTAGGTAAGTTAAGATAAAAACTGAAAAACAGAAAAACAAACCAGACTCACATAAACATAAAAGAAATAATGGAAATAGCAGGTAATGCGTATGAAAACATATTGGTTTAACTCCTATTAATTCCTATACGCTTTTCTAAGAGATAATTAAATAAACATTCAGGTAGTCTATGTCGAAATGTTAACTTTAGAATGAAGAGACTCCTAATACACACATGTACGTCTCCTTAAAAGTCATCCGGAAAATAACTACGAGATTTAAATGTTTCACTGTTATTACACTGCTTCAATCAAAAATCCCGAGTATTTAATCGCAAGGAAGAAGTTTTGCAGTGAAGAAAGGAAACTACCACGTGAAAGGTTAAAGAAAACTTTGACACACTTTAGCACTTACCTACTCAAATAACATCTAATATTCCTTTAGTATTTGCTACCTGCTCTATCAAGCAACCTTCTTAAAATCCTAATTGTAAATCTTGAAAAAGACTTTCCTCTGCCCGGCGCATTTGAACCGAGGCACTCAGCTCTCCTCCCTTAGGGATCCACTCGGGTATGCTACAGCCCTGCTCGTTCCTGAAGCGACTCTTACCAGTTCCCTTGAAATATTTAGCAGCAAAATCAATTTTTAGGCTACTCGGTCCTTGATAAGCACTTCATCGTTTGCAGGATCAGGCCCTATAACGCTGAAGACGTACAGAGCAGAGAGGAGGACGTCCTGCCCAAACCACCCCTCTGAAACGCCAGCACTAAGGGACGGCACGCATCGAGCAGGTCATGGCAAACGTCACCGACGTGCGCGCGTGGTGTAAAGCAGCAACCTGTCATCGGGGCGCCGCGCTGCTGTGCGCAGTGCTGCGCAGCCGACAAACCTTCGGCTGCACCCCATGCCTGCGGCCTGAGCTCAGCACACACACAAATCCATTTCGGACAAAGGCAGGCTTTGGAACCACCGTCACCAATACTCACACTGAATCCATTTTTTTTACTACGTTATTTTTCTGGCCATTGTTTTTCTACTCTATGCTTTTGTACTTTTAGTTAAAGTTCTTTGGAAATATTACATGCTTTGGTAGAAATCTCAGGCTACAAAACAATACGGAAACAAAACAGGCTACAAAACAAACACTCTTTTAAACAAAAATTTGCAGAAAGGCCTGGTGATTAAATCTTCCATGAAAGAATAAAGGTCTTCTAAATCTTTTAACAAAGCCATCCTCTTCCACCAGATCCCACAGTCTTTGTAAACAGCTTTTTGCCCAGCGTTACCATGATATCACAGAATCACAAAATGATTAAGGTTGGAAAAGACCTTTAAGATCATCAAGTCCAACCGTCAACCCAACGCCACCATGCCCACTGAAAGTGCCGCGTCCACACGTTTTTTGAACACTTCCAGGGATGGTGACTCCACCATGTCCCTGGGCAGTCTGTTCCAATGCTTGACCACTCTCTCAGAAAATAAATTTTTCCTAATATCCAGTCTAAACCTCATATCTTTTCCTGGCATGGTCGCTGGCTGGTGCGCAGAGCTCCCTCGTGCTGCTGTAGCACAGATGACCGGTGGTGTGGACTGCTCTGCCAGTACTCCCAACATCAGCTCCCCTAATTTCTTGCACTAAGTTCTCTCTTGCACACATCCCTGAATAAGTGCATGTTCTTTGCAGTGTTGCCAGCCTGCTGCTTGCTGAGTGAGTCCTTGACCTTGTTGACTGTATCCACTGAAGGCTTGAAATTGGGGGGGGGCTCAGAGCAAGGAGCAGCAGCCAGCTCAAGCTCTTACTGATAGCACATCAAGATGTTTACAGTCGGGAAAGAACTAGGGAAGCTGCTGTAATAACAACAGGATTGGGTTTGAGGCCAATACAGCACAAGGGTGCAGTGCAAGGGCACCATCCCAGGCAAGGGACAGTGTAGCACTGGGTTATTTCTATTTTTCCTCAGTGATTAAATATCTCCTACAGCTCAGAGCAGAGAAGTGATGCCAGATCTATCACGTTTATATCTCTGGCCATATGAGCAGACAGATGATTGTGGCTCTCCTTCTCCCTTGAGTTCTTCCTTACCACCCTGGGCCAAAAAAGAAACAACAAAGGAACCCACTATAGAGTAGGAAAAATTAGGAAAAATGATTCCTGTATCTCGGCTAAGTCACAAAAATTTAAAGTTGCCTGTGAGAGATGCCTGAGTTATTCCACACTCAGATACTGGAGGGATGGTTGCTGTTCAGTGAGGTTAGGATGATGGCCAAAGCCTTCATATTTTAGTGCAACTCACTAGCCACAGAATGATTTGATAGCGCATAGTGGAATTGTGCTTAAAGCCAGATTTTCCAAGAGAACCTTTATGCAGATGGTGATGAAGTTTTTTTCAGCCTTAACAATTAATGAATATAAAGTCTTCCTGTTGGAACTATCATCACATTTCAGAACTATTATTCTCACAGGAGCTACATTTAAGCATTGTTATTGCTCAGCTAAAGCCAGTAGCACTACAGTGCTTTACACCAGCCCAGGAAAAGCTCCATGACTCTAACGTTGCTTTGCATTTACTAAAAATACGGTGTGACATTAATACAAGATCCTAACATATTTCAACAAGTGCCTTTTGTGCTTGGCTTTTGGATAAAAGTAAATGAAAGAAGATTTGAAAGGCCAAATAAGGCAAGTAAATAGCATCAATTCTAAATTTGTGTAATTTTCAACTAAAGTTATGTTCTGCCATTGTCCTTCAAGTGCTGGCACACAAATAAAAATTCAGGACTAAAGCAGCAAATCATTCACAACAGCATGTACTTTATAATGAAATCTTACAGAGCAATTTGCTAGTAATTTACGTTATGTAGCAGCCAGAATCAACCACTTATGTTTCATTTCCAACAAAGTAGAATTGTCCAGGGTAGTAATTCCACCTGTGAAGCGACTCCTTTTAATGTAGCACATGTATGTAGGCATAAATACATAGTCATTGGAGTCAGATTCCTACAGAAACCCCCGTGGCAGCAATAGTGTTTTATTTGTGCTTTGGCTAATAGATCTTCTTCAGTGAATGAAGATATGCAAATTTTTATCATTGTGAAGATACATTATAAGAATTAAAATGCAATGCCTGCATGAAAATTAAACGGGGTATAAAAATAGCTGTGATGGGTTCTTTCTAATGACTTCTATGACAGATGTAGGCATGATTAATGACTACGCAATAATGCCTTGGCTGAACTTAATCACTAACACATCAGTTAATATTGACAAAGAGGAAATGAATGATACAGAGGCATCTACACTGTGAATCACCAGAACAGAGTGCATATTAACTACTTTGGGAGGCTTAGCATAGCAAGAGGTGATATGTCACTCTCAGCGTTGGATTCAAATCGCCTGCATGACTGCTGAACGGAGTCCTGCTGAACTCCCGTCACCAACCATGGTCCTGGTGATTTCTTAGTCATCTGGTGGCTAATAAATCCTCCAGGAATCAATCATTAACTTGTCACATTTTTTTTTGTTTATTTATAGCTGAAATATTTAGATGCATGAAATATGGTGGGACCCTTGAGTCTACAAACTATTTGGTCATGTTCTGAGGTCCAAGGGAGATCCAACAACAGAAGGAACAATTGCAAGTAGCTGCTGTCACCCCATGCCTCCAGAATTTAAGTCCAGTATTTTCATATCAGACCCATAACTCAACTCTGGGCTGGAAGATACAGACTTTTGCAGAAGACATCCTAGATCAGTTTAAGGATCTCTCTTAAAGACAATGAACATGACTCCACAACCATATTTCAGTAGTCCAAGTGATACAAAAAATACATTTAATATCTGGATCTTCCTCTACTTACTTTCAGAAATTGTATACTCAAAACTTTATACACAGAGTACAACCTATCCATGTATTTTATTTTCTGGATAAATTAAGTAGAATTAGCTTTTCCACTCTCCCACGACAAGGCATTTTTTCCAGCTCTTGAACAGAAAACCCAGATCCCTTGCTGGATGTATGCCATAACGCTGCATACCCTAACATTGCACTACATAGCTGATGGGCATACGTGGCCTGAGGAGGGATGTCACTGGGGAAGCAGTACGAAGGCTGATTTCAATTAAATTCCATGGGTATTGGTACTACAGCCTGAATGGTTTAACCAATGACCAGGAAGGACACACAAACCTTGCATTGGGAAAGAGGACATACAACACAAGGATTAAGTTAATATTAAATAACGAAGTAGATGATGCAGTCATACCTGGAGCTAGGTTAACTGGCAAGCTGGGCTTCTTCAACCAAATTGCAAGTTTCTCTAGAAAAGCAGAATTGCCAAGTTCTACACCAGCACCTGCTGGAGAGCAACACGGCGCGGTGCAAACAGCCCAGGCTCTGCACTGCTGCCTACGCTGGGTCCGTTCTGGGGTGGGAGAGGCACTGGGAAAGATCTTTTCATCAGGAGGGCAGTGCAGCACTGGGACAAGCACTCACAGAGGTTGTGCAGTCCCCATCCTTGGAGGTTTCGAAACTGGGCTGGAAAAGTCACGGTTGATCTGGTCTAGCATCGGTGATAGAGATGCTCCAGTTTCTCTGGAAAGTGCCAGCCATATCTACAGAACGGAGACGGCAAGAGTAATGGAGACATCGCTGTGCGCAAGCAGTTCACCATGAGCTCCCGGCGCAGCAAGGAGCAGCTGGGGAGGACGACTGAGGGAGAAGGGAAAGGAGCACACCTCTGTGGGCCATGCCAGCAACATCAGCTTGCAAACACTCCTCTTGTCTACATGTTTAAAAAGGTTCTTAGGGGAAAGTCTAAGAAAGACACAGGACACTGATCTGATGGAGAGACAAAATGGCTTACCAGAAGCAGAAAAACAAAGAGTTTGATCTGTTTGACTTCTCAAAGCAGGGGTAAAAAGTGACTGGACAGCACTCCATAAACACATCCACGCTGTGACAACGCTGCGTCCTACAAGGGCGCTCGAATACGCAGGAAGCGAAGGCGAAACAGGAGAGAACACGTGAGACATGTACGGGCAAACTCGAAGTAGACGTAAGACAGAGATTTTAACAGCGAGACTGTTAAAACCACAAAGGAAGGAATAGATTCACTGTTTCTTGTTATCATCAGGCTGAGCTATTGACATAAGTCATTGACACAAACAGACAGTGACATCAAGGTCAGCAGCATACAGGAACCCTGACTAAATTACTTAATTGTGCATTTTAAGCACTGCGCCTCATTCCTGCAACCCCTCCCGGAGCTCTTTGCAGTCTTCCAGCATGAGGCGGGGGAGCCGCAGCCCGGCAGAGCAGCCAGCAGAAGCCTCGGCCGTCCCGTAACTACAGACATGCCACCAGCCACATCCAGCGCTGGCGCAGCTCAGCCCTCCCAGGGTGACCTTCATCGCCCAGAGACCGGGAGCAGGGGCTCCCAGCGACGCTGCCGCTGCCTTGCCGGCATCACCGGATTGCCCACACATCACCCAGGCGCTGTGGGACTCCCCGGGAAGTGATGGAGAAGGTTGCTACCGCCTCAGGTACAAAATGCAACAGGGATAAATCTGAAAAAACAGGAGCAGAGTACATCTGGAAACTCCTGGAGGAGATTTCTGCACAATGTTTTGCGATAAAAGGCATTTTTTACCTGGACAGGGAGGCAAATAAATGTTCTGAGGAGATCAGAAAATATAGAAATGTGAGCATAAAACAGGAGTATGGACTTAAAACAACGCAGAAAAAAAAATTTACTGCTGCTCTGGACAGTGTTTGCAGTAACCTTTATTTGGCTTGAAACAGATATCAGTTTCTTCACCTATGTACTTTATTTCTCTTGTGGACAAGGTCACTTTATAACCAAATGGGGTTTTCTTTTGTTGATCTGTAGCAAGAATTACCAATAAGAAAACAAATTTATTTCTTTCTCTGTCAAGGCTGACTTTGTCCTTGGGAGACTTTGGGCCATTTCAGGTGCAAAAGTCATAGCATTAAGCTACATTATGCTTGTACCTTTGGGCCAGGTTAGGCTTTCATCTCCTTTAGAGCTGGGACATATAATAAACATCAGAGACTACAACCACCCTGAAGCCGACTGAACTGGCCCTATTTTTTAAGCAACCAAGATCAATGCTTTTAAATTTGGAGGTCAGGGATTT
This sequence comes from Phaethon aethereus, assembly GCF_964289735.1. Lineage (NCBI taxonomy): Eukaryota > Metazoa > Chordata > Aves > Phaethontiformes > Phaethontidae > Phaethon > Phaethon aethereus. The sequence goes on from NC_138579.1 coordinate 2,329,137, forward strand.
AAACCCTGGAGACAGTTCAGCCTGGGACTCTGCTACAGTCATGGAAAACGAGAGGGGATAGGCTCCGAGCTGGAGGGCAAACTGTCTTGCAGGTTACAAAGACAACTTTTGGCAAGTTTAAAAGAAAATAGAAGAAAATAATTAGTACCAGAAGACAACAGCTCAGAGACACACCAGCAGGACACAGGCAAAAGGGGAATTTATTAGAAGAAGGCTATTCTCAGCCCAGACAGCCACTTCTCCCCTGGACCATTCCTCAGTGTCTGCTGGGCAGCAAGAGCAGGACGAGCTGTCCTCAGCTGAGGCAGAATGACCAGTTTTGGGTGTGTTTACCCTGTTTGAGTTAGTTGCCTTACGTTTAGCAAATCTTAAACGGTGGCACACAAATGGGAAGAGGTGGAGAAATAACGTGTTTGGTGCCTATAGCTCATGGCAGAGGTGCTTAAAACTGCTCTCTGCAATTTTCCTGCAGGAATTAACACTGCTGAGCACTGAAGATACTGAGCCGCAGCAGCACACCTTAGGGACAAGGGGAATGAATCCCCTTCCCACTCTGATTAATTCCTTGAGAACGGGCCATGGGACACCCCGGACGCCCTCAGTCAAGCACTTCAGAAAAAGAGATAGAAAACCCCTTTCACTCCTGCCACAACACCCCACATCCCATCTGCTTTGTTGATTGTACTTGTTCTTTCAGGTGTACAATGGGTGGAAATCCTCAGGCAGAAGAGGGAAGGGATTGCAGATCAAGGCTTGGTTTCATAGGATGAAAGGGAAAACCACTTCCTCCTACAGGCACGCAGATTTAATCTGCATTTCCTTCCCCTCCCAAATCTTAAGCAAAACTGTTTGGTACCTTCACTGGAAATTTAGGATTCATTGCTACATCCAGCCTCACAGGAGTACTGACACTTACTACTTTTTTTCCAGACATAGCTAAATCTCTGGCTACCCCACTCAAACCTGCCACACAGTAGTATCTGGGTAATTGCTGCCCAGGCTGCTCCGGCATCATTAGTTGAATTTTCCAGACAAGGGACTGAAAAATAAAGAGGCCTGAGAAAGCAAAGGGCAGCGCTGGGTCTGCGACAGGGATTTGCAGGGCCTGAACTGAAGATCGGGGTCTTACGACGGGTCCTGGAGCGACCTCAGGACAAAGCAGGTCCCGCGAACAGTGGGGGCTGCGGGGAACGGCGCGGCACGACGGAGATGGCCGGAGCAGAGCAACCCGGGGCAAGCACAAGCGCGGCACAGCAGATGTTTCTAACTGCAGTCTCGGGCATCGGTGCAAAAACCTATCCTGTAAACTGCAGAGTCCCTCCCTAACCCAGCAAAACTGTCGGTTCACCTGCTGGCTCCCTCTCCCGCTGCTCTACAGCCCGGGCAGCTGAACGCCAGCGCGGCTCCCCGACGCCTCACTAACGGCCCAGAATACCGATGTGCTGAGAAAAGAATGAGCACCAGGGACAAGACGGGCTGAAGAAGTTCCCTGGCCTGAGAGGCGAATGGACGCCGTTCGCCCCAACACATCGTATCTTGCACCTTCCTGCCAGTTCTTTCCTCTTCTAAGGGCTCCAAGAAATGAATATCAGTTATTTTATCATTTATCAGAAATTAATTGAATATCAGATTGGTAGAGGCTACACCACTTTTATAATTAAACCCATTCTCTTCCCCCCGTTCACTGGATCTGGAAGACACAGAACAGTTCAGCGTGGCTCGGTGGGCGTGAAGGGGAGCAGAGGTACGCAGCTGAAGGAAGAACGCTCTCCTTCCAGGCAGAGGGAAGAATGAACTTTTAAATCAACTTTTAGGCTTGTTCAGTTCTTACAGCAAGCACTTCAACGGATACTAATCTATGAGTTTCTTTTAAAGCACATGGATAAATGCTCTGGTAAACCAAATTACTGCTCCAGGATGGGCTGCAATCAATAACTGCATCAAACAGGCAACGGTGATTGTGAGAGCACGTGAGAGGGACGAGGCCAGCGCCAGCACGCAGTTCACTGGCGGAACTGAGCAAGCAGGGCAGAAAGGAAGCTGACTCAAAGATATTAAGTTCATACAATTTTAATGAAAAAAACCCCACGTTGCTAGAGAAAGAATCCAGATCCTATTAGCGTCCTCACTGATGGGAAGATTGAAGCGCAAACTTGGCCTTATTAGCCACAGGAGGACGCAGACGGCATAGCGGTGGACTCAACACCGTACCTTACGCACAGCTACAGCTGGAAAGCATCTTTATTAGATAAAATATAATCTGGAGATGAACCCAAAGGAAGCTGTGCTGCTTGTTTCTCTCCTCAGGAACTGTCTCATACTTTTAATTTGACTCTACATCCCTCACACCCCAGCTTTTACTTCTTCTGCTATCCTGAAACTCCATTTCCTAATGACGGCTCCTTAGTCCCGTGCCAGCCACAGTAACACAAAACCAGAGTGAACCCTCTTCCCATCCTACCCCTGTTCCTCTCCCCCAGGGTTAGATCTGGATGCACGGAATTCTTCAGTTATCTCCATACTCCTGGAATGTCCCTACTAATTAATTTTTACCACTGTGGCATTTACTGAAAGGAAGGAAATCATCACCTTGAGATTTCACTGCTGTTTAACTCCTCAAAGCAATTTCTTAATGTAATTGCATTTTCTTAAGGACAAAGAAAACTTTGTGATGCCACTTAGCCAGCTTTTGGAGAGGCTGTGTTAAAGGCTGCTGTAACTCCGAGATAGCACCTAATTAATGAGCCTGCCCAGAAGACAACAGCTCCCTTCCCAGAAAAACTGCCGTGTTTTGAGGTTGGTGTTTGCTCTGTCAGAATGAAAAATGATGGAAAACTGTGGCCTTTTAACACTTTAAAGACTATAACGCTCATGCAAAACAAATAAAACCACCTTCACCTCCAAACTATGAGGATATTTCAATATCTGTGTATTGATTCAGAGCAAAATCCAGGCATCTCTTTCTGAAAATTTGTCTTTAGAAGATTTCAGCCACTTCCATCCACCTCCACTAATTCAGGTTTGAATAGCTCTTTTCATTTTTGAGAGGATCTTACCAAAACAACCATTTTGGCTCTGGCACCACCTTTAAGTGTACATCAAGATCACAAAAGCCCAGGTTCACCAAGCTTCTGGATCTAGACACCAACCTAGAAGCTGTTGTTCTAGCTTGCATACATATTTATGCACTACACCATTCAGAAAAGGTGCCCAGCAACAAGAACTTCTGCGAGAGATCAAACCCTCTCCCTAAACTGAGTAAACCGTGGACTTAAAAATACGTTGACATTGCATGCAAATGTTCTAACCATTACCCTGTGGTTTGTTGCGGGTCTTTCTGGAACAGTATTGAAAAAAAAACACACCAACAACAAACCCAAAACCAAGCATAGCCAACCCAGAAATCAGTTTCTAAAGCTTTTGTGACACTTTAATTCACTGCCAGTCTTTGCTTTGACAAGATAGCATGCTGAAAACATCGTATTAGATCTTCTAATGAGCTGGGGGCTATGACAGCTCCGCTTGTGATTTTGAACATACTGTAATTCAATCGAAAAACAAAACACGCACTGCAGAAAATGTATCTGCTGCCCTCTCTAATAAAATGTGAGGCTCCCTAAAAATAAAACAAAGCAAATGCAATCACAATACATACACTGGACAGTCCTAAGAAAAGCAGGATCCATTAACGATCATTACTACTGAGAGGAAAATAAGTCAGTCCTGGCCGGTTTATACAACAGGTCTGCCCAACAAACAAACAGTTGCTGGATTTAGGCCATTTTTGCTGGCCTGCATATGTATTTTGGAAAACATCGACACTAGAGAAGGCAGAAATACCACCACAAACCCCCCCAGACTGCTTCCTTCCTTCACTCCCTCACCCAAGGGATTCAAAGGGGAGCAAACTATTTCAAAGGAAGAAACACTGACTGAGAGCCCCAGCGATGGAGGCAGCAAACGACACTGGAGACAGCGATGGGATAAAACAGCCCCCACAGAGGAAAGCTGGAGATCCTGGACGGGGGACACAGCAAACGGCCACCAGCGCTGGTGCGTGAAGCACCCACCCAAGCTGCCCCAGCTCTCCAAATGGATTTGATGCGACCATCTCCAGCCCCTCGCATGCAAACCTGGGTCCACCAGGTCTGGGAGCACAAGGTGCACAAAGAGAGAAACTGAGCTGAATAAATCTTGTCGGCTAAGACTTCTGTACAGCAGCGCCTACCGCGTTGCTGACTCAAAGACTGAGATTGAAAAATGGACTTCGAACAATTCTGCACATTTATTTTTAAAAACCTTTGCCTTAGTCTGCGCCTTGAAGGAGGTAGAGCTGTTAGCAGCAATCAGTCTCAAAACAGCTCAGCTTTCCCTCCTGTGAGAGATGGAGTCCCTTGTCTCCTTTGCCCCTTTGCTTCACATCCTTCCACTCTACTTCTGCTCACGTGCAAGTGCTGAGAGGGATTCACCACCGAAAATGTTGTTGTTGTTTTGGTGATGGTGGGATGAGCTCTTTTGAGTTTGTTTGTTCAGTTGCTCCTTATGATGAAAAACTCCCTTGCACAAATTTAAGGCCACAGTGTGTGCTGGATGCTGCCTCTTTCTGACATCCCCATCTTTGAGTTGCCTCCAGCCTGGCCAGCAAACGGGCAACCACAACTTGGGGAAAAAGGAGACTCCTGCTTCCCACCCATCTGCGGCTCTCAGGAATACTGAGCTGTGAAGATCCAGGGGAAAAAAAAAAAATCAGATCCCATGACAAAACAACAACAATGCCATTTGAACCCCAAAATTCCAGTGGTGCAGCCGGGCAGGTACGAGTCAGCCACCCTCCTACGCCAGCATCTCCCCAAAACAGTGTTGTCTCATACCACGGTGCTTCATGGCCTCCCTGGGAACCCTACAAGGGATAGGGTTGGCTGCCAAAGCAGAGTAGTATCGCCCCAAACACAAGCACCTGAGGTAGGAGGCAGTGGAGGGGACGAGCCCCCTTCTCCCAGCGACCCCAGAGCCAGACCTGCGCGAGCAGCGAGCCCCAAACCCCAGCCATGGGGCAGCGACGCGAGCGGCCATGGAGAAAGAAAGAGTTACGAGCTCCTCAAAAGAAATAAGCACACAACATCCCACGCCTTAAATGTGGCTGAGACCAAATGACTCTGCCCTTTGATGGCCGGCATTAAACCAGAGACTTGCTCTGAAATGAAACCACTGTGGGTGGATTTGCCATAACACAACAGCAGAGAACCTATTTTTGAGGTAATGTGTATTTTCCTAGTGCCGATCGTGGTGAATAATTTAATCCTCATTCGGAAGACTGCTAACACGACACTTTCGATGGATTTGTATTCAGATACAATTTCAAATAAACAAATAACTTCACAAATAATTAAATAAATAAATGCATAAAGAATATAGCCTCTGTTTCTGGGGCTGTTTTTTGGGCAGCCAGATTTGTCTTCTGTGTCCAGCAATTTTATGCAGAATGGAATAAACTCCAATATCTAATTGTTTTCCTCCTCCCACAGGATTCCATAAAATTTTATGTTATTTCTTCTAAGTCTAGTTTTTTTCCCAATGTTTTACACATAATTGCCTTTTCGTTTTCAGTAAATCTATATATTGCTATTCTCTTTCTTCCAGCTGTTTCATCTACTGTTCTAGTTCATCTACACTCTCAACCAATTTTATCAAGCTCTGTTTTATCTCCAAAATTGAATTTTCAAGGTTATTGAAGAAATATGTTTTCCTCTATTTTCATTTCGTCTCTGAACTCCACCAGGGCTTGTGTTGGATGCATTTTGGAGCTCTGCATAGTTAGTGGTATTGCTGGGTTTATTCTACCTCATTGCTATGAAAAATATACTGACACAACCTTCGTGAATGCCCGGTGTTTTCTTTGCTTTTCCCAGCATCCTACTCCACAAATCTTGCCTCTCTTTTCCGCTCGAGACGCATCAGCCAAACCACAAGTCCATTACACAGATACCGACTATCTTCCATGATTTGTAACTGGAAGGGAAAACATCTCATTTCAATCCATACCATTACACCCAGCTGATATGCATTATCTCATTTTGAAAGATTAGATACTGCATAATTTCATTGAAAGTGTAGCAGATATTAATTGAATCATAACGTGTGCCTTGGGATACTTTTCTCAAAACCTCTGGACAAGTGTAACCTTTCTCGATCATATGATGACAATGGACTTTTTATCAAACATCTTCATCTTACTTAAATAACACAATCAAACCTTACCAACAAACTGGGACCTATTAGGTTAGCTCACAGTGTTTGATTCTCCACCACTGGAACTAGAAGCATAACAGGTTCCCAGGAAAGGACCAGCATTGCATAAGCATTCAGTACCTTGCAGACCTGTTGCACACCTGCAGATGCAGGGAGGAACCACGTCTTTGCTATTTCTGATGGTTTCTGTAGAAAGCCCCTGGTTTCTTGCAGCATTTCTGACTGCGACATCTTGCTTTATTTACAAGTGTTTCAACAAGCTTCTCTAAAACAGGTGCTGCCCACAGGAGCACAAGAACAGAAGACTGGATGAATACCCTGTGTGACCGAGCCACTGCCTAGCAATCATAGTCAACTAGGCTAGAACCTGTCTGGTAAATCTCACTGCTGTCATGATTTAAAATCTACCTGTATTTATGTGTCTAGATATTCTTGCATCAATACTGGCTCTTAGAGCTTTAAACAGTCCCACGGTATACACTCAGTGCCCAACTGCATCTCCCAGTCTTTCTTCAGGAAGGTGAAACACGGCAAATTATTACAGTCTCTTCCTTTAACATCAAACCCTGCTTTGCACGTGTTCCGTCTTGCGTCCAGCCATCATGAACATGCGCTCAAATGCAGAGATGAGGTCTTCATGCCAGCAATACCTCAGTGATCCCTAGACCAGCTACTGCAGCCAGGGAGACCCTTCTCTACACCCATTCCAAAAAGCCCACATAAACAATACCTGTGCCTTGGTCTCCAAGAACTGCAGCTTTCTGAAATCACCAAGGTCCTTTCTATATGATAACTCTATTTTCCACTACGTGAGCAATACTTCCAAGGCAGATTTCTGTTAAAGCAAAATGATGTAGGCTCAGGATTTGTCTGCTGCTGAGCTTTGACTAATTTGACTTTTGAGAATCAGAAGTAAAAACCTGGACAAAGTGCAAGAACAATGTAGATAAATTGTTTCTGTCTGCCGCAGGACAGCTTCAGTGAGTAACTGGAACTGCCCTAAGGCATGTGGACCTTACTACATGGCATCAGCAATTTCCATCAAAATGTGCCCATTTTTTGTGCCACGGCCATCACCAAGACTTTAAACATAAGTGTCCCCAGGACTGCTTTTTGAGGAACTCTTCCCTTCAGAGTAGTATTTCTCCTGCAAAAACTACCTGTTGCTACTCCTTTCTGAGCCAGACCCTTTACTCACTTGTTAGACACACCCAAACTCACTGTTTCTATCAAGATATATGTAAAACAGTTTTGCAGAATTAATACAAATGGATATTCCACATCTCACTTGCCTCAAAATTAATTTATCAACTTAAAATGACCAGCTCTTCTTATATCATTGATCTTTGTCAAACCAATGTTACAGTTTACACTACTTTTCCTTTAACTTTATCACTGAAGTTTTTTTTTCCTTCGGAAGTTTTGCAGAAACTTGACATCAGGCCTGTTCTTCTTAGGAACATAATTATTTTACTTCATCTCTAATACAGGGACTACCTTTGCCATTCTTTTCATCTGACTCCAACACTACCTAGGAAAGTTAGCTGCAGGACCTGAGACCTCATGAACCAGGTCTTGCAGAAATCTGGACACCCCAAATGCCTCATCCAAGCAAAATTCAACTGCAAACATAAAGCTTCATGAGTCTAATTCTGCTGATTTCTCCTTTCACATTCTTACTGACATTATTCATCCTGTCCTTCTTTTCTGAGACAGTGTCATCCAATACTGAAGACCATTTCCAAGTACTGATTATTTTTGGACATACTTAGATGATTTTGAACTCTACCTCATCCTTGCTATCCAGCTGCTTCTTTCCCCGGTCTGGTACAGGCAGAGATGAAGACCCTTTCAGTCCCATGTTTCCTTATCTTATGCAAGGCCCAACTCCAAAATGGACCCTGGACTGTCTCTCCTCAGCTGAGCACTTTTGAACCTCTGACATAACTTTGCTGTTATATCCCCTGTAAACTGCTTCCATTAGCCAAAGCGTCTTAAAGCAGCCATAGATGCACTTGTGGTGGGAATCCCTTCCAACCATACTTTAAGACCCATTACTGGATTTTCAGCCAGCCCACTTAAGAATCCCAGGAACTAAAATTCAGAGGAATTTCAGTTCAAACATAATTATCTAAGACTACATGACGGAAACATGGAGGCACAGCACCACCACTGTAAAGTCAGCACATCTGCATTACAGCAGAAGGGCTAAGCTCTTCCGCACCCCATGAGAATTCGACATCAGCCTAAAAATAATCACCTGATGAAGCAAGTCACTGCATGAAGAGCAGAAGTAAAAAACCTTGTTTCTCTTGCACTTTCTTCTCTCCCTTTTTGTATGGATTCTCTGCTATCCAGTGTAGCTTCTGCAATGGTTTGGAATGGAGAAACAGATAAAGTCTCTGTGTTCTGTATTGCCATCTATTTTAATATAATTATAGAATCATGGAATCATTTAGGTTGGAAAAGACCTTTAAGATCATCAAGTCCAACCGTTAGCCTAGCACTGCCAAGTCCACCACTAAACCATGTCCCTAAGCACCACATCTACACGTCTTTTAAATACCTCTGGGGATGGGGACTGCACCACCTCCCTGGGCAGCCTGTGCCAGTGCTTGACAACCCTTTTGGTGAATAAATTTTTCCTAATATCGAATCTAAACATCCCCTGGCACAACCTGAGGCCATTTCTTCTCGTCTTATCACTGGTTCCTTGGGAGAAGAGACCAACACCCACCTCACCACAACCCCCTTTCAGGTAGCTGTAGAGAGCGATGAGGGCTCCCCTCAGCCTCCTCTTCTCCAGACTGAACACCCCCAGTTCCCTCACCTGCTCCTCATCAGACTTGTGCTCCAGACCCCTCCCCAGCTCCGTCGCCCTTCTCTGGACATGCTCCAGCACCTCAACGTCCTTCTTGTAGTGAGGGGCCCAACACTGAACACAGGATTCGAGGTGCGGCCCCACCAGTGCCCAGTACAGGGGCACAATCCCTGTCCTGCTCCTGCTGGCCACACTAGTGCTGATACAGGCCAGGACGCTGTTGGCCTTCTTGGCCACCTGGGCACACTGCTGGCTCATATAACATGCATGCTTGGGCTTTTTAGTTTTCCATCACGAGGAATAAGTCAGTGAACATTGCATACCACTTAGAAAGGTTTTGTACAGAGTAGAAGTCAAGGAGAATAAGAGAAAGTGGATGCTGGTCCCAAAAAATCACTCACCCTCTCACAGCAAATGCTCAAAAGAGCAGTGAGCATACTCTCCTCCGCACAAAACAGCCCTCTTTCAGCAAGATTAAGCTGTAACCTCAAACCTATAACCTCAGCCTCTCCGCGCATGCTCAGCGTGCCAGCCACGCTCATCCTGGACCACACGGTACGGCACAGCACCCAGAGGAGTGGGTATGGCCTTAGGTACGTCAAGTGATAACAATGAGACTACCGTACACATACGCGCAATAACAGCATACACGTATCAGCACACAGAGCTCTGAGGTAGTTGGGAATTGGGTGCATTTTTTAGCTAGAGGCAATCAGCAAGCATACATTGCTGAAGTTCAGTCTGACAGGCACTGATTATATATCAGACATGGATAATTTTTTCCTGAGAAACCATTCTTGATTTGAAAAGAAAATCAAGGCGGTCCTTAAGAGTAGCCATAAACTGCTAATTGCCTCCTTTCGCAAAAGAAAAAAAAAAAGCAACTATCGAAATTTATTTTCAAGGCGGCTTTATGAAGAACTGGTCCCAGACTAAGCAATATGCCAAGGGCCACAAAGTTTTGAAACGGGTTGCGGCAATCATCCTGTTATTATACATAAAAGAGAAGTCAGATGCTAATTACCAGTTTTCAGAAACAAAGCTGTATAAGCTCCTGTGAAGGAGTGTGATTAGAGGATTAGTGAGATACAGCTGGATACATACAGTTTTGTTCTGTGTGAGTGTCCAACATGGCACAAACGGCACAACTCAAGGAAGATGTTTCTCATTCATTTCTGTAGATCGTTTAACATCAATGTTCCTATTCTAGTTTGTGATTTCACCATCAACATGTCTACATGCTGCCTAGACACTGCAGCACATTAATGTTTTGATCCAGGAACAACTCTTACATGTTAGACCAAGTGCCTCAAAGAGATGCTAAAATGAATACTACTATTAAAGGGTTATAGGCTTATAGCTCCATATGGTTCAGTAATTACTAGATATATGCAGGAGGGTCACTGCAAAGGTCAACAGTCTTTCTAAAAACTTTTCATCTCATAACTCACATGAAGGGAGCACAACCAACAGAAGATCAGGCTGCTTTTGTTATTCATTCAACACCTTCATTTTTTTTGACCAACAAATTCAGTCTGGTCAAATGTAGATCCAACAGCAAATGGGCTGCCACATCCAAGAATACGAGATCAGAAACTAGCAAGCCAGGTAATACTTTAAAGACAATCACAGATCTGATTACACCTGGACTAACTAATATCTAAATCAGAAGTCCAGCAATGAGTCAAATTAATTTTATCCAATAAAATATCCAATTTTATTAATTCAACTGTTGACCTGTGGGACCAATTTCCCTTCTGACATTATTATTTGGTGTTACAAAACACCAAAATCACTGGAGCTATCTCCATGTTCAGCACTAGGAAATATGGCTTTTGTATCTTAAAAATATATACCAGTGCAGCAGAAAATGGCTTAAAATAAACTCATTCTAGGTTGATGATATTAAATTAAATAGGATGGCTTTTCCAGCCAGGATTTATTTTGCTTTGTTCTTTTGAGACACAAATGCTCCGGTCCAAAGAAAATGTGAGTACAGTTGTGGATGCACTAAATAATGGCCACAGTAAAGAAATTCAGGGACAAAATTAGAAATAGATATGTCCAAATTATAGGAGGCCTCTGCAGATGTCTGAGCTTATTATAAAGCCCTTTTGTCTTCTTTCTCCTCTAATCCATTACAGACAGGAGTCAGTTTGCTCTCTTAATGAAGCTGAAAACAATAAATACAGAGTAAATAAAAGTCACACCAATGTGGCCTCTTTCATGTTAAGCTTTGGTACTCAAAATACAGCAAGAACGTGCAAGATATATTTGAATAAAATCAGTGGCTTTCTTGGAAAAGGCTTGTATTGTGAGTAATTAGGAAAAGAAACAAGTTGGGCTTAAAGCTCTAGCAAGACACTTCAGTTGAGAATTTCCAGCTCAGACAGTCAGACGCGAAGGACTGAAGGGGCAAAAAGCACAATTAAGTGGACACATGCGCAGGCTGAACTTCACACTTGGACAATACAAGCCTGCAAAGAGCCTAATGAAAAGGAGAGAGAGAAGCAAGGAGGAAGAGAGTGGGAACCTCCGTGATTAGAACCTCCAGGAACTGAAAGGTCAGATCCTGATGACTTGGTTGTTTAAGAGTCAGTGCCTGAGAAGTCACAAATCTGGGGCCTTCCAGGCTCTATGAACGACTGGAATGAATTTTAATATCTACATGATTAAAAAGAAACGGTTAGGACTGCCTCAAATCAGGCTGAGGCAGAGTCGATGAATAGGACAGAGAGGACATGCAAGTGAATTGACTTTGACAGTGCAGTCAACCATTCTTTTTGAGGGGAAAACCGGAAGAGTATAACTCACAGGCTCTGACCTCTACCTGGAGAGCAAAAAGCCAACCTAGGTCTGCACAGAGGACATGAACAAAAGCACGTGTAGCACATGTGAACTTGACTTGTGGTTACTCTTATTTTCCTGGTGGCACTGTGCAATACCAACAATTTCTTTGCCATTAATTAGAAAGATGGTATTTTTTTCATTGAGTTTCAGAGCCACACCGCACAAATAATATTTGGTACAGAAAAGCTTTTTCATTCCTTTAGTGCAGTAGGATTTTCTAAAAGAGCTGACCCTCCTCAGATGTCAGAAATAATTCACACCTGTAGGAATAACTGAGCTTAGAAGAATGTAAAGAGTACACATATATTCACCCTGGAGAGGCTGGACAAGCATCAGCCTAAAATAACCACTGAAACCTCTAGAGAAAACCAGCGGGGAACCAGGGAGGTACAAGAAACCCAATGACAAACCCAATGCCTACCCTGAAAATGGGGGTGGGGTGGGAGGAGGAGCTGGAGAGCTATAGCCCAGACATCTTAATTTCAGTTCCCAGAAACATTCTGCAGCAAACAATCAAATAATTTGTGAGCTCTTGGAAGATAACCCTGAAATGAGTCACTGTCACTAGGGATTTGTCAACAGCGAATCATGTCAACATAATCTAATCTCCTTCTTTGAGAGTGTAAGAGAGACAGGTGGTTGGGGAGAAATTGCTGATATCCTGCATCTTGACCTGAGCCAGGCGTCTGATGCTGTTTGCCATGACGTTGCCATAAGCCAGCCATAGCAGTGTGACCCGGTATGGTGGGGAAACTTGAGCATGAGGTGGTGTAAAACTCATCAGACAGCCGTTCTGACAGAGCCCTCGCCAGAGGTTCCTGGCCAGATCTGAAGCCTTAGAGTGCAGCTCTATCCAAGCCAGCTACTTGGAGAAGGAAAAAGAGCTGGACAAAGACAGCACGGGGAACCATCAGGTGGGAAGGGGGTCTGCAAAATAACTCCTTGACTTCACAACAGATCACAGCTGAATGGGAATCAGCAGTGTCATGCTGCTGTGCATCCATCTGCAGTGGAGGAACAGGTCTACATGGCAATGCTACGGCTCTCCTCTGCCCAGCAGCCACAGGCAGAATAGGGCATAGCTGTGTCCAGGCTTGGAGATGCACTTCAAGAAGATGGGGCTAACCTCAGTGATCACATCTAGAAAACTCAGTGTATAAGGAAAATCTGCAGGAAATGGGTCCATGTAGTTTAGAGAAACCTGAAGGCTGCAAGACAACAGTCTAACTAGGGAAGGAGCAACCAAAAGTTTGCTCTCCATCCCCACTGTGGGTTGGACGAAGAGTAAGGGGCTTAAACTGTATGAAAAGAGAAAAAATGTACTGAATGAGAAAGAGCTGTAGGACAGGGATGGACAGAGGCCATGTGGAGGCTGAAGAACATGAATAGTTTTGACCGATGCCTCTCAGGAGACAGGTAGGGCTAGTTTAGGGCAGCCTCCACCAGCACACCACAGCCACAACACTGACAATTTCAGAAAGCCCTGTGTATGCATGTATTGAGAATCTTTTTTGCTAATACAGATTTAAAATGTCAACTCCCTCCAGCAGAGCAAGATGTTTGGTTTTCTGGGTTCAGATCTACAGAGTTTAGCTTGAAAGGGACAATAAAACCCAACAGTCTCTTCATACCACCAAAGTTTTAAACACAGGAGATATGCAGAGATGCCTGTTTTCCCTCTGTAGCTCTCAAAATACAATAGTGTGTGTTGAGGGTACCAAAGACAATACAAGGAAAACACCTCTAATGAGATCATTCATAAATAACAGGCTTCTCCATCGATAAAAGTGCTTGGCACAGTTTTACATTGTAAGCCTAAACACATCGTAATTACCCTCACAAAACAAGTTACAGAAGAAGCTGCATCTGTTAGCCGTTCCAGTGCAAACCAGGACCTCCAAGAGAAAAAATAACCATCCCTCGTTGCAGAGGTCAGTCCCGTCATTTCATTTTAGCGAAGAGCAGACATTGGTCGTGCCCCTGCCCCCTCTGTGTGCAAACCAGTCCTGCCACAAACAGGAAAATAGGACAGATACAGCCTGTTGTTACAAACAGAGTAAAAAGGAGAAACTATGCCAATAATCAATATGAATGATGAAATAAATCTGAATAAACTGCTACACCTTGAGAGAAACAGTCGATTGAAACAGGAATAAAAATGGCTTTATTGATAAGAATATGTATTAATGGGCATAATAACTACAAAGGAACTTGGAAAAGTGAGAAATATATATCAATTGCAAATGGTTTGAATATATCTTCAAGGGCCTGGACTACCTAGAAATAACAACTCCTCTAAAAAAATGGTAGGATATGCCACCTCTTTGTTTACTCTCTAGAATTGTTATTTACCGACCTAGTAATAAATGAAAGGTGTGAAATTTCCCTTTTGTTACGTGGAAAGCTTGTAAATATGAGAAGGAGAGCATGAGAAATCCTGTTACTAGGAATTTTCTATCATAAACTTTCCCCAAGAAAGCCGCTTGTGCAGCTTACTAACGCTGCGACCAGCCTGCAAAGACCCTCCACGGCAGACGACTGTGGTCCCCACAGCAAGAGACAGAGGTCAGGCAGAGTGATGCTCCCCACACGGGTGGTGGAGCTGGACAGCCAGGCAACGCGCAGGGAGCACGCGGGTAAAATCCATACCCTACCAAGTCATTGACACAGCCGCGCAACCGATGCGGCCCGTGCTCTTTGAAACACTTCATCTGCTGATGCTGCTGGCAAGACTCCTGTTGTCTTCAGTGATTTAACTCGTAACAGAGATCTCATGCAACATGGCCAACAGATTTTTCCAAAGCCTGATGGGAGCAAGCAAAAGAAGGAGGCTCTCCAGAAAAGCATTGCTTCCCCACAGCAACAACGATCCTCTCAGCTTCCAAAGCATCTCAGTGACTGCTGTAACGAGCCCAGCGTCCTCTGGACTGGCTCCATTAGAAAAACCTGATTACGTACCAGTACAATCGAAGTCTAATTTCATTCCTGCTGCTGAGTGAAAGGAATGTACCTGCTGACACCATTCTTTTCTCCATAGGTAAAATGATTTGCAAAACTTCATTATTAGCAGCAGTGGACAACATGTCTGAATAATGAAAATTAAAATAAAATCTTCCATGAGAGGGTGCAGAGAAAGTGGTAACTTTTCTTTAAATATGAATTAAAAGACTATTTTATGAGACACTTATAGTTACAAAGTCAAACGTTTGAAAGTTAGACAGGAAGACGGTGATTTATAGACCAAAATAAATAATCACATAAACAAATACATGATGTAACACAGAAGCATTCACAGACAAAATTAGTTGTGTGCCTACATCAATCCAAATAACCTTAAACTTTTAATGCTTCACTTTGCAATCATAGTTTTAGTTGAAGTGTGTATTTCTTTCATTACGGGAATAAGTCTCCTAAGTAATATTGGAGGGAAAAAAAAAAAAAAAGAAACCTATAATTTCTTCAGCTAAAATGGCCAGTGGCAAGAAAAATTAGCTGAATGGCCAACCTAACTATTCCAATTCACCTTTCTGTGAGTTGGCTGGTTGTTGACTTTGTCACAAATTTGCTTTGGTGAAAGCACCCTTTGTGCCTGAACTTTCTGTAACACTTCTTACAGCCAAAATAAGAACACTGCTGAAGAGCATCAAGTAAAGGGGGTAAGAGGAGGTAAACAACTTAAAATGCCAAAAACTGGGATGAAAGTGCTGCTGACATCTGTGTTGGTTTTTTTTTTTCTCCTAACTCCCCCCTCCCCCCCCAACTGAAACATTCCTTCTCGTTCTGCTGAGGTTATTTCTAGGGATTCCACTGAATGCCACGAGCCCTAGCATAGACTCTCATTGACCTCCCTCTCAATTCTTTGGTTGCACCTCACCGTGTACATCTGCCCTTTGATTCTTACCTCTTAACTGGTTACTAATTGTGAAGCTGGTCTCTCTTTTATCATATCACAACATGGTTTCTTTAAAATAGGACATGGCCTAAGGCACAACACAAAGCCAAAAGGAAATCTTCGCTCTTGAAAATACCCTGTGTAGGAAATAAAGCTGCACGGACAGTCCACTGCCCACGCAGGCATTCCCAGCCGCCCTGGAAAGCCCTTCCAAGAAACGGCCCGGGTTTTTTTGGTTCCTTGCAGGAGGTGCCGCATATCTGGCAGCTCTGCAAGCTGAACGTGGGTGCTACCAGCACCTTGTGTTAACTCTGACAGGGTCCCTCTGCAAGGACAGCACCGTCAGGAGGAACTAATGGCCTGTTTGCAGGTCAAGGGGCTGCGGCTTGCCTTGCCGAGGTGGGAGCGGACTGCTGCCCCGTGGGGCAGGACCTAACCGTGCCCTGTCTCCCCAGCACCTTCCCCCCCTCACTGCCACAGAATGAGGAAGAAAGCCCCGATGTCAGCGTATCCTCCTAGAAATCATGAAACAAGTATCCTACGAACGAGAGCAGTGAGAGCTGTCGCAGCTCTGCAGCAGTTCAACGCTGCCGTGAAGCGGGAGGGAGCGTCACCCCCACCCTGGAAGCTCCTCACCCTGAAAAAGCCCCGAGCACGGGTCAGGTGGCAGAAGGTGGCCCTGGGTGTCTGTTGTGGGTTCAGCCCCAGCCGGCAACTCAGCCCCACGCAGCCGCTCGCCCACTCCCCGCCGGTGGGAGCGGGCAGAGAATCAGAAGGGTAAAAGTGAGAAAACTCGTGGGTTTAGATAAAGACAGTTTAACAGGGAAAGCAAAAGCTGCACATGCAAGCAGAGCAAAACAAGGAATCCATTCCCCACTCCCATGGGCAGGCAGGGGTTCAGCCATCTCCAGGGAAGCTGGGCTCCGTCACGCGTAATGGTTTCTTGGGAAGACAAACACCGTCACTTCAAACGTCCCCCACTTCTCTTCCCCCAAGTTTTAGTGATGAGCATGATGCTGTATGGTCTGGCATATCCCTGTGGTCATTTGGGGTCAGCTGTCCTGCTGTGTCCCCTCCCAGCTTCTTCTGCACCCCCGGCCTGCTCGCTGGGTGGGGGTGAGCAGCAGCAAAGGCCTTGACTGTGTGTCAGCACTGCTCAGCAGGAACGAAAACGTCCCTGTGTTACCAACGCTGTTTCCAGCACAAATCCGAAACACAGCTCCATACCAGCTACTGTGAAGAGAATTAACTCTATCCCAGCCAAGACCAGCACGGTGTCCCGTCCTTCAGGGATACCAAATCTGCATAAAGGCCAGGGAGTTTATTTAACAGTGTGCGCAGACACTCTCCTCCGTAGCCTCTTCGGTGCTGGCTGCACCCTATTTCCCGTGAATTTCCACAGCATTTCCACCCACCTGCATTAGTCATAAAACTACCAGAAAAGGCACCATCCAACGACTATTTATCCAATCCTAAACCCCATGTCGGGAAGAAGCAGGGAGAAACATCACAGAAAGATGCTGGTCTCATTCAATCTACAAGAGGGGAGAGACACACGTGCAAGACCTTCCAGAGGGTTACATTTATCCTGGAGGCTTCCTGCCCAGCTTGGGGCCATTTAAGATCAGAGCATCCATGTGCTCTTGGGGGAGATTTTTGATGGAGGACAGATGCTGTTTGCTTCATGCTGATCCTCCTCTCTTGAGTTCCAAGGGGACAGCCTAGCTTCATGGAGCTAGCTTGAAATAGCTGGAAGTACCGATACGCCAGTGTCAGCAAAAAGCTACTATGGTTAGGAGGGTGCAAGCTTCTGTGAACAAACCTGAAAGAAATACTGATGGATTAAAAAGTGCCATTCTCCCAAGATTATCAGTTTCACTACTCAGATCCTGGATGCCATATCCAGGAGAAGCAGAGCAAAGACACCGTATTCTGATTCTCCATATTTTAACTATAGATATGCAACACTTACATCTACTTCCATTCCTCCTCTCATTCTCACTTCTTAAAAAAACAAAAAAACTTTTGTCTATTTTGTCTTTGGTCTTGCCTTCAGTCAATGCTGTGAACTGCTCTGTGGTGTAAGACTATCTGTTACAGGGCCGATTGTCAAAAAGAAACCTCTATGAATAATTCAATTTCTTCCAATAACATCCATGTTTATGCTTCAGGTTCTGGGGTACTT
The DNA here is from genome assembly GCF_964289735.1 of Phaethon aethereus. Taxonomy (NCBI): domain Eukaryota; kingdom Metazoa; phylum Chordata; class Aves; order Phaethontiformes; family Phaethontidae; genus Phaethon; species Phaethon aethereus. The sequence goes on from NC_138579.1 coordinate 2,347,134, forward strand.
GCTGCTATGCTGTCTCTTGGAATTGCTAACAAGAAAAAGATACATCTCAGGAGGTTCTCTAAGCGACCATAGTTTTAATATTAAATAAGAAAAAATTCAAATTATCTCATTCTCATTTACAATTTTCCATGTTGCCAGTGTTTGCATATTCATTACCTCTCCAGGTCACTAGACACACATTGCCTTTGACCTTGCTAAATGTCAAAAAGCTCCTAGCATTTTGCTTTGCTGATCAAGCCATCAATTATTGCCATATATTTTTCCTCCCTTGCTCCATTCAGATAAATTACATACAAAGCCATAATTGCTTATGCACTATGCTGAAATCGTGCTCTCTCATCTTTCACTGAAGATTTTATAGAAGAGATTTTGACTGTTGTTTTACATAAAAGCACGAAGAGTTTTCTGGAAAAATTCTAGTGGAAGAAATAAGGAGCTGGGAACTCTACCCATAGGTTAAACACAAGGACAGTGATAACAGTATCCGGACTGCCTAAATATACATCGCCATAGGGCAGGCTGAAGCTTTAGGCTCAGGTAGGCAGCAAGTGTCTGTGCCATAGGAGAGCAACCCTGGGGAAAACCTGCAACCCAGGGGTGCAGAGTTCCTCCGACACAACACACCAGGATGGGGAAAGCAGCTTCTGAGAGCAAACCAAAACGTTAAGGCAAATGAGAGCAACATATATTTTGAAATTTTAAAGTTGTTAAGGTCATTTATTAATTCCCATACTCCAAAAAGACACAAAAAATAGCCCAGAAATACAAAAGTAGCAATGCCCAGTTCTAGCCCGCTTTTAGTCTGCCCCCTCTCCCACCACAAACTGCCTAAATCAAAACCAAATCCTATCTATAGAGAAGGAAGCTGTCCAGAGAGTAATAAACCAAACAGTCTGGGAACGCATTGTATTGTTATAACACTTGTCCTGAATACTAATTCGCTTCTTCCACTCAAATCTTCAAACACAAGGAAAAAAAAAAAAAAAGATGTAACCGTGATGCAAATAGTATGAATGTAAAATGTAAGTACTGATTTCCTTTATCATTTTAACCTGCTTAAAAACAGATTCCAGTGCTTACTTAAAAATAAAGACATTTTGCCCATTCAATTACTCTTCTTACCTATGGAGATTCTGTGACTACCCCCTTTTTAATACATTTTCATAGTTAAAATTTTGTAAGCAGATTTGAAAATTTAGAAGGTTTTACTTGCACTCCTGATCCCCCCTCATGAAACAATACCATTAACTCTCCTGGCTCTGCCCAGCAATACAAATGAAGAGCTCAGAGCACAAAAACCTTCCCAAGTAATGAGCTGCTGTCACAGCCCCAGGAACCACAGGGCACTTTTCTCTGGAGCTGAAACTCACCGCGAACATCTCCAAACCAGAGCAGTGTTCCCGGTCCTCATCCCCCTTCCTGCCCATCCCCACTCTCTGCAGGGCTCTGTCCACTCAGCTTCAAGAAAAAAACATCCGTGGACTCAAGAGTCTGTAAGTCTCCTGGCAAATTACTGCAGGGATTAGCCATCCTACCTGTTAAAAATGTCTCATAAGTACTTTCCTAAATCTCCACGAGTTTTAAGCTCATTAATTGCCGTTCTGTTTTGGATGGAGAACACTTCATTCCTTTCTTTTGCAACAACCTTTTATTTCATTATTAATATAATATGTAATATTTACATATAAAAATTTCATCAAGCACATATTTAGACAGTCACAGAATAGATGTGGCCATTTTTCTGAGCTGCCAAATTGCCCGTCTGAAGCATAAAAGATTATTTTTTCCCATCCTCAGCTGCAAATAACACCTATGAGCAAAGTGGACCCAATTCTGAACTCTCTCCTGCCGATGTAAAACCCAAACAACTGATTTATGCCCCACTGATACACTCCAGGTTTGCAATGATGCACCTGAGATCATAATTCAGCCTCATATTTCTTACTAATTAGCTCTGTTCCGTTTCAAATATAATCCCTGAAGAATGTTCCCATTCAGCATGATTTCATTAGTAGTTTAGAATTTATTACCGAGTAGGAGCGACATACATAAACTGGAACTCAAATGGAAAGGAAAATTCAGAGTATCACAATGCGGACGACTGTTCTGCCAACCAGGTTACCATGAAATATCTTTGATGTTTTAAGAGGCTTTGCAAGTACTTGGAGACCAATGCATTTGGAAAACAGTTTATATTGTAAACAATATTTTATGTAGCACCAAAGTAAAACTAGAGCACATAAAACGCAAGCCCAACGTGCAGCAATGTCCACTGTGAAAAATGATTCTGTCCTTCCTGCTATCATCACTTGATAAGGTACACGATGTAAACATTTGATTATATTGTACCTGATGGCATTTTTATTTCCCCAAGCATTCTCTTCCAGCAGTAAAAGTGGTGCATTTAAATTATTACCGGATTGCATCCTGTCTGCAAACGGCAGGCATTTATTTATGTATTTTAACTTTTATTTATCAAAATTTGCACACAAGAAAATGGTCGGTGCGGCAAGCAGGCGCAGGGCTCTGAGCATTGCCTCCACACGTAATTCCCACTTTCTACTTATCTGTCTCAGTGCCCTTCTGAAACGGAACTGGGACAAGCCACCCTCAGGAGCACATCTGGAACAGCCCTTGCTTTTCAGATGCCACCCTCTCAACTCACAGCAAGGAAGCCACGTGCTAGAGACCTTCCTGGGCTCATGGGTGGAAGGTTCATGGCTGGCGGGGCTTCTGATGGGTACCCCAAGGACAGGAAAAAGCTTCAGCAGCAGCTGGGGCTCCATCTGGAACAGCATCTTTCATCTTTGAGCGCCAGCTTTGGGAGAAAGGAGCAGTAGGTCTTGCAGCACTAGAACAGCAATATCAACAGCTCTGTTGCGCGAGCACTTTAAGTCACCATGAGCCAGCACAGGTCTCTAAACAGTCACATACGTGCCTCCCCCGCCCCGCTCAGCATCCCTTTCCCACTCACAGGCACACAGCAAACCACACTTGGGGGATGAACTAGTTAAACGCTGGCACTGCAGCTTTGCGAGGCTGATTTTGCACGGTTAGCCCAGCCCTCCCAGCAGACTGCTCACGTCATTTAGCCCTGCTGAAGGGATCCTCCTGGACCCAACAAACGGCCTTCCCCACGCAAAAAACTCTCCAAAATGTGGAAGGAAGATGTAGCAGGATAGATGCCATTCTCTGAAGGGTTCATACATTGACCATACTGTAGATGACAGCATACTCGAAAGAGCCTAGCCACGAGTAAGAAACAGGCAGAAGGTCCCTGCAAGGGCAGTCGCAGAGGAGCCGGCTGCACAGCAAGCCAGGCTATTTGGTGCTGCCTGCTCCTCCGCAGGGCAGAGATGCCAAGACAGCATCCATGGGTCCTGGGAACATCTCTGCTCTCCAAACACTGTCTCTGCTTGCACGGCTCCTGTGGAACCCGTGCCGGCAGGACTTCACAGACCAGGCTCTGCTGATATCCAAGACCTCCCCCAGCTCTGTCCCTAGCATCATGACTAGATTCACCCTTCTTTTATGCTGCAGGGAAAGGCAAAGAAAAGTAAAACATGAACTCAAGAACTTTACAGAGTGATCCTTCACCCTTGTTCTTCTCCCAGAGGTCTTCTCCAATCTCCCTTGGGAGGTGGACACTACAGTAACAACAGCGACCAAATCCCTCTGAAGGTGTTTAGCAATTCTTGATGCTGGTGGTGTACTTCCATGATCCTAATTAATCTCTCAGAGAAAAGCTAGCAGCGCTCACAAAATCTGCCAAACAATAAAGATCAAAGTCAGTAAAACCCATAGCTTGTGAGGAGCGCCAACACACCGAAGAGAAAACACCACAGGATAATAATAGCAGTAACCAAAGGATACAAGGTTTATTGATCAAATCAGATATTGCATGTCTTTCCTTACTATAGCATCCTCAGAATCTTGTCTCCAAAACCTCCAGGGTAGGAACTGTTATCTCTGTTTTACAGCTAGGGAATTGGAACAAAGGAAAAACATCCCAGACATTTTCCTTAGGACAGGCTCTGCTGCCTTCTGCGGATGCTCCGCTCTCCGTAGCCATGGAGGGAACACAGGTACCTAACGTCCAGGTGGTTCAAATTTTCAGTTAAATTCCTCTCTATGGCCTACTCAATTAGACCTCAAAACAACTATCTTCTTTGCTGTATTTTACCACTGAGCAATCGCTTCAGGATGTGACAAGGATCACATGACTCAAAGCGTACCGAAAAGCACACAGACCACTTCTTGTCCAACAGACCTGGGCAAGGAGACACGCGTCTTGCTTTACATTTGGTTTCCCTTCATGCGTTTTCATTTTGCTATTAGAAATTTTATAATTTCATGGTAAACATGAAAAATCAAAAATCTTAAACCGCAACTTGAGGCCAAACTGTGACAAAGCACAGAAACCAGCCATTTTCCCCCAGAACTCAGAGTCTGGGATCCTGACGTCACTGAGCATGGGGTTAAAGGGACGGCAGAGGAAAAGAGAGGTGAGGAAAAGAAAAGCTCTGTTAAAACTAGTCAGATGAACTGAGAGTGGGTCAAATTTAAAAAATGCCTTTATCTTTGAATTTATCTTTAATTTTTCTTTAGTTTGAACCAACAGATATGACCTAGAGCAGTAGTTCCACTGAAAGATTTGCCCTGTGGAGCAAAACAGAGTAATACACCACTTTGCAGAGACGGAAAGTCCTACTCTCACAAGCAGAAACCCTCCTGACACCTCAGAGAATGGGAATGCACCCAGCTACCAACGTCCACGTGCATATCTGCCCATGCGCCTTGTACAAAGTGAAATCAATGAGTTATTATATAAATAAAAGTATTTCATTAAATATCTTTCCCTGTTTATAACTGATGGAAGCGTCTAAAATAAATATTACAAAATTAATGAAAAGAACTGGTTTTATGACAATCGAATAAATGCTATGCTAGTTATGGAAATGATGCTGAAGTCAAATTGAACACATGTACTTTCCTCCCACGAGAAAAATAAGCAAAGCATTACATAATATTTGCTTTGTCCATTCATCTCCAAATTGTCATTTGCTAGGATCTGAAAAAAGTGAGTAGAAATCTAAACAAGAACACATTAAAGAAAAATCTCCTGTAAATACCTGTTATACTCCTGCTGATCATACCATTTTCAAGTTGTGTCTCTCATCTCTTTCAGAATATGTGAATTGCTGCATGTAAAGCAGTGCTAAAAATACAGAAAACAAGAGCTTTTCTTCCAACAGTAAAATATTGTAAAATAATAGCAATCCAAGTAATGCATCCACCAGCCTTTGGAAGTCAGCGGGCGTCATCCCACTGTGTCCACCAGGGACTGGCTCATGTCCTGAAGAAGTGCAGCTGGTGGGAAGTCCTCAGCCACATCCTGGGAAACATTCCCCCAGACCCCACCATCCCTTCCGCTAATACAAAACTCATGACTACCTCCCTGCTGAAGAAAATAACAGCATCTGCTTAAAAGCTTTGGAATGGAGACCGGGATAAATGATGCAGAGCTCGCTGGATAAATAGAGGAGTTTCTGTGACTGCAGAAGACTTGAAATAGTCTTCCAGGACAAAATGTGGAACACATCACTGCTGCTTTACAGAGCCATGTCAAGAGTGCTTCTGAATACTTGTTCTTCCGGTATTCCCCAGTGAATTGAGCTTCTGAGGATTTATAAAAACAAACAAAAAAAAGCAAGAAAAGCTGAGAATTACTTCTATTACCTGAAAACATGTGAAACAGAGCCCCTGCTGGGCTCATAACGCTCCCAAGGATTAAGACAAGAAAGTCTTGGCATTGGGGATGGGTCGGACAGCTTGCCATGGCCATTACTTTGTGGGTTTGCTGTTTGTAACTGCTGGAGTGGGTTTACCTCCAGAACTTTCCCACTGAAGGTCTTGCTTTATCGGGAACACCCTCCACACACGTATTTGTACAGGAACTGAATTACTTGAAAAAGCTTCCATCATCCACCTGTCCACCATCCACACATCACTGCAACCAACCCAAACCATGCTGGGCTCTGGATGGACACGTGGAAAAGATGAGGTTCGCTGACAAAAAGAGAATATAAACTAAATGACTAAGATGGAGGATCCAAGTGGCCAGAAAACAAAAACTTTTCTAGTTCTTACAGCAAATCAGTGACTGAAAAGGGGAAAGAAGCCACTTTCCATCTCCCTTATTCATGGGGACCATTGCTCCACTGTTTGTATAGCGGTTCTTGTTTGCAGATGCACAGGGGACTCTGCAAATCAGCTCTTACTGAGTTTATTATTCATGTTTCTTCTCTGCCGTTCAAGATCATCACGGCCTGCAACACCACACATGCCAATCTGTAGCCCAAGCTATATGAAAATCTTGCACATTATCACCTTTCTCACCCATCGCTATTGCTCTCTGAGGAACTAGTCTTAGTCAACCATTTCTACAAGCCACGCTGCTGCTGCTCTCCTCCCGAGCTGTCCCAACCCAGTGTCCCAAGAGCAACAGGCTGGGGAGTATCACAAGTTTTCACAGCCCTGGTCGTCTTTAATTTACAACCACACTGAGAAATCTTTTCTTGAGTTTTTAATGTTTGCAATGGATAGCAAAGGTATGTCCCAGCAAAGTTGTGGTAGCCAAAATATACCCCATCCAGACTTGGTGCATACACCTGGTAAACTGCAGCAACGGAAAACCCCCGCAATGGCTTTGTGCCGCTGCTCTCCACACTTTCCACAGCACTGACCCCCCTCTCTCACACTGTTCATGCTGTGAGAGCCCAGGACATGGTACCACCAGCCCCATCAGTCCTGACAATGACCTGTGCCCTGGTGGCATGTCCAATTAGAGAACAGACTTGGGGCGCCGTCCACATATCCTACATTCTACCCTTCCATGTCTTTCATCTTACACCTTTTCATGACGTTTACCTTCTATAAATTACTTTTTTTGTGCAGCTAAAATTAAACACCTATAATGACGATGACTTGCTGTAGGAGATCTGAAAGAGAAGCTGTGTGTCATCAGGAGTAGTCCTAGTCACGATAACCACAAAAGTCATCATCAGAATAACCACGACCCTAGTAATAATGATATGAGTAAGAATTCTTGTGTCAGCAAGGGCCCCCTCAGCTCCGAATTAAGGCAGTTCGTGCAGGCTGGTCCAGCCCGTTCGTATGAGAGCCAGTCTTCCCTACAACAATCCATGTGCTTTAAAACTGCCACCAGTAGCAGACTGAGCCTGCCATGATCCTTCTATGCTCTACAGGGAAAGACAGACCCCTCCAGAGGATGATCTAAGATCCAAGCCATTTTCTGCAATCTCTAGAGACAGAGCCAAAGACACCTCTGCTCCAAATTTAGATACATCAGTGCGGGCAGGATGGAGCCAGGCCTAATGCAGATGAACCCACAACCAGCTGAGAAGGCTCCAGCTTGCCTGCAGGCTCATCTCTCAGGAGGCTCCTCATGTCATTAATCCACGTGACTGCTGGCTGGGACAGAAGCATGCTTTGATAAAAACCTGTGCTGGCACACCAGTAAATAGCTCTGATGAAAGTGCTGCAGATACCACAACACGTAATCAAGTACATAAATAATTTGTTATACAACAGACCTTGGAAAAAACAAATCAGTTGATTATTAGTAATAACTATGTATATTGCAGCATCTTATCCCTGGAGGGCCCAAAAGAGGTCAGTTGTGCTGAGCACAGAACACTGTATAAAAACAAATCTGCCATAATATTTAAGCATCTGAAACCAGAATAAATGAGAGCTGCACAAGTCACTTCATAAAAAAGTGAAAATAAGTACCAACAATACAGCAGACACATGAAAGTCATTTAGTGAACATCTTTATCAGAGACACAGCAACGAAGAATGGCTCATTATTTCCCATAAACCATATCAAAACAGACTTTTAATTTTCCAATAATAAATGCTGAGCATTTCCAAAATAACTAATTTGCCCTTACGTTTTCTTTCCCATTCCTGATGCTGATCATTCACATTCAGAGTCAGAGCAGACGACGCAGATCTGCATGCAGATCAGCGAAGCTGGAACAGCTCTTGCTCTCATTTTTTTCTCCTTGTTTTACACAGCATCAACAAATAAGATCAGTATCACGTCTGCATTTATAGAAATATGTCCTCCTATCTCACATGCTTGTTCCTGTGTCAAGAAATTTAAAGCTAGGCATTGGGAAAATAATGATTGCCTCACACTTTTTTTAAAATATAAATGGGACTTCTATGTCATTTTTACATCTACATTTACATTAAAATCATGGACTCAGGGAGCCGAACAACACAGCATCAAAAATGTAACAACCGTAAGACTCTTCCTGCTGTGTATTTAAGGCAGAAATAAATCAAGAACTTTCTCTCAACAAAACCACATGGAAAGAAAACAAGGGTCTACTTACACTGTACAATGAGCTGTACCAAAGCTTCTCTGGGTTTCACATTAAACCCGTTGTATTGGCTGGTCTGGCACCTGTAGGTTCCCGTCATCTCCCTGGACACGTTCACTATCCTCAGGATCCCATCGTAGCTCTCCGTCTGCATCGCCCCGTCAGGCATCGCGACCTCCTTGTCTGCTCGGGACCAGAGAATGATGGGCTTGGGCTTCCCTGTCACCTGGCACTGCAGCTCAATCGTGTCCCCTTCCCGGGTGACCAAGGGTGACTTTTCTTGAGGAACAGTCAAATTGGGTGGGACTTCAAAGCAGAAAAAGAGACGGTTCAACAATTAGCATTACAGAGACATCAGGTGACTTTTTTGCTTGTACAGTCATAGTTATATGTGAAGAATTCCTTCATACACAGACAATAACACACAGTGACTACACGTATTGGAAGACTGTTCAGTGCTACTATGTTTATGAGACATGGTGCTCAGCTGCTTGAAGTGGTTAAAATAAGATTTAACAGCCCCAGCTATGACATTTATTTGCCTCCCGGTGAATCTCTGACACACCAATATGCCATACCAGTGTATATCAGCACTTTTGGACCACCGGTTGCAGCTAGCACTTTATCACTGTGTCCTGGTTTCAGCCAGGGTAGAGTTAATTTTCTTCATAGAAGCTAGCGTGAGGCTATGTTTTGGATTTGGGATGAGAAAATGTTGATAAGGTGCTGATGTTTTGAGTTGTTGCTGAGTAGTCAAGGACAATCCAGCTTCTCATGGTGGCCTGCAGCGAGCAGGCTGGGGGTGCACGGGAAGCTGGGAGGGGACACAGCCGGGACAGCTGACCCAGGCTGGCCAAAGAGATATTCCATACCATATAACGTCACGCTCAGTATATAAAGCTGGGACAAAGAAGAAGGAAGAGGTGGAGGGACGTTCGGAGTTATGGCGTCTGTCTTCCCAAGAAACCATTACGCGTGACGGAGCCCTGCTTCCCTGGAGATGGCTGAACACCTGCCTGCCCATGGGGAGTGGTGAACAAATTCCTTGTTTTGCTTGGCTTGCGTGCGCGGCTTTTGCTTATTAAACTGTCTTTATCTCAAACCATGAGTTTCCTCACTTTTACTCTTCCAATTCTCTCCCCCACCCCACCGTGGGGGAGTGAGCGAGCGGCTGTGTGGTGTGTAGTTGCTGGCTGGGGCTAAACCACGACACACTGCAAGTTATGGCCTTCCTTTTTATGAGTATTTGGCACTAAAACCCCTTTTTTATAACAGACTGGCTGCTGATTTTATCCCGCTTGTAATGGCTGCGCAATGAGAAAGAATGATGCCAATTCGGAAATCAGCTCAGAATTCAAGACTTGAAACCAAAACACAGTTGGCGTCTTTCTATCACAGGAGGTTTATTACAACGGTATTTTTTCGTAGGGATTTGCATTAACAAATCTGGAGGCATATGTGAACAACTGTTTCCAGTAGGAGTTAGGCATCCCCTCGGAGCAGGAATACCCGGCACTGCCGCACAGTGAGCTGGCGATGCCCAAGGGCCCGTCCCTCCTCCACTCCGCGGTCTTGCAAGAGCGAGACTTTCTAATTGCCCCAGTGCCTCTCCGAGTTATTAGCCACGGCTCCGCATCACCAGTCCTCGGCAGTGAAGCGAAGAGCTTGCTCACCATGAAAGAGATGCTCCTGTGCAAGTTACTTGATCAGAGGAGAAATGGCGCAGCACCCCGGCAAAGGCATCAGTGTTTGCACGACGGGCATCTCAGTGAGCTTCCACCATCAGTCCCACCAGAGGCAGCCCCTCTGTCTCAAGTCATTTAGGTGACAACACTGGATAATTACAAAGCACTGCAAGATCCACCATCCTGACAGGAATGTTTTTGCCAATTATCATTCCCATCTCGTCATACCTAGACTGGGTTTATATCCAATTTCTTACTCCTCTCGCAGCACAACACAAACGAAAGCCCCGCCTCTGAAGCTGCCCGTGATCTTCAGATCACACATGGTGCCTTCGGCCCTGCGGACTCTTCCTTAGGGCTGCCGTGTGGTGGGTAACGATACGGAAAAGCCTGATTTGAACACTGCCTGCCCTCTCTTTCCTTTTGTGCCTTCTGAAAACTCAGGTGCCCTTATGGGTCTTCTGTTCTGAATCAGGCAGAGAGATGCTTTCTGTTTTAAAACCATCCCTCCTAAGAGCATCACCTCTCCACGCTGCGCTGCCCTCAAGTACTTTGCTTGGATGCCAGGACTGACAAAATACAGCCCACACCGTAACTCCTGTCTGCAGCAAAACATAATCAAAGGCTATTTTCAGGCCCTCAGGGGCAGAAACAACAGACTTGTACCAGTGAGAAACAGTTCCAGCTTTCCCCCAATATCTACCCCGTGTCTATGGACCTGACAAGCCTGCTAGGAATCAGAGTTTAGATCAGGGATTTCATAGGTACCAAAATGCTGGTTTCAGCTGTTTTGAAGACTTTAATAGCTCCTCTGAATCTGGTGGGACATGCAAAAGTGGAAATAACTTTTTCCACGGGAGAGTAAAGGAAAAATTATTTTATACTTCAAAAAAAGAAGGAAAAAAAAAAAAAACCAGAAAAAAGAGAAGAGAGAAAGACTGTTTAATAAAACATTCCCAACATTAATAAAACATTCTTATTTTTCATTTATGCTTGTGTGTGCCATAGCAGGTCCTGAGCACAGGCCAGTGCCCAGGAGACCTGGATCACTTGGAGGGAGCCCAGAGAAGAACCACCCCATGAAGATGCCCAGAAGCCCCTGGTGAGGAAGGGCTGCGGGACACGAGACAGTCCACCCCAGTGAAGTGAGAGTGGCACAAAGCCATGACAGCAGTCTTGTCAGAGCTCTACCAGAGCTCAGAGAAAAACTACAGAGGGAAAATGGTGCTGAAGGCAGCGAGGGACAAGAAGGAGATGAGCGTGGCTCTGTGGTCCTCCGAGATCTTCTGACAGCATTTCTCCATCAGCGTGTGCCCTTCCCTCTACCTCTTTTCTACATCCCGCGCTTTTGCTGTGAAGTACACGGTACTTGTGCTGGACCTGCATCAGCCAGGTGCTTGCGGTGGGACTCCTCCACCTTCTCTCTTGAAAGCGAGCACATCAAAGAGGTACCAAACGGCCACTTCCTAAAGCAATGCTCTACGAAACACAGACTAAACTGGGAAAAAGGTATTGTTCCGAGAAGGAAAGTATAGTTGAAAGAGAAAGGTTTGAAAGCACACTGTGAACTGCCTGCCTGCAGGAAGGAGCCTCCTTCTGAATATTTTTTCCGGCTCACCTGGCTTGTGACTTCTCAGCTTAGTTCAAATAATACACAGCTCTGTCTGGACCAGTAAAGAAAACATTTACTTTGTCCCTTCCCCCCTGGGCAGTGGATCTGCTCCCTGCTGTGAATGTGCTTTGATGAAAGCATGTCCCAGTTGGTACAGATGCTGCAGGCTCCCTCGTAGCTCTCCTGTTGCTCCCTGCCCCTCCGGCACCTCCAGCTGCCCCGGGGAAGCACAACCTTCTCCCATCTCAGGGATTCACTGACCGTGAGAACCATGAGGCCAAGACCATGGGATCACAGCCCTCAAACAAAATACCTGCTATCGAGAGGGAAAAGGTCTGCTATCTGCTGTGCACCAGCCTACAGTGCTATCCACAGTTCTGCTTGCAACCCCATGGTGCAGATGGGTCCAGGACATCAGTTTTCCCGTTGGTGGTTGCCTGTGTAGACCTAGTTCTGGACACGTTGTGCTGGCAGCGTGTTCCAGACTCCATTCTTTCCAGACTTCCATCAGAGCAGCAGGTCTGGACTATAAAATCACACACTGCCTTGCTGGGGCAAGGGCTGTAACTTCTCATCTCAAGCACTGAGCCAGAGGCAAGACTTTCTTTGGCACAGTGACTGGTCCTGTGCAAACGTTGCCTGTGAAGGCAACACATGACAGAAGAGAAAGAAAAAATGAGAGAGCAGGCAGCAAAGCCAGCTTCATGTGTGGGGGCTGATCCAGCCCTGCACTTGAAACAGGGATGGGATACAAGTAAATTGAGCAGCTGTTCCCCAGATATCCACAACGTTCTTCTGGTTTAAGAAACTCCTTCTCTAAGCTCATCACGGGAGGAGTAAGTGGGCAAATTTAGTGTGTCCATGAGGTGGACCTAGAGAGGAAGGTGGGCAGAGATGTAGGAGTGCCACTGGGACTCATGAAGACTTGTGTCCCGTGCAGCCACACTGCGGGGATGCAGGAAGGCACCAGCCCTGAGCTCCAGCTGTGGAAGTCTGCCAGCTGCAAGAAACAGCGTCTCAGACCCAGAGGCAGGGGAAATTCAGAAATTTGTACACTCAGAGCAAACTATGAGTCATGTAAGGAAGAAACCAGGAAAGAATACACCCTGCTTCTCATGGTCGCATGTAGCTTCTGGGGGCATTTGAGAGGAAGGAGAGTGAATGGCACAGGACGTGCATCTTTGGGAGGGGTGGGGAAAAAAAAAAAAAGATGCATGCTAAAAAGGTCCTGTGCAACTGTGAGCAAGTAATTTACCCTCTCTTTAACTCAGTTTTCTTCTGAAAAATAGAGATAACGGTATTGCAAAAACTGCACGCTGCCAAGATAAGGAGCAGAGACGACGAGGTCTGCAGGCGGGCTGATAAGATAGGCTGTATCAGTACCCCAGATGGAAAGATACCTTAAAACACCCTGACTCATCTCCTGTGGCATTTTGCAACACAACCGGTATCTGTCACGTTGTAAGCCAGCCAATATATTATTACGGTTTACTGTATTTATTAATGTTCTTGTTACTGGAAACAGAGAAGAAGAGAGGAGGGACAAGGCCATCTATTAAAACAAATGATTTCATGGGCAATGCCATAAATAAGAAGCCTGACTGCCGCTTTCATGTATCACATTCGACTGACGGTGCCCAGGACAGTGAGCTCCCACAAAGTATTTCTCTGCCCCCACCGCAGCAGTTATGGCTATGCGTCCCCCGTTAATTCAGATGATGATTCTCTACTGTCTAATTAGGAAGGACAACACTGAATCTTTGCTCAGGGAGGGGTTTGGGGTATAAAAAAGGAAACCCTACCGTCTATTTATTTTCACAAACTCACAGGTACTTAATTATCTCTGAGATGTCTATTTTCCTGTCAAATTTGGCTTAAATTTGTAGCTTTTAGCTACAGGGTCAAAAAATATAAGGGCGTGTAGGAGATTGTGACACACCAACTGACAGGCACTGCCAGCCTGATCAGGTATGACTTGTTTTCATAATCAGTAAAGCTAAAAAAAGCCATAAAAGAAACTCAAATCAATGCAATGCCCACAGAGAAATCAGGAAGACGGGGGGGAGGGGGAGAAAATAATAAAGAATTGAGGAGAAAATAAACGAAGTTGTTCTTAATACGACCCAAGATGTCGGGAGGCCCCAGCAGCAGGGGCCGGGCGGCGGAGCCTGCTGTGGAGGCGGCCCAGCGAGTCTGAGCGAGCTGCCGTGTAGAAACACAGAATCACGGAATCGTTTAGGTTGGAAAATACCCTTGAGATCATCAAGTCCAACCATAAATCTAGCACTGCCAACTCCACAACTACCATGCCCTTAAGCACCACATCTACAAGTCTTTTAAATACCTCCAGGGATGGTGACTCAACCGCTTCCCCGGGCAGCCTGTGCCAATGCCTGTTAACCCTTTCAGCGGAGAAATTTTCCCCAATACCCAATCTAAACCTCCCCTGGCACAACGTGAGGCCGTTGCCTCTCGTCCCGTCGCTTGTTACTAGAGGCAAGGATGCCTGAGCAAGGTGCACGAGCGAAGGTGAATGAGCAAAGGTGGGTGAGCAAGGGCGCACAACCTAAAGCACACGAGCAAAGGTGCACGCACACGGGCGCGCTAGCGAAGGTGCTGCCCGTGGGGCGAGCAGAGGGGGTCCAGCCAAGCGAGGAGCAGTGCCAAGCAGGTAAGCGGGGTGCTGCCAGCTGTGCCGGGGTGCTGCCAGCTGTGCCAGCCTCCCGCTCCCAGCAGGTGCTGCTGCTGCACCAACAGAGCCTCGGAGGGGCTCAGCCCTCCTGGCGACGGCATCAGCACGTCTCCTGCAGCACAATAAAGGTCAATTCTGTTCCTGCTTGTGCAGAATAATAAATTAGCTAAACGCTATATTTGAAACAACAAACACTACCTTGTTCATGGAACAAGTGACTTAAAAAGTAAGTTGATACTCTTAGCTGTTAAATCTGTTCCTTAAAGTAGAGAGTTATCACTTGAAAAGCAAGTGTTAGTAACATTAAAGTAGCACCTACTTTAAAAACACATACTATTATCCTTCGACATTGGCAGGGGCACACGCACAATAGGGCTACTCTTGACATATGTCCACTCCTGGCTCTTAAATAAAACGGTCTGAGACAACCTTTGCCTCTGAAAGTCGCTGACGCACCAGAAGGTCAGATGGCAGAAGGTATCACTGTATTCTTGTCCTCTTTTTTTTTTTTTTGTTAAACTGCTCCCTAGGCAGACGTGTCTGTCTGTTACTGGAGATAGAAAACCAGACCAGACCCTTCTGTCTGATCTCCTGTGGTAATTCTACTGTAGTTCCATAGGATCCTTGATCCAGCACAGTCACTGTGTCTATCGGAGAATGGGGACAGGACCAAAGTAGCTATTTCAAAGAAAAAGCCAAAATGCGTGAGCCTAATGTGTTTATTCACAGTGTATTCTGGGTAAACACAATCTCGGCAGTGATGAGGAGGCTGTGGGCTGCGAGAAGTTGTGGGGCAGTGTGATCAGGCTGCTTAAAACAGACTAATGGTAATAACTAGTAATTATAGGATAAAGCAGAGCAAAGGAGAGTTTGAGCTGCATATCAAGAAATAATCCATACTGGAGATTATTCAGAGACAATCTCCCAAAAGAAGTGTTGGAAGTCACATTGTTCATGTAATTTAAAACTAGCCTGGATAAGAAATATTGAAGAATCTGCACTGTACTGGCTAGGAGATAGAGGTGAAATTATTTGCGTATCCTCCTTCTCTAATATTTATGAATTTGAAGGTCTGAATCTCTAATACTAATCATCCTCTGCCAGAGACATGCATTTTGGTCCCTGTTCGTGATTCATACTCCTTATGTGATAGAGGTGTTTTTTTAAGACAGGGCAGACTGAGCTTTGGTATAGGAAGCTGAGCTGGTATACAAAACATATTTGAGCAAGATCATTTAGCCTTTGAAGGGCAGCCAAGCAATAATCAGGCTCTCTAGACAGAATCAGAACATTCAAGTTCTCTAGACATTTCTGTACACAGAGCCTAAAACTGCTCAGGGTACCCCTAATGTGCATTTCTTTTAGAAGAAGTCTTGGGGAATACTGGGGAGCATATGCTGCAAGGGTCTCCAGAGGTGAGAAAGGAGCCCTGGGGGAGACTGCTGATCCAGCCGAAGGGCTGGAAAAGCAGCTGAAGTCAAGAGAATTTACTTTAACCTTTCATCACCATGAAAGAGGCTCTACCTAGGTACTCATCTAGCAGGTAAATCGAGCGACCTGTAAGGAAATCATGTCCTGGTTTCACAGTCGCTTTCTGTTCTCATTGCTCCCGTTGCCTCTGTGCTGTCCTGCCCGTATGCAGAGAAGAGAAAGCACCGCAGCCCATGTTTCCATGGGCACAAGACACTTCCAATTGCAAGTGAAGACATGAACACCAACCACAGACTTCATGGTGTGGGCCTGTGTAAGAGATCTGCTTGTATAGCAAAATAATTCCAGAATCAGTTCTTATACCTCAACACACTTTTAATACCTTAAAACACCACCTTACTCTGCAGTCAGACTCTGAAGAGGCACATTTTAAACAGAGAACATACACAGCCAGCAGCAAATTAGCCAAATTAGCTTTCAGTCATCTCATGGGAGTCATGCTGAGGAGCTCCACGAGCCACACGCCATGCGAGACGATGAGCCGACTCCACAGCCCTCCAGAGAACAATAAAGAGATTCTGCAATATGTGGCCGCGAAAGAGGGTGTCTGTTCCCAGAAACCCCGCCGAAGACAGTCCGTGGTGGATGAACACATCCCAGAGAAATCAGACTTCCCGGGGGAACCAGGTGCTGAGGAGGGAAGGGGCCGCAGAGCCGGAGACCGCCTGTCCTCGCTGCCTGCCGGCGGGAGCGGGCAGCCAAGCAGCTTGGCCAGCCGTGCTGCAAGCTGTGCGACGGGAAGGGACGGCGGCTCCCAGGGATGGAATTAAAAAGAAACATCTCTGCACATTAAGTACTAAAATAGAACTATAAAAGGAAAGCTTTTTAACAAAATCCAGCATTTATCTGTCCCTTCTGTTCACCTATTCCTTTCAAAGACAAACTCCAAAGATAATGGCTCACAAAAATAATCAATTTACTGCAATAATGAAATGTCTGTCTATTTTCTGGTATGTCTTAGGGTTGCCCATGAACGATCACTCTGGACAGTGCTTCAGGTTTACAAATATCTTAATTGGACCACTAATTATCTCACAAAGCATTTTTTCATTATGCAAAGAGGCAGTACCATTATTTTAATAAACATCTAGAACAAAAATGAAGGTCTCTCTTATGTATTGTCAAAGGAGGAACAAGATGACCAGAGGACACATACTTCACAAACACATCAAGGCCACACGTCCTAACACAGCCTGGGCATTTAATTAATTCATTATTTAATAGATAGCTGATTAGCTTAACAGGGAAACCCTCTTATCATACTGCAGGAAGAACACACAACTGCATATATACTAGTTCTTCAGGAATTTCTCTGTCTCTGGCAGCACTTGCGTAGAACCAAATCTATCTGTCGACACGATTAGCCTCGGAACTGGAACAGGAGACCTGGAGGCCACCGGCTTGCCCTGTACTCATGCCCAAAGTCCATGTCCCCCTCTGGGATGTGCTTACCCAGCGTAGTACATGCTCAGCACATCTTCAGGTTCACCCAAAGATGAAGAATTTGGTTGACGTATTTGCCATGTAGGACATCTAGTTGTGCCCACACTGAGTAGGAGTGAAACAGTAGAAAGGACTCTTTTAGGAAAAGAAGGGTCACCACCACCTCCAGCCCAAGAGTATCAGCCATCTCCTCCATCTAGCCCTTCTTGTAGCAATTCAGAGCAGTGCAACCAGAGAATAAAGTAAAATACCCCCCTGAAATAACAACTCACTTCACTGCACAATACTACCTCCAGGGGGAAGATGAAAAGGGAATAAGCCAGAAGTGACAGATGTTACATCTCTTACTGTGCTGATACTGATTTTCGGGGGATAAAGATAGCATAAGAACCTATACTGAACAGAGCAGACCATACATCACCTAAAGCCTTATTCTTCCTGCTTTGAATACAATATTTAAGGCAGAGGAAAAGATCACTTACAAAGACTAACACACTCTCCTGATCCACGTCTCTTTTATGCTTACTATGAGCCTATTTTATTGCGGTTTTTTCCTTGCTGTTTTAACATCTTCTGCCTTCAGATTCCCCATGACGTGTGCACACACACACCGAAGAGCCATCCTGTCTTTCAGTAACATTTGCCCAGGGTTGGTTTTATGGATGACAGGGCTTTTATAGGGCGAATATTCAACATTTGATTCTTCGTTTCCACTATTCAGTGACCTACTTTATGGAGATGTGGAGGCTGCTAGGGGATTACTTCGGGTCCATTTATGTAAGATACTCAGGACATAAATCTATGCCTTTCCTGCTGAAAGTACAAAATGTCAAAGGAAAAATATTCCTGCTAAACAAGTGCAGTGCCGAGCATGCCAAGAGGCTGGTGCGTCCCTTTCTGATCGGCTGGAGGGACAGAGGAGACCTAACCATCTCCCTCCTTCCTTACGAGGTGACACAGCCCCTCCTGCCTCGCTGGGTGACTCCAGGAGGAACCTCGTGCACATCAGGAAGAGAGAATTCTCCCCAAACCCAGCAAACAGACACACAGCGTGATATTAATATATCTGTGCAAGTCCTGGCATTTGGAAAACGTTTTTGTGCCTAGGCCTTATGTTCATAATTACCACAGCAGTAATGAATCCTGATGAATCAGTAATGACCTTCAAAAGCACACTGAAACTATTTCAGCTTCCACTTAATTGGGTAATGAAGTCATACAAATAGGCAGAATTTCTTTTAAGATGCTAAATAAGGTTGATCCAAAACACTAGTTTTTCTTCCCCCTTTCTGATTTTCTTGAGTGTTACGGGACAGTAAATTTAAGAGCTGACATAATTCATCACTGCCTGCAGAAATAGTGATGAGCTTATAGGTACAGCCATCTAATGGATGTTTCCAATAAATCCCATCAATTTCCCAAATGATTCCCAAGCAAGTACAGATAATATAGCGTTCCTGTCTGCCAGATGGGCAATGCATGACTGCACAAACGTCACTGTCCACTTCACCCTGGCAAGCAGACAACAAAGTTTGCATTCAACTGCCATCCATCATGCCAAACTCAGCTCTTACCCTGTAATGGTCCTCTCAGTTCTTTACCTGTGAGTAAAGAAGCTTGAAGAACATGTTTCTTTTGGCCAAGAGACAGGCTGTTCCCTTGTCCATGAATCTGTTGGTTAGTGTCCCTACAGTCTTCATGGGATAACTGAGGAGGGAAGGGAGCTCAGATGGTCTCTAGCCCAAGCCTCAGCTCAAAGCATGGCCAGATGTGAGGTCAGCCCTGAGACCGCTCAGGGCTTTATCAGGTCTTCAAAAACCTCCTGGGATGGAGATCCCACAATGTCTGTTCCCCACCCAGACGCCCTCATGGGGAAAAAATTGCTCCTTATATTGAGCCTGAACTTCTCATTTCAACTCATGCCTGTTGCCTCTCACCTTCCCAGCACACACTGCTGTGAAGAGCCCAGCTCCATCCTCTTGATTACATCCCTTATAGGCAGGGGACAGCTGCTCTGAGGTGCCCCAGGGCTGTCTCTTCTCCAGGCTGGACAAGCCCCCTTCTCCCAGCCGCTCTTGACCATCTTCAAGACTTCCACTGGACTTGGCCCAATTTATTGAAGCCGCTCTTGCATCGGGGGTCCAAAACTGGACATGGTATCCACTGGCCTCCATGGCTGCCAGGGCAGGCTGCTGCTCATGTCCACTCGCTGTCTACCAGGACCCTGCAGAGCTGCTCCGGGGCCAGGCAGCCCCAGCCTGTACCACTGCAAGGGAACAGCCCTCCACAACTCTCTCACCAAGATCCTTGCGTTGCTCCAGCACAGTCATTCTGAAGTTAACTAAAAGTCCATAAAATCGCGCAAAATCATTTCAAGAGTTATCAAACAGTAAAAAAAAAAAACTTCTGGTTTATAGTTATAAAATTTAGCAAAAAGAAGTAAAATATTCAAGGATGCCTGAACACAAACAAAAAATAAATAGCAAATAAAAATAAGAACTAACTAAATTAAATAACACTAGTGTTTTCCTCCTGTCTCTCAAAGTTTGTGCATGTGTGTATTACGTTTCGGGGTGGGCCATCGCAAAGGTGAACTGTGTAAATGTTGACTGCTTGTTCACTTATACGCACACAAATTCTGACTCTCTGTCAGTGACCACAAGTCTCTGCATCTCATTTTCCAAACACACCTTATGCTCAGTCCGCTTCTCCAAACTATGCTTCACCACTTTGGCTATAAAGGTGCTAGAGAAGACTGTGCTGAAGGCTTTACTAAAGTCAAGGCAAACAGCTTTCCTTTCCCTCCCCCTGCCCACAGAGACAGTTTTTTTACCACAGCAGGCAACCAGGTTGGGTCAGGCACAGTTCAGTTCTGATAATCCATGCGGGTTGTTTCCAGTCACCTCCTGGTCCTTCACGTGGATTGACATGGCTTCTAGGAGAACATGCTCCCTGACCTCCCGGGGACTGAGGTGCACTCACCTGCATCTCCTTCTTGCCTTCTTGGAAGATGGGCTAAATTTCAGTTTTTCCAGTCTTTGTTGGATCTCCTTAGGTGACCACAACTTTTCAAAGATACTAAAGTGGCCTTGAAGTGACACTGGTCAGTTCCCTTAGATACCTCCTGTCCAGTCCCATGGGCTTATATATGTCCATTTTACTTACGTGGCCCCTAACTTAATCACATGGCTTTATTTCCCAGGCTCCTATCCAAACCACAGGTCAATCCTGCCTCATCTTCCTGTTGTACAGAACAGCCTTCATTAAATCCTTTCAGTGGGCAAGCCTTCCAGACTCGTGTCAGAAGCGATGTGGCGCTGAAGCGGAATCCATGGTACCAGTATAGTACTGAAGATTGAGGGCAAGTTCATGTATTAAAATCTAAACAATCTTTTAAGTTGTAAGAGAGATTATTTAGACATGACATATACTCGCAAAGTATTACTGATGTAAAAATTGGAGAATAGAAACGTGGATATACTCTTTAAGGAAAATGTCTGCATTTCAAAATTTTTTTGAAAAAGTAGAAAGCATATACTTGAATGTGTTTGGTAAAAAGGGGTCAGAAGATGTCTATTAAGCGTTTTCTTTCCGTGCTATAAAAATGTTTTCCACTGTGTTCTTTATCATCTTACTTCTAAACAGCACGCACCATGTGCCTTACCCCAATGGATAACAAGCACAATCTGAGGAAAAACACAGCAACGCTTCATATAAAAGACAGGATGGATAGTAGATATATACTGACATTATTTGCCTCTGCATTTTAACATAAAAGTGTTCCGAAAATAGAAATGCTTTTTTTTATCCTTCTTTGTAGAAATCAACCAGAAACAACTCTTTTTTTTTTTGGTTGTAACTAATTTTTGGCAGGAAAAAATTCTGCATTCAGAATGTTTTTTAGCTCATTTTATTAACATGGACTAGCTCAGTTACTGAAATCAACTACTGGGGGAAAAGTCTATGCAATCTATTGGTTACAAACCAGTTTTTAGCAATGGGATAAAGAAAAGCAGCCAATTACTATTGTGTTACATATTCCTATTTCACAGTAGGAATAACAAGATATTTATTATCAATCAAAGTAATAGTCACAGCTCTAGTCAAACTCATCAAAGAGAGAGACATCTCAATCGCTGATCTGGGAACGTATGTAACAGATGCCTTAAACTTTTTGCCTATTGGGAATAGCATGATTCATCAACATGCAATGAGTAATTTTTAAGAAGAAAGAGCTCCTTCCTCCATACTTGGCACTTGCTGGTCGATTAGAGTAGCTGGATGGTCTCCGTTTGGTTAACATAACATCCTCCTGTTTCTCCTTGTAGTTTCCTACCAGTGATTTTTTTCATTACTCTGGATGCCTTGCAGTCCTAAATAAAGGCCAATGTCCTTTTATAGAAGCAGTAACTTTTCTGACAGTAAAAGAGGGCTTGTCTGGGTAAATCGGACATTAATGTGTTCTTGGGAGAGAGCACCACATGCCACCTATTCAGGTTTCTGTCCTTTAATCAAAGCAACTCAGCCCCTGGCCTAGGGTCTGCTTAGATATCCCCATGGTGAGAAGTGCTCTGCATATACACCTCTTTTTACTATGAGTCAACGAAAGCCATAGTTTGGCTATATCAAAGTAAAACTGGTATCAAAGAGCGCCTCCTTACCTGTACTGCTGGAGATGTTGACATCAATGCTGATATCCGATATGCCACCTCCCTTCAGAGACGCAACACACGTGTATGTCCCAAAGTCAGTGAATTTCAAGTCAATGATGTCCAGGTTTGTGGTGCCAGGTGAAACATCGGGGTCAGTCTGTGTGATGACCATCCTTTCAGAGCTTCGCAAGGGCCGTCCATTTTTAAACCAGCTGAACGTAAGCTCTTCAGAAGGGATGGCTTCCACCTGGCAGGAGATTTTCACCTCTCTCCCAATCTGGATGTTGTCATCTTTGTGATAGGGGTCAGGGGTGATCCAAAAACGTCCTTTTTTTAAGGCTGAAATATGCAAAAACACAAGTGTAATACAATGAAGTACCAATTTTGCATATTTACACTTTGCAAAGACTTAGTATGCTCATGGTTCACTTTATGCCTGTGTATGATTTTAATAGGTCCAACAGGACAAGGGGTAATGGTTTTAAACTAAAAGAAGGGAGATTCAGACTAGCTATAAGCAAGATATGTTTTTACATTGAGGGTGCTGAAACACTGGAACAGGTTGCCCAGAGAGGTTGTCCCTTCCAACCCAAACTATTCTGTGCTTCTGTGATGCTCAGAATGTCACTGAGGCTTCCAATGCACACATTTAGCCCATGGTTAATTTTTTGTAGGATCAGATCTTAATCAAATATCATCACAGATTATACATTGCTAAAGTACTTGTCATTTCCAAAATGAAAAAAAGGAAGTCACAGCACCTAAATTAGACTGAACTGCTGACAACTGAAGAGTAACCAAAATAATTCATGAATCTTCAGTGTTTGTTACCTGTCTCTCGAGGTATTTACAAGCCTTTTCTGACCCCATGTTATCAGAGCACTGAGAGAAGAGAAAATAGAGATATCAACCTAACATCACTAATACAACCAGTAGTGTCATCTCCAATCTATCTGGAAACAAACATGGTCATGCAAAATAGCTTTGCTCCAGCTGGTTAAATAAGAAGAGGTAAGCACATGCCTGAGGCTACAGCCTGCCCCGGTTTACACACACTGTTCCTTCCCCATGGCAGCCCGGAGGGCTCCCTCCGTCCCCGCGGCTGCCCGGAGGCAGGCTGCCTCACCCCGCTGAACGGCAGAGCTGCGGCAGCCGACTGCACTGCCCTGTTCAGGTGGAGGAATTGCTGCCAGCTCCAAAAGGTAAGGGGGCTGAAAGTACGCATTTAGGCCTTAGCAATGGGCAAGGGGAAAAAGATGGTCTTCTGAGGTACAGCCATGCAGGAGAGCCCATCACGAGCACCTGGCTTGCACTTCCCTGGCTGGGTCTTGCCAGCTGAGAAGAACCCATCCCGTACTCACAGGAGCAACCTGAAGCCGAAGGTTGCACACACAACAGAGAGAACATTATCGCTTAGAGAGGCACAGTGTATCCCAAGGATCTCTGTCTGCATTCAAGACTATTCAAGCCCACAAATTCAATTGATTCTCTAAACCACAGCAAAGCAGAGATAAAGTAGTCTCAGTGTTTCAGATGGGAACCCCAAGGCAGATGAGTTTTTTGAGGTCATTTCAAAGGCAGGCTGAGTGCTCAGGAGAGCCCTACACCCAACACGAGGGCACAGCCACTCTGGAAAACACTATTGCCCACCATCTTCCTGGGGAGACCAGCATCTTTTACTAGCATTCCCTCATCAATCTACTGCATGGGAGCAAAATAATACTGCAACTCACTTATCTGATTTTTTTCTTGTCACTCTTTAACTGAGCATAAAACTCTCCAGAAACTATCATCATTTACATCAATAAAGGGATTGCTCTAAAGCAGTGTTGGTATGATACTTATTTTTGGAAGAGTGCCTCAGAATCAGCCATTAAGTCCTTCAAATACACATATATTTTGATGTACTGAATATAAAATGCTGCTTATACAATCCCAAGATCCCCCTCCCTCTCTCTGTGTGTAAGTATGTACGTATGTTTATATACGCTATCTCCAAATGAAAAGTCCCCCAATGAAAATACCAGTTAGAAACATTACAAGCAAATACTCAGGTTGAAAGCAAGCCCTGGAAGACAAACATCTAAATCCACCATTTCTTGTCATTGTGTCGGCTTCTACTGAACAGTTTCCCAAGTTGCCCTGTTGATCGCTCCCGCTCTATCTGCATCTCCACGCAGGCACAGTGCCCCACATGTGGAGCATCTGGGGAAAGGCTCCATTTGCAGCACTCTCCTGTCTGGCCTCATTCAGTTACACGCTTACAGCCACTGAAGTGTGATGTTGTTACAAACAGCAAAGGCTATGAGCTGAAAATCTCCCTGGATCCCATACTGCGGGTAGTACATACATCCTACTTGCTGCGTACAGAAAGTGTAACAGCGTCAATGGAAATAGATGTATGAGGCACCAAGCATGCTGAGAAAGCACAGGGCGTCAGCTCCTTACATCTCTACAAGTAGTGAAAATGCTAATTCAGACTTAATTTTGTAAGCTCAGTAGCTCCTTGAACAAAACAACTCTTTGGAGCTTGCAAATGCCATGCTGAATTAGCACTTCCACAACTTTCGAAAGAATTAACATTTAATTAATAATTAGGCTTTTTTTTCAATGTGGGAAAAGAAGCGTAAAATCTGGCTACTGTGGACACCCCCCTTCACATGGTGTGAAAACTTCTTCCATTGAGGAAGCCAGCCCTTTTAATCAGAGGATGAAAAGATTGTTAACATGTGCTGTGCTGATCAGGTATGGCATGAAAGGCATTTGTCCAGGCACTGCTATTTAGTTGTAAATGTGTATTCAAGAATCCAAATGGTTGATGTGTTTTTAAGAATTTATTATTCCGTTTATTTAAGAAAGTTTTGTGAGTTTTATCACGATTAAATTTGCACGAAAATGCACTAGTCTTTACCGAGCATCTCTCATTCCCCTTTAAAAGCTGCAGCCAGTTCCCCAGGAAGCAGAATGAACACGCAGCTTTGATTCAAGAGGATGAACCATACGTTGTATGACAGCTGGAAACTGCCACAACAGGTAACTTCAAAACACAAGCTGAACTTTTTTGTTTGAAAATGGAAGAACAAATAATGCTTACATACACACAAAAAGTAAATTTATTATGCAAATCATTTTCGGAGAGGGAAAAAGAAAAAATAACTCATGATAGGCATGATGAGAAGCACTTTCAAACAGAATTAGTTGCTAATAACCTCAATAAACTATTCTTATTTCCAAATTCTTCTCCTTTGCTTCAAGTACTCATACCGACTATTTCAGCAGTTTCTCATTCCTAAAAAGGAACAAGAAGCTCTAACAGAAAAGCCACATTAACTTTCCCCTGTCCTTTGTTATGGCTAGTGCTACAATAACCCCTGCAAGCTGGGGTAAGGGGTACGGAACCTCAAACTTTGGGCCACAAGCCACATACTTCATGTGTAAGGCCAGGAAAGGCTCTACTCTCTGGCTCATGGAATACATTACAAAAACAGCTCAGTTTTGTGGCTGTTGCTTGTTGGTTTGGTTTTACGCAGGCTGAGTGTTAGGTTCAAGAAGTAACCGGGCTGGATCATCCAGTGCCCTGATCCGGCACAGCCAACTCTAATCACTGAAGAACTGTGCAGAGCATATATCTGAGCTAAGTATTTTTCCCTATATCCAAATACAAGCAACTCTCCATGTTACTGCTGTGATCTTTGTACCAAAAGGTGATTACTGGGATGATTCATTGGTTCTTGAGAGAAAGATATAAGGCAGGTGGCAGGTAAAGAAAGTCAACTCTTATCACCAGCTCTTGCTTCAATCATACCAGGTCCCTCATCTCCTTAGAGCCTTACAGATGGAAAAAAGCAATCCTGCTTTCACACAACTGCAATTCAAAAGATTCACAGCCTTACAACAAAGATTTTAGATAGTCTCTAAAAGACTTGTGAAGTGTATTTGTAACCCTAAGCCTTTTTCCTAATCTGTCAAGACATCTTGAGAAGTCAACTTTTCTCATTGCATGCTGTTGCTCATACTTGTAGTCCTTGCTGGTTCCCAGATTTTGTAGAGGAAAATAAAAACTCAATTTCCTTCCTCTCAAGGAGCAATTCACTGATTTTGCTGGCAGCTGTGGCGGTGTTAGACGCAGCTCACCTGTGCCTGTCCAGGTTTAAGGCATCAGCTTCGTAATACGGAATTTCAGGAATAAATAAATACAGCAGTGGGTTAAATACTCAAGTTCAACATACAGAATGGATGTATTTAATGTATGTGGTGCAAGCACCTGGATCTCATTTGGTGGATTCCATGGCTAACACACGGTCTTTATAAAATCGTAAGTATCCCATCACTGAAAAATACAGAAAAAGTAAAATTACTTGGCTAACTCTTGTTAAAGGCACACAAAATGTATAGCAGTACATCAAGTAATGTTTTACTGCAGAAATGCTGAATTATTTATGCTCCCCTGAAATAATTTCCCTGCTGTTTCTCTCAAACAGCAGAGAAAAGGCACGTTTCAACTTACGTCATTACTCTGATGCATGATTTCTGTGACCTGAGCTTCGTTGTATTACGACGACACACATAACTAATTGCAAAGCAATTACAAACTTGGACTAATATGCAGATTTTCTATGTTAAATGAAAAAAGTCCTGTGTTTAAGTTGCTGGATCACGGGCCACCAGCTGACCAGGAGTTTGTAACACTGGTTTCCTGTGAGATAGGGACCATCCTACCATGCTCCCTTGCAATGCCGGCAAACAACAAAACAAATATTAATACCTCTCGATGCTTTCGTAGACACCAGTTTGTCAAAGCTATCATCCAACTTCTACACAACTAGGCTGGGTTTCAGATTTGTTTGTCTGAATGATTAAATGAACGAATATATGAAACAAAGGAATCTGCTCCAGTATCACAACCTTGGAAACTGCAGTGCAGTCCACGTTGTCTGGTTTATTTACTTTTATGTGAAAGCCCAGCATAAATGGGTCTCTGTACTAAATAAAAAGTCATTCCCACTGACGAAAGACTCCTGGAAATCCTTCTAAATGTTTCTTCCTTCATTAACATGTCTACCTCTATCAAATCAGTAGAAGCAAAATAAAAGTTCCTATCATAAGCTCCAAAGAAACACAAAGTCTTTGTTTATTTTGGCTGTGGGCAACAAAACTGCATTGTCTTCAGTATTCCACAGGATATTGCCCTAAACTATATTATCAAACAGCTAAGCTGAGTATAGACAATTTAACAACAATATCTTTCTCACCGGTGAATACCACAGTGCAGTCTGTTAAACTTCATTCTGTTACATTAAAATACGTTATTTTATGTATATGGAACACTGAAAACTTAAAATTTGCTTTGTCAACCACCAAAACACATGAAAGCAAAATAACAAAAAGAAAATCATTCAGTATTACAGTCTTCTACCCTGATTCTCAAACAGCAGAGCAAAACCATGCTCCACGTAACAAATTCGCAGATATCAGCTCTCTATAATGAAAGTTCACCTGGATTGTGACATCTGTACAGTCTGTACATCAATTCTGGACACAGACAAGCCTACTCTGAAGCATCTTGTACTTAATCACTTCTGTTCTTTTAATGAGGAATGAGTATTGTCCATCATACTTCAGCACTGTTGCGGCCATGGTACCATGTATGGAAAATTTCAACAACAAACCGGGGACTGCATTTACAAATGGAATCCTATTCTTCTGTGAACAACGCAGCCACATGGACACCTGACAAAAAGCAATGTCTCAGCTTAGCTTCAAGTCCAAATGTACCTAAAATCCAACTTGCATACGTGCTTCACTCCATGCTTCAACAAAGCAACCTGTAGCCAGGTCAGGGGTAGAAAACCTTACTCTAGTGAAACTGGACCTCATGATGTGTCAGTGGTTTTGAGTTTGGAGCATGGTGTGACTCTTGGACAACACAGAATAGGAAGCTTTACTAATGGGATGCAGTTGTTGAAACGGTAAGCTTGTTGGATAAAACCTGTGTGGCCAGCTGATGCTTTAAGAAGTCAATTTTCCAAACAGCAAGCAAAAAAAGATTAACAGATTTGGGGGAATAATATAAATGGAGGGGAAAAAAGTATGTCCAGATTCAGCGTTACATAAAGAAGATGCGGTTAAGAAAGGCTAAAATATATGGTTAAAGGCTCATACATCTGCTGGTGACTAGAATAACGGATAAAGAAAAGCTGCAGTTCACACGTTCCATCTGCACTCCCTCGTTGCCTCTGTGCACTGAGCACTTCTAATTCGGCAGCACACCGGCAGCAAATTGAGCTGCTCAAGTCTCAGCCTTGGGTGCCTCAGCTCTTCCCTCTGGATGTGCCAAGGTTTCTGCAAGTCCTGTTTCCTGCTTCCACTGTTCACTTTTTATTTCTTGTGCTATTCTAACACTCAGCTACTATAATTACAGTGGGTTTTGGTGGGGGTTTTTTTGATCAAAGCATGATTGCGAGGCAACAGACACCTCTTTCCATCCAGATTTTTCTTTTTGTCGCCAAGAAGCCTTGAAACCCTGCACCACAGATCACAAGCAGCCATCCTCTCCCTGGGATGTTTCATATAATGAGTCTCAAATAATAAGTCATGGTGGATGTGGCCTGGCAGAGTCTGCAAGATCCACCACACAGACCAAATCAGTGCACATTTCAGTATCTTTCAGTAAGAACAGTCACTCTCCCTGGTCATTCTTCAAAGCAAACAAAGCAATAAACCCCTCAAAACACAAAATTGTGGAAATCTGCCAACATGTGCTTTGTCTTACAGACAGTTCACAGGACCTAGAAATTCCTAGAGCGACCACTGTGTATCTAGCCATGGGCTTCACCTTTTTCTCTTACAGAAATACCTAACTGGATGAAAAGAAAGTGGATGGGACAGATCCCTCAACACCTTCTGAATAGCACCAGCCCACAGCATTTTTGAATGAAATACTCAAAGTCTTGCTAACTTGCCTGCACGGCAGTTGCATCTATTTTGTCCTCTGTTATTCAGATTCATTCTTGGCTGACGGGGGACAATCAGGTCTGCCAAGGTCAGCATCATACTGTTGGTTTATTTTTCCTGTAGCAGGGAAAGCTCTCTTACCTTATGGTTCATCTCTATAACCTTGTTAACGACTTGGTCTGCTACTGAGATATAGAAACTTTCTTACTCTGAAGGGTTTTTTTTGCTCAGAATTAGAAAGTCAGTCTAACATCAAATAAAATCACCCATAAACTCTGCACGGAGCTAGCTTCACCTGCATTAGGAGCAAATAATGCTATTTGTTGTTTTCACATAAGAGAACTCTCTCCAGCAGAAAATACGCCTGCCGAGCGTATTTTGGCAGTACTTTGGGTCATAAGGAGTACATTAAAAAATAGCATAACTACATAAACATCCACAGGTCTTTTAGGGAGAATGCACCAATGTTGACCACTCTTCTCAAAATTCAAATTTCTTAAATAGAGTATTTAGGATTCTGCAAGATAATTTTGACAAAATTATGCTGCCTGCATGTTCCCTTTAGTCACCTTCCTATACAAAGACAGACTTGAAGTACAGTCTTGCTAAAAAAAGACACATATTTTCAGCATTCTACCAAGAGTTTATTTTGCTTCTGTCAACATGGTTTTGGCTTAAAGTTCTTTAAAACCTTAACTTTCAGTAGCTATCAGAACAATTAAGTTGTCAAGCATCTTCTACTAGAGCATCTCCAAACTTTTTAATATCAAGTAATTATTTGGCACTTAGAAGACCAGATGCATTCACATTTTCAATTTAAATGCAAATACTGTGGAGAGATTTCAGGTTTTGTCTCTATTTTTATAAATGCTTCTAATTTTTACAAGAAAAGGATTTATTCTTCTGGAGATGCCATGTGGCAGGTGTCTGTTTTTACGTGTGCTCTAGTTAATTAGCTCCTATTTCTTTCACTGATTTTCTTTTGAAGGAAGGGGAGGTGTATACTTCGCTGTAATGAAGATTTCGGTTCACAAGTTACTCAGTATATGACCCATTAAATAGATGATGCTGAGATCAAAGTATGCGAAACACAGCATGGTTTCTCTTTTAACTGATTTTAGAAATAAATATTCAAGAGAAATAAGCATCGTCAGAAGAGCAAAGACATATAGGTTTATAGAAATATTTAGGTGGCAGCTCAGGAGGTTTCTAGACCAATTGCCTGCTCAAAACATGGCGAGATGTGAGCTCAGACCAGGTTGTTCAGGACTTGAAAACATCCAGGAATGGAGATTGCACAACTCTTTTGCTGTGGTTCCCTGCTTGTGAAAACCAGCAGTTGCCCCAGTGGTGTCACATCAGTATAAATCTGATTTTGGGACAGAAACTGCAGTGTCCTACCAGGGATCAGCACACAATGCAGCCCCGCCTGCCTGGGGATGCCTTTCATCTCTGATTTTAAGAAGACACAGATAATGATTCAAACTCATCAAGGTGGGTACATGAGGGTGAAATAGCAAGAAGTGAAGGAAGGCTGATCAATAAGCAGTGGCGACAAACGGGCAGCTGGCATTCAGTACTTTTTGAAACCCCAAGCAAAAGAAAGGGGAAAAAAACCCCAAACAACCCAAAACACTTCCTAGGCTACAAAACCCCACGCCGTTACAGCTTGCCAAGCCAATATACTGCGTGCAGCCCCGGCCAGACCCAGGGGCTCGAGGCTGCCCTGTCCCACGGGCTGCCCACCTCACAGGCGAACGGGAGCTTCACAAGCCTCGTCACAAGCCAGACAAGAACTGGGATAGGAATTATACAATTCAGAGAAGGTGACACAATCCCCAGTGGGCTATGCACTTACCAAACAAATTATAAATCCTCTATATAAACATTACAGCTGGGTGTTTTCCAGGGCTAATGCCTTTATAATGTTTAATTCTTGTGCCAAAGCTGTCAAAAGAAAACAGCCTTGCTGAATTTTCTTTGATGCCCAAAAGTAATATATTGCAAATCTTCACTCTTCTCTTTGCCCACACACCGCAAATGAAACTCAGCACACAGTACTTGCCTTTCTTCCAAAACCTAGAGCAAACCCCCAGTTTCCAAGGCTTCCACACCGGATTGTCCCCGTCTCCTGCTTCTTGTGTGGCTCGAGAGCTTTATTCAACTGCAGGATTTTGTTAGAGCCTGGATTTGTTCCAACATGGGATGTGTTTCCCTTCAACACTTTGTTTTTATTCCACAGTTCAAGGCCTCAAAAAATTAAAACTTTCCAAAATGCTTTAAAATCAAAACTTTGAAAAACTCAATTTTTTTCTGCCAAAATGATAACATTGTTATGACTACACAGACCTCATCATGTATAAATCGGCCAAGTTCTAATAGAATATTAGACCACACCTCTGCCAAAAAAAATTATCACGCATTAGTCATTAATAATTGCATTAGTAGTTAATAATTGCTAGCCAACCAAAAGTGAGGATAACATTTTTTCCTTGCCCCTAGCGAAGAAAGAAGATCACTAGCCAAAGCAGCCACACTTGCAAGGGTCAGAAGGAGAGACAGCAAATGAATATTACCTCTTGAAATCCCTTCTGATATACCTTTAGAGATATGTGGTGCCTCACAGGCACCACAGGGTGTTTTGCAGAGCAACAAACTTATTTAAAACAGAAATTTCTGTACACAAAAATTCTGGGAAGCCCTAATGAAAGGGCAGAAGAATCAATAAACCATCTACATTTTTATATGAAACCATTTTATGAACTCATCCATGATACACCCCAGCCTGGGAGAAAGCACACATGCCTGAGACAACTATTGCAGATAATAAAAATAAATGGACTTCTTAAACTCTGAAGCCCAACTTTTTTACACATTCATTCTCAGAGCTGTAAACTTTTAGGATAGTGCATTGGTAACTTATGACTGTAGCAACATGTCGGATGTGCTGCAAGATCAGGTTTTCTAGGCTAAAAACTTGTCTCATTAAAATCTCACTCACAGCGTGCATCTCCCGGTGGAAGAATCAGAGCTGGCTGGTATTATTTTTTGGACTAAACTGTACTTAAAAAGCTGGAAGAGGCCCCAGGGAAATGCCTGCAGCGGTGCTGGCTCCTGCGAGTGAGCCAGGAGGGCTGACGTGGGGTGGGAGACCAGGCTGGCGCCCAGCCTCCGATTTACAGAGCTGTCTCTAATCCTCATCCAGCACAGGGTTCTCCCCCAAAGCCCATTTGCAAATAGTTTTGAAAGGTCCACTTAAACCCCACACCGGAGGAAGGTAGTTTGTCTTGTCCAACAAGACACAGCAGAAACTAAGCAAGGTGGTGAGTGCTGGCTGTTAAAGAGTTAAGTAAACTGCTTAAGATTATGATAAAAAAATATACATTGGCATAGTGCAAGAGGGAGGACAGGGTGAAGGTGCCCAATGGCCACGGTGGTTCAGCAAAGGCACAGCACATCCCTCCGTCGTGGCACAGCTTGCCTGATACCACTCCAAAGCTGCTTTCAAGGGATGGCAAACCCACCACAGACATGCTTACGCTGGCGACAAGTAGGTGATATCAATGTCAGAGCAGTGAGACACAGGGAGGGACTCCTGAGAAGAGCTGGGAGGGTGCTGGAAGAAAGCTAGCGAAATCGCAGGTGGAGTTGGTCGTTTTTACACAGAAAAAAAAAAAAAAAAGATGAAAGAGGTGAGATGAAATGGATGCCTGTGATGAAGACAACTGGATTCGATGACCCAGGAAGTCCCTTCCAGTCCTATTCCAGAATATGAATTTCAAAACCTTGGCACTTTTACGAATTCACTCTTGCTTTCCAGTCTGCCCCAAGGAAAGCGCAACCATCAACAGATACTGAAAGCCAGCATGGGGGCTGCTGTATTTCCACCCTACCGAAGCATTGCGGGGAGCCCATCTCTGCCAGCCTCCTGCGGCCTGCAGGACCCACGGCCACGCACAACGAAGCTCCACGTGCCTGCACAGTCCCTCATTAGGAAGTCAACTGTGGTCGTCGCTTCGGCGTGGTGTAGTAATGCTGCTTTTACGTGTGTGGATATTTGCCAAGGCCTTTGGCTTTCTCCAGCCATGAAATAAGCACTACTATAATCAGTCTGCTGTGAGACCTTCCCAGAATACAGAGAGAGGGAAAAAAAGGAAGAAAAAAAGAGTTCCTTCTGGTAGTTGCACTGAAAACC
This sequence comes from Phaethon aethereus, assembly GCF_964289735.1. NCBI lineage: Eukaryota > Metazoa > Chordata > Aves > Phaethontiformes > Phaethontidae > Phaethon > Phaethon aethereus. The sequence continues at coordinate 2,380,272 of NC_138579.1, forward strand.
CGACATTTTAGGCTTGGCACGCTGGAGCCAGCATCCCCGATCAGCGTTCCCACCGTCACAGATGATGCCAGCTAATGATCACGCACATCGGATGGACACATCCCTCGGCCGCTGGCCAGCATCCAGCGGCTGCAAAACTGCCGGGTGCTGACTGTTACGGATGCTGCCAAAACCCAATTTCCACCTTTTGGATCAAACTTGTGAGCCTTGCCGTGTTTCTGGCACTCGGTGCCAGCCCACGGGGGCCCTGCTCACACTGCAATTAACAGCGTTTGAGGCTCTTTGAGGGGTGACAGCAGAGGTGCTGATGTATAACCAGACAGACTTATGTGACTGGTGTAAACCAACAAGGGAAATTCCTAAGAAAATGCTCTGGGATAAACGGACCCACTGCAGGAACGCAGAAGGGTAAGCAGGGGTGTGAGAATGGACATCAGAAATACCAGACTACAGGATTATTACTTATTTAAAAAATCTATTAAAAAAGCAATGAAAATTTCATTTATTTCACAGTCTGGGTATTTTCTTTTCTTTTATTCCCCCCACCTTCTTTTTAGCAGGCGCTACTACACAGTTCACATACAGTTTTTAAAGACATAATGGAATAGGTACTTCCAGCAATCTTGGCCTTAAAATGCATTTCCCCAGAGTGCTTTTTGTTCAGCAAAAGCTTTTGTGCTAATGTTGAGTACAGGTCATTTAAAATTATTATTTTATATTTAAACTGACAGGGAATCCCACCCCTTTGAAAAATTAACACCAGACACTATGTTTCCGCTTCACAGAAGGGAAAAGTCACACAGTCAGAGTCAATTGGCACTAAAAAAATGTTGCAGTTACAGTAGAAGAGACGGAGGAATCTATTTAAAGAACGTAATGGGAGAAGTTGCTGACAAGGCAACAAATCTGAGTCGGTGCACACTGACACCCTTCCAAATCATTTCAGTGCTCTTTAAGACCTGTAAAACATTTCTCTGGCTCTACCTGTTTCCCAATCCGAAGCACAGATGTCCTTCAAAGATGCTGCCCAGCATTTTTGCTCTCTTACTGGATGGAGGAGCCACCTTACACCCTTCATCATCAAAAGTCTCCAATTCTTCATTGACATACTGGTAGCTACAGATAGATTTTTTTTTTCTTTTTCCCCTTTGCAGTGTCTTTGGAGTATTTGTTCTTTCATGTGCTAGTAATTCTGAGTACCCAGTTTGAGTCATGTTGAAAATGTATAATTTTCCAGAAGCTGCAGACATACATTTATCTTGATTCCTGCCTCTTTTGACATTTCCGATTGTCACCCAAAATCTGTACGGTATTGTGATGATCCTGCTTTTATGTAGTATCTTAAGGATTACAAGGCCAATATTACAATTTCTCTAATGCCTTTTGCTTCCCTCTCCAAACACACATTTAAGAGAGAATTTTAAAGGAGTAAAACAGCCTCCAACAGCAAAGTCTAAAAGATCCTCAGGCTAGAAGAGTTTCCTGGGACATGGAATAAGCTGGATGTTCCACCTGCCATGCCAGATCAGGACAAGGAACTGGGGCCACATCACAGATGAGGTCCTACCAAGCTCCTGGCAATGATCTGAAGTCCTCTCTGCACAGCTGTGCGTGCACGGGACATGAAGTATCCGTATCACCATGTGTGTTGGCCCAAGGGCTGTGAGACATTGAAAGGTTTTCCATTTGATTTTAACACAAATGTACATGTGTGTATTTCCTTCTTATTTGAATTAACAAAATCTCCATAGGATGACTGATTACCATCTACCTCTAATTGGGACCAACGGAGGTATATAGTGACAAACTCATGGTGAAAGCAAATTAACAGAAATATTTTGGGTGGGAAAGAACTCTGAAGGACGTACACCAGGTTTCCTCCATCCTGGCCTTTATGACAAATCATTTCCATTGCATCAGAACAACATTTTTTTGCTCCACCAGGGAAAAGTCAGAAATACAGAACATCCTCCAAGCAAGCACAGCACTAAATACACACATCAGGCATGGAGGTTGTCAGGAACTTTGTTTATCCAGAGGGGATGTGTTGGATTTACTTCTTGAGAGATGGTTGGGTTTTTTTTTTTTTTTTTTGAAGAGGAGAACATCAAATTTTACTAGAAAAAGGGGAGTCAAGATTCCCTTAGAGCTTCTCTGCTTTCTAATCGTTTTGTCTAGAAATATGTTATGGGACGCTACTCTAATCATCAGTCTGAGAGCGGGATGTGAAGATGCCACTGATGAGAGCACCCACCAATACTCAAATGCTAGCAGACTTGCAATCATTTAAGGGACTTAAATCTAAAGAAAATACTTGGAAAGAAACATTCATAGTTAGAATTGGTGAGCCGCCAGCTTTGCTGAAATGAGAGTATTTCTTCCTTCTCTGGTTTGACCCAAGACACCTTGATGGACAAAAACGTCTCTGATGGAATAAGATATTTTGTAATAACTCTGGGTACAGTTAAGCTGATAATGGTATTCTTTAAAATGGCTGTATTTCACAGACTTTCTTACTGAGTGGTGATTTCACCAGGTAAACAGCCTGTGGTCACTGATTTGCCTCTGGTGAGCTCCCATTCAAAACAAACAGAGGAAATGAAAGATACTGCATCGTGTCTGTGCCTCTTAAGGAAGCACTGTGGTACTCAATTTCCCTTTATCATCTCAGCAAAACTTTCATTAACGTTATCCGACAGTCAAAAGGGAGAGGCACTAACACGACAGCTCTGCAGAACAGAGAAAAAGGGAACAGAGTTTGCAGCTTACAGCCTGCTTAAGGAAGTGGTATCTTTGAAGGAAGTTGCTTTATCTGAAAGTGTTAACTGCTTATGAAGGCAGCATACGAGGGCGTCTCTTCCCCCAGCAGCTATGTGCAATGCCGGCTGTTTTGCAAGGGATCCGTGGTCATCTGAACCGACGAGCAAGCACCCAGCTTGCTTTTGTAGGAAGGATTTACAACCCTTTTAAGTTATACAGGCTAAAAGAGGAAAAAAACCAAACCAAACAAACCATCCAAAGACGGTTATGACTAAATGGATTCCTCGCTGCAATAGCAGCTTTGGTCTGGGGCTGTTTTTTTTTTTTTAAGAACAAATCTCTCCTTCTGTGCCAATGTTCACTGGAAGGGGAGGAAATCAAGTAACAGTGGAACAACGGAGAACACATTAAATGCCTATGCATGTTAGGAGGCTTGCAGATAAATCCTGGGAGCTAACAAATGGAAAGCAATGCCCTGAGACCATTATGGCACCTGCTACCCCACCACTCCCCGAGCAGCGCGTGGCAACTGCAGGAGCCAGTTATTTACAACCTGCAGAAGCGGAGACCACACATTACGCAGCACTTCCACATGGGCACATTTTGCACCATCTCTCGGGTGATATATATTCCCCCAAGCCATCATATTTGGTCATCTTGCTATTTCACTATATTTATCTCCACTCTTTAAGGGTCTTGGAAAAGACGGATGGAGGAGCACAGCACTGACCTGAATACACCTGGGTGTCACATCAGCGCCTCAATGACTGAATCTGCTCTTTAAACACAGCCTCATCTCTTGCATCTATGCTTAAGTATGTTGATCCGGACAATTTCTGACTTTCAAAAAGGATAAATTACTTTTGTTACTCTCTTTTTTTACTTTTATTTTTTTCTTTTTGAAGGATTCTCACTGGTTTTGGATTTTTTTAAATTATTATTGAATGCGTGGTGGTCATACGACATCATTCACAACGGGTTTGAAGTCATCTGTGATGGGTACACAGATGTGGGCAGTCAGCCACAAAGACAGAAGAATGCCCAGAAAAAAATGAGAGCTGCTGAAGGTAAGGTAGCATCAGTGGAATGAGGCATATACAATAAAGGCATGTTCGGATAAATGCGCAGTGAAATGTAGTAAATTTTAAAGGAGCCCTGATGATGCTTTTAAACGATTTTAAATTCCTTTCTGGGTAAGATTAGGGGACTGTTGTCTAGTCCTGGGATTGACAGTTCACCCAACGGAGGATGTAAACTCCATTTACCAAATGCTTCTCCTGCAAGGCTTAGATGCTGTTTCAGGTAAATACTCTTTTGTCCTCAGCTGCTGTGTGAAAATCCTGATACGCAACCACAAAAAAAGAGATGAAATAGAAGCAATGAGCTACAGGCAAAATGCTAAGAAATATACACACAAAATAAAATCAAAACCGTGATACAAATTTCTCCCATATTTCACTGCTAAGCTCAGCATTACTTTTAATAAAGATAAATCAACCAAGGCCGGAATAAAGATTTTTTTTTCTAAAAGACAGTTCTTCCCCTTTAACAGAAACAATAAGGGGAAAATCATAGCAGGCAGCAATGCACTGGGGCTAGAAGGGAGCTATGCTTCCTTTATTTAATGGGATGTTCCTCCTGGTGGTCCCTTCTCAGAATTAACAGGGCCACATACCAGAGAGGAAAAAAGAAAAAAGACACCTCAAATACTTTAATGATATTTTGTTCAACGTCTTGCAGTTCCTAGGAATCTCATAGGCACGGTCTTCTATAAATAAAAATGTGAGGGTATATTCTTATTATGCTATGACTCATGAAATTTGTATCTGCAGGGAGCTAGGGACTTTGGCTTTTCCTCTGGGCTCTCTGGTGCTGTCTGCCGGGTCAATTAAAATATCAAGATTTCTTTTCACACAAAGCCTTTCCTCTCCCTTTGCTTATTCCGAGTGTGTGTTTCACTCACATCTTCCCTTCACAACCTCATCACCATTGTAAATCACAGCCAAATTAATGTCGATGCTATGTTCCTGAAACAAGACTGCTTTTGCCTCTTCACAACAAAACCCCTAAGCCAAATGCCAAAAATTCAAATGGAAATACAGTATTACATATAAATCTGTGGACATCTCCTAAAAACTCCTGCAGACCTAGGCTGATGCAGTGCTCTCTCCCTGACCCCCAGAATAGAAATAGCTTCTAATTCCTCGTCCTGCAGAAGAGTATGATATGTTGGGCAATAAGAAGGGAACAGGGGTTATGGCTCTCATAAAATATTCACACCACCGGCTTTTTATACAGCAGTTTCTCCTGAGTATGATTAATCACATGCTATTATTTAAAGTTCCTATAGTGTGGGAGTCTATGTTTCACTACGACTCACAGATTAGATTATAGAAAATTAGTTTCAGATGAACTGTTCGGTTCAGGTAGATTAATTCACTCTGATGATGCCTATCAGCCAATCGAACTCCGTCTTCAAACCAACCGGCCATGTCCCTGGGGTCATCCAGAAAGCGATAAACAACCAGGGAGAGTTTCTCTCCACCTGGCAGTAATTGTTCTGCAAGCACTCTTCTCTTACTTTTACCTAAGACAGACATTTATCCTGCTATTTAGTATAATTAAAGCATAGGTACTAATCTAAAGCTCCTACCCAGGGAGCAGTTGTCTGATGGCAGCAGATTTGCAGCATGCACAACAGCCTTAATTTCCATAACATGTTCACCTGACGAGGAGGAAGAAAAGGGTGAAGTAGGTAATGACGCCTCTGGGAGCCTGGGATGAATTCAGAGGAGGGAAACTCTTCCATGCAACCCTGCCCCTAGGGCACTGTTGAAAGACTTTGTGGAGGAGTCAGCACAGACAATGCCCAGGAGACATGGTGTGCTTTGGTGATCATTGTCTCCAGTACAGATGGGAGACCTGCTGCACCTTCAAAATACAAAGGGGCACCATGCCACCTTGTTCCAGCTAAGGAGTTTGAGCCCAGCACAAGAGCCACCACCTATCTGAAGCCAACACTAATTGATCTCATACATTATCAGAAACGACCAGAAATACGTTTGGAAACATAGGCCACTCCTATGTGAACATTGCTGTCCTGTCAGATTAGGATTCAATTTATCCTCCAAGGTCAAGGCCACTAGTTTGCCAGCTCAGCTTACCTCTTACGATGATGTTGGTGGACTTTTTCGCAGGATTTCCAACGTTGTTATTAGCAATGCAACTGTATGTGCCAGCATCTTCTGGCGTGATGGCAGGTATTGTTAAAGTGCCGCCATTCAGGACTGTCTTCTCAGGCAGGATGCCTGCAGACCTCACCCACGTCAGGCTAGGGGCTGGCTCCCCTCCTGTCGTCACACAGACTAAGGTGATCGCTTCTCCAGGGTTCACCACTATCGGGTCATCCACGAGAAGCTTAATTGAAGGGGATGCTGCAAAACACAAGAGGAAGAGAAAGGTGTAGTGGGGCTATGTCTGTGGTATTGCTCAGCCCTGACAAGCACACGCAAACCAACTGAGATGAGCAAAGGCACTTCAGCTACAGCACTCTTCACGTGACTGCGCGCCCTCTGAGAAGGATGCTCCCCATCCTGATGCTCCCCTGACACCACATTTCTCACCCTCTCTGCACCTTGCTCAGTCATCATCTTTTGCCTTGCTGTCAAACTGCAGATGAGGATTTATGTATGGACAACCCTGCAGCTGTGCTTGGGAAGTGATGTATAATGTATGGGACAAGTGCCAGCACGCTGGATTTTAAACACTTAAAGAAAGGAGTTGGTAACAATCTTCTTATTTGGCATGGAAAGCGTGTTGTTCTTGTTAAGTCAGATCCTACCCATTGAAAACCAGCCCTCTTAATTCACCCACCTCCCTGATGAACTCCTTGGGACTTGGCTGCCAACTGAGATGAATTTGTAGAGTTTGAGTTGGCTCTGTTGAATCAGGAAGTCATCTCCCTTGGGGCAACACCTCCTTGCACACTGGGAAACTGAAGAATCCAGCACAGATGCTTTTGTCCCCTGCACGGCCATGCAACCTGCAGCTCACCGCACCAACAGACAGCGTGGCCACAGCTCCATCCCCTCACAGACACACAGGAGAGGTGCAGACCTGGGTCCCTAATAATTCCCACACAATAGCCAGGGTGACATGGGCTGAATGACCAGCTGCAAGGGCTTTGTTGGGCAGGACCATCAAACCAGCCGAACTACGTTGCGGCACAGGCTAATGGGAAGATGCTGCTGCCCTCAGAAGGGAGAAGGCAAGTGATTAAATTTCATTCTCTCTTCTTTCCTCTTCTAATCCATGAAATATCTATATATAAGGGCAGCAACAGAAATGCTCAGTATGAAGGGACAGGGCAGAGCAAACCAATTTAAAATCACAGTCTGAGCTGTGACATCCCCTGTCATTTGTGTTGGGGGACCCACCCATGCTGGATTCAGGCTTTGCTTGAAAGCATACCCTAAACCACATAAGTGATGAGCTAATATATAAATACACATTGCTAGTACAGGAAAAGCAGCAATGCTAAATAAACACAAGCATAAAGGTGGAGGACTGAACTTCTGGGCAAAGAATACTAGAAAATGTGACAATAAAATTGAAAGAAAATTAAAAAGTTACATCTAAAAATCGTATCACTATCCTCATTATTACAGAGATATATTCTTGTGTGTTCTGTTTTATATATGAATCTTATTTCAATATTAAAGGAATATACACTGATCACTAAAGGCAAAGACAAGAGTCAACTATAAAATAAGAGTTGTCTTTATTTGGAGTTCACGCAGGAGGAATTAGCTTTCTCTGCATTCAGAAGCTGGAGCCCACAAATGGGAAGCACTTTATTTATACCTGTCCTAGCACAGGGAGAACAGGCAACCCCCAGCTGGGCAAACACTTCAAGAGAGCAGGAGAGCAGAGGAAAGCTCCCCTCTTCCAGCTCGCCCTGGCTTGGGACCCTGCAGATACTTCCTAGCGTAAATTCCTGGGTTCATGTAACCAACTTAAAGGTGAAGAAACTGGGTGCATGGCTAAAAATACAGACAGAAAGCAAGTCAGCACTGCCCACTGTGCCAATGTCTCTTTGCTCATGTTCTCTGACCTCTCATCAGTTGATGCATCTATCAGCTCATGGAGCCCTCTTTTGGGATTAGAGGTATGAAACTGGGCAGTATGTCATGTTTCATGCTTAAGTAGATTTTGCTTGGGCAAAGGTGGCAGAAGCAGGGATCCAGGTACCCGCTGTGCAACCAGAACTGAGCTCCAGACCTGTAGGTCGTCACCAACCAGGGGATAACACTCAGCTGGCCTCGCTCGCTCTCCTTCTCTCCCTCCCTCCTGAGTTTAATGATTTTTCCTGAACAACTCTGGCAAGGAGCTGCTCTCTGCTCTTACTAAACATCAAGTCATGAGACAGGGAACAAGAGAGCCTCAAATAATGCTTTAAAACTTAGAGCAAAAGATGAAAGCTCCAACAATGTCAACCCAACCTCGTGGTGCTGTTTACCATAATGGCCTCATAATCCTCCAGATGAAAGAGGGCCCTTTGCCATCCTTCAGGTAGAGAGACAAAGATAGCAGCTGATAGATAAAAACGCTGTGATACATCCCTTTCATCACAGCGCTCAAAACAGTAAGTACATGAAAATTATGGTTTGCATACAGCAATTTCTCTTTGCTTACACCACACATTTCACTTAACTACAACCTATCCCACTAGACAAACACAAACAAAAATTCAGCAATACACTCAACTATTACCATTAAAAGCCTGATTTAAACCAAAGAATATTAAGAAATTCAGAAGGGATGTTAAAGTTTCCAGCAAATGAAACTCAGTGTAGCATATAAAGGGTCAAATACCTACTACAAATCGAACATCCACAGCAACAACAAGCTATTATTTTTATATTTCCCTGCTTGAAACCCTATACATAATCTGCACCGTATGTGCAATGCACCAGTAATACAGAACCTCTCATTTTCAGCTTTATGGTGCAACCCAGGATAGAATTGGGTCTACCGCACTGCTTGCCTGATTTGTTTTCACATGCACGTTGCCAAATTCTGGCCTAGGAATGGAGAGATTAGAAGTTTCCTGGTGGTCACTTGGACTTTGTCCTTCCAGCCCCACAGCTATCCCCATGCCCACTCATCTCTGAGAGTGCAACCTCCACTCCCAATGCAATCAAAATTGACCTCTCCTCCTTCTAGCCAGGGATGGGGAAAGGTGGTAGTCCACACCCAGTTGCTCATGTGCCAAACACGAGCTGGAAACTCGTGGTTTCTTGTCACAGCTCTGGCTGTCTCAGCAAGGAAAGGAGAGAGAGGAGAAGAGAGAAGCAGGAAGAGTTAGCCAGGGAATAAAGAATGCAAATGGCAAAAATCCCAAATGGTCGGTAACTCCAGCGATGTGCTCAGACACCATGGGGTGGCAGAAAAATGGCTTTAGCTCTAAGTTAGAGACTGCTTGTGTTCACTTCTGTATGTCAGCCTAGACCTAGATGTGGAAACAAATAGGGTTATATCACAAGTTTAGTCACCTGCGGGAAGACCTGTGTTAATTGACTTGGGTTAATCAACAGCATATAGGGCTTCTGCAAGTCTCCTTTACTGAATAGTAAAGATAAAATACTCTTTGACTCCATCCAGAAATGCTTTCTTCTCCTAAACTGGAGGACCACCTCTAACTGCTTCCTATAGGATGCTGCAGCAATGCAGCTGCAAACAGCTGCCTCTCCCCCCATGGGAGGGACTGGGGATGCAAAGCTGTAGCACAGAAAGGAGTAAGGAAGGCACAGCCACAAAACTCCATCTAACAGCAGGGACAGTAAACCCTGGACTGGGCTGCTCAGGGTTGCTGCAGAATCTCTCTTCCAGATTTTCTAAGCAAACATCTGTTAGACACAAAGTCTGGGACTAGCTCATGTTTGAGCTAGGGAAATGGAGCTCACTATCATGTTCTAGTTTCAATGACAGCAAGAGGTACTACCAAAAGGCGATTCCTCTTATCTACCTTGAGCTACCTTCTGGCAAGAACCTTCCCCTGTGGTATCCATCTCTTCCTGCTGACTGCAGACAGAGCCCAAAGATTAGTTTAATCTAGACAGGTAAGATTTAGGTGGCAGAAGACAGGTCACATCAATCCCACCTTTACGATGAGGATTTACAAATGTACCAGGAGCCTATAGATGGGAATGGGCAGAAAGTACTGGTTTTAACAATGTACATGTGCCAACCTCCCACTGATTCCAGTGTTTTGCAAATCCTCTTAGATCCTGGCACTTTCAGAAAACTAAAATTTTGGCCTAATCCTCTCTCTAAAATGGATTTCTTGTCTCTTATTTATTTGTAAACTTCTGCGGCTAAACACCATATACAGCATAGATCTGAACTGAACATCGCCACACATATTTTTTTTTTTTGGTCCAACATGATTAAAAAATGGAGCAGGCATTTATAAAGATGACAAGATGATCCAGAGCAATTATAATAGTTGATGATTATACCAAAATATTGTTGAAGGATTATTAGAACTCATGCTTCAGGGAATAAAATGGTATCTTTTCCTGGAATGGGAGGGCAGACTATGACATATCTGTCTACTGCACACTTTTTATGCACTCTTCTGCAATGTCTCCTGCTGGCTCCTGTTAAGGACAGACATAAGATCTGATCCAAATGGACAATGCATGTGTTTATACATCTTTTGCATTTGTAAAGCATCTAGCATGACTGAACTCCAACTAGGAGACCCACGATGCAGTCCTAGCAGCTCAAGCTATGATTTTTGTTTAGAAAGTAGGAAATAATGTAATTGAGTCAGAAGGAAGAGGAGATACAGAGAGCTCCCAAAGATCTGACTCTCATTAAAATGACGCTATTGTAAAAAGTAGTACACACAATTGTGTATTCCTGGGACAAGTCTGAAATGCGCTGGTTTTGCCTTTGCTATGTATATTGCTTTGGGGAGTCAGGCTTCAGCCTCCAAGATACAAGTGGTTTTACCCAATGGCATCCACATCAACTGTGGGAGAAGAAACACAAATGTGAGCCAAGCTCCCTTCCACTTCTACAGCCTGGCCTGCTTTCCTGAAACAAGGCTGGAGCCAGTACTGACATTCTGCCAGTTCAGTTTTTGAAAGGCACAGAAAGGTAACCTGAGTTTTTTGAGGCTCAAGAAGACCCTCACATCCTTACAAACTTTCACATTGTCCCAAACAAGATTATTTAAAAAGGTATATATTGCAGTGACAGTAAAGCAGCAATTTATGACTCCAATCTTGATTTTATTAGTTAAATTTTATAAAATTTAGTTTCACCAGGCAAGGTACTTGGCTGGTCGCCATATTTACATAGGGCTTTTCTTACATGAAAGGCACTTTACAGTCGAAGTGCTTCAAAGCCCCCAGAACTCAGCAGGTAGATGTGCAATCAAAAGAAAAATTGTGCAACTGCACCAACCCAGAAGTTTCCTCTGCTAAGCAGCTGTCTCCTGGCATAAGGATGAGCTACTCAGTTTCTGCTTAAATCTTGCAGAGATCCCATAAAATTCCTTTGAAAGGTTTAACTTAGGGATATATTTTATTATTTTCCACTGCTGTATTCTTCTGGATTTGGTTTAATCTTGCTTTGTCATTGATTTATTTCTGTCTTCCTTCTTACTCATGTCCTCTCTAAACTAAATATTCTGAATTTTTTCACTTCCTCCCTCATAGCCCCACAGCTCCGTCTGTTCGTATCACAAAACCCTGGGTCACGGTTCAGGTCATGGGGACATACTGACACACACACATGCAGACACAGGACTGATGTCCTCAATTTCACGTAGAGTTGAAGAGTGATGGATTTTATGGTTTTAAGTAATTTTCAGTACTGTTTTGGAAAGTTGAGCATCAGAGCCAACACAACTGTGCAATAACAAAACTGATGGAGACACAGAAGTTACTCATGTACAAAATCTCATAAATTTATACAGAATTCCTAATGCAACAAAAATGTTCCTGCCAAAAGGAGTCAATACTAAGCAGTGTGTATTATCACTCCCAAAGCCACTTCCAAAGCTTCACTCTGACTGAGGTCTCTCTTAGATGACTACCAGCTATCAGGATTGACAAGATGAATGCTGGGCCATCCAGGTTTGGCAAGCAAAGCATCTCCCAGCCAAAATCTTCACCCTGGCACCGGCAGAGACTCAGCTAGGCAACCTGCCCAGCGGAAACTTTCTTGCAAATCTCTGATAGGAATAATAAAATTCATTATAAAACAATAGCAAGCTTTGGTAAATATTTCCATGGGTGAGTGCATGGAACAAGCTTTCCAAACATCGTATTTGGACATCGCAATGAGAACGGCTCAGTGTTCAAAAGACTTCTGCATCTTTACTGCCCTTTAGAAGTAGGGCTTTCTGAGTGCCAGTCCCACATTTCGAAGTCATGGTTAGTTTTGCCAGGGAACAAAGAAAGCCGCAGTGCCACGTCCCCATGAAGAACAAGGCACTACTCATGATGAGGGAAACTGTTCAGGTCCCCATTCATATTGCAGCTGCATCCTTTTTAAAGGGACTTTAATTCAGAGGCTTTCATGTACAAGTATTGCTTCTGCATCCAATGTATTTCATAGGACTGTAGAGCCTGGCTGTGAGCTCAACAGTGCATATGAGAAAGTGCTATTGGGTCACAATGCACAGCCTTGCTAGTCAAGTCAGTACAGGGAATTTAAATCAGAACTGCATCTATTTTTTTACCTAGTACTAATGTGCACACAAGACAAGCTAGGCACTGACGACATACAGATGGAGATTAATTATAAAATGTGGCTACAACATATACCAGTCCTCAGAGTGTAATAATACAGCACGCAACACTCACTGGTTTTGATTAATGGCTAGGGTGAAAGGTCCTCAGATCCAGCACAAAGCTAGCAGTCATTTAGTCATCATTAACACCCTAAGAAACAGCCTTAACAATATCAGTTTACCGAGCACCTTTGACATAACAACCTTGCTCTACAACAAAATGCTCCCAGCTTAAACAGAGCTGCCACAGGATCATCAGCAGGGAGACTGGAAACAGCTCCTAATCAATGATCCAATGCTGATGTTCACCGAACCTGAAAGAAGCAGAGTCTCTACTGCTGCCTGGGATGGGTATCTGAGACAGACACTACACTGGGAGGAAAAAGGTATCTGTCATTGATGAAGCATAGAGAAAGAATCTGACGCCAACACGTGTTATAATTACAGTGAGACAAATACAGGTATTTAGACTGGGTATGTGGAATTGAGGAAATGTCACAGCTGGCTTTAGGGATTCCTGGAAACGCACAGGAAAAATAATACTTTAACAGCAATATCGAAGTAGAAGCAGAAAGTCATGTCTTTGACAAGTCACTCATCTATGATGAATAAAAATACAAAGACATTATTTTTTCCAGTTTTGTGAATTGTTTCATATCCAGAACTGAAGCAATAGAAATTAACTGAATTATACTTTCATATATACATGTGTGTATGCATCCATTTAATTTACAGCCATGATTCCTTGCAGGAACACAATGCATATTCTCCTAACTATACAAGTTATGAATAGTCCCTTTCAAGTCAGAGCAAAAAGAGAGAACATTTGAGTATCCTGCTGGGCTGGGAGCATCATTTCTGTACTTACTTACTTAGTAAAGTTCAAAAAAGAACATATTATAATTCCCAGCTGACATCCAGATTTTAAATAACAGACTAAAAATAAACTTTGTATTGACCACACTGCCACAGCATGATGCAATATGGTAGGTCATTTCTTTTCATCAGTAGTCATTAAAAAAGAAAACAAAATTAAAAAATAAAACAAAAAATAACAACAAAAAACCCAAAAGCCAAACCCTAATGGAAATCACTTTTATCCACCCATCCTCTCTGCTTTATCCTCCCTGCTGCTTCTCATAGAGCTGTAATCTTCTGACTGCTATCATAAAAAAGACAACTCTTCTAGGCAGAAAGTGCCGGAGTGTATTGAACCAGCCAGGATAAGATACTCCAATGGGCTAAACTGTCGAGTAAACACACACCCACGTGCACTGGCACTTCATCTGCTCTCCCAGGACATGCAAACTCAGCTGCAGACTCTGCTGGGAAGGGGCAAGGCTTCCCAGGGCAGGTTCACCTTTGCCTTGGCAATGAGTTTTCCAAGAAAGCCAAGGGAGAAAAATCATGCAGAGACAGTTAAACTTGAGCTCTTTGCAGGCTTAGGACCAGAATTCATCACAGAATCACAAGATGGCTGAGGTCAGAGGCACCTCTGGAGGCCCTCTGGTCCAACGCCCTGCTCAAGCAGGGTCCCCTCCTGCAGGTTTGCCCAGGGCCGTGTCCAGATGTCTTTTGAATATTGCTGAGGATGGAGACTCCACAACCTCTCCAAGCAACCTGTGCCAGTGCTGAATCACCTTCACTGTAAAATGTGGGTTTATAGTGTATTGGGATAGCGTGGCCAGGGTTTGGTAGCAGGGGGCTGCAGGGGAGGCTTCTGTGAGAAGCCCAGAGCAGAAGGGGCAGGAGGGCTCCAGGCGCTGGAGCAGAGGGTCCCTGGCAGCCCCCGGGGAAGCCCCCAGGGAGGCTGGCTGTGCCCCTGCGGCCATGGAGCCCCACGGGGGAGCAGATCTGCACCCGCACCCGGGGAGGGCCCCACGCCGGGGCAGGGGGATGCCCGAAGGAGGCCGTGACCCCGTGGGCAGCCCGTGCTGGGGCCGGCTCCTGGCAGGGCCTGTGGCCCCGTGGGGAGAGAGAGGAGCCCCGGCTGGAGCAGGTTTGCTGGCAGGACCTGGGACCCCGCGGGGGCCAGGCTGGAGCAGCCTGTTCCTGAAGGACGGCACCCGTGGGGGGACCCGGGCTGGAGCAGCCTGTTCCTGAAGGACGGCACCCGTGGGGGGACCCAGGCTGGAGCAGCCTGTTCCTGAAGGACGGCACCCGTGGGGGGACCCGGGCTGGAGCAGCCTGTTCCTGAAGGACGGCACCCGTGGGGGACCCAGGCTGGAGCAGCTCGTGAAGAACTGCAGCCCATGGGAAGAACTCATGCTGGAGAAGTCCATGGAGGACAGTCTCCCATGGGGGGACCCCAGGCTGGAGCAGGGCAGAGTGTGACGAGTCCTGTCCCTGAGGAGGAAGGAGCGGCAGACAAGGTCCATTCCCCATTCCCCGTCCCCCTGCACCGCTCGGGGGGAGAAGGGAGAGAAATCGGGAGTGAAGCTGAGCTCAGGGAGAAGGGAGGGGTGGGGGAAGGTGTTCTAAGATTTAGTTTTAGTTCTCATTATCCTTCTCAGATTTGATTGGCAATAAATTAATTTCCTTAAGACGAGCCTGTTTTGCCCGTAATAGTAATGGGTGAGTGATCTCTCCCTTGTCCTCATCTTGACCCATGAGCTTGTCATTCTATTTTCTCTCCCCTGTCCAGCTGAGGAGTGGAGTGATATAGCAACTTTGGGGGACACCTGGCATCTAGCCAAGGTCAACCCACCACATATAGTCACCAGTCATGTAGAGCTTTGAACTTCAGTAGTGTCTTGCTCAGGCGCTGCACGTAATCTCAGCGCAGAAGAGCAGCAAAATACTCCAGCTGTAATAACTTCCAGTTCTAAACACCTTTGTGTTTAGACACATAAAACAGATGTGCTCACTGTACATATCACCCTTACTTTTGTATTACGTGCTCTTTCTCCCACTTCATCATTGCCTTTGAAATTCCAGCATTTGCAGGGACAGAGAAAATAAAGGTAAAGGGCTCAAATCCTAATTCTTTCAGGCATATGTCCTTTTTTTTGGCGTGGAATTACTGACGTCATACATCCCAGACCAGATTTCAGTATCGCAAGTGGTTTAGGGTTCTCATCTTCGCGAAAGCACCCAGACCTGTTCTAGCACAAAGGAGTGACTCCCCCCACTCAGGGCAGCTGCCCCCCGATTGCTGAAAACACCCATCAGTCTGCGTGCCTTAACCTCAGACTGGGGTGCACGTGGCCCCCACGTACCAGCAGTCACTGCCCAATTTGAACATGCTATCTGGTCACAGATAAAAAAAAGAACTCAGATTTTTCAGTTTCCCTTGAGCCTTCCACAAAGAAAAATTAAAGAAAGAGACTTAAAAGTTAAGGAAAGTTCAAGATTATTTTGTCCAGGCACACTATCAAGAAAGGAAAATTATGAGGTTGGAGGGGAAGCAGAGAGGGGAGTTACAGGAGAGAAATAAAGCGAAGAATGAGATTATATTTAACAATGTCCATTTTCAGCTGGACTCAGTCTTCATAGGTTCACATATTTGCGAACAAGCTGGCCTGGAGCCCCAGCCCAGGTAACGGTGGCCCACCCCCTGCGCTCTCCCTCTATTCTCAATAGCCTTTTTTTCCCCTCCTCCAACTTTTTCTGAAATCCTCTGGTTTTAACCAATGGGGATGCAGCTTTGATGACTCATCTCTTTATCCCCGATCTGCCCGGCTGCTTTTCACCCAGCAGCAGCACTTTGATGACTCGCACTTTGCTGGTGTTGCCGTTCACGCACAGATGTGGCATTGATAGCTCCAACAGGGAGGAAGGGAGGCGGATACGTTTGCTATTCAGAGCACTTCCTCGGTGGTTACGCTCTGGAGATGACTACAATAGCTCACAGCTCCCACGCTGTAGGAACTATTCATTCTGTGGACATTTCATCAAGAGGGTATGAAGGGAAGGCAGGATCCTCCCTTTAGCAGCAGGGCAGCGTTAAATCAGCTTAACCCAATCACAAAACCGTCCCCTTCATCACTATATTTAGATGCACTGTTGTACATGTAGGCTTAAATTCATCTTGGCTAATTTCAGCCACCCGAAAGTCAGGCATGCAATCCGAGGTCATGTATCTCGATGAGAAATAAGCACCCCTAAAGCACAATTCCTGCTCTCCAAAAATAGGTGGGATGAATTGCTCTTCGGAGCCATCTCTCTCCCTCTCTCCACCAAGTACGATGCTCCCTGAACAACAGTGTACTACAGACACCGAAGCTTTCCGGCTGCTATTTAGGTGAGACGAATCCTGTCTTGCAACAGCAACAATCACCCACACAATTAGTGGATTAGCAATGACTGGCTAATGAGGAGCTGCAGAGAAAGGACCCTGAGGGTTCTGGTGGATGGCAATCTGGACACAAAGCAAATGTTAGCAATATGCGCTCGCTAAAAGGGAATTATCATACAGGGATGCATAAACAAGAACTTAGCTGGGAAATGGGTGGAACAAGCCCTGCATTGAACCCCATGGTTGTGGGGCTGGGTGCAGTGGAGTACTCTGCACGCCCTGAAGCACCCAACTTCACCAAGGAGGTGGACAGAGGAGATCAACAGGAACAGCGTAAAGTAGAGATGATGTGACCCATAGGCAAAAATTAAGGAGCTAGGTTCATTATCCAACAGCAGAGGTGGGACAAGATAACCAGCTTCAAATATATGAAACGTTGCTGCAAGGAGGAAGAGGATAATCTCTTCTTCGTGTCACGGTGGACAGGACCAGTGCGATGGGCCAGACTGCCTGCCAGTAACGCGGCACCTCGGCTGCAGGCAGCCAGGTTAAAGGGACATCAGTGGGACAAAATGCATTTTGCCACAAAGAACGGGACTAGAAAACCTCTCAAGGTGTTTCCCAGCTTCATCTTCTATTATTACTTGTTGCTGAAGCATTAATGACATCCACCTTCGGTATCCAGCTCTGAGTATACAGCTGACTGCGTTTCTTATCTGAGGATTTCAGCCCTTTTTAGTGCAGGATCATGTCTCACTGCCGCACTCTACGAGAATGCCAGGGGATGCTAAGAGAAATATTTTTTTTCAAAATGAGATAATTCTCTTAACACTGTATTGTCCAAATGAAGGGAAACAAAGCAAGTTTATCACGACAGACTACTACTTAATGGAGGGATTAAAAGTGAATTAACTCTTTTTCAATTTATTTCCACCACGTGTACCACACAGAATGCCAGCTTCAGCTGTGATTTGAATTGACTACGTCATGCAGCTCAAAAATCATGTTTTGAAATACTCATCTTCCGTGGTAAAAGTTACTGTTGTGGATTATTTCTAAATTGAAAGCTGCCAGAAATCAGCCTCAATATTATGTATTAACATTACCACCTGTACTAAGCAGCTTGAACTGGCAAATTCAAACCAATATACATTTTCAAATGAATCTATGCCATGGAAAACGCTCTGCAGATCAAGATCAAAGTCTTAGTTGATTTGTGCAGTCATATTAGAAGAAATATTACAGGAATCACAAAATTTCAATATTGAAAGCTTTTCATGTATCCTAATGATGTTTGAAATAAACCTTTCAAGCTAGAAGATGTTTGGATTTATGGGTAAATACCATACCTTTCTCTTACACTTTGAAACAATGAACACTCTTAAAAGGACCCATTCACGTTATTATTGGATCTGGGCATTCAGATGTGAGATTCAGAGCTAGCTGTATTTAAAGTTACCTTTCCCAGCTCTACCGATTAAATAGTCACATGCAAACTGGTGACAGATTTTAATATCACCTGTCTGTAAATCATGTTCGACACAGAGCAGAATTATGCTTGGAATAACATAATCCCTCTATTTCTAAAGGAAACTGAACTTGTTCCTGCTAAGCTTGTTCAAAAAGAAACATCTCCTGACCAATGCATGGCCCTGGCTAAGGCAAGGCAATAGGTCTTCAGGACTTTCATCAGTTCTTGCATAGACACTGAATGTATGCTAGGGAGAGGAGAGGATATCGAGTTCAAACAACTTCCACAACACCGTTTTGCCTTTTAACATGCTTGATTTAATCACAGAACTGTAGAATGATCTCTGGAGGCCTCTGGGCAGACCCCTGCTTGAAGCAATCCCGATTAGATCAGGATGCTCAGGCCTCATCCAGTCAAAGTTTAAGCATCTTCTCCATGGTGAGCAAGCCCAGCTCCTTCAGTCTCTTCCTTTGTCTCACCTGCTCTAGCTCCCTACCATCTTTGTGGCCTCCACTGGTCTTTCTCCTGTCCATCCCTGTCTTGCTTGCTTTAGGGAGTCCCAAACTGGACAGAGCAGTCTGACGCAGTCTCACAAGCGCTGAACAGAGAGGAAGGATCACTGCCCTGGACCTGCTGGCTCCCGTCCTGCTAGTACACCCAGCTGGCTGTTGGTGCACGGGCACGTTGCTGGCTCACATTCAACATGTCTGCCAGGCACCCCAGCTCTTTTCTGCAAAGCTGCTTTCTAGCCAGTTCGTCCCAACATGTACTGGTACATGGGGTGATTGTTCCTCCCCAGAGACAGGACATGGCATTTTCTCCAACTGACTTTCACAAGGCTCCTGCCTGTCCTTTTCTCCAGCCTGTCAAACCCCTGTATTGACCACCACTCCGTTTGTTTTAAGTGCACTTGGTTCCATTGCTTTAGTGATTAATAATTATGTTGTACACTATTGTTCCCAGTTTTGATCCCTGAGGGATTATGTGAGCAAATGATCCCCGGTTAGACATCATGCCACCCTTCAAGCCAAAGGCCCAACCAATTTTCCACTAATCATTCACATCTCATAAATATGCCTGTAAGGAAACTATGGGAGGTCACATCAAAGGCAAGGCAAGGGGAAGTGAAGGTATAATAGAGGAATCAAGGGGGTGATTCCAAAATACTCCTAAGTGAGAACAGGATATGAGAAAGGTGTTGAGGAGCAATTCCTATGAGAAGACACAACCTGTAGCACCGTGCTCTCCCCACCCCAGAAGCCTTTGCTGCCAGCTCTGTCTTTTGTGCTTCTTGCAGTTTCCAATTGACAAGGAGTGTTTGGAGTAAAAAAATAATTGATTTCAAGACTGCAAAAACACTAAGAGCTCTAACAGAGTGAAAAACATGAATGGGGAAAAGACACATGTAAGTGTCATGCATGAACCTTCTGAGACCCTGGGGAAGAAACAGGACAGTAGCAACTCCCCAAAAAGCCCAACAGGTAGAGTAGGAGCCAGACTTGGATCATTTGCATTTCTTCGTGGGTACAGCATGGACATAGTGAGTAACGCAGACAAAGTATGGAGGTCATGACTCACTGTGACACCCACCCTCGTAGCTGCTCCTCTTCCAACAGCCTAGATTCAAGCACATACACTGAGAAAACAGTCAGGGTTCCTCTTATTTTTCAGAATAACCCCTTGATTTTGTTGCAAAGCAGCTGCATTTGGTTTTACAACTCCTGCTTGCAATAACTTACCCAAATTAACTTCTGTGTGCTGATTTTAAAGGGACTCAGTCTACTAAAAACAAATGGGAGTTGTAAAATTAGTCCCTTTGCTGTTCTTCCTCACATCTTGACTTCTACTTCTGCTCCTGCCACTCACCAGCAATCTGCCAGCAGGTGAATCACTTCACAGCGTTTCTGCTTCCCTTCAAATTTCTCATCTATTTAGATAATAAATTTGCAGAGTAATAGCTGTCTTTAGAAACAAAGTGGGTCTGTGCTCACAAGTGCCTCTACCTGCTGCTGTACAATATTATTGCTAATTGTCATCTTGGGCTTCAGCATATGCATGGTCACATGCTTCTGAGATGATCTCAGCTTCTCTCGTTACAACATCCGCTTTGTTTTTGTACTTTAAACTAGTCTGCACTGGAACAAAGCAAGGCATGTGTCTGAAAACTGATGCCCGTGCATTCTAACTCCTGCAGACATACGATGCTGTGTCTAAGGCTTCAGACTCATGCAGAACAGAGCTAATTAAGACACTGTTATTGAATGAAGGGGGTGTGAGCGTACCTAATTATACCTATGTGTAACACCTTAAACCTGCATCATACCCAAAATTATGCTGATGAATACATGTTCATCTGATGGCATCAGCTTAATTACCTCTCTAGTTATTCAAGAAGTAGGCAGAAAGTTTCCTTTGGATTTGTTCTAGCGCAGTAATTGATTGTTACTCTGCTGATGCCATGACACACAATCAAATAATCAGCAAGATGGAGTGAGCACAGAAACCAAAAAGATCACAGGGCCAAGCTGGCAGGTGGCACTGAACAGAAACCCAAACTACTCACCCAAGACATGCTTGGTGTTCCTCAAATCAGCCTCTCAACTCAGGTGTTTGCACAGGGATGTAGATGTGTGAAAGACCCTCTGGCACGAACAGTAGCAGCAGAGTACCTGGATCTGCATGCTTTCCTTGAAACAAGTGCCTATGTTCATGCCTGAGTCGCTTACAGCTCCTGGTGAGGGAAGTTGGGGTGACTTGAGAGTGTTTCAGAGACAGAAAGAGTTAAAAAACCTCGTGAAAGAAACACCTGTGTTTGTGTGCCTCTGTCACCATATTCTCTAACAATACAAGAAGATTATCAAGCAGAAGGTTCAACAGGTGACTTGAAGGCCATCTGTGAGAACCTCGATGGCCCTGGATGCAGAAAGCAGGCACGGTAGTAGCAGGATACTGTAAGAGCAGTAAGGATTTCCAGGCACAGAGTCATAGTTACACTGGGGTTTTCTTCACATCTGCTGAGCACGTTTCCTCAAGCGCAACCTGCCAACGATCATCACACGTGACAAACGCTCGTTACAGCGTGCGGAAGTCCTGCTGCGCATCCGTGCATGGTGGCAATCAGTCAGGGCCAGCGGGGAGCCAAGGTGCTCCCTGCAGCACACCGTGTCAATCAGTCGAGGTGAACAGCAAGCCATCGCACGCAGATGGACCGCAAACCCCATCTGGCTGCTGGGACAGCCTACGTCCCTGAGCAACCCAAGCTGGAGTGCACATCCATGGCAGCAAAAAATCTTCCCAACGTTGCTCACAAGTCAATCAATCAAAGGGAGTTTGACAAATCATGCAACGGTCCCTCTGCCACGCAATAAAAGCCTGAACCCAGTGAGCAAATCACTACTGGAACGAGATGGAAAGCCACAGCTGCTGTAAGCTTCAGCTATTCTCCTTAGTCATCTCTCTCACCAGTAACAGCCAAGTTCAACAGAAACTTCTCACACCAGTTATGCTTACAGACCTGATAAATGCAGAATAGCCAATCTGCCAGCAATTTTACACTGAAATCACGTAATTTGCAGATTAACTTAAATTCACTTGTAGCCACATTAATTACAATAACTAACATGCATGTTTGCAACCTTACAGACACTTCTGTTTGTCTCTCCTTTGTTTCCATTAGATAGGCATCTCTATTACATGCCTCCAGCTTTAATTTAAAAGCAGGCTAGGACTGCACTATACCCAAACAGAGTATCAAGTTCAGGTTCTGATTTTCATTACTTCAGATTTATCCTGGATTACTCTGGATTTACAATTTATATAACTTCTAAGAAGTTACACCAGGTGAAGTTTTACCAAAGAGCTGTATTGGATGAAGTTATACCAAACAAGAAAAGTTTTGTCCCAGAGTCATCAATACATCAGTCATCATCTTTAATGATATGTTGCAGTAATTACTATATGTATTTAATGCTGCTCTTGATGATGGTTGCCACCAAGTTCTTCATGAGAAAGTGTGAATATTTGTAATTTTTCAGGCTTGTTTACTTTGGAAATTACTCCAGAAGAGCAATTCCTGTTAATGTAGGAAGACGCCCTTCTCCCAAAATAAACATGATGTTTGTAAGGTGGGAATAATTAATTCTTTTTGCAAAAATAGATCATGATCACCTGTCCTCAGTTCAGAACAGTTATGCTCTTTGGTGTTCACCCATTACTGTAACATAAACAAACTTCTGTTGTAGATGAGGTCCAATATGGACAAAGACTGCTCTGGCTCCAACAGCAAAATTACCGCTCTGACAAATGGGAGCAGTAACAATTCTCATCCTCTGTTCTCACAGGTGAAGGTGGATGTGTTATGAGAGGAAAGTTGGTCCCAACTATCAGGTACAACTCTCCGTGGCAGACAGGCTTTCATGCCTCTTCTGGTATGAAATCAGAGCAACTAAAGAGGGACAAACCTTACATGAAGATTTTTTTTTTTTTTCCCCAGCACAATTAATGAGATAGTAAATTAAGGGCTTCCAAATCATTTGCCCGATAACTTCAGAGCTGACTGTAATTCCCTTACTGCCAGTGGCAGCTTTAAAGCTGAGCTGTGAATTTGCTTTGCAGTGGGTTGTGTAAGTAATAGTACACACCCACTGCTGTTAAATCAGAAATTCAGAAAAAGCTGGAGGCAACTCCGTGGAATAAAGCCATGAGGACAGAAATAATGTGAAATGTGCAAGTGCAAATAAAACTCATAGTTCATCTTAGATGCACTCAGCATGTTAATGCCTCAACTGTTTTGCTCATTTGCTACCTGTTTTCAGCGCCCCAAGGTATACGCTATTAAGGCATAACCCAGTGTAATCTAACCTGAAGTCTTCAGATGTTACAACATTTGCTGAAGAACAGCTCTCCAGAAAACACTTATCTGAAATGTCTAATTACTTAGAAATATAAGCTAAGGAGTTTGCTCTTTGGCATCAGGTTTATAAACCATTTCAGACACATTCTCTGCAGATCCTGGACACAGAGCCTTTAGGAAACTAGCATTCCCAATTGCACTTTTTGCAATCAACCACTGGCATGAGGCTCTCGAGATACATAGCGGTGATACAGCCATGTAGAAAGGGAGATATACAACTGACCATTTGCTTATCCGGGAACAAGTCCAAAGAAAAGAGCAAATGCACAAGAAATGCCACAACATGGAGTCAGCTTGGTCAAAGACTATAGATAAATGCCTGGTTACCCTCCTGCAAAGCATTTCAACACAACTGCTAAAATATTTGAACCAACTAGATCTGAAAGAAAACACTTTTTGTTTAAATCAATGTAAGAAATCAATGTTTAATGCAATGTAAGAATATATCAAATCAATCACATAAAATCAATCGTTAACATCAATGTAAGAATACTAAAAGGTTGATTTTTTTCCTACGCAGCTGTGCAGCTGCGCAGCTGCATACAGTCACGTGCATCTTAAGCAAGAGAACAATGCTGCAACACAAAAAAGCACGGGTACATCTAATGACCAGGGAACGTCGCTGCTGGAGTCCCACCTGTTTTATTAGAGAGTCGGAAGGACACCATCTTGTCAGGGATGCTGCAGACATTCCTCACCGAGGCGATGCAGCTGTAATTCGCGTAATCCTGAGGTCGGAGGTTCTTCAGCTTCAGGATCTTTGTTTCTCCCTGCACATGCAAGAAAGAGTATTAGGAAGGGACTGAGGCCGAGGAAGCAGCAGAGATGCAGGATACACCGAGAATGGCTTTCAGGAGGCAAGAGGAAGATGCAGAGGTGGCTAATTAGAAGCAGATGTTGAGGTGGTCCAGAAAACATATTTTATTTAATTAACTGAAAGAATGGCAGCTGGCATAACCTAAAAGTGTAGCCCCACATATATCAAAGGCAAAAGAAGAGAGCAGCAAGGGGGAAATCAGTTTGATGGTCTCTTTCAAGTCGCAGCATTATTCGGGATAATATATCTTAAGGTACAATCTACATGATGAAAAAAATCACAAGGTACAGAAATCCTGCTGTTTTCCTTTGAAAAAGAGTTGCTGATGGATTTTATTTTTAGCCAGCAGTGTAAATGATGGAGCAGAGACCTGAGCAGGATATGTAATGTAGGAGTTCCTTCAGACACTATCAAAAGATGACTGGAAAATGTGAGATTTCCACTGCAGTACCATGTGAAATGGGCAGAACCAGAAACTCAGGAGAAAAAGTAAGCTGCTGAAATATGTATGTAAAATATTACAGCATTGTTAGCCACAAGAGTAACAAAAAGCCAAAAGGAGTGTTAGGTACAAAATCCTGAGCACGCAGAGATGTCATGGGACAAAGCGAGGAGGAAGAAAGCATGGGGAGCAGAGAAAAGAAAAACAGGGTGTAAGGTGTGAGGACCTGACAGTGTGGAGGGCTGCAAAAACAGTAAATAAATCTGTATGTACCAATACCTGCACATTATTCATTCTAGCATTAAAATAACAAACTTCCTCAGGTTTTCAAAATCCTCCTCCAGCGGCCCGCTTTTAAGTCTTTGCCTGCGTTTATAGTGATATGTCTAAAATGTATGATGCTTAGACAAGGCTGAGGTAGAACTTCAGCCCAGGGAGGCAGACACTCTGAATGGGCACATGAAGTATCAAAAAAGCAAACCTTGGAAAATGTTCATTATCACATGTCCTTTTAAAGCTTTACAGCTGTTAAGATTACCACACCTTGAGCAACATAATTTTTTTTTTTTTTTTAATATCATGTGCACCAACTGCCCAGGCCTATATAAGCAAAAATATGGTAGTTTGGGAAAATGCAGGTACAGAATTAGCAAAAAACAATAAAAGAGAAGATACAGCTAGCCAGACAAGAAAAGAAACAGTCATTGAAACAAAGCTCGGTAGACGTTTGGACTATTAGAACTGAAGTGCTTTGTATGTGTAATCAGTGTCACAGAAATTATGTGATTAAAATTAAGCACATGATGTTTTAGTGTTTACAAGACCAAGCCTTTGAAAGGCTGCTCCTAAAGACAAAGGATCATGGAATCATAGATTAGTTTGGGTTGGAAGGGATCTTTCAAGGCCATCTAGTCCAACCCCCCTGCAGTGAGCAGGGACATCTTCAACCAGAGCAGGTTGCTCAGAGCCCCGTCCAGCCTGACCTGAGATGTTCCCAGGGATGGGGCATCCACCACCTCTCTGGGCAACCTGGGCCAGGGGTTCACCACTCTCATCATGAAAAATTTCTTCCTCACATCTACTCTAATTCTGCCCTCCTTTAGGTTCAACCCATTACCCGAGGGCTCCAGAGCTGGATGCAGCACTGCAGGGGGGTCTCCCCAGAGCAGGGCAGAGGGGCAGAATCCCCTCCCTCACCCTGCTGGCCTCACGGCTTTAGGGGCAGCCCAGGATACAATTTGGCCTTCTGGACTGCAAGCGCACATTGCCAGCTCATGTCCAGCTATTCAACCCCCAGGACCCCCAAGTCCTTCTTGGCAGGGCTGCTCTCCCTCCCTTCACCCCCAGCCTGTTCTGATACTGGGGGTTGCCCTGATCCAGGTGCGGGACCCTGCACTTGGCCTTGTTGAACCTCGTGAAGTTCACATGGGCCCATTTCTCAAGCTTGTCCGGGTCCCTCTGGATGGAATCCCATCCCACAGGCATGTCAATCGCACCACTCAGCTTGGTGTCATCTGCAAACTTGCTGAGGGTGCACTCGATCCCACTGTCTATGTCATTAATGAAGATATTAGAGTACTGAACCCCATACGGTCCCCTGAGGGACACCATTCGTCACCAATCTCCGTCTGGACATTAAGCTGTTGACCACTACTCTCTCCATGCGACCATCCAACCAGTTCCTCATCCACCCAAAAGTCCACCCATCAAATCCATACCTCTCCAATTTAGAGAAAAGGATGTTGTACGGGACCATGTCAATGGCCTTACAGAAATCGAGATAGACAACATTGGTAGCTCTTCCCTTGTCCATGGATGTGGTCACTCCATCCTAGAAGGCCACTAGGTTGCTCAGGCAGGACTTGCCCTTGGTGAAGCCATGCTGGCTGTCTTGAATCACCTCCCTGTTCTCCATTTGCCTTTGCATAGCTTCTAGGAGGATTTGCTCCATGATCTTTCCAGGCACAAAGGTGAGGCTGATGGGTCGGTAGTTCCAAGGGTCCTCCTTGCTACCCTTTTTAAAAATGGGTGCAGTATTTCCCTTGTTCCAGTCTCCAGGGACTTCCCCTGACTGCCAGGTCTTTTCAAACAACATGGAGAATGGCTTGGCAACTACATCAGCCAATTCCCTCTGGGATGCATCTTGTCAGGTCCCATAGACTTAGGTATGTTCAGGTTCCTCAGGTGGTCTCAAACATAATCTTCTCTTACAGTGCGGGAGACTTTGCTTCTCCAGTCCCCGTCTTGCAGCCCATCCACTCAAGAGGTGTGGGAAGATATATTGCCAGTGAAAACTGAGGCAAAGTCGTTTAGTACCTCAGCTTTCTCCTCGTCTGTTGTTACCACTTGGCCAGTCTTGCTCATCAAGGGGGTACACTTTCTTTGACCTTCCTTTTCTGGCTGACATACCTATAGAAGCCCTTCTTGTTATTCTTTGCATCCCTTGCCAAGTTCAGCTCCAGCCGCGCCTCATGCCTACAAAACCAGGCAGCATCCCTGTACTCATCCCGAGATACCTGTCCCTGCTTCCACTGCCCATGCATTTCTTGCCCTTTAGTTTGCCCAGCAGATCTCCACTCAGCCATGCCAGTCTCTTGCCTTCCCTTCCTGACTTCTTACACCTGGGGATCGAGAGCTCATGCTCTAAGGAAAGTGTCCTTAAAGGTCTGCCAGCTTTGTTCTGCTCTCTTGTCCTTGAGGGCAGTTTCCCAGAGGGTCCTATTGACTAACTCCTTAAAGAGCTGGAATTTTGCTTTCCCAAAATTCAGGGTCTTGACTTTACTCTTTGCCTGTAAAGAACCTACTTTAAGAAGAGGTGTATCTGGGCTAGAGAAGGGCCTGATCCAGGTCAGTAGGAGCACAGCTACCAAAGTCATCGAGTTCTAGCAACACAGAGCAGCTACATCCCATCAATTCAATCCTTAGCTCTGGACTCCAAGTTGAACTTCCGGGCTGAAGTCACAATGGCATTCTGGATCACGTCCCCAGATCGCAGAGGTTTATAAAATATGTATATTTTCTTTATTGGTTTAGATAATTAGTCTAACCATGTCTAATTGCATAATTATTGTAAATACAGCAAATTTAATCCGGTACTCAGGCTGTGCAATTACAATGTGCAACAAGGATGATCCAAACTCTTAGGTCCAAACGCTGCATGAAGATTTTGCTTTGAAAAGTTCAGTATTTCCAACACTCCCAGAGATGAGAATGTGCAAGTTTGTTCAATTTCTTTTCTGATGGCAGCTAAAATAAGTAGCTGATGTTACCAGATTCATTGAAAAAAATCTGTTCAAAGTTCAAGAATTCCTTTGTATATGCCCAGTTTTCCAGGTGCCTTCTATGATTTAATAAAACTAGAAAACTTTTTCTTTCAGAAAGTTATTTTATCCAAAAAAGTAGCCTTTTTTGGATAAAATATCTGAGAAAATTTGTGTTATGACTTGTTTTCCTTTACATTTCATTTGATGTTCAGATTGATAATCCACCTTCAAAGCACTCAACAAAAAAAATGCCACCTCAAATTCGTATCTCCTGTTGCTCTGAAGTCAAATCCCCTCTATCCCTCTTCACATCAGCTCTTACTGTCTGTTACTCTATCATAAGGTGAACCAATTATGCAGACATGTGCAGTAGACGTTTGACTCTTGAACTTCTAATTACATCTCTTCCTCTTATAAACATGTATCAGATCTTATAAGCACACAGACAAGATACGCTAATTCAAGCACATCTCCAATGTAAAAAGGTTATGGATAAGCTTTCGACTGTCAACATGACAATCTGATTTATTCATTAATTCAGCCCAGACAGACGTTCTAGGAAGAATGCTCCTAGTAACCTAGAAATTTTTTTTTTAATTATATATATAGAATTTAAATTAATGTGACACATTTTATTAGATATGTTTTTATTAGATGACAGGGAAGGTAATCATTAGTATTTCCATATTGAAATACAAAACAAAAAGTCCTATGTCAAGGGAGTCTCTCACTTTTTAATTAAAACAGTAAAAAACCCCAGTTTATACACTATTGTCCACAGAAACAAGCCACGGATTTGCTAAACTAGGTCCTTGCATGTTAAATTAAAAATAATCCCATCACATTTAGGAGACCAATAACTTGACTATGTAATCTAATTCTCATCTCTGCAAGGTTCCAGGCTACATGTTTCTCAGTAAAACACAAGACACTGTAGCAATATAAAGCTGTCAAGTACAATAAAAAGAAAAAACGAAGGTGCTCTCAAATCATTAGCTGAAAATTATTTATGAAAGTTGTAGGTTGCTTTCTGCTATGAAGACCAAATTACCAGGCAGTTTTCACCTCTGTCGTTACTTGTTATTGCTTGACACTTTCCAAAAGAATTCCCCCCCCCTTTTTTTTTCTTTTTGCAAACACCATCACACACTTTTGTCCATAGACAATAGGATATGCCACCTTTTTATTCTGAGACTGTGCAAATGTGCTAACAATAAATTAATCTGATCTAATCTGACAGACTCTTTTGATGGCCCAGTCTGCCTTCGTGGCTGTGAGTGTGAATAGGAACGCTTAAAAAAGCACTTTCCATTTTTTCCACCACATCTTTTAAGTGTGTAATTCTGGAACAAAAACTTAGAGTCAAAAAAGTGAAAGGTAAAAAAAAAGTAAAATAAAATAAAAAACCAACACAGGGAGTTGCCATAGAGTTTAGCCTTCTTGCAAAGCTTTTTAGGCTGTAACTTCTGTGCAGAATCACTTTGCATTGTATTGGAAAAGATTAGGAAATAGCAGTCATATCAGAGGTTTAGGCTTGCAAGAGCACAAGCAAAATTACTTCAAAGAGGCTCCTGCAGATAGCACTCCCCATGCATCTTCCCAAAATTTCCTATTTCCTAATTTTACAAAAAATTAAAAGACATATTTTATATTAGGAAGTCTTATAACAACATAGGGGTGCATTTGTGCCAGAGTGCAGTTATCTGGAGGGCATGCCCGCTTACCCACACCACAAACCCAGCAGGGATATGCAAGCAGATCCAGCTACAAAGAATCTGGTGCAAGTAGCCTAAGGAAGGAAAAAATACTATAGTTGCATTCCTACCTGGGTAAAGAAGGGCTCATAGATCTCCACTCCTTTATCAGACCCTTGCAGCAATACCTCTTGGCCGCGTCGCCAGCTGTACCGAACAGGCGGATTGGAGTTGGCAACACACCTGAGAAACACCGTTCTCTCATAGTAAAACTGCTCTTTTGCTTCCCCGATGCTCTGGTGGACTGTTACTACTGGATCATCCAAATCTGGAAAGACAGAAAGAACCACCGTGATAAAGCCAGGCTTCTGTTGACTCTATGATGGTTCTGCAATGGGAGGCGCGTGCATCGCCTTGTGTACGAGTCAACAGCAAAAGAGGCAACGCAGCTCTAAAAGCCACAAATGTACATCTTAGGACTTTTGCAGCAGCATTCAATTTAAGAGTTTTTTTTCTACCTGCACAGCACCTAACGCAACTGGATCTTCATTTACGACTCAGGCTTTTGTATATAACAATATATACAATATTGTATATGATAACGTCAGTCATATTTCTATCATGGTTCCACTAATACTTAGATTTCATCCGGTTTTCATCTTTACTACTTGTTTCTTATGTATGATTTTAATTTAAATTTCTCTTAGACAAAATAGTTTATAAAGCTTTGGAAATAAATGGAAAGACTAATTTGCATCCTAACGGTAGGATCCACTAGAATATAGATCATGTGCATGCAGCTGTTTTCCTTTAAAGAAGCAATTTAATACAGTAATTTAATGCACATTCCCTTCTTTTAGTTACATGCATTTAACTTCAGGCAGGTAAATTCATCACAGGCTTTAGAACACACTTCTCGATTAAAATACAGATATCATACAATTACTCCCTCTACGTCAGCTCAAAGAAAATTAGATCCCCACAACAGAATTCGCTCATCTTATATAGGGAAGAAACAATGATAGGCCTTGGAATGTGAGTACACCTAATTAATTAATTTGGGCTTTATTCATTCCAGAACAAGTAGAATACTGTTTGTAGGGCGTTACCATTGTACATCAAAGAAGGAAAAAAAAAAGAAACAAAACAAGAAAAGCACTGGCTATTTTTACTAAATATTAATTAAAAACACTCAACCTCCAGATGACTTGGTAAGCAACTACCTGGTGAGCTTTAGGGAGGCATTATACTACCTGGAGGGCTGGCAGCCAAGGGGACGTTGCTTCCCTAAGTCTAGCTGCTATGTTTCAAAGGTACGTCCAGGTTTGGCTCCAGCAGTTACAATACAGGCACTGATGCTGCTACCCACAGGGAGTAGGAA
This sequence comes from Phaethon aethereus, assembly GCF_964289735.1. NCBI lineage: Eukaryota > Metazoa > Chordata > Aves > Phaethontiformes > Phaethontidae > Phaethon > Phaethon aethereus. Next base: position 2,411,057 of record NC_138579.1, read on the forward strand.
CAATTTGCCTAATTATCCCTGTACCGATCCGATCTGCAAGTACACAGCAACGCCACATTCCCATGTACAACTCAGGCTTGACTGAAGTAATTTCAGAACCTTATTACCCGCGCTTCTTCCTTAAAACAAAATATATATGCTGCCTTAAGTAGTGCTTAATTAATTACTCACCCACAAATTTAACATTATTTTTGCAAAGTCCTGTGTAAGCAACTATCCAAATATCAATTCATTGGATGTATTTGAGGCCACGATTCAACGACACGCAGAACGACGTGCTCAAATCTTAGCATGCCCACCAGTGTCGAAGGGAACGTGGTCGTGCTCAAAAGCACCCACACGCTTTAGTCCCTTTTCAAAGGTATTGAAAACAAGGACAGTTGTTTTTGGGGAAGCACCACGTGGGTTTTGGTCCTGTGTCCTTTCCCTAAGTACCGCTCTAACACCACTGCAACCACCACAGTGCATTGTGCGAGACAGACCATCAGCGCAGCAGTTCTTAAAGAACTTGGGGGTTTGACAGTTTTTAAAAACTAGAGGCGAGGCAGAGTCACATAGGATTATTAAACAAAGACGATCATTAACAAACTGAAGAGATTAGTGTTTCAAACGTCCACACTGAATAGCAGTTTGCACTTAAAAATTATTCTTTAGATGCTTACATTTTGATTTGCATAACAAGAGTAAAGCTTGAGAGTCTCTTGATTAATTAGAAACAAAACATGTTCCAAAATTTGGAATAATTCAAGCAATAATATCTTGTAATGGTGCATGAATTTTAAGTAAATGTTACCTTCGTTCTACTCTACAAAACATTTAATTTAATATCACAGAAACAAATTATGAAACTGTTGCTCCAAATTAGGATGGCATTTTCTAATGAGATTTCATTTTTGTTTTAAAGGTTATTCTAAACCACAGCAGCATTTGAAAAGGGATGAGATTGCCGAAACATTATGTCTTCTACTCATGCAGTAGAAAATAAAAAGGAGAAAATTAGCTTGCTTCAATTTCTAGGGCAAAACACCTGTTCCTTGTATTTTGATGAACAACAGAAAATTTCACATATGAATGCTTTCCAGGGTCTGCTTATTAAAGCACATCCTTAGACCACAAACGAGGATGACTGGCAGCCAAGAGCCTCCAACACTGAGTCACAGGACCACTCCTCGAATGAAGGTGCGTCCCCTTAGGTGTAATACACAAGAAGTCCAAGTCTTGACTCAGCTTCATTTTGATGAAGTTACTCAAGACTAGACACACTAAATCACTTAAAGCCTAAAAACAGGACTTAAGGCAATTGTGAGGACTGCCAGGGTAAAGTGGCAATCAATACCCTAACACGAGGCAGGCTGAGGCTGACTAGCCAGAAAACAGCTTTGTAGAAAAGGCCTTGGAGGAAATGGTGGAGAATCTGACCAGGAGGTGGCTAACCACATCCCAGGCTACAACAGCAAGAGTGCAGCCAGCAGGTCCAGGGAATCAACCCTTCCCCTCTACCCTGTACACGTGAGACAACATCCTGAGCACCCTGTCCAGGTCAAGACATGGACATACTGGGACAAGTGCAGAGGAGACCACCGAGATGATCGGAGGGCTGGAGCAAGTGCTATACAAGCAGAGGCTGGAGGAGGTGGGTTTGGCTAGCCTGGAGAAGATAAGATGAAGGGCAGATCTAATTTCTATCTTTGACTGACTACCAGGAAGTTCTAGAGCAGATGAAGGCAAACTCTTAAAGGTGCAGACCAAAAGACCATGAGCCAATAGATATAAGTTGCACCAAGAGAAATTCCTCCTGGTTGTAAGTGAAAACAAATTCCGCATGTAATCAGATAAGAGCTTAGAGATGCTGTGGGATACGGTCCTCAGAAACATTCAAAGCATGACCGGAAATAGTCCTGAGCAATCAGACCTAGCTGTGAAGTCGGCCCTGGCTTGAGCAGGGGGTTGGACAGAAGGTCCTTTCCAATCTGAATTAATCCACGATACCATGAGCTATAATATCATCAGTTGCTTGCGCTATCTGCTCTCTTGCAATGTGTTCATGCTGGATGTGTGCTAACCCTCTCTGACACCAGTACTCCTCTACGACAGAGAGAAGCAGGCACCATGTTTCTGCGTAGCGCTGTACTATGACAGGGGATGGATTTTGATAAGAGTATAAGGAAACCTCAAAGAAATTTAAGTTGGGAATGCAAATGAGGCAAGCCCTCTGCCAAAGCATTTCATAATGGTCAATTAAGAGAAAATTTGCACTGCAGAACTTGACTGATTTTTCCATCGGCGATGCTGGAAAGAGCTCAGCAGCTGCATCAAAGCAAAAGAAGCAGCACTAATAGGAGACAAAATAATGCTTGCAGTTGTGAGATTTCACTGAACGCTCAACTGCCTGCCCCGCTGTTGTGCAGGGTTAGACAAATGTTTTACTGGATTGTTATATAAGACTGTATTTTGCTCAGGCAGTGTGAGAGCTGCAAACACTTTGTATTATGTCTTTTTTATAACACTGCTGAGGTATTCTGCAGAGTTATCACAACAGAGGCATGCAACTTCCAATTTCGCCATCTTTAGACAGGCTATCTTAAAGCCACCTGATCTCGGTGGCATTAATGCCCAGTTGTGAAACCTCTCCAGAAGTCCGGCTTCAATGGCTAATTGAATTGTTACTAATTGATATTCAAATTTCCAAACAAATTTTTAAAAACCTATTTAAAGCTCTGTGTGTACATGTACGTGTCTGTGGGTGTTTGTTCTTCCGTAGCAGCACTGGAACAGTCAGGGATTCAGCACTGGGAGGGAAGTTATGGACTTCAAATACTGCACAAACTAACCTGGAAGGAAGACAGAGAGGAAATCACTGAAGAGACAGGGAGATCTTACTGCAGCAGAGAAAGATTTAGCATTGGGAAGCTTGACATGATGAATTTCTGAAGCGCTTTACAAGAGGGAAAAAAAACCCTAGAATTTTCATTTTGTGTTGATCAAATTATGAAGAGTTAACTGACTAATCCTTCCTTAAATTAAACTGAAGTCATGGGTGTTGCTATGTAGTTAAAGTCTATTAATCAAAATGAAAATAATTACAGAAGTATGTTTTCCACAGAGGTTTATGCCACCATTAGGTTCAATTTTTCAGTTTTTAATCTTTGAATTGAACCAAACAGTTTCCAAAACCCAGATGGCCCAGGGATGCTAAACACGGTGTTGGAAGGATTCCCTTTGCACGTCCCTAAGCTCTCAAACAAACAGAAAACCCAGTATGAGCTGTTCAAAATGGGTCTAACCTAAATGCACTGTGAATTGCATCACAAGGGTCAGAGAGGTTGGTGTGGAAGGTGCACGGAATTGTGGCAGATGCTAATAATAGCCTCTCTATGCTGAAGTGCAAAGCACTGGAGGCCTCGCACTGCCTGTGAGTAGGAAAGACGGACCATCTCCTGCAACCCTCACCTGAGCTCCAGGCGACTTCCACATATACAAACAGGAGAGCAGGATCACAGACTTTATTTGCTATACCATCTTTTTTTCGGCTATGGGACTACACAGCTTGCTGATTTCATTTGTAAATTAGCTGCCTTTGTCTTCAGATGTTCAAAGCAAGCGATGATTGGAAGTCAGGATAATAATAAAACTTGCATCTGGTAAACTGATTGAAACTGCTTCAAGACACCCAGAGAGGAGACAGCAGTGATGCATATATTTAGCCTGCCTGACTCCTAAGTTATCCTTAAATATAAAAGTGCAATGTTTTTCATGCTATTTTCCTTACTATAGCGTCCTTAACCTAGCACAAGCTATTAATAATTACACAGGTTTGAAGTGCTTTGTAGTGCTGTATGATATAAAGCAACTACACGTGATTCCAAAAATGCACAAAAAAATCAACAAATATGTATTTCTTGCATACCTATGGAAAGGATAATGAGCTGTCTTGAGTGCCATCCATTAGTACGTGCTGTGTGGAGACACAAGCGCTCCAAACAAGCTGGAAACAGGGGAGCCAAGTTACCTGGAGCTCCACATAAGATATTTTTCCCTCTACAGCCCTTTAAAGAGATTTATTATGCATCTGCAGTGCCGTGTTGCATGTGCAGTACAGATGCAACAGTAGAAAGCAAGCATCATTTACAAGGCCAGATCCTATAAGAAAGCAAGCCTTTCTTTCTTGCTCCTGCAAGACTAAGAGTGTGACCCTGGGAGACCCCTGATGAGCTTATATTGATTTCCAATACCATTTTGGGAAGATCAAACACATGCTAGAAGGCTCTTAACATGGTCAAACACAAAAGGACAAACAGAATGACCTTAGTAGTCAACAATACCCCACGCAGCTCGAGACCATTTCTGCCTGCCACGTTTTATCGAGGGTTGGAGTCTATCACCAAAGAATCCAAGAGGAGAAATGTAACAAACACTTGGTGATGTAGTTTTATGGAGAAAAGCTTTCCTTTATTCTTTTAATGAGGTTATAAATATACCTGATTGAAACGTGCATGAACTGTTCATACGAGCATGTCCTAATGACATCAGGAAGATGGCACCGGGCATACAGCCCTGCAAGAGGGCAGCAACGGTTTTGTTTATCCAAGGACACCAAACTGAGCCAATGCTCATTATTTATGAGACTGAATTAGCATTGGAGTCCCTGGACAGCAGATACACTGGTGCCGAGGGTTTTGCGTTTACAGCATTAACAGCAGAAAGCAGCAACACTTACTACAACATGGGATTTCTATATGCATGTGTATATGCATACACGAATAGCGACCAGTGGTTTTTCCAAATAATGAAGAGTCTGATGCTCACACAGAACGATATACATCTGTGAACTCATAATAGAGGTTAACAGCGCAAGACTGTACCCTGGCATGGTCCGAGAGAGACACCAGCAAAGACCTCAGCACGGTCCTGAAATAGATGGGGCTGCTGGGATCACTGCGTGCAGTAAGAGTAAGGATATAATTTTCTTTCATATATCGAACTGGTGACCTGAGTACAGGATTCTAATCTGGTGTCAGCCATTGTTAAGCAACATTAAGAAATTAAAGGGCAAAGAAAAGAGCAACAGAAAAGTACTTATGCACTGGAGAAAGTACTTACAACTTCAGCTTGCAGTAAAAGAAGTAGAGAGTGAGATGCATTTAATTTCGCAGAACAGAAGACTGAATGCTAACTTTATTATATTATAGGATATAAGCACCTCATGGTGGGAAAACAGTAGGTACAAAAGAGCTCTTTTGGCTACCAGTAATATATACAACAAGCAACAATAGCTGGAAGATGAAGGAAGCCCAATTCAGTATGGGAAAGGATCAGACTGATTTTTTTGAAGGTAAAGCAGTTGAACAGAGGAACAGACTACCTGGGCAGATAGAGGATTCTTCACCTCTTCAAACCAAGTCCAGATGCTTTCTAGTGAAATACAAATTGCTACATTCAATAGAAGAACAGCTGCAAAAAAAACCCCACAACAGACAGGGCTGTAAAATGGAGGTCAAACTAGACTGATGTCGTGGTCAATCCTAATATTAAATTGTATGAAAAAATGTAATTAGAGTTGATTAAAGAATTCCAGATCATTATCATTAAATCAAGTACACTTGAATCAAGAAATTGAGTTCTTTACCTTTTCATTCCACTTGCATTAGACTATACCAGAGTGTCAGCACACTTTGGGTCCCCACCATGCCAGACGTGGCTGTGAAAAATGCTGATGAGCCATGACTGCCCACAAACAAAGCGTGTAAGAAACAAGAGTTAAAGCCACTCCTACAGTGCAGGGATTGAAGGGACAGCTAGATAACAGAGCAGCAGTTACAAAAGCACTCACAACGTATGACTCTGCTACAGGATTTTCACTTTCCAGTGATTAATCTTCCTTTTATTAACATAACTTCAGACATAAGTATACAGGACTTGAACAGTCTTCAAGCAACACAAATTCTTATCCCAATATATACAATTGCTTGAGGAAGAATTCTGCAATAACTGTTTTGTTATTATCCTTGTTTTTTAAACAGGTAACTTTGTCTTTTTAATTTTCTCTGTACCTGTAAAGAAACAGAACGGAAAATTAAATTATAAAAGAAAAAAGGATTTACCAACCAAGCCAGAGAAAGAGGCACTAATACTAAAGGCCCCTTGACGTGCATGACACATTACTAGGAATAATCATTACAAACAGCACTTTTTAACATGATAAATAAGTAATTATTGGTTGCATAATCCTAAACCTAATTAATACTCGCTGCTTCATTTTTTAAAGAAAAGAAACTTAATTTGGTTGAAGTAATGAACATCAAATTGGGTTAAGAAAGTCTAGTTCTAGGCCACATCCACATCTAGGCTTCAGTAAAAGTCTTCCACAGACTCCTCACACAGCTTAAATCCCTGTTAAATACTACATTGTGAACATATCAAGGGCAAATAGTGGTCCCTCGGAGAGCAAGGGCTCCTGATAACACCCCACTGCTCTCTTACTGCCTGCCTTCTTCTCAACTTCATATGTTCCAAAATGAGCACAAAACCATTTTACTAGAGAAAAAACAATAAATTGGCAGTCCCTTCCTACATAACAGAAAGTGCCGGTTTTCCTTCCCCCTGTCCTTGAACATACATGTTCTGCTTTTCCAAGATTCACATTTATTTTCCAGTCTTAAACTCTTTACCATTAAAATGTCAGTATAGAAATCTCAACAGTGCTCTGCATGCTTTCTCACAACCTCTACTCTTAAAGACAACTGTGGTTTTTCGCAGTTTTACTTGAACAGAATAAAAAATATGTGTTTTAGGGGAAGAGAAATAAAAAGAAAGCCAGGACTAGAGGAAATAAATAATGGTGAGTGGATGACCAAAAAAAGGAAGGCATGTAAGAATCTCCTTGGAGGCAAATGAAGATGACAAATCAAACAAAACTATAACAAACAGGAAGAGGAAAATGAATCTGTCCAGAATATTTAGTGCCAACACCTGAGCCCAGACAAGTGAAGTCTTTTTGCTGACTTGAAAGAAATACCCCAGCCAGTCCATTTTAGGAGCATAGGCTAAAACCCCATCTCCCTTGGAAGGGAACCTTTGGAGGTCATCTAGTCGACATCTTGCTCCTCTCCATACTGATGATGTCCATCAATTTTGCATCACCAGCAAAAATTCATACCAAAGCATTATTAAAGCATGTAAATGCAGCTGAATCCCAAAGAGCAGCTAAGACTTGCTTCCTTAGGTAACTAGATTTCACTGCCCATCTGCCAACCCTCCATTCTCCAAAGAGAAGCTTCATTTAGCAAAATTTCAAATGGAGATTGAGATCCTAAAGATAATTAATCTCCAGGACTTTTATATAAAATTGGTGTATGCACGTGGGGAGAAGCGGGCATTGGAGCAAGGCTCGGATTAGCTGAGGGAAAGACTGCACCGTGAGCTCATCGTGGCCAGCAGAACGCAGCGAGCACCCTGCTGCCGGGCACCCCTGGGTGCCCTCTGCAGAGCCCATCATCACAGACCTACCAGAGAGACTACGGGGAACAGCAAGTCTTAAGGAGATGGAAGGGAGCGGGAGGTGCAGGGAGGAAGGACACAGTCTAAAGAATCTAAGTTTTATTAATTTTGCTACTCTAATTATACAAAATAACGTATAGCGAGGCAGGTGGAGGACCTTGAGCTGGTTGGCTAGATGGGTCCTGCAGTGCTCCTGGTAGCCCTGCACATGCTGACTCCCAGGGCTGAGTCTTCTGCTGCACCTTTTGCTTCTCAGATGAGGGGTATCAAGTGAAGTAGTGCATTTCTGGTTACAACGAGACCACCCACCCTAAATCTCTGCAGAACAGCAGCAAAACCTCACCTTCCAGAGAAGCTGCCTATAAACCAAACCATACGCCAGAGAAGTTTTCTGATATGAACAGTTGGCAGAAGGGGAGTATTCCAGTTAGCAACAGCAAAATTGAAAGACATTGTAAGCCATAAACTCAGTGCTTTATATAACCTAGGCCTATTTCTATTACGGCTCAAATCAGATTCCTACAAACAGACTGAATTTTCAAGCCATTAATATGGTCTATCTTTCCACTCGAGGGATATTTACAGCATCAATTATCTTGAACCTCATCTGACATGTACTAATCTCAGACTGGTCTAACTACAGCTATTATCATGTGTTAGAGACAGTTTTAATTTAGAAAAGGAATAGCGTAAAAGGCATTCAAATAACCTTATAGCACTCTTACTACATTTTTTTCATGGAGGAAAAGAAAATCTGCATACGCAGACAGGTAATACTATGGAATTAATATTCTATAATTAATTGCAAGCTTTTTTCTTTAGTTAAAAAATACTGATGTCAGGAGTATTATATTGAACAAATTCTGCAAGGTACTTCCTCAGCAGCTATTCAAGGCTAATTAAACATCATTGAAATGAGCTCAACATGAAAATAAAAATCTTCCTTGGCTGATCCTAATAGAAATTTTGCATTCATGCATATTTAATCTTCACTTCTTAATTTTCACAAGCAAGGTTGTCAGTATGTATTAGACAGTTATTTTAGTGTGTTTACTTTAGAAGGTCTATGTCTTTGGACATCCTGAAACAGCAAGGTGAGCGGGTGGGCTGCATGGCCACTCTTCCTCCTGCTGACCAGCACCATTCCCTGTGATTCCTTGATTTCTGTCTGTCTACTTCTACCAGTTATCTCTTTTTTTATGCAAACTGTGTCTGTCAGTGTTCTGTCTTAACACATCCCCTAGTATCACAGTTATAGTACCACAAGTGTATTATTCTCCTGACAATATTCACCCATAATTGACATAATCTTATGTACATATTTTAACCAAATGGAAAAATAATCCTACTCCTGTATCTTTTAAAAACTGTCCCTTCAGAGCATCCCTAATCCAGTAAAACCTTTAGAAGAACTGCAGAAAGAAAAGCATAACTCAATGCCAGCAGTGAGCGGACCGCAGCCACAGCTAACCCCTGCTCTCATCAGCCACCCTCGCAGTATCCCCCCAGGCTGGATGGGCAGCAGCCCAGGTCAGGGTCTCTCCCCCATGCTCAGTCCCCAAGTCACATTGCAAATGACAAGCACATTGCAAAGGCAAGACAGAGCAGTGAAACTTTCTCTTTTCCTAAACAAAAAGAAATGAGAGTATGCAAGAACTGTTCATTTGAATCTGGGTGTCTGAAGGAGACATCAGAAGGGCAAACATCTCTGCATCACAGAATCACAGAAGGGTTTGGGTTGGAAGGGACCTTTCAAGGCCGTCTAGTCCAACCCCCCTGCCATGGGCAGGGACATCTTCAACCAGAGCAGGTTGCTCAGAGCCCCGTCCAGCCTGACCTGGGATGTTCCCAGGGATGGGGCATCCACCACCTCTCTGGGCAACCTGGGCCAGGGGGTTCACCACCCTCATCATGAAAAATTTCTTCCTTGCATCTACTCTAAATCTGCCCTCTTTTAGTTTAAAACCATCACCCCGTCTCCTATCACTACAGGCCCTGCTAAAAAGCCTGTCCCCATCTTTCTCCTCAGCCCCTCTCAGCCCTGGCAGCTGCAGGAAGGTCTCCCCGGAGCCTTCTCTGCTCCAGGCTGAGCCCCCCCAGCTCTCCCAGCCTGTCCTCCCAGCAGAGCTGTTCCAGCCCTCGGAGCGTTGCTGGGGCCTCCTTTGGCCCCGCTCCAGCAGCTCCGTGTCTCTCCTGTGCCGAGGGCTCCAGAGCTGGACGCAGCACTGCAGGGGGGTCTCCCCAGAGCGGGGCAGAGGGGCAGGATCCCCTCCCTCGCCCTGCTGGCCACGCGGCTTTGGGGGCAGCCCAGGACATGGTTGGCTTCTGGGCTGTGAGCGCACATTGCCGGCTCCTGTCCAGCTGTTCACCCACCAGGACCCCCAAGTCCTTCTCCATGGGGCTGCTCTCCATCCCTTCACCCCCAGCCTGTGCTGATATTGGGGGTTCCCATCCCAGTGGCGATGGGTTACAAGACACACGTTTGTACCTTTGTGAATCTCTCCAAAGGTGATTTTGCATGCTCATCCCCGGCACATCAGGATGAGAGCTCCCACCGGGGCTCCCCTGCCTGCCGGCTAAGCCAGTGCTTGGGGCTCCCACTGCAAACCAAAGCACAGGTCTCCCACCTGCCCCGCTGCTGAAGCGGCAGCATTGGCACTGGCTGGCAAGCAGTGACAGTGCAACCTAAACCTCCAGAAGCCCCAAACTCCATGAAATAGACCCAAAACAAAGAGGTGCATGCAAGCAACGGAAAGGCACAGGCAATGAGCTGAGAAAGCGCTCACCAACTTAAGCTACATTCCTGTATTTTCAGCCCCCAGTAATTTATTCTAAACAGAGTTTATTTCAATTAAATAACCAACAGCAAACACAGACTAACACAGTCTGGATCAGGCAGGGCCAGCTCTCATCAGTGCCGAGGCACAGGCAGATGACCAGGACTTCGACAAGGCTAACATGAGCCGGAGCAGCCTGCACCTCCACGGGCAGTCGCAGGGAGCCATGCAGAGGCTTTGGTGGATGCTGGGGCAAAAATTATTTTGGAGTAAATTGATACTAATGATGGCACATATTTTTAAATCAGCAAAGAACTTAATATTACTTTTAGTAACCTGTTTCAAATGTTGCACTCAGATGAATGCCCAGGACTCCTGGGGAATTTGCTTGGTGTGGGGCCTAGCTCTCAAGCTCCCTTTTCCACTCCCTATGAAATACAGGATCCCCTCGCCCCCAGAAACCTTGAGGGGCTTGACCCTGGCATTCTCACCCAGAATAAGCACTCCTGCTTCAATTGCAAAGTCACAGAATCATTAAGGTTGGAAAAGACCTTCAAGATCATCAAGTCCAACCACCTACCCAACACCACCATGCCCACTAAACCATGTCCCAAAGTGCCACATCTACACGTTTTTTGAACACTTCCAGCGATGGTGACTCCACCACGTCTCTGGGCAGCCTGTGCCAATGCCTGACCACTCTCTCAGGAAAGACATTTTTCCTAATATCCAGTCTAAACCTCCCCTGGCACAACTTGAGGCCATTTCCTCTTGTCCTATCGCTGGTTACTTGGAAGAAGAGACCAACACCCACCTCACCACAACCCCCTTTCAGGTAGCTGTAGAGAGCGATGAGGGCTCCCCTCAGCCTCCTCTTCCCCAGACTGAACACCCCCAGTTCCCTCAGCCGCTCCTCATCAGACTTGTGCTCCAGACCCCTCCCCAGCTCCGTTGCCCTTCTCTGGACACGCTCCAGCACCTCAACGTCCTTCTTGTCGTGAGGGGCCCAACACTGAACACAGGATTCGAGGTGCGGCCTCACCAGCGCCAAGTCCAGGGGCACGATCCCTGCCCTGCTCCTGCTGGCCACACTAGCGCTGATACAGGCCAGGACCAAACAAATCAAACAGGTGGCTTTATTTACAGGCACATAAAGCACACTTTTTTTTTTTAATGCAACTCTCTATCGATTGGATCATATATACTACAAGCTCACTAATGCACGCTTACCAACTTCACTGCCTCTGCCACCATCTTTTGATAACATTTTAAGACTTTTTTGACTGCAGTGTGTTGCTTGCTCTCTGAGAGGGAGCTCGACAGGCTGCAAACCCACAACAGCACTTGGGTCTCTGCTAAACCCCCAAATAGCTCGGGTTCCCGACACCGGACGCACAGAAGCATTGCTCCTGACACAGCCTCGCTCTGTTCTACCATGCTCAGAGCTGCTTCTGCAGGCTGCCCAGGGAGCCTCCGAAAACAAAACCTTTGTCCCACCATTAAACCACCTTGTAACTTTTTTTGGTGATGCTTGTTTGTATTTCCATAAACAGGCACTAGTCCTACACTTATAAACACATACAAATAAATAGCCCAGGATGAATTTTTTTTTCCCCCGCTCTCTCCAAAAAATAACAAGTGTGAGGAACACATGGGATGCAATCAGACTGATGAAAAATGGTAACATGAGAGTTTGAGAGCCCTTTTGTGGAGCCAGAGGCTTGACCTTACATTTGCTTTATTCTTGGCTCGCTTTTATTGAAATTGCTGTAATTTTAATAAAATTTGCTAATGGTTTTGAATGCTTGTTCTTACTGCTGTGTCTCCCTGATATCCATCACTTTGTAAGAAACAAGCACACACGGAAGAAACCTTTCGTAGCCCTAGATAATGAGCACTACTGTGTTTCGGTGATATTTCCGGAGAGCAAACTGCAGATTCAAAAGTGCAGCACATTTATTGTCAAGATCAATGGTCAAGTCACATCGGAGACTTCTTGTAAGTGGAGTGATTGCAAATGAAAGCATGGTAGAGCAAGCCCTGGATTATCGATAAGTTATTTGGAGTAATCAACAGACAAACTGCACTTGACGGATGCAAGTCATATCGCTTAGCGCAGTCCTGGAAAGCACCAAAACACCACGGCAGTCGTACAGGACGGAAAGAATCTCCTGTTTTTCAGGAAATATGCACATAAGTATCCCAAAGTGCTGCCATGTCAGCAGTCTCACAGTTATTCCATGGTTGTTTAAGCTAATGAAGAAAATCACAACTTCACTGCTCCATCCCTGGGTGACAGCAGGGCTATAAAAAGCTATAGAGAAGGCAAAGGATAAAAGGCTTCGGATCTCAGCTGTTCTGTCACTAACCAAGAGTTAAACAGATTGCAAAAGGTGCAGTGGAGATCTTACAGAATTTACAGGAGAAACTCACCTGAAGAATAAAAAAAATCTTCTACAAACCCAGGGTAAATCTTTCTTTTAAAAAAAAAAAAAAGAGGAAGAAAAAAAGGAAAAAAAAAAAGAAAATCAAGGTACTTGCTACACTATTCAATGCTTTAATTATGATTTGCAAGACAAAAAAAATCAACAATCTAATGGATCCCTCCCTTGCAGTCAGATTCATTTGCCTGGACATACTAGGATATAACTCTGAAGTCACAGGAGAAAAGGGAAATGAGCAGAAGGTTCCTGCTGTGCAATGTGAATCTGGCAGCAGCTGGGGCCCCATCAAGCCCAGCGCTATCACTTCCCTGTGAGTTTTTGGAAGGGGTTTTTGGGGACGTCCTACCAAACTAGTACTGGTCAAAGAGAAATTATCTTTTGAGCTCTTCAGTTGCTCTCTACAGACTTTCTGTCATTTTCTCCTGATTCTTCTAGAATTTCAAAGGCAGACTAAATTAGCTGGTTCCTTGTTAGGAAACTACCATGAAACACTTAACGTCCAATGGGAATGGACACATGTAAAGCAAACTAGACTAGAGGATGAAGAATCCTATTGACTCCAGGAGTCTCTCCCAACATCGCTGGAGGCTCCCCAATGAACTGCATGTGCAGCAATGGCTCAAGCAGCAGGGTGGAACCGTGCACCGGCCAGACGCCCTGTGACGCCAGAGAGCCAGACCATGCAGAAACAGATTAACATGACCAAAAGGTCCAACTCATGAGCAGGATGTACAGAATTTGACTCCTGCCTTTGAACACACAAAGCAACAATTATCAAATGGTATGAGCTGTTGTTAGCATCGAGACCTGCAGAATTAGCCTGGTTACCTTGAAAAACATGCGCTGCCCAAATTTACTGTCCTCTGTGTCACTGTCCTAGCAGGGATGCTCGGTTATACAGTGACAGCTACAGCAGAAACTCGCAGCTCTGCCGGGCCACGCAGACCCAGAAGCTTTCTGCTCTTCTCCACCTTATTTGAGTAAAAAGATAGCAAATCACATATAGGTTTTTTTCCCCCACGTGATTTTGGCTAGGCTTAGACAACCCCTGGCAGCATGCATGCCAGGAAAGAGCTTTACAGGCTGGCTTGTAAGCATGCCTCCCAGAAAGATATGGTAAAGGGAAGAGGTTTAAATGTTGTGTTTGCCAACTTCCATTCATTTACTTCTGAATCAAAGTCAACAAAAATTTTCATCAGGATGCTCAATACCTGTCTGCTCAGAATAGGTGACACACATATATTTTTAAGTTATTTCTTCCACCCATCCCGCTTACACAGACTAAGACTGACACACAAATGGACACACTGCATCATTACACGTCTGGGAAGATAGAAAGTCATGATGTCAATTCCTCTTACTTCCACGGCCGACTCAAAGAGAAGGTCTCTTACGCTGAACAGCACACATCACGCATGCACAAGGCTTTCAGATTGCGAGATTGATTCTCTTTGATGCTGTGCAAAAAAACAGGGAATTTAGTCCATCAGCTACTTAAGATATGATCAGCTGATGCTACTATATGCAAAGCATGTAAGAGAGCATATAAAGCATATAAACCTCCTTGGTCTACTCTGAATAGCAAATTTTTTTTGAGAACTCGCAGGTTGGGAGTTGAGTTTGGATTTCATTGTTCCTCTAATCTGCCTTGTATCACAACCATTTCACTCTCCTCCCATTCAAAGAAATTGGAGATCTGAGTAATCAGCAAAGATAAGGATATGGGAAAGCTTTTTGATCCAGCAACAAGAAAATCTTCATACGTGGCATCTTAAAATCTCCAGACAGTTCAATTATTTTTTTATTTCCAATCTACAACTTAGTCCAGTTTAAATATGAAAGTGCAATATATATGTTGCAGCAATTCAGTAATTACAAGACTTCACAGAATCACCAAATAGTCGAGGTGGGAGAGAGATTTGGTGATCACCCTATCCACTCCCCCTGCTCAAAGCTGGGTAACCTGGAAGCGTGTTGCTCAATACTGTGTCCAAGTTTTTCTAAGATACCAGCTCCAAGAGGTCCTTAAAAAACAAAAATACACTTGGATCTACATAAACTTTTGAGTAATGGATCCCCTTATCCATTGTATCCTTATACCTTGTAATGGTATCCAGGGATAGGACTCGTGGGAATGGTTCAAAGCGGCGCCAGGGAGGTTTAAACTGGACATGAGGAAGCATTTCTTTACCAAGAGGGTGGTCAAACACTGGAACAGGCTTCCTCGACAGGTGGTCGATGCCTCAAGGCTGTCTGTGCTTAAGAGGCCTTTGGACAATACCCTTAACAACATGCTTTAACTTTTGGCCAGCCCTGAAGTGGTCAAGCAGCTGGACTAGTCGATCATTGTAGGTCCCTTTCAACTGAAATATTCTATTCTATCATGAAATTAAGCATACAATAGGTTAATATTTATTTTCCTCATTTATTTAAAAATAATAAAATATGCTTAAATAATGCTTAATCAATTCCTTGAGAATTATGAATAGTTTTTAAAACAGTCAGCAAACACTAATGGGCTGCACTGGAACTTTCATGAAGTTATTGCACTCTTTTAATGGAATTTAATGTTTTGTTCAGCATTTTCTAAGTAAAAGGAGAGAGAGAAAGCAGTAGCATGAGCAAGCATAGCCACTAAGAAAATTTTGAGAATGGGAGGTGAGGGAGACTGAGTAGTTTGCAGAAAGGCTGAAGAAAGAGCACCAAGAGCCATATGCCCCTTGATACATTTAAATAAGGGCTTAATTCAAAGGTACAGTCAGTGGAATTGCTCCAAAGTTTCCTTTCAAGGTACTGATTTCACCGAGTTAGAGTTTGAAAAAGCAAACCTGTGAAAACAGAGTATTTATGACTAGTATTCACTTTCCTCAAGGTGACTTCACTTTCACTGAGTTCTCCCATAATTAAGTTATGGAAATAAATAAAATTATAGTCCAAGCATGTGGCTATTTCATATATGCCATTTAAGAAAATTAGAAATGTTGATAAAATGCTATGTTTCTTTTTGTATGGTTGGTTTCGGGGGGATGTTTAGTTTTTGTTGTTTTGTTGGGGTTTTTTTTAGCAAAGTCAGAGATCAAAGAGTCATGCAAACACAGCTCGTGTTTCCTTTAAAATATTTATAGTCTAGTAACCTTAGCATTCTAGACCAGTCTTCTGAAGAAGTAAAGTTTTTTTTTAAAGATGGCATATGTGTTTTGCCTGTGTTTCCCATCCACAAAACCCCTAAAAAAAGCAATAAAGAAGGTCGCAGCTCGGTCCCAGAAGATCCTAGTTAACTGATTAAACACATCATCACTTTCAACTTCTGTTACCACCTACACTGCCCGTACCTAATGCATAATGGCTCATTTAAAAAGCTAAATCCAATGCTGTTCTAGTCCAGAAAATAATGACCATACTTGTGAAAATCAGGTCATCACCAAATCCCCCAGATCACAAACCGATGAGAACGAGGCGTGGCTGAACGCTTTTGATCGGACTCCAAGCCCCTTGCTGATCTCCACGCTGAGGACAGCCTCAAGTAGGTTATTAAAGCTCAACATTTGCCATCCCACGATGACTGACAAACTGGAGGATTTCCTCAAGTAAGGAAGAAGACACTGTGAATAACGGCATACACTGCAGGAGAGAGGGATGGGGAGAATGTTGGCTGAATTTCAAATAGTATCCACTGAAGCATCTTTAGGATGCAGTTTGTGATTGCCTTATTTAAAGGGGCAGTATTCTCAGAGGCCCAGAGCTGTCCTTTTTTTTTTTTTCTTTCAGGAAAAAAAGAGGGAAAAAAAAATCCTTTTTCTAGTAATTGATTTCCTTGGGAACTTTACATGTTAAGGTGGTTATTTATCTCTTTCTACTCAATGTTTCCCAAAGCGCATTCACATTATCAGCATTAATTTCAGTGAGATACCAGGGCTGCAAGATTCTCCTCCTCTGGTTTAAACCACTTCTGTTCTGGCGAGCTGCTCGCCAAAAAGCTAACCCCAAACTTCCAGAAGTAGAAAACAAAGGCTTCAACAAGGCATACATCCCTAGGGCTCATCCGTCCAGTGGAGGTCCTGCCCAGGAAGGCCAGTGCCATACTTGCCACAGGATACTTACAGCTGAAGTGACGTGAGGTGTTGGAAATACTGAAGATGCAAACAGCACCTAAGCATTAAGCTGTTCAGTGTGAGGATAAAACTTTGCATTTGTTAGACGCAAGATACTGCTTTCTCCTGACGTGGAAATTCTTCCTGCCTCTTCTGCCTCCCTCTCCCAAGACCAGTTGTGGGATAGCAACCAAGAAAAGAACTAGGACAGTCTTAGGATAAGCTTTCAGTATCAACTAGATATTAAGTTTAAAAAAGTTCAACTGAAATGAGCTTCTAGAAGCTGAGTTGTGGGCTACATGCTAAGGGAAGCGGTCTTCAGGATTTTTAGTGTTAACTTTTCCAAATTAAATCCAGACCTTTTTATTTTTGGTTCAGTTGGACTTCGTTAGTTAAAACAGCAGAATACACAGTTTGAGACTGGTGTAAAAAAGGAAGCATGAACTTAAGTTCAGTTAAGTCCTTTAAGTGGGACTGGGGGGCATCTGGGGGGCAGTGGAGAGGGAGGGTCTCTCTGGTGACCAGCAATAGGACACAAGGAAATGAAATGAAGCTGCATCAGGGGAAGTTCAGAATGGACGTTAGGAAAAGGTTCTTCACTGAGAGGGTGGTCAGTCACTGGAACAGGCCTCCAGTCATGGCACCAAGCCTGTCACTGTTCAAGAAGCATCTGGACGATGGTCTTCCTCATATGGTTTAGTTTTAGATAGGCCTGCCGAGGAGCAGGAAGTTAGACTTGGGTCCCTTCCAACCTGAGATATTCTGTGATTCCAAGTCTGTCCTGTGCCAGTGCTGCATGCTCTCAAAGAAGGAGCAACTGTATTTTATTAACAAACGAAGTTACAGAGCATGAAGGTGGTGTCCACGTGCAGTTAATAAACTGCACCTTTCCTTGATGCCCGGTAACTTGCCCAGAACCAATCCTGCCCTGTCATCTCTCCAACAGCACAGCAGCGTTAAAGCGAAGTGATGCTTGCTTGACTCAAACTGTTGGAGTGCATGAGCCATGCAAAGTAGCAGCGGTTGTGCGGATTGCCTATAATCAGCTGTTTTGCTTCTAAATACTTCATAAAAATATAAGCACCATGAATTACTCCTCCTCTTACACCCCGGTGTCTAATAGTTTAGTTTAAGAGTTACTGTAGATTTATTAAAAAAAGCAGGAAGATGCCAGCCACTGTACACTACCGTTGACACTGTAGGACACCGAGTTTTTTCCAGGCAATGCTGATACTGCTTGCAGGGAAGTCCAGGTTAGGTCATAAGAGCAGGAAAAGGCAAGTGAATGTCTCCTCTAAACACGATACCTGTCTGCATCAGGATTAATTACTTGCATACTCAAAGCACCCATTCTTTTCTACCTAGTGCTAAAAAAAAAGGGCATTTAAATCAGGTGAGGACATTTGCCCATGGACACATATGTCCCACCACATACAAGCAAGTCAGGTGTGGCAGCACTCCCAAGAAAATGGTTTACCATCATGATTCTATTGATGAAAAAGAAACACGCTGTGTGACACCAGCAGTCCCCAAACTCTCTTTAAGGCTCCTTTTAAAAGTATCCATGTTTATCATGAGTAAATTCCAAGAGTTCTTCTGTGACCTGAGAAGTTAAATGCTACCGTGCCTTTGAAGAGCATCTTACTTCAATTAAGAAGGTCTAAGTACTTGATCCAAGAGTTGCTTCACTTATACCCTCCTGGCTTGTGTAGTCCAAAAACCAGACTCAAATACCTGGCCTCTGTTCTAAATGTCTAAAGCCCATGACACAACTCAACAGAAGGCTCAGAGAGGACAGATGTAGTCTGGGGAGCCCTTCCAGGCTGGATTCCTTAATACCAGTGCTACCAGTGCTGCCACTGCTAATCTCCTGGAAACCCCAGCAGGAAACAGTACCAAAAGCAATAAATCAGTTATTCAACACTCATCACTTAATTACTCAAAAAGTGGGATAGCGACCCATGACTCTCCTGTTTCAGATCTACACCTCCCTTTCCCAGAACCCTGCCCAAAGGTGGCTCTGGGAAGCAGCAGTCTCTGAAAATGATCGAATCTGCCAGAAAACATAGAGCATCAATTAATCCACAGAGAGTTGGTGAGTGAGGGCGTGAGTCTGTAACTCAGCATTTCGCCAGCTCTTTTGAAAGGGGAAAATCTGTCGCCCTGTTCCTATGCTAAAGCTGTTCACGTAGTATATGTTAATGAACCACTGGATAAGATGCTGAAATGAGAGAGTCTCCTTTCTGAAAGGCAGGAGGTGCCTGCAGGAGGGGATGACAAGGATCTGCTAGCAACTGGGTCCCCCAGACATGACTGACTGCAGTAGACAAGCATGTGCAGATGAGCACTGGCGTGAAACACAAACCGCACGTGTGGAGCTCAAGGCTCAGCTCAAGTCAGATGGAGGACTGAAGGCACGCAGGCTATTTATCTTACTCCTCATCACAGTATCTGAATACACCGTAGGGGGAAAAAAAAATAATTAGCATAAAATTTCCTGAAGACTTCTGGGACGCTGTGTATTTCTGTTTTGGGGGTAAACTACTGTGTTAGGAACCCATGTAAAATTTATCATCAATGAATTTCCCCAGGCTCAAGGCCAGTGCTGCAAACATTTGGTTTTCAGGATGATGGTAGATAATAGGGCTAATCCTGATCAGTAAAACCATCCCTCTCCTTGCAGAGGAAATGACTGATTTTCCTATTAACTTCTCATCACAGTTACCAGACCCAAACCCACTGTGTCAGCTTTACTGGACTGTGGCTAAACTGAAGCAAGGGCACAAACCTGCATGAAGTAACACCCAGGATGAGCTCCTAAGACAACTGTTCAGTCGATTCTTCCCTCTCCAGCAGCTTGCAGAACAAATTTACCTCTTCTCATCTTAACAGCAACGATGGAGAAGTGCTGCGGTGTAAAGCAACACCAGTGATCCACCAGCCCTGCAGAATTACCTTGTCAGGAGATGGGTGCACTCAAGAGGGACATCCCACACTGCTCCATGAACACTACAGTTCAATGCACAGATGTGCTTTGCTTATGGATGTAAATGATGGGCTAAGCTTATTTTAAAATTGCCTGTCCTTCAGTTTTTTATTATTATTTTTAAGACAAAGCGGGGGAAAATGAATGCATATAACTAGTTTAAACTGACACTTCAGTCAAGGGTACAGACTGGATGTGTTATTAGGAGGATGGTAAACAAGCCTCCTTTTTTGAAACCCAACCTGCTTCGCTATTGTCTGTATTGTTGATTCAAATGTTTCTACTTCAATGTGCCTTAATTAAAATGTTAGCGGTCAATATTTCCTTGAAAGCATCTCCGAGAAGTTTTTATTCATGCATAATTGCTTTGCAGATAATGCCAGAGGAAAACAATCAAACAGCTGGCAAATAAGCCCTCTGTTGGGATATTTTAACACATTCCATGTTCATCTGTTTAATTTAAAATCAGCCCATGCCATGCACAGTCTTGCAGACTGCACTGGTGTTGGGCTGTGCCTTTTCATAAACATAGTGGGCCTAACTCTGTTTTAATTTATTGCCGTAGATCTCCTGGATCTGGCAGGAACAGAATCAGCAAATGAGCAGCGTAAGTACATGGGAATTCAAGTTCAAAGCTTAAATAACATGTACAGATTCCTCTCAGCATTAACAAATTTAGGCAAAGGTAAAGTAAATAATGGCCTCTGAGCTGGTTTGCATTTTCTGCTTTGAAAAGAGACTAATTATTATTTCACACACATAAAAATAACACCAGCAGTCTATCTGCAACTCTCTTGAGTTGTATTTAAAAAGCGTAATACTTAACATAACCCAGTATGATGTATGCTTATATTTTGGGGGGGTTGGGGATTTGGGGTGGCATTGTTTTGGGGTTTTTTTCACCAGTTCAGTTATTTGATTAGCTAATCTTTGTATGTTCCAATGCATCTTCTGCACTTTTCCTTCTTAGAGAAATGCCACCTCAGGCTGTGATGGTCTTGTGAGGAAACCACGTCACAGCCCTGGTCAGGACTGATGCTGGGAACAGAAACATGGAAAAAGGGACCAGAAAAGTCCTCGTAAGCTCCGGCTCATCCTTTGGTGAGCCTGGAGGCAGGACTGGCTTTGCCACTGCTAGTGCTCACAGAGGGTCCTCAGCCTGTCCCCAGAGAGCTCCCAGTCCCCTGGAGCTCCTGTTTCTGTATCTGCCCATCTCCACCATCAAACAGCTTTTCTTGCTGTCTAACCTAGATCTCTCACTGCAATTTAAGCCAATTTAAGTCTTTCTTATCCTTTGGGGATCTTTAGAAAAAAAGTCTCCTTTTCCTTTGCCCATCTGAAGGCTCCTATTAACTGCACCCTTCCTTAGCCTTCTCCTGTTTGCTGTGAACAATCCTCATGAATCATTTTACTCTTGCATCAGAAACCTTTCCTGCTCATCTGTCACTACTCTGACCTTTTCCATTGATTCTCTTCCCCGAGCTATGATGCAACACTCCCCAGACCAGAAAGCACTAGAGGAGAAGGGCTACTTCAATTCCTCATAGCAATATCTCCTCACCTCCTCCCAACTAAAATATTTCTCCTTTCTGAAACCGCACGGCACAGTTACGGCACGTTCAGACTCACTGCGACTGGCAGACCCTCCCGCAAAGGTCAACTGCTGGCTATTTTCCTTTGCAGAAGCTAAGGATGTAGATCCTGACACCTTCTTACCAGAACACATCCTACATTTCACAGATCGCTTTTCAAATCTGTCCAGGCTCTTGCTGAGGTCAAAGCTGCCTCCTTGCAGTTCTTCTCTTGGTGTTACCTGGTGCCATTTAACAAGAAGCAACAAAAAGCCATTTGAGACATCAGCTGTTTCAAATCCTTGTTATGCAATGTTTCAGTTTTGCACAAATCACTGGCTGTTTAATTTATAAGCAAAGCCTCCAGCACACTGGAGCAAGATAAAACAGAACACATTAAATTTTGACAATACACATCTCTTACATCCCATTAGAAGTTATGGGTTGCTCCAAATTCCCAACTCACAGTATTAGGGTATCACAGCAGGGTATGTTACAATTTACTTCAACTGTAGTTTTACCAAGCGTAGGCAATGCAGGTACTTCTACAAAAGGAAAGGAAATGTGAACAACATAGGCATTTTTTTCTGATAATCTACATGTGTTAGAAGTTCCTATATGTTGTACCCCAGTGACCCATCACGTATTTGTATGTGTAAACTGAAAAATATCTGAGGAGAAAAAAAATCCCCCCAAAATCCTGTCAGCAAGTAGCAAAGCATAATACATGGGTACATTTGCATACCCACAGCTGCTTTCTGACCTGATTCTCTTTTACGGCAAGGAAAGGATTATATAAAGATTCTTTTTCCAAACAAAGCGTACTTTGACAGGGGTCACTCTCGGCGCAGGCTGTCCACAGGGAAAGAGGGTAAGCATCAGCTTGCAGTTTCAGTTTTCTATAAGGAACTGCATGAACTGAGGTTTCCAGATGTAATGGCCCTACATCCCTCCTCCTCCTCCTCCCTGGCCTTGCCACAGGGATGCTGCCTGTAACGCATCAGTTAAGCGCCGCAGGGCACACCACCTCCCTTGTGCGTGGAGCTCGGTGGGGTGCTGAAGGCAAACAACAGGGGAGAATGAAAAGGAGGGAAGGAGCATGAATAGATTTCCTGAAAACTGCAAATCAGTAGGTAACCAGGCTTCTATTTTACTGGAAAATGCAGATTACAGGAAAGTCTGCCTTAATGCTGGAAGGCTATTTAAAAATCCATCAGAACTCTAAAATATGCTATTAGGGACTTTGCAGTTCCAACACCTACTGCATAAAAATCCCAAGCTATTAGGCAAACCAACATCATTTCAGATCAGGCCATCAGCAGGTTGCCAAGTCTTAAAAATAGCAGCTGCATTTAAAATTATATTTAAACAAGAGGAGTGGGAAATTCAGCTCTGACAAAACCGAGCACTTAGCCCGTGAAAGGTGAGCTGGGATGAAGCTGCCAGGCATGTTGGCATTGGAGAAATGTCTAAAAACCTTGCAATGGTCCCTGCCTGATAAGGCTGCAATTAGCACCTGAAACACGCCTCGGTGTGATAACGCAAGGAAATCACAAGGCTGTGCTCCATGAGCCTGCTGAGATGTTGCTCTCCAGATTCCCTTCCTGAAGTCTCACTCATCTGCCAGATCCTACCACCACCAGCATCTGCCAGGGTTTCACATTCTTCTGGCTCTTGTATTTGTAGGTGATAGTAAATGCAAGCCTCACCCCAAGCATGGCTGGCAATAAAATTACTAGAAAACAGATAAACCCATAGTAATCCCACCATCTTCCCATCACGTCTGGTAGAGCAGTCTTCCACAGGGGTGCTTCATCGCACAGCTGCAGTCAAATGCAGGAGAAGTGACAATTGCTCTTGCTTGTTCTATGTTACCAACACCCACGAAATTTTGGGTTTTGTTATTAAAATGCAATACAGTCACTGATTGCTACATCACTGGTGCTTCTGACTTGGAGCTCTTGTTTCTTAATTTGACTCCCTAGCACTTATAAAATTAGCAAAGACAGAAGGCATGAGACCCATGCTAAGTTCCTGCAAACAGAACCATCCTGGAAATGTTATGAGTCCAGCAAGTCACAGACGTAGACTCGGTGGCTTATGGTAAGCAGGGATTATACCACCTCTCTTCCCGGGCTATGTTACTCATCCCCTTTCCCGTCAGAAATTTTGAGGAGGCTCCTCCCCTTCATAACCATTTCATCTCCGTCTCTCTTAATAAGCTTTGTCTTCCCTGCAGAGCAGCACACAGACACCATACTCCACTCCCAACAGGATCAGAAGTAGCTGAACAGGGCAATGAAACATCAAATACAAACAGCCGCGTGCTTAGACCACAGGCGTTGATGCAACCCCGATATGCCACCTCCCCGGGGTCAGCGTTAGGCGTTCACAGTGAACTTCATTGCTCCGGAGTAGGAAGGATTCTGATTAGCACCCTACGGTAAAACTCTACACCAGCCTCCATCCTTTGAGGTTTACATTTTCAATGAACCTGGCACACTCTACGTGATGCCCTCATTTTGGACAACAAGGTCTTATGTCAGTATGCTTAAAGTTGCTTTCTATCAAGAAACCTAAAGTGAAACACTTTTGGAAAACAAGTCCAATCCAGCACAAAACCAGGGAAGATGAAGGCAACCACATGGGGCAAAACAACATTCATCCTCCTTTTCTCTTTGGGATTGAACTCAAACACACCCCAAAGGATAGGATGTGGTGCCTGGGGCGACAGCCAGCTCTCTGGCCACAGCTTGGAGTCACTTCCCAGCACTTCCCCTGAAAGAGAGTTGTGGCGAGGTGGGTGTTGGTCTCTTCTCCCAAGTAACCAGCGATAGGATGAGAGGAAATGGCCTCAAGTTGCATCAGGGGAGGTTTAGATTGGTTATTAGGAAAAATTTCATCACCAAGAGGGTGGTCAAGCATTGGAACAGGCTGCCCAGGGAGGTGGTGGAGTCATCATCTCTGGAAGTGCTCAAAAAAAGTGTAGATGTGGTGCTTCAGGACATGGTTTAGGGGACATGTGGCATTGGGTTAAGAGTTGGACTTGATGATCTTGAAGGTCCTTTCCAACCTTAGTGATTCTGTGATTCTGAGTTCCCAATAAGTTTTAAAGATTAAAGCTTTTGTTATGATCAGTAAGTCACAACAGACCATTGTGCAGAGCTGCCTGGCAAGGCATAAAAGTACCAACAAGAGGCTAAAAAGCAGTTTAGGAGAAGGACACATATATTTTCCAGACTCTTCTGTATGGCTGGTTCATTCAGGGTTTTCCACACAGAGATGAAAATCAGACATACAGTTATGGAAGTTATAAACTAAAAATTAAAAAGAGACAGATAAAAAGAACACCAACCAGCAGTTCCCATTCCTTGCAGCCTACCAGGGACGCTATGTGCTGTTGAGGCACCCGCAGTTCAGATGGGAATGACCTTGCCTCTCAGAAGGAGAACCCATCTGCTCCCTCCGCCCCAACCACCCCCTCCACACATGAAACACCTCTCCAGCCCCACAGCTTCAGCAGACCTTTCCGAGCTGAATTAAAACAAGACCGTTTACCATGAAAAATCTGATCACAAACCAGGAAGTCTGCAGCTTTTGAAGCCCACAAAGCATTTTATCATTCTGGCTCAATTCTGAACATACAAGTATTTTGTTGGCATTTTACAAGCATTAAGTACAACCTTTCATCAGTGCGAACAACATCAGGCTTTTTTTTTTTTTTTCCTTCTCTTGCTTGTAAAAAGATTTTCATTGTAGAAAAATAAAAATGCACACAAGCTAGTAAGGAACTGATAACATTTAATAGTCACTGCAAAGCTATTTAATTCAGTCTAAATAGTGTGTCTGCTGGGGGTGTAAAAAGGTATTGAAATCACTGTAAGCGCTTCACATTTGCATTAATATTTTATGGTAGAGCTACCTCACTTGTTCCACAGTACAGAGTTACATCCTTCCTTACTTTTTCCATGCTGTTCCATGGACCGCTGTGGTGAATAATGTCCACGTGCATCGTGTTAGGTCTTTGCTTAACCCTCCTAAACATGCTCGCTCTCTGCTCCTCACCACTTCTGTCAGGAAAAACATCTTTCCCTGCTAGGATGAGCAGCAGAGGTGCAAGTGTCATTTCTCCCAGTATTACCTACAACAGTCTCCACGCCGCCACAATGAGCATCACCACCAAGGGTGGCCTCAGAGAGGCCGCTAGCACCCGCTGCACAAGGCTTTCGGGGAAGGTGCCAATGCAGTGATTAATTGCCTCCGCAAACCCTGTCTTACCAGCTCTGCTGTTGCCTGCAGAACAAAAACGTTTGAAATTGTCCCAACCTGAAATCCACTCTCAGTCACCTACCATAAACTTTCTTATTACTCAGTCAAATCATTAGACTCCCAGGCATTTGATACGAATAGCCAAATTAGAGGTGCAAGATAAGAACAACAATCCAAACCTAGCTGGAAAACAGTATAGCTCTGATGTCAGAGACTCTAAGGAAGTATGTTCACATCATTTACATTTCCACTTCTGTGAATAAGAACAGTTTGGTTCAACTCTGGTAGCTGTCATGCAAATACAGAAGGAGACCTCACTTCACAACAGCTCCGTGCGAGCTGAACCCCGTGGCAGAGAGCTCACCCTGCCCTCCCACACCAGAGATCAAGACCTCAGCTGAAACCAGCTGAACACACTGCCAAAGGACATGACACTTCCCCATTCAGGGGAAGCAGAAACCTCTATACTCGAACATCTAAGAACTGTATAAAAAACAGGAATAAACCAGGTCCTGTGCAGTGAAATGTACAGCCTTCAGTCTTCAGAAAAAACTGGTTTTCTTAAAAAAAAAAAAAAGTTAAAGAAAACTTCTTGAAATATACCCATGCACTGAAATTTAAAAAAAAAACCAAACCAAAACAAAAAAAAACCTACACACCAAAAAACCAACCAAAACCAAAGACAATTCTTTAGAAAAGGCATTTCTGCTTGAAGGCCTGAGGTAAACCTCTTATTTTGGATAATACAGGGTATGTCACTGATTTTTCATTGCCCTCTGAAATTCTGCAACACTCCCGCCCTTGTCTGGGCATTTTTCCTTACCCTCGTGGTTGACGTCCACATGCATAGCAGGAAACTAATTTCAGCCAAATACAGCCTCTGATCTACTTGTGAGATACCATCATCTGCCCTTCAGCTTCCCAAATGCATCCTCCACTGCAATCTTGTACCTCCTCAGGCGATAATTAGGCAGAATAATTATCTGTGATCCAACTGTCCAGCCAAAGGATTCATCAGAAAGATAGTGAAGGATAAGCAGATTCTCCCAGGGTGATGGAAAATGCAGGCTCAAGTAATGGCTAAAGTGACGACAGGGAGAGGAAATTACCCCTTTTACATTTCTTTTAAGGAAATTTCCTTGAGATGTTTACATGTTTTACTCCTCTGTTGCTTCAGCCATTGCAAAAATTCTCAGACAGGGGCTTAAGTCCTCAGCCACCACCTGGCACTGCACTGAGAGGATTTAAACCTCCTTCAGCAGCACTGGGGGTCAGTCGTTTTCCTCCTCCATCACCTTCTCACTGCACTCTCAGTGAAGCTGCAGAGGAGTCAGTTGTGTGGTGGCCAACCCGCAGAAGATATCTAGATATCTTCTATATAGTGGTGAGCATATCTATATATCTTCTATATAGCCAGAGTGAGCATCCCTGGCTGCCGTAGTTTCAGTGATGCTGGACACTACGCACAACACTTTTTTCTTTCTTTGAGAAGAAGCAAGTTTCAAAGCGGTGCTGGAAGCCAAAAAGAGATGGGTCAGAAAATAGCAGGTTTGGGCATTAGTACATCTGACCACAGTTTCAGGATTCGATCCTAGCTCACCTAGGCTGCTGACCACACAAAAATCCCATTGTGGCTACATCCCAGGGATGGAGCAAAGGCTGTCTGCTCACTGCCAAAGGACAGGAGTGATACTACTCCAGGTAAGTCGCAGGGACACAATCACAACAGACCCACCAACGCCCAGCAGTCTGGGAAGCCATGACAACATGGCTTAGAACCAACCAGTCTACAGTAACATCCGGCTTCCTGCAGTGTCTCTGATACAGCCGTGGAAAAGCCTTGGGCATGCAAGTGTGGCATCTCTAAAGCAGCTGCTTGTACTCCTCTCCTCTCCCCACAGGGAAGCCTACTCTCCTTTTCCAAACACATTTGCAGCTCCACAACCCATATGTTTAGTGTGGATTGAACCCAAATCTTTGCTTTGTGTTTCTACAAGTTAGGGAATGAGCTGGGGTCTGATGAAGACACTCATGTCGTTGGATACCCCAGCAGCTCTGAGTCTCATGCAGATCCAGCGCAGATCCAAGCCGCAGCGCTCCCCGGGGCCACTCACCCCAGCCAGCCTAACCTCTCCCACCAGCGGGCTGCGTACTGCGGGGAGACGGTCCTCTTCCAGTAATCACCAAGCACAGCCCTTTTCAGAGGCTTTACTGTTATAATGCACAAATTTGACCTCAGAGACAGAATAATCAGAAAGGCACAAATTAAATTTGTATTTCTCTCATGTTGAAAGATTACAATTATCAATACTGGAAAGCTTTTACATGCTTTCCATCTCCATAATATCTCATGTCAAAGTGTCTTCTTTTATTGTATCATGCAAAAAAAGTGATGAAAGATTAATGTATTTGCTTTCCTTCTATGCCAATGCTTATGCTATTGCTTTATACTAATTTTCCTCTTTTTTTTAATTTGCATTCATTATTCCTCATCTTTCATCCAACCATGTGAATGAGGATTAAGCATGTCACTGAGCTTCTAATAAATGAAAGGCCAAAAAAGAAGATCAAATAACATATCAATGAATATTGGTAGATACCAGAGATGGAAATTAAAAATGTCATTGCAATAAGAATGCATGATTCATTGCAGCTAGTACAAGGTAAGCACAAGTCAAAGAGGCAGCACAGAAAATAATGAAGCAGCTGAACTATATTTTCAGTCCCTGAATTATATCTTAATTGCTGTGGCCAGGAGACAGATACAAACATCTGCAGAGAAGCGTGCAGAAAATAAGCGTGGAATTAAGGTGCCACCCAAGCCCAAGCAGGAAATACCCGCCCTGCAAAGCCCGACGGGAGCTAAACATGTGCTACGTACATCTGCAACCAGCTCCTTGCATCAGCCCTGCTCCCACCACGGAAGGCGCACTCAAAAGGTGCCAAAAGCATCAATGTCACATCAGAGCCTCCCTGGGTGAACCCCAGAGTAAAAAAGGCATTACAGTCACACAAACTTTAATAGTCCAACAGCTACATCTGTGTTATTCAGGAAAAAAAAAATAAAAAAAAAAAATTAAAGGAATACTATAGTGGTCAGAACAGAGGTTCAACTCACACACATGGATCGCTCACCCTCTGGAAAAGCATTCTAGCAGCCACAATAACATGTGAATTTAAAGAAGTGGATGCTGCCAGTGCCTGTATATTAAAATCTAAAGGTTATTTAGGATGGAGAAAGATGAGTGAGCTGGATTTTGGAAAGGAAAATCAATGGAACCTGGAACACACTGGATGCCGAATGCCTGAAGCATGGCAATTATCTAAGGAGGTACTTTAAGGATCACCAGAAAGCACCATCTTCAATACTCACTGTCACCACCAGCGCTGTATGCATAAAACAGATAGCCCCTTGCTATAAATCCTCCCTGTGAACTTAGCATTAATTGCTTGAATAGAATTAGTGTAAAAGAGCTCAATCTTGAATATTTTTCCCTATGAAATTCCCCACACTCTTTCCTTCCCAGTGTCAGGCAGACTTGGCCACATACTAGCAGTGTAGTGAGAGGGAATCGGAGGGCAGCCTTCTTATCATTCAAGATGAGCACGCAATTATCTCATCCAGACAAAAATAGCATGCCGGGAGAAAGCACCACCTCCTCCTCATCCCAGCAAGTTTAAATCCAGCTTCTCAGGACTGCAGCGAACTGGGGAAGGCTGAGAAGGACGTGGAGCCATGTGAGGAGCAACTGGCAGTTTCAGCTAATTCCCTTCCCCATTCTCAGTATTGTATCTTCATCATCACATCTATTTTGCTCTACATAAATGAGCACATCATACTAGTTGTGTGCGCACATGCGTATACGCCATTTATGAAGAGATAAAGCAAAACCACGGCAGGCACATTCAAGCCCTACGGCACTGCATGGCAGCAGAAGTTGGAGCACAATGCAGAGCGCTTCTGCAGCAGCCCAGCGGAGCAATTATTGGGAGTTAAATAATTATCAACATTGCATTTGATTCTGCATCCTAACAATAGGATTTGCAATTGTGCAGTGGGCAGAAAATTAGGGGTGAATTTGGACTGCTGAGCGTGGGGACAAAGCAGTAAGGCTTGACATTAACTCTAATGACAGAGATGGAGAGCAATGCAACCAAATCCCTCCGCACAACACTCAGCGTTTCCCTGCAAAATCCTTTTCCAGATTGATAAGGGAAATGAGTGTCACGATCTCCGAATTACAGACCCTGCGCTCCCTCTGAATAACACTTCTCTTGCAGACTCGTGATTGCACGTGCTACTAGGAGACACACTCGAATGCTGAAGGAAGATTAGCAGTTTGATATTTCTGTCATCTGACACGTATCATCAGCAGCATTTTGTGTCATCCCAAACCAGGAAAGCTGTGATGCTCCTTGTTTGCTAAAATAATCTGTCAATACTGAACATGTTTCAGTCAATCCCACATGATGAGCATTGAAGCTAGGAGGTCCCATCCCTCCTGACTCCAGGGCTGAGCTGCATCAAAAAGCTTAGGAGACTGGTACAGCTGCAAGGAGGTGTTTTGTCCAACAGTCTCCAGCCTGAGACTGGAATTGATGTGGTGTTTAATGCATGACACCTATGAAGAGAGTACTCTTCAGAATAAAATAATCCCTATTATTATGGGCATCAAGAGTGGGCTTGGAACTGAGACCAAAGCTAGATCTTGCTTTGACATCTTCCTCACTGACATCACAAGATCGGGATGTAATCCTGAGCACTCACAGGCCTTGCTAACACCAGTCCTGAAGATTTCTGATGATGTTCACAGCTAGCCCCAGGCAGATGCTGCAGTTGTCAACAACACAAACTTCCCTGTGGCAATGGAGATGATGGACAGAAAAAGCAATTTCTGCAGCCACACACCATGAGACTCATCAGAGAAGTAGAAACCATACAAGTAACCCACAAAAAATTGAAATGGGAGATTTGAACCAGGAAGTGGAAGAGCTAGGACACTCTCACAGGTGGTACGCAGAGACCCAAGACAACTACGACCTCCACAAATATCACACATAATATACACAGACACAAACAGGCATTTGGGAGGAATAGCTTGGTGCCTGCAGGAGCCTTCACTCCTCTATAACTGCATTTGTGTTACACAGAGGACTGGAACTGGTGCAGGGCGTATGCCCACCATAGGATGAACAAACTGCATCGGGCTGCCCTGGCCTTCCCCTTGCCTTAATGCTACTGCAATGGAGAAGCAGCCAAAATCCAGTGCACGCAGAAGCAGCTGATGGTGGATGGACTTAATATGTTTCATGTGAACAGAATCCTATGGTGGATCTAACTAATCTTGTGTAAAGGGAGCGTTTCTGGAAAGAGAGCTGCAAGCAAAGATTTAAGTGGATCTCTGAGCAAAAGAAATGGTTGTTTCCCCTAAACCCCCAGATGAACCTCTTAATCCTGGAATTACAGATTTTCTCAACAAGCAGTGTTTTCTGCACAATGTATGTCTCTTCTACCACGCAATAAAATCTTAACCTATCTGTGCACTAAATCTATTTGATAAACATTTTTCAACCTGGCTTCCAAATTAATTTCAGAAATCTTTTAACGTAAACCTGACCTTTCACTCTACCTTCTTTTACTCAAGCCGTGCAGCCTACCCTTGTGTCCATAAGTATCCATGAAGCAACAGGAACACAAAAATACATTTTCAATGAAGCAATTAGTACTTTTTTGTTAAAAATATGGTAAATTGTCCTTTGGAAATAAGCAGAAAAGATTTCTTGTAGGAGCTCTGCTTCTTGAAATAAAAATACTTAACTTATACCATAAGTTTCCTTCCTTATAAAAGGAGAAAGTGTCCTCTATAAGTCAAGCAAAAATTTTCCTAGGAGTCAAGTACAAAAGCTTTTTCTTCAAAGAGTAAAGATGAGATGTACTTTAAAAAGATACTTCCATAGAAAGAAGAAAAAGAGTTCAAGTCTGGGATGAATACAGCTTGGATATATGAGGCAGTTTCTTCTCCTGGTGTCTCAACAATTGTCTTCAACAATGGAAACCTCCCTCCTGATAATATGCTGCCAAGGGGACCAAGTGCATCTGTTTTAATCTGATGTGAGAAACAAGGATCTTCAGCCAGAGCTGGGAGACCAAAAAAGAATTTTCTTAGACGCATAAAGTAAGGACAGAAAGTTGTCTTCAAAAGAAGAGAATGTTACTAGTCTATTTACCACAGTTCTATCCTCCCAGAAAGCAGAGAGGAGACCTTTCTACAAGAAACTAGCAAAGAAAACCAAGAAGATGAGTTGCAAAGTGTTGGAAGGAGGCTCTGTGCCTGCCCAGGAACGGGCATGGACTCCTCTCTCTTTTCAAGAGTAGCTGCAGATGAAACAAGAACTTTGGCAACACTGAACCACCTTTTTTTTTCTTCACCATTTTTACATTCAAGCATTTTGACACCAGACCAAAAGGGACTGCTAGTTTTCAAAGATTTGATTTAGATCTGCATATGTCAGAGGAACTGAAGAGATTGTAGCCTAGTTTAGCATAATCCATGATAGCTTTAAATAAACTAGGTACGGTTCCACTGCCATCACCTGCAGAAGTGCCAGCACAATTCCCTCTCCTCCTTGGTGCACCACTAAAAACAATGTCACAACTGAATGCAGCTTGATGAGAATGCTGTTAAGATGTATCTAGCTGTGAACACTAATATTTTTATTTCCAAATACTGAATTGAAGCTCCCAGCTGGATCCTGCTATGCAATGTGTGAACTGAGACCCAGCATCTACCCTTTGCAGATGGTCCCAAACAGAAACGAGGGCTGAATGAGAGACAGGGATGGAGATTTTCACAGGGGTGCAGTTCACTCTTTCATTTCCCAACCACATTATGGGCAAGACGCAAAACACACGGATCAGGCCAGGCACAGCCACTGATGCCCTACCGCAGGCAGGGCTCTGTAAGCGCTCTGCAGCCAGCATCACGCCACACACCAGATGTCCAATCCAGCCAACCCAAGAGCTTTGGTTTAGAACTTCTTTACAGACAATGCATCAACTTGATGAACACCTTGACAGCTCTTGAAACACTTAGGCCCAAGCGGTCCAAAGATTTGGTTGGAGCCACCTGAGATCATGGGAAATTGATAATGATATTTTAAGAATTCTTTAACAGACATGTACAGATCTATGCAAAGCATCTGGTAACTTCTGATGGAGCCTTCCTGAGAAAACAAAAGCATTTCCAAGACTGCAGAAAGTCCATAAAAATAATGTTATCGCTCCTCTCCCCTCACACAGACCAATACTCAGGCTCTGTCACCACTTTTATCTGTATAATTAATTATTGCAGTAGCAGCAAACGTGGCTCCAAGTGCTGCTGAATGCCAGAGCTAGCTGGAAAATGAAAACCAGGAAATTACTGGAGAGTGAGATTTTGCATCCAAATGTTGACATTAAAATTTCCCAACCAGCCAGCAAGTCTGGTGGATGGAGATGAATGATGAAACAAAGATTTTCTGTGGATATTTTTCAATAATTTATTTTCAAGCTACACCGATATAGTGCCTTTTCAAATTTTAAATTAGAAGCTGAAGACTTAAATTAGCCCTTAGGAAGTGCTCTTCATCCAAAACTAACGTGGAACACAACTCTAATATTGTTTTCTCTCTTTAGCTTTACAAGCCAAGATGCTTCCAAAGTAGTTTTTTCACCCATACAGTTTTTAGTGTAGGAACATTTTCCTTGTTTCCTTAAACACATTTGAGGTTTTCACCAAAAAATTTAAAACATTTATTTCCTGCTGTAATGATAAACTTTTGCTTT
This sequence comes from Phaethon aethereus, assembly GCF_964289735.1. Classification (NCBI taxonomy): domain Eukaryota; kingdom Metazoa; phylum Chordata; class Aves; order Phaethontiformes; family Phaethontidae; genus Phaethon; species Phaethon aethereus. The sequence goes on from NC_138579.1 coordinate 2,444,517, forward strand.
CAAAAGGGAATATCATCTGGTTTCCACAGGTTTCTTTTTGACAGTTACCTAAATCTGTAAGAAAACTGTCTTTATGTAATTTTACTAAATACGTGTTCACTAAAAAAACAAAACACATTTTGATAGAAAATATTGGCTAAGTAGTTGTGATCCTTAGGGTTCATTTTGGGGTCTCTAAGCAAAAGCGTCTCATGGGCAATTATTCAAGAAAATACACCCAATATTCCTGCTTAGTACTGCCCAGAGACTCTTGACAGACTCAGAGACTCATAGAATAGTTTGGGTTGGAAGGGACCTTTAAAGGTCATGGCACACACAACATATGATCTATAAAGTAAATATTCAACAAACAGAAAATCAAAACAGAAAATTCCAACTAAAAAAAGACAAAATTATATTAAGCTACTTGGAAATTTTGACAGGAAAATTTCAATTTCAAGTGCTTTGACTTCTTATGAGCTTTTCTGTGGAGTACAGGGTTTTTTCTCCTATCTTTTTCACAGCTAGATCCAATCTTCACTGGTAACTTAAGCTTACCACAGCAGTACTGTCTGCCTGCAAATATTTGTTCATTAACAGATGAAAATACCCAGTAAAATATCAGCCTGTATATGAGGGGAAATCACCTCAGATTTAATCACAGCTGGAACCTGAAGTTTGTCATGTTCCAGAAAGACATCATCTGTATTTGAGGTATATTAAGAAGTAGCATGTGATGTAAAAACCAAAACAAAATCTATAATAAATCCCAGACAGCAAATCCAAGAACACATATTAAAAGCTAAACAAAGTATCATACAAGGAAAAAGACATATTCCAGAAGGAAGTCTCGATGCAATTCAAGAACAATCAAAATTTCTCAAGTCTTCCTGTTCAGACCATGTAGCATCCTAGTCTTGAGACTGCTTTTCCTGCCACCATCTGTTTCACAGCCATGCCCAAAATTAAGTAGTAAGGAAAACCTAATACATGGATGCTGTGGTAAGAAATGTTTCAATGGCATCCAGAAGAAGAGACTCAAATGTTTGCTCTTGGGGTGTTTATTCAACAGTTACACAGGGCTGACTTACGAAATGTTTTCAGCAGCCGTGTGTGCGTGGAGGACTCTGGGGCTCCTGGGGGCAGCCCGAGCCCCTGCACGACCAGAGTGCTGGGACCCCGACTTGCACCACTGATCCTGGACCGCTGCCTGGACCAGTGTCCTGCTCGCCCCTCACTGCAAACCTCGGGCCAGCCCCGTTACAAACACCAGATGCTCGTAACTTCTTTGTGTGGTGTGCTTATATGCAGTCGTTAAGGTTGCCTGTTCATTTATTGGACTCCAACATGTAAATGAGCAATTAATTCCTAACTCAGTTGTTGTTCTTAAAGGATTTACAACTTTGGCACTGGTATGTTATAGCTCGTTAAGCACGTCACGAAGCTAAGTGCACACACTAGGCGAGAAAATCCCCCAAAAGGCTGTTGCCCCCCCTTCACCAATTCCATAATTAACTCACAAAAATCGTCACCGCTTGGGTCTCTAAAGTAACATAGATCTCGATAGTCATCCGACAGAGAGGGTACTTTTTGGGAAACACAAGTCCAATGCTTGTATAGTCATAAGACAGGTTTCTTTTTCAAGGACTCAGGATACTAAAGGGCTAGCTCTGAGCTCTAGCTATTTGCTTAACTAACTATGAGGCATGTAAACATATTTCTTTACGCAACACTACTTGCTTTAGAAAAGCCTCCAGACGCATATGATAAAGACTTTCTACCTTTGGAGCATTTCAAACAGATTTTGAACTTTTTTTTCTTAATTGTGCGCAAAACCACAGTTGTTTCAGGCATTCAAGTCTTCTCACTTTCCCACAGCTGAGTCCAGTCTCATGATTTACAGAGTCAGATGCAAAGGTTACTGTTAAACCTACAGCAATAAACTACCTGATCACAAGCAAGAGCTGTGCTTCATCTGACTAGCCCACTAACTGACATGGGAGTCTGTGCAAGTCAGCCTGGGACTTTATATTTTTTTTTATTCCATTACGTGCATTTATTGTAGTATGACATTTTCAATTGTTTCCTCTTTTTCTGCCAGCTCTGGTGACCAATTGCGTCGCAATCCCAATACTTCATATCTTTCACTGCCCGACATTTCAAGTGCAGCTTTTAAATCTGTGTCACAGGAATGTGAAGAGATTGCCATTGAAAACAACAAAAAGAGCAACATGTTTCAGCAGCAATTAAAGAAAAATGGCAGAAAACATCTGTACTTGCTCCCATATCAGTTTTGAGGGCAAATGCAGCCAAAAGTACAAGAGGTTAAGGGCTGTGCTACATACTAGATCTTCACCCTATGCAAGCCGCAGAGAAATCTTCCTCTGATACCTAAGCAGGCTGAGTTGTACCTGAGCTTTATCTTTCTTTACTTAAGTATTGTGAGTTTGTTTAAAGATATTTCCATATGCAAGCAGCACCACCTGACTTCACTGGGAGCAGCCACAAGTCTTCTCACCATAAATACTCCCAAAAGCTGCAGAACCTGCCCTGAAGTACTGTTTAAATCTGGGCTTCACAAAGAGCTGGTCGCTTCTTTGTGACGCCAGATATCATAAGAAGTTAATAAAAAGCATAGTAAGAACTTCCCAAGCTGTTTACTTACAGTATACGTCCACTCTTATGGACTTTATGGCTGGCGAACCCAAGCCGTTCTCAGCCTTGCAGTAGTAGCGTCCTCCTTGATGTCGCTGGATGTTGGATATCCTCAGGGTTTCATTGAAGACACTCGAGTCTTGAAATCTGTCAGAGGCACTTCCTGCTGTTTTGGTCCACCTGATCTGAGCAAGCACCAAAAAAGACTGTTACTTTAATTCTGTAAAAGTGAACACAGTATAGAACTCTTCGCTGCACCAAGAACCACGTGTGCAGCGGCCAGGATCTTACGTTGAAGGACTTGGGGAACTTCTCCAGAAAATCAAATAGCTTACGCTTGCAATTAAACACTGAACACCTGAATAGTAATCTTGCATTTATTGCCCTCTCTTAGAAACAGTTGACTACTTTTCATAGAAACACCCCATAAAAAATAAATGCCACTAGCAGAGTTATGGAGGACAACTCAAGCCATCATCAGTGACACACAGCTGCAACAGCTGCAGAAAAATTCCCCATTAATGGCAATGAGCAGAGCTCACCAGCGAAGGTGGCTGTACTCATGCACTGAACATGGACAGTTGTCACTGAAATCATATTCATGAAAGATGAGGACACATTGGAAAGCACCTTCAAAAAAACTAATGGATTATCTTTTAGAAGCAATAAAATCCAATTTTAAGGAGTCAAATGATGAAACTGCAACAAACTACTAATATCTGTTTCTTTAAAGAGGTGGTTTGGCTTTCTTAATGTCATTTACAGCAATTATAGATTCCTTAATTTAACAAATTAATCAATTTTGTTGTGTATATAAAGATCCCTGAAGAATAAAAGGAATACTATCAACTAGATTCTCTCTTAAAAGCTATCCTCCAGGAATATCACTCGTCTGATTTAACTTCAGTTAAATGTTAATTATTTTCCATAAGTGAAGACTTTTTAAAGTGACCTTTTAATTCCAAAACCAGTCCAAACTGCCAGTAACAGCCCACTAGAACCAACAGCTGCGCAGAGCTGGATACGCACATTGCTAACGCTCACATGTGATGACCCAAGTCCTTGCTGGCATGACATCGTGGACTAAGCTATCTCATAAAATGCACCAGTCCACCAGAGACTTCCAGGTACCTCGTCCTCTTTAAGTTCACACTAATTCAGTGACCAGGACAAGCAACATGCCATTCCAGACCAAAATTGCTTTTTCGAATGGTAGGTTTTTCTTGCCTACAGAGGCCACAAGTGGGATAATTGCATAAAGAGGAGTTTACATATCTTCTGAAACTTCTCAAAGCTGTCTCTTTTCAACCCCATTCACTAACTCTATGCCAGGATGAAGACCAAAAATTCTGCAGTCACTGATAAAAATGAGATTGACACAAGACAAGATAATAAATATTTGGCTATTAGTTCCCAGGCTATGGTCCCCAAAGATAATCCAAAAGTAGTCAGTGAACCCATGATTTAAAGAACGGTATTTAGACACTGATCTATTGGGATCTGCTAGATCTATCTACAAGCAACCTTGGGCTGGTATGGGCTTGGTTTGGACAAGGTATTGCAGCCTTGGTAGCTCAGGCAGTGCACAACCACCACCAGTAGCAAGTGCCTGTCTCTGTGCCCAGCCAAGCCTGAGCTGGACACACTGGGCTTCCAGTCCCCTCCCATGTGAAGGAAGGTCCCATGGCCGAGCTGGGTGGTTCTTGGTGGGCACAAAGGTGGTCTTAAATGTTGCCTTGGCTGGAGAGAGACCATTCCCCCACGGTGCAGAGACACTTGGGTTCCACCATTCCCAGTCCTGACTGGGGTCTGGACCCCAGTAACCTGCAGAAGAGCACAAAGTGGGCAGGGGTCAGTCTTCCTCTCATCAGGAACTTCTCCTGGATAGGAGGGATCTTCTACAAAATGTTCTGAACTGAAAAATTCATGACCAGCTGTAGCCCATATAAATTCTCCTCCCCTTGAAACAAGAGCAGGTGTGGGCTTCAGAGGCATGAAGCCCAGCAAACAATACTTAAAAAAAAATGTTCATCTCTTTCTGGCCCAACTGTCAGTTCATAAGCCCAACTGGCTTTGCCCTCTTGCCAGGTGACCTGCATAACTCTCACACGGTTCTGCTGCTCTGGATGAAGCAAATATGCCAAACTCCACATCTACAACATTCGGTCTGCATGTGAGAGAGATGCTATTAGCAGTGCTATATTTACCAGTCTCAATCTGTCTGTACTTCTGTTCTAAACTGTTGGCTCCAGGGCTTTTTAAATCATCCATATAAATGTGCTGCAGGATAATTTTGGAACATGCACTCAGCTTCTGCATGCTGCAGAATACAATCTCATCATATCTATTTCAAATGCTTGAGAAGTATTTTAAAACAGTATTTAAGATGTTCACTGAATTTCTTGGGTGTTTTATTTCCCTTTATGTAATCAGAATTGTAAAAACAGACCTGTTATTTTTTTTTTTACAGTTAAAAATCAATAGCATGACTTCTCTCTTCCTCCTCCACAAGTTTCCAGTGGAAGGCAGTCTGCCCTGTCAAAAGAACATGTAACTTAAATAACATGTTATAAGTATTATCAGTATCTATGTAACTGGTAATGTTACATAACTTACACAAAAATATATAGCAAGGTTTATTTAGATACTGCCAGTTTTTTATCTTTTTTATGAATGCAAAAGCCTTCCCCCTCCCCTAAATCTTAACATTGATGTATCTATCTTCTCTTTATTATAAGGGTATTGTTTGGCTGTCAACAAAAGTAGACTTCTCAGCTTTAAATATATATATACACATTAATGCTTTAGAGGAAAGAGGAGAATTTTTAACAAATTAACTAATTTTGTAGTGTATGTAGACGTCTCTGAAGAATAAATGGGATACTGTCAAGTAGATTCTCTTTTAAAAGATATCCTCCAGGAATGTCACTGCTCTGATTTAACTTCAGTTCAATATTTACCTTAGCTTTAACTCAGCATGCACACAAAAACATGCTGATCAATATTGCATTGTCATTTATTGAATGCAGTGTGAAGAAAGATGACTCTCAAACACTATGCTAATGCAGTAATAAAAAAATTGGGCACAGAAAGCCAAATGTCTGAGGCTGAAAAGCTCTTCGAGAGTTCCTCAGCAGTTTCAACCACTGTAAGCTCTTGTCCATGATTTGGGGTGACCTCTTTTAAGACTGAGACCATCAAATCCATCCTTAGAGAAGGAGCATCTCACAGCTCTAGTATCCAAGCCCTCATCACTGCTTAACGCATTCACCTTCCGAGCACCTGCTGCCACAGCACTGACATTATCCCATTTTCAACATGGGGAGCGGTGGCAGAGGGGGACCACAGACTCAAATCCCAAAACAGCATCCACACTTCTACGGCAGGGGATTCAGAAAGACTCTAGATTACTAGCTAAAAAAAAAAAAAAAAAAAAAAAAAAAAAAAAAAAAAGCATTAGATTATATATTCACATAGTTCAGATACTCCAGTATATTCAAATAACTTGGCACAAAACAATTGCTCACCCAGATGCATTTTATCAGTGTTTGCTGTTCATAATCTGTTCAAAACCTCCCAGTTCCTAGTGCAGAAGTAGCACTGCGTGCTCTGTGTGTCTTCTCAGATAGCGTGGATAACATGGGAAGTAAATAAATTCTGTTCCACTGAGAAGTCAAAGCCATTCTTGCTTGTAATGCAAAGTTTTAATTGAAAAATTATGTCTGCACATCACAGCATACACAAATCAGACTAATAAATGTTAATCCATTACACAGATATGCACTCGCTGGCTTCTAAGGATGCAATTTTCCAAAGTACTCGCTGTTACTCCAATGCACATTTGGGAATCCCACACATGTATTGTCATTGCTCTGCCATATAATTATGGTCTTTATTTATAAAATTTTTCTCTTCTGTTTTCTTTCCTTCTCTTTTTTTCTTGCAAAACATGCAGAAGTCAAAAAAAATTTATGAACAATTCAACTAAAATTTATTCAACTTTCGAAAATTACTAAGTTATGACCCATCTAGCTATATAATAACCTATGTACTTTTCTGACTTGTATATGCCCATAAATTCTCTAACCATCAATATCTTTGACAGTATTTTATTGGCTTAAGCAGATGCCCTGAGACACACAGTAATATTTCACCTTACAGCTTCAGTTTTCTCAGTGGGCTTTCCTGCAACTTCAGTAGGAGCCACAGACTTTACATTTTTAGACTAAAAATGCAGATTAAAAAAAACCTCTGAGAATATTTTGCCTAACTTTTCTCAGCTTCAACAAACTTCTCATGCACAAGAAGAGAGCAGCAGAATAAGAAAAATATTTAATTCTGACATTATAAAAATGAAATACTTATGTTTTAAATACTGTCCTGGTCAAAGACAATAAACATTAAAATATCTTTACCTTGAATACAAAACATTTTGCTTGGTTCAAAACAATAACCACCGCCAACCACTCCCACCCCCCAAAAAAAAACAATCAAAATCGACCCAAAAAACCCCAATCACTTTGCAACGGAACCTTTTCTTTCTTCCATGGAAGTAGTTGGTAGAAAATGAGGTTTTAACAATCTTTTTCTTATACCATGACACTAAAATTGACCTAATGCAGCAACTGCAAGTACATACATTCCTTAAAATATACCCATGTATCTCCCCTGATCTCTTCCTTCTCTACCGTTGTGATACAATAACATTCCAGACCTCAGTGCCCTGTGAGGAACACCCAAGCTCATTTTAAACGGGTCAGCCTAGGGTAGAGCCACAGCCCTATGGAGATTTCCATATGCTGCTCTGTTAGAAAAGAAACCAAAAAACCTCAAAAGAAAAATAAATATTCTCTAAAACACACACACACAAAAAGAGAAAGAAACAAACAAAAGATCCAGGAGAGTGCATTGGATCCAAGCTTTGATAGCCTGGCACCAGGAGAGACCATTCATACCTATATGCAGTAAGACAGGTGGGACACGCTTCGACAAAAAATAGCCTTTTTTTCCCTTCCTGCAAGCAACTTGCACAGCCAAATGTTGGCAAGGCAGATGTAAACCACCACTGCAGGACTGGCAGGGATGGATTTTGTGCCACACTTAACACAGGCACAAGTTCACAGTGGAAAGCAAGTTGTTCAGCTCCAATGTTTCTGCACAGAACTGCTCAACATTCTCGGCACGAAGGCCACCACCAGGAAAATCCAACAGCTCCTTGTCTGAATGGGTGCCCTCTCACTTGTGTCCAGGCAAACTCTTCTGCAGGGCCTTTTGATGACTCAGGGAATAGTCAAATCAAATGTACACCTCCAAAGGTTTCTAAATAGCCTTCCCTTGGTCACCTAAAACAAATCACAGCTATTCCTGCACCATGCCCACAAGACAGGAGATACAGCACTGTTCTAAAAGACCACCGCTCCGCGGGACACCACCTTGCACTTACTTTTGCAAGGAAATGTTTACTCTAGGAACCCTCCCACGTGTTTACCAGGTTATCACCACCATACATGAAAGGAAAGCATTCACATGTCGAAATTACATGTCAAAGCTACATATAGCTAAATAAAATGGGAGGAGGATGTTGTTTTTTGATTTTTAGCAATCCAGAGGCAGCATGATGCAGCATGCCCAATGAGACAGAGGGTATAAAACATCTGTATTGGAATAAGTATCGCTACAGGCTGTCAATATGCAACAGAGATATGAAAAATTCTCTTCCTATTTACTTCATGTGATAATGCCTGAAATACTGGGCTTGAAAATTGCTTCAGGTAAAAGTACTGTTTATTGTTCTAAAGTTCTTATGTGGAATATTAGAGTGGCAAAGCAGCCAACCCATAGCAAGCCCTGCTTACTGTCAAAAACGATGATCCTCTATCTTGGACAGAGCTAAAAAGCTGTTATCAGTGCAAAACAAACGGAGAACTGGAGAGTCTTTGGCTTCCAAATGTATTTCTTCAACTTTGCAGTAGCCAGGATGCAATCACCTCAGAAGACTGGGTTTCATTGCTTTGTACCTGGACTGCTCAAACTTCACAGAAACATGAGGGAGAAAACTGAGCACTGTTCCCAGGCCAAGCATGTGACTGATGCTGTTGCCGTTATGAGGTAATTGCTTATGCTTACACACATACTAATGCTTCAGTAGGCTGGCATGCAAAAGCACAATTTTTCACTCCTCTAACTAAAAGCAGTCTTTGACGGTAACTGTAAACATGCAGGACATGATCAGTTCTGATTCAGTGCCAGAGATCACAAAAATTGTTATTTTCAAGCTTAATTGCTATAACATATAGGAAAAAAAGGCTTCCTTTTATTCTCTAACAGAGGAAAATTTGTGGTTATTTATTACAGAGAAAATCAGCATTAAAACCACAAAGTTACAAGCAATCAAGTCCTGTCAGAAGAACTTTAGTGCTCTGTTCATAGATCACTTTAGCCCAAAATGTAGCATTCATAGTAACACTATGGCTGGAGTCTATGGATGAAGACCATAGTCTTGTGACTCCAAAATGGTAACTTCAATATAAATGAAAGGATCAAGAAGAATACCTGAAGACCTCAATATCTGATAATGTGAGAAAAACTCCCTCAACCTGCTGGCCACGCTGCTATGGATGCAGCCCAAGTTATGGTTGGCTTCTGGGCTGCAAGCACACATTTCCGGCTCCTGTCCAGCTTTTCATCCACCAGGACCCCCAAGTCCTTCTCCATGGGGCTGCTCTCCATCCCTTCACCTCCAGCCTGTACTGATAGCAGGGGATGCCCTGACCCAGGTGCAGGACCCTGCACTTGGCCTTGTTGAACCTCATGAGGTTCACATAGGCCCATTCCTCGAGCTTGTCCAGGACCCTCTGGATGGCATCCCGTCCCTCAGGGGTGTCAACCACACCACTCAGCTTGGTGTCATCTGCAAACTCCTGAGGGTGCTCTCGATACCACTGTCTATGTCACTGATGAAGATATTAAGGAGTACTGGTGCCAGTATGGACCCTTGAGGGACACCACTCATCACTGATCTCCATCTGGACATTAAGCCATTGACCACTACCCTCTGGATGCGACCATCCAACCAATTCCTCATCTACCCAACAGTCCACCCATAAAATCCATCTCCAATTTAGAGAGAAAGATCTTGTGGGGGACCGTGTCAAAGGCCTTACAGAAGCCCAGATAGATGACATCAGTAGCTCTTCCCTTGTCCACGGATGCGGTCACTCCATCCTAGAAGGTCACTAGGTTGGTCAGGCAAGACTTGCCCTTGGTGAAGGAATGCTGGCTGTCTCGAATCACCTCCCTGCCCTCCATATGCCTTAGGATAGCTTCTAGGAGGATCTTCCCAGGCAAAGAGGAGAGACTGACAGGTTGGTAGTTCCCAGGATCCTCCTTGCTATCCTTTTTAAAAATGGGTGCAATATTTCCCTTTTTCCAGACTCCAGAGACTTCCCCTGAATGCCAGGACTTTTCAAATATCATGGAGAACGGCTTGGCAGCTACATCAGCCAATTCCCTTGGGATTTCCCTGAATGTCATCAGGATCCATAGACTTGTGTATGTCTTTACCACACCACGGCTCAGCACCCATGAGCTGATGGACCATAGTCCACCTCAGATGTGCCACCAGGCAGCAGACATGGGGATGGGGTAGTCCAGACCTGCATGGTGGAGTAAGGTAAGGAAAGGATGTTCTTTAGGTAAGGACATGCCCCAAACAAAGAATACACTTTTTTTTTTTGTTTTGGTCTTTCAGGTTATTTGTCCACTGGAATTTCAGAGAAGTTTTCCTCAATAAAAACTATGTTTTTAAACACAGTTTCTCCAGTGTTACAATGTCAAGGCAGCAAAGGTTACTTCACTGTTCTTAAATTTAAAAGGTTCGTGTGTAAGTTGTTCCACCCAGACTTGTGCATGTTGTCATCAAGACTCTTGAAAATCACGCACCATGCAGGTCTAAGATATCTGAACACCAAGAATTAAGAATTTGGCTTTGAAAGTGCAGAGGAAGGATTTCTTACACTTAAAGGCTGAAATCTAAAGATTAACTGGATGTAAGTGAAGAAATGTTAAGTGATCACTGAACAATTTAAGAGGAAATTAATGAGTGGATCCTGAAGAATATTGCAATAATTAGGTAAATTTGTAAAACAACCCTTCTTTAGATCCTTCTTACAGCATCTTGCTTAGTTCAATCAGTCTGTGTTTCTTTATGAAAAGGTTTTGTCTGGGGAAACATCTGTACATACTTTCTCAAAACATCTTTGAGTAACCTGCTAAGTGATTAATTGCAGCAATTTTTCCTAGTTTGACTTTAAGATGTTTCACTGCTTTAAAAAAATTAGCACTTTTATACTGAGTAATCAATATACGTTTTACTATAAATACCTCACTGAAGGATGGAGTTTTTTTCATTCTGCATTGCAGGAAAATACCTTCTCTAGCATTAACTGGGAAGAACTGAGTTCAATGAATTTCAGAGCCATGTTTCTACTGAGGTCAGTATCATTTTAAAATTGTCAATAGCTGCAGGACTTACAAAAGGCCTTGCGTGGTTATGCCTTTCTGATGTGAAATTATTTACTGTCCACCAACTAAATTATTCAATGAGCTCCATGAAATGATCCAAACATTTGTGAATGTTGTACGTTTATTATTCTTTCAGCTTTTTTTATTCAGCAGCATTAATTTGCTTCAAAATTAAATACAACTTTTCACTTTCATAATAAAGAACATAATCTAAGGGCAGAATGAAGCAGACATAGCACCATTTGAATTCCTAGTTATTAATTTTTATGGTGGCCTTCCAATGTTGGTATACCATGTTAAATCACCAGAGTCATAAACAGATCCTCATAACTAAAATGTGTGGAAATTCATCCACTATAGTTCCTAAATAGTTTAAAGGCAAATAAATACAAGACATTGTGTAACTTGTAGCTACTACCACTAGCACAGAACTAAGCTTGATGGTCTCATCACCAGAGAACGCTGTGCAATTCACATCTAGACTCTTATTTCTCATGCAGGCCAGTCTAAATCATTGTAGTTTCTTTTCCCCAGTGACAGAATAAGTCGCTACTGTTGTCACACAGGTATAGTAATTATCTAAAATCCTTACAGTTTTCAAAAAGAAAGACTGGTATGATCAAGCTCGCATGAGTTACAAGAGCAATGCTATGGTAAGAGAGCTAGATAACCTGGAGGCCAGTCACTGGGAGAGCGGTAAAGCAGAGGACCGGGTCTGTGGATGAGGTGCCTACCTCCTAGGAAGGCACCATTCTCTGCACTTCTCAGAAGCTGCAATTGCTAAAAAGGACTGAGGACAGGGAGGTGGTACCACAGCTAACCATATGCTCCATGCCAGTCCCACCACTACTCTGAACTACTGGTGAACCAAAAAGTTGAGAGACTTTTTTTAGTTGCATAAAGCAGGACATAATGAGATAGATTAGGAGTTTTACATTGCCTCTACCGGAAGCTTCTAAAGTTGCCCTTGGAATAAAATCTAAGGCAACAGCACCACTCTGAGGGTTATACTCTAGGAAGATGTTGAAGAACTGGCAAGGATATAGAGAAAAGCCACAGTACTCATTAAAGTAATAGAAACATGCTCAAGAGTGCAAGTGATAAGCTCAGAAAATTTGCAGTATCAAATGAAAAATCAGGGAAAAGCAATCAACATATTTAAAACATACATGAGGGCCCGAAATTCGATAGTAGATCAATTTGCAACATAAAAGGCAAAGTTAAGGCAGTAATAAAAGGGATTAGAAATCACTTTCCATTTGCTCAGCCTAAGGTGTTTATGCAAAACATCTTCTATTCAAGGCGTTTCACTAAACCAAAGGCAGCAGTGCCAAAGGACTCTTCCAGGAGTGGTGAAGCTTTCAACACAGATGCAGGGATGTGAAGTCTCCTCCTTCTGCTCACCACCAGGAACCAGTTCTACAGCCCAAACCATTGCCTGCTACTGGATTTCTACCACCCAGCACTTCTGCACAACCTCAACCAATGCACCATCCTCAGAGCCTCCAAAGACACCTTATCCTAAATAACTCTTTCTAGCCCAGTTGTGCAAGCAAAGCATCTTACATGGCTGCTGGTCTTCAGCACAAGCTTTCGGAGCAGAGTTTTACCCAAATCTGGTACAGGCACACAGCTGGCCTTGGAGCAGTACAACCCTCACCTCCTGGCACCCAGGCGATGCCTTCGTCCAGTTTGGGGATGGTGATGTGGGAGGGCATTGGAGGACGGAGGTCTGAAGAGCTGCTGTTCAACCACAGCGCAAACAGCAGTGGGAAACCAGATGCCATCAGCTCCCCCACTCCCAGAACTACTTGTCTCCCTCAAGACCAAAAAGGCATAAAAATGTGTTTCTGTCATTAAACTCAAAAGACGGGAGTCTAAACAGAGAGAGGAGAAAGCGGCTGCTAAACAGGATTTTTCTACTTTAAAGTCACTCTTCATAATAGAATCGTGTTTCAAAGCAACAAAGCCATCTTGAAACCCAAGCAGTTTAAGATTGATGTTTTTTTCCTTTTAGAACAATCCTTGCAGGTATTACTTCTGCTTCTCGTTCTTTACATCTCTACCCATTTCACTCCCCTGCAAGACTCCTGGGAGAAACAACGTCTTCAAGAGAAACAGCTTTACAGAGCACACCCAAAATGCTGTCAGAGACTTACAACAAGTAAACTGATAAAGACGGAAGAAAATGTTTCTTTCAGTAATATGAATCTTGACTACTTCCTGCAACAATCATTAGGGGAGATATTTTTGGGCAGACGTGGAGCCTTTAAACTGACTGACAAGTGTCACAAATAAACGTTTCTCTAAATGAGAAAATAAAAGCAGCAGTCGCTGACGCCAGCACGGCTGCACGCGTGGTGAAAATAGAATTGCAACAGAAAGCTATTTCTGTGCAGATGGCGAACGCTATGAGGCAGAGACCTACATACTCTTATTACAGATGAGCCAACCATAGAAAGAAAAATGCACTTGTTTGCCTTCTGCACGAAAACTTAAAAAACAACTTTATTTCCAGAACATGCTTGTTCCTCCAAGGGCTCCAGTGCAAAGTTTTGTGGATCCTTAATTCTTTGCTCCTGCAGAGGCATGCAAGGCACTGCCTTCCCTCCTCCAGCAAAGCTCAAGTCTACAGAGGCAGCAGACCCGCACCACTGCGTGCACTCCGGCAGCAACTCAGACACGTTTTTAGCCCACCTCTGCTTGAACAAATTAAATCCACTTAACTGAACATCATAAAATGCTGGGCTTAAATGGCTCCTTTTCCACTACATTGTCTTCTGCAAATAGCACCGAGGTTATTGATTTCCTGCAATGCAATATCAGTCTGTTTACTTAAACTAGTTCCCATTTTAAAAACTTCATAAAACGTTATCTGGAAAAATCGTGCTGTACTTCAAACACCACTGACAGAAGATTTGGTGCACGAAGAGACTCTGAGAAAAATCCCTTCGAAATATTGAAAGCTGATGACCGCCGGGCTCTGCCTTTAAGTTGCATTGGACCTTATCAGCATTTCCTACAGCACACCCCGCATCGCATCCCTCTGAGACTGAAGATGCACACCTGCCTTATTTCCAGGCATCTTTCTGAATTAAATCCTAAATCTCAGTGATCCAGTAACGTTAGCTGTGCTTTATCTTCCTTCCACAGGAATCAACACTCCTTCATGCTGAATTACACCTTGCAATCTCATTGAGCTACAAATGAGAACAAGATCCTGAGATTTAACTTGTTTCAGCTGCGATGACAAAGAAAGGAAATGACATTTTATTTTGCTTGAAAGGTGGGAGATTTGGGAAGGGGGGTAGCAGGGAGAAAAGGGAAAATAGATTAAAACTTGACAAGAGAGAGTTGGCAGCTCAGCTGAGAAGTCAGCTTGGTATGAAATGCTATTAACAGAACTTAAGGCCAGAAAAGATCAACAGTTGCTGAGCACAAGTCACAGATAGATCATCAAGCCCCCAATTTCTTGTCACATAAGAAGTAAGAAGCATTGACCAAAATTATCAAAACAGCATTTTTTTTTTTCAAAAGGACACTTTTTGTCTTTCCAAATACAACATATAATTGTGTTGTGTAACAATAGTCAGAAATTATTAACCAACACGATGACATGAAGTCCAGGGCTCTAAACTGATTCCAAAAGAGAGAATATTCATTCATGGGAATTAAATCTGTCCATACCTAGTTACCACAGTCATCAGATGCAATCTTTTGATCAGGCAATCCCAAAACATCAGACACTCAGAGGCTGGAAGGTTAAGCACATCCTACCTATACATTCCAGGTGCCAGACAGGAGACAGTTCAAGGGACATCTGGGCTCAGCCAGGATGGAAGTTCCTAGGTTTCTGCTTGAAGGTGCCAGTGACAGACACCAAAAGACACCACTGTTGCCATGTTTTTGCTTTTGTGTACACTTTTTTTTTTTCCCCAGGGGATGAAGAAGTGGCAAAGTCTCCTTCAGACAGTGAGAAAGTCTAAACCAGTGTTAAACAACACTGGAAGAGGACTGAGACTCTTCTGCCCTGTACATGTGGCTCAGTTGAGAAGGGTTCTGCAAGACTTTGTTCAGGGAATAGAAATTGAGCATGTCTTTGAATCCCACTGACTTCGAGATTTTAGTTTATTTCCAATTCAGAACCCAACAAAAAGAAAATTTATGAAAAAGCCAGAAATCACAAATAGCATCATTCATGTCTTGTTGAGCTTTCCTGGCATACCTTTAAATGACTCCCACGAGTGCCAAGGAAAGAGATCTGGGAACGGTTCCCACATATCAAGAGAACTGCAAATAGACATTAAGAAAAAGAAAGAACCTGGTTCAGCTTGCAACTAGAAATAAAAAAACAGGATTAAGAACTTGTAGAGCGAAGGCTAAGGAAATCATCACAATATTAAGCAACAATGAACTGAGATGATTTCCAAAGGGCAATTAAGATAGCTTTAAATCAAGGAATATTTAAAACTGGAAAAGTTGACAGCACAGGGAAGAGGGGCTACAGCCAATAATTCTGCATTGCCTGATACACGGTAATGATCCATTCCCAAGTGCACTTCTGCACTGGTGGTCTGCAGCGGCTCTGGACATCTCACTACAACTCCACTATATAAGACTTGACCCATTTTTGGAGTTGGAAACGGCCTGCAAGGCAAGCTGATGTGTCAGAGGAGAGTGCATGGCAGGGGCTATTGGTGCGGCTTTAGTGAGCCTCCATTCCACAGTCTCAGTAGGGCACCACCTCCACTATGAGCCTGTTCTTGGTACATTATGGTTGTACCATTGCATTAAAATAGGAACAAACTAAATAGCTTTGAGCTTTCCCTTCCTTCTATATTAAGAACCTACAATTATAAAGATAAAACAATTCCCTCCTGTCATGGTTTAGCCCCAGCCGGCAACTAAGCCCCACGCAACCACTCGCTCACATCCCCACAGTGGGACGGGGCAGAGAATCAGAAGAGTAAAAGTGAGAAAACTCGTGGGTTGCGATAAAGGCAATTTAAAAGGGAAAGCAAAAGCCGCGCACAAGCAAAGCAAAAGCAGGAATTCATTCACCACTTCCCATGGGCAGGCAGGGGTTCAACCACTTCCAGGGAAGCCGAGCTCCATCACGCATAATGTTTACTTGGGAAGACAGATGCCAGCACTCCTAACGTCCCTCCCACTCCTTCCTTCTTCTGACATCATATGGTCTGGAATATCCCTTTGGCCAGCCTGGGTCAGCTGTCCCGGCTGTGTGCCCTCCAGCTCCCCGTGCACCTCCAGTCTCCTCGCGGGCCGGCCGGCATGAGAAGCCGGACTTGAAGTCCTTGACTGCTCAGCAACAACTGAAAACATCAGTGTGTTATCAACATTATTTTCATCCCAAATCCAAAACACAGACTCACACTAGCTTCTATGAAGAAAATCTCAGATGAAACCAAGACACCTCCCCACCCCAAAAAAGCTCACACTCCAATGAACCATCAAGTCCAGCCTGCAGAGGTCAGAAAATCATTGCCAGAGACCAAGACAAACACAACTACAGCACTACAGCACAGCTTTTTGTTTTAATTTTCACCTTCCTTTTACAAAGGGACTACAAAATAGAAGAGGCAGCTGAACTAAGCTTCAGCCCACCAGAAGCTTAATTAAATGGCCAGGTCTTCCCCAACTCTACATGGCTGGCTGGCTCTTGAAGTTTTTGGACTGAAAGGGTTATTTATTTTTTATTGTGATTTTACTTTCTTTGGCTGTTGTGCAAATTTCCTTGATTTTACAACAGATTTTTAGTTAATTATGTATTTACCTAGTTAGCATAATTGTCTTCAATTATGTAATTAGTGTTCATATGTGTAATCATTTGAACATGTAATTATATCTAATTACACCATTAAAACGTGCAAGTCATAAATATCTTTATCATTTTGATTGATAGACGTACAGGAAGAAAAAAATCTCACTTGTTATTTTTAACTCCTGGATCCCGAAATCCGCAAGAGTAAGAGGATTCAACCTATAACGTTGCTATAATTATTTATAAGAACCTACCAAGACTATACCAAGGTGATACCTTTCAAGCAGGAGTAGAAGAATGAGTCAAACCACTCAAAACTAAGGAGCAAAGAGTCACCCAGTGCAGCAAAAATTTTCAGTAAAAAAACAGACTAATCTGCTAATAAGAATAATCTAGGAAACACTTATTTAGTGTCTAATTATGCAATTGCTGTTATGAAAAAGAGTAACAGCCCACACAGAAAGAGATAACACAGAACAAAAGTTGCAGTGTGTCGTGGTTTAGCCCCAGCCGGCAACTAAGCACCACGCAGCCGCTCGCTCACTCTCCCTCCCACAGTGGGACAGGGGAGAGAATTAGGAAAAACCTCGTGGGTTGAGATAAACACGGTTTAATAGGACAGAAAGAAAGAAGGGAACAATAATGATAATACCAACAAAGGAATGTACAAGAACAAGTGAGGCCCAATACAGCAATTGCTCACCACCCCGTGATCGACAGCCCGTCCCCGAGCAGCGATT
The DNA here is from genome assembly GCF_964289735.1 of Phaethon aethereus. Lineage (NCBI taxonomy): Eukaryota > Metazoa > Chordata > Aves > Phaethontiformes > Phaethontidae > Phaethon > Phaethon aethereus. The sequence goes on from NC_138579.1 coordinate 2,462,196, forward strand.
TCCGCCCCCCGGCCAACTCCAGTTTATGTACTGGGCATGACGTCGGATGGTAGGGAATATCTCTTTGGCCAGTCTGGGTCAGCTGTCCCGGCTGTGTCCCCTCCCAGCTCCCCGTGCACCCCCAGCCTGCTTGCTGGCAGGCCAGCACAAGAAGCTGGACTGTCCTTGACGGCTCAGCAACAACCCAAAACATCAGCACATTATCAACAGTTCCTCATCCCAAATCCAAAACACAGTCTCACACTAGCTTCTGTGAAGAAAACCAGCTCTATCCTGGCTGAAACCAGGACAGTATCCACCCCTTATTCCATACCATTTACGTCATGCCCAGGTCCTATACTTTTCAATACATTCCAATTATTCATTATTACTCTTCCTGTCTTTTAATATATACACACAGATATCACTTTCTTAGTCCATGGGCCATCACTTAAAATGTCTATGGAGTTCAGTCAGTCCATGACTCTGGGCTTCATCCATCATAGCAGTCTCTCAGGGCAGGGGAGATGGTATGTGGTGTTGGATTGTCATCTGGCACGGTCCATGTCCATGATCTGCAGGTCGAAGATGTCGATCTCGAGGGATTTGTTGGGCGCAAGCTGCTGAAGCCAGTTCTGGTTTCATCACTGCTGCACGTTGCTTGGTTTCAGTGAAGCTCATTCTTCATCAGTCTGGGTGATTCTTACTATAATACCATTGATATGGTAGATAGCAGCCATAGTAGTAATGTCATTCTGAACAATTAACATAATACAATTCAAATCATTGACTGTTTTCACCCAAAATCAAGTCTCCTTGAGGTACACATCGGACTTCCCCATCCTTCCGCATTACCCACCAAGTGCACCCAGGTCCCTGGGCAAAGGCAATCCCACGAACGGGTTTGCCTTTTCCTAATGCGGGAGTAACCCAGACTGTCTTCCCCAGCATGTTTCTCACATGCACCACAGGGACTTTATCCTCTTCTACAGTACGTAGAAGTTTTGATTGGGCAGGGCCGGCTCTATTAGTAGATCCCCTAGTGTTGACTAACCAGGTGGCTTTGGCTAAATGTTTATCCCAGTGTTTGAATGTCCCGTCACCCATTGCTCTCAGGGTAGTCTTTAACAGTCCGTTGTATCGTTCAATTTTTCCGGAAGCTGGTGCATGATAGGGGATATGATACACCCACTCAATGCCGTGCTCTTTGGCCCAGGCGTCTATGAGGTTGTTTCGGAAATGAGTCCCATTGTCTGACTCAATTCTTTCGGGGGTGCCATGTCGCCATAAGACTTGCTTTTCAAGGCCCAGGATAGTGTTCCGGGCGGTGGCATGGGGCACAGGGTATGTTTCCAGCCATCCGGTGGTTGCTTCCACCATGGTAAGCACATAGCGCTTGCCTTGGCGAGTTTGTGGAAGTGTGATATAGTCAATCTGCCAGGCCTCCCCATATTTATATTTCAACCATCGTCCTTCATACCAGAGGGGCTTTAACCGCTTGGCTTGTTTGATTGCAGCACACGTCTCACATTCATGGATAACCTGTGCAATAGCATCCATGGTCAGGTCCACCCCTCGATCCCGAGCCCATCTATATGTTGCATCTCTTCCCTGATGGCCTGAGGTGTCATGGGCCCACCGAGCTATAAATAATTCACCCTTATGTTGCCAGACCAGATCCACCTGAGCCACTTCAATCTTAGCAGCCTGATCCACCTGATGGTTGTTTTGATGTTCTTCGGTGGCCCGACTCTTGGGTACGTGAGCATCTACGTGACGTACTTTTATGACGAGATTCTCTAGTCGGGCAGCAATATCTTGCCACAATTCAGCAGCCCAGATGGGCTTGCCTCTGCATTGCCAGTTGCTCTGCTTCCATTGCTGCAGCCACCCCCATAGAGCATTTGCCACCATCCATGAGTCAGTATAAAGATAGAGTACTGGCCATTTTTCTCATTCAGCAATATCTAAAGCCAGCTGGATGGCTTTCACCTCCGCAAACTGACTTGATTCACCTTGTCCTTCAGCCACTTCTGCAACTCGTCGTATAGGGCTCCATACAGCAGCTTTCCACCTTCGATGTTTGCCTACAATATGACAGGACCCATCAGTAAACAGGGCATATTGCCTTTCGTTCTCTGGCAGTTCATTATATGGTGGAGCCTCTTCAGCACGCGCCACCTCCTCTTCCGGTGATATTCCAAAATCTTTGCCTTCTGGCCAGTCCATGATCACTTCCAAGATTCCCGGGCGATTAAGATTTCCTATTCGAGCCCGCTGTGTAATAAGCGCGACCCACTTACTCCACGTAGCATCAGTCGCATGATGCGTAGAGGGGACCCTCCCTTTGACCATCCAGCCCAGCACCGGCAGTCAGGGTGCCAGGAGGAGTTGTGCTTCAGTACCAACCACTTCTGAGGCAGCTCGAACTCCTTCATATGCCGCCAATATCTCCTTTTCAGTTGGAGTATAGCGGGACTCAGATCCCCTATATCCTCGACTCCAAAACCCTAGAGGTCGACCTCGAGTCTCTCCTGGTGCCTTCTGCCAGAGACTCCAGGTAGGGCCATTCTCCCCGGCTGCCGTGTAGAGCACATTTTTAACATCTTGTCCTGCCCGGACTGGCCCGAGGGCTACGGCATGAACTATCTCCTGTTTGATTTGTTCGAAGGCTTGTCGTTGCTCAGGGCCCCCATTTAAAATCGTTCTTCTTCCGGGTCACTTGATAAAGAGGGCTTACAATCAGACTGTAATTTGGAATATGCATTCTCCAGAAACCCACAACACCCAGAAATGCTTGTGTTTCTTTTTTGCTAGTTGGTGGAGACATAGCTGTTATTTTGTTGATCACATCCGTTGGGATCTGTCGACGTCCATCTTGCCATTTTATTCCTAAAAACTGGATCTCTTGTGCAGGTCCCTTGACTTTATTTTGTTTTATAGCAAAACCAGCTTTCAGAAGGACTTGAATTATTTTCTTCCCTTTCTCGAAAACTTCTTCTGCTGTGTTGCCCCATACGATGATGTCATCAATGTATTGCAGATGCTCTGGAGCTTCACCCTGTTCCAGTGCAGTTTGTATCAGCCCATGGCAAATGGTAGGGCTGTGTTTCCACCCCTGGGGAAGTCGATTCCAGGTGTATTGGACACCCTTCCAAGTGAAAGCAAACTGTGGCCTGCACTCTGCCGCCAAAGGGATCGAGAAAAATGCGTTAGCAATATCAATGGTGGCGTACCACTTGGCTGCCTTTGACTCCAGTTCATATTGAAGTTCTAGCATGTCTGGCACAGCAGCGCTCAATGGCGGCGTGACTTCATTCAGGCCACGATAGTCTATTGTCAGTCTCCACTCTCCATTAGACTTTCGCACTGGCCATATGGGGCTGTTAAAGGGTGAGCGAGTCTTGCTGATATTGTGACCTGCAACCGTTATTATCTCAAGCCTTGGGCCCCACGTTGGGCACCAAAAAGGACTGTCGTGGTTTAGCCCCAGCCGGCAACTAAGCACCACACAGCCGCTCGCTCACTCTCCCTCCCACAGTGGGACAGGGGAGAGAATTAGGAAAAACCTCGTGGGTTGAGATAAACACGGTTTAATAGGACAGAAAGAAAGAAGGGAACAATAATGATAATACCAACAAAGGAATGTGCAAGAACAAGTGAGGCCCAATACAGCAATTGCTCACCACCCCGTGATCGACAGCCCGTCCCCGAGCAGCGATTTCCGCCCCCCGGCCAACTCCAGTTTATGTACTGGGCATGACGTCGGATGGTAGGGAATATCTCTTTGGCCAGTCTGGGTCAGCTGTCCCGGCTGTGTCCCCTCCCAGCTCCCCGTGCACCCCCAGCCTGCTCGCTGGCAGGCCAGCACAAGAAGCTGGACTGTCCTTGACGGCTCAGCAACAACCCAAAACATCAGCACATTATCAACAGTTCCTCATCCCAAATCCAAAACACAGTCTCACACTAGCTTCTGTGAAGAAAACCAGCTCTATCCTGGCTGAAACCAGGACACAGTGGAATATGTTGCACCCTAGAAAGGGGTTTTAAAGCTCCTTGTACTTTTTATCTACCTTTAAGACAACCAATGAGAGCCATACTTATCAGAACAGTAAGGTTTTTTAGTTCTGTTTAGCTTTATTTCAGCACGTGCGCTGCGTGCCCTGTAGTACAGTACCAGAACAAATACCTGGCGCATACCAAACGAATTAGGACAGCAAGAGTTGAGTCTTCTTTTTAATTGCTTTTGGCCGGGAAGGCAAACATTTACACAGAGATTAAATAGTTAAGCTTATTTAAAGTTCACCTTCTCCGCTTCAGGTTCAGATTTCTTGCCTTTACTAACATACAGAACAGTTTATCAAAACAAACTGAAACAAAACAAAAAGAAACAAAAACCTCACATGTGCCTCAGCTGACTCCAAAAGGTTGGTGGGGTGGAGGGGGAAGCCTAACACAACAACTAACATAACAAGAGCTCTTCAGCACCACTTGGGAATAAGCCTCAATTACAGAGCATCCTTCAGCAAAAGGCACGTTTTTTTCCCAGCCTGATAAGCTCACTTGTTCTCTGCAGAGCATCCAGATAGGAGTCTGGATGTATCTGTGGATCTGTCAAGATCCATACTGCTCAGGTGGATGGCAGCAAGAATAAACCCGGTACTTCCCAGAACAGCCACCCTGGGCTTCCAGAGACTGAAGGGGAGCTCAGTCTGTGATATAATTCTATTTACAAGAACAACCTGGAAGCAGCAAAGAGCATAAAACCACACCAAAAGACCACAGAGGGATCGTTTAATGGTCAGACCAGGAACAACCCAATTTGTTCAAACTCTATCACCATCAGACACCTCAGATGGCCTAGGTTTTGTGAGCAGCATTTGTTTTCTTAAAATGCAAAAGCAACAATCTCAAGAGCCTGCCTTAGTAGACAAGGTATTTCTCGTGGTCCTCAGATGCCATCAAGTTATTGCTGTGAAAGCACTGTCTTCAAGACCATAGATACGTGGAAAACAAGACAGCAAGTTCACTGCACACAGAACCACAGTGTGTTACGGAATCATCTTCCCTCTGCTCCCTGAATTTAGTGGGATATAAGAAAAAGGCTCTGAAGAACAATCAAACCTCTAATGTTCAACAAGTCAAGTGCCAGTCATGGAAGTGCACACTGGTGTTAGTGTGCACTTATATACTTCCACTTGAAAGGCATCAGCTCTAGAGACAAACTCTGGAGTCAAATGCAGCAGACACCAGTGTCAAGTTTGTAGTCATACTACACCTTCTCAGAGGTGCTAACATGTTTGGACTTTTGGATTTAACATATCATTTTTGGAGAACTCAAATGGGCAGCAAAACAAACGTGGTTTCCAACCATGAACACTTCTTGCTGATATGGGAAAAAAATATAAGGAGCTCACTGCTCTAAGGCTTTACTCACAGACGTAGGAGAACATGTCTTTCACTATGTCCACAGCTTTGGGAACAATTCCCTATTATGCTCCATAAAAAGCATCTTCACGTGCTTCTTTAGGAGGTATCTTGTCATAGACCAGCTACCAGAATGTTCTTCTGCTTCAGCCACAGCAGATCTGCATATGCTGCTAGTTTCCCTGGGTTACTAAATTATCTCTTTACTCATCAAATACATTCTTTTTGTGAGCAGGACCTCACAGCAACAGAGCTAGTTCCAAAACCACCCACCTCATTTTTTATTAGGAGACTAGTACGTTCAACAGCCATGGAAAAACAGCTATTTCAGCCAACATCCTACCTTTTAAGGGCCATCAAGAAAAAGGAACAGAAAAGCTGACCATAGACAGACAGAAACCACAGACTGAAGAGCACAGTTTGGGGGGAAGATCCATGGGAAGGGGAGAAGCAATCTATTCAGAGGAAAAGTGTCCATATTTCAGTAAACCAGAAAATATTGCTGTTTTCTTTCCAGTGATGGGAGATTCATGCTCCTTGATTATTGGAAACTTTCCACAGGGGATTTCTGGCAGTCTTTAAGCTTCCACAAAGGTCAATACGAAACCAGTATGCTACAAATCACCAACCTGGATGTCATTTCCAACACCGCATGATTCACTGATGGTCTCATTTCGGTGAGTGCTGATGCTTTAAGCAGGCATAGGCTCAATATTCTCAACTGAGAGACTGAAATACACACTTCACTCGCCCTGATGTTGCACTATCTTGATTTAAGCTGACCTCTTTCCCCCATCATTTCCAAGTCCTTTTTAGACTTTTAAACCTGCAAACATATTTCTTGTCAAGAGACAGCAGCCACCTGGAACCAGGAGAACCAGCAAGATATGTCTGGCCAAATTATTCAGAATAAACCAACCAAGGAGTTTAATTTCTTTATCAGCTTGCAAACCACATACCTTTTAATACAGCTTCCTACAGATGATAGGGTGAATGGCTGCACATTTCTTTCAGTGGCATATTCACAAAATATTCAGTGGGACTACATGCTGTTTGCAGTATATGACTGAGTCACCGTATCAAAATGATGTCATTCAAGACAGGATTATATTTTAATACCTACAGAAGGAGCAAGATCACAGAATCATAGAATAAATAAGGTTGGAAAAGACCTTCAAGATCATCAAGTCCAACCACCTACTCAACACCACCATGCCCACTAAACCATGTCCTGAAGTGCCATGTCCACATGTTTTTTGCACACTTCTAGTAATGGTGACTCCACCACCTCCCTGGGCAGCCTGTGCCAATGCTTGACCGCTCTCTTGGTGAAGAAATTTTTCCCAATCTCCAATCTAAACCTCCCCTGGCGCAACTTGAGGCCATTTCCTCTCGTCCTATCGCTGGTTACTTGGGAGAAGAGACCAACACCCACCTCACCACAACTCCATTTCAGGTCGTTGTAGAGAGCGATGAGGTCTCCCCTCGGCCTCCTCTTCTCCAGACTGAACCCCCAGTTCCCTCAGCTGCTCCTCATCAGACTTGTGCTCCAGATCTCTCACGAGCTTCACTGCCCTTCGCCGGACACACTCCATCAACTCAGTGTCCTTCTTGTAAGACTGTTGTCATCATGAAGATGAAAGCACTCAGTGGAGCCCAGCAAGGAAGGCCACCAACCATCCTGCAGGCACTGACCATAGCATCCAGCTCAGGGTGGCAGTGAAAGCCTGTGTGCCAGAGGGCCAGATGGACCAGTAAGGATGCTGTACCTTTCTCATCACTGCTGCCCAAGAAGTTCTGCGCTCCATGACAGGGTGGAGAAGAGGCTATATAACTGCCACCTAACAAAGACAACTCCACCAAGTCCTTATACTAATTACAACTTAACTGTGAATTTTTAGTATTAGATTGCCACTAGGCAAGGACTTCAAGTCCAAAACAGATTTTGGGGGAAATGGCTTCTTTAGAGGTTTGTGTTTTCTCCTGGGTTGCTTTTGAGGAAGTCTAAATTCTTACAACCTTCACTAACAATTCCATAATCAACAGAAACGGCTGGGTCTCAGCACCTCTGGACCCCTCTCCTTCTTCACTTACTTTACCACCTCTGCCTGCTCTTATTTCAAGGTTCCCACAGTCATCCTCATAGCTGAGGCTATGTAAGATTCAGCACTGAGACAATACAAAGAAGCATTGAGACAAAAATATATTTACTGACAAAAACAATAAATGAGGTCCAGCAGTAAGTAAAGCAACTTTTCAAACACCCATGGTTCATCAGGATATCACCGAGCATTGCAAAACCCCAGTCCAGGAGCGTTTGGAGTTGACAGGCAGCAGTGCTTCACTCATCTCTCCTTCCAGCTCCAGCAAACAAGCTCCTTGCCAAGCAGCAAGGTATCTCCATCAACAGACACATGTAACTGTGGCACATTATAGAAACACTTTCATTATTTAAAATGCATACCGACTTAATTACTCAGTGTAATTAGTGTAGCCCGTTCTAACGTTTCGGAATAGAATCCTACCTTCACCTTATTAGCGTGCGCAAAGAAAGAATTAACATTTTCTGGCGCTCCATCCATTAGAATATAAAAAGCAACATTTCAGAAAAACAAAACAAAAGACCCACGTGATGTTCTCTTTGATCAGCTGCAAGTGAAACATAAAAGGCTCCTTTGAGGTAAAGTGGATGCTACATTTTCTATTTTAATTGATAGGAATTCTTATTAACTGCTGATGTGGCCAAAGAAAGCATTGTGAGGAGGGGGGTTACTTACACTGAACAGCTGTTTTCCTATTGCATTCTGCATATCTTCATTACAGTAATTGTACTCTTGTTAGTAAAATTGATGATGATTTCATATGACACTCCTCAGTTCATGGGAAGACTTTACAAATGTTCAGTGAACACCTGACAAAATCCAGCCTCATGACTAAATTAGCCTGCATTTTATGCTGAAAAAAAAACTTCATTAAATTTTGACTCAATAGAGCTCACATTTAGCCATGAAGGGCATGTATTTCTATCATTCTTCAGCATTAAGAGAAATATATGATTAAAATTTAATGACATTTTTGCTGTTGAGGCTACAAACAGTTTATCTGATGTTTTGTTCCTGAAGTACAACATCTGAACTCACACCTCTACAGAGCACTGCAGATACATTTGGTGCTCACTACAACCATCCCCTGGTCTGTCTGACAAGAGAAATAAGCATTAAATGTGGAAAAAAGGTCTGTGACAGAAATCACAGCACCCTGACTGAGGGACAACATTGAAAGACAAGTGAGCAGGAGACTCCTGGAGTTGCACCAGGCTCCTTGGGACTGAGACGCTTGTGCATCGGAGCACATCGCAAACTGACTGCATGGCGTGCTCTAAACCCAGGATGACAGTGCTGCTTTGTGTAAAGAACTGCAGTTAACCACTCCGCATACATGCTGGGGCCCACCAAAAACCTATTTAATTCTAGAAGTTGGGTTTATTCCTACCACTCATTTGAGACAGGAAAACAAATCCCAATAAGCCTCTTTTGTTTCCTTCCCTGCTGTTGCTTCTAAACGCAAACTTTGAAGGCCAAGCAAAAGCTGTTGCTGACTTGGGCTACACTTGGCTGGACTGACCTTTCAGTCTCTCTAAGCACCATGGTTTTGCCCTGATAAGGACAAACATACCAGCCGTTTACACATCCATATCTTCTCCCCTATTGATACTCTCCTCTCCAATTTGAAAACTTTGTTCCTTTCTGCTTCTCCGAAGAGGTTCTGCATTTGTTTGGGGAACACAGACATTCCACCACACATGAAGGTGCTGGCCAATGTCTCAACACAGGCTTTGTCCTTCCCACCTAACTCCTACCATTAGGTTCAGCATGCTTGCTTTGGAAAGAAAAGAAAAAACAAAACATAAAACCCAACAAATTAAATGTAAGGCAACACAAGGCTTTCCCCCCACCATGATACTGCTGCATTCCTGTCTTGCCTATTGCTTCTTTCAGTTGTTTATTCAAGCCCCATCATACCACTCAGCACCAGATAATAATTAAAATTGAGCAGTTCCTTCTTTTGCAATACAAATCTGCAATACAAAACCCCGTCATCCACACACTGTGGACAATAGCTGCAATAATGCAGGTGACAATGGGTCAGCCCTGCTAACCCCAGCTGGTAGTGACGAGGTACCAGGTCAGCCCAGGCACCTTTGGGGAATCAAGCACCCAGCCTACACTGAGAATGTCCCCTGCCAGCCACCACCTCCATTTCTGTAGGACAGGCGGTGTGGTCAGTGCCTTACTGCTCCAACCAAGCTGGCACACAGTGAAAAAGCTCAGCATCCACACCAGTCCCCCGCAGCCGAGAGAGAACATCAGTGCCACTTGGACCACTCCCTTACACCACCCAAATTCCCAACAGGCAGGGTGCATGTCCCCAGGGCCACACATGCCCCGGAGGAGCAGCAATCTGGCTCTGCTCAGGGCATGCAAGCGCCAAGCTCGGGAAGCAGCAGGTATCTCCTAGCAGCCTCTCAGCTGCAAGGGGAGTAGCTACTTGTTGACAGAATGGCCATCAGCACAACACTCCACTCCTACAAGCACAAACAAAACACAGCGGAACAGAGCCAGGGAGAAAATTTTGGGTCTTCCAAATGCAGATCCTCCCATGCACTGCTTACCAGGAGAGCCAAGCTACCTGCCACTCTCTCCACACACAACCAGCAGTAAGTGCACATCTTAGCCCCTTGGCTTCAAGCGGATAAAATGACATAGTCCACTAGCGCTGCATAGGAGAAGGGATGGCAGAAGCATGTGAGGGGGAGGAATCTGCTACGGTTCTGCAGAAGAAAGCCTCAGTGCTCATTAGGGCATCCCCAAAATAGTCAAAATCCCAGAGCTCGCTGGGAGCAGAGAGCACAACTCTCAGACGGCTGGACTACCTGTGTCAGCTGCAGCTGCTGCCTCCCCCCACTCCTGGAGCTTGGCCGGGACAGGGGGACAAATGTGAGGACCCCATCACTTGCCAGAGAGCATTGGGCCATGCTGGTGGGGACAGAGAGTACCCCTGCAGCTGCCCCCATTGCCACCCTGCAGCAACTGGACGAGGACTCGGGCATCGCCCTCCCTCCACTCAGCACATTTTGCATCTCAGAACGTACCGCTCGTGACAGGGTAACGTAACCCAAGGTGTGGCAGCACACGGAGGTGAAAGACATGGGGAAAAAAACACCCAGAGCAAAAAAACCCCAAAAACCCCAATGTAGGTGAGATTATACTGACAAACAAGATCTTTATTGATCAGCCTTTAGTGGACAACCAGGAATACAAAATCCCAGCCAGCCCCTGCTCTTTCAGTAGATGTTGCTTCCTCTAACCCCCATGGTCCAAATGTCACTGCTCATCATTGACAAGCACAGTCGTTGCTGCCACCGGCCGGACCCCTGCCAGCACAGGCTAGAGCTGCCAAAAAAGGTTAGAATAAGCTACGCCCCTCCTTAGGCCATGCAGAGGAGCCTCACTAGGGTAAATAAAATGTCACCCATTAGCTACATAAACCAGCAAATCACTTATTTATGTTACAGGGTAAGCGGCCTTAGTACATACGTACATGTCTCCTGTCAAGTTGACAGACAGGTACAGCACAACCATAAGGTTCCTGGGCTAACATCTGGAAAATGGACGGGTCTGACGGGTGACACTGCAGCCCCTTGCCCTGCAGGACACCCAACCAGCCCCAGCGAGTCCATCAACATGGACTGTGGGCTCAGCCAGCCACACACAGAGGAGGACTCGTGACATTGCCCTCACTTCCCAAACAGCAAAGGGCTGTGCAGGATTTTGCTCAAAAATTCAAACATACCGCTGGGCTGAATCCTAAAAGCAGTAATTTCTCAAAAAATGGGCTGCATTTGCCCACCCACCGTTAGCCTCACCTGAGCACGGATGTGGCATTTTAAAAACTCAATCAATGAAAATTAGTTTCTCGGGCATCTAATGGTGCATTTAATAGATGTAGTGATGAGTGTTGTGTATAAGAATGCTGCGAATTATGAATAGCAGTGATACATCAAATGCTGTTACTGCACAGATAACAAGTAGACATGCAATGATGTGTTGGGGTGCTCAGAGCTTTCTGCATAATTAGGAGTGAGCCTAAGTTTTGGGGAACAACAGTGTGCAAGTTTTTGTAATTCTCTTCTCTCCTCCCTTGCAATAAGGACTGTAGGCTTACATTATTCTCCACAAAGGTCTCATGGATTAGACCTCAAAAAAATTTAAACAAAAGTTTCAAAACTGTTTCCAGTTTGAAAGTGCAACCAGGACTCTGAAAACAAATTTCCCTATCTCCACCTCCCTGTAGCTAATGGTAGGGAGAATTTTGTGGCACATGATGGGAAGCCAGTGAGAGTAAATCTGAAGACATATTTTCAAAGAGAGGCCCCTATAGAGCAGTGTCAGTTCAACATGACTTGGAGCAGATCAGAGAGAGGCATATACAAGCCATCAGCCTGCTACAGAACTACAGCGATTGATTGAAAAGTTAAAAGCAATGCCTGAAAGACAAAAAGGCATTAACATGCACTTTGGTAAAGCACACAGGAGGACTGACGTGAAAGAGAAAAAAAAAAAGAAAACATTAATTCCTCCTCCCAGACTTCCACTTGCAGCAAACATAGAATTGTAGAATCTTTGGGTTGAAAGGGATCTTTTAAGGTCATCTAGTCCAACCCCCCTGCAATAAGCATCCACCACAAGCAGCCTCAAACCATGCAGGATGTCATGGGAAGGCTGAAGAGGCAGCAGAGTGGCCTGGCCCCACACGTGCACACCCACACCAGCTTCGTTTCTTTAAAGCCATGAGCGTACCCTTAAGGAGAGGAACCCCATAAGCAGCACCTTCTCTTTGCCTTTTCCAATCCGTGAAGGAAGGAGGAAAAAATATGGGTCCCACCTAGTTTGGTCTGATTCCCCGTTGCTACAAACCTCCTGCTACAGTCCCTTGTGCCCACAGGGAGGGAGTGTAAAAGAGCACAGAACTGCAACAGGCACTTTGCACAAGCAGAAGGGGCTTCCCCAGGGCAAACCGAGAGCACTCTCACACAGAAAAGCACACTTGCTCCAGGGGTCTCAGCCCTGCTCTCTTCCCCAGGGAGGGCGTTCGGAGCTACAAGCACTCCCATGCTGGCATAATGTGCACACAAAGGCATACGTATGTGTAAAGGTGCCCTGGATACGAACTTGGATGTTCAGGAGCCACCTTGCAAAATAAAGGAGAAGGACACATCTGCAACCTTCTGAGAGAGACTGTTTTTTCTCCCTCTTTATATCCCAAGGGGAACTTTTATCGTGGTAGAAAGGAAAAGCAGATAGACACTGTGCTGGTAACAGCAGTTGCACAGCACAGGAGGCTGCAGCAGAGCATCAGCAAGGTCTCCTCTCCTTGGGGATCTCCCATGGCATGGTGGGGGTTGAGGAGAAAGGTGCTTGGGCTGGAAGAGCTCACAGAGGAGCCTTTGGAGAGCCCCTGAGGACCATCTCCAGTTGCAGCAATTTACAGCACTGGCCTGAGGCTCACTCATAGGCACCTCTCCAAGCACAGAGTCACTGGGCTCCTTTTAGGCCGAACGGAAGGCAATGACTTCAAAACATCAGATGAGAAGACCTGATGTCCTCTATAGCCAGACAGAGGGCTCAGCTTGGTCATCCTGTAGGCTCAGCTTCTTAAGCTGACCCATCCTGTAGTGCTGGCATCTTCTCCAGCCCATCGCTAGGTCTGGCACATGCCTGCCTGCCATTTGGCTGAGACTGTGAGAGGAGCCAGAGGAGGAAAGTTCACAGGAGATTTTCTCCGGTGGGAGAAGCGAACACAATACAGGCTCCGAGAACCGAAAACACAATCCCACAGACAGCTCTGGGGACTGAAGAGCTTTTGATGTGGGGGGGCCCAAGCCGTGCCAGCATCCACAAAGGCCACTTCTCGGAAGGAAGGATGCAGGACGGATGGTCTCATCAGCTAACTCACAGCACGCTTTCACCGCTTCGTTTTCGACCTCACTTAATGTGTGTTTCCTGCCCACTTCTCACTTGGGGGGGGGAATACAGTGAACACCGATGGGGGATTTTACAAACGCCTAGTACAGAGCTGCTGACTTCTTACAGTGTTTAAAACAAAAGGAGTTTCTATGTACGCCAATAATAATTGAAAAAGTTTGAAAAACACATGCAAGTTGAACAGCATTCTTAGAATAGGTACATAATTACATGTTTTATAAACTGACTTCCCAGGGTCTGATAAGATATAATTTTGAAAATAATTTCCATACAATTTGCAAACCTTCTGTGCAAAAATCAGTAAAAAATCGAAGTATTGAAAATACTGGCAATTACCACAAAATGTGGATGGAAGTCTCTTGCAGAAAAAAGAAAAATAAAAACGTATTTTCACCACTTCCATCTGCAAGAATAGGAAGAATCCTGCCAGAGACTTCCGCTTAAACCTATCATATTGAAGGCTGTCTGATCACGAGAATCCAACAACAATATATTGTCAAGTTTCATATACAAATTCTGCACATATAAAAAAGGAAGGCTTAAAAATAAATGCCATATCCCCCCCTTTCAGCCATCCCTTCTGTTGTGCCTCTTGGTCACAACAGATACACACTGCAGAACCTGGCCCATAAAGCAGAATGTATCCAACAAGCAAAAGAAATAAAAGGCTTACACTATCTGTATTTAAAATACCCAAGAGTAATTACTGGCAGGTAACAGTAGTTCTCCAACAGCTGGAAACAGCCAGCACCAGCTTGATAATTTTAATGCACCCTGATCTCCCGCCTGACCCTGATCGGTGCTTTTCTCCATTGACAAAAGCAACACAAGCGTTGGTGAGATCCATGGCAGTCTTGTTTAAGAGAAGCCAAATTTCACGGGCGATGAGTCCAAGGGGCTGCAGCTCCCACAGAATGCATGCTGGAGCTTAAACACGGCAATGCAAAAAGCTATGGTGTCTTAGCCTTTTTTTTTTTTTTTTGTTTACACTTTCTGGAGCACTAAAATTGAATGGAAATTTAATAGGAAGGTGATAAAAAGGCTAATGTTCAACCACAGTCCTGCCAAGCCTCCTGTATTTCGCTGCAGAATCACCCATCTGAGACTACCAAAACTATCCCCCTGCTCTCAGGCAATTAATCCCCAAAAATATTGCGAGTCGCAGAGAGTTGTAACACGAGAGCCAGCATGAGAGCACAGACCGAGGTGCTGGCTGACAAAGAAAATCTATAAACAGGTAAAATGAAGAGAAATCAATCTTCCATCCTGAATCCCAGATGAGAAAATAGAGCTTTCTTGATAAGACATTTTGGTTGAACAGCTTTCCACCCCCCCCCCCCAATTCAGCAGCATCATAAGCTTTGTTACCGCTTGAAACGGCACCTTTCATAGCTGGTCCAAAGCGTTGCCTGACAGATAACAGCCCCGCTCACTTTGAAGCTGCCTCAAGCCTCCAGGCAGGCAGGTTTGAGAAGGATCTTTGATTTCAGCTCCACCAAACCTCCCAGGCTGCCAGTCAGCTTTGCCGGAGCAGATGGCAGAGACGGTTTGAGAAACATTCACCAAGGAAACACCCTAGAAGTATTAGGCTACCTTTATCCCGCTCTTTTCTGCCTGTGCTCACCTCCACCCAAGCATACAGCATGCCAAAACACACTGCATCCGGAGCCAGCTGCTCTGGGTCTTAAAAAGTTGCTAAACAAGCCTGGATAAGAAAAGTTTGGGAAGGCGGAATGAAGCCAACATTCCTAACAGGCACTGAGGATTCCCTAAAAAGCAGCAGGGTGTCCTCAAGGTGGGAGGTGCTCCCTTCCTGCTTCAACTGGTGCTACATTAAAACATGGTTATCAGCTTTTGTGAACGAGGTCTGTATCAGCCCAGAGTCTCTCACTCAGTCCTCCCAGCGAGGAGCCACCAGCATCTCCCCTGACAACATTCAATCTCCCACGGTGTGGGCAACGTTGGAGCGAAGAGGACAACCAGCAACGACAGAGAATACAATAGCAGTGCAATAAATACTTTTCCTACTTTGTGAGGCACTGAATATTAAACTTCGTAACAGCAGCACTAATTTTGAAACAGCACTGTTCTCATTGGGGGTGTTATCAAAATGTCTGGACACTTGGCCCAGTCTATTTTTTTTTTATTATTATTATTTTAGGGCTTTTTTCCTTCTCCTTCACCTGGCAAAGACTAGACAAAGATCATTTAATTTAAAAGAAGAATGGCTTGTTTTATAACATGGCTTTAATGTGTGACTCCAGCTCAGAGAGTGCAGCTGTGTGCAGTTAGAGTTGAGTTTTTTAAGACACTGCCTGAACTATGCCTTCCCTGGAACCAGCACAGGCTAAACTTCAACTTCTTTATTTTTAAATCTTCTCATTAAATTGGGAACAGCTACCAAGTAAACGGCAGAGAATCGGCACATCTCGCCTTCCTGGAGGAACATCACTCATCTGCAGACTTGAGGTCTCCAGTGAATCCCCTCTCCCCAGCTCACTGCACATCACAGCTCCCGCCTGTCCTACGTGATTGCTTAAGAGGAAGGTGCTTAATTCACCACCCTGTGAAGAAAATCCTTGCAAGGTATTCTGCTGTTCAAATCCTCATACATATACGTGCACCTTCAGCCCTTGGTACTCTGCTTGCTTACCAACAGAGCAAGAAGAGGGGACGCTTTGGCAATGGCCACTTTACGGGAACAGAGCGCAGGTTTTGTTCGAAGAGCAAAGGAAAAGATGGAAACGGAAAAGCAGAGCAGGGGGGTAATAAAGCATTACACTTGCACGGGTCTTGAAAGGTCCTGATCTAAAATAACCTGTTAGCGGGTGAGCGGGGGACAGAGCAGGGCAGCTGTAAATGTGATTCTATAAAATAGAGCTAGGCCTGAGAAAAGGGTAATTTCTTTCTTTCTAAATTTTGTTTCCTGCAGGGCTGCAATGCTGTGGTTCCAACGATACCCAAGGCCCAAGAGCACAGCAAGATTCCCCCCAAGTTTTCATGTGCCCCCACTCCAGCTGTTCACTCTGGTGCATACTGGCTGCGTTCAGCCATCCCTGTCCTCCTATTTGTTCTTCCTTTCCTTCTACTAACCTCCATGATCTCAAACTCTCACAACAGGACCCCATGTTACAGCAGAACACAGACTTGCTGGTTTTAGTACCATGTTCCTAGCCAGGCATTCAAAAAAAAGTCATAAACTTTTCTGCTGTTGATGTTTCTTCTGCAACACCCCAGCATCGAACCAACAGCCTGGACAAATACCCCACCTCGGAGCCAGCTGCACTGATCTCTACCACCCTGCGCCAGTCTAGTCCTTAGCAGAAGATGAAACCAACCTGCAGAGGCTCAGGGACAGACAGGGCAGAGGAAAGGTGCGGTGCCCAGCGGCAGGCTGCCACGGGCCACGGCGGGGGCTCACCTGTGGCCGAGGATGGCCGGTGACCAGGCAGGTCAGCTCCAGCGTCTCGCCCTCACGGATGGTGTAGACCCTCTCTGAGTAGCGCTCCTCCTCGATGTTGCACGCCAGGCCCGAGTGCACAATCCGCACGGTGGGGGGGGCTGCAAGAGCCAGAGAGAGAAACCAGGTGAGCATCATCGCCTGCACCCTGGGGTGCGCTCAGACCCGTTCCCGCTGCAGCAGCCTGGGACCCCTGCGTACCCCCAGCTGGCAGGACCGAGGCTGGAGCCGAGCATTTTCACCACGGAGAATGCTCTCTTGCTTACTCAGCACACGCATATTTGGTGTCAGAAGAGATTGCTACGGTATTTATTAATACCTAGCAATCCCCAGAACGACACCTCCACAAACTCATTTGCATTCCAGTTATTTTTGTTTCAATTTCCAAATGAACTCCACATTATTGTTCTTTTTTATTACATATCTTTCTAACCATATTATCACACTCATTATACAAATGAGAAGCCTTAATTAAACCATTAAATTTAAGCAAGAGAAACAGCGGGACTGATGGTGCTTCCTTCCAAAGTCGATACCAACATCCTGTTGTTGTCACAGGGATCAGGATTTGGACCAGAGATTAAATTCAAGCAGAACCCTTACTTTAATTTGCTTGTATATGCAACCTGAACTGCAGGAAGCTATGCTGTTTTACAAGGTGTACATGTAGGAAAACTGCGATGTGGTTGCTAATACCGCACATACAAATTACAGCTCTGTTTCAGCAAGTCTCCAAAGCATGTTCCTGGCTCTACAGTTTTCTTTATTTCCAAATCATGAAATTCACAACTATTAAAAGTTTCAGAGAAGGGATCAACACAATAAGAAAGCTGAGTTACAGTCCTACCACCAAATAAAGTAACATAAACTAAACAGTAGAAGAGATAAAATGTAATTCTAGTGAGCTTTAAAGACCCCGTATTTCACCCTCCCTGCTCATCAGTGTGCTGCTCCCGTACAGCGAAAGCAGATACACCTTAAAGTCCTAACTGAAGTCTTAAATTGCAAGTAGAACAATTAGAGCTGAGCCCAACAGGACTCGAAGGCGTCGAGCTCCCAGCTCCATTTCCTACAGACAAGAGCCCTGTGCTGCTGGGATAACATCTGTGCGTCCTCCCCGAGTCCCTTGCAACAGCTGTACCCCCCTCCCCAGGACTGCAGCTCTGTTTTCACGGCTCCGTGCTGCACATCGCCTCCCTCTTTGCCTACTGGTTCTTTGATCAACTTGCAATCGCTGTGCTGACGCTCGCGTCGGGCGCACATGGGATTCCCAGGGTGCACCGCTCCGATACCCCTGCAGACCTGCCCATCACCATCACTGGCCCAGCCTGCACACAGCTCCCAGCTGACACAGCCCGCTGTGATATCAGCTGCTGCACAATGCCTAGAAGTGGTACAAGACTGCTAATAATTCAAATTTCTGACCCTTGCTCTCCAGAGGCTGAAGAAAATGAGACTCGAGCAAAGGACCCTGAACAGGACAGTGTCAGGTCAACTAAATGAACAGGAAGAGAATAATTATTTCAGGCTGTAATGACTAAGCCTGATTCCCAGCTACCTTGCATTGCCCCTGTTCATCTCAGTCTACTCTATTTAGATCATTTTTCAATGTGCTCGGCCTAGGTTAACCTCAGCAAGTGCTTAAGAAATCTGTCCTCAGCGGAGCCTCTCTGCAGAGCACCAGCGCAGGCAGAAGAGCTCATGCAGGGAATGGATGTTTCCTGCATTCCTGGTGTGCTCACAAGTCTAACAGTACCAGGTGACACAGGTCTGGAAGACCACCACATCAGCAGAGACAACAGTTGGGTGGCCACTGAATACTAACCAAGTGGGCTCAAGAGCAAAAAGCCCCCCTCCAGCTGCAACACGGCTGCGAGCTCCAGCAAAGCCTCCAGCAAGTTCTCCTCGAGCCACCACGCACCGAGTTTCAAAGAACCATCAGCTCACCACCTCCACTCTCCTGCAGGCAGCCCCTATTTAGCAAAGATGAATACAGTTTAAAGACCAATGCATCCCTGCTCTTGGCAGTTTTGTGAGGCCAGAAAGAATTGTTCCCTTGTAGCATCAATTATTTCCAAGTACAACACAACAACTGAACAGGCAATGCTCAGCCTATGGTCACATTCAGTCAGACAAGTATATCCACCTGCCTGCCTATGCAGGAGCTGCCTCAGCTTTGCCTTCCTACTGCTCAGGAGAACTGTTCTGCAGCCCCAGCACCCTCCCCGTACCATTACACAGCTGTGCTTTGCAAGGCTAAAGATGTTATTTACTGCTTGGAAGACACAATTCGAACCCATCCATCCCTTTGTACCATAGATCCAGGCTGCACTTCCCATGGAGCTCACTGTCGCTCCTGCAAAGAAAGAGATGTCCTTGTTTAGGAGTCAGTCCTGTGTGTCACACTCTAACCTTAAAACAATCTGTTAAATCTTAATTATTATAATTTTTTCTAAGTAGAACAGCAGCACTAATGCTTACTCTACTGCAGCTTTCCCTGTGCTAGGAGAGCTGCTTCCCCTCCACAGGCCTCCAGAGTTCAATGTCCTGGGAGATGGAGCATCCTCCTTGTTCTGCCATGCACAGCTGCTATACAACAGGGCTCTGGGCCACGACTGGGGCTTTTATGCTCTCCCACAATACAAAAAGTAAAATACTGAAATGTTAAAGCAGAGCCACGGAGCAGAAAGGTAAAACAAGGTTCAGCACAGATTATGAGACTTCTGATAAAATTAGAAGAGTCAGCAGCATTATGCCAACATCCAGCTGCCTTTTAAATCCATATTACATTAATATTACATTTTCATTCATATTATATTCATATAACTTCAAATTACATTTGAAGTGTCCTTCATTTTAGTGTCTATGTCACTGTTCCATATCCATTAGGTTTGGGAAGGCAATACAGAAAAGAAAAAATACACCCCTGTGTCTTATTATGGCAAAAGAATGCACTGCTTTAAGAGGAGATCAAACAAATAATGGAAAACAAAAAATAAAACTTAAAGAAGTAAGAATAAAGTCTTACGGTTCAGAAGACATTGCATAATTATGAAATGTCACCTCCCTCTTTACTGCAGGAATATTCATTACAGCTACTTCTGAAATATGCCTCCAAGGATTTAATACCAGACAAGACATTAAAGTAATATATACTTGGCATTTATTTTGTTTGTGTATTTTAGAAGAATCTGTCTTGTAATTATACACAGTAAATATTGCATGAAAGAATCCATCACGGTGCTGTTCCCGGGAATGGACACACACAACGCAAGGAAAGCTAAGTGTAAGGTCAGAAGGAAAAGCCGTAACAAACCCAAGAACAACCCAGTCTAGCTTCTGCTGCAAAGTAGTTGTGTGGCTCCATGAGATTTCTTCTTTCAGATGAAAAATGGTGCCAGCCTGACCTTTCACCATATCTCATTATATATTGACATTACATAGGTCCCCTTTATTGGCGGATCTTTTCCAGCAATTTCAATTTATTTCCCTTCTCTGTCTCTTGCACACACATACACACCTACACAAGCAATTTGGTTCCAACTTGCAACAAGTTCCCCAGACAGTATAGACCGGGGGGGGGGGGGGGGGGGCGAGCACGGAAGTCATAAAAATTTCTGTGAAGGCAAAATTAGAAATGTCCAAACTTGAATATGTGTGCTGGTATCTAGACACACTTAATAAAAAAAGACAAAGGACAAACCAGATGCTGTGATGAATGCTAGCTACCTTTGAAGAACAAGCAGAATAAAATTTCCTTTCTAAAGCAGTGCAGGAATAAGTAGAAGAGTTTTTTTCCAAACCTGGTCACCCAGAGAAAGCAAATGAGCAAGTAAGAGTTAGTATAGTATCATGCAGAATCATTAAGGTTGGAAAAGACCTTTAATATCATCAAGTCCAACTGTCAACCCAACACCACCATGCCCACCTAAACCCTGCCCTGAAGCACCATGTCTACACGTTTTTTGAATACTTCCAGCAATGGTGACTCCACCATCCCCCTGGGCAGCCTGTTCCAATGCCTCATCACTCTCTCAGGAAAGAAATTTTTGCTCATATGTAGTCTAAACCTCCCCTGGCACAACTTGAGGCCATTTCCTCTCATTCTGTTGATAGTTGCTTGGCAGAAGAGACCAACACCCACCTCACCACAACCCCCTTTCAGGTAGTTCTAGAGGGAGATGAGGGCTCCCCTCAGCCTCCTCTTCTCCAGACTGAACAACCCCAGTTCCCTCAGTCACTCCTCATCAGACTTGTGCTCCAGACCCCTCACCAGCTTCGTTGCCCTTCTCTGGACACGCTCCAGCACCTCAACATCCTTCTTGTAGTGAGGGGCGCAAAACTGAACACAGGATTCGACTTGTGGCCTCACCAGTGCCCAGTACAAGGGTACACTCACTTCCCTACTCCTGCTGGCCACACTAGTGCTGATGCAGGCCAGGATGCTGTTGGTCTTCTTGGCCACCTGGGCACACTGCTGGCTCATGTTCAGCCAGCTGTCAACCAGCACCCCCAGGTCCTTTTCCGCCAGGCAGCTCTCCAGCCGCTCCTCCCCAAGCCTGTAGCTTTGCATGGGGTTGTTGTGACTCAAGTGCAGGACCTGGCACTTGGCCTTGTTAAACCTCACACAGTTGACCATGGCCCTTGGATCCAGCCTGTCCAGATCCCTCTGCAGAGCCCTCCTGCCCTCCAGCAGATCAACACTCCCACACAACTTGGTGTCATCTGCAAACTTACTGAGGGAGCACTCGATCCCCTCATCCAGATCATCGATAAAGATATTGAACAAGACTGGTCCCAAAACCGAGCCCTGGGGAACACCGCTTGTGACCAGCCGCCAGTTGGATTTAATGCCGTTCACCACAACTCTCTGGGCTCGGCCATCCAGCCAGTTCCTCACCCAGCGAAGAGTAAACCTAAGCCACGAGCCGCCAGTTTCTCCAGGAGATGCTGTGGGAGACGCTGTCAAAGGCTTTACTAAAGTCCAGGTAGACAACATCCACAGCCTTTCCCCCATCCACTAGGCTGGTCACCTGGTCATAGAAGGAGATCAGGTTGGTCAAGCAGGACCTGCCTTTCATGAACCCATGCTGGCTGGGCCTGATCCCTTGGTTGTCCTGCAGATGCCCTGTGAGCACCCTCAAGATGAACTGCTCCATGATCTTCCCCAGTACGGAGGTCAGGCTGACAGACCTATAGCTCCTGGGATCCTCCTTCCAGCCTTTCTTGTAGATGGGTGTCACACTGGCAAGCCTCCAGTCATCTGGGACCTCCCCTGTTAACCAGGACTGCTGATAAATGATGGAGAGTGGCTTGGCAAGCTCCTCCGCCAGCTCCCTCAGTACTCTTGGGTGGATCCCATCAGGCCCCATGGACTTGTGGGTGTCCAGGTGGTTTAGCATGTCCTTGACTGCTTCCGCCTGGATTATGGGCAGGTTATTGTGCTCTCCATCCCTGTCTTCCAGCTCAGGGAGCTGAATACCCTGTGGATACCTGGACTGGCTATTAAAGACTGAGGTAAAGAAGGCATTAAGTACCTCGGCCTTGTCCTCATCCTTGGTGACAATGTTCCCCGCCATATCCAGTAAGGGATGGAGATTCTCCTTACCTCTCTTTTTGCTATGAATAGATTTGTAAAAACATTTTTTGTTATCCTTTATGTCCGTGGCCAGATTGAGTTCTAGCTGGGCTTCTGCCTTTCTAATTTTGTCCCTGCTTGACCTAACAAGATCCTTGTACTCTTCGTGAGTTGCCTGCCCCTTCTTACAAATGTGATAAACTCTCCTCTTTTCCCTGAGTCCCAGCAAAATCTCCCTGTTCAGCCAGGCCGGTCGCCTTCCCCGCCAGCTCTTCTTGCGGCACACGGGGACCACCTGCTCCCGCGCCTTTAAGATTTCCTTCTTGAAGACTGTCCAGCCTTCCTGGACCTTTTTGCCATTCAGGACTGTCTCCCAAGAGACTCTCTCGACCTGAACAGGCCAAAGTCTACCCTCTGGAAGTCCATGGTAGTGGCTTTGCTGACCCACCTCCTTACTTCACCAAGAACTGAGAATTCTATCATGTCGTGGTCGCTAAGCCCAAAATGGCCTCCAACCACCACATCTCCCACCAGTCCTTCTCTGTTCATAAAGAGCAGGTCAAGTGGCGCACCTCCCCAGTAGGCTCACTTACCAGCTGTGTCAGGAAGTTCTGTTCCACACACTCCAGGAAGCTCCTACACTGTTTCCTCTCTGCTGTGTTATACTTCCAGCAGACATCTGGTAAACTGAAGTCCCCTACAAGAACAAGGGCTAGCGATTGCAAGGCTTCTGCCAGTCGCTTGTAGAATGCTTCATCTGCCTCTTCATCCTGGTTAGGTTGTCTATAACAGACTCCCAGCAGGGTATCTGCCTTGTCAGCCTTTCTCCTCATCCTTATCCATAAGCACTTGACTTGGTCATCACAATGGTTGCTTTCTATACAATCAAAACACTCCCTAACATACAGAGCCACCCCACCGCCTCTCCTTCCATGCCTATCCCTTCGGAAGAACTTATAGCCATCCATTGCAGCACTCCAGTCATGAAAGTCATCCCATCATGTTTCTGTGATGGCAACTAAGTCATAGCTGTCCTGCTGCACAATTGCTTCCAGCTCCTCCTGTTTGCTGCCCATGCTGCGTGCATTGGTGCAGATGCACTTGAGCTGGGCTATTGATTTCACCCCCAACTTCAGCATGACACCCCTAGGCTCATCTCTTGTGAGCCTGGTTTTATCCCCTTCCCCTTTGAATCTAGTTTAAAGCCCTCTCAATGAGGCCTGCCAACTCATAAGTGAGAATCCTTTTCCCCCTTGGAAATAGTCACACTCCATCTGATGCCAGCAGGCCCGGTGCCATGTAAACTGCCCCATGGTCACAAAACCCAAAATTGTGCCGATGGCACCAGCCTCTGAGCCATGTGTTAACCAGGCATGTTTTCCTGTCCCTTTCAGCACTCCTCCCTGCCACTGAAGGGATTGGTGAAAACACTACCTGTGCTCCTGCTCCATCAACCAGTCGCCCCAGCACTCTGAAGTCCCTTTTAATTGCTTTGAGACTTCTTTGCGTAACCTTGTCCCTGCCAACCTGCATGACCAACAGTGGGTAGTAATCAGTGGGCCGAACCAGACCAGGGCAGTTTCCTGGTGCCATCTCTCACCAGGGCCCAGGGAGGCAGCAGCCTTCCCTGTGGGTTGGCTCTGGTTGGCATAATGGGCCCTCTGTCCCCTCAGAAGGAAGTCACCTACTACAGTTACCCTCCTTTTTTCTTAACAGAGGATGTCTTGATGGGTGGGGCAGGCGGACTCACCCTAGGCAACCCCCTGGATGGACCTTCATCAAAGTCCTCACGTTGCTGGCCCTCAAGTCCCAGAGCCCCATACCTGTTGTGTGAGGGAGGCTGGCAGGGGATTCGCCTGCTGCCCCAAGCAGGGACCTGTGTCCATTCCCCCTCGGCTCTGAGGCCCTCTCCTTCTGCCCGGCAGCAGGAGGGCAGGGGATTCCCCTGCTGCTTGGGAGCCTCCACCGGCTGCCCCTGCCTCAGGGATGCCAGGGTGCGGCTCCACCGCTCCATCTCCCTCCCGTGCTCCTCAGCCTCCCCACGGCCTCTGCCAGCTCTGCCCCAGGCTGAGCAGGTCGTTCCCTCCGCTGCCTCCAGCACGAGTGACGGGCTCAGGCCGGGCCTGCAGCCGGACACCCGGGCAGCCACCTGCACGAGCGGGGGCTTGGTCTGGGTCGCCACGTTCCTTCTTGGCCACGGCCCTCAGCCAGGCGGAGACCATGGTGGGGCCTCTGCTGGGCGGGCGATGGCCGCTCCTCGAGAGAGCCCCTAGTGCTGGGGGGGGGGGCAGGCATCTGCGCCCTGACCACGCGCCCACCCTTCTGACGCGCCACGCCCTGCTCGCCACGCTGTTCGCCGCGCTGCGGGGGCTGCTCTGGCACGTGAGGGGCTTTGGCCGCCGCTGCTCCTGCTGCCATGCACCAGGAGCTCGCGCTGCCGGCCCAGGGCATGGGGTGGGGCCCCCTCTCTCTCCCTGCGCTGTCACCTTCGCGGTTTGGCCGCTTTAGGAAGGGTCCTCCGGCATGACCCCCTGCTCCGGAGCCCTTCGCCTCGGCGGCTTCTGGTAGCAGCGGTCAGAAAGGAGACGCTTCATGACACACAGTGCGTTTATGGAACTGCGGCACGAATAAGAGACCTTGGACAACTGGGATGCTCCCGGTCGCCTTCCTGCTTAACGTGCTAGTAACGCTCTTGACTTTAACCACAACATTTGTAATAATTGGTATTTTTCTAAAAAAAGCTCAGCTGCTGTAATCTGATTAATAAATGATCATTTTGGCTCCTACTGAAAAAAAGGTTTTAGTCTACGTGATTGTGATTGCCGCGTTTCCTAACTGCTCAAAACAGAAGACCCTCAGAATTGAAACAGAATTGAAAGCAGTATTTATTCATGACATCCAAGTTAATCTCAAAAGTTTGTAGGGCATAAGGCACTTGCTTACAAGTGACTATATGCCATTGTCAAATCAAAAACAGACCAAAGAGTAAATGGATTTCTTGATAAAAGGGTTGAACCTCCACAGAAAGCATCCTTGGCCCCTCAGTCCTCCCATGACAGCTACCTGGAAGGTGAAGGCTTTCTCCTCCTCCTTTTCCACATGTCCCCAGCCCCCTCCAGCTTTTGCTATGTATTAATTCATCCTGGATCTACATGCCTGGATTTGCATGCATCAAATAACAAAGAAAAACAACCCACAAAACTTCGCACAAAACCTTTGCAAGAATTTGCTCGTGTGCTTCGCCAGCACTATACAGAGTCCGTGCCAGCTTCAGACAACCTCCAGTAGCTCACTGCAATTAGCAGGAGAGCAGAGTGTGCCTGCTAACGAGATGCAACAGTGACCACGTCGTTATTCCAAATCTTAAATGAGAAAGAAGTCCTTAAGAGAGCCAAGGATCGCAGCCCGTGCTCATGTCCGAAGTGTTATCACGGCCTTTTCCCCATCCCTCTCTGAACCAGAACGTACCTTCCGTTCCAGAAACTGATACCAACAGCCAGGGACCATATGCCACAGATTGTAGGAGGAACAATAAACAGCAGTGAAATCAGTTGTAAGCCTAGGCGGGGGATAAATCTATCTGTTCCTAGAAACAGCATTATGGTTCCCCTAACTCAATAGATACTCTGCCGATAAGCTTTGTAGTGTCAAAATTAGGTCAGCCTGTGACAGCAGCGTTGGGAAGCGGCAGCGCGATTTAATTACCTCGGTGCTTTCTCCTGTTAGCGCTATCCATCAAGGAGGCTTCCTGGGCTGCGGAAACACAGGTTACGTCACAGAGAGATGGGTGAATATCAAGCAACGTGGCAAAAATCAGTCCAAGCAAAGAGGAAAAAAAGTTGACTTCATCCTTCTCTTGCCAGGCTGGTGGGTAAGGTCGGCTCAGGGGCAGCTCGGAAGGGAAGAGTACACGGTAGGTGCTACCGTGTGCATGAAGTGGAAGTAGGTAGGAAATATTTAGTACTGATATATAGGAACCTTTTAAACTTTCTGCTGTCACTTACTAAGACTACTGAAAGTAACATATAGCAATAATGCTATTTAAAAAAATAAAGTTAAAAAAAATAACTCAAGAGAAGATATTTAAGAGTTTTAACCAAACGCAGTAATTTTAAAAATTTCCACAAGTCCACCTGGGCTTGCTCAGTAGCTCTTTGCACGGTATGGGTTGAACCAGGAATGTCACAACTGATTTCAAATGGCCCTTAGTAAGGCCAGACCCTTGTGCAGGTCAGCATCACACAGCCTCCAGCTGAAGGCTTCCTGTGTTCAGTACTTGGCCTTTGTTTCAGCTGGGACCTGAAATGAAGAATGTAATCAATACCCTGAATATTTATTTAATAAAAACTAGTTGTATGGCATTTAATAAATAACTAGTTGTATTTATTTAATAAAAACTAGTTGTATGGCATTTCCCATACATTTCCCACTTCCCCCAAAGAATACTATACTTTCCATAAAATAAAAAAAGCTGGTCCAATAACAAATGTATTAGTGGACTGGGTATCGCCTAACCTCCAACTGGAAAAGGATGTCCCAAATCCCATGTTACCTGCAGAAAAATACTCTAAATACTGGCACTGACAAGAATTATTGCCATAGAGCGGTGCATTCATCATGGCAATGCCACGGAGATTCCCAGTCATTTCATTAACAATTAGTAGAATTAAGAGCCGATATGAGTATGGGAAAACTTAATTCTGAGAGTTGCAAACACATCCGCAATTACTTTAAATCTTCTCCTTCTAAAAAAAAAAAACAAAAACATTATTTCTTCCTTATTACGCTGCAGAACTGCATGAATTTCACTGGAGGCTTCACTCGTGCCAATTGGTTTTACACGGAGAGGCTCGTGATGCAGAGCGTCGGTGTAAAACCGCAGAAACAACAAGCAAGCGAAGCCCATGTGCAACCAGGGCTGGTGTCCGGCCGCGGGGAGGCAGAGGGGCTGAGCACGCAGACGTGCCCCACTCCGGTCCCCACGACGGACGGTGGGGAGAGCCCGGGGCTGCAGTCAGGGAAGGCAACCACCCCCCGTGCACCCATTTCTCCTCCATCCCTGGCGCCCCGATACAGAGGGCGGGAGGTAAGTCAGCTGCAAACAGCAGAAGGCCCAAGGACCTAAAGAAGCCAGACAAGGATGCTGTGAATTCCTGGTGCTGCAGAGTAGGAGGGAGAGCTGACGAGCAAAGCAGGAGCAAATCCTTCTGCTCTTGAACCTACATCTGCTCATACTGTCCCTGTCATTAGGGCCACGTGGCTAACACAGAAGGACATTCATGGCCATGTGGCTAACGCAGAAGGACATCACAGCCACGTGCACGTGACCATTTAGTGACCAAGCAGAGACCAGTCCAGAGAACACCCATTTCTTCAGGGAGTTCTGCCCATACACAGGGATTTGTCCTGCATGGATCCTGCTGCAGGATTCGGACAAATATTTTCCTGGAGGAGAAGCGTTTTATTCATGACAAATTAATACATTTTCCAGCAGAATCACTATGGGCATACATGTATATAAAGTTTTAATTACATTTTAAGTAATTCTGCAAGTTCCACAAATCCTGAAGATCGTATCATTGCTCAGATTAAAGGAAATAATTACAGAACCCGAGTCCTGATACTGTTCAGAGTTTAATTCTCTCACCATTTTTTTCCAACAAGGTCTCAACCAAATCTCTCTGTAACTGGAACTTTTCACCAGCAAATAACTACAGTCAAAGACAACAACATTTGGGAGGAACTGTAGCACCGAAGCTCTCCATGCCTGGCACCAGCCCCAAAGCAGATGGCTCCCACTCTAAGTGGTGCTGGCTCAGCCTTCAGTCAATTACAGGAGCACAAATATAGAGCACCCTTTGCAAAAATCTCTTTTAATGTCAGTTTTCTATGAAACTCAGAGAAGGAAATAGTTCCTAAAAACACGAGAACTTAGCTTCTAGTTAGCTCTAACCATTCAATAACTCACTACTTATTCTTTCTCCGTGTTTATTTGTCCTTAAACATTTATCCTTCTTCGTTTAACATTACAAAGCAAAGCCGGTGAGCAAAGCTGCTCTCTTTATAAATGAACTGAAAAGACCCAAATGAGCCAGGGAAGACTCAAAACCACCCTGTTGACATTTCAGTCTCTTCTCTGCCAAGACAGCCACCATGACCACCCAGGTGAGAGAGCCCAGCTTTGAAAGACTTCCTTCTGTATGATCCTAACCACATATGTTTCTCCACCTATGGGTTTTAGACAGGCTCGCTCTTCTCTACATGGAATTAATTATGTCAATGCCTTTTTTTTTTTTTAAGAGTTTTTGTGGATT
Organism: Phaethon aethereus; assembly: GCF_964289735.1. Classification (NCBI taxonomy): domain Eukaryota; kingdom Metazoa; phylum Chordata; class Aves; order Phaethontiformes; family Phaethontidae; genus Phaethon; species Phaethon aethereus. The sequence continues at coordinate 2,490,999 of NC_138579.1, forward strand.
GTCATGGAATATCAGAGATATCATCACACAATGAAAACCCTTTTCCTGATGCATACACATTTCTTGTACTAACTCCTTCCCTTTCTACGTCAACTAAGCCATCAGAGAGACCTCACTGCAATACCAGCTCTGCTGCCATTTCCGCAGGAGCAAAGTGCTACCAATGCAACTGCCATTGCTGGGTCACGATCATGTGTCCCTGCAAAGGCAAAGAATTAAGAATAATTTCCTCTATGCTCTTGCAGGAATTTATCTCCTGACTTACTCTTGTTCTTTCTTTCACCCATCAAAAGGTCAGCTAATTCAATTCAAGAAGATTGACTGCTCTTCTCCACACTGTAGGACTGCTAGCGTGCACACACCCTGATAAGATTTACAGATTTTGGATGCCAAGTTACTCTGCCAAAAGAAATCTGAAGACAACATGGGTATCTCCACTTCAATCAGCGCTGCACATGGGACATACTCACGGCAACAGTCTCTCTCTTGACCTTGGAAATAAAAACTGAATTGCCTGGAGTATCAGCACTGAGAAAACATCCCTCCGGCAAAGGACTTCCAGGCACAATTTCTGAGGAGGAGTTTCTTTGTTTTGTTTTTAAACTGGATCCTCACTACAAGTAAAAAGAAAGTCCTTGAGACACACTACCTTGTAATTCTGGCTTCTGCTTGACACCCTTAAACTGGCAATTAAAGCTTCACACAGTAGTCACATTTTCCTGTGTCACAGAAAGTGCATATGCCACGCTTTCTGTATTAAAATAGTGGCTCTTGCAATTGGTACTTGTAAATCTCCCAGCCTCTTACTCCAGCATGGCCAGAGAATGACACTGTCTTAATTTCTTGGTTAGTTCACAACATGACAGGTTGATACATCCTTTTGCACACAACAAACATGGCATTTTTCCAAGATCACACTGATTTGGGGGGAATTGTAGAGAGAAGTGTCAAGAGAAACCTTCCTACACTACATCTTCCTCCCTGAACCACTCTTTGAGCGCTTTGCAACCTACAGATTGCAGGCAGTGGGTTCCATGAATCTTCTAAAATAAGCAAAGAAATTATCTACAAGTGACGGGTTTAATTGAAGCAACACTTTTGTTGTTCCTGGCATCACAAAACAGATGATGTTGCCAGACCTGTTTCAACAGTATTATAGTCTAGTAGTAAACATGTCTTACTTATTTGGCTGTTCTGAGTATACAGTAATATGTTGACTTTCCCCCACCTAAAATGGTAAAGACACATGAAAAACAAATGCATTAAAAATCACCTCTTCAAAATGGGCACCTCACTGGGAGGACGGTATCTATGCTGCACCACCTGCAGATGGGCCACGGACATCCCATTAAGATAAGGATGGAAATACTCAAATGCTGCAGAGCACTGCTTGAAGTCAAAGAAACTGGACCGTGCTTATATGGGAGCTGCTGGGTGCCTGAACCACCAGCTGTGGGAGAAAAGACAACACCGAAGGGTTGGCTAGAAGGAATCCTAGGATCATTTAGGTTGCAAAAGATCCTTAAGATCATCGGCTTCAACTTTTAACCTAACCAAGTCCATCACTAAACCATGTCCCTAAGTGCCATGCTTATACGTCTTTTAAATACCTCCAGGGATGGCGATTCAACCACTTCCCTGGGCAGCCTGTTCCAGTGCTGAGCCCAGTGCTGCCCCAAGGAGCTTGAGGACTATTCCCAGAGCTCCTCCTTCCCTTGCTCATGCAGGCACGCGGGGTGGGCAGGACTCTTGGCCCCACACAGCTTACAGAAGCAGAAAGGAAGGTCAGCCTTGCCCGAGAGCACTGCCATAGTCAGACTTCAAACACACATAGAGCCCCCCCGCCTCTTCTGAAAGCCAGGTTTAACTTCTCCTCATACTAGGCAAAAGCAATAAAACTACAGTTTACAAGGGTGTCCCGAAGCAGGAGGAAGTGCTGTAGGTGCTACAAAACCCACGCCACTGCCAGAAACAGGGATCACGTTGTCCTGGAAAAAAGCCTGTTCTTGTTTGGCTCTGCAGTGAAAGTTTCACTTAAATGCAACACAGGCCTCAGAAAGCATCTCTTTTTAGTTTGCTGACTGAAAAAAAAGTTTAATATTAAAGAGGAATTTTAAAATACATAACTTTACATGAATGCAAATAAAAAAAAATGCTGCTTTATAGTGTTATGCAAGAATAAACAGCTTTTTAAACAGCAATTTGCATTTCTTGTGCGATAGCACAAATCTGTCCCAGTAAACAGCAACTATCAAGAAAACAAACCTCTTTTCGGGAAGAAAAATTATTTCCTGAATTAAAACTGTGTTTCCTGTACTTTAATGTCTCACACCTAGTTTTTACATCTTTGTTTTGAAACGCTGGTTGTAGGAGTAACTGCTGAATGACTAGAATATGTTCTATTATATAAAGCTAGAAACCTATTACACCAGATTTTATATATTCCAGGCAGTATCAAAACTGGTATAATTCCTTTTAGCTTCAGTAGGAAGAGTGTAACACAGTTAAACAAACAAACAACTCAGCAGAGGCACCGAGAAAATGACTCATTTTTCCATTAGTTCCTGTACTCCAGGATTTTAACAGTTTCCCAGGCTCGGGCAGCGTGCACCCCCGGCCCCGGCGTGCTGGGGTGGGAGGGAGCCTGCAGACCCCGAGCCGCCACAGTGCCCAGCAGCTCCTCTGCTCACCTTCCACAGGCTACAGCTGCACACCCGCCTGCCCAGGGCTGCACAGGCTAAGCAGGATTAACCAAGCATGTTCTTACAGCTTGTGACCTCTGTCAGCTCAGCCCTAAATACAGAGAGAAAAAAAAAATACAGAAATAACTATTTATGGGAACTGACTTTTTTGAAGCAACTGTCTGAATTAAAATAGTAAATTTTTGGGGTTTTGTGCAAGAGATTGCCAGGATCTTGTGACTAAGCTCAGCCCTCCCACTCCTGGAGTGGTGGAGCTCTCTTGATGCTCCATGAGGAGAGAGGGACCAGGCTTTGCCCAAGGAAAGCAGCAGCATCACACACAACCCACCAGCACTGGTGGTCACCAAGTTGCTCCCCAGCGCCCAAGGGGGTTGCAGGAGGGGTCCCAACCCCCAGCTCACAGCACAACCTGACTATTGCCAATCCCCGTCAAACCCACCAGCTCTGAAAAAGGGCCTGGGAGGGAATATCACAAATAGCATTTTCTATTAGCAAATCTTTTAAAACTGTGTTTCTTGTTGAGAACTTGTCACCAGACAGAAAGTGCCCATCTCTATCTGATTTGTTTTCTTGCTAATATAAGATTATACTAAGAAAAACCATGCATTTTTTATAATCATCATAATTTCTGGGGGAGCTGCATACATAGAACCACTTTAGAGACCACTTGTATGCTTTGCTCTCAACTGATTCATGCTGCAGGAGCTGGGTCTCTCCAGGAACAGGCTGATCTCAAGAGACTATAAGCACCAGCGCTGATTTTACCCGGAGAGAACAAAAGCATAATCTCTTTCTTGACCAACCTATTCTTCCAGCTTTCTGGGAGACAGGGAATACTGGGACTGAGTTTCCCCAGGGGAAAAAAAAAAAACCAAAAAACCCACAACACAACAACAAAACTGATAGCAGGACCAGGATTAAGATGCTTATGGAGGATGCAGAAAGGGAGCAGGTGGGAAAAAGTGTGAGAACATGCATGAGGAGATGAGGAATTCAGCAGGTGAGCCATATGCTACAGTCCTCATCAACTGAAAGATCTCCACAGAGCAGAGCTGAAGAAGGAATTGTAGATGTGCATCGTCTTGTGTTTTTTCATGCATGCCTTGTACTGGCCACTGGCGTGATTTCTTCAGGAAGAGCTCGTACAGCTTTCATCTTCTGACCTTCCTCGGGAAACAAGCTCAAAACAAGACCCCCAGCAAGGCTTGAGCTGGAGGAAAAGCACATCTAGCCTACAGCGGCTCTACGGAGAGTCAGCACTGGTCTGGGGAGACCAAGTAAACTGGTCAGATTCCTCCACTTGGTCGAAGGATAGTGTAGCAACTGCCAGCAGCCGCAAAGCACGTCAATCCACTGCCCAACCACTTCAGTTGCAAACATACTTAATCAGTTCAACCACACAGTGACAACCACATCTGGCATTTTAAAAGTCTTTAACACCCGTTTCAATCACTTTGCAATGGACAAGCTCATTTGCCTTAAACACACCAGTTTCCTTCAGGCACTGGCATGGGGAACAGAAGCGGGGGCTCTACCAGCCCTAAGCCTTTTCCTCCTGTGAAGGAAATCTGGAGCACAGAACTGTGACTGCTTGGGAGCCTTTCCAGGCAACCCAGGGAAAATTCTGCCTGCTCATAGCATAAATCAATGCATTTCCAAATTTTGGCCAAAGCATGCCATGAGGCCAGATAAGCAGAAGCAAGAGAGTGCCTGTTTTCCTTCCTTTTAGTAAATCACAGGCTGTGCTGGTACAGAAGAGAGCTGCAGAGGAGCAATTAAAATGGAGGGGACGGAGGTCCTCAAATGCTCTTTGACGCTCTCCTGATTTTCTGTGCCAACTGCCCACACACGACTGACAGCAGCACAGATCCACCACCCAGCCTGCTTGGAGGAGCTACCAGGATTTAAGGAGGAGATGTTTAAATTTGCCCAGTTACCAGTGGCTCACCTGCAAAGGAGAGGCTCTGTACCAGCCAAGCTCACACTGAAGCTCTCCTGACACAGGGGAATTTCTAACATCTCTCTTGTCAGTTAATCCCTGCCCTCTCACCTTTGCGATTTGCTGATTTCTATTAGGAGGTAAGCTCACATTGCAGTTTTTCTCCTGGAAGAAGTACTGTTAGGACAGTCCTTTGTGTTCAACCACCTATTTCCACAAGACCTAGCAGCTACGCGGTCTTTGAGGCTCCCGCATCAAGTGTGCTTCAAGGTGACCCAACTCTTTTGACATTAACTGGGACTTGGACTGACAGAACATACCAGCAGAGACAGAAATCACCTCCCATAGATCTCATTTCCTTGGGAAGCCCAACTAATAGCTCTGTATTGACGTGCTATTGAATATGTAACTTGTCTTCAGAGTTAAGTTAGCTATCAGCGTTGCTGTGATTTATTTGGATAGGCATCAACAAATGATCAACAAATCAATAAAAATTAATGATGAAAATTATTAAACTCCCACCTCAGTACTCAGGCAACATTAGGTTGTGTATTACTGTTTATATGATTTACCAGTCCCTTTTCAGTAGCTGATGACATCTCCAATTTTATTAACAGAGTGCAATTAGCCATTAAGTTTCATTACAGAGTCGCTCCTTTCATGCAAAATTTGCGTAAGCCTGTTAAAGCATTTAGAGTGGGAATTGTATCTCATTTCTCCTAGCCAAAATGAATCACCTGTGCTGAGCTGCTCAGTACGCTACGCAACCCTCACGTTCCGCAGCAGCATGCACTCGAGCGGTGCCACGTCTGAGCCCTGCAACAGTCAACCAGCAGTGACTTCCCGGGGGCTGGGACGGGCAGACGGGAGCCCCCAGCCATTGATACGCTGTTTGGGCGTTTGCAGATGAATGCAAGCAAAATGTTATCAAGCAGAAGAGCTCTGCTTTAGTCACCACACGCTCGGTGCAATGATAAAGCATGGCATCGGGGCTCAGGCTTTAAGAGTAAAAACAGGGAGATAAGGGAAAAGATGAGAGTATTCCTTGTAGCTTCCCTATTGTCAATAATACCCGCTGGCACACTGGATATGTGGCTTTCCTGTATGTAACACACTTAAACACAATCTGTCTCTCAGATTCTTCAACCTTATATTCTACTATGAAACCATATAGGGACCTCAGCAGCGCAAAGGCGAAATGACCAGAGCGTGCGCCAGTCAGACCTAACCCCTGTCGCACGGCTCTGACTGCGACTCCAGGTCGCCTTGTACTCTGCGCACAAAAGCTACTGACCTGCTGCTGACGCAGGAGTCAGTGTCACTGAAGACCTTGGCCCAAGAATGATTTAGACTCTTTGCAAAAGGCATGTGGGGAAAAAAAAAATTAACAAAAATTAATAGAAAGAGTTATTTTTTCTAACTCTTTTTGTCATGGTGTTCGTATTAAATAACAAAGTCAAACACTTCCCCGTTGTAAACTCTTGACATTTGGCTTTGCCCATTCCCACACTTAAAGAACAAAGCCAAAAAGTTTAAAAGCTCCTCTTTTAGCTTAGCTCTGCTAAGCAGCACAAGGCAAAACCGTATTATTTATGAACAGAGGGAAGCCAACATCAGCCGTCACTGCAGAATTAATTTGCAAATCCTGCGAGCAGTCTGCTCCCTATTATCATTTCAATTCAGATGAAAAAAGACAACATTTTTTAGTTCTTATCATGAGGATGTCTACTCATAGTACTGGCTGTCCGATAGCTGCAGCCCACGCGGAGTGACAGATCCTGTAAAGAGTGGAGCAGAGTAATCTATCCACACCTTCCAGGTGAGGGTTTCTTAAGGGAAAAAAAAAGTCTGCTAGGCACGTTCAGCCAGGCAGTGTGCAGTCCCCTTTATTCCGTTTTCAAATCTTTGCACTTGCTCTGACAACAAGTTTAGATGCGGAACACACGAAAACAGAGAGGTGCAGGACCTGGGTCACCCAAGGGTTTCTGAGGACAGGCTAAGCCAGGCACAGGATTCACCACCCAAGAAATCACAGCCAGAAGCCACTCCGTGTGCTCAGTTCCTAACAAGGAGCTAAGGCAGAGGATGAAGACAAGAAGGGGGATTCTCCCGTAATCTTGTCTGGCTGCCTGTGGACCCCCCAGCAGCTCAGCTCTTCCCCACGGCTTCCTTCCAGTCACTGGGGCTTGGTCAGGTAAGACCACAAACTCCCCTGACCCCTCCTCAAAAATCCATTCAAAAGCACAAAAAAAAAAAAAGGAACGGCAGAGGAGTAAAAAACACAAAACAACTTTTTAAAATTTTCCTTCTTCATTAAAAGAGACGTTTTAAATTGACTTTTAAATCCAAAATGTGGTGATTAACCTTACACTTTGTCAGATTACTAAATTTTTTTTTTCCCCTTCAGGAATTCCATCAAGATGTTTTTCATTTTTTAGTTGGAACTTAAAACACTTCTAACAGATGAATAATGAATAAGTAGCATCTGCCTGCCCGGATTTTTGTGTAGACATTGAGGCACAGAGATACAGTCCCCACTGAGGATTCCAACATTGCAATAGCCACAGGGGAAATAAGATTCAGAGGACCTTTTCAGATCTCAGTCCTGGTCACTGGTCTTTCCATCAAAATACAGAAGACATCGCTTTATATTATCACATCACAGATATTATCACCATAAAATAATTTGCAGAGTCAAGTACCAATTGGTATTTCCATGTGAAACAGATTCTGGTGACAGTCCGGGTATTTCCAATCACATTTCTCTCCTTACATCTTACCACAAAGTGTATTTTCATGTGAACAAGGCCTTGGTTTGAAGATTTTAACAGTTCTTTTTGCATATTTCCCCAGGCAAAGCAATAAACTTCTGGTTGCAGAACTGACTTCAATGCACAGGCAATGGAAGAACTTCACACAAGAAATACGAAGCCACAGCAGATGAATCCTTGAGGGCTGAGCTTTGGAGACCTTATCCTCAGCTGGAGGAATTCAGCAACATCCAAGCAACTTCACTAGCAGTACTTTGATTTCCAGCAGCTGACAATCTTGCCCTCACACTGCTGCTGTGATCTCAGAAAACAAAATGCTTGAGAAATAACAGATGAAAATGGAAAGAGCAGATTTCTTCAAAATGATTAGATTGTTGTCTCTTTAAATGCACTCCGAATCAGTGTATCATAAGCTGTCCTTAATACACTTCTCAGCACAGAAAACTCTGATTATATGGACTCCCAGAATTTTAAATTAATTGGAAGAGCTAAAGATAGCACTCAATAATGAAAATATCCACATATGTTTTAAAATGTTTGTAATAAAAGTAATGATTGCATAAATTCTTCTTTCCACCTCAAAAAATAAGAATATGGCTACTTAATATCCTCCTCATTATCTAGGTCCTCATAAGTCATAAAACAGTTTTATATCTTAAGTTATGGCTGATTTCATGTCTGCTTAATATTAAGAACAAGATCCAAAAGGCTTAACATCTCACCACACGTACACACGAGCATCCAATCTACACAGAGGAGGATGTAGACACAAAAAAAGGTTTAAGCTATTGCTAAAGGAACATCGAAGGCTTTGATCAAACAATATTAAACTGCAGTGAAAAATAATACAAAGGCAGCACTGATTATCCTCTGCATGAGCTGTTGGCATAGTGGGGGACATCCCAGAACCCTGCACCTGACCTGCAGCACTGGGGCTGCCCTGGTCAGGCTGAGGTGGCCACCTGCACATGAACATCCTGGGCTACAGGCTTGCAACGTCCTTGGGCTGGGTTGCGTTGCTCCTTGCATGGAAGAAGCTACATAGAGGAGAAATAGCACCATGCAAATAGGTTTTGCGGGTTCTGTTTCCCTCTGGAGCAGCGTTCAGCATCTCTCCGAGGATGAAAGGGCTGGGACAGCTTGTGGGTGCAGAGTATGGGAACAGCCTTCAGTGAAAATGGAGACTTCCATACCCCAACTCTTCTTCAGGAGCCAAGATCTTCTTGCACTGCAAGTCTCAGCACCTCCACTCAACACCCAAGAAAGCCTAGGAAAACAAGGTATTTTCTCCCAATCTTCTGCTAAAACTTGGCAAAACCAGACCTCTGTACTGACTGTGCAGCTCTGAATCCTAAATATTCAGCAGATGGTTGTTCATTCACTGAACCCAAAATGGAAATGAACCACCACGAAAGGAAGAAGTAGCAGGTTGCCTTGTCTGCATGATTTAAGTGCACTGCCCACACGTCCCATTTGTCCACCCCAACCAGCTTCACCCCACCCCACATCACACACTGATGGAGGCTCAGTAGTGCTGGGCTGGGCTAAGGGGAGCCGAGCGACACAAGCAAACTTTGCTCCTTTCCAACAGAAAACGATTCAGAAGTTGCTGATGTAAGTATACAAGATGAAAATGTTCTGACAAAGAGGCTGAGACAAATAAAAAAAGCCTTTTTGGTTTGATTTAAATGAAATTTGCACTGAAAATATTCAGCTATATCAATATTTGATTTAGCAAAATTTTCCACCAACATTAACAGCAAAAATCAAGCCACCTACATTTATCTTTCCTGACCATTTTATTTATTTGCACACACACAACAGGGGATGAAGGAATAGTTTAGAATTACTGTAAGGGTCAGACAATATAACATAAGCTATTTTAAATTACCTAGTGATTTACAATAGGAATAAATGCCAATGGAGTAAAAACTGGCATAAAGAGGAAGAAAATACAGTCTTGTGTACGTAGTATAACTGCCAGGATAAATTCTCCCTTTAAGTGCACAAGGGCATTTACATCAGATTTCAGTAAGGTCTCAGCTTATACCAATAGGATGAGGATACTCAGCTTTCTCCACCTCCTGCAACCCTGCTTTGGGCCCTCCCAGGTTAATTTACATTATAAATTGCAGAGCAAACTAATACTTTTTGCTGATACTCAGGGGAAGCTTGATAGATCAGATCCTTGCTCCTGGCTTTTCCTAAAGCACGTTCCAGGCTCCTGACTGGGACATGCAACCTGAGAGATGCACAAAGGTCCCGACATCTCCCTCCCGAGCCCTCCTCGCCCCACCTACTCCTGCAGAAACCCCTGCCTCCCCCACCCCACCGGGCATCCGAGGGATGCAGGTACCCCCATTTCCACCCACACCACTGCACAGCAGCCCAGGGGACCTTGCAAGAGGTGGCTGCAAAGTTCTAGAAGACGGCAGCAACTTGAAACTGAAGCCACTGAGGGTGGAGCAGGGCGATGGATGACGCCACAGCATGGTCTCACTCTGCATCACAGCGTGGGTTCAGCTGGGAACTGCTCACTTGCCACATGTTTAGAGAGAGAGGAGGGAAGGTGTAAGAATATCTCAAAACCTGCCCAAACCAAAGTGGAAAAGTGACTTGCTTGCAGTCTGTGACTTCTGGTTCACAGCTTTTATGAAACTTCTGTAAAAGCTTGGAAAAATGTTCCATATTCTAACAGACCATTAAACAGGTGGAAGGAAGGAGAAGGTGAGAGGAGAGGTGGTGACTTTTAAGCTGTATCAAGCATCTGTGCAGCTACAACCACACTTAAACAGCTTCTCAAATCAGTTCTGAATCAATTAAGCTAAAGCAAATGAAGTTATTCTTAAACTGAACAAAAAAAAAAAATTGTCCAGACTGACACCTGCTGTTTGAAAAAGCAACTCATATTCAAAAGGATGTATTCCTGACGCAGAAACTTTCATCATCACGTCACACTGTTGCGTAAGAGATTTCCAAGCTCAAATAAGCCAGGCCCAGGAAGCTCACATGATGAAACCATCCAAAACCAAGGGGCTGACAGAGCTGGCTGCACAGGATCCATGAGCCCAGGCTGGGGCTGCTGTTGGGCCAGGTCCAGCTCTGCTCTGTGCCGGCCGGATGGCAGAGCGGACACGACGCAATGCCTCCAAATGGCCAGAGCCGCTGGAGATGCGGCCATCGAGCTCCAGCTCATTTGACAGCAGCTCTGCCCTGCCAGCCAAAGCGCTGAAGACAACCGGTGCTTGTTTCACTCAGCAGCCATCTCTCTGAAGGAACGCTCTGTCCATGGGTTTTCACCTGGGGCATCTTGTCCAGGGCTTTCTGTATTAAAAGGCAGTATTGATTTTTCTAGGCAAGGCTTAACAAGTTAATATGATGAAAAAACATGATCCCAACGTGTGTTTGCCTGTGTTTCTTCCCAGGAGGAAAACCCGCCTGACATTTACGATAAAGATGCCATTCAGAAAGCCCTCAGAAGAGAGATCATCATCCATTGAACTATTAATGTCCATCCTCAGGCATTTTGGACTGGTTGGAAGAGGCAGGGATTCTGTCCCAGCACAGTGCAGAGGAGACTTGCCCATAACAGGACAGCCTGGCTGCCCAGCATGGGCAGCTACCCACTGGGAAACCACGCATCCACAACGCACGTAGCATGTCGTCCCACTCCCATCACCAGCAACACGAGGCCTTCTGAGCCCTGGGTTGGCCACTGCAGAGCCTACCGGCTGCCAGCTGTGGTGACACATGCTCACCCACCACCCAACAAGGTCCTCTCCATTTATTGAGGCCACGTCCCACACGTCACAGGGAGCTATGCGAAGCTGGATGAGGACATGGTGGCTCCAGCCTCACCGTGGCACAGTTCATGAGCAAGTTGGTGCTTATTGACTGCTCCAAGCTGTGGGTCCCTCCTATGGTACTGGCTGTCAGTCTGGCCCTGCCAAAGAGGGGGAGGACAGGGTCCCTGACAGCAGCACGGACGGTGCACCTACACCTCACCACACCCAACTGCATGAATACAAGCTAAGGCCCATCCCAAGGAGCATCTCAGCAGGACACAGGCCCTCCCCAAAGGGTGCTCTAGCCTCTGCCCACCCACATGCCTGCCCATGCACACAAAGGTGGGGCACTTGAGAAAACGCTCAGCAGAGAGACAACAGAGTCTTTCCATCCTTCCAGTGGCCACGGGATCAAAGCTTTGCAGAACAGAGGAGCCTGCTGTGTTTCCTGGCATTTTCTGGGTTATTTTTTCCCAAGCATCACAATGTGTTCAGGGCTGGATCCTGCTCTTACACAGAAGTTCCTCATGACTTCAGCCAGTGCAAGACACAGCTGTTCACAGCACAGTTTAGTTCCCATGCTACACAAAATGCTTGAACATAGTGTCAACCTACAGCCTGTTCTTATACTGTGATGTCCTCCCACTCCCACCTTTCCCCTTCCTATTTCTCTGGATGTACCGAGGCCAAAGAACAATTTACAATACATGACATAAGACACAAGCATAGAGTCATTCAGGACAAGAATCATAAATATTAGGTGTTAGTTAATATTAGGTGTCATGAGCCCTCAGCACAGGAGAGACATGGACCTGCTGGAGCGGGGCCAGAGGAGGCCCCAGCAACGCTCCGAGGGCTGGAACAGCTCTGCTGGGAGGACAGGCTGGGAGAGCTGGGGGGGCTCAGCCTGGAGCAGAGAAGGCTCCGGGGAGACCTTCCTGCAGCTGCCAGGGCTGAGAGGGGCTGAGGAGAAAGATGGGGACAGGCTTTTTATCAGGTCCTGTAGCAACAGGACAAGGGGTAACGGTTTTAAACTAAAAGAGGGCAGATTTAGACTAGATCTGAGGAAGAAATTTTTCCACCATGAGGGTGGTGAAACCCTGGCCTAGGTTGCCCAGAGAGGTGGTGGATGCCCCATCCCTGGGAACACCCCAGGTCAGGTTGGACGGGGCTCTGAGAGACTTGCTGTAGTTGAAGATGTCCCTGCTCGTGGCAGGGGAGTTGGACTAGATGGCATTTAAAGGTCCCTTCCAGCCATGACTGTTCTATGATTCTAATACAGAAAATCCTTGAGACACTCAAATCCAGTGTTTCTGTTTATAGTTATTGACAGCAGAAATCCATACTTTCTGTTTTCGTTAAAGTAACAAAGCATGTATTCATTTGAGCCCATTCTCTTTCCTAGAGAGCTTCACCGATGTTTTACATCCTCTCATCCCTCGCCTCGCGACGCCACTGTGCAGAGCCTCCTCTCTGCCGACCCTGTTTTCCAGTGCCCTCACTCCTCATCTTCACAGTTCATCCTGTCATACACTTTTGTGCTTCTCAGCAGTATTTCAGCCACGGTAACTGCTACTGAGTGTCAGGTGTTGAAGGTTTCTCTTCCGACAATCTTCATATGACGAGAGCTATTTATGAACCAATTCTGCATATCCGGAACCTACTTGTGTCCCACCTTCCCTGCCAGCTCAGACAGCTAAATGTTTACAATTGCCATTGAAATCTACTGAACCTATCCTCCTTAAAAACAGAGCTTCAAAAATCTGAACAGTAAAAGTGCCAGCAAATACGTATTTTGTAAGATGACACACTAAGATATAAAACTTGCTTGCTTCAAGATGTGCCTAGAGGGATTTCTGCCTAGATACTTTAGTACAGGCTGAAACCAAATGGCACAAAATCCCTTTGAGCTGCATAGCTTTAAGCCATTACTGTCTTTGTGGATGAGTTAAGCAAACTTTCAAGAGAGCAACTTTCTGCATCCACAGGAGAACTGCCATCTGGCTGTCACCTACGATCTCCACCAGCTTTGACTACAGTCAAAGTCAGTGGCAGAATTTCCCTTTCCATATCACCAGTCCTCTCAGCTCTGCAAGCCAAAGCACTCGCACAGTCCAGAGCCACACGGCATGAGCCTTAACTGAACAGCATGGTTGCATGAGGGATAATTCTGTCTGTGGCTCCTTAGGGGTCCCACAGATCCCCTGTGAGACCACACGGGCCAAGCAGTCAAGCCCCATATCACACAGCAGGAGCAGCATGGGACTTTGATCCTGTGGCTCACACTTCCCTTCCTCCTTTCCATGCAGTATCAATACTGGGGTGCTCGCCCATCTTCAGATGACCGTGGCCCACCAAATATTCACTAAAATAGGATAAACTAGAAACCCCAGTGTCACTCGCTTATTCCGCATCACTTTGAACATGAAAAAGGAAAGCCAAAAGACATGGGTTTCTATCAGAATAATGTTAAAATAATGCAGACACGCATATCAATAAATATTTTAATTTTCACAGAATCACTAGGTTGGAAAGGACCTTCAAGATCATCAAGTCCAACCATTAATCCAGCGCCACCATGTCCCCTAAACCATGTCCTTTTGTAGAAAGTTAGAAGAAAAGCCTTGAACTAGATTGCCTGCTCCACACTCGTGTTACATGGACTGGGAACCTCACATTCTACGCTGCAACCCTCATTGCATAAAGTTGCAAGGAAGATAATTATTAGTCGCTGGTAATGCTACAGTTCATTAGGAATATAAACCCAACAATCGCTCTGTGTACTCATTATTTCAGCATCCATAATACGACTATTATCAAGATACACACTGGGCAGGACTGAGCTTTGACTAGACTCAGCACAGCAGGTCAGAATTTCCTGTGTGCTTGACCATAAATGCACAGAAAATCAAGTTTTGAATAAGTGAATGAGTATGTTCACAACAACTCCGTTCAGTCAGGATACAGGAATGAAGCCCAGGCAAGAGCTGCAAATGCGAGCAACTGAAATTGCCTATTTCAAATGCTGAACACCCTGCACGCTCACGGAGAAATGAATTCCCAAAATTAATCTGCAAATAGTTTCAAATAAACAAACTTGTGATGACCGAAAGCTGTTTACACACAATTAGCAATCGGAAGAAAGAAGAGCAAGCAGAACAGCTCTCATTAACTTCAATAGGCTCTAGATCAGGCCCTGTCAATGAGTTGGTTATTACAAGTTAACTGAAAGAGTTATTCACCCAACTCCAGTTATGCTTTTAGGCAACATACTGATAACCCTCTCTCAGCAATCACTGAAGTGTGGGACTTACAACGGGACCTCACAGAGCCTCCAAGAGCTTCATCAGCCCCTCTTCTTGCAGCACCAGAACGCAGATTGCTGCTCACTGCCATACCTTGCCTCGATCCTTCCAAGCATTTGCCATCCACAAGGCAGCACTCAAACCACAGTCAGTTGTGCCCAACCTCACCAGGGAGGCTCCACCAGGCACAGCTTCAGGTTCTCTAGTCAAACCAAGGCTGTATCTGCTGCGGTTTTCATCCAGACACTTAGGTAATTCAACAAAAATAGCAATCAGCTTCGTATGAAAGAGTGTAAGAATAACAAATGGAGCCTTTAGTCTTTTCTGTTAAAGCTGTCGCACACAAAATGGGCTCCACAGTCAAATCACCCGCCATGGAGACAAAACGTGACATCTCTGAATGAGAGCTCAGTTGGAGTTTATTAGCCAATAACAGCTAAAATGAGGCTGAAGAATGCAAATCTAACTGAGCTTTCTTCCTCTTAATTTACTTTGTCAGAAGACAATCAAAATGAGAAAACAGAGGCGCACCGCTTTCAACCAGCCTCGCTCTCCTGAAGGCCCCTTCATTCACCTGCTGTTGGGGACCTGTGTGCAGAAACAATACTTTGCTGACCCAGGAGATGTCAACCTTCGAGTCACCTTTGAGGAAGCCCACCAACAAAACAGCATGCAAAATTTATTTTTTCAGAGAAATACATTACCTCCAACATGAAGATAAATGTTGGGATTCTTCCAAACCAAAACGGTTACATTATAATGTTTCTTAACATTAGGAAATTTCTTTTTAAGCAAATAGGAACATCTTGACTCAAAAGATTTTTTTTCCCCCCAAAATCAGCAACTTCTTGTTCGCTACCGAACAGAAATGGGTTGCAAAGGGCAAGCTCATCTTATCAAAATTTTGAAGTCAAGTAATAGTATTAATTCCCCACACAGCTCGACATTGATGTGTGCTGTACAAACTGGCATGGGGTGGGGAAGGTGCCATCAAACCGTGCAGAATTACTGAGAATATTTTATTTGTGGCAATCTAGTTACTCAAAGACAGCACAAGCTGGTGCATCCTTTGAAACGTTATCACCTACACAGTTATTCGACTTCCTCTCCTCCCAGGGGAGATAGATTTACTCATGCAATATTCCGACCACCACCCCTAACCACTAACACCCTATCCTGTTTGCTCCTGCCACACATTTTCTGAAACATGGTCCACGTTAGCTGTATTTATTCTAGGTCTGGTTGCCTGGTTTCAACAATCATAAAAGCTAACACAAGTGTCCTGAGATATTGATGGGGAGAGAGACTTTAATCCAAGTGCTGTTAATTTTTTGGTCCCTTTAACATTGTAGCAACCCACTTAGGAGTCCTCATTGTTCGCAGAAAATACAACCATAGAAAAGCCACAGTTCCTAGCAGAAGTCAACAAGGACATGTGCTTGCCCTTCCCTTCAGGATAAACACCTTGGAGCTCAGAATGACCTATATAAAGGCTATAAAACAGGTCCTAAACACACATATGATATAACTAAATGAGACAGTGTCAGTGTGACCAGCAGACTTCCCTGCTGCTGACCAACAGTATCACCTTGGTCCAAATACGATGTCTTCAGTTGGTTACTCAGGAAAAGGGACAGCCGATCTGAAAAGACTGACTAGTTCAGCTTGCTGAGCTACCAAAGCAACAGTGAAGCAGGGATACGATTACTGCCTATAAATCCATGCAGGAGATGTATCCAGAAAGGAATTGTGTCTACTGTGGAAGAACAAACTATAACTGACCGGCTGGAAATTACCTTAGGATGTAAATGGGAAGGTTTTTACTCATCATAGAAGGCCCTGGAATATCATGGCAATAATGGGAAAGGGCACAAGAAAGAAGCAAAACAACCTGCAGGTTGAAGTTTGATTGGTTTATGGAATTAATTATATGAGATAGCTGTCTGCAATCTCAAGTCACAGAATGTGGTCGCTCAGAAGAACCATTGTGGTCCCATGTTTCTCCCCAGGTTATATATTATCGACCACACCGTGTCCTGCAAAGCAGCTTTGCAGGGCTGCTTGTTCCTCCCTTGTACATACACGGAGACCTGCCAGGGACTGACAGGCTTCCTGAAGGATTCATTCTACTACCTGGCATCAACTCCGGCGCTTGGCTCATGCTTCTTTGGAGTCTCTCCCAATGTGCCTCCAGATTACCCTAAATCAGATTTTCTGTTGTTGCTCTAATGGTCTTATTATCCAACATGGCAAGTTGAAATGTATTTTGTCGCCTTTCCAAAAGTAATTCTTATTCAACAGCAAAATTTACATCTCTTTAAAGAAGTAAAGGAATAAAAGGAAAAAACATCTTAGATAGCTGATTATATTCAGTTGGCAGGATAGAAGAGAAACAGTTCTGATTTTTATAAACTGTCATTCCTGATTTCTCTTTCTCCCTCATACATAAAACTTTTATTTTCAAAGCACAACTTTCACTCCAACACCAAATCTGGACCCTGCTGTGCAATTGCTTAACAGATTTTAATCCCACTTCTCAACATAA
Organism: Phaethon aethereus; assembly: GCF_964289735.1. Taxonomy (NCBI): domain Eukaryota; kingdom Metazoa; phylum Chordata; class Aves; order Phaethontiformes; family Phaethontidae; genus Phaethon; species Phaethon aethereus. Next base: position 2,508,046 of record NC_138579.1, read on the forward strand.
TCCAAACAAAACATATCTATGTACATCTAGAAACCTTGGAGATAATTTATCCTGGTGATCCTTCATTAAAAGAGATGAGAATGTTCCCAATATATTACTGAAGCATAAATACAAATTAATCACAGAGACATTTGTTTATATGCTTAAACATATCATATACAATTAATTTATCTTAAAGAATTACTGAGACAGGCTCTCTCAGAATAAATCAGGAATAATTCCATTGATTTACAGTCTACTCTACATAGCATGAGGCTACTTTGTACTTACACATTGGTATAATATACTATAGAGGTACTTAATCAAGATTTGAGGTTGCGGTATCCATTTTTACTGTAATACTTTACTATTCTTCGGTTTATAACTTGTAATATTTATTCATTCTAGCATTACTATATCTCGTGGTGTTTTTGTGATTAGATGATTTTTTTTTTTTTAATGCATGTCTTATCATGTAGCATCAAATTAATGGAAGAAAATCCTATTGAGGGCCTCCCATTAAACACAAAGGTGCCATCCTGACTTGGGGAGGCTCAGTGCTGAAGGTTTCTAGGAGCTGGCAGATGACAGCCAGCAAGCATCCCTGCCTGCCTGCCCAGCTTCGTGCATTCCCACCGCATCCATCACCTCCTTTTCCGTGCCTCTTTAAAACAGCAACAAGCCCTGGTCACGTCAGTGGCTGACAAACAAATTTGTTATCCCATGGCCCACAAAGTCCCTGGACCAGCCATCTCACCAAGGCACCCAGCAAGGACTCCGCATGCTCCAGGCTGCGGCAGACCTCACCCTGCTCTGGTGAGGGCAGGGTCTACCAGGGGCTGTTGGCTACTTGCTGAAGTAGTGGCCCACCGCCACACCAGGGTCTAGGATCACATCGTGGGGCGAAATTTATGATAAACGCCTAGAATTAAGATTTGTTTGTAGCATCTGGAAGATGAAATAGAGAGTAACAATTATTACTTCCAATGGATAAAACATATATACGTACAATAATGCAAGCCCAAAGATCTGACTTCTGCCCGAGACGAGCTACAGCATTAGCTAGCAAGACTCGCGTGTGCCAGCTTCTGGCCAGTGGCACAGAAGGGCTCTGCGAGTAGCACATCCACTGTTGAGTTCCCAGTCCATTGGGATCCAACCTCCATTTACTCTTCAGCCTGCTAGGGACAACTGCCAGCATAAATTTAGAAAAAGCTGCAAATTCCTTCTCCGTGGACTTGCGGCGTTGCTCTGCCACCACCTCCAGCCTCAGAAGGGGGCACTGCTCCCATTTAAATAGCACTGCACGGGAAAGGTACCACTTCTAACGGTGTTATCCATTTCAGCCCATTTCAAGTAACGAGGAGTAATTATAAAACACTATCAACAACTGAGCAACTTCCAGAGCATCCGCTCAGCCTAAGAACATTTCTCAAGCTGAACAGTTTAAATTAGACATGACTGAAAAGCTTTTTTTGCTTATTTTTAAACAGCTCCCCCGACATCTGCCCAGGTATTTAAGTATCTAAGGTTTATCAGAGATTGCTTAGTTTTGCTGTTTCCATATAAGATTATTTGGATGAAGCACGTGCACGTTAACCATTTTGGGTTTGAAGTCAATGGGAGGTTGTTTGATCTACTCAAGCTATGGAACTGATTGTGTGTGTGTGTGTGTGTTGTTTTTTTCTGTTTTAAAGCAGTTCCAGCTTCTGTAATTCTTCTTGCAAGATGCAACATGCAAACAGCTCTTCCATGCACCCACAACAGACCTGTGAGCCACTGATCCTTTCAAGCAGTATTTATAAGTATTCCCCAGCCTTTCCCTCAGCAGCCGTCGGAAACGCTTTTTGCTCTCCAACAGGATACTTGTTTCCTCATTTCTAAAGTTGAAAATTTGCAGCGCCAGAGTAATCGCATGGGTCTGCGGGGCCGGGAGAGCGTGCAGGCAGCGTGCAGGCAGCGTGCAGGCAGCGTGCAGGCAGCGTGCAGGCAGCGTGCAGGCAGCAGGATGTGGGGCTTTCGCTGCTCTCTGTGGCAATCCAGGCAACGGGCTCCCGCCGAAGCCAGGAGCTGCTCCCTCCCCTTGCCAAGGCCACCCCGCTCTGTCCCAGGCACCCGGGCTCACGCTGGCACCCCCACGCTCAGCCCACTGGAACACATCCCTGCAGGGTGGCAGGTCTCCCGGCCCCAAAACAGCCGGCTCACAATAACATGTCAGAAGAGCTTAGTGTTATTGTGGGTACCGACAGGCAACTCCAGACAAATGGACTTTTTCCAGCTCCCGTGAACTAAAGCAGTAACTTTTATTACTATTTATTACTAATAAACTATACATATTAGCAATAAATTGTATAAGTTTTATATAATTTATATAATTCATAAATTTGTACAACTATTAAAATATATTTATTACTAATTACTTTAGTAATATCAGTAAGTTTTTTTTATAATGATGTTTGCTTGATGCCCACTTCTGGTGCTCACTTTTTCTCCCTTGCTTGTTCCCCAGACTGCTATCCACTTCTGCAGAGCTCCAACCAGTGCTGCTCGCCACATTTAATTTTGCCAGAACAGCTTATTCCTAAAGCAGCCTCGGCTGCTGACCCCGGCCTCCTGCCTACCCCCCAGGCGCTCTGCACGCCTGCCTGTTGTGCTCTGGGTGCATCAAAGAGCCCAAGATCCTCACTACTATTTATTTAAATGCTAATGATCACCCGCTTATTTTACAGACACCACAGCAGGTAGCAGATGGGATAAAAAGGATGTAACAGGGATAAAAAGGGCTATCCCAAGATATACCCTGAGTTCTTGTAACGGCTGGCGAATGTGAGAATTCTCTCTGATAAGTCACCTATAAAACCGCCTAAAATCAGCATAGTCTGCATCAAAGAAAGTGCTACACAAGCTGAACTTTAGGCAGTTTTTTTAATATAAAAAATGTAAAAATAAAACCAAATAAGAATATTAACATTTATAATATATATAAACACTAATGACTAACCATTGGGCAAGGCAAACCTGTGATAAAAATAATCATCCATGGGGTTTTTTTGCCCCGAGGCAAAACTCCGTAGGCACATTATCTTATTTCATGAGCCCAGTTAAAACATGTAACTTGCTCCTCCAGCAATTTCGGTGTCTGGAGAGCCAAAGCTGCCACCCAGTTCCTTCAGAGAGCGGCAGGACACGAGGCTGGCCCATCCTTTGATCCTGAAGTCGGGACTTGTTCACGCTACAGATCTCCGCGGGAAGCGTCAAGGGCAGGTGGCAAAGAGTGAAGACGACCCACCACAGCGGTGTAACCTCCCTTCCCCACCCCTGCTGCTACTCACGTGCCGCACCGCTCGGGGGCTCGCCCAGGGCTGGACGGGGCAGGGAAGCGACGGAGGAAGGAAGGAAGGAAGGGCTTGGCTTTTGTGCAGCCGCAATAAACAAATCATCTGTGCCACCTCCTCAGGAAAGCCATTGATGTTGGCTGGAGAGGCAGCTGCTCACCCATCTTTGCAATGCAGGGAAGGTCTTGGGCTGGAGCCACGAAAACATGTGACATGGGAAAATCCGCGCAAAGGAAATAAAGACAAGACTGTTTCCAACGATCCACCAGAAACAGCTTAATAAGGAGGTCCCTGTTCCTCTGAGGAGTCTGACCGTCGCTTCAGGAAGCCGCAATGGGGGACTGATGACAGCAGGGTGGAAAGGGGCAGGAGATGCTGTCCCTCAGGGCTGTGGAGGTGGCCCTGGCTACATCCACAAACCCCAGGGCCAGCAAAGGGAAGGGCAGCCTTGAGGAAGAAGCACCTTCAGTAGTGGCGTCTTCCATTTCTTCTATCGGGTTTGAAGAAAATCCCCTCATGCAGAGCTGGCCTTGTTTACTGTACATTAAACAAATACTAGCTACTCCTTTAAGAATATGTTTGTCTTCTGCTGGAAGAGTACAGAAAGCCTTTTAAATATGCTGCTATAGGAAACCGTGAAGAAACGATAGCTCTACAGGTAATGGGATGCCTGTTAGTGAAGTCCTATATTCAGGGCCAAGTACTAATACATAATAAGCCTGCACTTAAACACATGGATACCAGCACTATTTGAAGGGAAGAGGTACTACAGATACAGCTGAAAACGGAAATATTAGGTGAAATGCACTGCTTCCCATTTACTTGAGATCTTAGGGGAAAAAGAAAAAAAAACCAAACTACTTATACTCCAAAGCCGGGCTTGTGACATGTAATAATTGCTTAAAACAGAGCCTAGTCAGCACACCCCATTTCCAGATAAACGAATCCAAAGATTTGAGTTGCTTTTCTGAAAGTTTTTAGTCTGCTTGCCACTTTTGGTTTTTGCGCTGCGGTTTACTGGCCAGTTTTAACCACTGAGTATGGGCAGAGCAGCACCACCACCTACTAACCATGACCAGAGTCAGCTCCCTCCAAAAGAGCCTCCCTGGCTGGAGTGACTCGCTCATCTTCGCCCCAACCCGGCACGGCCACGTTGAGGAGAAATATCAAGCGCTTTTCATCTCTAAAACCCATATATATGGAGCATTTCCGATGTTCACCGAACCATTTCAGCTCTCTATGGCATCAAAACCTGGTTTTAAAGTGCTAATAAGCAAAACCACGTTGGAACAACCAGACCGGTGCTATCCTCACCAGTGAAGCACGGGGACGGGACGTGCCACCACCACCCCAGCCCTCCTCGTGCTGCTGTGGTGTAACCTCAGCAGCTCAGTTTCAGCCAGCCCCTCGCTATGAAACCCAGATCTTTGCAAGAGGCTTCACTCTCCCAGACCTCCCCCAGGACTATGACGTGACCCCAGCACTCACCTTCCCTGCGCATGGCCTACGCTCACCATCTCTATGTCTGTTTGCTTTTTACCCAAACTATTTTCCCAACTGTTCAGACCACAGCATGCAAGCAGCCTGTCTTCATCACTCTGCACCCACATTTGTTTCCAGAGCATCGCAGGGATGCTCTGGAAATGGCGGTGAATTCAGTCACCTGCAGCCTTTGTCACCCCATTAGCGCTAGTTCCCACCGGCGACCATTCCCCATGAACTCCTGCTCATGAGAGCTGTCAGCCCTTAAGCCCTTCCATATGTAAGGTTTTGATAGGCTGCAGGGATCACTTTTTAATTAGAGTGATGTTCAGTTCTAGGTCAAATGGCTTCCAATAACCTGAGATCAGCGCCTCGCTGAATTGAGCTTTGCCAGTTAAACTTGCAACCTCGCGGAAGAAGGAAGTTAGGTCTGCGTGACAAGACCGCTTCTTCATGGCCGGGTAAATGCCACGAATAACGCTCCCAACGTATTCACCTTCACTGACTGAATGCCACACTAGACCTACATACTCAAACAAGCTTGGATTTCCTCTTAAAAAAATTACCATTTTCCAGAAAACACTGAATTTTATCAAGAAGTTACTAGCAATGTTTAGTAAGAAATATCTATAGAATGAAAGCAAACCAAAAAGCACGTCCATTTAGAGAAGACAGAGTAATGATTGTGCTGTTCCAAACAACAGATTTATGGAAAAAGCTTCAGTTCTGTGCTAAATGCCACGCTAAATAAGGCAAAGATGTTTCCTTGCACACGGTCCTGTTCCATACTCACACTCCTGCAGCAGGAACAGTTAGGGGTTTTTTCATATGAAAAATTTCAGCGTTACACAATTCATTTAAACACCTAACTTTTTCGTGATTTGGTATTTTAATTATTAAAATCCTGTGCCCTACTTCTACCCCAAGTTGTTAGCAGTGGTCAGAGCAGAGGTCTTTGCTGATGTAGCAGAGGACTCATTCTTCTGATGAACGTTCCTCAGAAAGAGACCGGGACATATTTTGCAATAAGCCAGAGGGTAAGTTGGGACGGTGAGCGTTTGTGTAGATTCAAACAGACCTACAGAGAAGCCAGGGCACAGGTTTGGAAAAAGGGGCTGCTAATTTGTCAGAAAAAAACAAGTAAGTGAGTGACGTCCATAAAACAAGAGCACAGTTGAGATTAATGCCGAATATGCAAGTGGCACAGCATGACAAACAACTGCAACGCTAAAAAGGCTCACATGCTGAAGGATAAAGCAACATATTCCCCATCGCACACAAATAAAGGAATATAAGCCTAAAAAAAAAAAGCTTCAGCTTCAAAGCTATGCAGGGAGAACAGTAGTGAACAAATTTCAGTGACTTCTTAGTCATTACAAGCGCTCTTCCAGCCGCAGCCCCCTCGGATGGAGCCTGCCAGGCAGGTACACACGAGAGAGCAGGTCTCTCTCTGCGGAAGAAGGAAAAAGCTTATCTGTATTTTCTGCCAGCACTTTGAGCAGTAGGTATTACTTTTCATAGCTTGGAGGCATTTCATTCAGACTCAAAAACTCTCCAAATTCTTATGTGCCTGCTTCGAAGAACTGGAAAAAAAACCCAAACAACAAAATCCAAACAACCAAAACAACCCAGCAGTTCAAAACCAGAAGTATTTTTGTATTTGTGCACAGATAGGAGCTCATGCTCTATTTTATGTATAAATGATGTGTGTGTATTTATAGATATGCTCACAGCCAAGAAACTTGACTATTTTAATGGTTACGCACCATGAGGAAACGGTATTTCAAAACCATGCCAGTTCCAACAAAAACTGTGAGCCAGTTTGGATCTACTGATGTTAAGGACAAATCCTGAAGCATTGACCACCCTCATTCTCTCCAGAGGGAATAACTTGAATTGGTAACTTAAATATCAGGCATCACTGTTTTCTGAAATTGCTCATTTCCTTAAAAAAAAAAAAAGCCCCAAAAACCCAACAAAACTGATTGCAATAAGTTTTCCCACCAGAAAAGACATGTATGTACCTTCATGTCATTATTCAAATGGCTGTAATATCAAATATCTTCCTAATACTTCTGAAGTCAAACTCTATAGACAAATACACCCTATACAAGGTGTATATATTTTGTTTACAGCAAAAAATACTGGGGGATGGGGAAGGCTTTTAGCAGGATTTATAGGATTAAAACTTGAGTATGTTGTTCTTAACAGTGTTGCACGTTAGTACTGACAGTTTCTTGAGGGCTGGAAACATTAAATGGTAGCTCACAGGTACTTTTTGAAAATATAACGTCTAACCGGAATAGCACATTTGGGCTCCAAAACTTGTAGTTTCACAGGGAGCAAAACTTGATAAAATTAATTTATTTTTTGCTGAGCCGTTTTCCTTATAAAACTCGTATTACTACACCAAAAATAACATACCAGGAAAATATTACTTATATTCTCCTCTCTGCCGCTGCTTTTAAGTACTTGCTACCTAAAACCCAAGTCAGACTCTGTTTCTTTTAACTCTCCCACTGAGATCCATTAACCATTTCCTCTGCGCTTTCCATAATGCACACGCTATTTACAGGCTACATATACCCTGTATAGGGTATGCTGCCTATTGAAGTCTGCTCTGCCTGCAAATTTCATGATGCCTGGAGCCAGACAAAGGTGCGCTCATCAGTTTTAATATCGACCCCGTGGCCCGACAGCGTTATCGCACACGCCAAGTGTTGCATAAGAACCTGGGGTAGCTACAGAGCAATAAATATTCCCGTCTGGTGTGTTAATGGTAGGAAGAACCTCCTCTCCTCACTGTGACTCCTAACGAGGAACACAAAACTCCTCAGGAGGTAAAAAAAAGTATGTATTTTTAGCTTTTCCCATCGCATGCGTCTGTCACATAATTATACATAATCCTCCGAGGATTTGAAGCACAGTACAATAGAGGAAGGACTTTAGATTATAAATACCTGAGGTGAAATAATGACACTGAGAGAAGTGGGTCAAATTTAATCTGTGGATTAAATTATCAGCACTGGAAAATTATTTTCTCCAAAACACCCATAAAAAACATCTTTTCTAATCAGCATTTGTGAGAAACTGAAGGGTAAACAAAACATTTAGAGATTTCAACTATTAATGCTCTTTCTCAGCAGATTAATAATCATAGAACATTATCAGCCTACTATCGCAGATGATCCTAGAGACTTGGCTTGGAGAGGAAAAATAATTTATTTCACAGCTTGTCTTTAGTTTCTAAAGCATCAAGGTTAGCACTCCTACACAGGAGAGAAGCAGAGACGGTACTGAAGAGGGAAAAACAAGCAATTGTGCTGGATTTCATAACCTTCTCTAGTCAAATCTGGGATATCTCTATTCCTTAAATCCTATGAGCCCACAACGGAGCTACGGAGCAAACCATCCCAGATGTGGACGATGGAGTAGACACTGACACAATAAGTTGCTGAATTCTGTGCTAACTGAACATCCTAAAAGCCTCAACAGTTAATTGCCGGAGGCTTCTTGTAATCAATCACCGCACACCAGCGCGAGTCATCCCTGGAGCATCCCTCGCCAGCGGCTGCTCTCAGGGAAGGCCACCCTGGCCACCCCGCTCTGCTCTACGTTCCATCGCACCTTGGCTTGCCCCACCATCTCCTGATCCTCGTGTCCCTGACCGACTTCCCTGGCTGTTGTGTGATGCTCCGAGGCCAGCTCCTGACCCAGCCTTGGCAGCCCACCACGTGCCAAGGTTTCCCCGCACCACCCTGCCCCCGGGGTGGTAAATTAAGATTTATTGTAATACTCAGAATTCTTGAAGAGCATCAGTAAATGCCATTTGAAAATTCACTGGCTAAAAAATTGTATTTTTCCCCACCTTTCCCTCCTGTGAAAATGAGGAACTCTTTCTTCCCTCTAATACATGCAGAAGCTTCCTCAGAGCAACACTCCCCTCCACGGGCACTGCATATATCCGCTCCGCACAAGAGAAAAACCAGAGAAACAGAGCCAAGGGTCCTGTTGTCCACGTCACTGTGTTGGTTACAGCCCAGGAATTCAGCAAGTGGAAAACAGCAAGGAGGAACACAGACTGGATACACTGGTCAGCACCGAGAAACCTCCTGGTTGGTACACCTATGGAAAAGCTACCTAAATATGAAAATTGTATTAAGGGAGCTGGCATGAGGGGGAAAAAGAAAAAAAGGGTGTCACACACAACCCCATCTCCCAGATATCCCTCACTGAGCCAACACCTACAGGAAGCCTTTGGCATTAAACTCATCAACAAGATGGTTTGTTTCCATTGGGAGTCCAGGACGCAGCTCAGGACCACTGTTACCTTCCCCTGTGAGGGACACTCTTCAAACACCCCTCAAAGAGCTCATCATTTCCAGAGAAGTGGGGACTTCCAATTAAACAGATGCAGAGAGAGAGAGAATGCGCCACAAAAAACAAACCATAATGCCACAACAGTCAGCATATCACCCCGATTTCCAGCTTGCCATCAGCTAGTGAATCACAGCCAAATCTTACTTTACTATGTGTGTGTGTTTTTCTTCTGTAGTAGCATCATAGTAGTAAGGATGGTTTAAGATCATCAAACTAGGAAAAGGTTGTAGTTATAGGTAATGTTTTTTTTTTTTTTACTCCAGAAGCTGAGACAGCCAGAAGACCTCCTAACAAGCCATCTTCAGATCCCAAAGGGAAGAAGCAGACTTGAAACTAAGTACAGGCTGGAAACCATCCCTCTGAACCCAAGGTTTTTATGTTGATGCATTGGAGAGGGTAGCGTGCTTAGCCTTGTTTGCAGCGATTGGGGAAATCCTCTGGGAATTAAAAGTTTTGGTGGACACTTGCACAAGATACTTTTGGGAAAGGAGCTGGAGGAGGGCAGCAAAACAACTGTGCATTTGCAGGGACGTATTTGGGGAAACGGAGGTGGAGTATGGGAATCCCAGGGAGGTGCAAGACCCATAGCCCATGCAAACAGTAGGAAGGCAGCAGAGATGGACCACTGGGAGGACCACCCTCCGGCTCCTGGTTGCTTGGTAGCTAGATGAGGCAATAGTGGACCACCCCCTTGGAGATATGAATCAGGATGACACCTCAACTGTATTCACTCTTTTAAGCAAGGTTTGGCTGTTACCCATGATGTCTATGTCTAGCATCTCCCAAAAGATTGTGTAACTATCAGAGAAAACCAAGCTACCACATCAGGCTGAAACATCTGCTCATGATTTGTTCCTGCAGCTCCTCCTAGCCCCAAATAACACACCAAACCTTCTTCTTTCTTACTGCCTCAGCAATGTTCCTGAATTTCCTCCCACGTCCCCTCGTTCTCCTTTGCTATATATTTCTCCAAACAAAAACTTCCCCTTCGATTTTTTTTTTTTGGGTGCCTTTTCAGTTGTCAATAAACAGAACTAAAGCTGTTCAGACCTGTGTGAATAACACACAACACGGAAAAGTCAACGCCTGTTTTCCACCCTTCTCTCATTGAAAAAGTAATGAAAAGCAGCACACGACTTTCCCTATTTTTAGCTCTGCTCTGCAGGTACGGTTTCCGGGAAGACTTATGCACTGTGACGCCCCAAAGGGCCTGCGGGGCACTTATCTCAGAACTTATTATTTAACTTCAAATGCCTCAGATGAGAAGTACATACGAAAAGCAGGACCTTTTTTCCCTCTGAGGCAGCATTTAAGCAGACAGACAGCACAGCTGAGGTCACCAAAAAAAAAAAAGCAGAGATGTTACCATTCAACTCATCCTTTCAGATTCAGACAACTGAGATCTAGGCCTCCTTAAAGACACTAATTAGTTTCAAACATAATGAAGCATTACCTCCTTACAGCATTTCAGCAATTTCGTTCACTGGTAGGGAAGATTTAATGATACTGTAACTCTTGCACCATTTCATGCCGCTGCATTTGTTTGTAATGCACGTATCTTGGAAATAGTTTACAAATCCAGCTCTTAGTTTTAAAAAGATATTTTTACAGCCACTTTCTGCACCAGTGGTTTGATATCAGATCTGCATCTGGCTCAAGTCTGGCTTTTCTTTCCTGGAATAAAAAGAAAATTACATATTTGACTTCGGAAGCAGAAAGTCCACCAGGCTCTGCCAGGGACGAGTTAGTCTCTTGATTGACAAATTTGGGGTCCAACCTTCTAATCATTCAAGTACAAGCATAAACATTCAGGAATTGTGAAATTATTTACCATCTCCCCCAAGATGCTTACTGAATGTCACAAAAACCCAAAAGTAACAGGGTAAGAGTGCCATAGAAATTAAATTCTTCAACAAGAAGCTGAGAAGAACCACTCAATAAGATAGAAGATGGACATTGTAGGGTCCTCAGAGGACAGCTCTGGCTGAGCTGGACCTCAAAAGGTTTTGCCAGCATCCTTTCAAGACCAAGCTGCAATACTGCTTCTGGAGACCTTCAGGACTGGCTGCTGGTCCACCATATCTACATTGTTAGATGTCTAATTAGGGTGGCTCATTCTGTGGCTTGATTTTAGGCAGTCGTGACCACATACCCTCAAAGTGAGGACTGCTTTGACAAGCAGTACTGAACACTGAAAAACACAAACAAATCACTGTTTTCCTGTAGAAATACAAGGTTGTGCATTGATAGGAAGGAACGAAGTGAGAAAATAATTAAGGAATAAAGTGGACACTAGACAACAGCTGTTTGGAGAATCACAATACCATGTGGAGCTCTCCTACACTTCAGGAATGATTTTTAATTACTTCACTTAAGCCATGGTTAATTGTGTATTTCACACATGTCCCTTTAAACATTTGGCCATTACGACATTTTTATCAAGTTCGGCCCTGACTTAAATTCATATGGACATATTAAAAACCCAGCAGCACCACAGATGCAATAAACCAGATGCTGAGTAAAGCCAAAAGGTGAGTGAAAAAGATAACATCATTAAAAGCTTACATAACACTTCACTTATGGACCTTATTCTCAAAATACTGTTAATTTTACTGCATGTAAAATGACAAAAAGTTATCACTGCTGTGGCAGTTTGATGTGCGGCTTGCTCTGACACTAGTTTTCACACAGTGTACACCAGCCCTCCTTCCAGTGAAATTTTCCACATGGATTTTTCCAAAAATTGATTTATACTCTGTGTATCTTGACGATGCCACAATTATTCACATCCCTTTAAGATAAATGACTTCTGCAAGAACAAGTGGGCTTCCCCTGCCTGTTCTCCAGGCTGGCTGGTGGCTGGACGGCAGCCTCAGGGTGACACTCGGGGTGACTCCCAGCTGCACCTTCTCCTGCTCAGGGGTGACATGTCACCCCCAAGCTGAGATCACGGAAAGGGGACCCGGCTTCTGGCTGCACAGCACCATGAGAAGCTCCCCAGAGAACAGGCAGTTTTCATTAAAAACTAACGTGGGGACTGACAACCCTGAAGTTTTTAGAGATAAACAAGTCCTGCAGAGGTCAAAAATCGTTTGCCCCTAAAAGCTCATAAGGACTTGTGCCTGTTTATGGTTTTTTGTTTGGTTTTTTTTGTTTGTTTGGTCGGTTTGTTAGGTTTTTTAATAACATGGAAAGCTGAAATTCCTGAAATTAGCCTCAAAAATTTACAGCACACCTTTGGGGAGAAGAGGTGACATTATTTGGCATTACAGGAGAAGATCTGGATACAGAGAACAAATTTACCTGAGCACTGGACTACAGGATTATCCTGCAATAAATCCAATTCTATTGATCCTAAAAAAGCCCTGTGAACAAATAAGCCTTGAAAGCAATAAAGCCCTCCCCCAGCAGTGCCCAAACCTAACCCACAAGGAACCAAGAACAATCTCCTCGCACCCGAAGCGGCCTCTGCTTCGCTGTCCCACCTGCCATTTCTCACATCTCCAAACACGACTGCCACAGAGGGCTTTATTCAGAATTTCAGGATTATTCAGAACTGAAATATTCAGGTTTATTCGCTTGCAGAAAGCTCAGCGAGCCATTTTGTCTGCCATCATCGCCAACACCCGCCCGACGCTGCCTTCCCTTGGAGCGTTCACAAGGGCAAACTGGAAAAGAAAGAGGTTGTCAAAACCCCTGATGAGACTCCTCGTGTGCCAAGTCAAGTCTGCGCAGTAGGTTTTGGGCAAACTTTGGGCAAAGATCTGCACTTCCCCTGGGCTCAGAGATGCTTGAGTTTCCCAAAGAGAACATGCAGAACTTGAGGAACATAGGGGATAGGGACTGAGCATGGGAGGGAATATAAATGGAAGTCCTAACGAGCAAAAAAAGCTTGAGAAAAGAAATTGAAAGCTTGAAAAATTAAGAATACAAGAGCAATGATTGATTGAAAGAAGGAAAAGAAATGGAAACGGGTGAAGGGAAAGCAGCAGATGATGCAGCTTCAACATTATATGTATAAAAATAAATTATTTATCCATGCATGCTTTTTTTTATTCTGTGTCATGATACAGTACATACATTGATACAAGAGCCAGGCATACCTCCACAAAAATATGAGCAGTTGCAGGCCATCACTCTTGGTAGAACGGCAGTATGGCTCTGGCCTTGAATTATAATACCTATTCCTTGCGGGATAAAAACCAACCTGCTGCTTCCTGTGTTCAGCATTAAGGTAATCTTCTGATCTCTAGAGAGCAAAGTATTGAGTGTATTCTTACTTGCATGCCAGAACTCAGGAAGCAGCTTAATCTCCCAGCTAATCCTACCAGGAGCAGTGCCCAAGCCTGAGGGAGATGCCAAAGTGCTGTGATTGCTCCGCTCCAGGGCAAGACAAAATCTGGGATGCCCCAACTGCCTTCCTCTACCCAAGGCTGCATATTTGAGCGGTCTAAAACGCGGCACTCCGGCACATCACCTCTCGCAAGACTGATCACAAATTTTCAGCCATGTATTTTCTACGGTAACTTCTCATTTAGATATTTCTTTCAGATTCTTTTCCAAAACTTTTAAAGATTGTCCTGGATTTTGAGCTATTTTTATGTGAACTAGACTACTTTACACAACATGGACACGAAACATTTCAAGCCAGTACAATGCTGGTGTGTTTCTCTGTTGGGTTACACTCCTCCTTTCTCCTTACAGCTCGGCTTCGTCCACAATGCCAGGTAATTTCTTCCTCACTGGGCACACTGAAGCTGCCCGTTAGCATCGTTTCCAAATTTAAACATCTCCAGAATAGTCAGCTTTGCCAAACAGGAAAACAGAAAATGCTGAACTCGTACCCAGTCTCAAACCAGAGACTACCGTTGAGCAGAGCTCCCTGCAAACCAGGATGTACTTTGGCTGCGCTTTGCTGAGGAAAGCGGAGAGGAAACAGCACTGAAAGGAGACTGAACGGAGGCAAAGTTGAGGACAACATTCTCACTTCCTTCTCCTAGACCTTAAAACCGCTGTACCTGGCACAGGCTACCAGCTGCCTTTAATTGGTTTATACTGCACAGTAAAGCAAACTGATATTACACCTGCAATTACTTAAAAGAGTTACGAAGAACCACACAAAAATATCAGGGACTTTGGAGCATGCCGTTAATGTGTTCTTAGATGCAACAAGCTGCAGGGATGAGACTTTTAACACCACCATGCCCTAAGCTGAAGGAAGACTTTGTTGCTCTGCTCTAGGGAAAAAACTTGATGCTAGTGCAGACCTCCACCCTGCCGTAGGAGTACCACACACGTAGCACCACTCCGTCATCCCAGCGTTGAGAGTGCCTTTTAAATGGGAGGGGAAAACGTGAAAGCTGCAGCTTAACTGCTCTTGATTCCGTTTTCTTACACGGCAAATCAAATGATCAGCCACCCAAAGCCTAACAGTTTCACACTTTCCAAGGGGCTTGAATTCACACAACAGGTTTTTTTGACATATTATTCCACTTGCTGGAATACAGTATACATGTTTTCATGTACATTTAATTGCTTATTTCCGTTCCCTAATTTAATTTGTGCCACTATCCAAGATCTTTTTCTTTTTTAAACCACTCATGCAGCTTTGGCAACTCATTTGGCATGTTTCTTTATGCTGATATCTTCTTTGTGGCAGTTATTCCAATAGAGTCTCTCAGTGGGACACATTCCAAATTACAGTGAAAGTGCTTCCCAGCCTGCGTGGCAGTGTACGTATTAGGATGGAAGAAGGCCAAGAAGGTAGATGGAAATAAAGGGGACTACAAAGCTCCAGTCCTTCCGTTCCACTGAGGTGTAGACAAACCACGGAATCACAGAACAGTGGAGGTTGGAGGCACCTCTAGACATCACCTGGTCCAACATTGCTGCTCCAAGCAGGCCAGCTAGGGCAGGTTGCTCCAGGGAACAGTCAGGCTTTGACTATCCTCAAGGATGAAGACTCCACAACCTCCCTGGGCAACCCGTTTGACAGGAACATGGAAAGGTTTCTGGCATCCCAGCCAGTAATTGCCTTCTGACCCCAAAGTCCACATACCTTCAAGACTCCAGGCTGATGGCTCACCAACACAAGCTGAAGCACCTGTGTTTGCAACACACCACAAGAACACAGCCACCTACACAACCGACCTTCTGGAGCCACACATGAACACCACTCCACAACTTCTCTTTTCATTGAAAGGTCTGTGAAGCCTTGGAGAAAACCAAGAAACAAACTTCGCTAGCTGGTATTTTCCTGAGCGGAAATGCTTTCTCAGGAAGTTTTTCTTTCAGTGACAGAATAACACAACCTCTATTTTTCCTGGTGACCTTCCTTTTGCTTTAGCTTGTCATCCAAATACAATATGCCTAAGACTTTTTTCCCCTTCCATTTTTATTCTTAAGATTCCCTTAGCTCACTTTTGTTACAAAAAAATGCATCCTGCCACATGCAGCCCAGCTCAGATTCACTTTACGCTTACGCTGAAATGCCAGCCGTGTGTGGCTGAGGCATTTGATCTGTACTTTATTCCATTTCCCACCTTAAAGTCCTCACATAACTAGTAAAGTAGCCTCAAAGCCAGAGAATTACAGTTTTCCTGCAGTTTACAGTCATTTGGTGCTTTACGATGCTTTCAAACATAAGACAGCCATAAGAAAGGGGTGGGTAGAAGGGGCGGTGAGTCTCCCGTGGGGTAAGAGGGTTCTAGTAGGGTAGAAGAAGGGAGGAACTCACCACTAGGATCATCACTCAGAGGTTGCTGCGCCAGTTGTACATTTTCAGTCAGTTTAAATATGAAAAGTTAATGGCCATGTTCTTGTTCACCATCTCCAGCTCAGGTCCGTGCCACCTTGGTGATGTCCCACATAAGATGCAGCAGGAATATGATGAGGTTCAGCTCTCAGGGTGCTGCAGGTCTGTGCTCCCCAGGGAGTGGTACACATCAGCATGAAAACAGACTGTGGCAAAAGAAGAGGACCCCCAGCCTGGCTGACACGCTTGCCAGCTGCGGAGAACTGGTCACTGCTCTGTCTGCTCTAGCACGAGTCATTTACAGGAACTGCTGCTGGCTACAGGTCTAAGCCTAAGCAAGAGTCTCCAGGTGAAGAGGAAGTTGTAGCGCTCAGCCCAGCGGGTTTGTTGCAATCCTATAACCAACCCTAAGCTCGTCAAGGAATCTGTAAATCTGCAAAAGTATAAGACAGCGGAAGAACGAGAAGTCAGAGGAGCCAGGCAATCGGAGGTGCCGAGTACGTGGAAGTCAGTCCCACATGACTTCAATCAGGGCTCATCCAAAAACTGTTTTCTTCATTTTCACCCTCCTCAGGGGAAAAAGACAAGCATAGTGGGGGAGATGCATGGATTGCACGTGTTCTGCATAGAAGATAGAGTCATACTGTGCAAAAATCCCACATTCAGCTGTACAGGAGAACTGGAGTCCTGTTGTGTACAGGAGAACTAGGGACCTGTTGTTAGCTCCAGAGACTTCATAGCTGCTGCAATTACTGTTCCATGCTCACTCACCACACCCTTCAGCTTCTCCAAAGATCTTGAGCAAGGCAGCTCATCTTACTTAGAACACAAGACGATATACAAACCTCTAAAAAAGCCACAAAACCTTTTGGCTATCTTAAGCGACGTGCACAAATAGTCAAGCCATGATCTGGCATGGGGAACTGCCTTCTGTCATTCCTTTGCTGAGTTGTCAAATATGCATGTGTGTAAAAAATCTTTTCTCCATGCTGTTCTCAGCACTTTCTGAAAGCAATAAATTATAGACCACAGCCTCTCCTCTGAGAAAAGTCTCTACAGGCAAAAGTGGAAATGTGAAGGCTGGTGTGGACCTTTCAATTCATTTTTATCTCCATGGCTGCACCAGATATCTTGTATTCTTTTAAAAGAAGCTCCAGTAAGTAAGAGCACTATGTAAAAATGAGACCACCTCCCACGAGGCTTTATTAGCGTGCCCCCGAAACCTCCAGGCGACTTAAGCTGAAGTGACCTCTACTGCAAATAAAGCAGGAGTCCTGAGAGCGTTCCGAACAGCGTTGTCAAAGGGAAGCAGCAGCCTGGAAATTGCCACAAGCAAACGACCAGCACAGCAGGGAGCAATTGGCGTTTTAGGAAAAATATCTGCCATTAGCTTTCTGGTTAGCTAATCGCACCTCGAGCTCGTGCCGGCGGGCTGCCGGCCGGCACAGCGGCCTGCTGCGTGCCTCCGGCGCGATGCCGCTGCGGGCCGGCTCGGCTGGGGAGAGGCAGGGAGCCGGTCAGGCAGCCGGCACCACCGCACACCCTCTTGCCGCATGCGGCTTCTTCACAGATGCCAGCAGAGGCCAGCTTGCAAAGCAACAGGGTTATAGACACCTTCTGGTGCAGAGGAAAGCAGGTGAGTATAAGCCCGTTGCCATGGCCAGCTAATAACACAGGAGGCAAAGCACCCAATTTCCCCCCCTCCCTCAGCCGCTTCGGCCCATCTCCTCCTAACTTTACTGTCCTATGCCCTGAGACAAGAGAATGAGATTAATTTAGGAGCTAATTCAAGCTGAGGAGCAGGCAGGGATGGAGTAGGCTGAGTAAAAGGTACAACCAGAAGTAAATCTACCCTACAGCAGAGATTAAAGCTACACCAGAAGATGCTATTTTGAATCTAATGGACTCTGAGCTGTGTATTAGCAATGAGTAACCGGGAGGTACAGACGTACCTCCTGGAGGTCAGGTTTTCATGAACTGACTTGAATTGGAGGCTCTGGAAATGCATTTGTTTTCTCTAGTAACGTAAACCCTTTCCTCCCAGGAATAAACCAGTTCTCATTAAAAAATAATACACATATCCTCTTTCACAGTTGTATTTGTTTCATTTCATGACAGTGGAACATTATAGTTTTCCAGAGAAAGACTCAGGTATAAAAACTACAGTCACACAATGATGAATGGGATTCCAGACAAGTTTTCCAGCTAAACGGAAACTGAGGGTATATAATAGGTACGGAATTATTATTTACATTCAAGCACAGAAACAGTAGAGAGCATCCCTTTCCTATGGAAAAGAAATGCTGACACTACCTCTCAGGCTGGGAAGCTTCATGTAGGACAATTTAGGGCTTTCTGGGATGGAAACCTTGGAGCTAGAGAGAGCAGATGCCTCCATTTACACTGAGGCACACCATGTATACAAGACAAATTCAAGTATCCAAATATAAAGGCAATAGGAATAAAAGATGTTTGAGCCTCAACATCCTGGGCTCCAACTCTTAACACTACAGGTATCTCCAACACGTAGCCCCTTCTATGAACTATCCACCTGCAAAGTCCAGAGCTGTTTTTCACCCAGCTGCCACTATTGCAAAATTATTCCAGAGCCTCACTATCCTCATGATTATAAATTTCCTTCTTGATTGGAGTCTCAGATGTCTTCCTGCTTTGCTTTATATTGACTTCTGGTGCAATTGCTGTTCTCAGGCTTAAATATCTAAACCAAATTCTGCCTTTTCTGCTAAGAGCACTGGATCCCCACTCAGCTTCCAATTTCCTAAGCTAAAGAAGCCAAACCCACAGGACAGAAAGGCTTCCCAGCTCCTGCCTCTTCCCAGCCATCTTTCTCCCCCAACACAAGCTCAGTGGCAAAAAGGAGTTGAGCAAGGGCAGATATTAGTTGAAACGCGTAGCTGAAAGGCTGACCAGATTTAGTGGATTAGCGGAACACCAGACACATCTCACTGTAGGTGGCCCTACCATTGGCTAAAACACATTCAAGTGCACTCAAAGGTTTCCCAGTACAAGTAGACTTGGTGCATTCAGGCTGGAGAACAAGGTAGCAGATTCATTAGGAATACTGTAGGTCAGTAAGAAAAACTCAGATAATAGAAAAGTGATCTGCAGGGCCTAGGACTTTACCCAGTTACCCAAAATACAGAATTATGACTAGCCAGTATTAGTACTGGGAAGTTAGCGATATTTTATCTTTTTGTGATGCATGAGCACAAACATATAAAAAGAAAAGCTGTGCATGAACAGAGAGATCACAGAATCATTAAGGTTGGAAAAGACCATCAAGATCATCAAGTCCAACCATCAACCCAACACCACCATGTCCACTACACCATGTACCAAAGTGCCACATCTACACGTTTTTTTGAACACCTCCAGTGATGGTGACGATGACTCCACCACCTCCCTGGGCAGCCTGTGCCAATGTTTGACCACTCAGGAAGGAAATTTTTGCTCATATGTAGTCTAAACCTCCCTGGTGCAACTTGAGACCATTTTCTCTCATTCTATCGCTGGTTACTTGGGAGATGAGACCAACCCCCACCTCACCACAACCCCCTTTCAGGTAGCTGTAGAGAGTGATGAGGGCTCTCCTCAGCCTCCTCTTCTCCAGACTGAACACCCCCAGCTCTCTCAGCCGCTCCCCATCAGACTTGTGCTCCAGACCCCTCTCCAGCTTCGTTGCCCTTCTCTGGACACGCTCCAGCACCTCAACGTCCTTCTTGTAGTGAGGGGCCCAACACTGAGCACAGGATTCGAGGTGCGGCCTCACCAGTGCCGAGTACAGGGGCACAATCCCTGCCCTGCTCCTGCTGGCCACACCATTGCTGATACAGGCCAGGATGCTGCTGGCCTTCTTGGCCATCTGGGCACACTGCTGGCTCATGTTCAGCCAGCTGTCAACCAGCACCCCCAGGTCCTTTTCCACAAGGGGTGGCCTTCTACAAGAAGTCCCGTGGGAATGGCTACACCCTCACCATGAGATAAGCTGACCTATAGACACAGCCGGACACATCTAGCTCAAACTGTTGTGTGCCTCTGCACCCACCAACACCTGTATGGGGGTCAAGCAGCAGACAGCAACCACCACCACCTCCACAGGCAGCACATCAGATACCACGCTTGAAACAGGCAAGGGGTCCCTTGGATCTAGAGGTAGAAGTTTGGTCTCACTGTGAGTTTATGCCAAAGATCATCCTTAGTAAAATCAGATGTAAATATATGCAGGTCAGTTGGGCGCAGAGTAGTGCTAGCCTTGCTCCCACACACACATGCCACTGACTGCTGAGAGTAGTGAACCTTCACAGCCACGTGGGCTTGGCTAACATTGTGATGCTGTTTGATTAGCCCAAGCATTTTTTTCATAAACAATTTAAAAGAAAAAAAAACTTGGGGAGAAAAGAGGGAAGACTGAGCCTAGTTTTCCACCAGCCTAGCCCACAAGTCATCATGTAGCTCTGGACAGCCATGAGGCATGTCAGTCATCCAGGCTGTATGCCCACCATGGCATTAGCTGCCTCTTGCACGCAGCAAAGTGGCTCCTAGCCAGCTACCTGCATTTCACCCATCCCAGCAAACGGCTCTGATCACAATCTCCCTTCGGGAAGGCTGCCAGCAGGTGTATGATAGCAAGAGATATCTGTGATGATCACGCTCTTCCCCACATTGGCAAACTTCAATAATGACTGATAAGCTTTTCATTGAGCGTGTCCTTTTTCATGCTGTTAGGAGCTTCAACAAATTTCTCCATTAGCACGTACATGAGCTTGCTCCACAGAACATCAAGAGACTTAAATAGGCACAGAAAGCTCTAACCCTGCTACGAATAACAAATACATGGCTTCATTTCCCCCCCCCCAGTATGTTTGCAATGCAAGACTGTAGCTTTGTTCACTTTTCAGAGGACAAGGATGTAAATGACAGTGTCACCTCCAATCTTCCACAGACCTCAGCCTTGAATGCCAAATCTTTCTACAGCTTTAACTTCCCAGGTGTGACAACAGCCACATCTAGGTCACAGTCCTTCATCTTCATGTCACCGAACCACTATTTTGCAGAAGGCAAAAGCATACTTTATGGAGAAACAACACTGCAAGACTGAGATTTCTGTCTCTAATAAAGAAATACCCTTTTGTGCCTGTGAAGCAGCAGCGCAGAGGAAGATTCACACTGAACGTTACCGATACGCTACGTTTTCTCCAGAGTAGTATTTAATTTAGAGACAAGCAAAGAAAGGGCACTACTGTTTTTGCCGAGGAAAACACAAATTCAGCGATTTTGCAGGCATCTGGGCTGTTGTGCTGCAATCAGGGCTACAGAACAGAAGCTTTCACTGAAAAACTGATTGAAGAGACAATATTCCTACATAAACCAAGGCACAATTTTGCCTTCCCGTCTGCAGCCTTACAGCCAAAAGCTGACAAACATAAGGAGGGATACACACCACCTCGCTCAGCACCCAGCTCTGAGGGTCAGTCACCAATGAAGTCGCTGACTGGAGAACGATGGCTGCTGCTCCTGTGCGTGCTCCTCACACCTAACTGGTGTTCCAGGACAGCTCTGTGAGCCTCCCTTCTGTAACACCCTTCTGGCGCTGCATTTTGGGGGGTATCCCACCCTCATTGTGCTTATCACACCCTCCAGGTCCATCCTCTGCAACAGCACACATCCCCCATCAGCAAGCACCCAGCTTGTGGGTGCTCTCTTCTCCAGCCACACAGCCAAGCAGAGCAACCTGCTGCTGTCCTCAGCTGAACCTTCCTGAAGTGCCGGTCCTTCCCTTACGTCCGTGTGTCCTGTCTGCCTTTCCTCCTTCAAAGAATGAAGACCCTGGAGGGTGGATGCAGAACGACAGCAGCTCACTAAGACTCTTAGATCTTAATCTTAACTGTTCTCCAGATCCCCCCTGTGCATAATGCCTCTGCTGCTAACCCAGCCTAATAGTGTTTCAGGCCAAGCTTTAATTCTTTTTGTCCCCGTAGCTATGTCACTGCAATGGATGACAGATAACATGGCATCTGACAGTGATGGCATTATTGTAGGGATAACAGAGGCTGCAGATACACAGGCCATCCCTCACAGTTTCCCACAGAGATGCTGTATAACCTTGGCCAGCCCTCAGGGCAGGAATTCACATTCAGCTGCCTGCTCATACTGTTACTCCTAAAAAATCCCACCGTGTGTCATTAAATAATTTCCTCCTTCATCTTTTTCCTTAACATGGACTAATTCACCACCCAACCTTCCCTCCACCTCCAGTGCCTCATCTCAAGACCTACATCAACACCATCTATGAGGACAAGCTTGCCCAAGGTCCCAACCGGTGCTTTGGAAACCCAGATGCTCCTGGGCTGAGGTCTTTCCACCAGTCTCTTGTACTCTGATCATCTGTCATGACTTTGGAACTGACAACATGGCTGCAACTTGCTCATAATATGGGACATGGGTGGAGGCTACTGCCAGGTCGGCTCACCTGAGCAAAGGTCTGGATCTCCACGTTCCCCAGAAAGTCCTCCTGGCTTTGGGCATAATCACAACTGCTCAGCGACCATAGGCAGCTGGATGCTGAACACGGTGACTTTAAACTGAAGCACACTAACAGCATCTTGATGTCAATTCTGTAATCATCCTGTCTGCGTCTTGAATTTGCCGGAACTCAGACAAAAATCTTAGAGGCAGACAGAGGACCTGGATACCCGACAGTTCCTATTTTTAAAAGGCACTGACAAGTCGCTAGATTTAAAAACTGACCTACTTTAGTGGCTGTTTCATATTGAATTTTTTCCCTTCAGGATGCCAGCTATTCTTCTTCTGCTTTTTTCTCCAAAAAAGCATTTTTGTACTTTGAAATAAATATAAATATAAAAAACAGACATGCCACTCCAATTACAGCAGTTTTCCTGCTGGGTTAAGTGCAAGCTATCAAGTATTTTTGTGAAATGTAGACCAGAAAAGTACCAGAAAGATAGACACAGATGGCTTCCGCTGTCAAATCTCTCGTTTCACACACAAGCATCTCCATATAAAATAACCACATACCTTTATGACAGACAGCACTCCTATGCACAGTTGAAGAGATGAGATATTCCCGAGCACTTACAACAACCTGGCAATCACAAACTACTCAAATGCATAAATGCTCTTAGAAATAAAGGTGATACTGCTTCATCTGTCAGAGTATCAGGTAACCCACCGACCAGAAGCTGGTACCGTCTCCTCAACACCACATGTTCACTGCAACTACCAGGATCACACCACTAACTGGAGTGTAATGGGAAGGACTGGTTATTCCCCCTCTATTAATGACACTAGCTAAGGATGAACCAAGCTACTGACAGTAGCAGTTGTGTCTGCAGTAAAACAGATACTGTATATATATAAAAATATTTATCTATTTACTGTAAATAAATAGTTTCCTGAAATTGAAAACTAACTTTTATTGAAATAGCCTACATGCATTTTGCAATAAAACAGAGAAACTGGAAGAATTGTTGCAAATATTTCTCCCAGAAACTTATGCCCAGTCCAGCACTAGCTGAATGTGAGCATCTTTCCTATGCAAGCACCCAGACTGCAAACATTTGTTTAAACGTGCACCACCACCAGGTTTTACAGCCAAAAAGTCTTTTCCCCACAGAACAGAAGACCTCAGTCCAGCGGAGCACACACTTTGCTGCTAAAGACGACATGGTAGCAGGCAGTTTCCCTATAGCTGTTATTGAGCCTTGGAGCAGGTGTAGACCATAACTTCTCATCGACCAGTACTATAGCATTTGCTATCGGACTCCAACCTGCCCAAGACTCTTGGAAACGCGTCTTCCAAAAATTTATAATAATATATGGTTAATAATATGATCACTAGGCTTGCTGGATTTTCCCTGAAAGCGCCCGCTCTCAGCTTCTACACGAAGACGAACCGCATCCCGGTGCCGCGCAACAACGACTCCGTGTGCAGCGGCAATTATTCAAGAAGAGTTTGTTCTGTTCAAGAGATTGCTTCACAAGAGGAAAACGGTTACAAGCCAGTTTTCCAGCTTTAGCACAAAGCACAATGCTTTAAAGAATGTCAGAATATTGTTTCTGTAGGTTCACTCGCTAAAAAAAACACAACACATACAACCACAGGAATGGTTCCACTTATGGAAGCACGTTCCTGACTCTTACTCCTCTGGAGCACACAGGATGAAAGTCTTCAGATTTTCCAGCAGCAATAAAAAGGTTTTGACTAAACCGTGGTGTCTCCAACAAGCAGCAAACAGAACCTGTACCCCTGCATTCAACTGCTTTCTTGCAAATGCAGTAGCCAGGGTTCTAAGAGCACACAGGCATTACGGCTGTGCAGGGAAGGAAGCTGAAGGACGCTGCATGTTCTGGGAGAGGGAGGGGAAAAAAAAGAAAAAAAATCACTGTTCATCCAGTCACTCAGATAATCCAGTGATGGACACTGCTATAAAACCACAGAAGCACAGAGATGCAAGTAAAAGCACACATATTCTACAGGAATAAAGGAAGGCATGAGAAGCTGTGGGGTTTGGGGGTTTTTCAGATTTATTTTCTCACTGTTAGCTGTGGGTAGCAGTCAGCCTAAGGCAACAAGGTACAGGAGCACACTTCATGTCTGCAGGAGGAGACAGCTGGCTCTGCGCTCGAAGGCAGCACCACGCACCAACCTGCTTTAAAGTTTATCAAAACGTTACTCAGACCATCAATTACAACTTCATTTCAAGAGAGAAAACCATGCTAATGAAAAGTGAGGAACAAGAACAGCAATGAGAGCGAGCAGCAAGAGGAGGAACAAATAGATTTGTAATACTCTTCCAAAGATGTTAATTAAAGAATGAATGCTCTTGCAGGTAAGCAGCAGATATATTGCAGTTTTCATAGGGTTTCAAGTGCAGGAGTGTTAGTTAGTGGGCTGCTATGTAATTATTCTTTAGGTCCAAGTACCTGAAGCCTTGGTAGAAACAGTAATTAAAAGCAA
Source organism: Phaethon aethereus (assembly GCF_964289735.1). Lineage (NCBI taxonomy): Eukaryota > Metazoa > Chordata > Aves > Phaethontiformes > Phaethontidae > Phaethon > Phaethon aethereus. The sequence continues at coordinate 2,532,974 of NC_138579.1, forward strand.
GGTAGAAAAGTATCTGGAATGTGTAATTAGGCAAATTTGAGAGGGGCAGAGTGCAGGCACTGGGCAGGCAAACTGGGTGCAGAGACCTCCACTGCTCCACCAGCCTCTGGTTTGTGTTCCGCCATGCAGGAAGCCCAACCATTTCCACACTGCTTTACTTTGCTGTTGCTTAGTTGTCTTGTAGGGCCTCTAAGACACAGACCATTTTCTTCAACTCTCCAGCAGCCCTAATCCTTAATTAGAAACACACAACCAGAATAGAAATTTATAATAGCAAGTGAGAAGGAGGCAACCCGTGAGTAGACTACAGTAATCCCAAAAGCTTCCAAGCAGCAGCCCACTCTGTCGGGTCCCCGATCTGTACCCTTTTGCATTCAGTTGATTATTTATCTACCTGAACAGGGGTTCAGCATGCCCCAAGCTGGGCTGGAGCAGCTCAGAGACATTTCAAGCTCCAACACAACCTGTTATCATTCATAAGGAGCTGCCACACGTGAGCTGATTCATCACAGTAAACCTCTTCTGGGCTTGGCAGGGCCTTGGCTAAGCCACAGTAACATGGTCACAAGGTTTATTTTACAAGCTATCCCGAGACTTGCTTACTCACAGACTGAATTCATATCTGAGCTTTGGTCAATCTTTTCTCCGATTCATCCCACAGAAGTGAACAAACATAAGACCATCTATTCTTTTCATGAAAAACCTTCTTGTTCCAAAATGAGCACATTATGAGCGCTATATGTTGAGCATTATGCAAGAGCTAGGTTTTCCTTGTTGCTGAGGATGACTATCACAGTAATCTTCAATTAGACGCCTGCAGGCTGCTCTTCCACAAGCACCGTCTCATTCAACAAATAAGAACTTACTCAGGATTCCTCCACATTCCCTTCAAGTGCCCATGCCTGAGCTGGTATTTCTACTCCACGACCACATTTTCCACCATGCAGAGATATTCATATCCTATGGGGTTTTTCCCTAAGATGGTCTCACTGTAGTTGATTAAAGCTGAAATTTTAAAGGTATATAAAGGTGCACATACTTATCTAGATGTGTCCAAGTGACTATTTTTTCCACTGAAAGCAATAAAGTTTGGACAATTAAGTGCTTCTGAAAATCCCTTCTATGCCTACGTGCATCTCCTTTGGGCCCAAATCCAGAAATTCATATTTTGCAGTAGCCGCTTCTTAGAAACCAGGAACCTTGCTCCAAATGCCCTCCCTCTGGAAAAATACACAGGGGAGTGTCAGGGTCTCCACACGGGGCTACAAAAACCAGCACCCTCAGTGAGTAGCTACCCAGCTGCTCAAGATGGTGCTCCGTGTCTTATCAGCTACTCCTCATATTCTAACACCTCCTGGCTTCTTGGGTCCTCCCACTCTACCCTTTCCTCCTCCATGTGTTGAACATGACTTTCACAACACTTGTTCACTCTGATTTTGATTAGAAAAAGCTCCCTTAAGTCTCCACTGATCACACATGCAGATTTTCAGGTGCTTCTAACTTGGTCAAATATAAGCAACTTTTACAAGAAAAGCATATGCCTCCATTAACTATCAAGGCATTGCTCTAGAGTATGAAGGTGCCCCAGCTGCCTCAGGGAAATGGCTCTAAGAGTATCTTTTAAGATGACCAAAATGATGTCATTTTCCTTACTCTCATTTTGTCAAATGGCTGAAACATATTAGCTGAAATATTCCCAAAACCCTGAATCCTAGGAGGTCTCTCTAAAGGGAAAATTGAAGCCTGAAGAGTTGAAAATGTCACTCAGTTATATGCTATCAAAACTTAGATGTTATAATGGGATGTATCAGGCAAACTCAACCACCTGGGCCATTATAAACCAGTCAAGCAATCTGTCTGGAGATGACTCCTCTGGACCACTGCAGTGCAGCTCCAGTGGAACTGCTCTGGTTTATCCTGCTGAGCAGCCCAGGAGCCAAAAACAGAGATCTCAGCTGCATCATTGCATGTAACAGCATTTCATTCACCTGGTGGATATCCTCATTAAATCTGAACTGCCATTTTCCCAAATACACATAAAGATAAGATAGAAGGTACTCTGCATATTTTTGTATTCATCTGCCACAGAAGCAGTCAAAATACATTATACTAAAAATGGCAGCCATAGGCTTTTTTTCCCAGAAGTATCTTTGATCTACAGATAATGCCTTCCTGGAATCCCGTATCTGGATCTTATCAAACAATACTCCGGCACATTGACTACATCAGACTTCTAGCAGCCCTGCGAAGTCCAGCTGATGCACTTCATCGTCGCTACAAAGCCACGGCTCCGCTGGCTCCCAAGCCCGCTCACGCAAACCCCAGTACAGCCTTGCACAGCATGCTGGCACAAGCGCTTGGGTTTCTGCGCTGTCTCCAGCTGGCACAGGGGGTCCATTCACGAGGCAGATACAAAAATAGTTATTTTTATCCAAAATTGGATAGGACCTGCTTTCTGGAGGCACATGGGAGTAAGAGTCCATCTCAGAAAAGTTCCTGGCAGGAGAAGACAAAGTTTGCATTTTTTCCCTTCTTGGGTGTTTCATTCCTTTTGCAAGTGCAGGGGGGAGACCCACAAACACCGAGCATCACCCGGCTTAGGTGCCTGCACGTGAAGCCTAGACTCACCGTATCAGTTCGAGCTGCTACACACTTCCTGCGGACTGACAGCATTCAATGTGCACCTAATTCAAGGGCTTAAATACTTTTTTCTCCATCAACTATATAGAAAAACTCTAGACTTGCACACAAAAATTTGTCATAAAGATGGTATCTAAAGCACACATCTTTTTTTTTTTTTTAAACAGCAACTATAGAGAAGCCTCCCAGAACCTGGGCTAAGAGGAGCCACGGCAAGCAGAGCTTTAGCAACACTACGGCACCGCAAATACCTTCCTCTTCCCTTGGGTCACAGAAGAATTTATTTGTACTACTGTATCATTAGACACTTTGCACCTTGATTACCTCAACTATTTAGGCAGAGAAATCACCTGACTTTCAAATAAATTCATCACATCCAAGAAGCGTGAGGCTTCTGTTCTCAAAGTCCTCACGGTATGTATGTCCCTTTTTCAGGAAAATGTGCCCGCTCCATACGTGCCAACAAAATCTTCCTACATGACTAATTTTCAAGTTGAACTGTCTTGATAAATAGACTGACTCACTGCAGAATTTAACTATGCATTAGGTCCTATTAGTGAATTAGGCCCTTTTGTTTTGCTCCAGAGTGCTGTCAAGAGCTGTAACAGCTTTCCTGATTAATGAAGAAGGGAGAAAAGTTATTTCAAAGACACGGGCAGATTCGAAATTTTTTTTTGGGTAACTTTAGAAATATGGAGTATTCCATCAGTACAAGCAGCAGAAGATGCTGCAGGCTTTGGCCTTCGCCTGATCTGTGCTGCAGATGCAGGACAGAGGGAGGTGGGACACCTCTGCTATTTGCTCTCCCATCCACCCCAATCCTTCAGCTTTAATTCCTATTACGTGAGCTCTGGCACAGGATCCCTAGTGGCTTCTGACAAATGACTTCTGCCTCCCCTTGCCCTGAGCCCGCCTGTACGTACCCACTGGATATATCATGCTGAAGCAAGCCATTTTGTCAAGTGACTCAAATTGGTTTATTGGTGCTACATGAATGACCCAGGTCTGGTTATTTTGGAGTTACTGGCTCTCAAGGACACGCCTAGGTATCTTTTACCACACTTCTGCTTTGCAGTATCACATGGTTTTCATATTTGCTTGCAAACCCACACCATAACATATATCCCTGTGTAGCACTTACTTTCACAATGGAGACTGTTACCAAGTAAGAGCATATTTTAGTAATTGCACAAAACAACTAGTTCCACAATATGACAATAGCATTGATCTTCAGGGCTCTCTGTATTGAAGGAACTCCATTAGCTATGTCAATGGCTTCTTTGTCTTGCTTTATTTTTAGCATTTCCTCCATTGATCCAATTCAAATTGGACAAGGGTTATGTGTCTGGGACTTCTCTTTGAGGAACAAAGGGATTTTGAACCTCAGCCTTAAAACAAATGCTGCATAACATGTTCATGTTCTGAGGTTTATCTTCCCAGGCATCCATATCTCCCGCCATGGTGATGTGCTGGAGAAGAATGGGATGAAACTCAAAACCATGACATGCGGCCAAAGCTAAACCATTTTTCCTGGCAAGCTCCTGCATGAGGCCCAAACCCAGACTCAAATGGGATTAAGTCCAGCTCAAAAGGGATTAAATCCATCCTGCACAAGGGGGCCTGTAGCCCAAGAGAAAAGGGTGGAGTTTCTTCTGCTATTTCAAAACACGTACAGTAGAAATAATGGCCAAAGTGCAAGAAGGCACCAAGGGTATCTCAGCGCTACAGGCCTCTTCTCTCAAGATTTTCCTTTGCAGCATTTGCTCCTGTTTATTAATAACCTGCTCGTGAGATGTTGCTAGGGTCACTGCTCCTCACAGCAGAGTTCACTTGTCAGCCATGTTCCTGCATACAGCAGGAACACCAGCCACATGATGAGGCACCAGAGACCTTCAGCCATGTCACATGCAGGTTTCCACACGCCAGCTGAGCCCTACTTGGGCTTTTTGGCCTTATACCACTGGGGTATCCTTCCAGAACCTGTGGTTGAGATGGTTGGGCATCACCTCCAAAGGTCTCAGTATAACCTTCTCTATGGCCAGTTTTGTCCGTTTGCACATTTACCAGTTCTGGCCTCTTGCCTAAATTGCTCTTTTTCCTGCCTACATAGTTCCACAGCAATGTATTTATAGACATCAGACAGATCTTCCATGCCAATAATCACACTCTCTAATTCAGAAATCTATCCTCTCCTACTTTGCAAATCCTAGTCTAAAGGTCCACAGACAGAATCAAAGCCTTCACAGCTGTCTGCTGATGAATCTTACTTAAAAGAAAACCACCAGAATATCCAAAAAACATGTCCACGTTTTCCTTCTCCTGCTTCAGTGAAAACAGCATTTTTTTTCCCCCCTCTATAGACTGCTGCCTATGAAAATTCTGCCAGTCTATTTTGTGTTAAATCTAACCTGTGTCTTTTCATTCATGTTTGAAGCGCCAGGCACAGCTCTGGTGCTACATAAATAACAAATAACAACAGCGTGACATCAAATAAGGCAGTTTAAGAAATGCAGCTGACAGGTTTTTCTCCCTTGACATTTTTACTATGAATTTATTCGCCTTTGTCATTTGACTTAATGGCACTGCAAACTACATAACTGTAATTACTCTTTAGTTTCTATTAAGATATAAGCCTGATGCTTCACCAGGATAATACCTGAGGGAGGGGGAGGGAAGGCAGGAGAGCCGGAGTGGTTTCTTGTAGGTAGCTGTAACAGTGACAAACAAATAGGAACAGCAAAGTAATGAGTCAGGAAAAGGAATTCAATTTCTTAGTCCTGCAGTCGGAAGGTACATGATAAATAGAAGGGAAAAGAGAAGCCAAACAGGATATAGTTATGCCCCGAGGATGTGATTATTGACATGCAACTTGGGACCTTCCAGTCCTAAAACCTTCAAGCACTTAATGAAGTGGCTGGATTTCTGGGTCCAGCTTCAGCACAGTTCCCCAGCAGTAACGCCTAGCTTTTGTAAACCTGTTCCGACCCAGATCAAAAATTACTCAACAGATTTAGACACCTCACTCCAAATACTGGTAAAACCCTCCCTCTCACCCGCTATCACAGTAATTCATTATAAATCCCAGACTGCCCAGAAATCCTCTGACCAGACAGAATTATTGCCAACAGCACATCTGAGTTGTCTGGAAGCACGCCACGGGAAGACGTTACGATAGGAGAGTCCTGTGCGTTTACGCACGTAGCATTTATTATGTTTTAACTGAAACAATGGTAAATCCTCCCTTGGTTTAACACAATGAAGATCCATTACGCTGGAGCTCTGCCACTACAGAGCAGGAAAGTTCTGGTCATGAGAAACAGTCCTGTAGTTCTCAGCTTGGAGAGACAAACGAAAATTTAGACCATCAGCCTATACAGCATCTGTAAGGTCAGCCATTAAGACTGAATAAACTGAGCCCAATTTGATGCTCAGCTGAAGATGATGAAGGTAACGTGCTTAGGCTGCAGTGCCTCAGGAGACCATGTATTTTTGGTGCACGTAAGCTGGAATTATTCCTATGTAGCTGTTAGCCGACTGGTTTCAGTGAAGTTATTCCTTATTTACTTCAAGAATTGAAGTCATTCTGCTTTCAAGTTTTGACCTGAAACGGAATATTTTTCCACCTAAATAATTTTCACAGCTCCAGTTTTCAGATTCCCATTTTCCGCTTTCTTTTTCAAGTGGACCAAGATCATTTTGACTTGTAGCACTGCCCTGACAAAGAGAAGGATTTAAGCAGAGTAAGAGTAATTCATCAGCACCACAAAAGCAACAAGAGAGTCATCATTTGCAGAGATTTGCTGGGAAGTTCCCAGTCTCCCACAAGGCACCCAACCAGTACTGTCAATACACGAACTTACATCCTGGGATGTCCCATCATAAGACAAACGTGGACCTTGTGACTTCTGACAAATTCCGCCTCATTCAGACATGTATTTTAACATGTTTGTCTCCTTGAGTAAAGAATAGTCTCCTTCCTTGTCCCCACGATCAGGAACACCTTTTGAGAACATTTTGAAATCACAAATGGAATTCAGACCTTGACTGAGGGTCAAACGGAGAACAAGCAAACGGAGAACGTCATCTCACAGACTCTAATTATGGATCCTTTCCAGAAAATAGCATACAACTTTTTGTAAAAATATGGCATTTTCATGCACGCTTGTTGCACTTCACCCTTGTCCTGTGATGAGGTACGCATCTGTTTATTCTACCACCTATTCTTAGATCAACAGGTAAGTTACCAGGTAAAAATAACTCAAGTCAAAATGACCAATAAGACAATGACCCATTAGCTTATGAAGCTACTGGACAAAGCTGCCTATTCCATTTTTTTATTAGTTGTTTAGCAGCAAAAATCACATCCCAGCCTCTGGTTTCAATGCCTTGTCTTGTTCTCACAACGGTTTTTCTACAAATGTTTTTTCCATTGCGTCAGGTTATGTTTGCTGCTTGTTGCTATTCCTGTTGCCGGTCCCTGCAGGCTTTTGCCCCAGGGTATTATTGCAATAACCGCTTCTGTGTTAAGTTCCACACACCCTGTTCTCAGTGTGGAGTGGTTTGGGGAAGCCCTGTCCCCCTCGGACGCAGCTGTCCAGGCAGGTTATGTACAACACGAGTTTGAGTGAAAAGCGTAGATGTTATTGCTGAGAAGTCCTCAGTCACCTTTGGACTCTGATGCCAGCTGTGGACAAACTCAGTTTGCAGCAGAAGCTACCAGAGGTGGCAAGGGATGCTAAAACGAGTCTGTAGGGGACTCATTCTACATAATTTTAGCCACCCAAAATGTGGGGTCTGTCTAACCCAACTAGGTGTCTACTCCTATAACCAGCTCAGAAAGAAGAGCAAGGACAAGGAATGATTCATCCCATCTGTTTTAAACAGGATCACTCTGCTGGTAAGGTCAGACTCCAAAGAGCGACGAGACGGCGGCACATGCCAGAGGAACGATGGGCAGAACAAATCCAACCTGGCACCTCTCTCCAAAACCTCCCCTTATGTTTTATTCAGCACAAACATTGCAAAATGGCTCTTCCCTCCTTTATGAGCAAACCCTCTACCAACTTAACTTTTTTCCTTAATATTAAGGACACAATCCTTCCACAGTGCTTTGTCTTGAAGGAAGAGTAGCTTTGGCCCAGTACTTGTACTTGAAGCTCATCTTCTCTAGTTAAAAACGTACGGAATAATCAGTGAATAAGTGAAGCACCAATCGATCACACACTTTCCAAGTTCCCAAATATCCAAATACAAGCCCAGCTCGCTGTGTCAGTGTAGTCACAGAAAACACATCATTTGGTTTGACTGCAAATTATTACAAAGGCTTTACCCTTCAGTCCTGAGCACGCACCTAACTTAGCTGGAGACAGTGGAAATCTTACTGGCAAAAGAAATACAGGATAAGACTCAAGGGAGGTACGAGGCATTCTAAAGAGAATGAAAGGACCTAATTAGCGCAACAAGAACAAAATTAAGGAAAAATAAGACATGGTCTGCAGAAGAACCACAGCTGCCCCTTCCCTTCACCCCCAGCTGCACTCATGACCTAGAGGGGACAAAAGGTGCTGATTCGGTCACTCCACGCTAACCAGGGTTTCCCCACAGTCAAATATCTACACATATTTTGACTTCGTAAGTATGGTACAAAGGGGCAGATCCCAACTATTTCTTCTTTAGACCTAGTCTTCATCCCCCATGTCCTGCCAGTTCTGAATACCTTTAAAAATCTTTTTGCTTGTCGTGGAAAAGCAGCTTGCATTTTCCTTCTCAGACATTTATCAATTCTTCTCTAATGGAAGAACAATCATCCAGCAAACTCACAGATCCAGGGAGAAAACAATCCCTTCCACAACCTCCTCCCACAGGGTCAGGGAGATGTTCCCTGTTTTGCTTCTCTAATTTGCGCAATCCCAACAGATTTGAATGTTGACCGTGACATTAGGTCAGTAAGCACGAAACAGAAGTTTCAGCATCAACTCTGGCTTTCCATCTTCTTTTAAGGATATGAACCTCCTCTGTCTCCAGCAGGGCAGCACTCAATTATTCTCTGCAAAAAAAAAAAGTAGTAATCTGTCTATGGCTTTTTTTTTTTCCTTCCACTGCTGCTTCTTATAGCTGTTCCTATGTCCCCATGGGTTACTTGCCTCTTTCCTTTGATGGAAAGATATACCAGATAATGTTAGAGGTTCTGAGCTAAAGTTTGGGGTGCCTGCACAGGTTCATATCTATTTATCTATATCTATACTCTTACATGGTTTTCAGGAACAGAAAAAGAATCCATGGGTGGAGTTCAGTAGTATGTCCTTATATTGCTGGGTTTCCTTCGTTCCATTAAAATTTGTTGCCCTGAAGTGCAGATAGCTCATTCCTTAAAGATCTTCGTATCACTTACTAAAAGCTGTTACCTGTTTACCTAGCATTACCCGCATGAAGCTTTTAACAAATGTTTTCTTTCAATTTTTTTCATTTTTCTCCTAGAACATATTGGATGCTTTATGACTTCCGTTATTTATTTATTTTTAGTCCTGGATGTACTTCTTATACTCCCATATTTTCAGAATAAATTGACTTCTGAGTCTGAGAGATGCACATTACGTTGAGGGATTCACAGACATCTTTTGCCAAAACTGTTTTCATTTAAATTTCAATGCAATCTCATCTATCTTCCACTGAAGATTCCCTTTATTCTAGTTTATCATCTTGAGCATCTGAAGACACAATGCCAGCCGTGTACTAAGACAACTGCAGTACTCCTGGATAATCCAGTTATCAAAAGCTGGAGTCAGTGCCTTACGAGTTGTGCTAGGAGTGACCTTCTGGTTAGACAGGTCCAGACTCAGCATCCTTAAATAAGACTACAAAACTGTCCACTTTGATCAAGCTTCTTGAATTCATTAGGTACCTCAGCAGACCACACGATAGATTTTGATCCATTTCTATGGAAAAACATTCTTTTCAGATACTGCCATGTCCAGGTGGAAACATGTGGGATGCTAAGGAAAAGGCTCCCCAGGGCATGAGACCTCCACCCTGGTACGGCTTCGAGATGCGCAGCTTCTTCTAGCGGTGCCGCGGCCAGCAGCAACCCAACCCAACTCCTGCCGAAGGGGCAGACGCAGGGGACTGGGAGGGCATAGTGAGATCCCAGCGTGATTACAAACAAGTCCACTCTCCGATTTTAACCACCACCACGTTTCCACTTCAGCAGTGCATCCTGCCTCCGAGAACACGTCTGCCAGTAGCAGCTTCACTCCCTCAGCAGTTCCACAAGCTCCTCGAACCTTCTCTACACTGCTGCTTGCCCCACTTCTCCAGACTGCAGCTTTTCTCTCATCAACAGCTTCCACCCCCAGGTACCACCTGCCCCTGAAGAGTTCTTACACTGCACTCGTTGCCAGTGCACTGGGACCAGCAAGGGGCACGGATGGGTGTCCAGGAATAAAATAGGTAGAACAGAGAGGAATAACGAGTCAACTAGGAAAAAACATGCCCCTCTGATCAACAACATCTTCCTACAAGGGGAGCAGAAACTCAGTCAATTCCACTAATTGTTAGCACATTGACCCAGCAGTCACCCAGCAAATGACTAAGTGAACAGAACCAGGTCTGAGAACCTGATGGAACATGAACAACAACTACCTGGTTCACTGGTATATGGACATTCCTCATCACTCCACCTGCAATTACCAGCAGACCCAGGCTCATAAACCATGCTGCTGACCAGAGCGTCCCATCGCAGGCCAGGAAATCCCGAAACAAGCCAGCACCTGGATGCATGATTAGGGGCCTGGATGCTGGGAGAGGATGGGAGACATGGTGCTCCAAAACCCTCTTTGGAGTACATTGACAAAAGGAAGATTCCTTTCCCTTCTCCCACCCTCTCTCTAATCCCCTTCTTCCCCATATGAGCAGCCTTTTCTGCTCGTTCCTGCCTCGTCTCTTGCTGAGCAAAGGGTTAACGTCTGCGCTCAGACTCTTCTTTGTACTGACCCGTAACATTATCATCATGCAGCACGTATTCGTACCAGACATGACCAACACAGGTCTACATCCGGGGACTGCACGCAAAATGAAAGATCATGCTCATCGAATAGCGATTTGTGACACAAACAAACGGAACACAAGGCAAGCGAACACACAGCCCTGACGTCTGCAACGGTGCCGGGTCCGGGTGGCATTTCTCCCTGCGATCTCCACCTCCTAGCACGCAGGCTTGTCTGGCCGGCGGGGATGGCACGGCTAACGCAGCCCCAGCACCTACTGCCCGGTCTCATCAGAAATCACCGAACCTGACCCTCATGGGATCAGCTGCAAGTCTACTAGTTTTCCAGGGCATGGCAAATAACGCTCCCCTTCCTTGTATTTTAAGAGTGCATCTAATACCAGGTACTGTTAATCCAGCAGACTCGAGGAGACCTGTTGTGAGGATGAGTTGAGGACCTGTGGGCAATATCCTCTTGTACTGCACCATCAGAGAAATTCAAGCAGTTCTTGCTTTACATAGACATTGTTCCCTGTACGATTTCACTGTATGGTTGGATGTTTCCCTTAGTCTGACTTTGGGTCAGCCTTCCCACGCTCCCACCCCATGAACCGATGCAGATGCTGCAGAAAGACTCACGCCCTTGCGAAAGGGCTTGCTTGACGGTGGCTTTGGAAGAGCCAGACTCCGACCTGTTTTACATCTCCCTTAACCGGATGCAGCACTATTAATCACAGAAGAAGTGTTGTTGCTTCCTACGCATGCCACGCTATCGATTGTACTGATGTTTGTGGGATTTACTGTGATAGAAGCAAGAAAAAGAATTGTTCTCTTTGTGCAGAAAACAATTTACTTTGCCATCCAAAGTATTTATGAGGTTTCTGCAACATTATTTAGGATAGCTATATTTAACGTTTCTCCTTCACATCATCGTTTATTCTTCTTTTGATCTTGTGAGTGAGCTCCCTCGTCCTTTTGCAGTTGATCCTGAGTTTAAATTGCAATTTTTTGTTTTGTTCTGTTTTCCATTCTTGGCATTAGGATCTAAGATTTCTATTCTCCGCATATAAGCGCTTCACATAGATATATGTTGAAAGTAAAATGCCCAGCGCAATGAGAAGGATCTATGTGTAATAAATGATAGCAAAGCCATGGGGATATTGCTGTTAGAATAACTGACATTAGAGAGCAAAGATGGTTTTATGTTCCTTGTAGCTAATTAATTCAAGATTTAAGAGTATTCTATGAAGGACAGAAAGAAGGACATTGAGGAGAAGAGAAACCCCGGTTTGTGTGTTACTCTGCAACAAGGGGAAACAAGGAGAAAAAGTGTTTTAACGGCAACAGGAGCACACGGTACCCCCCGGGAAAGGCTGTCCTCCCTCCGGCACCCTTCCTCATGGCAGCCCCAGCCCTCCCCGCAGCAGACAGGCTCCTCCGCCCCACGGGACAGACCTCCGTGCCCTGGCCGCCAGCGGTGAATGTGCCGATTGTGCAGGGCACGAAAGGCAGCAGGAGGGGCTCCGATCCACTCCCACCACCCCGGCTCTGCTCCAGCCTCACAAAAGCAGCACAGTAGCTCGGAAAGCTGCAACGCAAACAGCACAAGAACACGGTGTTTTGTTCCGCCGGAGAGACGGAGAGCTGGGATTGGGATTACTCATGGACATCTGAATGCTCGTTATGCTCATTTGAATATTGCGGGGAGGGTAAAAAAAGTTCGCTATTCCACATTTTGTGGGGAAGTAACAGCTGCAGCTACACGGAGATGTAGACGGGCGCTTCTGCGGCAAAGGTACTCGCTCCGGCCCTGGAGGCACGTCGGCCGCACAGGGACCAGGGCAGCACGGGGAGCGATGCTCAGCCCTGCGGCAGGGCAGGAAAGCTATCAGGTGGCTCAAATAGAGGAGGGCATCTTTAATTAACAACTGCATCTTGGCGGGCAAAGGGGGAGAACAGAGCAGCAGACAAATTGGTACAGTTGGTCTGGCTGCCAGGTCAACATAGAAACAAAAAACTGCAAGCAGCTTGCAGATTCCTTTACGATAGAGAACTGGAAGCAGGAAATAAGACACAAAAGCTTAAGTGAGCCTTGTAAGCAGCATTAGGAAGAACTGCAGCAATTTAAATCGCCAGTGGTATGCCCTGTCCTGAGGGAAGGGGCCTCAGGCTGGCTCCAGGCTGCCAAAGCATTCAGGTCTTCTGAACACCCGCAAACCTGCCAGTCGCAGGTCTTAGCACAGCAAGTCTTAAAAACTAAAAAATAAGTTTCTTCTGACAGCAGAAAGGTTCGCAAAAAAGATCTCAGCGCTGTTCAGGAACAGCGGCGCGCTCCTCGCGTGGTCACAATGGCATCATTGCCTTTCAGAGCCAGCGATTTTGTCAGAGCCTATTTTCTCAGCGATCGCTATGGCGGTGGAGAATAGAGTCTCGCACCAACAAAAGAAAAAAATAAGTCACTGAAGTGCCAACAGTCAAACAGAGCTGGATTCTACAGTTTTAAGTGATCTAAAAATAGCGGCACCTTGGACATTGCCATCCTGAAAACCAGCTCCTCGCCAGCTAACACAGGTAACTCCCGCAAAGACCCCTGTTTCTAGAGCAACGGGTGGTCGCCACCTCCGCAAAGTAAAACGGGAACCTTTAAAGGGATGAAAAACATGCCCCCCCTTTATTCTCCGCTGAAGACTTCCTAAATTAAAGTAGCCGTAGCAGCGATGCGGCATCCAGCGGGAAGACGGGGTTGACGGGGAACGCTCGGCTCCCCAGGGCTGTTGGTGCCCTCACACCCCACCAACACCTGCAGGCAGCGGCTTACACCACGGTCCCGTCCGAACGCTGCACGGCACTAACCAGTCTTTATGCCAAGAGGGATTTGTCCAACTGTTCTTACCTGAATTCCTGTTAAATGTACAGGTGCAGCTGGTTGGGTTTTCAGCATGTAACAGTGAAAAAATGCAAGTACAGAGCCGTTCCCTTGGGTGCACGGTGCTGTCTCTCAGACTGCATTCCTGCATTCACAGAAATGGTTCTGTACAAACAGGCTTGCAGAGCACCAGCACCAGAAGCTGCTTCTTCTATGAGAAATAAGGGCAAATTCTTATTCTTTTTGCATTTTTTTTTTTAAAGATACAAAAGCTCCCCCGACGATAGAGGAATATATCGTTTGGGGACATTGAAATTAATGAAAGCCACAGAAGGGATTATGGAACCCCACAAAAACTTGGTTTGCACGGCTGTACATTTACCTGAACTCTAAAATGCGGCAACATCAACGTAACAGCCGGCGGTGCTGGAGGATGACGGCTGCCTCACACCCTGCTCGCTGCCCAGCCGCGCTCCCGGGCAGAACCGGTGGGCTCCCAGCCCACCAGAGACACAGGGCACGGCCACTGCAGGACTCTCTTCCCATCCCCTTGCCTGCTGCACGTGCAGACCGGTGCCAAAAAATACTGCACTAAAAATATTGCGTTGGGTTTATAATGGCTTCAAAATGACTGGCGGTACCTAACAACGTCCAAGGTTGCAGAAAGCTTGGCCATTGCAACATCACTCAGTGAAACCCAAAACTTTGCACTGTTTTTTCCACAGGAAACAGGTTTTAACCATTTTAATTAAGCTTTTTCAGTGCAAATAGCCAAAAGGGGATTCAACAAGAACAAACAGAATGAAGAGAGGAAACAACTCATGTCATTATGGGAATTAGAGTGAATACAGGCAGGTGGTTTTGGGGCAGGCAGACTTTCCCCTGCCCTTCACCCCAGCCCAGGTGACAGTAGTTATTTGTCCATATGTGCCAGAAAGCTCTTAATTAGAGCTGAGAGGAATAAAGTAGTTTTTCTTTCTGAGGCCTATTCAGGAAAAGATTTAAGAGTACCATCAGAGCTCTGATCTTGATGAACCATGGCAGTTTAGGCCAAAACTAATGCAATTCCAAATGATACTTAATAAATCTGTTCAAAACGCAGCCTCACGTCCTTAGACCTGGAGAGCAGATCTCTCTGTGCCCACGCCGGCCAGGGCGCTGGCAGCCTGAGCCGACCGCACAGACAGCGCTTCTTACAGGACCCCCACGGTCTCGGGGGCACAAAATTAATTGCAACGGTGGGAAATCTTCCCAGCAGCATCGCCATCCTGCGGAATGTTTTGAACCAGTTTATCACGCTAGAGCAAACGCTGTCCTTGCAAGCTCAGCCTGGCAACCCGCCTTTTAATAGCGTCTACTCTGGAAAAGCCTAATTTGGCTTTTCAGAGCTGTTTAAAAGCGATAGAGCTTAACCCCCACAGCCCCCATACCTGGAAGATTTCAAGCCTTTAGTCTCCAAGCCTTACGCAATCAGAATTGTACCTGGGGATGCTCACATATGGAGTTCTACTTAAGTTAAGAGCAGGTACATCAGATCAAGATCTTGTTAATTATTTTCAGAGGAGGCTCTATAAAAACACACAGAGATTTAGTGGGGTTGTATACGAGGCACCACACAACACAGGAACCTCTCTGCAAAACAGGAGACAATTTGGCAGGGCCAATGCTCCTCAGTGAAAGGAGATCTCCTGCCACAGTCTCACCTACTCAGCATTTTCCTCACAGCCTGGTGGTGCTTCCACATTCAGCTGTTTTCAGCTGTCCCCACATTCTGATTTTATTAAAAGAAAAAAAAAAAACACATTAAAAAGTTTCAACTCGCTTTTAAACTCCCCTTCGCTCGGGTACCAACAGCAATACTGACGAGAACTGAGATGAGTATTTTGTTTGTCCTAGCCAGAAACCATTTCATATAAAGCCCTTTATTTAATTACTAGCTTATATTACTTGTAAGTGCTCAGCCAAAGCTACAAGTTGAGCAGTCTGCAATGATCATCCTGCATCTGTTCCTCAACACCCACATGGGTGAAAGGGTGCCTCTGCCCTATCTTCACTAACGAACCTCTTCTGTTCTGCCCTCCCTAATTGCTGCTGCGCTCCCCAAAACCCTCTTCCCCAGGAAGACGCTCAAGGCTGGTTTCAGTGGTACCGCAGCACCCGCGTTGCCGTCCAGCCCGCGCTCGCTCCGCTGTCGCTGGGTTTCACGCTGCGCCTCAGGCTAGTCGCTGCCACAAATAGGCTCTTCCCCCGGCCAAGACACAAAGTTTAGCACTGCGCTTTCAAAGGGTGCCGCTTTGAGGTGGCTCTGCTCCAGCCGCAAGAGCCTTGCTCCCAGCCTCAATGCAGGATCCCACCTGCCTCCTCCACCCCGGAGTACCGGGCAGGCGCTGGTCCCGGCTGGGCAGACCCGTGGCCCAAGGATGCTTCAGTATGAGGTGCCAACCATCGCTCCCCTGGGCACAGAGGGACATCAGGGGCCACGTTCCCGGCGCTAACCCGTCTGAGTGACAATACTTCTTGTTATCACACAGAAATAAGTGCTCTCCGACGTGGTACGGCAAAACAACACGCCCGAGACAGGAGGCCGAGGGCAGCAAGGTCGCACTGCCCAACCCTGCCCACGGGCATGCAGGAACTTCACCCCCCGCCCCACAGCGCTCAGGAAAGCCTGAAGTGTCCGGCAAGGTCAGGGAGACAAATTAATGGCATCTTTTCCCACGCAGAGAGGGGTCAAGCTGTGGGGACCGGCTCTCCCCAGGAAGCCTACAACCCCACCCCGCAGACGGCTCCCACATCTACCTTGCTGCCCCCAGCCCTGTCCTGCAGCCCCGGGAGGGATGGCTGAAGCCTACATTCATGTTTTTAAAGGTCCGGCAAAAACATCCCGGGTGACCCTGAGCCTTTCAGCCCACCGGTGCAAGCGGTTCCAGCTGATGGACCGCCAGCTCACCAGATCTCAGCACGGGGTGTTTCAGAGCTCCCTTGAACCTCTTCAAGCACTTTCTACCACACCACACCAATGGTAACCCACTCTCTGGAAGCACCCAACTCACATCTAACTTCATTTTTGGGGGCCAAAGAAAATGTTAGAGGGTCTCCTGTCATGGGCCACCAAGGTCTAGGAAAGCACCAGCCTGGATACCAGATAAAAGCTAAAAGAATGGAGATGAAAAGCAAATAAAAAGGTCTGGACTGCAAGAATATAATGCTAAGCAACACGGTACTTGTTTGCTAATATAGCATCACCTCAAAATGTTTTTAAAGTACATTTAGTCATATATGACCATCTACGTTACCTTCTCCTGTACAGAAGCACCGCAGCTCAAATTGCTGAGACATTGCAGTTGCTAAGGTAAGTCATTTTTTGCAAATATGTCCTGGGCCACTATGATAAATTCAGGGGTCATAAGATATGAATTGCTCCAGGAAAGGAGCAATTTTCCAATGGAAATACCAGGTTCCAGGCTTTATGGTGTAAATTATTTTACATATAATATATTGCTTTTATAATCAATCACATTTTCAGAAGTGGATCAAGAAGGGTCAAGCAGCAGTATCTGTGCATAATTAATATTTGTTTTGATATAGCCACAACTGGTTGTTTGGTTAGTAAAGTTTGTTATTAACTATTAACCTTGGCATACAGCTTCTTTAACACATAACTAACAGCTACTTTCATTTACTAATTGCATTAAAATAGAAACTGTGTCAACCACAGATTAACTTTAAAAGGCTCCATGGGCTAAAAATAATGAACTCATCTACATTTACCAAAAGAACAGATTTCAGATGATTAATAATCCCTTTTCAGGATGCAGGAGGGGAAAAAGTTTGATCCTAAATTTCTAACTTTAAATGTGATGAATCTGCACTTAATCCGAGGCCTACAGTCAACAAGACTAAAGCATCCAAACTCAGCCTACCAGAGCTGTGCCCAAGGGCTGCAGTTTCTGCAAACCCCATCCGAGCAGCAAGGTGACGTGACAGACGAGGCTGAAGTCCACGGAGTTCAAGCTGCCAGCTACTAATGTGGCTTTTGAAAGGCTGAAGCTGTAAGTAGGACATTTGCTGAAGGAATTGCTGCAAGTTGCAGAAAGATCAAGTGATTTACACTCTAGAGACCGGCTAGGTAATTTCAGTTATCTTGGAGCGAGTCTTGCCACAAGAACACCAGCTGAACGCAAGCAGGAGAGCTGGTGGGGATGTGCAGGGTCCTCTGCACTTGACTGGCACCTTGTGTTTCTGAGTTTCCTTGCACAGAGAAGCTGTCAAACAATTACCTGCGCTTACAGAGGACCCGAGCTCAGAGGACCGAGCTGAGGAGGATCACGCAGAAGCCGTGCATGGCAGATTGCGGTGCACGAGAACATCGCATCAATTCCAGCCATGTCCCATGCCTCCCATTGCCACCACCGGGAACGCAGCTATAATACTATGAAAAGACTCACTACAGTATATTTAGTCTGATAGAAGAGCAATAATCTATACTATTGAACTGGTAAAAGGCTCTTTCTACCAATAAAAGTGGAAATCAGCAACACCCAGATGAGCAATTATCTGTTTAAGTACTCAAATGGTGACGTTGCTATAAAAAGTCTGTAAAAAACACAGTCCTAAAAAGTGTAAAAGCCAGGAAGCTCAACACCTATTTCTCACCCAAAAGTAAGTCCTGAGTGCAGGAGGTAAGCTGCTCCATGGACAAGGCATCCCCTTCCCAGGGCAGGGAGCACCTCCATCCTGAGCTGCCGCCCACTGACAGCTTTGATGCTTCCCATGACGCAGCACTCGTACGCGGAGACGACAAGCGAGATGGAGCGCGATCTACACAGATGCGCCCATTTGTCTGCCCAACACTCAAGCCCGGCCAAGACACAAGCCCGGCAGTAGGAGAAGCTCTGCTGTGTGCTTACAGACATCACATCTGCTGGAATAATTGAAAGCATAAAACCATTCATCAGCCCCCACCCGAACCCCCCCTTCCTCTGCAGCTCCTACAGCACATCACGTACAGTAACTGCCGTAGCTACTTCTCATGACACAGGGAAAACTATTTCACACGTGTTCTGGACTACAGGGAAGCTGCAGGCTGAACAGCTGGGACTGAACCCATGTCTGCGGCTTCTGCGCTATGATCAACTCTTAAATAAGAGGTCCCCTTAACTACAATGCTCCTAAGGAGAGGGAATCATACAAGTAGCCTCCCCAGTGGAAGGGGCAACTACAAAAGCAGCTGTGCTGAGATCCCTCAAGGCACTGCCCATACTCTCTTGGACTTGCAGGACTTCTACACCAAGCTTAAACACCCAGGACACAAATCTTTGGGTAACCAGCATTGATAGCAATTTCACCAAGGCATATGTGTGGAGACACAACATTTTGTGTACTTAGCTCCTCTTTCAGTTCCTAACTTCAAGAGTAAACACTACATAGGACCTCATTCCCAGGTGCGATGTAGGATCAGCTCCAGCTGGTTCACTTCAGCAGAGTCCTTGGTGGCTCCCAGGGAGCTGGATCACACTCCACTCCTCTTGCAGCCTAGCCAGGAATAGCCACACACATCTGCACACTCTTGCATGGCCCCCAAAATTTTTGAGCCACTTGCAAAGGAGGCAAAGTCCTAGAAGTAGTTTTCTGCCATAGCTTCCAGAACAAGACCACTAGCACTGCAACAAATCTGCAACAAACAAGGCAGCCTGGAGACACCTGTGAGGAACAGAAGTGCTGGCCTCCCATGGCTTTCCCAATTGAATTTCAATAGGGAAGCAGTGGGGTGCCAATCTTCAACCAGGCAGCACTGAAAAGCTTCACCTGAAAGGGCACTTTAAGAGAATCATCCCACTTCAAACACTTGCCCTGTTTCAGGGTTGAGAGAAATGAGTTATTTGCTGAGGCTTTGCAAATTTAACCCAAAACATACTTTTCCCAGACACCTAGGCTGAGGTGTCAGGTATAAAAACACCCACTCCAGCAATCCCCTCACTCACCATCTCCAGCGATGCTCTTCTCCCACACCTTCTCCAGCTCAAAGGCACAAAGCAAATGTCTACTGCTTATCCTGGGCTGCACTTTAATTAAACTCTTGTTATCAGTTTTTTAAGTGATAAATATTCCTGATGTAGCACATTTTATCACATTGCTATAGAAGGACAGATGGGTAGTAGGGACACCAGTATTGATTATTCCTTCTGAGGACTACTCTGGTGCTCAACCTGATGGCTCATTTTCTAAGCTTTGTCTGGCCCACCATACAGGGACCCACACAGTGCAGAAAATCCAAGAAAAAGCATTAAAATGTCACAAAAGAAAATATTCCTTTGTAGAAATAGCTGTCAACAGCTCCAGACACTTGGGCTGAAGGTGGCAAGTCACCCTGCTGTCACTGGCAAGAGCTGGGTGCTCCCCCCAGGCATGACAGGTCAAGGCTTGGGTCAACCATTGATTTTAATCTATTTCCAGAGTGATAACCTGGGCACAATAATTTTATAAGTCTTAGAGAAGGTGACTCTAAATTCTGTGTGCACACACACAGTTGCATACACAAGGTCTTGCTGCCAAGAGGTAGCTGGTGAGACAGTCTGTGGGATGGCGAGACAGACAGACCGACCCACGCAAATCTCTCCTGATTCAGGTAGTTAAAAAATAAAAGATATGAGCTCTGGTGCCTGTCCAGCATCCGAACCTGCAGGATACGCTGCTGCAGCTTCAGCCAACTAACACCACGTCTCCTCTCTCCTTTGGCTTTCGTCAGCCCCTTCCCCTTCCCAGGAAAATCTGGCCAATGTTTACTAAATCTTCTTTCACAAAATGCTGTGGGTGGACACACAGCTCATAGGTTCTGCTTCTGCATCGCCCAGTGTGTTAACAGCAGCCAGGAAACTTCTCCAGGGAGCTAACAGAGATTTCCTTTAGGAATGCCTCTGAGCTGCCGAAATCATAGTACAAAGCAAAGACGTCAAGAAGAAAGGAAATAACTGGTCTTCTCCAAAATCACTGGTGGTTGGAATCAAGAGCTTTCAGATTTCTACTGAAACATGCATAAAACTGTCTACGAAGCAAAATTCACTTCCTGCTGTCTTTTCGTAATAGTGGTTGGGTTTGGGGGGAGATAATAATTTAAAACCTTTAGTTCTTCACTAAGAAGCTAGTTAAACCATCTCAAGGCCACCCTCAGTTTCCTGAAGGATTCTCACATAGAGTCACCTCTGTTCAAAACTTAGCCAAATATTGCTTGCTAAGGATCAGGAGCACTTAACGGCAATCCCCTGCAATGGCATATCTGTGCCATCAAAGAGAGGGGCAAACTTGTCTCTGCCTGGTGTCACTCCGCCTTGCCATAATCACATCATCACAGCAAAGCCCAGATGCCCTGCACAGGCATGTCCCTTAGAAGGGGACAAAAACAGCTGGGCGATGAGAAGTAAAAGTCATCCATGAAACAGCAGTCGTACCATGGAGGTAGAACCTTGGACCCAGCAGCAGCCACTGTGCAACGTTCAACTGGTGCAAGGTTCAGAGAAAAGAAGACACAACTATATTTATAAAGTATAAAATGCAAATGGCGTATTGGATTTTGAGAGGGCTGAAGGAATTGCCTCATGGCTTGCTTGTTGAAATTTAAATGGTCATGTCTGCAACTGCCATTAGTTTCTATTCAGAGCAAGAATGGCATGCAGAGGAAGACCGTGGGCATCAGCACTGCTTGCCCCATGATACCATGCTCTGATCCCACCTCAGGAAGCCAGTCCCCAATCGCACACCTACCCAACAGTGCACGGCCGCCCCGCGTCCCCCTTCCCCCAGCGCTTGGCTCCTGCCTGGCACGCCGGACACTCTGCGAGCACCTTCACAGTAGGCAGGGGACTTGCTCGCAGGGATCAACTGCTGATTTCATTCCAACCCACAGAAACACACGGCAACAGGCAAGTGGTGTCACCTCAGAAATGCACGTTTCTGTGCAAAGTGTGACCTGCTATTCATTTAGAAACAACAGGCAGGCGGTGTGATTCATTGCCTCGCCTACCACAACACAGATCTCATTTAATGCAACTCTTCCTGTGGTCAAGATTTTATTTCACCTTGCCTGGTAGAAAAGTCTTCTCACAGAATCACTAAGGTTGGAAAGGACCTTCAAGATCAACAAGTCCAAACATTAATCCAGCGCCACCATGTCCCCTAAACAATGTCCTGAAGCGCCACATCCACTCGTTTTTTGAACACTTCCAGAGATGGCGACTCCACCACCTCCTTGGGCAGCCTGTTCCAATGCTTGACCACCCTCTCAGTGAAGAAATTTTTCCCAATATCCAATCTAAAACTTCCCTGGCGCAACTTGAGGCATTTCTTTATTTTCTGAGAATTTTTTGCATATAATTCCCTTTACATCTTCATTGGGCTCGGCTGGGGTGTGTTCCCACCCCTCCTTTAATAATATCATTTTCACATCTGACTAAATTCTATAAAGACTACTCAAAGGATGGTTCTTTGATCTTTTAACATCTTTGATAGCATTTTTAGTTAGAAGAGTTGCTGCTTCTCTTACAGTGATTCAGCAAAATACTCTGGCTCTGTTGCAAGAAAACACACAAGCAGTTTTAGCCAGACTGGGCACCTGTTCAACACCAAGACTTCCTAAACTGGGACATGAAGTTGATCATTGCTGAAGTAGGATACTGGAAAGCCTTTCAAAAATATTCCTCTTGCCCGTCTGTCACCATTTTATCACAGCCATCACTAGCAATTTGTGATTGCTTAACCAAATTAATCACTCTCTTGAAAGCTGGAGGAGGAAAAGCCCTCGGACACCTGAACCTCTGCTTTCCCTCATTGAAGCACTTGCCAATGGTAGATGCTGCACAATGGGGAACCTGCTCGTTTTTCATAGCCAGATCGGGTCTGCTTGTTCAGGCTCCTGAACTGAAGACCAGTTACCCCTCTGGCAGGCATGTTTTAGTCCATCATATGGAGTAAACTGAAGCTGGAGGAGTAGCTCACAGAAACACTTTTTTGGTGTTTCAGAAAAGTGTTTCTGGTGTTTCTGTTGTTAACATCTGCTACTCTCACACATCTTGTACTAAAGCAAGGCCTCTTTGGAGACATGTTGTAAAACAGGTTCAACAGAAATAATATTTTAGCTATACTGTACCCTGCTTGTGGACAAGGTTGCTTCTTTAAATCCCTAAAAAATATTTCATGATGACTAGCCATTTTATTAAGGTCTTCATAAACAGAGCAGGAGGGAGAATCTGGCTGCTCCAGAGACTCCCAGGCAGTTGCTAGAAAACTGATCTGACTGTACAGAGATAAGACACTTGTTGGTAGTCAATAGAAGCTGCTCCTGCAGATGCAGAAGTGGCCGTACAGAACAGTGTTGCTGTACACAGTTAAGACAGTTGTGAAGTGTTTCGTGCACAGCTTACAGTAACAGTGGATAGCAGTGGATCACAGCTGCTGGAGCAGGACCGCAGGTGGGTGCAAGAACTGAGCAGAACGACATTTTGGGAGGCTCACCTGCTCCATCTGCTGCAGAGTCTTCTACCACTCCCCTGACAGCGACGGCCCACCCTGTTCAGTAGATCGACCCCCACTCCTGCATTACTCTATACCAAGATCCCAATAAATTATTTTTCTTACCCAACTCTCCACCCACGAGCGCACGTGCAGCACGCACCAGGCGCGAGGACAGGACCAGGACCAGCCCCAGCACTGGCTGCTTGCCAGCAGGCACAGCCTTTTCAGACGCTGTAGAGCACGAGGTCTCCGTACACCTTGTACCATGCTTCTCAGCAAGAAGAGCACGTTGCTGGGGTCCCTGCCTGGGAACATCAGGGTGACTCCAGCTGGGACTACCAAAGAAGCACATCCCATCCTTCCTCCATCTGACAACTGTATTTGTGCAAAAGACAACAACATACTCTGCTGTAAATAACCACATTTCTTCATTGACGTTCCTGCCCTAATGTTCCCAAGTCCTCCTGTCCCAGGAACAGCTTGCTCTACCTGCACAGCAGAATTGTGCCACCATGCTTCCTGCACACAACGCAGGATGTGGCAAGAAAAATCACCTCTTGCATTTAAAGCCCACTTCTAGAAACCTGCAAGGAAAAGCCATGCAGGCAGGAGAGCAGAGCCAAGCTGGAACTACAACGCTACTCATACCAGACTAAGAGCCACGGAAAATACTTTTTCTCTCTTAGTATTTCACAATGTTTCAAGGACTCCAAACCCTCCTTTGGAAGACCAACGCAATTTTGTTTGTTTTAAGATATGGAGCATATCAGAGGAGATCACAATCTGCGATATCAGTCAAAACTCTCTCAGGTTAACAGAGCTTTCCCTGAAGATTATTCTGCCCTCACCTGCAAGGCAACAGTCTCCGAGGCACTGCAGCACACTGCTGGGAAAGATCAGCCATCAGCACACTGCAGGGGCACCGGCACCGCTCTGCAGAAGGCCATGACCAGCTTCTACTTCTTGCTATAGCACTAAAGTTTCCCTTTCTTCCTTTTTCCCCCCACAAAAAATAAATTTAAAAAGAAAAACAAACTGTTGGAGCACACAGACCCACAGGGATCCGTTACACTTCTCTAAGCCACAAGACAAATGAATACATGAGACAATTTGACCAGAAAGCTGCAAAGCTACCAAAGCCTTGTCCCCCAGCCTTCCTCCCACCACACTGGCCCCTGTTCAAGCCTTGCTGCCCTTGAGACCATTCATGCTACAGCAGCCTGAAGATGCACACATCGCCTGGTTGCTGCCAAAATACATGTAATGCTTTCCCAGGGACACGGATGTCTGCCACTTTTTTTTCCTCTATACAGCAGTAGATTGTCCTAGAAGTCTTCGTTATCCTTGAGGCAGCTTCTTCTGGTGGTTAAAATGTCTCTGGGTTCAAAAGATTTTTGTTCAAGCAGGATGGCAAGGAGACAGATGGATGCATGGAGAGCGGGCCAACTGCCTTGCTGCCTCTGAGCCAGGCAATAGAGAGGCAGTGGCTTAATATAGGCTCCATCTGCCAGGCCATGGCTCCAGAAAGACAGAGAACAGGTTGGAAAGCATGTAAGCAAGCTCCTCGCTAGATATACGTGACCATATTCCCCATGCTGCATTAGGGCTTACACAGGCAATGTGCTCTTTACGCAGATGGTGGGTCAGGCTGTCTCCACAGCTGCGGGCAGAGGTCTCCACCACACAGACAGCAATGGCTGCACCCCTCTCTGGTCACTGGAGCAAAGCAGATGATCAGCTCCAGACTCTCGACAAGTCCTTGGGGTGGATCACCTCTCTCCAGTGCCGTACTGCCAACATGAGGCCTCCTGAGTTACCCTGCCACTGTAGCATCTCCTCCCACTTCCCACCCACAGCAACCCTGGATCTGCTGATTCCCTCTTCTCAACGCCAGGAGGTATAAGGTGACTTCTTCAGACTTTGGTGTCCACTTCTTAGAAGCCAAAATTAGCACCAGCATGTTCCCTTGTGGGTGTCAGGAGAGGTTCCCATGACCCAGAAGTTACAAGAGCTCCATCACCTCCTTGGTGATGCCTTTCTGGATGTAATTTTTACTGAGACACTCAAAATCTCAAGTCTTTTGGAAAGCCCAATATTTTGCATCAGGGTTGAAAACAATGCTTTAACACATATGGGAGACCATCTCAGAGACCCCCTCCAGAAGAACATCCGCCATCTCAGAAATCTTGGCCAAACTCCACTATTTAAAACTCAACTTTTTGTGTTTGTTTTCAAAACATCTAATTGGGTGAAATTAAGTGCTGGGTTGGCAAAAGCCTCATAAAAGGCTCATGACTAATGTAGGCAATCACGCTGGTGTCACCTACTTGTCATCACTTTAAGGTAATTTAGAAAGCCGATGCCTTTGTGTGAAGAACTAATGACATTTTAATCTGTAAAAAAAAAAAATCAGGCAAAGGAAAATAAGTTTTTGGCATCATACTAAGGAATAAAATTAGCGCACAGGGTCCGTATGATGCCATTGCTGAGCTGAAATAGTGTCGTGGTTTAGCCCCAGCCGGCAACTAAGCACCACGCAGCCGCTCGCTCACTCCCCCTCCCACAGTAGGGTGGGGGAGAGAATTAGGAAGAAAACCTCGTGGGTTGACATAAACACGGTTTAATAGGACAGAAAGAAAGAAGGAAACAACAATGATAATACCAACAAAGGAATGTACAAGAACAAGTGAGGCCCAATACAGCAATTGCTCACCACCCGGCGATCGACAGCCCGTCCCCGAGCAGCGATTTCCGCCCCCCGGCCAACTCCAGTTTATGTACTGGGCATGACGTCGGATGGTAGGGAATATCTCTTTGGCCAGTCTGGGTCAGCTGTCCCGGCTGTGTCCCCTCCCAGCTCCCCGTGCACCCCCAACCTCCTTGCTAGCAGGCCAGCACGAGAAGCTGGACTGTCCTTGACTGCTCAGCAACAACCCAAAACATCAGCACATTATCAACAGTTTCTCATCCCAAATCCAAAACACAGTCTCACACTGGCTTCTGTGAAGAAAACCAGCTCTATCCTGGCTGAAATCAGGACAAATAGTTGTCTTTGGATGCACAGTTTTAAGCATTCAAGTATTACTAATACACTTGCAAATTTGAAGTGAATAGGCATTTACGTTTTTCTTTGCTTAATAAAGGATTTCTTTGTGCTGCACACTAGGAGTTTGCTGGGGCCAGCCCAAGAGTAGATGCATACAGAGGAACAAGCCCTCCCTGCTCCACACAGCTCTGCGACACGCTGCGGAGTTCACAAATTCAATACTGACAAGTCCCCACGGGACCGTGGGGCAACTCCCTTTCATTAGCCTGGCCATGCCCAGCTCTCAGCTACACTCACAGCTTTTGGTGAGCTGCCTTGTAAGTCACCAAGGAAGAGAATACGACAGAAATACACAAATAAATTCCAACCAGCTTGTAGAGAGCTAACCCCAACAGCTGCAATTGCAGGGAAAGCTTTAAAAGAAAACAAAAAAAGACCTCATCCCCAAAGAGCTTGCTCTGAAATCAAATTCTTAAAGTCTTGGGAGAAAGGAAATTAACTGCCTAATTCTCTTCCTCCATATAGCTCAATAATTTGTCTGGGAAATAAATACTACGGTATTCAAAGTAAAACATTAGCTTAATATAAAGAAGGAATTTCTGCCTGTCACTCTCGCGCATCTTGCTCGGTGCCGCATCCCAGCTCACAGTTGTTCCCACAGATACAGCAAAGTGACCTGTTGGCTGTCGGTACTGTCAAGCTATCACATGCAACACATTTTATTCACATTGGCTTATTTGCAAGTCTTTTCCTTTAAATTTTTTTTTTTTAACAGCTTGCTCTCAGTGAAAACCTAGATAATACTTATAAAAGACATCATTATCAATGTGTTGTGACTGTTCAGTTTAATTCTCTTCTTCCCCACTCACCTCTGCTGCATTGCTCCAAGGTATTAACGGACTTGCCTTCACAGTACAGCTCTGCTCCTGGCCTGGCTGGTGAACACTACTACAGCCCTGTGCTCCAGGATGGGAATAGTAGCTTACCCCAAGTCTTACAGTAAACCTGCAGCACGGGAAGGGACTGAAGGTGAAATTTCCCTTTGCACTCAACGCGCTTGTTCTAACCTCAGAGAATTTTATTATATTGTTATGTACCTAAAGGTTTATCTGGATTTGTATTTTCAAACAGCAAGAATTAACATACTATGTCACATCAAAGCAAGTTCTCTGAGAAATTTTGGGTGGTTTTTTTTTTTTTAAACCAATGAATAAAAACACACTTTTTGTCTACAAGACAAAGTAATTTCTGGCAGGCTGTATTCTCAAGAAACATCTTCAGCACACAGATGAGAAAATAAAGATATCAATAAACCAATGAAAATGTCTTTAAAGTTTAATAGACGATTCCTAGGGTGTGATTTAGCACGATGAAAAGTCCAATGTAATGAAGCAAAATTTAATCTGAAATTAAAAGAAAACATTGCCATTTATTACAAGTAACTGAGAACATTTATCGAACTGTTCCGTTCGGTACTAGCTGACCCAATGGCAGACTGGCACAGCAACAGGTTACTAATCACTGGAATAAAATAGTTGGATGTTTTTACATCTCCCCGAGTATTTTGGAGTAAGTCTAATTCTTGGATGCCCTTCTTGGCTCAATCTCAAACTGGCCACAGCTTGGCATAGAAAACTGCCTCTGCAATGACTGTGCAAACAAAAAAACCTACCAAAAACACACACAAGAAGGCCTGTCCCTCTTTCAAGGAGATTCTGGCTCCATTACTGATCTCCCAAATATATAAAAGCATCTTTGGGGTTTAGAAAAGGCACTGTGGGATCCCCCAGCCCTGGTGCAAATGCATAGAGGGTAAACACAGCAAGGGAAAAGTGCAAGCCCTCTTCCAACTGAACGGAAGAGGAGTCTTCAAATGTGGGAAAACAGAAAGGAAAATTAAAAGGGGAAAGCAAATAAGGTGTGAGAGCAAAGAAGGAAACAGCAGGAAGGCCCTCTAGGAGTGAAACATATGACCTTTGATATCAAGCTTCCTCATCTGATGCCATAAAAAGCTAGTTAGGGATTGTTTCAATTTACTGTCACACACAAGAACTGAAGGAACAATCAAAAGCTGGTTTGGTTTTCTCAGCAAAAAAACTGTGGTGAAAACAACTTCAGGCAAAATAAAGCCTTCTCAGCAGTCCCAGACTCGATC
Source organism: Phaethon aethereus (assembly GCF_964289735.1). Lineage (NCBI taxonomy): Eukaryota > Metazoa > Chordata > Aves > Phaethontiformes > Phaethontidae > Phaethon > Phaethon aethereus. Next base: position 2,561,169 of record NC_138579.1, read on the forward strand.
TGTTTTATCTTAATTCCTGGGACTTCTTTAAAAATAAAAGCTCATTTTGACATGAAAAATTAATGTGTACCCCTTTGAAACAGAAACAAAATTTCACTTTTAATTGCTACATTATTAATTTTGTCTTGCTGTTTGCTGAAAGTAATCTGAATTTGAGAGTAATTTGTTTTGCTTTTCATGCTGAAGGCTCCTTGTAGGAAATAGTTCATTTTAAAAAATTGCTCAGCTATCACTAAATGTACATGATCTGTATCAGAAGGGTGCAAGGCAGAATTTGCTTGTGCCTTGGAGAGTTCTATTAAAATTAAATAATTGTTTTGAATTTCTGCAGTCAGATTGCTGGGAATTACAGTTTTTATTCTATTGCTAGTCATACACCAGCTGGTGCAGTTGTGGTTCATCAGGGAACCCAAAGGATAGCTCATTGTCATGGCTCAGCAGCATGAGGTGTTGGGGGGATGGCAAAGGATTTAAAGCGCCCCATAATGTTGCTGAATGGAATTGTTCTGCTGTAAGGAGAGAGAGAAAAGACAAGACTGAACTCCACATATTGTCTCAGTTCAACCAAGACGCAAGAAAAAGCTAGATGATCATGGAATAACATCATGCAAATTATTTCCAGTTGGGAAATAATCGTGCATTTTGGACTAAATCCTCCCCATGCACATTTGCTAGAACTTCATTTACCTAGAGTCACCTTCTCTCCTCTTCAGGATTTTGAAACACCAATACCTAAAAGCTGCTCAGCTTCTCCTTTCCCGACAGCTCCTCCAAGGACTGCACCTTCCTCCTCCTCTCCAGACCACTTTCCAAGGCAAACTGCTCCCCTCCAGGCTCTGCTCATGGGACAGACCACACATCCTGAGCCCCAGCAGGATTTCCTCCACTAATCGTCGGGTGGACAGCAAGGATTTACAGAGGCTCCAGGGCAGGGAACAGCAGTGATAGTGCATAAAGCAAGAAAAGCAAAGCGCATCCATATCCCATTACTATCAGATGCTGTTCTACCACTGAGAAAGTAGAGTTAGGAACAAGATAATGAAAAAAGTGGTGAATATGATTGAAACCAAAACAGTGAGCAGACTTTTCAGGTCTGCACAGACCTGCAAGAAACAGATATCTGACCAACTTGCTGAAAGACAATGGCTTCACAGTTTCGTTACACTTTCAATGAATTTCTGCATTATTCACCAGCTGCCACAGTCACTGATCAATGCACTATACTCCCCAACAGCTCCCGCACACTCCAGACACCCACTTCCATCTCCTATCACCACTCTGGTGCTGACCAAGAGCCAAGTGGCTCCTGTATGCTTTGAGGGAGATATGGCAGCTCAGTGTGGTGTAAAACATGCCTACAGCTACCTCCTGTGGTGCTCAGCCAGGCACCCCACTTAAACACAGGCAGGGCAGGACAAGGCATTTAGAAGTCCCAGTCTTGTGATCTGCAAATTGAAGCTTTGCTTTCTTTGCTCCTCCATCAGTTGGTCTCCAGAGGCATAAGATACCCAGAGCACTTCTGCCCAAAAATCAAACACACCCTTCCTCCTTCCCAGCTCAAACAATATGGCTGTGGGTGTTCCCAATGTCAAGATAACAGATTTCTATGCAGTTTCACAGGCAAAGGATCCAATTTTTGGGAAGTACTCAATTACCCTGTAGGCATCCCATAATGAAGTCAAGTCTCCACAGATGCTCAGAGCTAGAATAGATCAAGGAAGGGTTGGAAGAGTTTTGAAAACTTTCCCTACACTCAAGTGACAAAAATCAAAGCTACTGATATGCAGGACTTTCAGGAGCTGGACACAAGGGACACCAGCGACTGTTTCACTAGCTGTAGCCATGCCTGCTATAGCAAGTGACATTTTATAGCATCAGTGTGAACATTAAAGTGCACATGCTGGAAAGAAACAAATTAGGATGCAAAAGAACAGCAGTTTTCCGGGGTATCAGGCAGTGCCACTGTTTATTGACTTGTACATACCACATATACAAAACAGTACAAAATAAGCCCCTTTGACATCTGCATTTTTTGGTGAGTTGTGGCTGCTTTGTGTCCAGTCAAGCCCAAAAAGTCTGCTGTCACACAGACTGATAGTTGTTCCCAGCAAGAAAAGGAAATTAAATACAAAAAACCTGTGAAATTCTTGTTACGGATTTAACTGCATTGACCAAAGCAAGGCAGCTCAGGTTCAAGGTTGCTCTTCTGTGCCTAAATCCCCTGCTCAGCAGCATACTGCATCCAACATTCAAGTGCATCTCCAGGCTGCTATGCCTGGAGGCAAAGGCTGAGCAGAGCACAGTTAACTCCGGATTTCTTTGCTTTTGCCCAGTTTATTTAGCCCCTCAACATCGTTGTGATGTTGATTCCATAGTTCCTCATTTGCCTTCTGCTCCTGAGTGTCACAAACTGTTTATTTTCCCCCTCTTGGTACAAAAGCTGTCACAATAACATTGCTACACCTTGCAGAGCTCTTTTTGTCTTCATTTGGACGTGGCTAGCAAGAGCAAGCAAGTTGGAGCCCAACTCCTGCACCCTCAAGGAAGAAGGCTCTTCCCAAAAGTAAGACTCACCCAAGGCAGGCTCACCCAAAACCATTCAGATATCCCATTTTTGTAACACTAAGGTTATATTTTGGCACAGCTCTAACATCCATGCCACCCTCAGCAGCACTCCTACCAAAACATCTTCTCTAACACTATTATCTATGAAGTTTCCCCATTCGGCCAGTTTACAGACTCACCTTCCTTCCAACCTTCCTCTTTTGACTTATTTTTCTTCCTCCCAAGAGAAGAAGGATGGGAAAAAAAAAGGGATTTTTCTTTGGGCTGCTGTCAGAAAAGCTGAGAGAAGTGCAAGGCATATAAAACATTTTATTTTCTCTCTAGCATTCAGGAGCACTTTCTGTCAACATGATAACACCAACCCCAATTGCAGTTGTCACTGCTCCTCCACCAAACTGGGACTCGGCACATGGAGGGGGTGGAGGAAGTCCCTCCACTCATACCAACAGACAATACAAGGTTTTTGCACTTGCAGAGACTCAAAATGAAACCTATTCCCCGCAAAACAATGACAGTGCTGGCTGTACAGAGCAATGCAGCCAGCAAGCAGGAGCAGGGACCAGAGCTGGAAGGTGGATCATGAGCCAGGACCTAAGATTTTTGCTTGCCAGCTGAGCAAACATGCTCTGCCAATGCAAAATAATGACACTTCAGAATTTCCAGAGGGAAAAATTAAAAAAAAAAAAAATAATTAAATTGGACATAAAGAAGCTTTGTTTGCAAATTTGTTGCATTTTCTGCAATGTTAGATGCTGAACAGAGACAGGTTCAGAAGTAAAACCTCATTTCAGACTGGCAAAGTCAAAATGTTTCCATTAGGAAATGTCAGAATGGCATAATACGTAAAACAGGTTTCCTTTTTTAGGGTTATTTTTATAAAAATCAGTTGAGGAGTTCTGGATGAATTCTTAAATAATTCAAAGCACATTGATTGAAATACTCCACCTCACCCTCATCCAGATGCACTTAAAGCTACATGTGTAAAGAGTGAGCTGCGGCCAGATTCTTATCTGACTTCAAGGAAACATCATCCAAAAGATGAAGGAGGACCTTGAGCCCAGGCTGAGGAAGGGCAGGACCAAGGCACAGAGGCAGCACCATCGGAGCTCCTTCAATTGCTGCCTCCTTCAGAGCATAGGGAGCACATCAAAATAGCGCCTTAAGTGATGATCCTGAGGATGAGGAGGACCAAAAAAAAAAAAACTTGCCATTGAGTGAAATAAGAAATCATAACAAAGCAGCATCCACAAAAAAGTAAACCAAATCCTTCCAGTTAAAGCATGTACCATGATGAGAAGGGCCATGCACCTGCACGATAGACAGAGGCACAGCCAAGTACAGACAGCAAAGGACATTCACCATCCTCATCTGGAAAGAACCATCCTCCTCCACTCTGTCACACTACAGCCCCAAGGAGACATCGTTCACACTGGGAGACCTATGAAGAGTAAAGCATTACTGAGGAAAGCCACTTGCTGCATTGGCCAAACCACTGCTTTGGTGATGGTGCATGGTGCACCTACGACCTGCTCACCGTCTGTCTTCAAACAAAAGGCCCAACATCTTTTCCTACATGACAGGGAGGTGTTTTCATGGCTAGTTTTGACACCTGCCCACCTGCTAGGGAAGGTGGGGGCTCCTGCTGGCAGGAAGGGTCTTCACAAGGAAACAGCAGGATTTTGGGGCTGGAGCACAGAAAGCACAAGACTTGCTAACTGTTATAGACAAAACACTGCTCATGTGGCCATGTACAGTCTAATAGAGACACATAAAAGGAATTAGAATATTAATTAAACCAACTGTTTTACTTACTGAAACGAGCTCTGACTTTCAAGATATCAGTGACTTATGAAGAGTTGCCCGGCTCTGAGGACACAGCAAACCCATCTCCATCCATACAGTGGCCTACATTTGACAGTATTTCAACTGAGATGCCTATTCAAATCTATGGTTCAGTGGTTCCCTCAAGAGATGAGAGTAACACTGAAATTATTGGTATCTGTCTCTGGTAAAGGACATTCCCCATCAGCTGCATAATGCACCACGTAATGTTAGGCCTATCTAGGAGGGCCAGAAGGAGGATCTGGGGAACTACAGGCCTATCAGCCTGGCCAGCAGTGTGCCCAGGTGGCCAAGGCAACCAGTGGCATCCTGGCTTGCATCAGAAATAGCGTGGCCAGCAGGACTAGGGAAGCGATCGTGCCCCTGTACTCAGCACCCTGAATACTGTGTTCAGTTTTGGGACCCTCACTACAAGGAGGATACAGAGGTGCTGTAGCACATCCAAAGAAGGGCAAAGCTGGTGAAGGGTGTACAGCACAAGTCTGATGAGGAGCTCAGAGAACTGGGGTTGTTTAGCCTGGAAAAGAGGCTGAGGGGAGACCTCATCACTCTCTACAACTGCCTGAAAGGGGGTTGTGGTGAGGTGGGTGTTGGTCTCTTCTCCCAAGTAACTAGTGATAGGACGAGAGGAAATGGCCTCAAGTTGCACCAGGGCAGGTTTAGACTGGATATTAGGAAAAATTTCTTCACCGAGAGGGTTGTCAAGCATTGGCACAGGCTGCCCAGGGAGGTGGTTGAGTCCCCATCCCTGGAGGTATTTAAAAGGCCTCCAGGTGCTTAGGGACATGGTTTAGTGGTGGATTTGGCAGTGCTAGGTTAACAGTTGGACTTGATGATCTTAAGGGTCTTTTCCAACCTAAATGATTCTGTGATTCTGTCTCAAACATGAATGAACAGGCCATCTTTGAGCTGATCAAAGAAATAAAGAAGTGGAATATGTTTCACCACGCCTTTTTTTTTTTTAAACAGTTCCAATTTTTTTTCTGCCCAAGCTGCACATGTGCAGATTTCTAAGTCAAGACTTGAAAGGGCAATCATTTTTATAGCAATGCCAATGAAAGATCTAACAGTAACTCACAATTCTGATGACTAAAGCAGAATTATTTCAAGGGTAACTGAGGAACATAATCAGGAATGAATGAGTCTCAGGCTGTCTTAAGTAGAAGACATTTAGTGAAGAAAACAGCTCTAACTACAGCTACAATGAAATAGATTTTCCTCCATTTAAATCCCAAGAGTCTCTCTTGCTCAGCAGTAGCCACACTGCACATGCCGTGCTACCCAGCTCCAAGCAGAATAGCTGCTAGAAACACTAACAGATGTGATTAACACAAAGCTCTGGCTGGGAGAAGGGATGGCCACAAACTTGAGACCTCCGAGCTCCCGCTATCTTGGGATAGATAGAAGAAGTTAGAAGAAAGGCAGAGTGGCCTATCAAATTCCTGTTAAACCAGTTTTGGGTAGGAAAATTATATTGCTGCATCTAAACCAAACGTGTTAACTACAGAAAAGAGTTTAATTCAAAATCCAGACTCAGCTCAGAGTCCATGACAGTCAATGAAATCTCAGATTAAAGCATGTTCACAGCTTTCTTCCCCTGCCTCCAATCCAAACTTTTGTGTTTTGCCACAGAAGAGTTAGGAGCCACAGTAGTTTGTCTTATGCAGCTTCTCCTTCTGTTTGCCCTTTGAGAAGGGGACACTTTGCTCCCTCTTTCTTTCTGGGAACTTCAAAGAACGCCAATTATTCATTTTGCAACAGCACACCTCTATAATAGCTGCAATAACAGCTTATGGTTACAAGCCTCCCAGGTATTGATGTATTTGTATAGAGAGGACACGGCCTCCTTTAGAAACTGCACCTGGAGGAAACATTATAGTCAATGGGAACCCACTCCTTTCTCCTCCCCAGCCATCCCACATGACACTGGGGCCACCTCAATCTCACCTGCAGCTCCAAGCAGAGTAAAGCATCAGCAACCTGATTTGGCCCACACAAGATTATATGCACCTTCTGCTCCTCCCAGTGCCTCCTTCTGTTACACTGGGGAGCTGAAGGAAGGACTTAAGGGGAGACCAATTGCCCATATACCATTCCTCCCACAAGCACCACTCAGAAATATATCACTGACTGCTACCATTGGGTAGATTTGCTTCTCCTGGAGTTACATTATGGCATGCTGGACTTTTACACCTGGAGGTTACCTGTTGAAATCTAAGACCTTTGAAATTTATGTAATAATAATACTTAACATCTAGTACATATCTAGGACATGTAGAAATCCGTGAGACACAAGTCTCAACGTTTCAACCTCTCTTGCCTTTCTGGTATATTCCAGTTGAAATAAACCACAAAGCAGTCTAAAAAGTTCCTTTCTCACATTCTGCCAATCTGACAATACATCCTCATTCCCACTTTTGTCAGAGAAAGGATCCTCATGTCATCTGCCATAAGGGAAAATCAACACGAGGACCCAGAGCAGAGCAAATTCACAACCAGGGCACTCACAATCCATCAGCACAGCTCAGATATCAGCAAATAATCTTCAAACATCAACAAATATTTTCCTAGTGCGAGTCTGTTGACTACTTGTCAGACTGAGAAAACATCAAAGCTCAATTGCAATTCATTTGGAACAGGACTTAGAGTACATATTGAAAAGAGTCTAGAAAGGGTGTATATACGTGTGTGTGTATTCCTGTATATATACAAATAATATCTATACCTAAAAAAGCATGTCTGCTGAAAACATGCCTGCAGCTGCATTTTACAGATAACAGAATCTGACTGAAGTGTGGGAGTCAAACAGTCATTAAAATCAAGACAAGTCAAGTAAAAAATGACCTGGCAGATGTGTAAGGAAATTACAACATGGAAACACATCCCTTAGAGGATGATGATGGGTGAAATTGTTGAAGGTAAAAATGCAGACGCTCATCGTGTGCTTTTTTTAGCCCTATATATAATCCCCGAACACAAGAGAAGAAGAAAAGGCAATTCAAGGTGGCAAAGAAAATATAACTGAGGAGCTCAGGGGAGAACTGCAGTTATAGGCTATCAATATCTTTATGACATTTTTTCCAATCAACTCCACAAATGAGACACACATTATCACTGCAACTAAACCACTTCTCTGTATTTTTTTTTTCCACAAAATATATGCTCTATGGGGATGTCTGAGCACACACTCAATTTAAAAACAAAAAAACACAAAACCACACACCTCAATAACCATCAGCAGTTATCAAGTATTTCCTTCTGAGTCCCATTAGCAATGTGCTAGCTGCTGCTTACACAACATATCTAGGTCTACAATTTTGTAGCACAGGGGTCTAAAACCTGTTGATTTGACAAGTTTAGTGGTAGTTAGGTACTTGCATATCCTGGTGCGCAACACTCAAAACGGTCTCTCACAGGAACTGCTGGGGAGATGAATGGTGCTCAGGTTTCTAGAGGAGTTGCTCTGTTGCTTTCATCAAGAGTTTCTTGGAAAACCCTATTCATTTTCCTTGACCAATTGTGTCAGAAATAAAACCTTTTAACTAAAAATAACTGGGCTGGACTAGTTGCTAATTTTAGAGGGTGCATTTATGGAGACATAATAAAAAGATCAGTAAGCAGCACAAATTTGCTTCACTCATGCTAATGACCAAGTAGAACATTACACAGAATGACAACCATAAAATCAACCAACTACCTTTCTGTACCTAGCACGCAACCTACTCTCCAGATAACATACATACTCACTTACAGTTCAAAATAGCCATTGTTATGCACGGCCTTTGCATGAAAATGAAAGTCTTAATCTGTCAACATTAGAGGAATTTTTCATGACTTGGTCTAGACTGTATTTCTAGCAAACATTCTGCTTGCGGTACATCTAAAACCAACTGCAGAGAATGCTGTGTTACGATGCTACAGAAACCACCAACTGAAATGATACCCACCCCTTCCATTTCATGGGCAGAGGATGGTCCTCCCATCTTACACACCCATCGGATATGCTTTCCTGTGTTGACCAAAAGTCTACAGCAAAAATCCTGCCCTGGTGAGTCTTTCCATTGGAAGGTTTTGTTCTTGAATTCAGATGAGCTATGGTTTCAGCAGGGATGCTGCAAATCTGTCTGGTCTTCAGGGACCAGACAGCTACTAGTCTATGTTTCATGATCTTCCCCAAATGCTGAATGCTTTAAGACATCAGGATGAGAGGATTTCCAGTAGGATCTTGTGAAGTGCTCCAGGAACCCATGTCCCAGTCCCGTGGTTCACCAGGGCAAGCTGGGCACCAACCAGGAGTGCCGTAGGCACAGTTGGCACCTCTTCAGCAAGGACTTGCACTCACACCACCACCATCCACCCCCAATTAAATTGGTTCTAGGTCAGAGCTGGTTCCCACCTGGCCTACTTGAACAGGAAAGTCTGAGATAATCAGAAAAAAAGATAATGGATACAATCCCACGGGTGTTAGCTGGGAAGCAGAGCTGAACAACTTCCTTCTTCGTCAGCTAAGGTCACGCGTGCCTTTGAGGTTGCAAGCCACACTGCAATTTGACAGAATAACCTGTTCTATTTCCTTTTAATAGATTTTATTTAAGAAAGGATGAGTAAACAAATATGCACTACACAAGCATGTTTACAAGCTAGTTCAAGATAGAACTGAATGATGATCAAATTGTGGTCATAACTGAGACTGAAACTAGTAAGTTTAAATAGCTCTAAATGAAACCACCAAATTAATACAACATGTAATCAAACTGAGTTATGAGGTTGAAAATGAAAGTGAATTATTCAGCATTGGTCTTGCTGTGGGAGCATGCAAGAGAGGAAACAGACCTGTTAAAATTGAAACCTAGTCAAAAGACTCCTCAGCTGAGGAGACTCCATCATGCGTTCAGCACACGACGCATTTGAGACCACCAACAGAAGTTATTCCCTGTTGAAATGTCTTCAGACTTACTCAAACACTCTCTATAAATGCATTTTTTCCAGGACAATTATTCTAGTCACTCTAGTATTTCACTAAGTATCCTTTATTAATAGTCTTGTTTGATTCTTTTAAACTAAAACACTAGTACACAGCCATCCTTTGACCTCAAACTTGTAGGTTTTTGATGGGCATAAGGTTCTCATGATTAAGTTTTTAAAGTTCTGCCAGGCACAAATGAAGTTTGCCATGTTTCGTGTGCTAGAAAACACTGAATAAGTTCACTCAGTCAGCCCCCTTGATGAGGCTAAGGAAAACTCCCAAAATGTAGAAAGAAAAAAAGGATTTCTAGAAAAAAATCAGTAAAAATAAAAACTAACTAAAAAATAAATCAGCCTCTCAATGAGCTGTAGCTCCTGATTTGGCAAGATACCTATGTCAGGCTGAAACCTAACCAATTTTTATGTCCTTTAGAGACAGCCTTGGCTGGGAGCAAAGCAACCTCAGTACCAGCCTCAACCTTAGCTCTGAGCTGCTGTCACAGCCCCAGACACGTGCCTACACCCCAATTTCCTCCTCTGCAAAACAGAGGAAATTACTCCGAATTTCTTCCATAAAACATTTTGACATATGCAGATGAGTCATGCTACAGTACCACAATACTGCTGTATTTATCGCTGCACTGGATGGATGCCATTCCTGAAATACTTCATTTTTTTAGTATAAGATGGCATTTCAGATGTCAGACCGACCTGACCCTTGGTTCCCGCAGGCATAAGTGTGGACTGGTCTCCAAAATGAGCGCATTCAGCCTCACTCACATCAAATACCAAATTCTTTGTGAAGAGGGTGACCTCCACACCGTGTCCTGCGATCGTTCCCTGCTTCCGCTGTCTCCAGCATTCTCAGCCCAAGGCTCAAACTCACTGCATGCACAAATTCAGGAAGCGCTACTCGCAGAGTCGTTAACTCAACCAAAAAATACCTGCAGAAAATTTCGTTATCGTGACACAATGGCACTAGGGAACAGAGAGCTAAAAAAAGAAAAGAAACCCCCCCAAAAAATCCCTTCTGATTCCTGGGCCTAAAAGAGACTATTACAGTTATACATAAAGCCATGTGCTTTTAAACTGTATTTGTATTATACGGGTAATTAAAAGCAATAGCACACAAGTGGCCTCCCAGCAGTGTAACACCAGGACAGGTTTCCCTTCGCCCTCCCCGTCCAGGCTACGGCTGAGCACCCAGCCAGCGGCAGAGCAGAGCACACGCGATAGTTGACATTTTATTAACAGCTCCATTAAAATAAGCAGGAGCTCATCCAAGAAAACAATTCCCAATCAATAGCAGAGTTTAAATTAAGACTTCAGCTGAGTTGGAGAGGTGGGGCAGGACTGAAAGGCAGGCAAAGCAGCGTGGCACGCAGGCGACAGCCCTGCCCGGGGCGATGCCCGACTTGCATCTCTGCTCTGAGCCAATGAAGAGTTATTAAAAAAAAAAAAACCACAAAAACCAAATAAAACCAGCCCAGAAACCCACCCCAACATGCTGTGGTGGAATGATCACCACGGTGCAGCAGCGCAGAGCCAGAGGGTGGATGCAGACAGTGTACAAGCTCTTAGGCACGATGCTGGCTCGGCTGGAGGCGACGGCAGTGTTCCCATCCGCCTTGCTGGGGTCAAAGCTTCACCTGCGCCTCTTTAAGGGATGGAAGCATCGCCGAGGGGTGGCCAGCTTCAGGAGCAACATTTGCTTCGCCCGTTTGCTCTGTACGCAGCATGTGCATCCCCTTCACGTTGCCTTCGGCCGCTCCCTCCATCCCCAAAGTATTTGCAGCAGCCAGAAAAGCGTCAGGGAAGTTTCCTACGCAGCTGTGAGAGCCCCAAACTGCCGTCCTCATGGCACAAGTTGCTCCTCCAGCCAACAGTGCCACCTCCCCGTAGCACTTGCAGAGCTACGTCCAAGAGGCACAGCACGGGAAGGGGCTACATCTGCCCTCCTTGAGGAAGATTTACAAAATGCCTTCGATCTGTGAGCTGCATGAACTATTTCACCAGCAAAACATTTGCTCTCCAGAGGTATGTTTATGATGCAAGTCATCAGATACAAATCATCTCTTGCAAGGCCAGTTCAGCAACACACAGACAAGAAGTGGATTCCTCCCACGAGCAGGGAAATCACACCGAACCCATTTGTGGCTGAAACTGCCCCAAATCTGACTCTTCTCCCCTCCCTGCTGCCCCATGCCTCAGCAAAATGAGTAAACCCAACCTCACAGCAGCATCCTGAGGCTAAAACCCAAAGGTGGCTGTAGGAAGGTCAGGTGTTCTGGGGATGATGGATGCAGCTGAGTGGCATGGATCAGAATAGCTAGGTTTGCTCCCACCCTATCTTCATGTGTAGCTCAGATAAAGGCATCATTGCACACAGTAAGTTAACTCCAGCCTTACAAACCATCTCAGGTGGCAACTGGCTAACAGGAAGGGCATTTCCAAGCACTTTGTGTCCTTTGTCAGCTGGCAATAGATACAAAGGCACTTGCTCCTGCCTCAGCAGAGCACTAACCAGATTGAATCAAATGCACATTAACCATCACTTAAAAGGGATAGTGGGGAGGTAACTAAAAATACTCTTTATATTATAAAATTTATTGCATTTTGCAATAATATCAAGGTGCTATAGCACACTGTGTACCCACTCTGGGCCAAAGCTGACTTCATCAGCACGCCCAGGATTATTTGCTAAAGTAGACAAGGACTAGGGCATTTAAAAGGGCACATGCCCTTGGAATTATGATTGATTAGCACTCCACCAAATTAAGAGCACAACCAGATAAAAACCTGGATCATTAACTAACTTGCTGTTAGGGTAAATCAAGCTGTGCTACATTACACTGCTGCTTTAGCAAAGAACAGGGATTTCTAAAGAAAGAGCCACATAGAGAGCACGCATGCTCATTCCACTAGCCCACCAGGGTTTTATTCTTTTGCTGAAAGGCAGCAAGTCCCAGTCTGCATCTCCACATTCATTAATTATCTTCTGCTGACTTCATTCAACAGAACATCAAATGATTAAAACTTCAGCATCGCTCTTTTAAAGAGGCATCCTTTTCATCTGCCAAGGATGAACATTTTGGCTGCCAACTAAAGTTAAACAAAGCAACAAGAATATTTTTGGTAGGCAGAATATAATGGTCCATACCGGATTTTGGCCAAATTACCAGAAGTGACCCCACCACATTTCTAAATTACCATCTGGTCCCACAAGTGAGATCAGCACACTGATCTTCCAGGCCGGAGTGAAATGGATGGCATACAGCCTGCGCTTAACGTGCAATTAAATTTTCAGTGGCTAATGAAGCATTACTGCAAACATAAGCACCCATGTTCCTTGTCTTGGCAATGAAGAGAGGGAGAAGTGCATCTTAAGAGGGTCTCCAGGGGAAAATCTCATTAGTGGTGGCTTTCAGAGGCACCCCTTCACTGGCTTAGATAGGGATGGCAACTTCACCAGCTGAAGGTGAAGAGGTTGGTTGGTCAATTGGGGTTGGAACTTGTTTTCTCATCTGGCCATGACAGAGGTTAGCTGTGGCAGGGAGTCCAAACTGGCCAGCTCTGATGGAGGCATCTCAAGTTAGATGGGGCAGATTGGGCTTAAATACTTAAGCACACAGAAATCCTGGAGGATTACTGGAGTAAAGTCTGGATGAACATCAGTCTCATGAGATTTTGCTGCATAGACTACCTTCATATTTATAATAAATATGTTCTAACCCTCACAGCAAAGGTATGCAGCCTACCCCCAATGACGTGTTTTCTCTTTCCTGCAACCTCTGTAGACCTTACCTGGCCTGGAGCAGAGCTTTCTGCCCTCCTACAGAGCTCAGCAGCCACCCCAGAAGTAGCACAGCTCCAACAGGGGCTTCCCAAACAGAGACAAAGCTGCTGGGAAAGCCACCACCAGCTTTGGCCAGCAGCACAGAGATGCAGTGAAAACCTGGTTGTGTCAGCAATGCCAGCGAGTCTGAACTGAGCACAAAGAAGGTGCTGATCCAGATGACTAAAACATTTTGGCTTTTTCCAAGTTGAGCACACCAAATATTTCTTTATTTTTGTCAGCAATGTCAATGAAGCTGCAGGTTAACTGAGGCAAAAGGTGAGAACAGCCCTCTAGGTCTGCATCCCTCACTTTAGAGGTGCTGATATGCAGGTTTGGGGCAATTATTTAATGAACCACACAACTTGCTTTTGCTTGTACTGACATCACAGCCACACAGCCCATCACATCAAGATTTTAGTACCTGATCAGAACAAAGAGACATCCCCAGCCTTGTAACACAGGCCATCACATTAGAAACAGGCTTTTGCTTTGCTTTGGAAATGAAACAGAAGTGTCCCCATTTCTTCTCTCAGCAGCTTACAAACCGAGAGGTGTATCGAATGGGAACATAATGCCGCCACTGAAACATTTACTTTCCTGAAAACAAATCTTCATACGGTGGAACTGACAATGTTTTTCACTAACACGTGAAGACAAGTCAAGGACAGATTAAAATAAGATGCAGTCTAATCTTTTTCCTCTCCCTCCTGTAGAAAATAATACTTTCAAATGTAAAATATCTACTTCACTAACTTTGTTATACAAAGCATATTTAGGAAGAAACACATTATTATCATTTCAAACCAGAGTAAGTGCACAGCTTTAAGCCTGGATTATTAGAAGATGTGATCGAAGGTTTGCAAACACTACGACATGCAGAAAGCATTTTTATAGCAAAAATAATTATACAACATACATCAAGAGGAATGGCAAGAGCCTAGAACAGTTAATATCCTGAATGTGCATGGGAACCAAATAGCAAGAATGAATCCTTGGGACCCTCTGCTTAAGATATGCTCCTGCAAAAGGACCTAGGCTGCTTAGTACTGCCAACCAACAGGATGAACTTCCAGCCAGAATTACTCCTTTCCAAATGCAGAAAGGTATTTGCATCCCATAACCGCAGTTGTCAGCATGCTGGAAAAGCCTAAGCAGACTAGCCATTGGATTTAGGTGCTACAGAGGGGCTCAGAGGAGACACGTCCAGCTCGCCAGCAGTGCATCTGCCATTGATCAAGAAGGTACCAAAATGATCTCTCCAAAGCAAATATTTTTCCCATTTAGTGCATGAAAGACACGACTGTACTCCCCCTTGTCCTCTTTGAGGGAGATTAGAGAGGAGGTCCTGGGGCACCCGGGCTGGTGTCAAACCTCTGCACACACAGTCCCTCATTAGGGAGCTCTCACACCAGCCCACCAGCCAAGCCCATGATACGCAATGACTACCAGCTTCAGCAACGTCTGGGCTAATACATTTTCTGGCAGCCCTCCCTTTCCTTCCTGCAAACACCAGGTCCATGCAGTTCATCCACCTTTTCCTCTAGTGTTTCTCAAATACCTTGATGACCGACTGGCTCTGGGTACTATCTCAGGAGACCTCAGTGAAGGACTCTGCAGGTCTCCTAAGGAAAGGACCTGGATCTGGCATTGACATGCAGCATTGTCTTCAAGTTTGTCACACAACAGCACATGCTTCACCTCAACCATATGTGCCTGCCAGCTCCCTGGTGTTCGCATGGTTGGACATGAACCACGTGCTCAGCATGATTCACCCACGAAAGTCCTAAAACATGCAAATCAAAAAATATGCCACCCCTCTGCCAGAGCCACTGGTCTGTCAGAGCATGGGGCAGCCACAGTCGCCCCTTGCAAGCTGCATGGGGCAGCACGTCTCATGGCTCCCTCCGCACAACCCACGGACCTTTCCTGGGTTATAACACCCATTGCATTGTCAGCCTGTGGGGCTCCATGCCCGAGGCAGGAGGATGACCACAGACAGCGACTCTGCCTTTTGTGGTCTCCAACACCCCTCCCAAGGGGCACCCACTATGCTTGCAAGGCTGAAGTGACAGCAAAACACATCTTACCTGAGAAAAATGAGAATAAGGCTAGAAACAATTTATAATGACCCAATAAAACATTGCATAAAGTCACCCCTCCTGCTAGAAGCAAGAGGGTTATTGTCTCCAGCCCTTTCTTCACCAGAATCATTGTAATGCAAGGGAGCTTTCAATGCAATTTGCAGCTGACAGCCCACAGTGGGAAGAGGGCTGCTACAAGGCTGAGGGTGCACAGCTACAGCAGACTCGCTGCTTTAGCTCAGGTCAGTACAAGGTTTCTCTGGTTCTCTTCCTACCACAGAAGTGTGGAAACTTCACCAGCTTCCTCCTGCACATCTGCAGGTTCTCTCACTCAAGCTGTGCAGACAAGCCAAGGACAAGGGAGCTTTAAACCCCAACAAGACGGATCCTCTCTTCCATCCACCCCCATCAGTGCTCATGAACCCAAAGCCATCTGCGCAGAGGGCTGCAGTGCTGCCGCAGATGAGAAGATGCCACCAGCCAGCCTGGGAGCTGTGAACATGTGTTCAGGGAAGAAATAAGACATGGTTGCGTTCAGCACTGCTGCCAGCAGTGGAGGAGGCATCTTTGCACCAGCAGAAGAGACACAGGCAGCCACCCACGGGCACTACGCACCCCGCCAGCGAGCTCAGCATCCCCGAGGAAGCACGCCTTCCCCAGCAGCAGCACACATCCCTGCGCACACTGCAGACTGGGCTCCCACGCTCCATGAACATCCCCAGAGCCACCCCACCACGGAGGAGAAAGGGGATTTTCCCCGATTGCTCTCACCCAGCAGACTGTGAGCTTTTTGGGGCAGAGGCTGTGCCCAGCACACTGCCACCAGAACGGATTAGAGAATAAAGTATGGTTGCAAGAAGAAGTTACCAAAGTATGAAGAAAACTGGATTTGGAGGAGGATGTCCTCCTCACAGACATCTCTGAGCCAGGCGGAGACAGCCACTGCACAGCAACATGCCACACGACCGTATAAATTCATCACGGGCAGATGGCTGATTTGACTGAACCAGCTGTAGTTTACACTGGAGCTGATCCATCCGTCCCGTGCCAGAGAGTTATGGCTCATGTCAAATTCAGCTTCGTTACTCCATAAATTTCAAGAGAGGGAATCTCAGGAGGGTAACCTTTGCTTTTTAACACATTCCCCGTGCATGAGCAATGGACAGGAGTACAGCGTGCAGCTGGAAAGCAGCTGTGCAGAGGACAACATGCAGAAGGCTATCAAGGATGGTGGGCAGAGGACATGCAGGCAAGGAGAGTTCAACACAACAGGGAGGGAACACAATTAAGCCGATGCCTTCAAAACGTACCTCTCGTGGTATTGCAGGGCCCAGGTTTTGCTGCTGTATCTGCCATTTGCAATTTAAATCACAGCACTCAGCTATGCAAATCCATATTTAAAAGAGACAAGAGATAAACAAGTGTTATGGAGGCTCTTGTAGAGCATCTTGAGGCTTTGATAGTATATTTTTAAGTGTATGCAAATATGGGAATAAATGCTGTGGCGAGCTTCCATATAGAGGTATGTATGATGCAGGTCTTGTTTGCACCTCCATTTCCTCACTCATTCACTGACTGGATGCTCCATAAAGGTTGTGTAAAGGGATGAGTGTATAGATACATGCAAAACAGAGCTTATGATGAGTAAGTTTTTTTCTTTTTAATTTACAATTATAACTTACAAATATACATGATTTCAATGGCACGCATCCACATGAGTCATTTTTATTCAGTCTCTCTCCTAGACGCAGTTTAATTTCATTTTCTAGAAATCTGAATAAAAACAGTCTGCTGCTTTCAAGAATAACAGCAGCAGGGAAAAGCCTTCATAAAAGAGAAACCTAGTAACTTTTACACATATTTTTTGAACCACTCCGTCACATTCCTGCTGGACCACAGAAATCCAGTAAAGATGAGCAACCCTTCGCCTTCAGACACACACGAACTACCTGGAAAGACTCAGCTGTATATTGAATCAAAGTGCTCGTGCACAACGAAGGGCTCCCGCAGCATTGCAAACCCTCTGTCAATACTTCCTACGCTAAGCGCAGTTGCTCAGGAGTATTTCTCAGCACTCCCATGTCCTCCCCTACCTTTAACAGGGATGCAAGGACGGACAGGGAGGGGTGTCCCCCAGAGACATCCCTCGCCTCCCCCCACTTCCAGCCCTGTTTGGTTTCACAGTATTGTCTTTTAAAGTTGTTGTTACCATAGACATAAGTAGTAGCCATTGAAAGCTTTGGGTAAAAGCCACATTTGGAAGAAAACTACTGTGTGCATTAGGGGAAAGAAGGGAAGATTGCATTACCAGGTTATTTTGGGAGGTTTTCCCACTTGTCATTGTCTGGAGTTATGCAAAAAGTTGCCATTCTACCCAAGTCAGCCCAAGGACGATCATGAAGTGGCTCCCACTTGTGTCCCAGTTACAGCTTAGGCTTAATTCCTAAAGCACATGTTCCTTTTTCTGGGTTTTTTGTTGGGTTTTTTTATTTATTTGATTGTGTGACTGCTTGGGCTCACCATTAATCACAGCTTTTGTGATAGTGTCAGAAACAACCTGGGAAAGACTCTGTCACACCAGTCTCTGCCGTGTAGCCCCAGCGAGCCCTGAGACCTCATCCCATCAATAATGACCCCCTGCCCTGGGAATAGTTTTGATGCACCATGTTGACAACTTCTAGCTATGACAAGTCCAGGAATGCCTCAGTGTCCCTTATCCAATCCCTATTTCCAGTATGCCATTCAGGCTTCCAAGGAAAATCAAATTTGAAGTTATGAAACTCATTTCCACAGCCTTACCAATAGCCCACGGCCAGCATACCCAATCGACCCCCAAGCCCTCCTGGCCAGGACAAGCTCAGCTGTGCCAGGGATGCACCACTCATGGCCACAGCTTCGTGGGACAGCCCTGCTCCTCAACCCTGGGACACCCAAACAGCAGCTACCAAACCACATCAGGGCTCAGAAGCAGCAGAAAGAGGTAGTGACATGATGAACATCTGAGATTACTCTGAACTTCCTCTCATTATCCCAGCAATAAGCAATTGCTGGACTAGTCTACTCATCTAACATTATACCTGCATTTAGAATTATAAGCCCCACTCATTAATCCCACAATATATTTTAGCGGAGATACAAGTGTTTTAATTATCCTAATGAGGCTGGGAGTCGTTTTACAAGACATGCACATTGGTTTTCATGTTGCTGTGGATTGGGCTTTGTGCTTTTGAAGTAGAAATTTTGCAGCTCTTGTGAGGTTGCCGTTTCCAGCTTCCCCATCCCCAGGGAATGCTCTTGGAGAGCATCGAACCTGCTCACAGAGCTGTCAGCGCTGGCAAAGTACACACACAGAACGGCCACCGCATTAATGAGAATGGCAAGCAAGATGGCATCTGCTTGCCAGCACATGGAGTAAAAAGAACCACCAAAACCCTACCTTGGAAAAAGCAAGACAGATCCCTGGTTTCTTAGGGAACCATCAGTGTCACCCTACCAGACCACAGGCTGGGGACACACTATGTAGTGAAGCCACCTCTGGCTGCATTTAACACCCAAACCCTACCTTGGAGCAGAGGAGAGTCTACGGAAAAAAACTTATTTCAGAGATTTAAAATTTATTTCTGGCACTAATGTGATGGGCTGGAGCCAGTTTTAGCTACAAACCATAAGGTCCATCAAAATTAATTTTTGTTTCTAGAGGAAACAATGCTTGCCGGCCAACCGTTTCAATTTCTACCATTCTGTAGACACAGAGATTAGATGAGATTACAGGGAGTGGCTGCAGATGCGCAGAGATAACCTAAGGGGACTTGGGAGTGTTTTCTCATTCAAAGATTAAATCGATATCACTTGCTTAGACTGTAGCCATCAAAGCATGTGTTTGTGTACGGGCTGCTGTTAGCTTAGATATAAGGTCTGTGACCTCCAAAAGTGAAAAAGTCTTTTGCTGCCTGTGTTATTTGTGGCTTGCTATGTATGCTGAGAATTTGTGTCTCACAGACATGGAAGTTGTAGGAATAATATTTAGCAACTGTTATCACAGTGAAAAATAAAATAGAAGTCTTAGAATCCCAGCATCTTTAGATGCAAGGATTCTGACCTCTAATTGGGCACTGAATACTAAACAAGCGTTCTCATCACCGGAGTCTGCCAAGTCAACACAAGAAGCAAACAGCCATAGCAGCCTAAAACAACTTCTTGGTAGGGTTCAGACCATCTGCAGAAGGTCCAACCCAACACACACGACTCAATAGAACCTGGCTGAGCCATTCGTGTTCACAATATACAGGGACAGGCAGAGACACACACCAACACCATGCTCAACCCTAGTGATGATGGAGTGGGGGTCCTGCCCCGCCTGGACCTGCTAGCAGGAATGCAACCTCGCCCCCCTCTCCCCAGGAAGATCTCACAGCCCTTCTGCTACCATTAATTCGAGCATTAAAAAAAAAAATCAGATGATACCAGCTGCTTCTGTAGCTCTGATGAATGTTCACACACCCTAAATTAGCAGTTACTTGCCTGGTATTAGCTTTTATTTATTTGTTTTTCTGGGGAATAACATTACTACCCTGCAGCACTGTCTGCTGAGGGACGGTTTTATGGCTGTCACCAGCAGCAGTGACAACCTAATGCCTCCAAGAACTGGGAGGAAAAGCACAAGGCGTTACATGGGAAAGTTAAGCAGAACCAGAAGTGCAGATGCAGCTCTTGGGAGGTTGCTGGGTTTTCTCTCCTCCACAGGCCGTTAATGAGCAGCTGGATCCTATGGTGACAAGATGCAGAAATTAGCAGTCATATATTCTGAGCAGCATCGTGGTCCTGTGGTGTGTCTGGATAGTGAGGGGCACCTGCGGCTACACGGCTGGCTGGGTTCCTGCCCAACAACCACTCCAGTGCCACCGCAATTTATTGTGCTATTAATGATGCAATAGAGTACACAACCTGGATCAAGCATCTTTGTCATTTTCTATTCAGGTTTAAAATAATAAGAGAGAAAACACCACCAAATGAAGAGAGAAGAGTATCACAAACAGTATTCCTGCTCTGTGCAGATGAATGGGGATTATCTAGTTAAAGACTACAGTTATATGAAGTTGGAGGGCCTGATCCAAGGCTGCTTGAACAACCCTCCTGCCCCAACCTCTGACTCCTGAGCTATACACCTGGCTGGGACTGCAGGAGGCTTCACATGTTGGGGAATGGGTAAGTTCACATGTACACACACATACTATCTCACATTGAAAAAAAAAACATGGGCTTCCACACCATGGATGAGCCATGCCACCTCCACCACACTCCGAACCTTGTGCAGCGTGATCCTCTAGCAGTAATCAAAAAGTAGGTCCGTTCACATGGTGAAGGGGCCTCTGCAGTTGCAGCCTTAATTACTGATGAATAAATAAAGCATTGCCTACTTTGAGATTCGACAGCACTGGAGCAGAGTATGGCTATTCCCCAATATTTACCTTACCCACAGCAAATAACCAAGTCACCAGCTCAGTTTAAAGGGTAGTAATTGTTTTAGTTGTATTTCTTCCAGGCATGGAAGTCCTCCAGTGCAAAGGGGAAGGACATACACACAAGCACAGGCAAGGGAAAAGTTTTTTCCCCCCCTATTTTTAAAATCCAGAGTGCTGTCCTGCCCCATAGTCACTGCAGGAGAGGCTGAAGCCACATTGATGATTTTGAGTACAACCACATACTTGTGGACCCTCCTCTAATCAAATAGAAGTTGCCAAGCCCAGCAACACCCATGATGAAACGGAAAACCTGTTCTTCTGCCAGCATGGATGAAAGGGCATGTTTCTAAGCAAGGATAAGGCTCCATCAGACCCACTTGAAGGGTTAACATTGGATTCATTATTACTTGCAGTAATGTCCTGTGATGTCCTGTCAGCATGCGCAATTGTTCAAACATTTCTGAGCTCACACCAAAGATAACTGGGTCTAGTTCTGACATGCAAGGGCCAAGCAGTGCTGGCCAACATCTCGTCTGACTGAGAAACTGAGAAACAGAGGCTGGGAATGCAACATGCCAAGTGGACATATATATCTCTCTCTCTTTCTCTCTCTACATTATCCAGAAAGCTGAATGACAGGTTGGGTTTTTTGTTGTTGTCACAAGTCAGCCATAGCCACTCGATGCTAAACAAATACATAAAGTACCCAGAAAAAGATATGATTATTTTTCCTAAAGAAAAAAAACCAGCCTGTTTATAAATCTTAGATATGGAAATGTCATCCTAATAAAGCCTGCCTATTTCTTCAGGTAGCCCCATTTGTATTGCATCTTATCTGAAAGAAAGAGTGAAAGCTTTGAGCAAATCAATGGTTATGTCAACTCTGAAACACGGACAAACCTTCACCCTGTTCACTCCCTACATACAAAAATTTAGGTTTTAATTGCCACCTCCTGCCCCTCACAAAGCACAGCCCCCGTGCACATAACAGCACCTCCCGATGCCATCACAGACTTCTGCCCTAGAGATGGGCTATTCAACGGCCCGATGCCTCCCTGCTGTCTTCCCCATCCCGCCAAATACAGGGTTGCACATTTCCAGGCTGCAAAAACTGTTACCTGGAACGGGCAATATTCAAATATTTAGTCTTGAAGTTATTCACATAGATAGCCTTGCATTTAAAGTGCTGCAGCTATGGAAGTTAGCAAATGAGATTGTGGAGATAAACAGCGAGGGGGCCCCATGCTACTCCAGCCATAGGTGCCGAGTACCAGCAGCTCTGGGACAGGGCTGCTTGCTCTGACCCACACACCTTGCCCAGCCTTATTTTTTAATGTATATGTAAAGGGAAAAATAAATACTAATCTCCCCTTCCACTAATGCAGCACCTTCAATTCCAGAGATACAAAAAAATAAACAAGTTTAGTTGTGGAGATGGGTGTGCTCAACATGTATGTTCAGCTCCCAGTGCTGCCACTGACTGTATGTCAGAGAAATAATTTAAGCTTTTTGACCTAGTTCTAAGGCTGGGAAAATATTGATTTTTTTTTTTATTCACTTGCCAAAGTGGGGAAAAAATTTATTTATGCTGAACTGAAATGGTATTTGTTGTTACCGCTGGGTTTTCGATTTTGTTGAAACATCAATTTGGATCCTCTTACTCAAATCCAAAATATTTATGATTTGCGCTCTGCTTTAATCTCATCATTAAATATAAAAAAACAAATAAAAATATTGAGATACAACAACAGCATTTTAATAAGATATCAGCTGAAGGGAACTCTTGCAGTACTCCAAGTTCTTTCCCCATTTCTCAGCTGCAACTATATCCAAGAGCTATTTTCAGGTGAATAAATTATGCATGTAAAAAGAGAAAAATGAGCGCTGAACTCTGCCCCAATGGCCAGCTCCAAACGAAGGCAGCGAAGTCTTCCGAACCTTCTCCTATCTACTTTGGTTTCATGCCTTTGGGTGTATGAACTATGTATTTGTAGTACATAAACTACATTATAGAGATATATATATATAACAAATAAGGACTGCCTTTAGGTAGGTATACAAGCATTATTAAAACTGCTGGGGCCCCAGTCTCAACTGGTACCTTTATGGATGGCCATCATACACCCACAACAGGCAGTGACTACTCCACTTCAGTGCTGGAGCAACTACCAACATCTCCATAATATACAGGCATTCATTTCACATACCAGCAGCGTGAGACTGTCGTGATCAAACCCCTCAAACAAACCACTGGGAACCTTTTGATAAATATTCATTATTATGGCACTCCTCTAAGAGGGAAAACTGCAGAATAATTAGCAATCCTTGCATGCAAGCTCAGGATGTCAGGCAAGATGTGCAATTATAGTTTTACCATGACACTCAAGGGGTATTTAATGAGTTTGTTTGGTTGAACATTTGTTATTTTCTGAAGCAGATGTCAACACTTCTATTTCAAGAAAATAACTCCCCCCCCCTCACAATTATCAAAATGTCTCCAGTTATTCCATATGCCAGGAGGCAAGTGACTGCCCTGATGAAAGTTACAGAAACGATTCAAAGAGTGAAGACAGGATGCTGAAAAATGGCATCAGAGCTCCCACCACACTGCAATACTCAGAAGAGCAGCTTTGGAAAATCACAGAACATTGTGGGTGGGAAAACATAAGTTCTGTCACTGGTCGTTTAATGTCATCATTACTTTTCACATTGATTAATCGCTCCTCAGTGCTAGAGTTAGAGGAACCACACAAAGCTGCCAGAGTGTTCTTCACTCTCTTATTGCACAATCATTTCCATGCCAAAAAAAGCATGCAATACCCTAAAAGTGCATTTTCCTGCTCAGCCCTCTAAGGTTAGACAGCTGGTCTTGGAGGTTAGAGACCACACTGAGCCCAGAGAACCACAGTGGAGTTTGAGGATTTGGGTCAGGCTTTGGGCACAACGCTCTACAGGTCACCCGGATGCACCTAACTCCAGTGAGTTAGGCAGCCCCAGGGGACATTCCTGGGAGGACACCCGTACAGACAGGCTGTCTGAATGATCCACAACGTGATTTGGCCTGGGCTGAGTAGTGCTCTCCCAGCCACATGGGCACACCTCCAGCATCCCCAGGGAGCTAGGCAGGAGGGCATCCCAGCAAAGCCATACGTGCCCACCCTTTTTGTAGGTGAGCAGAGTGTTGTGTTTAACCACACTGCCCCATGCTAGGTGGGCACTCCTGGGCATACCATGTTTAGCTGGAGATACAGACTGGAAATCAAGTGAGTAGCCAAACTGGAAGCAGGATTTTGTGGGGTCCAGGTGCTCTCATGAAGGATCCGAGAACCTGAGCCGGGGTAATGCGTTTGCTTTGAGCTTTGCCCACCCCCTCCCCACTGTGCTTATTTCCTCCAGGAACAGCACAGTGCTGTGGTGTTTTAACTTCTAGCCCATCCACTACAGAAGGCTTTTTACACCCCACTTGTGTTGGGACCTGCATTTCGTTCACCACAACCATCAGCTCTTTGGCTCACTTGACTTTGCTGCTGTTGGTATTTCAGAAGCTTCACCTCATTTCCTTACCCACATCGTCCTTTCTAAAATTCATTTACCCCCAAGGATTCAAGCAATCCCACTATGCCAAGAGCAGGGTGTCTGCAGTCTTCTCTGGATTTTGTTCCTTGCTCCCCCAGTTGTTCCAATTTCCATTTTTTTCCCAGCTGTATCCTTTGGCCTCAAGCTCTCACCAACTCCATTAAATCAGAGCTGATTTGTTTTGGGGCATGTGATATACGGCACTTCCTGGACAACACTCAACCTCTGGGAAGGGCCAGCACATCAAGAGTTCTTGGAAGTAAATTCAAAGTTATTACTTTTCAAACCCGAAAGAGTCACATTGTCAAGCTCTTCTATACTATCATGAGAACCATAAATTTACTTTAAAAGCAACTAAAAGCTCAGATGCTATCTGTGCCAGCATCCCGAGCCTTTCAAATGGAGCTGACAGGGTCTTGAGGAGAAGAGAAAATACTGTTAGTCCTTCAGTAAATTCCTGGAAGTTATCACCAGCAATAACCACTCACACTCATTTTTCCTGCCCAGGCTCCAATGCACTTTGCAAAGAATATCAACAACTTCAGAACTTGCGTTCAGGAGGCAGGACACGCAAGTAGACATAAAGCCTGCGAGCAGCTAAGAGTCTTCCTCCATCCCTTCATTTGATAAAACTGTAATGCAACTAACTGAAAAAGAACCTTTTGGATTATTCAAAACCAGAATACAAATGGGCAAAGAACTACAGAAAACATACCCTGAAAGCATCTCTTTGCTTCATAGGGGTTTTCCATCTCTGACTGTAGGGTCACCCCTTTGAAACACATGCGTCTCTAAAGGCCTCCATGTTACACTGGAAATAATCAGAGGATTTCACAGGTTGCTCCTAACCTTATCGTCCAGGAATTTTTTTTTTTTCCTGCCAGAATATGGAGATTTGATGAAAAATGCAGTCCCATTCAAATGCCCACAATTCCATGTCATCCAGTGTGCTGCGTGAGCACTTCTGACATCTGCTGGAAGAACCAGCATCTGGGTTTGTCATACTTGCACCGCAAAGGGAAATGGCAGCAGTCATTCTTCCACTCAGTTTTATCTGGTGCTGTGGTCTCTCAAAATCATCTGCATCATGAGAAGGTGGCAGAGTGAACTTGCGCTGTTTTTCATAACACAAGAACTAGGAGACAGCAATGAAATTGTGCAGCTGCTGCTTCACACCACGCCAGGAAATTGTGTGGCACTCTCACAGAGAATGTTTTGAAGACCAAAAATAGAAAGTGTTTCAAAAGCAGTGCAAAGAATTGAAGAAGGAAAGGCTCATTTCAAACTTAAATGTACAGATATGCATGCAACCTCCATTTCAGGAAATCCTTCAGAAGTGGCAGAAGTCAGGAGGGCACACTGAGGGGAAAAAACATTTCCACAACAGACCTTATGCTGTCTGCAGTCATCTGCCACAAGTTCCTGTGAAGGGAAGACACCAGTCTGACCTAGGCAGGCCATTCTCATGCCCATGCTTAGGGTTAAGTCACAACTTCTGCTCTACCTGTTGCCCATTGGCATGGAAGAGACCCCCTTGTGTGTGTGATGTTTCCTGCAAATACATATAAGCAACAGCCATAAAAAACAATTCAAAGCTGTTCAACCTCAGCACCTTTCTGCACAGCCCTGGGAGAGATGATGCTAACTCAGCCACACTGGCTGTTCAGCCATCCTCCCAATCTGCCCTGGCCGCAAGGTAGGGGGACAAAATGGTATTAACAGCTCTAGATGACACCTTTAGGTGAGCTCATCTGGGTCCTGCAACAGATCCAGGTCTGAGAGCCTGGCCTTCAGGATGACCTTGAAGGGTTGAGAGTGTTGACCCATAAGAGCTGGAATCCTACCTGCAGCCTTTCCATGGATTCATATCTCCCATGGCCAAAGAAACACCCTGCCAATACAAGCATGGCCAAGGGAATTAAAGATTCCCTGTCCTGGAGAAGTAAATCTGTGCTTCCTGCACAACCACCACATGCATAACCACTTCAAATCCAAAGGCAAGATGTTGACTGGAAAGAGCTGGAAGAGCTCCTGAAGGAGCCTGGCAGGAGGAAGAGGTGGCTTTCCTGCAAGGATCATGGGTGCCCTACTAGAAGCAGGGCACACATGTAGAAGATAACCATGCTGTGTTTAGACAGCCAAGTGTCTATGGAAATTCAAAGTAACTCTTGCACTCTGTCTGATGATCTGAACTATTTTCCTGTAAAGTCTTGATTATATTCTTTATTTAGAGCTTATGTAACAGAATGGTAATTTTAATGTTCAGTCTCCCGAGTTTCATAGCCCTGCACTCCATAGCGAGAAACAACGTGCCTTAAAATAATCTTCAATTTGACTTCTTTTTCCTTGCTCTCTCTCTCCCTTGAGACTTTAAAAAGGACTTTTCAGAACTGATTTACCTGAAATATGTATGGTTAAGAACTCTTCAACTCACAGCTGCTCTAGTGAGCAATTTCATTCATGTGCTATAAAAAGCCAACATGCTGAACTAGTTCAACTTTTGCTGTTGCCATTTGCTTAAGTAGCATGATGTCATTCTGCACATTTTTATTCAATTCACACAAAACGAAAGCTATTTCCCTGTGATAAAGAAGCATGTCACACAAACATAATTCCACAAGACCTACCTATCATAGGCAGGAATACGGGGAAAGACAATGCATTTATGTACTTCTAACACTTCAACCACGCTACACACTGATGAGGCAATTAATGACACACCCTAACGAGATTCTCTCTCATGGCACTCACTTGATACATGAAAAGCACAGAGCTGCAAAGCTCCTGCAGTGCCTCAGACCCTGAACAAGTGGGTGAGAGGCATCACATAAAGGCATTTACAACACTGGATCCCTCATAAGTCTTTCACACCCTTCACAGAAAATACAAAACAAGGCAAAGTTTTCCAGCCCTCCTTCCCCCATCTATAACTCTGTCCCATCCGGAAACCTCCTAAGCTGTCCAGCTCAGAACATTATGGCAATAGACCTATATAATTTATATAACGCAAGGAGCTCTGCTACATTTGTGAGGAGTCCTTGCGCACGAGCACCACTCACTCCACCTCCCCTCACCATCACACACACGCAGGAGATGCAGCCTGGCACATCGCTGCACAGCCTTCATAGCCAAGGGGCTGTTATAAAAAGATTAAAAAAATAAAATACCAGGGATGTCCTTTGCAGTCAGCAGGTTCAGCTGTACTCTGCCCCTGGGGTACTACCCCACACACTCCACAGCCCCCAGCTTTTGTTGTGGGGGAAGGGGAAACCCCCTGAAAAATAAATTTCTACCCCCTCACTGCTTATTCTGAGAAAGTAAAGCTGCTCACAAGAAACCTCAGTACATACAAGGCCATTAGGGATATTTTTAGCAAGAGCAGGCCCATAATTGCTCACACCAAACATCTCACTGAGCTGTGGGCCACCTCAGTCTGCAGCTGCTATGAGCAAGGGAATAAACTCAGCAGGATTTGGATCCTGCCACCTTGGAGCTATTTTAAAGCCTTGGACCCATGAGGAATCCCCAAACACTCCTGTATTTCCACAGCAGATTCCTCAAAGCAACAGATCATAGCAGGTCTCTCCAGACTGCCCCAAAATCCTCAGGGGAGATCACAGCATGGAAGTGAACAGGAGATCAGCATGGCCATGAAGTGCTTAAGGATGGGTTCAAAGGAACAAAGGGAACACTACGTCTCATGAAGGCTGGCAGAAGTTTTGGTCAGATGCAGGTCTCCATGCAAAGCATGGAGCCACACTGACATCCCCCTTTGCTCAGAAGGGGGCTGGTTCCTCCATGGGGAAGCATGTCAGGTCTGAACCAGCCCATGAAAGAGCAACATCTTGGTGGATACACAGGAAGCCCTAAAAGAAGCTGCTCCCCCAGGCTCAGCCTACATGAGCTTCCCCTGGCGCCCAAGTGGGGACATGGTCTGAAGTCTTGACGCATCTTCTCCAAACCATACAATCCTATAAATACATGACAGTTTTACATATAACGTTTGCATTATATACATACACACTTGTATACGTTAACCTTATCCATCAGGTCTCTCCTGTTACATTAAGATGACTTTCAACTCAATATCCATACGTTGATGGACTTCGGGGCACTACCTGTTCACCTCCTGCATTTTGGAAAGGATCAAGTTTGCTAGATACATACATAGCTAAGCAAACCATAAAGAAAAGTCAGTACCCTTCCTAGCAACATTGCTACTCTTTAGAAGATATATAGCTTCTCTCCTGCCCCTCAGTCCCTGAAGTAAGGACCACAGTGGACTGTCTAACCTCAGGCTTGAAGGCAGGACACCTTCCACAACACTGTTAGTGCATGTCACAGCACATCCCAGGTGCTAAGCAAGCATTGTCCCTACACCATCCCACTCTCTCCTCACTTTAATCTGTTTCCTGCTTTGCCAAAAGCATCTGCAAGTGAGCAGAACACATTTTCCAGTGCCACTGGATTAAGCAAAGCCTTTCAAGAGGAACCTGATCCCCGCCGCAGGGCTACATGAGATTTTTGCAGTACTCTGCAGTGATAGTACAGACAACATGGTATGTAAAGCTTCCACCCACTTGCCACTTCATTTAACGTGCTGTTTTTGCAAGGTATAAGAGACTGCTTTACCTTAGGGCACGCATTCAGGTTAGTCAGATGGAAGTCTAAGTCTAAAACCCATTAGCAAATAAGAGAATCTACACACAAAATGGCCCCATGTGGCCAGACGTTGCGTAGCTCTACCTGCTCTAGGTCTTCAAGGAAAGAAAAAGGACTACAGCATCTGACGCCACGACATTTATAACACTGCAATCAGTTGTACCTACTGGGATACACTTGCAAAAAGTAAAAAATCATCTGAACAATGAATGGCAGCAGGAGTTTCCCTGACTCTGTACATGGACTGTTGCTAATGGAAATGAAGGTCCACAGTTGCAGGGCTCTGTGCAGGACCCAGCATCCATCCCTCATCTTCCCAAGCTCATTCAGACTGCCTCAGATTCAGCAGATGGAGAGCCAGAGGTGCCAAGCCTTGGACTCCAGCTCAGACAGGCAGGGAGAACTCATTCAGCACCTTTACCAGCAGCCTCTGTGGGTTTGATTTCACAGCCCACCCTCCAGGCACCGCACACAGCATCTCCACGCTCAGCACAGGCGTCTGCTCTGCACACCCAGCACTGCTCTTTGCAGGTCAGTCTGAGAAGGTTTGCATTTTGGTCCCGATGTAAATATCACTCAAGTAAAAAAAAAAACTTAATAATTTTTTTCTCTTTCTTTTCCACATGTAAAGAAGCAAGCAGGGGAGAGCAGGAAAAGGGACTAGAAAGGTGCCTTAATTTTCCATAAAGAGCATCCCTCATTCTGGTCTGCTTCAGTAATCCCAGCCAGGAAAGTGCACACATGAGTAATGCTACGGTGCTAAATTATGGGACACCTGCAGCCACCCACTGCCATGGGCCCAGCGATGGGAAAACAGGCTCAGGTACTAGCCCTACAATAATGCAGGGACAAGGATTTTTATTCTTGCAGCAACTGCCTCCCTATATAAATTTCTATCTGTCTCTGCTGTGTATAGGAACATGAACTGGTAAACGTTGGGCATCTGGGACTGTATGGGGTTCAGAAAGCACAGCCCACAAAGTGCAGATCTTGCCAAAGGAACAGGAGCACCAGTTGCACAACAGACTACGAACAGTTATAACCAGTGGCCTCTGTACATTTGGCCACTTCTTTGCGTCTGCAGCGTTGCTTTTAAGACACCCATAAGCCAGCACTGACTCTGCTCCCCAAGGAAGCAGAGGTCAAGTGTTTAGAAACCCCATGTTCCCTTGGCGCAGGTCCACGCTCTTCCCAAGCGCAGCCTTGACATTGCAGAGCACTGCTGCAAGGGACAGGGCACACACGTGGCAGGGCCGGGCAGCCTGGCTGGCCTGTCAGCACTTGTGTGGATGGTTGCCTGAAGGCAACACCAGGTTTAATCACAAGGTGAGACCAGCCCCAAGTAACACAGGACAGACCTCCGCTGGGTTAGTCAATGTGACTTGACAGGTCACCCAGATGAATAACCTAAGCAGGACACAGACATGAGGCATGTTGAGCCATAGGAAGAAAACTTGAAGCATTGCTCCTCAAGCAAAGTACTTGCTCCTGGGAGAGCTGCTCCACCAGCGCCCAGTAGGACACAGTTCTGGACTGACCTGACGCCTACACTCTGCGCCACATCCCAATGCCATGTGCACACTTGGGGTGAATCCCTGGCATAGCTTCCTCCATAGCCTGAAGCTCTTCACTGCAACAGCCCTAATTAATAATAATCCTCAGAGATGCAGAGCTCTCAGTACTTTACATCTGCAAATCTAGAAGTGCTTTCCAAAAGAAGTTAACACCCTTCTTACTGTTTTCACAAGGGTTCTTAGCCACATCCTTCAAGTCAGGCCTACACTTAAACCTCTCTTCAAATAGGCCATAAACTACTTTCTCCCCTTTCACCAGAAGCAACTACCAACTGCACTTATGCAGCAAAATTAACCGCTCCGGCTTCTCCTGGTGCTGTTTGCTGCTTTATTATATTGCACCAGGTCTTTGCACAGGTCAGCGCTGATCCCCCTTCCCGGGGGCTGCAGCAGGCTCTGCGAGAGGAGAGGACACTGCAAAAAGCCAGCACTGCAAATCAATCACAACCCCACAGGTAGCTCATAGATTAGTTTGGGTTGGAAGGGACCTTTCAAGGCCATCTAGCCCAACCCCTCTGCAGTGAGCAGGGACATCTTCAACCAGAGCAGGTTGCTCAGAGCCCCATCCAGCCTGACCTGGGATGTTTCCAGGGATGGGGCATCTACCACCTCTCTGGGCAACCTGGGCCAGGGTTTCACCACCCTCATGGTAAAAAACTTCCTCCTTAGATCTAGTCTGAATCTGCCCTCTTTTAGTTTAAAACCATCATCCCTTGTCCTATTGCAACAGGCCCTGCTAAAAAGTCTGTCCCCAGATCAGGGCAGCAAGAGATGACCATCCCATGCATAACGTACCAAGCAAGCTGCCGAAGCCAGGAATGGCAGAAACATCCCCATGCTGGCACGGGCTTAGAACAAGGTGCAAAACCTTCCTGTGATGCTCAGACCCACTACAAATGAGGTCTCTGAAGACACCCAAGTTAAAGATCAAACCAAGGGATTTCAGCACAGCTGAGAGGGCAGAAAACATCCCAGCTGAGCCATGAGAAACTCCTAACATGCCTTTGCCTCCAATAGAAGACCCTCACCAATACTGAAGCACAGAAATTGCTGGCAACATTTCTTTTTAATGCAATATCTACAAATACCTGGTTTTAGTTAATTTTGGGATTTTAGGAGTTTTGCACAAAATGTAGCAACTCTTGCTAAAAGCATAATCCACCTTCTATAAATAACATGGGCCAAGGGAAGACCGCTGACCATCCCTTTATACAGGTGGAGACATCAGTTTAAAAGCATACTGTATTTCAGCATAAGGAATGCTGCTTTCATGGAATCAGGTATAACTGAAACTACTGGAATGTCACTGCAAATTGAAATCAGTCAGCAATTTCTCCCAGAGTTCCCATTTCTCAGCACAATGACATATGAAGTGATTGGGTTTTGTTTTTAAAAAGCTGTCCCTGATAGTAAAAGCCAATCAGCCATATGTACCTGTGCAGGAATGAGGGCACAGGGTGAGAAGGCACTGAGCATTTTGGGTTTCATGCCCTTCAAGGACACCCTCAGATGAGTAAGGGTGCTCTCCAGCTCTGAGAGCCAGCAGTGAGGAACAGACATACAGGCAGCATGGCTGAGTAAGCCTCATTTTCCTAGGACGGCCAGCCAATATATCACTTGGCTACAACTGTGTTAAAACCCAGAGTATTGCTTTTTATCTAAACATAAGCATTGCATTAGTCTGTGCCTCCTTTCATATTCCCAAGGAGACTGCAATGCTCTCAAGGTCTCCAAGATTACTACTACCTGATGGGTTGTTAAAATATTTCTGCCTTGAAAGTTCTTTCTTTAGCAACTTCACCAAGAAGACAAACAAAAATCCCTGTATCTTCTCTTAGAAGTCAGAGGGCTGAATCAGAATTTTCCAGGTTCCCCCAGCACTCAGGTCCTGCTGTTCTCTCCACCCTAGAAGGGCCCTCCAAGGACCTCCAGCAGCCACAGCTGAATGGTGCCACTTCCCATAGTGTTTTCTGCATCATGTCCATCATTGGGTTGGGTTCAAGCACACCCTCGGGGACGCCTTGTCTCCTGTTTTGTGAGACTGTTCCCACAGGGCTGCCCTGCTCCTGGGGACATACGAGTGACCACCTCTGACCCAAGATCCAGAGCCACCATCTCACCAGGACTCAAACCCATGCAGACACACCTAGGCACAGATATGCCACCCATCCTCCCCAATGTTGCTTTGCCCAGCCAGAAAGTTTGCTTTGCCCAAATACCCTTTTCAAATTTAAAAGTCTACTGTATATCTTCAGTCCAACCACCTGAATCACAGGGACACAGGCACACATTGAAGCAGAAATTCTGTTTATGGCACGGCAACAGCATGTCTGTTTTAAGGCTGGATGCATCGTAAGGGACTATTTTCCATTCTCTGCATCTCCAGTTTAAAGCAGCCCCATGCACTTCTGGCAAGCAGTCTGCACCTCAGCTAACCTGAGAGGTCCCTTGGACATTTTATCCCTTCCTTCTCTTTAAAATAAAAGATGTCCAGGCTGTGAGTTAGTGTTCTTACCATCCATGTGTGACAATAAGAGAGATCTTGCAGGATCTTAGAGGAAACATTACATCCCTTTTTCCCAGGGAGGTTGGGGAAAAAAGCTTCCTATTGTGTCTGAGATGCTCTCAAAGTGAGCCACTTCAAAACACGGTTCATTTTTCAAACCTGCTTTGTCCAAATACAGCTGCTCTGCCATTACATACTCCCTCTCAAGTCCCCGTTCCACCTTTTGCAGGATCTACATCCTTTTCTCCCCAAAATCCATCAAAAGAAACACACAGTCCAAACTAAGTAAGACTTCAGGAGTTGTTTTCCTGTCACATGCCACTGCTTTTGCTGAGGCAGAGCTCCTTCCTGCAGGGGTGAGAGGTCTGTGGGATGGTTTAGTCACGCATGGCACAGAAGCCTAAATCTGTGCCAGACTGCAGAGCAAAATGAATCAATGCAATACAATACTCCTGAAACCCTTACAAGGGAGCACGGTTCCATCGAGTAAGGCAGGGAGATGAACTTCAAGATTCATCTTAAAATGAAAACACACAAGCAAACCCCAAAGATGGTTATTTTCTGAACAGATCTCCTAGACTTATTCTTAGCTCCCACTATTGCAGGGATCAGAAAAGAGGCATCATGTACTTACCCCTGAAGAACACACACCACAATACCTCAAAGCATGCAATAAGACAGCTTTACTGTTAGGATTATTAGTGTTTCACTATTTCATAACTCTCCAAATGCCCAAAAGCTTAAGTGCTGCTGTTTCTGGGCTGCTTTCCTTATCCTACACAATGCCCTGACCAGATTGTACCAATTTATTACGTTATTGTATCGCTAAGGCACTAGACTGTTCTAGTCACATACATAACATTACAACAGAGGTGCTCAGATGATGGAAAGTTGAAAAAGGTTTTTTCTCCCAGGCAAAGGAAAACAGATTCTGTTGAATTACAACATATATCAATAGCAGGTTTTTCCCTAGAAGAGCACGAGAAAGTCTTTCAGTAAGCTAATTAGAGCACGTACTTAAGCACTAACCACCCGTGACCTGAATCAGATGCCCAGGCTGCTGCTTCATTTCCCAGCTCTCACACTGCTCAAGTTTGAGATGATTTGCCCCGTATTTCTTTGATGCACCTAGGAGATACTCCAAGACAATTTAGAAAGCTATCACCATCCTTCCTTTGATTCCCACATCATTTCTCCATAAACCTAATTTTTTTAAAAAAGCAACAAGCTGACAAGCCTTGCAGAGCCTGCTGTAATTTTTTACTTCCCAATTTTTGGTGTTTTTTCCAAAATACATAAATATAGAAAGCGTTCCACAGGACCTTCTAGAAATTACCCTGAAGTTGGACAACAGCTTATAGCTCACACACATTTGGGGCCCACCCTGCTCCATCCCTGTCCTTCTCCTCATGGGCTGCAGGGATGGGCCTAGTGCAGAAGAGCTGACGGGATTCACACTAAAACTGGCCCCTGGTGTCAGATCTCCCACATTCGCCGTGCCTTTGTGAAAGGCAAGCGATCTTTTAATACTTCTTACGGTAATTAGTAATGCTTCTCCTTCTGTTGTTTTGTTGGTGTGTGTGTCCCCCCCGCCCTTAAACTAAAACCTACCATGACTGCTTCATAAGGACATCCTAATTATTATTATTTACATTGCAATAAAGCCTTGGAAGTTCTGCCAGGAGCTGTGATCCCACTGTGGCAGGTGATGCACAAACACAGCACGGTCCCACCCTAAAGGCTTTGCAGGCCAGTAAATTTGTCTCAAAAAAGAAAAACCCAGCTCTAGTTTTCTGCCTACTGCTAAAGCTCTTTGGTTCCTTGGCACACTACTTCTCTCCTTTCATTTCCTCATCTTCCCACTCTACATAGTCCCGCAGTGACCTTTGCATCACACCCTCCAAACGGCTTTTAAATTGGTAAACCAGCCTCCTCTTTCCAGACTTTGAGAGCTTTAATACTCTGGGAACCTTCTGTTTGCCTGCACGGGGATACCTGAGAGCAGACACCTCCGAGGGAGCGTCCACAGAGAGTCCCGAATTAAGGTCTGTAGACAGACAAAATAGTTGACCCCAGCTGGTCCATTGAAGCACCAGGCTTGCACAACTTGGCAGAGTTTTGCTTTAAACCCTCACGCTTCAGCTAAGTTTTATTAACATTTTAATGTACAACAACACAGTCTTACAATTATGAAGTTAATGACACAACCATACTCTTAAGTGGAAAAAAAATGCATTTCCTGCTTTAAGTGAGCAGCTGTAAACTTGAGATTTTAATTGAGAAAAATCAACCCTAAGAGGATCTTAATTCCACATGTGATTTTGTTCTTACTTCACGGTGATCTCAAACTAGGTAAAACTAGAAACTTTTCTACAACAGATACACATCTCTCAGCAATAGAAAAGATTCGATCCTTTGGGGATATTTCACATATCTGGCACAGCTTGGAAGTAGCATCCAGGCTCCCTGCATGCTGCGCTGGTGGTCAAACAGCAAACACCGCAGAGGTCAAACCTCCAACACAGAGCACATGGGAAAGGTCCCGAGTAGTTTGTTGAAGATGGGGTTTGAGAGAGAGGAGGCGAAGACAAGAAGATACAGACAAGACAGTAAGGTCTTGATAAAATAACACTGGGAACCACTACTACAGGTGTCTCCAGGCTCACCTTATCCTCAGCACATCAGCACTGAGCTCTGCCTGGGCTTAGCACAAACCCCAGGAGCTAAGCACCAGTGCCACACAGCTGGACTGCAGCTGGCAGACACTGCACACATCCTCTGCAAGGCACAGCTGCCTCCTCAATAACCTAATCAAAATTAGCAAGACACACACATAAGGATTAGCCCTGGTAAACCTTATATTCCAGTGCACAACAGCCTTCCTAGGCCACATCTCATTTAACAAGATCAGGGAGCCAGGGCTGAAACTAAGAGCTATACTAAATTGCTTCTAAAAAACCCCTAAGATCATCTCTACCATCCAGCTATCAGACATCTGATTTACTCCACCAGCAAAGTTACACACTTTTAAATATGACTGAACCAGACATTCTCTCACACACCTGATTTTTGTGACCAAATATTATTGCTGCATGCGTAACTGGAGAATCAGGGCAAGGAAAGGGTACAGCCAAAACCAGAGATACAATTCTGGAAGACAGTGACCCAAAAAGCACTGTTACACTGGGGAGCAGTGTCACACTTGGGAACAGCCCTCTCCACCAAGGCGTACGCCATGCAGACAGTCATCCAGCACCAGTACAAGCCGTGCAGGGAGCCCCTTGGCTTGGGAACACATTACACCACGGCCCCGCAGGTGACAAACCCAATTCTGTTTGATAGACCCTAGGTCCTTCTTGTGCTTACCTGCATCAACCCTTCTGAGGGAGACATGGCACAAACTCTACACCACACAGCAGGAAGACAGCCAGAAACACACAACTGCCATCCTCAGAAGGACCAGTGCTATCAGTTAACACTCGGAAAAAGCCAGTGCTTTATTTAATATTCTTCCATATGGTGCTTTATAAGCTAACAACTGCAGAACAAGCAGCTGTAGACTCGCTACCTGAAGGCTGTGAGAAAGGAAGAAGCACGTATTCATTCCTGCAAGAGCAAAACCGCTGGTGAGTCATTACAGGCTTATCTTGGCCAAGAAACCAAACGTGCAAGACACCTGCTGGCTTTTGCCCATGTTGTGATTGCAGAATTGACTCCTTAGCATGCAGCCCTCGGTTCCCATTACCCTTCAGGGAAACGGCACAAGCGCAAGCCGGCGCAACAAGCTGGCTATCAGCCCAACCGCCTGCACACCAATCCCCATGGGATTAACGCTGTGAAAACATCTGGGCACATGCAAGTACACACAGTTTCATAGACACCTGTATTACAGAGTCATCTTATAAAGCCTAGTGATAGCAGGGAGCAGCACAAAGCCAAGCAGCCACTGATTTCACATAGAGAAAAAACATGCGAGAAGAATTCCACTATAAGGGATAAACAATAAAATTATTCTAGAAATGTGTGATTTTACAGAAGAATGCCAATTTGCTGAGCCCCAGTGTAAGCAGAGCACTCCCCCACTCATCACACTAGTAGATTTCCTCTTCTTTTATGGATTTCTCCGCCTGGCTGGCTCCCTTTTTCCCCCCCATTGGCACAATCTATCTTGCTAACCTTTTTTTATTCCCCAGCCTATGAATGACCACCAAATGGGACTGCGAATACAACTAGCAACCTGGCAGCAGCAGGAGCCACAGGCCACCCACCACCACCCACCCACCATGGCTGCACAGCAGAAGTGTCCCTCAACAACCATGTCCTCAGTGGCCCCACAGCACCATTTTCTTCAGATGGGTCACAGCCACAAAGCATGCTTGCTTTGGGACTCACTTTGCAGTCTTACTCAAATATACATAACAGCATGTGATTAAAATTAGTTTGCCAGGCCAATTTTAGCCATAGTGTTTCAACAGCATAAGAAATAAAGCAGGATTTTCCAGTTCTTGTCATCCTGTACCACAGTAGGAAACACGTCAATGCCTGTTCTTCCATTTCTTTTTCTTGACCTTCCAATGGCAATGTGGACATTACCTGTATTTGCTGGCTTTAGAGGAAACAAGAGTGAAGAAAACAGAGAAGCAGGACTGTCCTTGTAAGGACTGCAGTTCCCATTGGGGCCAACACTGATGGAGAATCACAGGAGGGCTGAGGTTGGAAGTGACCTCTGGAGAGCAGCTGGTCTGACCCACCTGCTCAAGCAGGGCCACCTAAAGCCAGTTCCTCAGGACCATGTCCAGAGAGCTTTTGAATATCTCCAAGGATGGAGACACCACAGCCTCTCTGAGCAACCTGTAAAAGTGCTTTACTGTGCTGAATTCTCCACCTCGTTGGCACTGGAATAGCTAAAGTGTTTTTAACCCCTTTTTAAACACAAGACCCTAAAAACAAACTAGTCTTTTAATAGGGATGGTGATAGACAGGTTCCTCTCTTGACACTGCACAGCCAATTTGTGGAGCAGGTTTTCAACACCAATCCTAACTACTGTTGCAATTTAATTTATTCCTGTATTAGCTACGGCTGTGCAACTCTCAATGGTAGAGAGCTACTGACCCACAGATTAATCTTCAGCTGTCCTCATTACCGCACGCTCCCATCTGCTTTATTTCTGCCCACTGTATACACACCCCCCAAAGCAGCAGAAACCGAGAGACCAACCAACAAAGGTCAGCTCTGCTCCCAGCAGGTACCCTGCGGCCACGCACGGTTACATGAACTGGGGACGGCCAGCAGCAGGTTGGAGGCACTTGGACCATTCAAAGACTACAGACTCATTTGGTGGGAGCACAGCAAGGCTGCTCAAGCCCGCTAGGCAGCATTAGTAGGGGGATATATACATAGCAGAGATTATATAAATCAGTGCTAGGGCCGAATCGCAGCCACACAGTTAAGGTATTTCCTGCTCCCATTCACAACAGTTGCGTTTCCAGCACAGCCGCTCCCCAACAGCTTCACCAAAGCAGTCTTATTTCATACCCAGAGCAAAGCAGGCAGGAGCCCAGGCTTCCTCGGAGGAGAGATGTCATCTAAAAATACCAGCTGCCAGTGCTGACAGCTCCCACGGCAGGTTCCCAGGGCAGGCTGAGCTCCTCCACAGCCACTTTCGCCTCCGATCAAGAGACTGCTTCCACACCAATAAAAATGTAGAGGTGAGAAACCCTGCTCACCCATTGCATTGGTACTGAAGAGACACTGGGGTCGCAGCAATGTTTCTTCCTGTGCACTATGCATGCTGCATTTTTAACCGGCACTTAGGGCAAGGTGAAGAGAAACCAGCCTTCACCAGAGCTCTGAAAGAGGCCAGGAGTGCTGGTCATGGCACCCAGCAAGGCAGCTTGGCACCATCCACACATGTCCTGTCCAGTTGCTTTGACCCAGGACCATTAATAAAGAGAATGATACGAGAGCAAGATGGTGATTTTGTTTATAGCAAATCTGGAGTCACACAGACAGAAGTATTATTCATCTGATGCACAACAGCAGTGCCCAGAGGTCTTGGCCCTCTCCCACTCTCCTCTTGGCTGACTTGGGTGGTTTCAAGGTTTCCTCACCTTACCCTCCCGCGCCACGACAAAACTCGGGTCTCCATGGAATGCAAGCCACCAGGGCTTATTGCCTCAACAACAACTTCTTTACAGAAGAGCCTCTGAACCCAAATACAGCCATTACATGGCAATATATTTCAGTAAAACCTCTCCCAGCAGAGTACAGAGTTTTCTGGTTTCCCCATCCATAGTCACTATTACGTGAACAGCTCAGGCAGAGCACATGGCACCAACTGCTTCTCCAGAACATCAGCTGCAAAAGGAACATCAAGAACTACCCAAGATTGAAGGAGTTCAGACCTTGGCTGGTAAACACAGAAAGAAAGGACTCACACCTACTCCTTAGTTAAACTAACTCATTTCTAATGCTTGCCCTAAGTCTATGCATCACTCCTACAACTTACCATAATCCTTAAAAAAAATTACCCAGAAACTCCGCTCCCTCCTCTCTCACCACACTGGGGAGAGGGATCTCAGGGGGCTCTGACATGAGTGCTGGGGGGATAGGAAAGCCCATTAGTGAAATCCCACTGCACTTAGCTGGATGCAAGTTTAGTCGCAGGGTATTGGTATTACACTTCTAAAAGTCCCTGAAGTTTGAGGACTCTACTTGCTTGAGCGTAGAGTAGCTGTGGGCAACAAAATGTTCTCTTTATGGGAATATTTTTTCTTTTCTTTTTCAGGTGCCTGAGGTAAAGTTAAGCTTTCATATAAGGCAAAACATACACATTAATTAAACTAACTAGAAAATGTGAGAGCTTCTGCCTCAGATGAAGACTCTCATAACTTACCAGTGAAAAGCTCTTCAACTTGGATGACCACAGATTACAAAGCAGATCTTCTGTTTGTATAGAAATACACACTTGGCTAAGAACAGGTACTGGCTGAACACTCACAGCAGCCCAGGCAGGCATCGGTACCAACGCGAATGAAGTCATGCCCCGTGAATATGGAAGAGGGTTATTCGTACACATTAATCATCTCAGTGCTGTTTTCTGCTGACACAGGCGTGTCAGCTTCTGCAGGGGAAGGGACACCTCAAACAATTCTTCATCCACATCTCCATTAGCATTTACAGTCATGTACAACGGCTTAACTGATAATCAATTAATTGGCATTGCAATACAGCAAGCCAGACACAACCCAGTTGGCAGCATGAGGTGGATCTGACCTCTAGCCACAAAGAAAGCCAAGTAGTTACAACAGCCATGCTCAAGTTAAAAAAGATCACTCCAAACATCAATACAAAGGAAGCTGAGGGCACAGGTACAGTCATATTATAAAAGGAGAAACTACTGGAAGGGGACAGGTTTTCTTGTCTATGATTGGAGATCAGCTCATTTCTCATTAACCTGAGACCTGGGACACAACACACCAGATGTGGGTCACTGCTATGCAAGCTCAAGAGGGACCCTTTTTTCCCCCTCCTCCCACAAATGCTTTTCCCAGAAAAAAAAAAATGCAGAAGCCTGAAATATTCCATGAATTCCTGACAGTATTTTTGAATAATTGGAAAACATTTAAATGTTTTGACATGAAGTGAAACAGTTCCATTTTTCATTCTACAATGCTTGTTTGAAAAAATCCCTTCTGTTTTATATAAAAGGACTCAGGCAGGTTAAAGAAAGAAAAAAAAAACCACAAACCAAAAGAAAACCCAACCCAAACCAGAATAACCCCCAGCACATTTCCAATTTGTCAAAACACTCTGATCACCTGGGATAGCTTCTGCAACTTTTGAACATTACCACTTATCCAAAAAAACACATAGTTCTCCTTTTGCCCCAGGTCCAACCTCAGTGAACTTAGACCAGGCACATCCCAGAGACCCATCTCTCCTTAAAGCATCATTTTTCTCTCCTCCTCGCTGGCATTCAGTCAAACATCACACACAATAACCTGGAGAAGCACGTGGCAGATCAGGCCCGGAGGCAGAGATGCAGCGCTGGGACCAGAGCATCCCTACAGACCCACCACAAAGCTGCTCTGTGACCTTCACTCTAGAGCCCACAGAAGAACTGAACATAACAAAGAAACCACCAACCTGACCATGTTTTAACCCATTGATACAGTGCATATAAGAAAGCACCAGCTTCCCACACAACCCTTTTCCTTACCACCCCCAGGCAAAGGAGTCATTTTAACAGAAGAAAGAAAAAAAAAAAAAACAAAACTCACATTTGGAAGAGGAGAGTAATGGGAACACCCCAGCTTTACCAACTCACTCCAAGGCTGCTCACAGCCCCTGTGGGAAGAAAAGCAAGCTGCTGGCCTGGCCCTGCTTTAAGTAATGATCAGAATTAATTACAGCTGTGGTGCTGCAGACAAGCCCCTTGTACACAGCTCTACAAATGACTTTGGATTGGCAGCCTTGCTTATGTGCGGAGGAAAAAGTGAGGCTCTGCTCAATTTTGGGAGGAGATTACAGCAAAGTGGCTGATATACAAAGTTCTCTTCTGTGCTATTTGGCAGTGACATGGGGGAAAGGGGAAAAAAATGGGGGATTGGGGAACAGCCCTGGCTGGCAACTGAAATAACAAGCTGTCTGAATGGCAGCTGGGTGTATGGGTGCTGCCAGCTGCATGAAATCGTGATGTTTATCTCACATCCGCACCTTACCCCTCCGCCAGAGGAGGTACGGCACAAGGTTTGCAAGGAAAGGAGAACTTTGCCCCGTCGTTTGAGGAGAGTTAATGCTAGAGCAAAACTTGTGCTGAAACAGCTACTGTGGCAACGCTCCCTCATTGCTTTGACCCTTGCAGTGTAATGCTGCCAACACCGCTTTATTGCTTTATATTCCATCAATATAATGCTAAGCAAAAAGAAAAAAAAAGAAAGCAATCCAACACCCAGAAGAGCAGAGTAACTCCACCTTCAGGAAAAACAGCTCTTAATCAGGTGCGCAGCCCAACGCAGCATCCAGCTTCGGCTCCCTCCCCCAGGAAACACTCATTTATTTGTTGGTTCATCATCCAGGCCCCTGAGCTGGGATTTTAGCTCCAGGTGAAGCTGGAAGCCCCTGGTGGCATGCCTGGGATGGGCAGCGGCACGATGGAAGCGGGTGGTTTGATGGAGGATGAGATGGAGCGCAGGGACGTGGGGGGGACACAGGAGGGAACCACCGCCGTCCTCCCCCTCCCCTCCCCTCCCTCCTACACTTCTCCCCTTTCCAGCACAAAAAACCACTGAGAGCGGGCAGGTTGCACAGCTGGGATGGTAAGAATGCTTTTTTTTTTGACTTTTGGGGAAATCCTGGAGTTTCTCAGGTACCCCAGTTACCTTTTTTACCAAATACTGTTGTAAACAGTGCAAATCATTTCCTTAGAAAAGGGGTCACATTTACAAGATAAAGGGCTATGAAGGCAAAAGAGGCTGGATAAAGTTGTGGCGTTGTTGTTATAAACATTATCTCAATGACTTTTTATTTAATTAGTTCATCAGGTTGGGTCATCCTTCTCTGAGTGGTTGGGTTACTCTAATTACAGAATGCAAATCACCCCATTCTCTCTACCATGTTGCTCCCACCAAGCATGGTCCAGCACCCGTCATGCTGTGAGCATATTCAGAAGGATTTTCACCTCTGGTGGGCTGACCCCGGCTGGACGCCCAGGGCCAACCAAAGCCACCCTGTCACTCCCCTCCTCAGCTGGGCAGGGGTACGACAAAAGGCTCGTGGGTCAAGAGAAGGGCAGGGAGAGATCACTCACCAATTACTTCATGTGTAAAACATACTCAACTGGGAGAAATTAGTTCAGTTTCTTGCCAATCAAAACCAGAGCAGGATAACAAGAACTAAAACCAAATCTTACTCCACCTTCCCCCACCCCTCCCTTCTCCGCCCAGGGAGGTGGTGGAGTTGCCATCTCTGGAAGTGTTCAAAAAACGTGTGGATGTGGCACTTCAGGACATGGTTTAGGGGACATGGTGGTGCTGGATTAATGGTTGGACTTGATGATCTTAAAGGTCCTTTCCAACCTAGTGATTCTGTGATTCTTCCTGGGCTCAGCTTCACTCCCGATTTCTCTCCCTCCTCCCCCCGAGCGGTGCAGAGGGACGGGGAATGGGGAATGGACCTTGTCTGCCGCTCCTTCCTCCTCAGGGACAGGACTCCTCACACTCTGCCCTGCTCCAGCCTGGGGTCCCTCCCACGGCAGACTGTCCTCCATGGACTTCTCCAGCGTGAGTCCTTCCCACGGGCTGCAGTTCTTCACGAGCTGCTCCAGCCTGGGTCCCGCACGGGTGCCGTCCTTCAGGAACAGGCTGCTCCAGCCTGGGTCCCGCAC
The DNA here is from genome assembly GCF_964289735.1 of Phaethon aethereus. Classification (NCBI taxonomy): domain Eukaryota; kingdom Metazoa; phylum Chordata; class Aves; order Phaethontiformes; family Phaethontidae; genus Phaethon; species Phaethon aethereus. Next base: position 2,604,628 of record NC_138579.1, read on the forward strand.
GGGTGCCGTCCTTCAGGAACAGGCTGCTCCAGCCTGGCCCCGCGGGGTCCCAGGTCCTGCCAGCAAACCTGCTCCAGCCGGGGCTCCTCTCTCTCCCCACGGGGCCACAGGCCCTGCCAGGAGCCGGCCCCAGCGCAGGCTGCCCACGGGGTCACGGCCTCCTTCGGGCATCCCCCTGCCCCGGCGTGGGGCCCTCCCCGGGTGCGGGTGCAGATCTGCTCCCCCGTGGAGCTCCATGGCCGCAGGGGCACAGCCGGCCTCCCTGGGGGCTTCCCCAGGGGCTGCCAGGGACCCTCTGCTCCAGCGCCCGGAGCCCTCCTGCCCCTCCTGCTCTGGGCCAGGGGCTGTGGGGCTGCTCCTCTCACACATCCTCACTCCTCTCTCTGGCTGCTGTTGCTGTGCAGTTGTTTTTTCCCCTCCTTAACTCTGTTCCCCAGAGGCGCTGCCCCCGTCACCGATGGGCTCGGCCGTGGCCAGCGGCGGATCCGTCCTGGAGCCACTGGCGTTGGCTCTGTCAGACATGGTGGAAGCTTCTGGCAGCTTTTCACAGAAGCCGCCCCTGCAGCCCCCGCTACTGAACCCCGGCCACGCTATCCCAACACCTCAGTTTACCAGCGGTACACTAAGATGACAGATATTCAAGGGAAAATCCTGCAGTCAGAATACCACTGCCCACCCCTGGTTCATGCAGGTGAAGCCCTGCTGCCTGCAGGACCCCCTGAGTGGCCCTGAGATGTGCCACCTCCATCAGGTTCGTAAGCAGTTATCATCCAACTTGACCAGTGACAGCATGGTGAGCTGGGAATAGAAAACAGACTTTTCTTTCCAAGCGTTGGGCAAGAGGCGAAGCATCGGTCGGCCCTGTTTGCTCATGTTCCCCCATGCTCAGAGGAAGGTGTCCTCTTCCTAGGGGAGATGCTCAGAGCACTGTGCCACTCTGGAGAAGGGGACAATATAGAGATGTGGCCTGGGAATACAGGGCAAAGATGGTGAAAGCTAAAGAGCTGGACAAGCTGGAGAAATGGGTTGACAAAAAACTCCCGAATTTCATTATGGACCAATACGAAGTTGTGCAGCTGGGAGGAAATGACCCCACGTGGCAGGACAGGCTGAGAACGTGTCTCTACAGAGAAGGTTTTGGAGCACTCCTGCGGAGATGAAAGCTAGCCACATCCTGGGCCGTATTAGCAATGGCACTGGCAGCAGGTCGAGGGACACCCGGCCCCGAGAAGAGAAGGTAAAGACACCAGCCACTATCATCACACACCAAGTGGATGGTCACAGAGAAGACAGAGGCAGCGTCTCCAAGGAGCTGCGTAGCAACATGACAAGAAGCCACAGGCACAGGTTGCAGGAAGAGAACTTGTTACTGGGTACAAGGCACAAAATTTTCACAAGGTGTTTGGTCAAACACTGGGACAAGGACCCAGAGTGGTGTGGGTGAACATCTGCAGAGGTGTTCGAAACTGGACCACGGCAAGGCCCTGAGCAACCCATCCCCACAGTGGAGGTGGTGCTAGTTTGAGGAGGGACTGGACCAGAGACATCCTGAGCCCCCTTCCACCCTACATGATGCTGTCATGGTGCAACACTTCAGTGTACATGCCCGCTGCACACATCAGCTACCGTACAACACGATGCTAATGAAATGCTAAGGCCAGGGCTTCCAAAGAGTTTGAGCTGGAGCAAACCAGTGTCTAAGTGATTAAGCAATTGAAAAGAATGACTTCCAACTGCCAAACCATTGCAGTTGTGCTCAGTGAACATACAATCTTAATCCCTGTAATAAAGGCAGTGACCACACGCTGCAGAAGGAACACTTGAGCTGCATTTTTATTCCCCCAAAGGAGGTTATTGTACAGCTGTATCCAGGTAGCTCCACAAACCATCACTAGCATAACAGCAAGGGATGACCTCGGGAAAGGGAGAAAACTAACGTGAGCACAAATCCGTGATGATCTAACCAGGGCAGTTCAAAATAGTGAGACAGTTTAGCAGGACTTACCTGGAAGCCTGTCAGGCTCCCAATAGACCAAAAGGATTTCCAGAAAGCAGACACGGACCAGTGGAAGAAGCTATCCAGCATGGAAATCCGGATGCCCATCCCAGCAGGGTCAGGCTTTTCTGGTGGCTGGAAGGAAGCTATTAACGCCTGTGGAGGCACAGACCCTTGCGACACGGAGGCATTAGAAGTAATTTCTCAAAACATTGCACAAATAAGAGGAATCTAAAAATCAACATAATTTCTGTAAACTTCCTCCCAGACTGCTTGAGGAGGACTGCAAAGCACAGTAGCTCCAGTAACATCTCATTACATCACATCATCTCCCTAGGATGGAAGATACTTCCAAGTTCAGCATTAAACTTCCCCAAGGCTCAAGTATTCATAAAAGAAGCAAGAACTGCCCTAACAAGGTTTAGCTCCACTTTGAGAAATGAGCCAGGAACCCAGGGTATTAACCCAAGCATTGACGGCAACACCAGCCGCACGTACCTGCAAGGAAGCCGTAGTGAGCCATGCTGCGCTACGAGCACGCCTTGCCCCGAACGCAGAGGGAGCAGGCACAGCTCCTACCGTCTCCTAGATTGGAATTAAGCATCACAGCGCACCCCAATAAAATGGGAGGATGACTGACGGCTCGTCGGTCGGCTTGATACGAGGCTTTTATCTCCCTGCCTCTTTGATCCCTATCTGGCAGACCCATAGGCCACCAGCCAGAATTAGTCAGTGAAACGATGTAAGGAATAAAGTTCCAGCAGCTTCACGTTCAAGATGACGGCACAGCTTTTCTGGCTATCTCCAGAGGACTGAAAGCTCCTAGGCTGGTGCATCAAGGACAGTTAGCTTTTATCTTCACCAAATCAGAAAGGCTCGCTTTAAAACAGACACCAGTGCTGCATAACAAGGCCCTTGGCACAAGGTTAGACCCAGACTCTCCCACTGCCCAGGGAAGATGATGGAGATGCTAAAGGCCGTAGGAGGCTGTCCATAAGCCGCATACAGACGGCACGTATCCACCCATCCCCACAGGGCACCTCTGCCAGTGATGGAGAAGCACCAACGTTGGTCGGTGGCTGTGGGCAGGCTCCCCAGGTCTTCTTCCCAGCACAGCACCAAAGCTCCTCTCACCTTTACAAAGTCCTCCCGACCAGCACTGAAAGGAAAAGTCTCACCGGCCACAAATACCTTTTAGCATATAATTACAGCCTTGACAATCGGCATGCTAAACGCTACCCTCTCCTCCTATCCTCCTGGTGGTCCCAGTGACTTTGTAATTCCCACGGTGGGTATAATCCACAAAACCATTTTTCTCAATTATTGGGATAGCAAATTATTTAAAAAATTATGAGCCATAAAAAAATTTGGTCATTTTAATAATTTTTCATGGAAACTGTGCTCTTCTAGGAAACTATCCTCACACAGAGACTCATTAATTTAACTACATTGCCCAGGTTATTTCCATGCAGTGCAGATACGACAAAGCAAGGCAATGCCTTGCAAACAGCAGCAGTGACCCCGAGCTTTGTGCAAGCCCGCACCAACAGTCGGGATACAGCCACGCCGGACTCCCGCGTTTGCCACACAGCCTGCACCCAGCCACACCAAAGCCGCAGGCAGCTCGCACCTAAACCTGCAGTCACAAGCAAGCTCATAGGAACTGCAGATCAGCTCTCTGGGTACTTCTTGCAGCATCCTTCCCACCTCACAAGCTGCAGGAACCACCCTCGATGGGGCTGGGTGCCATGGAAAAGCAGGATGACTTATGAGGCCGCTTGCTTGTGTGGTGCAGAGGGATACATGATGCTGCAGTGTGTTGGGGTACACCTTAGGTACAAGCTATGTGAGAAGAGTGAGGTGCGTGACAGAGGCACCTCCACACAATTTAATGACCCACCTTTCCTCCCCAAACGTTCAAGTGCTGAAGTATTGTGCAGACACATCCATTTATAATAAAGTGTGTCACGAGCTGAAAATGATTACAGCTGTCACACAGTTCTGCAAACAAGTACCAGCCAACCACATGACAAAAGCATCCAAAGATGAAATCCAAAATTGACTCAGTGAACCCATGAGTGCCAATGTGTCCCTTGTCATGCAAACAGCCCTCAAGAGCCCATTACCATGTTCTGACATGGGATACTTGGACGTTTGGGGTGCCTGGGCTCATCCACAGTCTGGGATGTCCCGGTTCCAGAGCTATCCCACAGCAAAGACACAGCTGGGGCTTCGGACCAAGGAAGCTCGTACCTGTACCTGATGGGTGTTTTTACTTAACCCAAAATACTGGCTTTTTATGAGCCCACAGCTGGCTGTGTTTCCAGCCCAGGGACACCCCAAGGTACCAGTGCTGAGTGCCAGGCAGATCTGGGGGACCTTTGGGAGGGCCTCCCATAGGGTGGGCAGCGGGAAGGAGTTCTTCATCACAGCATCTTTGAAGAGCACTGGAAGGGCTAGAGGAAATCTAAAAAGCACAAAAAAGGCAGCAGTAGAGTGTTTTCTTTACCCCAAAATTACAGCTATCTTCTTGAATTATTCCTTCATGAAAAATTGCCGGTTGCCAGCTGGTACAAGCCAGGGGAGCAGCGCAGGGGCTGGAGGATCACACCACATCACATCCGTCACACCCCGGCTGGGTGTCACGTTGCCCTCCCTGCTCCACCATTCCCGCCCCCGTTTCCCTTCCCTCCTCCGTTGGCACTTACCGCTTCCGAGACAATGAGAGAAAACATTACTGCTAGCAGGGATGTGTACTGCTAACAGGCTCAAGAGAGAAGTGCACGTTGAGATACAGCTTGCACTTGCTTGCCCAGCAATTCCAGTTTTGGTTGTTTCGGGTTTTTTAAATAATTATCTTTTCGTACTTGAAATCCACCTTGGATGAAATGTGAAAGGAGCCAGAGAAGAAAAGTGGACAAGGAAAGGATGTGGCTCCTCCCTAAGCCAAAGCCATGGCCATGCCAGGCGGCATGCCTCTGAAGAGCTTTACTGGTGCCAGAGGAGGTCCCTCCCACCCCACTGCAGTCCCCCTGCAATGCCATTAAGAGGGGACACCGCCTCCCTAACCCCCAGGACCTGCTTCCCCTCCAGCCCAGCTGTGCACAGCCACCAGCATGGCCCCAGGGTTGATCTTGCTCTTCTACCTCACCTTCCAGGTGGCTTTCATCCAGCGCTGCTCCCATGTCGTCGGTAATAGTCAGGCTGGTGATGCTGAGGGTCAAAGTAAGCATTTTGCAGCAAGGCGTAGAGATGCCCGCTCACCGAGGGCTGCATCACCTTCTGCTCCTTGTACGCTCCTAGCATGGGGTGTCCCATGCCTGGCACCCTCCTCCACCCAGCTCCTCATGCTCTGAGGCCATGTTGCCCCAGCCCTGGCCCCAGCGGTCCCTCAGCTCCCCAGCTTGTCAGCTCTGCAGCGACGGCAGTCCTACAGCATGTGAGGGATAACCAGCTATTTCATCTAGTCACAAAAACACATTCCCAAGTTACAAAACTGCTCGGGCAGTGGGATTTCTTGGTTTGCCAGTGCCATGAAGCTCAACGACGTGGCTCCGGCAGAGTAGCCAGCGCTTGGAGAGACTCTGCCCAGCCCCTGTGTTTCTGAGCACAGCAGCCCTTGCCCCAGCGCCTCCAGAGCCCCCGGAGCCCCATTCCCAGGGGTACCTGCACACCACTCTCACTTCAAAGCCAACAGGACTTGGACACATTGGCACTCAGAGGCTGCCTGCCAAAAAGCTGGCTGTGAACTCCGGCGCAGTGCCTACCACAGCTGGAACAAGGCGTGTGCTATACACACCAGAAAGCCCATGGAAAGTGACGCTGCAGATGTTAGACATGCACCAAGACACACAGAGGACTGGCAGGGACCTTTCGGTCCCTTGATCTCATCTCCTCCTCCCTTCCCATGCTACCTACCTGTTACCTGGTAGAGGTAGAGGGTTACCTACCAGCATATTTCATACACAGTGTTTTAATCATGTAATGTATTAATAACACAGTTAAAGTCCAGACCATTTGCTAAGTAACATATATTACTCTGATCACTGCTTTGATATATTAAAAATAGATTAACTGCTTCCTAGAGCTTGAGGCCAGGAGAGAGAGTAGGTCTCATCTGGGTTGACCTCCCACACATCCACGAGCCATAGCACTCCCTACCCGTATTGAGCTCACCAAATTAAGAAGCAACATTTGATTGTATATCAAAGACGTTCGACAACAGGGAGTCCGGCATATCTCTCGGTGAGCTGCTCAAACAGCTAATTACCCCAGCTGTTAAAAAAACTCATCTTTATTTCCACTGTGGGCTTTGGTAACTTCAGATGATTGCTCTTGGCTCCTCTAACACCTTAGGTGGCTGCTTGAAGCTAGCACTTCACCACTGCCTGCCTCTGCCTTCCTCAGGTAATTATAACATACATTTATCTCCTTCTTTAACTACCTCAGCCAGTCTTAACCACCTTAATGCATGGAGCTCCTCTAGTCCCTCCTCACAAGACCTGTTTTCCAGATCACAAACATCCCTGGTACCAAACCTCCCAAATATGCTGGCAACAAGCAATCAGGGCAAATGAACATCAAAATCAAGCTAAATGCTGCCAAGAGCAGTGTGGGCCTCTAAGGATGATCAAGGCAACGGCTTGGTCCTTCATCTTTCATAGATGCAAGAAGCACTCATGGAAGGAGGTATCTCCCAGGCTGGGCCACTGGTCTGCTCCCAGGCAGCCACCACGTCTTGAAAGAAAGTCATCCTTCCAGAAGAGCCAGGCTTCAAAATCTGTCTGAGAATAGCAAACCAACTTCCCTCCATTTTCAGCTGTATTTAGCAAGGCCATTATTTATGGAGATGGCAGGAAATAATTCAGCCAGATCCAGACATAACTCAAAATTGAAGAGAGGATCTATAAAAAGATAAACCGGAGGACCTAAGGGGGAGCCAGTCGTGGGGACTCGGCGTGGCTGCAAGGGAGCTCTTCCAGCAGTGATGGGAGTGGCAGCCCTGCAAACACCAAACACGTGCACCAGGTCAGACCCAGGTCGTGGGGACCAATGGAGCTGCCCTTCCTCGGACAGCCGCTCTCAAAAACCTCTTTCTCAAAAACAAGAGTCTTTGCCAGCTTTAAGAAACATGGTTTAAGAAACAACTTATGGCCCTGAGCCCATCCGAGCCAGGGGGAGTGACGGTGTCCTGGCACCGGCACGGGGAGGCAGGGAGCATCCTCCCCGCTGGCACTTGCTTCCCACGTGGCCCATGGCTGGGTGCCTCCCATCCAAAAGGGTTTTTTTCTGCTGGAGGAAGGGTTGATACTGCAGAAGACCCACTGCCCTACAAGGGTATACATATATGTGCATGCATGTATAGGCTGGCACTGCAATGCGTGCAGGGAGCAGATCATCCCTTCACCAAAGGAGGTCCAAGAAAATATTTGAGGATGCTAGAAGACAGAACTGAGCTTTAATCATTCATGTTTCCTTCCTCCCCAGCCCTCCGACTGATTTTGACTAAACTGGATTTTGCTCTTCTGAGCCAGGAGAGCTTTTACTTCATTTGTTGAAAGACTGCTTCCTTGCCACCAGGTTTCCCCCAAATCTCCCTCACACAGAGTCAAAGGCAACATTTTGACCACAGATGCAAAGAGCATCAGGTGCTCCTGGGAGGATGAGACGTGCTGCGATGCCGTCCAGCGCAGCACGGAGGCAACTCGCTGCATGCCAGGAGGATTGTTCTGCGCTGTCGCACACGTCCCAGGACATGCGAAACCTGATGGCTGTTTCTGCATAAACCCAGAGTCAGGTTTAAACTCTGTTGATGATCTTCTCCCACACATTTACTACTGTGCATTTTTACAATTTGACTCTGGCCATTTGCACCCCTTGACCCCAAACTGTTGCACCCCAGGGCAAAACCAGCCCCCCGAACGCACAGACCAGCGCACCCAGATGCCGGACGCCCTCGCCCCCACGACACTGGGTGCTGCGCAGCCCCTTACCTATGGCACCACTAAGAACTGCGGGAGCAGAGTCGATCCCAACCGCTTGCCTGTCCGCAAGAGGCACGACGGCTCCTTCCCCGCCTCTGCGTGCTCCCAGGTTTAGCTGCTGAAGCTGAAGTTCATCTCAGACCACTGCCGAAATCCCAGTGTAAACATCTGCGGCATGAGAGGGAGGAGGAGATCCCTCTCCGGGGCTCAGTTAAGAGTTAAAGCTCTCAATGAATCAGTTGGCTCCTGCAAAACCTCCTGGAGCAGGCGACGGAGGAGCACACAGCTGCTCAGAAACGCCGGCCCCTGCGGCACCGCATAATTCCTCCCCTGTTCCCGGGGCCGCAGCGCTTCCCTCGCACAATGTCCCAAATTGTGCGGGGTTAAACCGGCCCACACAACGCCCGCATTCACACCCGGACGAGGCGACCAGCGCCGCGGAAATGCCTGCGTGGGGTTTTTTCCCCTCCCTCCCTCCTTTCATCCTTCCAATCCACTTGTTCGACCAGGGCAAGCGTTAGAGAAAGGCCAGGTCAGCAGCGGTACGCAGACGCTCTCAGTTCCGAAGCCAGCAGTCATTAATCCTCCCGGGGAGCCGAGCGAACCACAAAATCATCATCATCGTTATCAAGAGACAGCCGGAGGTGCCAGAAGATCTTTCTCAACACTGTGTGACCCTGCTCCACCTCCCCGGGGACACAAAGCCCTTCACCAGACCCCGGTCAAGTTGCCATGTGGGGTGGAAAGGTTTTGGGCTCCCCATTTCCATACCTGCTTCTTTATAAAACGTACAACTGTGATAAAAATTAAGTCTGTGGGGTAACATTTTATGCTTGGCACGAGGAACAAGGACAACCTCGCTGACATTTAGTACAATAAATACCTATGTTTCCACATCACTTTACACCAGCAACAGAAAGCCCGGTCATTCCCTTTGCTACGGTTGCATCTCTCAACACTTTGCAGAGCCCTGGGGAGACTCTGGCATGGGTGGGCACAGCTCATCACATTTGCGATCACTTACTTTCAGGAGGTGTTTATAGCCATCCTAACGTCATCCGCACCTGCGGCTGGGATGTTGAGCACTTTTCATTACGGGAGTTGGTATGAAGCACAGTGTGTGGGTGCACAGAGGGATGACTGTCGCACACACACACTTTTCCCTGGGACGGTGTTCACATATATGAAAAACTTGTCCCCAGCAGCTGCCCTGTTTATTTCCAGCTGAAGTCACGGGAAAATAACTAAAAGCTCTGCGAGGAGTGGGTAAAACATGCCCCAGTGACCCCAGGGAAATAGTGTCGCAGAGGGGGGCTGCTCCGGGTGCCGGAGGGGGCTGCAGCTCCTCATGTGCGACACCCCCATGGCGTGCAGCTGCACCTCACCCTGCGGGTACCGCAGCCGCTCCCAGTCACTGTGGCAACTTGGATGTTTTGGAAACAGCTTCCCAGAGTCAGAAAGTGTCAGCTCTAACACCGGAGCAATCACTCCCTGCGGTTCTCCCACCACCAGGTCCCCCCTGCTCCCTGGGCACCCCTCCGCGCCCCCCAGGAGGCGGTGGCAGGGCTCCGGCTCTTCAGGCTCGTTTCCAGGCATCGTTTCCTCGCTCCGCAGGGCACACGGTGGGACCTCGCGGACACTGCGCAGCTCAGCGCCTGAACCCCGGGTCCCCAGCAAGCCTCCCAGCCAGGGCAGTTTGACACCGGGAAACGGACGGGGAAATCCGCTCTCCGCCCTCACCAAAGTCCAACGTTTTGATGAGCCACCACTTAAAAACACTCCATGCCCACATTGGCCTTCTCATTTAGCCATTTCTTCTCTTGTAACTTGAAGTTCGGCGAGAGGATAACCATCATATTCTGAATACCTACGTTTTCTGCTTTATTAACCATGCAAGTCATGCATAATTTAAACAGAAGGGAAAGTGCATACAGCATTTGAGTTTTTCTAACGATTATTTCCCCAAGAAAACAAGCTGGGCAAAGCAGAGCTGAGGAACTGTATGTCTTGCTGAGGATTTTAGCTCTGCTCTCATCCCCTGTAGAAGCAGCGTGCAGCACAGAGCAGGGGACGGTGGGCACAGGGCTCCATCCACAGACGTGCCCTGGCTCCATCATGGACCCGCTCTTCAACCTTGGGAAACTGTTCCCTGTGTCGGTGTCTCAGTTCCCTCTTAGGTTCAGCTGTACGAGCAACCGCCTTCTTAACCAGAGCTTTACTATTCAGAAGCAACAGAGGAAAGTTAACGGTGAGAGGTATAGGCAGACGTCATCGGACATGAATTTGCGTTTTTGTATGAACTAGGAATAAGCAAACGTGGGCCATTTATTTTGTGTTTAAGGGCACCAAAAGAGGTCTCAAGTACTGCTGTTCTGGGTGGACATGCAGGCTGCCATGCCAGGCGCCGCGCCCGCTCAGGGCAGAGCTGAGTGGTCCTTCTCCACACCTTCTGCGCGGTCAGAGACGAGCATTGGCGGCAGGCAGGCAGGCAGGCAGGCAGTGCCGGAGAGCAGCCAGGTGGAGCTCGGGCAGTGCACATGAGGAGTGAGAGCCTGTCCTGGGGCCACAGGTCCTCCTGCGAATGCGACATGGCCTCAGCGGGAGGAACTGGGGAGAAGTCAGGGTGACAGACGGCACCCGAGTTCCAGGTCTGAGTGACCTGCCAAAGCAGCAGGTTCTTCAGGCAGGGCTGGAGAGAGGCCGGGCACGAGGAGGACGGCCAGGCATGGTTGCACACTCCTTCGCCTGGCGAAGCGGAGCAGCACCCGGCACCTTCACTACAGCAGAGGCTGCTGGGGCTCTGCCCGCTCTCAGAAGAGACATCAGCATTTCAGATTGTTGGCACAGAAGCGGGGAACAGGGGGGTTAAGTCAGCGGGACAGCTTCCTAACTGCTCCACTCTTGGAAGCAGAGCTGTGGGGATCCTAAAATCTTCAATAAGGGACAAAAAAGTTGCTCAAATCCCACAAGCCTATTTTTCCAAAGCAACAAGGACTTAAGCGGGCTCCCTCTCCCAGGCTGGTGCTTGCTTTTGCTAACATAACCCAGGGCACTACCTTCAAAACCTCCTTTCTCAAAATGGCCCTGGTGCACAGAGCGGGATCTCCCAGGCTGCCGGGAGGATTGGGCTGGCTGGCTTTTTTTGGCAAAGCTCTGTCTGCTTTCTCAAACCAACGTTCAGGAGTCAATGAAGAAAGACAAATTCACATGAAACGAGTTTCAAATATAGTGCAGCCACATACGACTGACTTCACACCGCTCCCCCCTTATTCTCACCAGCCCTTCACCCATCATCCTTAACCTAAACAAGGGGTTACATTTTACAGGACGAAAACGCATCATTGTCAAACAAAAGTCTTACTCCAGATCTGCATGTGACATCGCCTGTGCATCGATGCCGGCGTTCAGCCTAGGGCAAAAGCTCCCTTTCCTGTAGGCCCCCACAAAACACGCTCTGCCAGAACAAGCCCTCTCCTATTCATGACAGCAGTCGCTATTCCAGCGCATCCAACAATATCTGCCTGTGTGTCGGGGAAGGCAGAGAGCCCCGGCGCTGAGATCTGCACGTTAGCAATGCAGCCTCTGCGAGCAGAGCCCCTCAGACATTTTCAATTACACTGAATGTTGCAAAATTAAAAATAAATAAAAAAAAGGCGGGTACATCTTTAGCCGGGGCTGCCTTGCTGGTGGGAAGCAAATATTTCCGTGCCGAAACAAGCGCAGGGGCTTGAGGAGCCGATGTCAAACGGAGCATTTACTGGCAAATTCACGAAGTCTCCTCAACCCCCCCGTACCGGAGCCAGCGCTCCCTCCAGCACCGCACGGCCGCCGCGTAACGAAACCCCCCCACAGCCGGGCCCGGCCGGGCATCCCCGGGGCACCGCCGGGGCATCCGTGGGACCGGGGCGCCGCCGGGGCCGGGGCCAGCGCACCGGTGGCGTCCCGGCCGCGCAGCACCGCGCTCCGGCGGAGCGCCCGGCTCTCCCCGCTGCCTGGCTCCGGGCTTCGCCGAAACGGGGCCAACTTGGGGCGCGGGAGAGCAACAAGACCCGCGACCCCAGCGCCGGGCCCCGCGCAGCCGCCCGGGACCCGGGTGCCGAAAGCGGGTCAGGGGATGCCGCCGGCTCGGCCCCGGCCGCCCCGCTCCGCGGCGGCGATTTGCAAGTCACCGCCGGGGGGAGGCCGGGGAAGCGGGGCGCTCCCCTGCGCGCCCGCCCGCGGAGCCGCTCGCGCCGCTCGGCCGCGGGGACTGCGCGCCCCCGGCGGAGCACCGGGAAGTTTGCGGCTCGCCCCCGCCCCTCGCTCCGCGGTCGCGGGCGGGCGGAGGGGCAGCGCCGCTGCTAACAAGTGCGGCGGACGCGGGCAGCCTCGCGGCGCTCCGCGGGGCGCGGAGAAGCTCCATCGCGGCGGCGCCCGCCCGCGCCGCGACAGCGGCCAGTCGGGGCCGGGACCGGCCGGAGCCCCCCCGCGCCCCCTCCCCGTTTTCGCCGCGCAGTGTCAGCGTCTCATGGCAACGGCGCTGCCTCCGCCGCCCCCCGCGGACGCGGAGGAGGACACCCCCCACCCCGTCCCCTTCCCTCGCCTCCCGCCCCGGCGACAGTCGCGACAAGGTCACGCCGCGCCCCGGACTCACCGTACACCCCCTGCCCGGAGCTGCCCTCCAGCAGAACCGTCAGCAGCCCCAGCAGCCCGATCGCTACATCCATCTTCACGTGAGCATCCACATATCCAGCCCGGGCGGGGGCGCGGGGGGAGGCAGCGCAGCGCCCGCCGGAGCCCCGCGCTCCGCTGCGGCCGAGCCGCGCAACGCCCGCGCAGGCAGGGCGGCGGGGGCAGGCGGCGGGCACCGCTCCGGTCCTCCTCCTCCTTCTCCTCCTCCTCCGCCGCCGCCTCCGCCTCCTCCTCCTCCTGCGCAGCGGGCGGCGCGGAGCGGCGCGGAGCGGCGCGGGGCGAGCCCCCCTCCCCGCGGCAGACCCCTCAGGGCACCGGCCGCCGCCGCCGCCGCCTCCCGGGGCCGCCGAGCGCCGCGCGGGGCCGCCGCAGCCGCCTGCGCCCCGCGGCCATCAGATGCCGGCGCAGCGCCGCGGCCCGCGCATGGTGCGCGGAGCCCCCCGCGCGGCGCGGAGGCGGTGTCGGGGGAGGGCGGGGGGCCGCGGAGGTGTGTCCTGCTCTTGCGCGGCCGGAGCAGCCCTCACCGCGCCTGCGGAGCGGCGGCCGGGCCCATGGCGGGGGTGGACGGGGGGCGGCGGGCTTCCCTCCGCCGTGCGGCGGGTGCGTGAGCGAGTGGGAGTGCGTGAGTGGGAGTGGGAGGCGGCGGTGTGCCGTCACGTTGAGCTATACGTGCCGGCAGCCAGAGCCGGGAGCCGCAGCCCGGCGACGTCAAAGCTGCGTGGCTGGCTCTGCGCGCCTTCCTCCGCCTCCTCCTCCGCCGCCGCCGCCGCCTCCCGTGTCCTCGCGGCTCCGCCACCGCCGCCGGGCGCGCAGGGCCGCGGGCGGTGCCAGGCCGGGAGGCCGCGCTTCTCTCGGAGCCGGGATGCGCGGTGCGGTGCGTCCCGCTCCGCGCCCGGGATGCGCGGTGCGGAGCGCCCCGGGCCCGGCTGCGCGGCGCCGTGCGGTGCCTCCGCGCGGTGCGGACGGTGAGGGGCGCCCTGGGCCCGCGCTGGCTGTGCGCTCCGCTCCCGGCCGCGGGCGCCCGCGCAGCTCCCGGCGGTCCCAGGCAGAGGCCCCGGCCCGGGCTGCGCTCCCGCGGTGGGATTTCCCTGCCGGCGCCCCGAGCCTGCTGACCCCTCGGTGCCCACCAAGTCCAGCCAGCCCCCTCTCCGCTCGGGGCCGGGGGGCACCGCAGGGCTCTGACCCCTTCCCAGCCATGCTCCGCGCCACTGGTGACACGCAGGCACTCGTGGGGTGCGGGGGGCAGCAGCGCTGCTTTCCCCAGCCTGCACTGAGGAAACACCCTGTGCTTGCTGAGCACCCCAGGGCACCGGGCTAAGGACAGTCACTAGCCTGGGGGCTCCCACACCCTGGTGTGATGAGCAGCGACACAAGGGGGGGACACCACGCACAAAGGGGACAAGCCAGCTCTGTGTCTGTCAGGCAGTGATGCTGCTGGGCACACCCCAGTCACTGCCCACTGCTGAGCTTTCACATTGTCATTCCCCCTTCAGAGGTGCCTGACCTCCACCGAGTAGCTGAGATGCCTCCCTGGCTCCCTGCACCTCCCCAGGCTGCACTCAGGCTGCCTGACGGCCGTATGTTTTGGGGTCCCGTGGTACTTGTGCCGGTGAAGGTCTCTTGCCTCCAATTTAGCAGAGCAAACCCAGGACTTGTTGGGAAGTGACTGCCCCATCCTCTCCCCTTCTTGCTTGGTTCCTGCAAGGGTTGCACCAAAACCATGGGCACCTTGGACGCAGGTACATCCTCCTCTGCCTGCATCACTTAAGGATTAGTGCTCAAGGCCAGGACAAAGTGACGTTTTCTGGAAGAAGCAATTGCGCTGTAGGGTTTCCTGTGACCCCACTGGCACGAGGTGGGATGCTGCTAACAAGGCTGGGACTCCTCCAGTGCTGTTGAATGCTCTCCTGGCCACCGGTGACAGGGGCTGAGCTCCGCAGTGCTGCCCTTCTGAGATGATCCAATGCATTGCTCGGTTGAGCTTCCATCCCCAAAGGGCTCCGAGCTATCTAATTCATCATTGGGAAATACACTGATGGATGCAAGGGGCTGGATTCGGTTCTCACTGGGGCTGCTCCCTCTTCCCAACCTGGTGAGGAACTGGGAGGTGGAAGGCGGGACGGGCGCAGCGCTTCTCCACATCAGCCTGTGCCCACAGAGCACAGGCTGGCACTCGGCACCGGCTGGAGCCCCTCACCAGCCCGCTGCCAGCTGGAGCCTGTGAGGATGGTGCTGAGATTGCACTGTGATTGCGCTCAAAATACTGCATCCCCCGCAACAGACACACCATTCCACGCCATTCCAGATACTCTCACTGCCTCTGGCTGCAGCCGGCTGGCCCCAGCATCCAGAGAGCTGACCCTGTGTGCAGCCGTGTCCTCTTCAGGTCAGGGAGGGATCCGGGAAGGTTTTCTCTGCTGGTTGAAGGTTGGGAAGCCTCGCAGAGTTCCACACTGGTACGTAGACCAAAATCCACGCGGTTGTTGCTTCATTGCTAAGGCAGACAGCAACACTAGGAAACGAGGGAAGTGCCTCCAGCCGCGCTGACTCCTGGGGGCAGACTGTGCATTGCTCCTGGGTGGGTGTCAGCAGAGGTTGCTGTGTGTGGGAAGCCAGAGCAGCGTGGCTTCCTTGCTCACAGTTTGCTTCACTGGAGGAAATGGCAGACTCTTGCCAAGCAGCTTCTGACTTGACTGTAGGACATGACGGCACAGTTGCCATTTAATGGAGGTTTCCTCCTGCTTCACGTGCAAAGAGCTGTCTGGGTGTGGTGGAGCTGCTTATCCAGAAGACGTGGATGGCCAAGTCCTGAACATGTCTCGTTCAGTGATGGGACAGCAAAGAGCTGTCTGGGTGTGGTGGAGCTGCTTATCCAGAGGACGTGGATGGCCAAGTCCTGAACATGTCTCGTTCAGTGATGGGACATTTGGGGCTGAGGGGAGACTGAGTCCCATGCAACTCCCTCCTGCACGGCAAGTCCCAGGGAGGTTCAACTCAGTAGACCCAACTATCCAGAAGCCATGGGCACTGCTGGAGGATGGAGCGGGAGATCCTCAGCTGCCGTTGCTCTGTTCAGAGCCTAGCAAAGCTATTCCCTGCTTGAAACCATCCGAATGCATCTCAGCACCTTGGCCACCCTACTTGAAGGGAGTCTGAGATTGCATGTCTGGGTCCCTCTGATGCTCCTTTCTATCTGTGTTTCAGTTGCAAGGAGAATTTGGAATAATCTGCCCCAGCAGATTTCCAGAGGCTGCACTCACAGTGTGGCCTTCGATGGATTACACTCAACCTTCAGTTGCATTTTGTCTTTTCTCCACCTTCAACCTCTCCATCCTGCCACACATGCCAAACTGGCCCTCAAAGCAACACCTGTGCCACATCTTCTGAACTATGGTCATCCCAAGCCAGACCAGCCCTGCACCCCAGGCTCTGGTCTGCCGCCAGCTGTTTTTCCTCCCAGTCTCCTTTCTTACTCCTATGACCAACCGCCCCACAGCATGGAACACGGACATACTCAAAAACCTCTTTTGACCTTGTGAGGACAGTGCGTGTTTTCGACAGTGCGTGTTTTCTTCACCTGTAAAGCCCTATCCATGGCAGATCTTGGCAGGAGAAGCCCAGGGCCCAGCCCTACCCCTTCTTGTTGGCGATGCTTCAAATGGAGGTGGAAGGAAGAAGGACATGTACCTTATTTTCCATTTTGTAGGTTGAACACCAATAAGCCCTAAAGGGCTGGTCCTTTCTCACCCTGTTTCCAGCCCTTACCTGGTTAAATCCAAGATCCTCACAGCACAGATATAGGTTATTTGATCCTGAAGGCTGAAATCATTAACTGGCTGCTGCTCTACCCTGTGGAACAGCCGTTAGAAGGGACGCAGCATTTTGTTAGCACATCATTGGCATGCTTTCTTGCAAGTCCAGGCTTCGGCGCTGCAGAGGCTAAGGCACCTAGTAAACCTTACCACAACAGCATTGCAACTGAAATTTGTGAAAATAACTCACAGTCTGAAATTAAACAGGTGCATAAATCTCTGTGGGATTAGGTGCCCAAATGATTTCCACTGAATAGTATCATCTGACATGGCTTTCTGTAAAGTATCTTGTTCTTAAATGTGTAAACATTATAGCTACTGCTAAGATCTGCTTGAAGATCTTGAGCTGTGAACCTAAACCCAACCATCTCACTAGAAAGTAGTTTACTGAAGGACAAAGGAGGAATTAAAATAACTCGCCAAGTCAGAGCCGACAGCCACCCGAGTTTGCCAAGTTTCCCAAATCATTCTCTATAACAACATTAAATAGCCATGGGGTTGGTCCCCACTGAAATAAATCATCCGGGAACTGTTCTGGGGCTTGTGAAATTCAGGTGGTCTCACTGGGGGTGTTCCCGGGGCCAGGACTGGGGTTTGTGGCCGGGCTCCATCAGCTCCAGCACTTGCAGTTTGCTTTGGGAGGGAAAATGCGTCACCAAGAAGGTCCCCACAGACTGCTGGCACACTCCGCTCCAGCCTGCAAATCCTGCAAATCCGAATGAACCCACAGGTTCATTTCATGGCTTTTATTTGTCACTGAGAAGGCTCACAAGGGTGATCTGTCACTTTTAACCCCGAAACAAGTTCCTGTTCCAGTACCGTTCCCTTCTCCCTGCCAGCTCCCAAAAATACGAGGACTCTCCTTTTGCTCGGACAGGGCAGAGTGACCCACCAGTACTGGCAAAGTGTATTTAGAGGCTGCACAAGGAGACTGTGCATCAGACGGGTGACGCATCCATGGGGAGAAGAGCTGGGAGAGCAGGAGGACAGCAAGGTCAAACCAGCAGCTGAAGGTGCCTGGCTGCACGTGCAGTGCCTGGCGCAGCCTCCTGGACCTGTGCTTGGAGGAAACAGGGAGCTTTGGCACCCACAGAATCACAGAATCACTAGGTTGGAAAGGACCTTCAAGATCATCAAGTCCAACCATTAATCCAGCGCCACCATGTCCCCTAAACCATGTCCTGAAGCGCCACATCCATACGTTTTTTGAACACTTCCAGAGATGGCGACTCCACCACCTCCCTGGGCAGCCTGTTCCAATGCCTGACCACTCTCTCAGTGAAGAAATTTTTCCTAATATCCAATCTAATCTAATCTCCCCTGGTGCAACTTGAGGCCATTTCCTCTTGTCCTATCACTGGTTACTGGGGAGAAGAGACCAACACTCTCGTCGCTACAACCCCCTTTCAGGTAGTTGTAGAGAGCGATAAGGTCTCCTCTCAGCCTCCTCTTCTTCAGACTAAACAACCCCAGTTCCCTCAGCTGCTCCTCATAAGACTTGTGCTCCAGACCCCTCACCATCTTCATTGCCCTTCTCTGGACACGCTCCAGCACCGCAACATCCTTCTTGTAGTGAGGGGCCCAACCCTGAACACAGGATTCAAGGTGCGGCCTCACCAGTGCCGAGTACAGGGGCACAATCACTTCCCTACTCCTGCTGGCCACACTAGTGCTGATACAGGCCAGGACGCTGTTGGCCTTCTTGGCCACCTGGGCACACTGCTGGCTCATGTTCAGCCGGCTGTCAACCAGCACCCCCAGGTCCCTTTCCGCCGGGCTGCTCTCCAGCCGCTCCTCCCCAAGCCTGTAGCATTGCATGGGGTTGTTGTGGCCAAAGTGCAGGACCCTGCACTTGACCTTATTAAACCTCCTACAGTTGGCCTCTGCCCATCGATCCAGCCTGTCCAGATCCCTCTGCAGAGCCCTCCTGCCCTCCAGCAGATCAACACTCCCACCCAACTTGGTGTCATCTGCAAACTTACTGAGAGGGCACTCGATTCCCTCATCCAGATCATCAATAAAGATATTGAACAAGACCGGCCCCAGAATCGAGCCCTGGGGAACACCGCTTGTGACCGACCGCCAGCCGGATTTAACGCCATTCACCATGACTCTCTGGGCTCGGCCATCCAGCCAGTTCCTCACCCTGTCTAAGCCACGAGCCGCCAGTTTCTCCAGGAGAATGCTGTGGGAGATGCTGTCAAAGGCTTTACTAAAGTCCAGGTAGACAACGTCCACAGTCTTTCCCTCATCCACTAGGCGGGTCACCTGGTCATAGAAGGAGATCAGGTTGGTCAAGCAGGACCTGCCTTTCATGAACCCATGCTGGCTGGGCCTGATCGCTTGGTTGTCCTGGAGATGCCTTGTGAGCACTCTCAAGACCAACTGCTCCATAATCTTCCCTGGTACAGAGGTCAGGCTGACAGGCCTGTAGTTCCCAGGATCCTCCTTCCGGCCTTTCTTGTAGACGGGCGTCACATTGGCAAGCCTCCAGTCTTCTGGGACCTCCCCTGTTAACCAGGACTGCTGATAAATGATGGAGAGTGGCTTGGCAAGCTCCTCCGCCAGCTCTCTCAGTACTCTTGGGTGGTTTAGCATGTCCTTGACTGCTTCCTCCTGGATTATGAGGAGTACATTGTGCTCTCCATCCCCGTCTTCCAGCTCAGGGGGCTGAATACCCTGTGGATACCTGGAGTGGCTATTAAAGACTGAGGCAAAGAAGGCATTAAGTACCTCAGCCTTGTCCTCGTCCTTGGAGACAATGTTCCCCGCCATATCCAGTAGGGGATGGAGATTCTCCTTGCCTCTCTTTTTGTTGTTAATATATTTGTAAAAACATTTTTATTATCCTTTACGACTGTGGCCAGACTGAGCTCTAGCTGGGCTTTTGCCTTTCTAATTTTGTCCCTGCTTGACCTAATGAGATCCTTGTACTCTTCGTGAGTTGCCTGCCCCTTCTTCCAGAGGTGATAAACTCTCCTCTTTTCCCTGAGTCCCAGCAAAATCTCCCTGTTCAGCCAGGCCGGTCGCCTTCCCCGCCAGCTCTACTTACAGCACATGGGGACCGCCTGCTCCTGCGCCTTTAAGATTTCCTTCTTGAAGACTGTCCAGCCTTCCTGGACCCCTTTGTCCTTCAGGACTGTCTCCCAAGGGACTCTCTCAACCAGTGACCTGAACAGGCCAAAGTCTGCCCTCCGGAAGTCCATGATAGCACTGGACCAGTACCAACGGTACTGGACCCATCCATTGCAGAGCACGTCTGTGTGCAGCCGGGGCTCTGCTGAGCTGGGCGGGTGTTTCGGTCACGAGCAGACCACAGTCCAAGCTCCCAGCAAAAGTTTACTTTGTGCTGTCCACCCTGTAGGCTGTCTGCAAGCATCAGGTTGCTCTTACTTGTATTAAAGGAAAAAATGCAAATAGTCTTGTAGCAGACACTGGGGTAGGCTTTTAACTGCTTGCATAGCTTAATTTTAGCCGGCCCTTGCGCTTCAAAGAACTGTATGGTATCACAGCTGGAGCTGCGATGATTTGGTCTATCAGAATATCAGTATTGATTATAAAACGGCATCGGGATCCCAAGGAAATTAACTGCAGTGCTTCCCTATGGGAAGTAATGGCAGCATTAGTCCCTCACCTTCTCCCGACACAGGTCTGCAGCCAAGCATGGGGCATCATTCTAGCCTGGGCATTACCTGCGCCATGTGAGCAATCAAGCAATATTGCTGTACTGCTTGATGCAAAGTATTCCCATGCAAGCAAAGCTGACTGTACTTTTGTGCCCCCAGAAATAAGGAGCCCTCAGCAAAATACATCACAGTGGGCTGGTTTGCATTTCTCAATATCAAGAAGATTGCATAGTGGAACGTAGCACCAAGTGTGTCTTATAGGCCCTTCTGTTGCAGGAAGGAGTGAGGTAAATGAGATAAAATGAAATAAATCAAACTGAATTAGGCTAACTGCTTGAATAACAAAAGTTCTGGGATTCTAATACTTCCTACACTCCAGCAGCCATTTATTTCAGAAGCTCTTTTCTTAGCAGCTTTTTCACATCCTCCAACACCAGACAAAAGCAAATTATTTTCTCTCCTGTTGGGAGCAAGTCTACAAATAATTGAGATTTGACTGAAGGAGACGGTTAAGTAGCATTAAGATTCTGAGTAATTTGCCAGTGTTGGTGAGTTGTGCGTGTTACCCTTGTCCCTCCTTACCAGCCACTCTGGCTCAAGATTTACAACAGCCAAGAAAATTAAGGCAAAACTAACAATTTAACTCAGTCTCATAATTCTGCTGAATTTGGGGACCGCATGTATCATGTGAGGCATGTTTAGAGTGTGAGCAGATTATACATAATCAGCAAATCATCCTAGAATGAGTGTCTAAAAAAGGGACAGGAGAGGATTTGCCAGGTGCCCGATTGAAGCCTGGATCATTTACTGCTCGAGTTCTTGTAAAGGCGTAGCAGGAATCGCTGTGGTGGAACAGAGCCCATCCCTCTAAGGTGGCCCAGATAGGAACTGCATGACTCCGTCAGAGCCAGATACTGCATTTCCCAGCCTTTCTATTTGCATGACCCAGTACTCTCTGGTGGGCTGGGGAGGAGTTTGCTTCCCAGAGGGACAACCTTTGCACATGGAGGTATTATGGGCAAGCATACGCAGGAATGCTCAACAAGAGGCATTTGCGGAATAAATGGGAGCATTGCCCTCACCCACCTCCCAGCCCAAGGCACGAAGCCAATCTAGTCCCCATGTATGTCATGTGGAATGGGCTCAACCAGCATGAGCTGTGCATCAGAAAGTGTTTCACGTTGACTGACCATGACCAGCCGTGCTCTGATGGAAGTTCATGTGGAGGATGCAATGCCAGGCTCAACCATTAGAAGTGGCACAAAAATTGGAGCGTTTCTTGCTGTGAAAATGTTGTTGTTCTCCACAGAGTCAACTGTCAGCTTTGCTTGTGTATTGCAGTATGTAGTATTTTTCTTAAAGCTCCAGTTTCTGCATTTGCAGTGTGATGAGAGCTCCTCTGCCTTTACGTAATATTTACATTTCTCCCAGAAACACATACACACGAAATCTCTACCCTTCATACCTGCAGCAGAACAGGGTAAGAGCACAAGCACTAAATGCTTTGCTGTTGGACAGCACAGGCTCTTCCCAACTTTATTCTTACCCCATGGGTTTTAGCTGCCGTATCAGCAAGACTTTCCCTTCCTTAGGTCAGACGCTAGAAATGAAAATAGCCACTGAAGGCCTGTTTGAAGTGGCAGCCCCAGATCCTCCAAAGGTTTCAGCAGCATCTGCCTTGTGCCTTTCCACACTCTCTTGGTAAGACGTAGCTTGTTTTGAAAATTGTAACAGGCTCATTTAACAACGTTTAAGGCCAAACCTCCAAGGGATAGAGTTATTAGATAAATAATTCAGTGTGACGGACCCTTTAGACACACCTGTTATCTTCACTGGTGCAGTTTAAGTCTCAGAACTATTATAAATTACATCAAACTACCTAATTTCAGGCTAGATCTGCTCTCCAGGACTGGTGTGAATTGACAAGAATCCTCCTGGTATCCAAGAATTTACATGAGTGAAACAATTTGGGCCACTGGTGGGAGATACACTGGTCTAAGGCCAAGTGGAACGTTATTGTGTGCCTTGGGTTTACTCTCCCTGGTGGGTTTCTTATGTGTTCAGATCAAACGCTGTCACTTTTGGTACCCATGCACCCCAGGATAATGTCAGTTAATGGTCTGGAGAGTGCTTCATGGCTGAAATTTGTTGCCTGACTTATTTCTCTGGATCCAGAGGAATGGCTGAAAAAAACGACTCCACAGTAAGTGGCTGCCACCCTCTTATCCTCCAGCCTTACGTGGAGGGAGCCCAACCACTGGGCACTGCCCAGTAAAATCTAGATTAAGGTCCATCTTCTCCAGCACTGTGGCACAGCCCTGGTTGCCAGCAGCCAGACGAAATATTGCTTTCTACCGATTTTTAGTAAAAGGCTTCATCCTGTAAGGAAGTGGAAAGAAGAAAACTGATCTGCCAATCTGAAGTCAGGCAGGAAGCGGGACCCTTCTCCTCCTCTTGGTACCCTGATGGAGGCAACGGCAAGAAGCCACGGCACTCTCAGGGAGTGAGGTAGTGGGTTTTGTCCTTCAAACAAACTATCATTTTATGGTGAATATACTTATAGTTAGGATTAGAGGGAAAATTTCCAAACGTCCATCGCGTGGTTCAGGAAGAGAGCAGCAGTGATCTGTAGATATGCATTGGTCTGTCTCTCATTGACTGGAGCGATCTGTGTACACATGTGTGCAGCTTGTATTACATCACCCTGGGGGGGGAATGTCTTGTCAGGGTGGCTTCAGGTTTACCCACCTGGGACAGAATTCAAATCCATGTAACATCCTTCTGGTCTTTCATTCTTTCTGTAATGCATCGCTTGCTCTGCTTCAGTCTCAGAAATAAAGCCACAGAGATGGCAAATGAAACCATTAATACTTGCCAAGAGAGCAAGGTTTTGCCACGGTCTTCAAACTTTGATGTGCAATTTGAAGCTTTCATGTGCATCAAGCTGTAGGGGTGTACAAACACAATAATATCTAAAACATGCATGAGCCTTCCTGGGCTCAGTGAGTCAGAGGGCAGTGGAAAACACCCGGAATAGCAATTCTATGTGATTAAAATATGGTGCTTTTTGTGCATTCATTTCCTGGAGAACTCAGTTTGCTTTATGCCCATGTGCTCTTCATCATCTTTGTGAAGAGAGGCAGGTCTCTGTTTGGGGCTCCAGGGCCAGCAGAGTTGGCTGCATGTTGGTGACGTGGGTGCTCGTTAGATCCATGTCTGTATCTCTGGAGGTAGTAGAGGTGGCTTGGATGAATGAATGCCTACATACATGTCATCTGCTATGAGTGCCAGGTTGGTGGCCGGGGCTACAGCCCTTTTGCCCCTTTCTTCTTAGAAAAGCTGCACCTGGATGCTTGTGAGGACTTGCTGGGCTTCATAGGAAGCTCCCGTGCTCACATCTACTGGTGTTTCTGCTCGGCAAAGGGAAGCCCTGTAAGCAGCCCCTGCCTTTGTTTGCTGGGCTTACCTACATTTTATCCTCACCCTTATCTTGCATCAGGAGCCCTTAACAAAATGCTCGCTTTGCTGACAGGCTTCACCTCTCCATAGTGTTTCTATGAGGAGCTGCAGCTCGTGGTCACGGGCAGGGCAGGGGAGCCAGGGCTGGGGCTTGCGGAGGAGCAGGACTGCGCCCTGCAGCGAGCACCACGCACGCCGGCTGTAACGTGGAAAAGCAATACCCTCTGAGCTCTTTCACTGCGAGTAGCTGGAACAAGCCCTGCTTTGGTTCACCAGTTTTCCTTCATCCTCCTGAAGGGCCTGTGTTAAACTGGCAGAAAAATATAAACTTGGCTGTGAGACACGATGCCTTGCCTGTCTCTCGGTCCATCTTGCCAGCCGGGGAGAGAAGCCATGTGGATCCCCGCCGACCCTGGAGCTGCAAACCAGCAGCACCTCTCCTTGCAGCGGGTCCGACAGTGCCCGCGGGGTTGGGCGTGGGGTGGCCATAAGGGATGTTCACTTTTCGGAGGAGCAAGCCTGGGGAGAGCCAGGTGGACGCGCACAGCTCGCAGCCGCCGTGCCGCTGCTCAGAGGCAGCTTCCCTTGCTTGCACACAGCTAACCTGTAAGTCAACCTTAGGACCCCATCGCCTTGAATGAGGAGGAAAGGAAAAGGTCCTCTTAGATCCTCATAAACTCAGCGGTCCCTCCACCACACCGACACATCGTGTCTGCAGGGATGGGCCAGCTGAATTGGCTTAAACCCGCTGTGTTCAGCCACATCCGCTGTCTGGTTTCGGCGTCCTACAATGGCAATGTTGTTGTGCCAGCAAGATGTGTGTGTTCTTGTTTGTGTGTATGCACACACAGAGTTTTGGCCGCAAAACGCAGCACTATTGTGTCAAATAATCAAAATAATATTCTGCCCTGCTGCGCTAACACAGACTGGCATGTGAACAGCAATTCCTTGGAGTGGAAGGGAAGGACAGTGTGAAAGAAATGGGTCACATTTAATTAACCAGTGACAAATGGGGCTGCTCAGTGTATTGGCTACATTGTGGCCACAAGCTTCAAATTATAGGCAACAGAAGAAGTGGGACATCCTGTCAATAATAAACAAAATACTAAAAATGCAGTCCTTACCGTAGCCTGGCTATTTTACAAACAAGTAGTGCACAAAGATAACTCCAATAAGGCTGACATTCAAAAAATAATGAGTGTCTTGTGCATCATCAGCAGAAAAAAAAATGAATTCTTGTTAAGTTAAAGGGAAATATTAATACACAACATTCCTGCTGGTGAAGTTGCCCCTGTTGCACTATGGAAATGAACCCTGGGAATTATTTAAAATAACACAATCAGACCGAGTTTATTTCCCTGAATAAAAAGAAATCCCATTGGAGCATCTCTATTCTTCTTCATAACGCAGGGGGAAACAATTACGTTCCAGTAGCTCCTCACCACAGCCACTACATATTAAACCCAGGACCGATTTCACTAGCAGGAGAGGTTTGCAGGAGCAGAGAATGTCTTTGAGTGCACTCTGCTGGCCGCGGGCCGCGGGAGGAAGCACCATGGGCTCCCGCTTTGCTTTCTCACCCCACATCCCTGCGGGAAGGCAGTTCCCCTGCCAGAGAAACCCACTGCAGCTTTTAAACCTGCTGTGGTTAAAGGTAAAAAACAATACGCTTATTTTAATTCAGTTCTGGGACTTCGAGAGGAGCTGGTGGGATGCTGGGCATTGTCCCCGGGGCTCGGGCAGGTCTCCTCCACACGTGGTGCTCCCGGACCACGTGGGACGAAACCTCCTGGGAAGGCACGAAGGGCTTGGCTCTGCGAGTCTCACACTTCCCAGGGACCTGGAGATGAACAAATTAATTTTTCCCTGGGCTATTGCACTGTGAGTGTCGCTGATGATTCATGGCCATGGACAGGGAGCTTAGAGGTGTCTGAGGAAAGTGTTAATAAAATTTCAGCAGGGTGAACACTGTGTAACTGCATTAGAGTTTGGAACATTTTCGACTGAGGGGAGCAGCCTGACAGCTGGTGCAAATCAGTGTGTTATCATTTACACCCACAAAGCAGCTGCCCCCTCAGTGCTATATTGCTGGCAAGAGAGAGGTTAGGCCTGCATGGCTGAGCTAGTGTGGCTGAGTGTGGTCATGGCTGGGCCAGGCGACGTGTGAGAGGAGCAGCCCCGCAGCCCCCGGCCCAGAGCAGGAGGGGCAGGAGGGCTCCAGGCGCCGGAGCAGAGGGTCCCCGGGAAGCCCCCGGGGAGGCCGGCTGTGCCCCTGCGGCCATGGAGCTCCACGGGGGAGCAGATCTGCACCCGCACCCGGGGAGGGCCCCACGCCGGGGCAGGGGGATGCCTGAAGGAGGCCGTGACCCCGTGGGCAGCCCGCGCTGGGGCCGGCTCCTGGCAGGGCCTGTGGCCCCGTGGGGAGAGAGAGGAGCCCCGGCTGGAGCAGGTTTGCTGGCAGGACCTGGGACCCCGCGGGACCAGGCTGGAGCAGCCTGTTCCTGAAGGACGGCACCCGTGGAGGGACCCGGGCTGGAGCAGCCTGTTCCTGAAGGACGGCACCCGTGGGGGGACCCAGGCTGGAGCAGCCTGTTCCTGAAGGACGGCACCCGTGGGGGGACCCAGGCTGGAGCAGCCTGTTCCTGAAGGACGGCACCCATGGGGGACCCAGGCTGGAGCAGCTCGTGAAGAACTGCAGCCCGTGGGAAGGACTCACGCTGGAGAAGTCCATGGAGGACGGTCTCCCGTGGGAGGGACCCCAGGCTGGAGCAGGGCAGAGTGTGAGGAGTCCTGTCCCTGAGGAGGGAGGAGCGGCAGACAACGTCCATTCCCCATTCCCCGTCCCCCTGCACCGCTCGGGGGGAGGAGGGAGAGAAATTGGGAGTGAAGCTCAGCCCAGGAAGAAGGGAGGGGTGGGGGAAGGTGTTGTAAGATTTGGGTTTAGTTCTCATTATCCTGCTCTGATTTTGATTGGTAATAAGTTAATTTCCCCAAGTCGAGTCTGTTTTGCCCATGACGGTAACTGGTGAGTGATCTCTCCCTGTCCTCATCTCGACCCACGAGCCTTTCGCTGTATTGTCTCTGCCCTGCCCAGCTGAGGAGGGGAGCGACAGGGCCCCGGGCATCCAGCCAGGGTCAGCCCACCACACATCCTCTTTAAAATGATAGCTCCCATCGGGCAGCAGTGCAGCAATGTACTAACAAGAGGTACTTTGCAGATCTCAGACCCAGTAATTGCTGTTCATGTAAAAGAACAGCAATCAAACCAAGACCCCCTCTTAAAGGGTTATATTGATTTTTTTTTTTTTTTTTTAAAGTATTGCTGCTGTGGACCTTACTTTGCGTGTCCCTGATTGCCTGCCCATCCTTGAATCTCTGTCGTCTTGTGGATTTTCATGTCTCTCTGTCTTTTTTTGACTCCCAAACTGAACACCCATGCCTGCCTTGATTAGCACTAAGATACCCCAGAGAAACAGGCTTTCAACAACTGTGCAATGCACTTTGCCTGAGAAGTCTCCTTCTGGTAGCAAACATGGCTTTGCCTCTGTCAGAGGCTCTCCTGAGAAAGTCTGCTTGGAAAGGCTTTGATTTTAAACCAAGATTCTTGGCTGGCAGATGAGGCTAGAAATTAGCATGACAAGTTCAAAAGGAGAAAAAAGCCTAGGAGATGCAATGACTTGAACTGACTTTATTTCCCAGCCATATATTAATGCAAACTGAGGATGGCTGGGAGAGATGGAGAGAAAGAGGCTATGTTCACTCCTAAGCAGGAGCTTATCCTGGACTATGGCTCCCGTGTGCTCAGGGCTGTACAAATGCAGGGGAAGGATGGTTTCTCATCTTAGAGCACATCTTGTGAGAAAGTGAATGCCTTCTCATTCTCTGATTCCTGAAATGAGCTTGCTTGCATCCCCACACAATGAGAATAGCTATTAACCTGTTCAATATGTTGATAAATGGAGATAATTCCCTTTTGGGGAGTGACTCTCACCAAAAGCTCTCACTGATGAACTGACAAAGACTCTTTTGCCATCACCATTCATATCTTGCCTCAGTTGACCCCTAACTGTTACCACAAACAGAACTTCAAGTAATGAATTCAGGGTTCAACTTCTTCATCTTATTTATTCATCCAACCTAGACCTTGCACCTAGTATATTAAAAGAACTCACAGAGGCATCTGGATGAAGTCTACTCCATATTCATGCCAGACCTCCCTGGGCCAGTGCCCAAGCACCCACCGTGTTTGATAGTTACATCTTCATCATCAGGTGCTTCAAAAGTTGTTTTGCTGTAGGAGAGGTCAGATCAGCATGGCCACAAGCGGTGCCAAGCCTGTTAGCTTCAAGGAGCCCATCACTGGCTCCAGGACCTGCTGCGCCCCCTCCTGCCATGGGACAAGTCCAATGAGCAACTTCAGAGCTGCAGTGAAAGACATGCAGTTGGATCTTGCTGGTTTTTACCAAGTCACTTTTAAGTCCACAGTGTCCCTGGACTCATGGCACTAACAGCAGCATAAGAGCATGATCCTGGAGGCTGGTTGGGAGTAACACAGAAGCCAGGGAAAGTTTAGACTAGGTATTGTCCCACATGGTGATAGCTTCACCGACTGTGACCTTCTGATCGTTGTTATGCTTAGAGCATAACGATGGAGACAAACAGGTGGGAGCAATCCCCTCTTTTTAGCCCAAAAGGTGATCTCTTCACAGTGATGGGTACTCTGCAGACTAGAAAACCGCCTTACAGACACCTGCGCAGTGGAAGAAACCCCTTTGCTTCATGGTCTGAATCCAGCATGCGGTGGTGGCAGCGGATCATTGTGTGCTCTCTGGGTGACTGCTCCATGGGACAGCTTTGCCAGCAGCCTGCCAGAGGTCTCAGCATCACTCTTGACACCAGGCACGGCCCTTACCTTGCCAGACAAAGACAATGATCCTCGGTGCGTGCAATGCTGCATAGTGCCTCTGAGCATACGAAAGCCTTTGCCATCACCCCAGGACGTTCACGTGGAGGACCATGCAGTCCAGACATCGCTCTGCTTTGGAAAGCAATTTTAGGCAACGTTCCATTTTTTTCCAAAATGTAGTGGTGATAATAACCCTTTCCCTTGGAAGCCCATTCAGCGGGATCCAGAGTACCGAGAAGAGCCGGGCTTCTTCGGACGCACATGACAAAGGAAACTGTTTGATTTTTAAGACCTTTAAAATACTTACTGTAAATGGGAGTGGAATGTGCAGCGTCTGGCATAGTGGGGTTTGTGCAAAGGTTACAGGCAATGGCCTGAGCCACCCTGGAGTAGTTGGGAGCGACTTACCCATCTGCCCCAACCAAGCCCTTGGAGTGGAGCTTCTTGGAAATGTCTGCTTGGGGCTTGGGTTGTGTTACACCTCCTAAAGCACAATAAATGCAGCTGCTGTGCTTTGGTGGCCAATGTGCTTTTGAAAACATAATATAACTGCACCTATAGGTGGGCCTGATGTACGGCGCCTGGACAGGCTCTCGTTCAACAAAAGCCAATGTCAAACATTGCAAAACTGTTCTGCATTGTGAATCAAATTATTTTTCCTGATTCAGGCCAATGAAAGGTATTTGAGACTAAAATAAAGAGGAATTTGGGACCAGATGCTTTTGGAGGTGCAGTGTAGGTGAAATCAATGGAAAAGTCTTCTGGCTTTTAAAAAGGGTTGTAATTGTCTAATATGCACTAAGTTTTCTGAAAAATCTGTCTTTTAATTTATATCCAGTTTATTAGGTACTTCACATAGCTGTCTAATGATTTTAACAGTAAAAGGCTGTTCACCTCAATAATAGCTTGCAGCAAAGAGTTTTGCAGGTGAATTCAAGACAAAAATTACTCCTTTTTCATCTATTCTCAGAAAAGATGTTTTTCTATTCCTGCTTCAGGTGAGTCAGACTTTCCTTCCCCTTCTGTTATTTTCTAATGTCTCTTTTTCATCTTTACAAATTGCTTAGCAAGGTGGGCTGAAAAATGGAAGTGAGCTGAGCTGAACCACAAACCTATTTTAGTTCAGCTTGGGAGGAAATGGCGTAGAGTTGCTCTGTTTGGGGGAGCCTCCATCCTTTTCTCTGCTTGTTTTACTGCTTCTCCAGTGGGAAGAGCAGAAAGCCAGCAAGAGGAGCCGGGAGACATCTCCTGCAGAAACCCTGGTGGCTGTTGTTTATCTTCTCCTTGAGTCAAATTTATTTTTTATTTTCTTGAAAAGTCAGAATGTCATGGCTGAGAAAAAATGTGCACCGTTCTCAAAATGATTGAAAAATATATTAAATAAAATTTCAGGCAGCTGAAGAGCATTAGTGCATTTAATTTCTTTCCGCATGCATGTTTCCCCTGTGTCTTAATCATTGCTGTGGGGTTTCCAGTTTCCAGGACTTGTTCTGCTTTCTGCCTGGTCATTGGGTATGCAGGAGCAAGACCAAAGAGGGAATCTGAAGTTGTCATGAGCCTTTTGTTTATACAACAGTATTGCAGTACTGTTTGCATCACTCTTGGAGCAAGAGCCCTGTTAGCTTCAGCTAAGCAAGGAGGAGGTGGGACCTGGGCTCCACCCGGCTCCCACCATCCTGCTGCCTGCGGTGCCCATGTCTTTCGGGCGGGAGGTTTCAGCTTGTGCAAAAGCTTGTCTTTTTGCCCATGAGTCTAAAGCTGTTGCTGCATGATTTGGGGCTATGCTGGACCCTCGTTCTAGCTCCCGGCTGGGGAATGTTGCCTGCTGCTGTGCAAAAGCTCATCTGCTCTCAGACATCTACTGTGAGGAGGTGTCTTTGCACCCCAGAAAGAAGAGACATGAAGTCCTGGAGCAAGTTAGAGCATTCCAAAGATTGTTTTGATCTATGCTGAGGATCAGCCCACAACTGACAGTCTCCGTATGAGCTTGAAGGTAGTTTTTGACTGCTCTTGCAACCACCAATCTTTCCTGAGAGGCAGGTTCATAGGAGTGGAAAGGAACATGGCATAAATTGGTGGCAGATGTGATGGAGGACAGGGATATGAAGTCTAATTGAGAAGTTCAGCTATTCTTGTAAGAAATTGCCCAATAAATTAAAATATCAAATATTCATCCAGTAATCTGTTTGACATTCTGTTCAAACTCATGCATTTTGAGGGGAATACATATTTGGCCATTTTATTAATAACGTATCTATTATTTATGTATTTCTGTATTATTCATAAAACAGAAAAATAAAGAGTGTTTTTCTATCGAAGTGCACATGTGGGAGTAGGGAAAAAAAAGTCAACCACACAATAATTATGTGAGGACTACTAGAACTTTTGAAGATATGCCCTATAGATCAGATTTCAGATGGGTCAAGTCTCCATTCCTCAGGAGATAGTTTTGACTATTTTTGCTTTGAACTAGGAATTTCAAGCCAGTTGCTGCAATGAAAGAGTTTAATTTGGGATTTCAGCCAGCTTCCAGAGGAAAAAGGCTCATAGCTTGCTATCCTTAAATCATTATTCAGCCTTTAATGTTATTTCAGAATATCTTGAATTCCTTCTCAGACTACAAACACCAGTGAGGTCAAGTCTGCACAGAGAGGTAGCACACTTAATTGGTTTGATGGGTACAGGTAGAAAACACAGAGAAGTCTTCCGTACGAGCACATTTTCAAACCTGAAATATTACCTCTTCCAACAGTTGTCTTTCTTACACCTTTAGACTAACACATCTATATTTTGAACAGCAAATTGACAGCAAAGTGTGGGATTAGTTCAGGTACCACTTTTAGTGCCACACCACGTGGGAAGGCTGGCAGTGAGGGTCCCTTAAAAAGGTTGCAGTTTGACTCTCACAGAAATAAATATGAATCACTCCATTTCTCTCTTATGCAGGTCTCTGATGGGTGAAATTGGCAGTGCTGTACACAGCATCTTCCACTGAAACCAAAAAGTCAAATGATTGTGTCACATAGAGACAACGAGAAGAAATTGTATGGAATATATGAGTTGTCTTGTGTTACTGCTTGTGGCATCCATCTTGATGAAGAAAAAATGCAGTGGGGACAGTTTGCCCTATGCAATGAAGCTCAGAATTGGACCCTGTAGTCTATATCTAATTTGAAAGCACCATCTCACCTTCAACAGGATAGCAAAACGGCTCCCACACTTAAAGTTCTGTGAGCAGAGCAAAGGCCAAATGCCCTCATTCATACCTAAGTCAAAATGCTTGGAAGCAAAACCAAAAATAACCCCAACCACTAATGCCCAGAAAACTGGACAAAAAATGTTAGCGAAAATACATAGAAGGATAAAACAGTACGAGAGGTATTGAAGGACAGAATGACTTAGCCATAGGATAGTTTTGCCTCGTCTGTCTTTGATTGAAAGGATAATAAAGGATTTTCATAAAAGCTATTCTCAGGCTAGGACTGATAAATAATTGTATTTGACTGCATTCCGCACTTATGAATTCCCAGTTGTGACTGAGGGTGGAGGTTATGATTTTCTTTTTTGCTTTAATTATACAAATATGATAAGAGGCACTTGTTCTCCTCTTTCCCAACAGGGAAAAGGAATAAGCTCAGAACATTAAACAGTTTACCAAAAGTTGCACCTTTGATTGGCCTCAGGCAGCTACATGACTACATCCAAGATTAAAATACAGTAAGCATTAGAAAACAGGCTATATGTTTAATAAACCCAACATAGAATTTTCTTTCCAGTTGCAGATTTAAAGCAATCCGAAGCACTTAACTGTGTACGTTAGTGTGGAGCCAGAGACCTCATGAGGTTGGCTCAGACAATGGGTGCAAACATGGGGTTACCCGAGATGGGCACAGTGGCATGCAGAACCAGCAACGGCGTGGAGCGGGCAGGCAGGTTACTGTGGCTGGGCCATGTCATGGTGCAAAGCTGGACGTGAAAGCAGAAACCAAAATCCTGTACTTAGGTGTCTTTACTGTCCTCCACCAGAGAAATCCCCCAGGGAGGTGGCCAGTGTTTGTAGGACTTGTCTCAACAAGGACATATCTTAGGCATGAGGTGGTCTGCTCTGCCTTATTGAGAACGGAGACACCTCTGTACATGCTCAGGAGAAGACCTTTATGCATGCGAGACCTTTAGGACTACCAGCAACAAAGGAACTTAAGAGACTCCAGAGCAGGGAAGCAGGCGAACAGAGGTTTCAGGATCATACTCTAAGATTTAGTGGGGCTTTTTTCATTTAAATTTTTCTTCTTTTAAAATAAAAAAGCCTTTAACTGGGCAAAGTGAAATTCATTGTGGTAAATGTTGGTGAATATAATGACATCAGTTTAGGAGGTTGTACTGAATATAATTTCAAATTACAGAAACAAGTAGCTTTCCTAATTACCATGGATAGTATGCTCGTAAGCTGAGATGATATTTATCTTGAAATATTAAATCATCTTTGTGGAATCTCTTTTGTTTAACCAGAGTTAATATTTAATTATAAGAATGAATCTCACAGTCGGGTGGTGAGTTTTGAGAAAACTGCACAGCGCTGCTGAGCCTTCAAGAGACCAGATGAGACCCCTGGTCCTGGAACAGCAGCTGGGCACTTGCTTTCCTCTCTTTCTCAGACCCATTTTCTTAGTCCTAATCTAAGTGTAATCATTTTTTGTAGGCCTGTTCAGTCCTATACATAGAGTCAGCCCCTTTAGTAGGAATGGTGGGAGATTTACCGTGGTGCCCAAGATGTCCTATATCCACTAAATGGCCATGGAATGAGCTCATCCACCATTTTTAAAAGAGAGAAGCTTGTTGTAGGGCTGATGTTTGATGTTGAGCATCTGCTGATGCAGCTGGCTGGTGCAGAGGTGTCCCGGTGCTCACAGTGAGCAGGTCTGAAACCAGTAGGTCTTGCTGAGCCTCTCCATCACCAGTGAGGTTTGGAGATGACAGAATGACTGAAGTTGTGCACTTCCTCATGAAAAGCAAACAATGTGCCTATTCAAGGATTACAGCCCTTACAGTTTTTTCCCCTTTTTGTTTGTGGAAGAGGAATAGAGAGAAAATAACCCTTCATCTGCATGAGGGCACATCTGCAGCACGGTGATGTTTGGTGAGAGCAAAACAGATGTCTCACTTGTTTGATGTTTTCAGTCATTTTTCCCTTGCAAATAGCTACGGTTACCTACCTCGCACTAAGAAACAGAAATGTCCCGTGGCCTGGCTGGTGGATGTCCTTCCACTCCTTTTGATGGGCTCTGGATAGAAAGTCAATAGCTTTTTAAGGCCATTTATGCTTTGGAAGTAGGGAGGTCCTCAGTGGTAAAGGCAGTAGACAGGCACAAGCAGCCCCTGTTTGCAGCTCCTTTTGGAGCCCTTGTTTGTCTCTCCTTCAGTTTGCACATCTGGTGAATAACAATATCTAAATGCCAACCAGAGAGCAGTTCTGTGCTAGCCCGAGGTCATTCATTAATATTGATTTTGTAGTCTTGATACACCATTTAAGCAAGTATTTATATGCATAGATATTTGTATATTTGCATCTACAAAGCAGAAGTATGTCTGTATATAAACACGCGTGGACGTGTGTATACACTGAATACACATAAATATATACAGACATTCACAAGCACGTGATTTAATTGTACTCTGCTGCCATAGTGTTTCTATCGGCCTCCAATCCTTTCTTGAATCCTGCTAATTCTTTCAGTTCCTATAACGTTTATCAACAACTAATTAGACACTCCAATTCTGTGCTAAGCTCTTGTATCAACGTAGACTTTCCTACCTTTTCACTTCCATGAAGCGTCCCTCATGCTGCAGCACAGGGCTGGGGGAGGAGGGCTCCCAGTACTGCCTCCTGCGGATCGCTCCTTCATTTGCGGAGGCTCATTATGCTCCTCGCTGTTTGTCTCCAGCGTAAGAAAAACCAACTCAATTGTGAACAGAGTAGGTTTACAAAGTCTTCATTCTTTCTTTGTATTTTTTTCTGCACCAATTCCTCCTATACATAAAATAATCAATACTGTATATAGACAAGTCACATAGTAGCTTGCAAATTTTGTCTGCATTATTTTCTATGTGTAGTCTAGTGTTGCACTTGCTTTTTCTCTCATGTTAAGCAGAGGACTCTGTTACACTCTGTGTTAACCCCGTTAGCATTTCCACAACTGACACAGTTAATAGAGAAACTTGGGGGGCGTGAAGAGAGCTCAGTCATGCAAATGTGGAGGAGGCAAGAGGTACTGCAAGCTCCATATTCCCACCAGGAGATAAAACAAACACACCACCACTAGCTGAACAAAGACGTAGACCACTTTCCTGGTCATGCAGGAACATCAAAGAAGATGCTGAGGATGAGTAGAGACTTCCCAGCAAACAGAACAGGGGATGTCTGGAAAGGAAAATTTTGCCTCAGAGGTCAGAAAGTATGAAAGGAAAATGAGAATGGCCAACAGCCTGTTGCAATAAGTTATATGATTGTACACATAAAAAGGGCTAAATAGAATGAAGATTGGGGATAATTGAGAAAAGGCCAAATGTTGAATGAATTTGCTTTTGTTTTTTGTAAGAAAGGTGTCCAGGAGTCTGAACCCTCCATCTACTTTATGGAAATGGAAATGATGGAGCAGAAATTGCAAAAACAGCAAGAAAACCTCCAGCTGCTGCATGTGGACAAGCCAAGGGCCTGTCTTCTACCTTCAGCAGTGGAAACCCCACAAATGTCAGTGTCAATAGCAAAGCTAGCCAAGGAGCTGGGAGCCTGAGAGTCGCGTCTTTGTGGTTTTAGCATATACTATACTAAAAACAGCTGTATATGTGAAGGGGCCTGGGGAACTCCAGGCTTGGTGGTTTGAGCTCAATATTCTGTTCAGTCTCCAACACTTTCTGAAGGAAAGAGTAATTAAAGATGTGAAAGCAAAGGGCAGACAGGATAAATTACATCATGGTTTTATCAATGTTAGATTACAGCAGAGACATTTCGTATCTTTTTTTTTTTTTTATATGAAAACAGTTTCTTAGATAAGGAAAATGCAGCAGATCCAGGCTATCTAATTTAAGTAAAGCATTTGACTTTGTTCCCCACAGGAAATTATTACCAAAGGTAGAGGTGCTGGGCATTAATACCTATATTGCTAGCTGGTTACAGAGCTAGCCAAAGGGAAGGTGTCTGCGTATGTTGAGCACGGGTGTCTTGGGATGGGGGGAGGTGGCTGCTAGGCATCACTACAGATAAGTTTTTGACAGTTCCTGTTTAATATGGACATTAATGACAGCAGAGAAAGAACTACAGATCAGTAGTAGTTGCGAAAAAATTGGAGTATCTAACTTAGGTGCTTGTGCTAAGGAGTTTGGCTCCGTATTCAGCTTATGGGGGAGAAGCATCTGCAGGGATAAGCAGAGTGCCCTGGAGAGAGGCCAACCTGTTGCAGACCTTCTGACTGGGTAAAGGCTGGGACAAATGGCACAAATTCCTCCCAGACAGGCCAGCTCATGGACCACAGGGAAGTTACCTTGGTGAGAGGTTTCACTAGTACTGAGAGGACCAGATTATTGTAAAGGCATTAGATGACCTGGAAAGCAAGGTGTTTAGCAGAGGTCACTGTGGCATTCTGAAAAGCCATCTTTGACCAGCCCAAGGTGAGACAAATAAATAAGAGCTTTGCAAGGGTCCTAATGATTTCACATTTATTAGCACTGAACTGAAACAGCCATCATGTTGCCCATCTCCACTGGTTTATCCATCTCAAGGTAAGAATTCCTCCTCACTCTGCTAGATGGGACTTGGAAATGAAGAATTGCTTCCTTATTAGATTAACTTACTACCTCTTAAAACCCAAGTGAACTAGCTTTATTATGATTTTGCAGTCAGTGGTATTTGACCAGATATTAAATTAATGGAATTAGAAGGTCGTTTAGGTTGGAAAGGACCTCTGGATGTCACCTGTCCCAACGTCTTTCTCAAAGGCAGGCCAGATGCAGCAAAGTTAAATGAGGTAGCTCAGGTCTTGGGCCAGTTCACTTCTGAGTATCTCCAAGGAGAGAGATCTCTTCTTCTTACAGTCAGGGCAAATTCACATATTTCTACTTCTAGGAACTTTTGCTTGATTCATCTGTTTGCACAGTTTTCCCAAGGAGCCAGGACATTATTCACATGCACTAAGCTCTCTTAATCTTCAAACAAAAAGCCCAAAAACCATGGGGAACGTTAAGTCAGAGCTGGCTTCAACAGGGTGTGAGATGGTGACTGCTTCTCTACCCAGAGTTTTGGGAGATAAAAAGGCCAATCAAAATGGTTATTGTTCAGCCATGATAATTGCTTACATTGGCAAGAGTCAAGAGTTCATTCTCTCAGGGGTTTTTCTAGGAAGTGAAGTTTCTCACCCAGAAAATTGGCTAAAACAACCCATGCCCACAAGTGGAGGTACTGCAAAAGTTCATGGCATCCCCTCAGCTGAGACAAGGCTCAACTTGAGGGGACCAGAGCATCTTGCCAAGCAGGGTTAGACAAACCATGCTCTGGTGCTGTATTTAATGCCTAGTAAGTCAGAGATGCCTGCAGAAGTGCAAATTACAATAGTTAAAAGCCAGTTGTGAAGGTACAGACATAACATGATGTGGTGGGCTGACCCTGGCTGGACGCCTGGTGCCTGCCAAGCAGCTCTGTCACTCCCCTCCTCAGCTGGACAGGGGAGAGAAAATACAATGAAAGGCTTATGGGTTGAGATAAGGGCAGGGAGAGATCACTCAGCAATTACCATCACGGGCAAAACAGACTCGACTTGGGGAAATTAATTTATTACCAATCAAATCAGAGCAGGATAATGAGAACCAAAACCAAATCTTAGAACACCTTCCCCCACCCCTCCCTTCTTCCTGGGCTGAGCTTCACTCCCGATTTCTCTCCCTCCTCCCCCCGAGCGGTGCAGGGGGACGGGGAATGGGGAATGGACGTTGTCTGCCGCTCCTTCCTCCTCAGGGACAGGACTCGTCACACTCTGCCCTGCTCCAGCCTGGGGTCCCCCCATGGGAGACTGTCCTCCATGGACTTCTCCAGCGTGAGTCCTTCCCACGGGCTGCAGTTCTTCACGAGCTGCTCCAGCCTGGGTCCCCCACGGGTGCCGTCCTTCAGGAACAGGCTGCTCCAGCCTGGGTCCCCCCACGGGTGCCATCCTTCAGGAACAGGCTGCTCCAGCCTGGCCCCGCGGGGTCCCAGGTCCTGCCAGCAAACCTGCTCCAGCCGGGTTTGCTGGCAGCCACAGGCCCTGCCAGGAGCCGGCCCCAGCGCGGGCTGCCCACGGGGTCACGGCCTCCTTCGGGCATCCCCCTGCCCCGGCGTGGGGCCCTCCCCGGGTGCGGGTGCAGATCTGCTCCCCCGTGGGGCTCCATGGCCGCAGGGGCACAGCCGGCCTCCCCGGGGGCTTCCCCGGGGGCTGCCGGGGACCCTCTGCTCCGGCGCCCGGAGCCCTCCTGCCCCTTCTGCTCTGGGCCGGGGGCTGTGGGGCTGCTCCTCTCACACATCCTCACTCCTCTCTCTGGCTGCTGTTGCTGTGCAGTTGTTTTTTCCCCTCCTTAACTCTGTTCCCCAGAGGCGCTGCCCCCGTCACCGATGGGCTCGGCCGTGGCCAGCGGCGGGTCCGTCCTGGAGCCGCTGGCATTGGCTCTGTTGGACATGGGGGAAGCTTCTGGCAGCTTCTCACAGAAGCCGCCCCTGCAGCCCCCGCTACTGAACCCCGGCCCCACTATCCCAATACACATGAAAATATAACATTTTTTCTGCATTGGAAATGCAAATATGACAATTGCTTCATAAGAGCTGTAGCACATGTGTAGGTTTTGGTGCAAGAGTCGTCCCAGGGCAGAGAACTACCATCAGTTATGTGTTTTACTTATGCTGATAGTCAATCCCTAGAAGTGGAAAAGGAACACGTTGTGTGGTTGTGGCCTGCACTGGGGCTGGCATGAACTTGATTTTCTTCTTGCTCCTGAAAGAGACTTTCTGCGTGATACTGAACACCTTCCTCTGCCTTCTGCCTCAGTTCTCTCAGCAAACCCATTGTTTCCCCTCCTAGGGTAAAATCACAGAAAGCACATTAATGTTAATGAATTCATTAATGATAGCACTCAGGTAACTATGGTGATGAAGGCCATCTAGGTAGCTAAATAAATTAGCGGGGCTGTGCCAGAACATGGCCCTTCTACTACCATTTATAACAGCATTCAGGCATATTACGCTCCTCCAGGACTGATGAATTGAGCTTTGCAACATTAAATCTACTGCAGAATACAAGGAGGTTAAATAATAAAAGTGATGTTCATTATAGCGAAATTAAATAGGCATCAAAGCCACCAAATTCTTGAGCTGTTAGCAGTTGAAACCAGCCATGATTCTGCCAAAAAGCCAGCTTGCTCCCATGGCTTGCAAAATCAAGCTTACTTAGGTGAAAGCTTCCTAGCTGGCAATGCTGCTTGCCCAGGAGCTGGGGTCCAGGGAACGCTCCAGCCCCCGCCTCGGCTTTGCTCCCGTCCTTGGGAAAGGGGGAAGGAACAATGATGCAGCCATGAATAATAAGCTGTGACAAACTGTGAAGTTAAACAATACCAACTTGCATAAATAGCTGGATTGTGATTGTGAAAGGAGGCTATTTAAAGCATTTACAGTGACCTAAAGCTGCCACCGATTTCAGGTCCCTGTGTCTTCATTTTTGTGTTGCTGATCCTACTGCCAAAATGCGATGATTTAGGAACCTGGTTGAAATATTGGCTCACATTTCTTCCCCAGTTGCCTTGAATGCTTTCAGCATGCTATTCCTCAGTGGGTCTTGTCAGAAGGCTGTCTTTCACTGTGTTATATCTCTCTGGAAGTGAATGAAGCAACAGATTGTTATTGCCATTCAGAAACCTTCCCTCTCTGGTTATGGATGAGAAAACTCAGAGGCACCTTCCAGAAATGAAGATCCTTTGAAATCTAAAATAATTTTCTGGTCTACTGGTACCCTTTAGTATAAAGATGGAGTAAAGTGGTGAGTGGGACCGTCTTTGTTAAACAAGCCCCTTAAAGGGGAAAGGCTAAAGAGCTTTAATACCACCCCAGACCAGCCATAATGCAGTTATTATTTTATAGTTTTAAATTTGCACTGCCTGAAAGCAGCGGAAAGCAACAGCCTTGTTCAGCACAGAATGGCTCAGTCAGAGCAACCATTTAAAATGAAACTGTGTGGCTCAACACGGGGCACATCCCGTTATTCTCCGGGACCAGCAATGTTCCCGGCCAGCACACTAGCAGCTCCTGCCATCTCCACTCCCACTGGGCTCTGCTCTGTGGCCAGTCCTTGGGTTTGTTCAAGGGCATCTATCACCCTGTTAATCCAGCTTTGGCTTGGTCTCCGTGCTCCTTTATAAGCCAGGTAATGAATCAGCTGCTGTGATGGAGATGGTTTGCAAGCCCTGTGCATGGGAGTGTCTTCAGCCTGTTTCAGCATCGCTCCAGCACCCCAGCCCACGTGCACAAGCCACTGAACTCTGTGAGCAGGACATGAGCAAGCTCCAGAGTGTTGGGTGGAGCATGAAGTGGAGTCAGCAGGAGGCTGGTGGAGATGGGAGATGGGCTGGGGTGTGGGTCTCCCAGCATCTGCACCCGGGAAAGGCTTTGAGCAGAACGGGGGTGGCGCAGCTCTGCACCAGGCAGCCGTGTTGATGGGCTCCACTCAACAAGGGAAGCTGCAAGGTGGTGGCCTGTGGCACTGTGCACCTACAGCTGCACGACTGCTGCAGTGTTGGGAGTGCTATGTTCCCAGCAGAGAGGCAAGAGCTGGAGCAATGGCAGAGCTGGTGGGAAGAGAAAACGCTGCACAGATGGAAGAGGCTCTGGCATGGATTTTACTTGAGATGACAATTCAAGGTCTTGTTCTTTGCTGTGAATAACACTGAGCTCTTGCAACGGAGGCAGTGCCCGCCTTCAGCAGCGCGCTCCTGGCAGGAGGATGCAGATGTGCAGAGCACAGCTGGGGAGTGGGCTGCAGTGCGCTTCTTAGTGGCTGATGTTCACATCGTGTAAAAATGGAAATACCATTTTTGTTTGGGGCACTTTGGGAGCTGTGTGCCTGCCAAAGAAGAGTGCAGGAGATTGCTGACAGTGGAAAAGAATGAATGTCACGACAAAGCCGTCCTTTGATGGTCTGTTACAGTGGCTACCACAGAGCCATTCAGACCTGTGGACCTGCACGAGGAGATGTGTAACGGCTGCCATAAATAAGCACTGTCCTCAGC
This sequence comes from Phaethon aethereus, assembly GCF_964289735.1. NCBI lineage: Eukaryota > Metazoa > Chordata > Aves > Phaethontiformes > Phaethontidae > Phaethon > Phaethon aethereus. Next base: position 2,645,376 of record NC_138579.1, read on the forward strand.
CCAGAACCTCTCTCCACACCCCCAGTGCCCTCTTACAGCTACTCCAGCTGAGACATCCCACCCTGGATTCAGCCCTCAGATAGAACCTTGTGCCAACACAGGCAAAGCTCTCCATGAAGTTAACAGGAGATGTCTCCAAGCACAAAGCAAGATGGGCACTACCTTGCTTGGCTTAAGGAAATGAAAATAACATAGCAAAGGGCAATTCTGGCTTCATTAATTAAAGCTTTGCCATGAACGATGTACTCGGCTAATGAAGAGAGACACTAGGTAGGCACCGGCTGAATTAATATCCAAATGACTTTATTGCTGAAGCAAGGCAAGGTTCACAGGGAGCAGCGGGCGTTGGAAATGCAAAGCAGCAGCTCATGAAAGCATCCTGAAGTAAACTTGATTCATTTAGACCTGGTACTCAGTACAAGGGAAACCAGGCATAGTCTACTAAAAATGCCATGCGCCAGGAGACACTGGAGCAATGCAATGCTCACGGATCTAAGTGAGTGGAAGCAGTTCCTCACTGCTGGGGGCTTCTTGGGGGAATTTCCATGAAACGAGCGTGATATAAATGCAAACTGGGATTTACGTTTCTGGGAAATGCTCTGGTAGGAAGGGAACATGTTTATGAGCTTCCGTCAGTTTGGTTTTGCTGTAGTTAAAGGGGAACTCATGGTTTGGAGCTGCGAGTTGATCGCTGGCTCACTGGAGCTGCTAGCTCATGCTCCTGCCAGGACACATGAAGCAGCTTCCCTTGATGGCCCCTGCTTTGCTGCTTTTGGTCACCTTTGTGCTGTCTGAGCATCCCCTGCAGAGAGCGCAGAGGTGCTGGTGCTCCCCCCAGGGTGAAGCCAGCCCCAGAGCCCAGGACCTTGCTCAGACGCGGAGGAAGCCAGGTCCCCAAGGCCAGCCCCTGGCACAGGTCTGCCACGTCCCCGCAGGCTCCCAGAGCTGTGCACACAGCCAAGCACAGGGGTTTCCAGCTTTTGAACCCACTGCAGTAGCAAGCAACAAGCGACTGACCGCCCAGGAGGTTTGCAGACATCAGTGACAAACTCAGCCTGTCCCTGCAAGACACATAACTGGTATTACAGTGTGTCTTAAAAAAATATTCCCATACGGAGTTGCCCTGCAAATCATCGCAGCATTTCAGTTCAGAGTCTGAGGGAAGGTAACAGGGTGGAGGAGTGCTCAGAGCTGGTGCAGATCTCCTGGCACCAAACTAGATGTTGCCTACACAGCCCGGGACAGCGACGTTGAAAGTGTGTGCATGAGCGTATTGCCGGGAAGAGACTTAATCAATTCTTGAAGGACTGAGCCCGATCCTGACAGTCGACTACAGGCGCCTGGGAATGAATGCAGAAGAATTGATTCATCTCCCATTTCTGCCAGTGCGACTGGGGAACGCTTCCTATATTTCAGAGGGGAAGCAGACATGTAATGTTGTGGTATGTTAGCAGGCAAGGCTGAAGCCATTTGCTCTGTCATTTTTAAGAATTCAGCAAAACTTTTTCTGACCTGAAATTTGATAAACAAGGACATTGGTGCACCATTTGCAAAGGTCAGTGGTTAAAAATACCTGGCATTAGAAAGGAGTTTAACCCAGCTGAAGAAAGCCATGGGCATGATTAGAAAGAATAAATGTCGTGGTTGAATTCGTGCTAAGAAGTGATGCATTAACCATGTCCTCAGCGATGGTATCTCAGTGCTGCCCTCCACTCCTCGCATGGGCCCCTCGGTGAGCCCTGGGAGGTGTTACACTCTGAAATGGGGCTGATGCCACGTTCCCAAGCAGATGGCAGGACCTGGGAGAAGATGCTGAAGGGTTCCCCCCTGCTCAGGGCTGCCAGGTGCAGGGTGGAGATGGATATGGCACCTTTATTTTTAAATATAAATTACACCAGCAACTGGAGGGTCCATTGTAGGGTGCAACTCTTCTTGAACTTCCCATCAAGTCTGGTTCCTCTTTCATGCCCCTGCTTCTTTTTTCTCCTCTTTTCCCAGATTCCCTGCTTATTAATCATCAGAGAAATTACTTTCTTTGGTTGTGACTACAGAAATTTTCAATTAGGCACTGTGATAGGCTGCATGTAAGAGAATTAATGTAACATATGCTAAGTGCATGCATGACCTATTTAAAGTGATTGATAATCTTTCCTGGTAAAACTCTTTTAATGGTATGTGCCTGCTACACATCAGTGAATGTAAAATTTTGATTCTAAGTAACATTACAGTTTGTGCAGCTGCATAGAGAAGCAAGGCAAAAACAGGAGAGAGGTGTTTAACTGATGCAAATCAATACTAGTTGTTTTTTACAAAGAAATTGTGGAAATAACTCGAAGGGTTGAAGGTCAAAGCATCACAAACTTTGAGTGCAGCCAGATGGCCAAAAGCTTTAGGAAATTTGCCAATATAGTAACATTTAACCAGAAACTGAACTTTTCAGCAAAATTGTTGCTCTGATCTTGGCTGTTGTTGAAGAGCTGAAACACCAGAAAAATAGTCAAGTTCTTTTTCCTTCAAAACTCAAGCTCCTTAGCTGCATTGCAGGTCTTTGTTTTAAAATATTTATTGTATTGTGTAAAACTTCCTCTTGTTTAAAGTTGCTAAAAATGTGCCATTTGGGGGATCAGAGAAGTCACTACTTGGAAACCTTCAGCCTACAGTGAGCTGGCTTATGGCGTGGGTTATCTCCCTCTCCTGTCAAAGTCCCTTGCCCAAAATGCCTGCATCAAGCCTGCAGCTTCTGCTAATGGCAGAGCTCCCACAATCATATTCAAACTTGATTTAAGGCCTTCAAGTGGTGTCAGAGCCACTAAAATAAATTGTTGGAGTGGCTAACTACTCTTCTTGTTAAAAAATTCACCTCATTTCAAGTCTGAATTTTTCCAGGTCCAGATGCTAAATATTATCCTTAATTATTCCTTTTCCTGCTGGATGAGAGAGCCCTCTCTCATCAGAAAGTGTGTCACATGTAGGTACTTGTAAATGATGAGCAAGTCACCTCTACGCCTTCTCTAAATAGACCCATCTTGAGTCTCAATATGAGCAGGTTTTCCAGGTCTCATGCACTCCTGACATCCATGAGGTTTTCAGTGTAGACACCAAAATTGTATCTTCTCAGCAGCAATGAGGTCATAAATGCTGAGTGCAAATGCAACACCACATCCCTTTTAGTGCTCATCTCCTCCTTGGCTGCCCGGTGGCTGCAGGATCTCTCCTCTCCAGGCTACCTGGTGCTGTGGTGGGTGCTCTGTGGCATCTTTTCAGGTTAGTGCTTTGCAGAACAGAGTCTCCTGTTTTGTAAAGGTTGCTTACAAAGCAACTTACAAAGAAGTGATTTGTAGCTGTAGAGTTTCTGACTACTTGTTCTTGAAAGTGTTTCTGCAAAGCTAAAGACAGACCCGAATCAGCATTGGGATCTGTGAAGCAGGACCACAGCACAGCATCATTTTCTTCTCACAGCATTTGGGAATGAGCAAAGTGGAGGGGAGGTGGGAAGAGAGGGCCTTGAGGTGTACAGACTCCTGTAGACACACAAATACAGGACAGAGACGATCCAAGGGCAGGTCCTTAGCAAGAGGTTACCCTGCCGTGCGTGCTCACTTTCAGGACACCCAAGGTGAACAAAGGCAAGGAAGGGAAAGAAAGGCACCAAAGGTGAAGTAACTTGCCCTCAAGCACAGCCAGCACTGGAGACCAAGACTTTGTGCAATGCTTTCCCATCAGGCTAGCAAACCTCTCAAGACTTTTATCTTTCTGAGGCAGACAGTGCAATTTGGTCAGGCACCATTAAATGCAGTCCCAAATGGCAGGAAGAATTTGTTGTAAGGGTCAGTACCCCGAGCTCATGTGAAAATAAAGGACACCTGTGGGTGAGAGCCAGTCAGACTATCTTCCACTGGATTTTTTTTCCATTATGCTGATTTTCTTCATATGATAAAATTTACAACTTTATTTTTCCTCTAAGTGTGCCTGTCTGAAGTAGAGTCCAACCTCCTTTGGCTCACACTGGAGGTCTACCAAGGAGAGACAGATTTTGAGGAAAAGCCAACAAGAGAAATGGGTTTCTGCCAGTGTTTGCAACTCCAGGAGACTACACAGCTTCAGGGGGAGACTGGACTAATTCATGGAGCAGAAATTCATTGACAGTCAGTAGCTACACAGATACTACTTCTTGTTCAGTTCATGAGTTGCAAATGGCTGGAGGATGGAGCACCTAGGCAAGGATAACATGTAGTTTCCTTGTGTTTATACCCTTCCCTGGACAGCCACCATGAGGGCCAGGACATTGGATTAGCTGGACCTTTGGTCTGAGAACGTAGCTTCTGTTCCCAGGGTAATGTTTGTTCATTTTTCACAATGAAAGTGGTGAAACCCTGTCCCAGGTTGCCCAGAGAGGTGGTAGATGCCCCATCCCTGGAAACATCCCAGGTCAGGTTGGACGGGGCTCTGAGCAACCTGCTGTAGTTGAAGATGTCCCTGCTCACTGCAGGGGGGTTGGACTAGATGACCTTAAAAAGTCCCTTCCAACCCAAAGATTCTGTGATTGTATGTGTGTCCTGCAGAGTGTCTCGCTGACAGGTACGTGGGGTACCTGGGGTGCTCAGATGGGACAGCTCTGCTCTGCCACAACTCAGGGCTCCTCATCCTGCAGGTAGGAGTAGCAACATCCCAATGTCTGGTTCTTGCTTTGCACACAGGACAACAGAATTACATGAGGGACAGTTTTCCCATATGAGGGTTTGGTTTTTATCTTCGTTTAAGTACATATAGTACATGAGATGGCATAACTAATGCTCTTCAAGACAGCCTCCGTGCTGGTTGCAGGAGAAGCAGAGACCATTGACTGTCTGCTTAAGTAGAGCAGATTTATGTTTCTCTGATATTGGACAAATCTACAGTTTCTTCACAATTTCTTTCCTAAAGGACAAAGTTAACTTTAAAACAACTAAATAGCTCTAGTGGGATATTAAATTTCTACCAATATGAGAGAAATAAAACAGCTGTAACTGTAGCAATTTATTTTTGTGTTATTGTTATTTCCCTCTACTGTGTTAAGGCTTGTGTTCTGGGAACCGGTTGCACCAATTTCCAACGCTGTTACCTCTTGATGTTGTAAGAAGTACCATGCTACAAGGGGATGATGAAGGACTTCTCCTTACTACGAATATAATAGATGTGCTCTTGACTTTATTCCAATTAAGATTCTGTTGAAAACAAGGAAAGTTCTACCTTTTATACCTCCTCCCAGAGGCATTTGCTCACAGCCCAAAAGAGACAAGCCTTCACTCTCAGGCACCAAGGAGCAGTAGGTATCCTGGTGTGAAATACAGGTAAGACACAGCTCTGTATTATTGCCATGTAGCTGATCAAAGCTGTAGATGGGGTATATGTGACAACACAGTATGTCACACTAATGGAAATGCCTTACTTCATGAAGATATTACAAAAAATGGGCTGAGACTATGGACTCTTGATTGAACATGGCTGTGTTTGGTGGTATAAGAAGGTCTGGGCTCTGGAGGAGTGTTAAACTAATGCATTTTATCTCTTATTTAGGGAAGGCTATGTTGTCAAAACTCATTGGTGTTCTGGTGTGCCCCTTTCCACTGAGTGGTTTAAGATAACCTCTTTGTTGAAAGAAAATTGTTCAAAACTTGTCCACTGTTTCAACACAGGTGTAATTGCTCCTTGACTTGGTAACTTCCTCTGAAAACTAGGAACAACTTTGTTTTCAAAAAGATGGAGGGGCAGTAATTAGCTCAGTTTAGTAACACATGTTCCACCAGATGAAATCAAGGATGTGCACATGGAAACTCCAGAGTCAGAGTGCGACACAAAACTCCTAAACAGTCTAGGAAACAGAGGACTTTTTTTGAAAGGGAAGATTGCTTTCATGTTCGATACAAGAAAGGAGAACAAATGTGGAGTAAAGTTCCTGTGGGATCTCAGGGTCCTGTGCTGAACTTTTCCTTTCCTTTTCCACACAGGGGTGTCTGTCCCCAAGGGGATGGCGATACCTGCCCATCCAAACTCCCCATCAGGCACAGCCAAAACAAATTAAGAAGAGGCTTGTTCGAATGCTCTTCTAGATGACAGGCTCTGTTCTGTTTCAGGCAAACACTGGGAGTCTTGAAATGGCCTAACTGGGTGCAAATGGCCCCAGGGAGGACTGGTGGAGTTAGGCCAGCAGCTGAAGCAGGAGCTCATCTGCCCCAAGCCCAATGCTTGATTGATGGACATAGTCTCAAAAATTAGGCCAACGGGGGAACGCAAAGCCCTTGGAGGGCCCCTGCAGCCCTCTCCTCAGTGACTGGTCTCTGCTGAGAGCCTCCCTGCATGGATGAAGACACGGGAGAGGATGGAGACACCGATGGGGGCTCCAGCGACTGGAGTCCCGCGAGGGTCCAGCATCTCACCCTGCTTTTCCCTTTATATGAACTTGATCTTTCATTGACAGCCCCTCTCTCAGCCCCGCTGCAGCTGGCCCTGGGAGTTCCTGGCTTTGGGTTAAAAAGGTGTTAACACAGCAGAAAAGGGAAAGCAATGAGTGTGGGTGGGAAGTTAAAGCCAAACTGTAGTGTAAAATGAGGCTGATCCTGAGGGAAGTCACCCTCTGGAGCAGATCAGCAGCGATGTGAGCAATGCTGGCGTTTCTCTCTCTCGTGTCTTGGCTCCTCCAGGGGGCTGTGGACAAACCCAAGCTGTTGGTCACAGTGTGAGGGCAACACAGAATGATTTGTGTGTCATGCAGAAGGAGAGAGACAGTGATTAAACATCATCTTTATTGGCCACTTCCTCATGGGAAGTAAATCAGTGAGGCTTTGCTGACTTCATAGATTAATGGCAGTTCAAGGAAATCGATCCGATGTATTTATGTTACTTTCTGCTGGAGGTTTTGAGTTCTCCACAGCAGGGACTGAAGAGGCATCTCGTAACACAGCTGGTTGGTCTGGCCTCGGCACACTGGGTCTGTGGCTGGTGGCTCCAGGTGGATGGTGCTGACTTTGTCCCCAGGCCTCTTCCACCTTCCCTGATATTGCTGTCAAGTGCCACTGGTGGCACCAGGGGACACCTTTCATGGTCATGTTTCCTCCCATTTATCAAACATTTCCACACTGGTTATCTTCCTTTCCTCATGGGTCTTTCATGCTGTTCGTCACTGCTTAATTAATTACTTCACCTACATGCTGAGCTTGCCCCTGGCTCCAGCCCTTTCCCACAAGCTGTCAGCTGGGGGCATGTCTCCATGCTGCAGAGCTGTGCTTTGCAGTGCCTTCTCTGTCCCTGGTGTAGGCCAAGTCAGAGGTACCACTTTGAATTGAACGAGGCTCTTCTGCCTGCCTGCATCGCCTCCAGCGCTGTGTTGTAAGCACGCCGCTCTGCCCCTTCCCAGCTAAACGTGTACGTGTCACGCTTACCCATCAATTTCAGCACAACTCAAGTGCAGAAGCAGCTGGACTCTCTGCTTTTCAGGATGCACATCTACTGCGCCGCTTTAAACCACAGCCTTGACTCTTTAGTTGCCTCTATGGCGTAGTCTGCAAAGAGCGGAAAGAGCAAGAATCTAAACTGCCACTTTTTCTTATTCAAAGTATGTTTCATAAGTGGATGTTTTCAGTGTTTTTTTATCAGCAGGTGAGGGCTTTGGAGAACTCAAGCACTGCCATGTGACAGTAACAGTGGAACACCCAGCAATTTGCCTAATCAAGATTTCAGGTCCTCCATCCTGATGTCCACTGTCAGCTTCTCTGCAGAGGAACACTCAAGAAAGCAGAAATGTAGAAACCCAAAGCATGAAGAGTAACCCAAAGCATGAAGACTAAGCTCATTAATCTCCCCATGTGGATGATCTGATTCAGAATTAGCTTCATGGTGTTGCATTTATATTTCCCATTGGCTTACCTGGAGAGCAGCCTTGAGATATTCACTGACATTGAAACTCCAGAATAAAGTTCATGAACTTTTTCAGGATTCCTAACCAACAAATGGCTTATCCAAGAGACAGGAACTCATTTACTGTCATTTAAATTGAGAAGTTTTAATTAGGCTCAGGAATACGGTTTTTCCACCAGGCTTAACAGCTATTAGGATAGTCCTCACTTTGCTGGAAATCACTGTGGGTCTGGGGATGAGTGTTACTCTACCACGAATTCCCTGAATGAGCATGGCCATGCACTGAATCCATGCCTCAGTTTCTCACTGAGGTAGTAGAGAAGATGCCCATATTCATCTAATGTTCTCCATCATTTTTGAAAGGTAAAATCCTCAAGGCAGGAGTTGCTTGCTAATGTACATTATAGTACCTGACCCAGCCTCCTAGGGGATGATGTATTTTAGTAGAATTAATTACTATTAATAGTTATTTTGTGGTATTTCAGGAAAAGCTTTTACACCAGTGTTGCTGAAAACAGTTATGCTGGGTTTTTTCCCTTACTTTGAAAGAAAGGTGGATCAATTTTTATTATTGAGGAATGAAATCAGACAACTGTAAAGTAGTCTTTAATTCTATTTCATGTAAGCAATGTATTGATTTCAGATTAAGTAATAGTTACTGAAAATATTTCTTTAAAATTGTTTTTCTTCCACATAAAACCTCGTACTAAGATGTTTTATAAGATTAACTCTGGAATTGCAAAGTGTTGAACTATTCATCTTTCACTTTCATTACTTTCTTATTATTCAGTGATACCATAGAATCATAAAATCATAGAATGGTTTGGGTTGGAAGGGACCTTTCAAGGCCATCTAGTCCAACCCCCTGCCATGAGCAGGGACATTTTCAACTAGAGCAGGTTGCTCAGAGCCCCGTCCAACCTGACCTGGGATGTTTCCAGGGATGGGGCATCTATCACCTCTCTGGGCAACCTGGGCCAGGGTTTCACCACCCTTATTGTAAACACTTTCTTCTAGATGTATGATATGATATGATATGATATGATATGAAATAATATGAAATAATATGAAATAATAAGAAAATAGAATAGAATAGAATAGAATAGAATAGAATAGAATAGAATAGAATAGAATAGAATATGTCTGCTTTTAATAATATGAAGCCCAAGTCCTTCATCTTTCAAAACTCTGGGGCAAAACCTAGAATTTCTCCACTGATGGCAGATCCATAGAATCACAGAATCATAGAATGGTTTGGGTTGAAAGAGACCTTTGAAGGTCATCTAGTTCCAACGCCCCTGCCACAGGCAGGGACATCTTCAACTAGATCAGGTTGCTCAGAGCCCTGTCCAACCTGGCCTTGAACACTTCCAGGAATGAGGCATCCACAGCTTCTCTGGGCAACCTGTTCCACTGTCTCACCACCCTCAGAGTGAAGAATTTCTTCCTTATATCTAATCTAAATCTACCCTTTCAGTTTAAAGCCATTACCCCTTGTCCTATCGCTACATGCCGTCGTAAAAAGTCCCTCTCCAGTTTTCTTGTAGGCCCCCTTTAGGTACCGGCTGGCTGCAGCAAGGTGTCCCCAGAGCCTTCTCTGCTCCAGGCTGAGCCCCCCCAGCTCTCCCAGCCTGTCCTCCCAGCAGAGCTGTTCCAGCCCTCGGAGCATTGCTGGGGCCTCCTCTGGCCCCGCTCCAGCAGGTCCATGTCTCTCCTGTGCCGAGGGCTCCAGAGCTGGATGCAGCACTGCAGAGGGGTCTCCCCGGCGTGGGGCAGAGGGGCAGGATCCCCTCCCTCGCCCTGCTGGCCACGCGGCTTTGGGGGCAGCCCAAGACATGGTTGGCTTCTGGGCTTCGAGTGCACATTGCCAGCTCCTGTCCAGCTTTTCATCCACCAGAACCCCAAGTCCTTCTTGTCAGGGCTGCTTTCAAACCATTGTCCATCCAGCCTATAGTTGTGCTTGGGATTGCCCTGACCCATGTGCAGGACCCTGCATTTGACCATGCTGAACTTCATGAACTTCTATCCATCTTTGCTCGGAGCAGTGGAGGCAGGGATGGCTTTATTCTCATCCCGATATAGGAAAAGCAGACCTGGAGCACAGTCTGATCTCCAGACGGGTGTGTTGTTTCTCTTGTGGCTGCGTGTGTGAAGTCCACTAAAGACATTGATGGCCTTTGATGTGCTTTCGGTAGGATTGAAGCCCATGGCCTTCTGGCAGCATCCTAAAGCTTTCTGGCTCTGGTGTTCTTAGCTGCAGAGACGAGACTCTCCATGAGCTGTTTGAACTTGATCTCAGAGCTTCCTGTCTCTGCTTCAGGAAGCAGCAACATTTTCATCCAGTATCTGGCTGCAGTTTTCTCCTCAGCCCTCATTAACAGCAGTCAAGTAATCATGTCATTCCTGTGGTAAACACCTCCTCCATTAATGTTATTTTCCTTAAGCAGATGGTGCTTTAAATGCTGGCAGTATGCCTAATCATTCACTGCAGAAATTAGGGGTGAGCCAGAAAGGTGCCACTTTAGACCCTCTGCATGCCTCATGCCCACTCCTTAATCCCACGGGAGACATTTATTTACAGAAAGCCTTGAAATAATCATGTCCTAATGCCTCATTGCATCGAGCCTTGCAGTGAGAGTCCACAGCGGCTCAGTCTGTTCAGCTTAACAAAAGAAAGGTTAAGAGTTTACTTGAATACAGTCCAGAGATTCCTACACGGAAAGATTATTGGGAGAGTCACCTCAAATTCTGCAAAAAAAGGTAGGGGAAAAAACACCCATCAACAGCTGCAAGCTGAACCTTGACAAAGAAATTCAGAGTAGAAATAGGGCACAGATGTTGCTCTTTTTTTAAGATGGAATCAGCTGTTGGAACAGTTTTCCTAAAATCATGGTAAATCATAAAGTTTTAAAATTTTTTACTTGTCATTTAGGTGCCACCCTGTAAAGATATCATCCTGCTGAACCACAAGTTAGGATTTAACTTTACTTAACTGGTAACAGATACGTTTGATATAGATAATAGGGTGACTGACTGATCAGAGCCATTTCTACTGCCCTTAAAAATCAATAAGTCGTTGCGATAGCAGGTATTCTGCAGCAGGTTTTCTGAGAAGCCCTTGCAGTTGAGGCACACATCCGTCTCACCCTGAGCACCACTTGCACCAGCTCAGGAAGATGCCGAGCGCTGCCTTGACCTGATGCCATGCTGCACCAGTCCAGGAGCTGAGACAGATTGGACTTGGAGGCTGCTGTGCAAGGGTCTACTCCAGTTTGAGAGAGTGTCTGCAGGGGGTTTCAAATAGCTCATGTTAATTTTGTATCACTTACTGAACATAACATATCAGTGTCTGGCCATGAGAAAATACCATGGTTGCAGATCTTAGGGTGACCCACTGGCTGTGCATCGGGCATGGGTGTTAACTGAGAGCTTCTTACGACTGTGGTTCCCATGGTCCTATTACAAAACTGTCTCTGTTTCCGTTATATTAGCAGAAAAAGCTTTTTTGTAGTGAAGGCAAAACATTTGCTTTCCGTTGAGACATGTACATTCCTCTTCTGTTGAGCACCAGGAAAAAATCTCAACCTCTGAAGAACTGTGGACTTTAAAGATGGAAAGAGCTACAAGATGGCATGGTGCATCAGCCTGCCAGGACAGGGCTACACGCCTCGGTCTCAGCTCTTCCTTCGGATTCAGATGGACAGAGAAGCTGCTTCTGCTGAGCAATGGTGCTTGGCTGACCCGCAGCTCCCCAGGTCTCACATACGCAAGCACGGTGCCGATTCTTTGATAAACTGCTTCCCTTCGAGGAACGATTGTGAAAATGCAGAATAATGCATGGGAATTAGAGCCTGCCTCTGGGTTGTGTCACTTTGAGCATCAGATGTAAATTTATCTTGTGGAAGATACAGCTTTAGTTCACGGCTCCCGAGTACTTGGAGTGCCCTCTCTGGTGGGCATGGAGTAAAGGGCTGAATAAGGGTAACTCATTAAGAAACTGAGGGCCGGGGGAAGAAAGGGGAAGAAAGAAGAGGAGGAGAAGACCACTAATGAACACCAATGTATTTTTCAGCCACATGCAGTGAGGCAATGTTAGGGGCCATGTAGTTCCCGCTGCATCATGCTGGTGATCCCTGAGGCTGTGGCAGTGCAGCTGCAGCTAAGACAGCCATGCGAGAGGGTTTTCCGAGGTGTGGCCTGTTTTTCCTGCCAGAAATCTTGTGCAGATGCCATGGAGAGCTCTAGGTATTTGCCCTCATTTTCCAATTATCCTGTGGCTGCAGCTGTGTCAGAAGGAGTGAATGTCTCCCTGCACAGGCAGATGCACTCCCAAGTGTGTGTGGGGCATGGCTAACATGGGATGCACTGGGACCTCCTGCACAAGGGGTGGTACAAGCCTGGTAAAGTCGTGACTTTACCACCTCTAGGTGTCCACATGCAACGCAAGGCATGCTTCTCAGCTCCTGGGAAATCCCATACAAATGTGCTGACGGGGCTGAGGGTACGTCCAACTCAAGCTTTCTGGAAGCTTTCTTTCTTGGTCCTCCTCAAAAGTGCCTTTCGCTTGTGATGCAGACAGCTTAGAGGAGCCCACCAACTGCCTGAGACTGACACGACGCTATAAATGATGGAAAAAGAGATCAACAACCCACTCAGAGACAACTGAAAATTGCCTACCGATCCCAGGTGGGGCGCTTGCTCTCCCTGCGTGCTATTCCAAGCTATTTTTAGGTGGGAAGCATGAGAAAGTCTTGCCAGGAGCTGTAGTGGGCCCCTCACTACAAGAAGGATGTTGAGATGCTGGAGCGTGTCCAGAGAAGGGCAACGAAGCTGGTGAGGGGTCTGGAGCACAAGTCTTATGAGGAGCGGCTGAGGGAACTGGGGTTGTTTAGTCTGGAGAAGAGGAGGCTGAGGGGAGACCTTATTGCTCTCTACAACTACCTGAATGGGAGTTGTGGCGATGAGGGTGTTGGTCTCTTCTCCCAAGTAACTAGTGATAGGACAAGAGGAAATGGCCTCAAGTTGCGCCAGGGGAGGTTTAGATTGGATATTAGGAAAAATTTCTTCACTGAGAGGGTGGTCAGACATTGGAACAGGCTGCCCAGGGAGGTGGTGGAGTCGCCATCTCTGGAAGTGTTCAAAAAACGTGTGGATGTGGCACTTCAGGACATGGTTTAGGGGACATGGTGGCACTGGATTAATGGTTGGACTTGATGATCTTAAAGGTCCTTTCCAACCTAGTGATTCTGTGATTCTGTAAAGAGCCAGTCATAGGCACACTGCACTCCCACTGTCCCGGTGCAGCCCCCCAGGACCCTTCCCACTGCTGCTGCCTGGAGCAGTACGGAGGCTGTCACAGCTTGTGCTGGGGACAGGTGAGTCCCTGGGTGACCACAGGATCTGAGGTTTGAAGAGCCTGCAAGAAAGCAGTGAGCATTTCAAGGGGATCAGGATTTGGCTTTCATTCATTCTAGTGTCCAAAGCAGAAGGTAGACAGCTTCCCAGCTGGAGCTGTGGTGGTGCTTGTTAACAGGAAGACCAGATTGATGTATTCCAATGGCAAGGTGTTCTCTTGCCACCTGAGTTCTAGAGACCCACCAACACGTAAACAGAGGACAGAAGCCAAATGCAGGGAAATGGGCTGAAACCTGGAGGCCCGGGCGCTGGGCAAGCAGGAGGGCTGCAACCCACCCACCCACCCAGGGGAGAGCAGCAGGGTGGCACCGACTCACCGAGCTCTGCACAAATCCTGCACGTGAGGGATTGGTGCAGCATCACCTTTGCCACACTGGGAGGATGTTTTCTGCAGCCAGAGGTGGACTTGATTATGAAGGGCAGGCATGTAACTTTGCAATGCTTGAAAAAATACCATCCCTGAAGCTGGCACAACAACACGATGCTTCACTCTGCCTGCCTCCTGCCTGCCTCCAGTCCTGTGTGCAGGCAGCAGCTGGGACAGCCTGGCTGCAGCACGGGGAGGGCTGTGCCCTGCATGGCATGGTGACTGCATGCCGTAACACCAAAATGCTCAAGTAACACAGTGAAGAAGGTTGAGGGATCTGTTCCCAGATGGACTGTGATAGGACAGCATATCCTTTCAGCCAACAAGTTCATACATTACCGGCGTGAGTGATATTTCTCATGGTAATGTTCACAACTGCTTTAGGCACTCATAAGTGATCCTATAAGTAGCTATAGGTAGTGAGACCTTCTTAATCTTTGAGCTATGCTGCACACTTACTGCTTACAACTTACTGGAGCATCATAGAGTAGGAGGGACCTGGAAAAACAATGTAGAGTAGGGCTAATGATCTGCCTGTCCCCCCTGCAGTTTGCGTTTCAGCCTTTATCCATTCCATCTGTCTCAGCCCACACCACTGCTGAGCACGGTCCGATCACTTGGTACCCAGTTAAAAGCCCTGCTTAGGTTCAGATCTCTCTTTCCAGCCTTTCTAATTCCTCAAAACCATTTTTGGGGGAGCAGTGTCTCAATATAATTCTGTTCTAAAGCTCTCTTTAACTTGCCAGGACACCTGAAAAAGATCTTGAGCCCCACCCTAAAGAAGTTAACACTGTTACCGATAATGCCAACTTACGTGCCTTTTCCAGGTGAATTACTTTGGACTGATTGCAATCTCTTTCATTCCCTGTACACCTTTGGGATACAACACCATGGTACCTGAGCAACTCTTTGTCCTGGAAATCAGCTGAAATAGTCTTTTTTCTGACATGCTTGTGCTTGTCCTCTCTGAGAATTAGTTTAATCAGAGGAAAACAAGAAACTTAGAAAGATGTTCAGGTTGCTCTGTCAGCATCATTCAGTCCCTTCCCGAGCCCAGCAGTACCTGGATTCAGCGAGGTGTCCTAATCAGGCTGCACAGAGAGTATAACCCTCTCCCTAATATCTCTCCATCTTTTTAGAGTATGTCCATGCCCTATCTCCATCCTAATTTCCTGGATCATGTCAACAGTAATAAGGTCTGGTTTTCAACAGCCACTTAGGCACATGGGAGTGATATTACTCCCTTTGGTTTCCCAGTGGGCAGTTCAGCTGAATTGATCATTTGCACAGTAAATGTTTATAAGCTCAGTACACCATGACTGAGAGCATCCCAGATAACGCGACCTCCTGTCTTACGAAAGAAGGTCTATTTGAGAGCATCGGAAAATACTTTCCATACATTAAACCTGAATCTCCCACTTTCATTTTTCATCTCCCACCTCCGAAGTTAAGAACTTTCTCAACCTCCTTCAGCTTTGCTGAACCAGAAAACCCCTTATAGCACTTCCCTCTGTCGTGATGGATGTTTCGTGTACACTGAGTCAAAAGAACCCTGGAGCTCTACAAAACCCACTTCTTGGTACCTTGGTCGTGCAAAGAGCAGTACTTGTTTGGTCCATAGACACAGCTGTAGTAAGCACGAGTGTTGCTTTGAAAAGGGCAAGAGCAATCCTGCCTTGACAGAGCCCCAGGGGTCCTGATCTGGCACCAGATTGGGTTTTATTGGCATTTATTATTTACTTTACATCGATGCCCCTCCCCTCTACAAGGAGATACTGTTAGACAGGAGCTGTCTGTAGAGTTGCCCAGCCTATTTAAATTATGATATAACAAGGAATTGGGACAATAAGGAGGGGAGATACTTTAGGTGTCGTATCCAGTCACCAGTATCATTGCTGTGCTTGCAGCAGAGAATGTAAACTCCTCTTTGTAGCCTGAATAGTGTGGGTATAAAAAGAGGAGTTGCTAATACTTTCCATGCTCATAAACGTGTAAGTTGTAATGAAGCCATGAAAATTGTAACAGTGCAAGGCATGCTTGCTGGCAAGGTTGAAATCAGATAAAATGGCAATTCAATTAACTCTCCAGATGAGGAATGAGTCTAGTGAGAAAAATCAACGTGTCACTGGACTGGTGCATTTCAAAAGGAAAGACAGGCGTAAACAGTCTAAAGCAATGTTTTATTTATATTCTCACAGATCCCTGAAAGAAGCAATATGTTTCACTGAAATTAGTAAGTAAGGTGAAAAGAAGGTGAGATCTCTGATTAAATTAATTAGTTCACTGGAATGAGTGCTGGGTCCCAAGCACTGCTCTGAAAACCTGTATGCATCCTTCTGGTACAAACCGTGGGATGGGGAGGACCTGAAAACTAGGACTCTTCTGAAATCAACGTCTATGATGGGACCTATTTCTGAACTGCCCATTAGCCTACTGTGATTAAGAGGCTGCCCCAGGAGGACATTAAGTGACTCTTAAAAGCTAGGCTAATGTCAGTTTGCATTCACCCATTTCTACACTTTCTCCCTGTAACTGCATTTCCAAGTTTGTATTCCAGGACTTTATCCTTTTGCATCATGAAAAATAACACGCATGTTTGAAATTGCATGGTTTTTTAAAGCTGTTCGGGTGAAGCCGATAGGGAAAGAAGGAAGATGCATTTTCTGAGCACACATATCTAAACCTCATTACAAATCTACTGCAACCCAACCCCAAGGTGTGGTTCAAGGGTGAATTTGGGCTGATATAGCTGAGTGCCAAGAATAAGGAAAGAAATCTGCCTTGCCAGCCTTTCAGCGCTTCTTTGGGTAGGGACATCAGTGGAAAGTTTATTTACAGCTGCAGGACTAAAGCCCTGGGAAAATCTAAACAGGAGGAAACAGGATGAAGTGAGTAAAGGCTTTTTTTTTTACCAATTAGGACCTCAGCAGATGGCCTGTGAGCACAAGCCAGTTCGGTAACTTTGCTGCAACGCAGAACACATGGACCTGACCCAAGACAATATCGTCTATGCTGACAAAGTCAGAATTTTTTTAAAAATTACTTTTCTCCTAGAAATATGTTCTTTCTGACTTGCTTTTGGGCAGGGTGGTGGTGTCTATGTGTGACTTCCCCCCTGCCTCCCAAAATAAAACCTTTTTTTTGGGGCAGGTCAGAGTTGCAGAACAGAATGAGTCCTTCTGTGCGCTCCTGGTGAGCTCCCTTCCTCACCTCGTCCCACTCTCCTCCTTCTCTCCCAGCACCTACTGCCGGTGGTGGAGACCAGCAGGCTCCTTTGCTAATTGAGATTTGTGTGCTCTTCTGGAGAGAGGCATCAGCTTGAATACAAAGCTAATAAGTGTTTATTATATTGATTATCACAGTGAGATTAAACTAATCCTCTGAGGGATCAATTCACTATTGTTAACTTCCTAGTTCTTGACAAATTGACAATGTCTGATCTCAGGTAAAGTGCATATCCAACCTGGGAGGTCTAGCTATTTCCCCTGAAAGCTTCTCACGTCTCCCTTCACTCTAATTTGCTCGCCTCCACCCAAGGTTGACTGCAATGTTCCCTTCCATGGGCTGGGATCGTTCAGAGGTATGAATCTAAACAAGAAAATGCAAATGTTAAATACTATGTAATGCCAGTGACAGAGCATGAGGAAAGAAACCCCTTCGCTGAGGCTACTAAAGACATGCTTTAATTAAATATTGGTAAAAGAAGCTTTGTTTAAACAAGTGTGCTAAGTTCAGCAAGTTCTGCAAGGAGGCTGTGTTTTCGTCTTCCTCTGTTGTGTAAATAAAGATTCCTTTGGAATATTTGTGTGCAATAACAGCTGCCCTTTAGATGCTGCCCCAATACGTGAAACCTCTGCGATGAGGTTTCGCTCCAGTGCTGCTCAAGGAAACGTCACAAGATAAATGTGTAGTGCCAGGACCCAAGCACTAATTATTGCATTAACTCAAAGGGAGCTGACGAGTCCTATGGAAAACTGTTTAAGACATGTCTTTCTGAAAGGTAACAAACCTCCCATGATATATGCAAACCACAGACAGATGCTCAGAGTTTTTCCTGCCACTTTTTCCCATCTGCTCGTTCCATCCCTAAGGACCTTCACTCCTGTTTTTGCTGCAGTTTTGTCAGTCATTCACCCTGGATCCAGGTGCCATGAAGAAGCACACCCTGTAGCTGGCTGGCATGGAGCCGGCAGGCACAGAGTTATCCAATGTGATGCAGTGGCTGCGCTGCAACCTCCCACGTTGCACGGCTGCACACTTCCAAGGTTGCACTCTGACACGTGCAGGACTGGACTTGCATCAGGTAAGGCTGCTGGCAGATGTCGGAGATGCAGACCTGTTTCGGTAATCTCATCTCAGAGATGGCATCATCACAGACTGTTACTGTCGTGCTTCGAACAGAAAAGTGGTGCCACATATTTTTGGAGGTCAGAGGAACCCTTGATGGTCCTCCTGTGCTCCTCCGTCCTCATTTCTTCTCCTGTCTCATGGGCCAGATGGTCCTCTCTCAAAGGCTTCTCATGGTTTTTACATTACTACTGGAATCTCTCCTGGCACAAATTTGTCCCATTCACCATCAGGGTGGCCCAAGGGTTCATGTGACTCTGGGACATGAACGCAGGGACTGAAACACCCTTAGAAATAGCAGAGCTGTCGTTTTTCACAGAAAAACCATCTACTGACAGGAAAGAGGGGACACCAAGTGCCCTCCAAGGAAATTTCCCATATTCCCAATCCTTTCACTGGCTCTTAGGATGAGGAAGACATAAATCCTAGATCAAAATTCATTAGGGTCTTCCAGCAAATCTGAACTAATGGGATTAATTAATCTCGTTGTTCTATAAAGTAGGTTTTTTAAAGTGATGATGAGAAGTGTGATGACAAAATTACTTGCTATAGATGGCATTACAAAAATCACAGCAATACCAAGTGATTAAACAGCTCTTTCCACAACTTTCATAATTCTGTCTTCATTGTGTCTTCTGTTTGGGTTCATATGTTTTATTTCCCTTGAAATCTTTGCACTTTGCAAAATTTGATTAGAGAATTGAGACAAGCTATTGTGCCACGTCTCAGTGTGCAGTAACCAACTCATCTGGTCTCTGGGACCTCATGGGGCAGTGAGTGGGGTTGAGCTTACCCTAACAATAGCGCTGTGACCTGCTCTGCTCATGACAATGACAAAGTTAATGAGCAGGTTCAGGCTGTTTCAGTCATTCTCTAAGGGCTAATTGGCTTTGGCAATTACCTAGCTGCAGAAGAAACGGACTTCCCCAAGCCACTTATTGCCTTACTCTGATGAGTAAAGGCAGCTCAGTCACAGCTAAGGCTGTGGTGTTTGCTTACTCTGGTTGTGAAGAAGCTCCCTGTTATGTCTACCAAGTGCATCACAGGTGGTGTTACTTCCACTGCAGAGGAAAGCCATCCGTACCCTTCTTTGAGCAGGGTCAGACGGAATAGGTGATAAACCAAATTTCCCTTTGAAATTCCTCTTTGGCTGGGCAGTAGGTGTTGGAAGGACTGGCCCCAAGGGCTAGGAGGGACCAGCTCTTTATATTGAACCCTGCTGATTGTGGTCCCCTGGAAATAAGCTGGCTACGAGCTTCAGAGATTTGTCCAGAGCAAGGGCAAAACTTTCTGGAGAGGTAGGGACAGCAGCATTTTTATTTTGCGAGGTGATGGCCAAGAAGGGAGTGAAGGTTCAACAGAATGCTGGAGAGGGGATAAGGTGAGCTTGCTGCTCCTGGACAGGTCAGAGAGGTAGGGAAAGCAATTGCAGAGAGGAGCCAGCTCTCAGATCATGAACACCACGATCAAGTCAAGGATTGGTCAGTAAGCTCTGCACTTGCTTTGCTTAATGCAGTGAGAAAGGGTCTCTGGGGCCTTTGGATGGATAGATGCCACCCAGCCATGACAGAGTTGAAGCAGGAAGATGTATTTTACTGCGACCACAGTTTTCTGTGAGTAAGGGGAGCGATCCAGGTCAGTGTGTATCACCGTTGGAGACTTTGCTCGGCAGTATGACTCTCAGAGACAGAAGCAGATAGATGTGAAATAAGTTAAAAGTTTATCAAACTTGGCTGAACTAGAACATCCCACATTTTTGCTTAGAAAGCTCATGAAATTCAAGCAACCAATTAGTATCACAGTTATGCAGCAGGAGCTTGACGAGCCATTCAATAAACAAGTGATCCTTGCAGTACATAAAGTCAAAGGCAAAAACACTTCACATGGAAGCAAAGCTAGGGCTCGAGGCAGTCCCACAGCAAGAGAGGAATTCTTAAGTTTTGCATTAATTGGATTTTTAATGGGCTTCAAAACTGACTTGATCTGTGAAGTACTCAATAATTACAGAAGATTAAGGTGGCACTTTGAAAAACTGGGTGGAACAAGAACATGAATGAAGCAAACCTTGCTTTGGCCTAATTACAGATAAACAACAGATAATGCGGACTTGATAATCCTCCAGAATAAATAAACAGGAGAAACAACATCTACAAATAATTTTCGTGCTGGTAAACAACCTTTTAACATTGGTATTTGCTAGCACTTATCTCCATGTGATGGCAACAGCCAGAGTCTGCCCTGCGCTGCCCACGGCTGAATGAACAAATCTACCACTTCAGCTGCACTATTTCCAAGAAGAGACAAAATTATCAGCCTTCCTTCTACAAAGGTAGGCTTTTGCGTGGGGAAAATGTAGCACTTCACTCCCTTGTGAAGGAATATATCTGCAAGAGCTGCCATGTATACGGTGGTGTCATGTAGGACACCAAGGACACTTGCACTAGCAAAACTAGTTAAGCCTATGAAAACTTTTGTGCAAAATATTTACACTACTGCAACAGTTAAATGTGCAAGCTATCAGATTGTATCCACACACATACCTAATTATCCATTATGCATGCAATTACATGATTTTAATGTGCTCTCATCATAATTACAGCAGCAAATTAGGGGGCATAATTGCACATGCAAATGTGCATGTCTGGCTTTTTTTCCTTCTTTTCTTCTCCAAGATGATCACAAAAAAATAAAGGAAGGTCAGGGTTAAATTTCATCATCAGGTTTTTTTTAGGAACATTTAAAATATCAATAAGCAACTCTCAGATACTGAGAGGCTTTACTAATCAGCTCTTAGTCTGGAACCAAGCATGCAATAGAGCAGATATCCAAAGATGGTGCAAGTTTCCACTTCTGGGGTTGGTTATCCCAAACCAGCTATCCCAGCTGACGGTTTATTTTGTGCACCTGCTTTCCTGTTTTGGTTTTTTTTATAACCTTTACTTCTGTTTTTGTTTTATCTGGTGCTCAGGATGTGATTATAAAAAGCCTATACGTACCAGTGGGTGGGTTTCCCTCTGTCCTGGCTGGATCCCAATCTGCAGTCCTACTTCTGAGAGATGACCTTTTGAAGTCCTCTTGTCTAAAGGCTTCTGTGTTTTGCCTTAAATCCATTTCAGATCCCAGAATAGTAATTTTCCAGATTAAACTCGGGTTACTGGGTGAGTTGTTTTGTTTATTTGTTTGAAAAGTGTTTGCTTTATTTTGCTTCTCTAAATCAAAGGAAGAAAAGTGAGGATGAGCAGATTACAATGCAGGTTATTTTTATTCCTAGAAGGAGATTATGACAGACATTTCTGCTGTGCTGCGGCTGAGAGAGATTGGGACGCTGTACCAGCTGCGATTGGAAGCGGTCACCAGCTCCGCACCAGCGGAATTATTTTCCATCGCTGAGTGTTTTTTGTTCTGGCTGCTGTGACAGCACCTCTCCCTCACTTCACACGGCATGATGAGCTTCATGCCGGCTCTGGCTGCCGGGGAGTTTTAGAAGTGCATAGTGAAATCTCATTCTGTGAATTCTAGGATTGGGAACTGCAAAAATAATAACAAATCAAGTTATAAAAGAAAGGAAAAAAGAGGGGTAACATGAAAGCAGAAATAGTGCCTGCCTCCATCTGAGTTTGTCTGGCCAAAAACAAGGTGCCTCCTAAGCTCAGTTAAATTGCTGTCCTGGTGACGGGGAAGAAAACAAACCGCAACAAAAGCATCCTTCTGTTTTCCCCGGTTTGGAGGGCTTGGTGGGACACATCTCCCACACTCATCCACACCCTCCCAGCTGTGAAGCTGGAGCTTTTCCTTTCAGAATGAAAGAAGTACAGAAGTGACTTGTTGCATCGTAAAGGCTCGCGGTGCACTCTGACACAGTTTATAATGAAAGGAAATATATGTATTTCTTAAACCCTGAGACAGTCCCTTTGTCTTTCCTCAGGTGGCTGATAGAGTCCAGCTGTTATGGCAGCAACGACGCCTTTGTACTTTCCTCTGCCCGGGGTGGCTTGAAAGCCGCGGGTCACCGTTGTGCTTTGGAAATCGGTTGCTAGCTGGGTATTTTGGAGCCAAGCTACAAGAAATAAAGGGAACATTTGATAAAACGTTTCCTACCCTGGTTACGCCTTGGGACTGGCCAAAAATGTTGTCTGACACTTCAAAAAGAACAAAGAAGAAGTTTAAAATGGCCAGCTTCCCTCTGGAGAAATCAGTGAGCAATGTTTTCTTTCAGACATACCCTGATTAACCAAAAACGCATTTCACTTGAGTCATGGCTTACATCACCGGGGCTTCGATAGCACCTCCTCGTTCCACATACTCCGTGCTGGAAGATGCATGGACTCTCCTGCTCCATGACTGACATTGTCCTTTGCAGAGGAAACTCTACAGAGGGGTTTCCTCAGCGGTTTCACATTAGAATTGCCTCTGCAGTCTCAGAGGTGTCTTCAACGTGGCTTCCAAATTCGGATGTGACGCAGTGAACCCTAAAATTAGCGGAGGAGAGGAAGGGTGTACATGTCCTGGTCTAAGGACCTAATGGCTCAGTCTTCCACCTGTGCTGGTTAAGCACAACGACATGTCTCTGCAGGAAAACAGTGGTGGCTCACAAACCACAGGTCCCACAGACTTGTGGCCCAGTGGCGACTTGTGATGATAGGAAGCACAAGAAGCATGGTCAGACTGGGAAAGAAATTTAAAAGATATAAGCACGCTATAAATTATAAGACAGAAGGGAAGATAGCACCATTACTTTAAACATAAAAAGGTAATTTACTTTCCCATCAGTTTTTTTTTTTCCTTTTCCTGTACAGAAATCTAAGCCTAGAGCTGGCAGCTGCGGCGCAGCCTCCCTGCGGTCCTGTGAGGTGTGATAGGGAGGAAAACCCTACGTGAAGACTGAATAGCAAATGTTGCTGCTCCACGCAAAGCCCTCAGGTATCAATTTGCACTGAAAAAGTGAGGGAAGGGTCTGGAAATTGAAAGCCCAGACAGACGCGGGTCCATGCCCCCAAGTCCAGAGCCTGGGGCCACGTTCCTGCGCCGGCAGGGAGCTGCGATGGGGAGCGTGTCCCAGGTTGGGACCACCCAGGTTTCAAAAAGTTTTCTCTTTTGGAAGGGAAAATCCCAGCCTTGCAGCAAAGCAGTGCAGAGCCGCTACGGAGAGGCCTCCAGACCTGGCATGCCTTTTCGGGACGCCTTTTAAACTGCGGCTGTGTGAAAGGGCTTTGCGTTCCCCTAAAATCACAGTTGTGGGTGTCCTCTCGGATGGATGTGTTTCTCCTCCATTTGATTCTTGGTTTCAGATTCTTCTTTTTTTAAAAAAACACGTTTTCTACAGTAGCCACAGCGCTGAGCATACACCTTTATACCTCTCTCTGTGCTTCTGCCGTCCTTTCTTATTGTCATGTTAGCCTCTTTCCCGCTAATTAGGGAATGGTAATGCCACCGTTACTTTCCTTATCCCCTCAGGCATCTCCCCGTGCAGAAAAGAGATGTTCCCACGTGTCGCTCTGTGTAACGCGGCGCTCGGGGCTCTCTGCCCGGCCGGGGCTCCCGCTCGCTCCGGGCTGCTTCTCTTTGAGCACTGGGCTCTGAGCATCCAAGCTTCGTGGACTCGAGTTCACCTCCCGGACCCATTTCAGGTCCTCCTGGGAAGGAGGAGGATGCAAGCTCTTTTGAGGGCTTCAGAGAAGGGTGATGCTGCTTTCTGCTAGGTTTTCATATTCCGTTGGCTTCAGTTGACTCTCTGATGGTATTCCGGAGCGGTGCAATAGAGACTTGATGAGGCTGCTGGCATTTCCTATACCCATGACTGAAAACTCTTAACACGTCGTTAGTGACATTTGTAAGTAAATATTGCCGCACAGGTGGATACAGCCAGTTTTACCTAAATAACTGAATCCCCAGCAGACAGCCAGCTTAGGCACGCACGAGCGTCAGAGCGCTTGGTGAATGACATTTAAAATCCCGGACGGAGCGAGGTTTATTGCGGAGCTAATTTTAGTGCTGCTGCAGCCGGAGCAAGCAGGTGCTGTGGCCAGAGCCCAGAGCCCGGCCCCTTCCCCGGCCGCAGGGCAGGAGGATTTTGGGGGCAAGGCTGCCTGTCCAGTGCTCTTAAAAATATTTTATTATTAGATTTATTACCACATTTTCCTATGCAACATAATGTATTTCTCTGGCTGATTGCAGACGGTCACAGCCCTCCCTCTGTGCTGGGTTTTAGTCTCATGACCAGCAGAGTTTTCCAATCCACAGACATGTCACCAGCTGGAAACATCTCAGATGACTATTTGGTGATATGATTTGGAAAGGGCTGAGATAGATAGATACCTTTTTTTCCCCTCTTCCTAACAGGACCAGGCAACCCCACCTGTACAGCAGGTTCTTCCTAAAATAAATAAGTAAATAAGCTGAGATATGCATGTGTTATACTGGAAATCTTATTTAAACCCATTTATTCACTGCATTTATATATAAGTAAAAGTAAACAAGAAAAAAAAAAGGCATCATAAATACAGTGTTTTTGTCATGTTTGCTGTGCATCAGATGTTTGTTTTACTGCAGAACTTCATGGGAAGCTTGCTGCAAGCTGTCAGGGAATTGCCAGCAATTATTTCTCTGGTATTTGCTTAAATAGCCCTGAGGTTTAACATTGTCTGATGCCTTCTGAAATGCCCTGGGAAGATAAAACTCAGATCCACGCTTCTGCCCAGAGATAAATCTTATTTTCCAGAAGACAGGGAAATAATGCCACATCACTCACTGCCGCCAGCAGCAGGAGAGCGCGGCGGCAGGAGACCTTCTCCGGCAGCCACGTCGTCCAGGTCAGGAACACTTTGCACGGTGTCTTTATGAGGCAACCTGGAAGGAATAAAGAGATCTGGAAAAAAAACAAACAAAAAAAGCCAACCATGGAAAAAACCAGCTGTGGGGCACTTACGCCTTTAGCATCCCCCAAGGGGGTTTTTTTTCTTCCTTCCCCAGAGACATCTGGCCCATTGGTGCGGTAAAACTGTCCCCACATTGCTGCTTGGGGAGATCTGTCCTTGCTTAGGGACCTCTGGAAATTTTTCTACATTGTTTGCAAGACTGTAGAGATCCTGGGACAACGTTGCAGTTTTGAAGCTGTGCACGCATGCACACGCACACACAAACGGAGTGTGTTTTGGGGAACTTCTCAATTTGGTCTTTGCAGATGGAAACGGCTTCGGATGAGCTGGTGCTGAGAAAGAAATCAAAAAGCTTGGAAAAGCTGAACCATGTGTGTAACACACACTTTTAAATGACTTCTGGAGCTTTTCTCACTCTCCTAATTAAACTTTTTGAAATATATGTGATGAACTTTATTGCCCCGGTTTTTGTTTAACAATGGAGGGTAAGAGGGTAGGAAACATTGCGTCTACGTGCTGAAATGGATCGCTTGCTTTTTCCATAATTAGGGGCTGGGGTTTTTAATTTTTTTTTAAGTCTTACTAGTATAACTAGAATATGTATAAATAGTTTGTGATGATAGGTTTTAAACTGCTTATTTAATTTAGACTTAGAGTATTTAAGCAGTTAGATTATTTAAGGCATAGTGTCCATACAACAGTGGGGAAGTGAGCCGTAGTGCATCGCTCTGAGTAACCATCTGTGCAGGAGTCAGCCGTGGGCACGGGCAGCGTAACAGCCTGAATGCACACAGCTGGACTTGGAATTACATTTAAATAGTAATAACTTAATTGTATTATACTGTACATTTTAAAAATATATTTTTACTTGTAATCGAACAGAAGTAATTTCTGTTCCCACAACCATAGCCTGCCCACATTAATATTTTTGAGTATTAACATAAAAAACTCCAACTGCACACAGATTTGAGATTTTGTTGGTGACCTGAGGTTTATACTTTCTGCAATAAATTAGAGCCAATCCAGAAGGCACATATTTATTACTGTCCTAAGAACTGTTAAGAGTGCTTCAGTCAATAAAATATTATAACTCTAAGCCCAGGAAGTGGTTTAAGATCACAACAGATGATTTACTGGGTTAGAAATGAGGAAAACAATGTCTGGGAGGGAAAAATCTCAGCGAGATGCTCTCACTGAGTTCTGTTCTACCTGGAGTAACAACCGTCCTGGGAGATTTAGCCTTTGTAATTCAAAACAGATTATTGGCATTTTGTGACATGAACCTCATCATGAAAAAATGAGCTCTGAAAATAGATGCTGTTCAACACATTTCCAGAAACCAGTCACACATGAAATTGGTGGTGCTCACATGACACCCATGACAGCACGGTGAAATCTACGCCGGGGTGTAGAACTGCACGGCAGCATTTGCAGCGAACTTTTTCACAGTTTGCAGGGTTTTTAGCTTTGGTTGGAAGTCAAGTCAACATTTCTTTTTGGTCTTGCTGCCACGGTGCCCCAGTCAGCATTTGTTTCCAGAGGCTCAGTCATGAACCCGTCAAGGTACTCGTGGCACATCAGTACAGTCACAGAATCACAGAATCACAGAATCACTAAGGTTGGAAAGGACCTTCAAGATCATCAAGCCCAACCATTAATCCAGTGCCACCATGTCCCCTAAACCATGTCCTGAAGCGCCACATCCACACGTTTTTTGAACACTTCCAGAGATGGCAACTCCACCACCTCCCTGGGCAGCCTGTTCCAATGCCTGACCACCCTCTCGGTGAAGAAATTTTTCCTAATATCCAATCTAAACCTCCCCTGGCGCAACTTGAGGCCATTTCCTCTTGTCCTATCACTAGTTACGTGGGAGAAGAGACCAACACCCTCATCGCCACAACCCCCTTTCAGGTAGTTGTAGAGAGCAATGAGGGCTCCCCTCAGCCTCCTCTTCTCCAGACTAAACAACCCCAGTTCCCTCAGCCGCTCCTCATCAGACTTGTGCTCCAGACCCCTCACCAGCTTCGTTGCCCTTCTCTGGACACGCTCCAGCACCTCAACATCCTTCTTGTAGTGAGGGGCCCAACACTGAACACAGGATTCGAGGTGCGGCCTCACCAGTGCCCAGTAGAGGGACACAATCACTTCCCTACTCCTCCTGGCCACACTATTCCTGATACAGGCCAGGACGCTGTTGGCCTTCTTGGCCACCTGGGCACACTGCCCGCTCATGTTCAGCCGGCTGTCAACCAGCACCCCCAGGTCCCTTTCCACTGGGCAGCTCT
The DNA here is from genome assembly GCF_964289735.1 of Phaethon aethereus. Lineage (NCBI taxonomy): Eukaryota > Metazoa > Chordata > Aves > Phaethontiformes > Phaethontidae > Phaethon > Phaethon aethereus. Next base: position 2,672,561 of record NC_138579.1, read on the forward strand.
CCAGCCACTCCTCCCCAAGCCTGGAGCATTGCATGGGGCTGTTGTGGCCGAAGTGCAGGACCCTGCACTTGGCCTTATTAAACCTCCTACAGTTGACCTCTGCCCATCGATCCAGCCTGTCCAGATCCCTCTGCAGAGCCCTCCTGCCCTCCAGCAGATCAACACTCCCACCCAACTTGGTGTCATCTGCAAACTTACTGAGAGGGCACTCGATCCCCTCATCCAGATCATCAATAAAGATATTGAACAAGACCGGCCCCAGAACCCCCAACACCGCTTGTGACCGGCCACCAGCTGGATTTAACGTCGTTCACCACAACTCTCTGGGCTCGGCCATCCAGCCAGTTCCTCACCCAGTGAAGAGTAAACCTGTCTAAGCCACGAGCCGCCAGTTTCTCCAGGAGAATGCTGTGGGAGATGCTGTCAAAGGCTTTACTAAAGTCCAGGTAGACAACGTCCACAGTCTTTCCCTCATCCACTAGGCGGGTCACCTGGTCATAGAAGGAGATCAGGTTGGTCAAGCAGGACCTGCCTTTCATGAACCCATGCTGGCTGGGCCTGATCGCTTGGTTGTCCTGCAGATGCCCTGTGAACACTCTCAAGACCAACCGTTCCGTAATCTTCCCCGGTACAGAGGTCAGGCTGATAGGCCTGTAGTTCCCAGGATCCTCCTTCCAGCCTTTCTTGTAGACGGGCGTCACATTGGCAAGCCTCCAGTCTTCTGGGACCTCCCCTGTTAACCAGGACTGCTGATAAATGATGGAGAGTGGCTTGGCAAGCTCCTCCGCCAGCTCTCTCAGTACTCTCGGGTGGATCCCATCAGGCCCCATAGACTTGTGGGTGTCCAGGTGGTTTAGCATGTCCTTGACTGCTTCCTCCTGGATTATGAGGAGTACATTGTGCTCTCCATCCCCATCTTCCAGCTCAGGGGGCTGAATACCCTGTGGATACCTAGACTGGCTATTAAAGACTGAGGCAAAGAAGGCATTAAGTACCTCAGCCTTGTCCTCGTCCTTGGAGACAATGTTCCCCCCCACATCCAGTAGGGGATGGAGATTCTCCTTGCCTCTCTTTTTGTTGTTAATATATTTGTAAAAACATTTTTATTATCCTTTACGACTGTGGCCAGACTGAGCTCTAGCTGGGCTTCTGCCTTTCTAATTTTGTCCCTGCTTGACCTAATGAGATCCTTGTACTCTTCGTGAGTTGCCTGCCCCTTCTTCCAGAGGTGATAAACTCTCCTCTTTTCCCTGAGTCCCAGCAAATTCTCCCTGTTCAGCCAGGCCGGTCACCTTCCCCACCAGCTCGTCTTACGGCACATGGGGACCGCCTGCTCCTGCGCCTTTAAGATTTCCTTCTTGAAGACTGTCCAGCCTTCCTGGACCCCTTTGTCCTTCAGGACTGTCTCCCAAGGGACCCTCTCAACCAGTGACCTGAACAGGCACAAAGTCTGCCCTCCGGAAGTCCATGATAGCAGTTTTGCTGAGTCCTCTCCTTACTTCCCTCACAACCGAGAATTCTATCATGTCGTGGTCGCTAAGCCCAAGACGGCCTCCGACCACCACATCTCTCACCAGTCCTTCTCTGTTTGTAAACAGCAGGTCCAGTAAGGCACCTCCCCTGGTGGGCTCACTCACCAGCTGCGTCAGGAAGTTATCCTCCACACACTCCAGGAACCTCCCAGATTGTTTCCTCTCTGCCGTGTTATACTTCCAGCAGATGTCCGGTAGGTTGAAGTCCCCAACAAGAACAAGGGCCAGCGAATGCGAGACCTCCGCCAGTCGCTTATAGAATGTCTCATCTGTCTCTTCATCCTGGTTGGGTGGTCTGTAACAGACTCCCAGCAGGATATCTGCCTCATTGGCCTTCCCCCTCATCCTTACCCACAAGCACTCTACTTGGTCTTCACAATCTTTGATTTCTATGCAATCAAAACACTCCCTAACATACAGAGCCACCCCACCGCCTCTCCTTCCCTGCCTATCCCTTCGGAAGAGCTTATAGCCATCCATTGCAGCACTCCAGTCATGAGAAGCATCCCATCATGTTTCTGTGATGGCAACTACATCATAGCTGTCCCGCTGCACAATGGCTTCCAGCTCCTCCTGTTTGGTGCCCATGCTGCGTGCATTGGTGTAGATGCACCTGAGCCGGGCTATCGATTTCAACTCTGGCACGTTGAACCTACCCCTGGGTTCAACTCTAGTGAGCCCGGTTTTATCCCCTCCCCCCTCCAAATCTAGTTTAAAGCCCTCTCAATGAGCCCTGCCAGCTCATGAGCAAGAATCCTTTTGCCCCTGGGAGTCAGTTGCACTCCATCAGCTGCGAGCAGACCCGGTGCCGTGTAAACCGCCCCGTGGTCAAAAACCCCAAAATTCTGACGACAGCACCAGCCCCTAAGCCACGTGTTGATCAGGTGTGCATCGGAAATGTTGTGGATCATCATTTGCTTCCTCAGCTGCTGCTGCGTTTGAAATAACTTTCTCTAAACCCAGACAGGTAATTTTACAGAAAATATTTATCACTTTGCCTAAGAAATAGTCAAAACCACCAGAAGTTCTCAACTTTGCCACAGAATGCAGGAAAGAAAGCAACAACCTAGGAAAAATCAACATGTGAAATAAGAACCTGAATAACTAGACAGCCACAAGAGAGATGCAAGTTGCATAACCAGGTCTGGTTCCTTGCACACCCAAAAGCAACCCACCAAGACAATCCAGCTGGTGGTCTTTCTCAAAATTGTTCCCATCACGTTCTCCCATCAGCGGAGTTATTTTGGTCCAGGCGCCAAGCAGCAGCCTTCGTGTATGCGGGTGAGAGCCAAGAGCTTCATTTGCATGGCACAACATGCCCTAAACATCCCAAACGTTGTGGGAGCAGAGGCACAATGCCAGAGAGCAAAGCTGGGGGGCTGCTCTCCCCTCCCACTACCCAGCACACATTTTGGCACAAGAGAGCAGCCAGAATATAGGTATAGAGAGACATATAATATATATTGGCCCTCAGCCAGCTTATACTTTGTTTCCTAACCTCCGTGAAATTGCACCAGGCAGAAAGGACTGCGCAGTCCCACGGCGCTCAGCATCCATTGCGACCCCCCAAAAAAGGGGCAAAGCCACCGTCTTTCCTACCCGACCCTGCATTTGCCACAGCTACGCAAAGCTTTCCCGGCACAGCGCGAGCCCCTGCGACGCCAGCTTGTTTTCAAGTTCGTGGGCACATTTCCCAACCAGCTGAGATTTAGTGAAGCGAGTTTTGAGCCTGTTAACTTGTCTTTGAAACTTAAAGTGGCATCTGGCTCTGTCTGGGGAGATGCAAATTGCAGAGGCCAAAATTTTCACACATCTTGCATGTCCTCATCTGTGAAACGGCCCCTGCCTCACCTCCTTTGCTCTGCATGAAATGCTGCACTACACTCAACCTTCCTGTTCTAACTTTTTTAATCCTCTGTTCTCCATCAGAACACTGGAAAGAAATTAAGTTTTCTCCTTTTTTTTTTTTTTATTTTTTAAAAACACTAAGGGTCTGTATGTTGAAATCCTAATGAGTCAGTCACTTAATTCCCTTGGCTTTCTGTAATAAATGGCAGGACAAAGGGCTATGGTTCAGAATAATTGGGCATCTCATTAAATAACTGAATATTAAAGCCACAGGACAGCTCCAGCCTGCTCTGAAGTTGGTGGGGAACATCACTGATGGCACATGTCAAAAGCAAGTTGTTACACAGATGCGCAAAATCAGGTTTAAAAAGTGACTGGGGATTTCTCCAATGTGTTTCTGGCTTTTTTTTTTCATGTTTTTTTCAATAACTGAAGATGTTACGAGCTTTAGCATGAGTTCTGTGTCCAGAATTTGTGGAAAGCTTGCAAAGAGTCACGGGGACCTCTCCTTGCTCTGACGGACGTGAGTTACCCGTTACTGCACCGGCTGGCTCAGCTCAGCCAGACGTGATCCCACATCTCTCCCTGAATGTTGACCCTCCTCTTCGGAGGCTTCAAAAGCTAAACTGAACATGGAATTGCACCAACTGCCAGGCTTTTCCATGAATGAGCAAACGTTTGGTTCAGCAGCGGAGAAGCGTTTTGTTTCAATGCTATCGGTGTAACAGGAAACAGGTTCACAACTATTTTGTACTAACAAACATCAGAGCAACACAGCTTCAAACACTCAGTTTTGGGGAAAAAACATAGACTTTGTTTTTCAGAACAGAATGAAATAAAAATTGCCTCCTGGGCCAGATTTCTGGTTTTGTGCAGTTTGTAAACCTGTTAATATAACCAGCGAACGAGAGACCTCAGAAAATTGGCCTGAATGCCTGGAACAGGGGATTGCCAGCCATCCTGAGAAGCAGAATCTTGTCCTGGGCTCCAGAGCAACATCATTCCCCAAAACCATTTTCTTTTGTTTTTTTCTCCTCTGCAAGAAAGGGATTTGTATTACTCAACATCCTGTCTACCAGTTGCGTATCACAGCTACGGAACAGAAGAAGCTCTTGAATAATTTGGGTTGGTTTTGTTTATTTGTTTTTTCTTTTTTAACTTGACTTCTCTCAGAGCTTCCATTTATTTACCTGTGAAATTCTGGGCAGAACTCAAGGGGTCTTTGGCTCCAGCAAACCCACGGGCATGCAATGACTTCAGCCTAAAAGCCCTTGCAGGTCTGGTTCCTGTGTGTGGGAAGAGAAGCAGAAGAATACTTGAACAGTTAGTCAGCTTGGAGAAACACAGAGCCCTGGGCACCAGCCCGAGCAGTATTTACAGGGATGTCAGCTCACCGTGTCACAAGAGCCTGAGATCACTAATGGTGTGATCTTGCTGCTGCTCGGTTATCCATCACGCTGTCTCCTTGCCCTGCCAGCTTGCTCACGTGCCCCCTGAGTGGTTCACGACGGAGAAAGCTGCTCACCGTGGGTTGTAAGCCAGAAGTGGCTCTACCTTTCCATGGGGAGACAAATCCCTGGGTCAGAGCTGCTGGTGATCACAGCTCGGGTGAGGTGGCTGCTGGGGAGCTGCAGTGGGGTGACCGCTCCCCCGCCAGCTGTCTGCTGTGTAGCACATGATTTTGTTGGCTGAAAAGGTAAAACCAAACTGCTATTGGGAAACAGCAGAGAAATCAGAGAGAGACAAGAGCCAGGGAGAAGTTGCCACATACAGGAACATGTTTAAACAAAGTCCACATTTTCCAAAGGGACTACAGACACGACTGAAGTACCACCAAACCCAGTGAGACGTAGGTGCCTCACTGTCTGCTACCGAACAGAAGGGTATAGGTTCCTAAATCACTTAAAAGATATTTCAACATAACTTTGGGGAAACCTGGAGAGCCCAGGGAAGCGGATGGAATTACTTGCTTTGACTTTAGGAGCCATGGGGTCAGCCTGGCATTCTCTTTACCCTTTTTATCTGCTTTATTTCTTAATGTTCAGAGAAACGTTTGAAAGAACAAGCTCAGTTCAAACAAAATCTAACATCAGTGCCAGTAAAGAGACCTTTGGCATGTTGCCTATCAGTCCATGTGGAAAACTCCATGTGGACCACAAACTGGTCCAAGCCCATCTAGAAGGGCATCATGTACCAACAGGGCAGGAGCAAAGCCACGGAGAGCATGTTTCCTCTGCTCACAGAGAGGATTGGGCATGGCAACTTCTTGGCAGGCTTCCTCAGGGCAGAGCCAAGAGGGAGGACAGTCCCACTGTGCTGGTCGAGGAAGACCTGCTGTAAGAGACAACGCAAAGAGAACTCGACTATGGATTGTGGCAGTTTGAGTAATAAGGCTAATCAAGAGACCGTGGCACAAACGATTTGCCACAATTCCAGATGTAATGGTATTTAACTTCCTAACTAATCTCGTTACCTTTCACAAGCAATCTCTTGCTGCTTTCAGGGGAAGTATGTATTGATCTATAGCCTCCATCAAACTGCAAATTCAATTCCCTTACAAAAAGATGCAGATTGAAATATTCGCCTCCAAATGGGCAATTGCTTAAGAAACAAAATAAAAAGGTGGAAATGGTTCCTCCCTCGTAAGAGTGATCTGATGACAGGACAACCCTCTACCACAATGGAGCGGTCAGCCATCCTCCAGACACTTGTATGCTCCTCCGGCCACATATCCGTGTGTCGTGTAACATGGGACAGCAGACAGCTCTTCGGCTTTCCCTGGAAATCCAGGTTGTCCTACTCATTTTCAGAGGACCATCTGCAGAGTGAGGCAGGGGCCGGTGGAAAGGTTGTACCAGGGCACTGAGATCAGCTGGCAGTTTTGAGGCGGGATGGCAGAGCCCAGCCAAGCTGAAGCTGGTGCTCTGGGGTCGTTGTGGGACTGAGGAGTCTCCATGGTACCATATAAAGGGATTTGGTTGAGTGGGGACACTACACAGCAAACCTGCCTACGCTTCTCCAGCTGGGACATGAGTGCAAAGGAGATGCTTCTCCCAGCTGCTCCCCTTTCTTGCTGTGCTGCTGCCACTATCGCACGAACTATTGGGACTACTGCAAAAAATATTTCAGAAACTATTGCAGCTACTGCAGAAGCTTATGAGAAATGCTTGTGCTTGTTCATAGAGATAAAAGCCTTCGACACGATGAGTACATTAGTCCTGTACCTTCCTGAGGCTATTTAGTCCTTTGCTTTCCTCACGGGAGCCTTCCCAGACTTTTCCGGTGGTGGCAATGGATGGCAGAAGCAACTTCTGGCTCTTGACTCACGGGATGACAGGTGATGGAGGGGACACATCTTTGGTTCCACACGCCCTCCTACCACAGCGGGTGCATGACGCTGCCCCAGGGCCTGTGAGGGGGACTTCGCGGGGACGGTGAGCATGGCTGGACGCAGGTGGCCTCCCTGTCTTCCTCCCACTGGCTCCAGCGTTGCGGTGGCTCAGCATCCCCACGTCAGGGAGCCGTGCTCAGCCACCAGCTTGAAATGTTTTGCCTGCCTCCTCGAACACCGCCGTAACGGCTTTCGGGGTGTCAGACAGCAGCGATACGTTTGCAAAGCAAGTCAGTGTGTGGTTAAGCAATTCCCATCATTACAGAGGAATTGTTGAAAGGTTGTGAAAAAAATATAATTATCTTAACTCTTCTTCCCTTCAAAGAACTTCACAGCAATCATCTGTGTTTCTGTTTTGGGCAGATAACGTTTGTTGCAAGGCCACAGCCCAGCACACAACAATGGGGAACAGAGCATCCAGGGCCCCCAAATTCTCCCTCAACCTTTGCAATCTGGTTGCAACCGCAAATGAGCCCATTGGGGGTTTTCCTCTCTGAGTTTTGTGGCTGCAGGAGAATTTGCTACGTTCGATTTAGCAGCAATATACCGGGCAATGGCTCAGCCTCTCTGCATCAGAAATGAGGTGTCAGGATCAGTCTCAAACGTGGCTGTGGCTGTCCTGGTTTCCCTTGCAGAGGCGAACAAGGCTTTGTGCACCTCACTGACGCCTGCAGCACCGGCAATCGCAATTCCCTCCTGCTTCCCCTCTGGCTGCCCTGCCCAAGCCTCCCTGCACCTCCACCACCACCCAAAAAACCCCTGCGCTGGGTGCCTTGCACCAAGTCAGGTGCCTTTTGGGTGATGTTGCACCAAGCCATAAGGGCAGCTTGGTCCAGGCTGGAGTTCCTCCCTCCTGGCCTGAAACACATACGCTCCTTTTAATTACTCATGAGGCTGGAGAGTGGGGCCCCTTTGCTGTTCTAGAGCCGTGTGGTGCCAGAGGATCTCAGCCAGTATGTGATCTGGAGCTCTCATCAGCACGTACAAGATGTAGCCGAGCCAGTGGAGATGATCTTTGTGGGTGACCGAATGACCTACATCATTACGGTGCTTTCTGTTTAAAATTAACTCAGCTCTAGCAGCCATATATTAGCAAACGCATTGAACTGTGTACGCAGGAAAAAAAATGAAAAAAGTGCTTTGATTTTCTAAGAGCTGGCTGGAGAAGTCTTTGAAGGAGGAGAAAAAGAAAAAAAAAACCCTAATGGGCATTTATCCAAATAAATATTGAACTTTCCATTTTGTTTGCAGTACTGCACAAATCTAAGTGTACTGCTGGGATTATCAAGGGGTTGATGATTCATTTATCAAAGAAACCAAACATATATGATAATCCAGGTTTATTTTGGGATCAACTTTATTGTCATACTATTGACTATGGTCATGAAAAAAAGCCTGTGCAAAACGCAGTTAGAGATTTTGTCCATTTTTATCAGATTTTGATTTACAGAGTGAAAGATCCTGCTTCAGACCCCTGCTCTCACCTCCAACAGGTCCACAGACACCATGTTTCATGAGCCCACAGCCGTGTGTTCTCATAGAAAGTTATGAGAAACGGTTGCCAGGAGTACAGTGTGCCGTAGTAGTTGGGATAAAATCATTAATGAAGCAAGTGGTGGAACAAATGTAGCACCAGGTACTGTAGCTGGAGCAGAACGGAGGGTGTCAGAGGTGCTATAACAAAGATGGTGCTTGCTCAGCTGGTGGAGGATGTGCAAAGTGCAAAGTTTGTCTTTGGGGAAAGAGCAGAGCAGATGAGCAAGACCTGCTGTGCGAAAGTGCTAACGTGCAGCCATCTTGTTGACTTGCTGTGCTGCACATTTCTTGTTTTTAATATTTCCTTCTAGAAGAGTCTGAAGATCTTAAAAGAACAAATTTTTGAGACCTTATGTAGGGCCTACCCTCTTAAAAGAAGGTTTCATTTTGGTCTTAAAACAGCTGGCCAGAACCATTCAAGCAAGTCTGCCTAAGGAGTTGTTTCAACACATCACAAAACCGGGGCATCGTTTTGCCCAAGCAGCAAAGTAATTGTTCTGAACTGGCAAACCAAAAATTGGTTTGCTTGATAAGCTTGAGCCTGTGGCACAACCTGACCAGGATAATCTCAGAAGCCAAACTAGAAGAGCGTGATGTAAGGTGCTGGTGGACAGAGTCAGCGTGGATCCAAGTGTCTACAGGCATGCACGCTTACTGCCCTGGGTCCCCGCTCGCTTGGGCATCTCTGTAGCACTCAATGGGCTCTTAGGAAGCAGGACAAGAGGATGTAAGGCAGAAACTCACCAGAGGATTACAATTGCTCTTTTTTTAACTATTTACAAACCATTTCCAAGCTGACTCGTGTGCTTGAGGAAGTGGGTTGTGTCTTTTGCCTCTGTCCAGAGTTGCTCCTTGGTATGTAAGGTCTACACACTAAGGAAAAGGCATTTTGGTCTACAGCAGCAGTGGGAGATATGATCTTGTTCCACCTTCTTATCCATCTGCCTGCTGGAAGGGTAAGGCAAGAAACCAGTTGTCCTTTGTGAAACTCAAAGGCAATGCATGGACATCAGGCCTGAATGGGGAGCGCACTGTCAGGCTCAGATGTGGCCGGGGTCACCGGCCAAGCCAGCATGCCTGGCAGGATTGTGTGCTTGCAGCTGACATACCACTTAACTGCCTTTTCACGGGAGCCAACTGCTATGAGCAGTAACTCTTCTGAATCTGTAAAGAACAGGAGAGAAAACATCTTTTCTTGACACAACCTGACCTCTAACTCTTGGAGGTGACTCTCCACTGCTGGCTCCTGGCGCACTGGGACCATGTGCCCCTCCTCTGCATTCACGTGGGTGCCCGTGGGAGGGATGCTGCTTACAGGTTTCCCTGGAATTGTGCTGGGGCCTGATCTGGTGCTGGTGGAAATCAGAGTGTCTCCCAACACTGCCTGTGTGCACAGCACGTGGAGAAAAAGGTCCAAATCTTTTGCTTGGTGGGAGTCCTCATGCGCAGAGGTGTGCTTGCCAGGCGTGACATGGCTGGGTGCTCTCCTGGCGTCCACAAGGACAATTAACCCTAAGTATGAAAACTGCATGGAATAAGCCTACAGCCTTGTCTACCCCATCGAAATTCCACGTTTATAATTGTTTCGGAGTGGTGGATTTCACAAGCCACGTTTAAATGCCCAAACTTTTCACACTGTCCTAACTTCATCCTCCACTTGCTCACGTTCAGTACCTTAATGCCCTCCAAGAGACTTGCCTGGCTCTGCTCCTCAGCTCTGGGGAGCTGGCAATCATTCACTGGCAATCATCAGCCTCCTGCATATATGATAAGTATGAAATGTCACTTACAATCCCCAAAGGACAGGAGGTTCACTCCCCTAAGGATTCAAAAAGGTTTCCACACAGGACAACCCAAGGAGAGACACAGGATAAAATCCCACCAGTCTCACTCCTCTGAGGGATCTGAGCCCTCTTCTGGTGTGACTGGTTACAAATTCTCCCTAATGTTCTGTAGTGGATTGTGTAGAAATGTGTGGTTAATCAAATTAATCCTACTGGATTTCTTGCTTGATTAGGGGAAATTAATATTTACGAAGGCAAAAAATCACATCTGGCTTGAAGAAACCTGAGACTGCAAGTTTTCTTTACTGGAGGCTGATGGCAGTTGGTTTTCAAAGAGCAAAACCTGCCTTAGGCTTGACCACAAAAAGCAATAAAAATTTTATTTGTGAGTGGAGGAGAAGAGAAATAGTATTTTTTAAAGCCTTTCACATTTTTTTTTTCCTTTTTCTGAATACTCTTTCCTTTAAACAGAACAGAAAATGTTGGGTTTTTCTTCTTCTCTTGTTCAGAGTTTCATCTGTAAGTGCCTTGTAACCCCTTAGGTCTCCCATGCTAGGGGTAGGTTGGTTACAGGCAGATAAGCCTGCTGTTAATGTGGATGAATTAATTGCCAAAATATACAAATGACTTATCTACTTCAAAAATAAGAACCTGTATAATCAGGATTCACCACTTCTTTGAATGTCTTACAGTTTCAAAGCTGTATCTCCTCTTAGAAGAAGAAAACAGACAGAGGTGCTGTGTTTCTGGAAAAATACCCTTGGTTATATAGTGATCATACCAGACACTGAGGGTACGAGGTGCTTGGGGAAGGTACTCTCAGGAGCAACATTGGAAAATCAACACAACTGTTTTTCACCCATTACATCTGGTTTTATGTGTGCAGTGCCCAGAACCCCTCTGCTCCTGCAGTCCCACCATCAGATCTGGACAGGGTTGAAGTTTGTCCTCTCCAGCCCTTTTTGCAGATGGTGAACAGAAGTCAAACAGCGATGAGAAGCACTTCTTTTTTCTTTTTTTTTTTTGACAGGGAGAAGTGTCCGTCTGTGTGGGCAGTACACTGAGCATCAGAATAAAAAGAGCAATTCTGAAACTTCCTTCTGACTCATATTATTTTGAAATGGAAAAAAAAAGGTTTTGCAAACTAGACATGTGTGGGAAACCCGGTATTCCCTTGGTAGCTGTCATCTCAGCATTGAGCATTTAGAAACAGCAAAAGCTCATATAAAACTAAATACACGTCAGGCTGAACATGTGCATAATCAGGGGCTGGCAGGGTTCACTTTGACTTGCTCAGAAAGGTCTCAGCTCCATTCCCATATGACAAAATAAAGCTGAATGTGAACAGTGTTTGCAAAGTATGCTGGTGGTGTTTCATCAGCACTTCAACCAAACAGTTTGAAAAAAGACTATCCCACATCTTTAACATGGAGTAGAGCTTTGTTATCAGTTAAAATAAGGGATTTATCTGTGCATGAAGGGGACTAGTGTGTGACAGGGGTTCCAGTCAGGCGCTTGCAGAAGAAAAGTCAAAATCAAATACTTAGTCTTCCTGGAATAAAGGGGAATTTCATTCCCGGCTTCAAGTAGGGAAGAGACTCATCCAGTCTGTTGCAGGACGTGCCTGCATCGGGGGTCGACTACGCACCAGCCATTCCAATCTCCAACTGTTGTGGTTTAGCCCCAGCCAGCAACTACGCACCACACAGCCGCTCGCTCACTCCCCCACGGTGGGATGGGGGAGAGAATCGGAAGAGTAAAAGTGAGGAAACTCATGGTTTGAGATAAAGACAGTTTAATAAGCAAAAGCTGTGCACGCAAGCAAAGCAAAACAATGAATTTGTTCACCACTCCCCATGGGCAGGCGGGGGCTCAGCCATCTCCAGGGAAGCCGGGCTCCGTCACGCGTAATGGTTTCTTGGGAAGACAGACACCATAACTCCGAACGTCCCTCCACCCCTTCCTTCTTCTTTGTCCCAGCTTTATATACTGAGCATGACGTTATATGGTATGGAATATCTCTTTGGCCAGCCGGGGTCAGCTGTCCCAGCTGTGTCCCCTCCCAGCTCCCCGTGCACCCCCAGCCTGCTCGCTGCAGGCCAGCATGAGAAGCTGGACTGTCCTTGACTACTCAGCAACAACTCAAAACACCAGCACCTTATCAACATTTTCTCATCCCAAATCCAAAACATAGCCTCACGCTAGCTTCTATGAAGAAAATTAACTCTACCCTGGCTGAAACCAGGACACCAACATTTGGCACTAATGAAATTTTCAGAGCTTTACAAGCAGGTCAATAAGATGATCTAAGGGAAGTTTCTGGGGCTGAGTCCATGCATGAATGGTTCATTCACCAGTCATCTGGTTTTGGTTTCCTTCTACCCTATGTTTAAGGAGGGATGGAATAATCAATTTATTATGAAGTTCGTGCTGTCCAATATTCCCAGTAATTTGGTTTGTCAGGTGGAAGCATCCAAGTCATTAATCATCTGTTTCGTACTTGGTACTCTTTTAATATTTAACAACAGGAGAATGCATTTGTTTGTTTGCCAATGTCAGGGACAAACAAGCTGTGATATCAATTCAATCTAGACAAGAAAGATGAAAACATCTTTTAAAACAGTACTGTAAAAAGGAGTCTGTTTCTGTATAAGTAGAAGAGCCACAAGGTGGCCGGAATAAATCAAGTCAGACTGAAGCTCTGGAAATGAGAAGTGCAAGTAAAAAAACAGCGCTTTGCACTTTGCACTGCTAATATCTGCAACAGCTTCCTCTAAGCCTGAAAGCACTGTATTTCTTTATAATTGCATTGAGATGTGATTGCCTGCTTGGGTTGGGGTTGTTGCAAGAGATTTGCAACAGCCCTGGCTGCACAAACAGGGGCTCTGGGGAAAGGGTCTGCAGTTTTCCCGGTATCCAGCAACCCCATCCCTCCACTGGGGCTCCTGGGAGGTGAAACACCCAACAGAAATGGTCTCTTCCACCCAGAGAGGAGGGCAGTGAGCGGGGGGTGGCTGCGTGGGAGTTCAAAGGCGTGCACTGCTCCATACCCATCGCGCCAGCTCCAGCAAGGTGTTAACCCTCTTGCAGCCTGCACAGAGCCTGCTTCCTCGGGGAAGAGAAAGGGCACACTCTTACCTCCTTCATTAGCGGGTGGAATCCTGCTCTTCGCTTGCAAGAAGCAGCCAGGATGCAGGAAGGCTTTGAGAAGCTGTTTTGATCTTGCTGCCCTTTATTCAGGGAAGAAACCTTGAAAATCCCAGCAAACCATGCAGGATCAGAACAAATAATGTAGGCTCATCAAAAATGCTGTTGCATAAATAGCTGATGCTTGCAGGGACCGGTCCTTCTGCCCTGCAGAGCTAGAGCCTCTGCGGGTACGTTTGTGCACACCGAGTTTGCTCTTGCAAAGCATGTGTCTGAGGGTTGTGTTGAATGTGGGCTTTCACCGTGGTTCATCTGAGGACAACCTGTGCACAGATTTGAAATGAAACGACAGCTCACGTTTAATTAGCTCAGCTCCAGACTTCATTATGGATTTGGAATTCAAGTCAAGCCCATCAAGAAGTGTTTGAGGGAACACAGGCTGGTGTATAGGCTAGCAGTAAAATTAGTAACACCTTCCAAATCTGAGAGTAAACCTGAGGAGGCATGAAGGACACCGCTTATTAGTGACTACATGGGAACGGCCTCATTGTCTCATAGTCTTTCAGATGCTGTCTGGGCCCTGGGTGGAGGACGTGTGCCAGCATGCAAGGAGCCGGTCCCCCAGGGGCCAAAATGCCATCCCATTCGTGCGATGCCAAGGTAGACGCGCGGGGCTGGTGGCAGGGGTGAGATGAAAGTGGGCATTTGCAATGCCCAACCCAGCAGCTGGGGCAAATCCTGCTGCCTGGAGAGGATGGATGCACGCGCCAGGCTGGTCCTTCCTTGCTTTAACTCCGGATGATAAACCGAGTTACAACATATATGCCTCTGCACCCGCATAGACAGGTAGCACTGGCTGCTGACATTTTGGTTTCAAGGAAACGGTTTTCACTGGTGATTATTTTTTCCCTTTGTACCTTCTTTGAGCAGGCTGCCCTGGGCAAGCCCAGCAGCCAGGTGAGGGCCGTTCTGCTGCGAGAGCTCTTCTGGGAAGAACGTGTCTCAGGGGAGAGCATCTGATCTCTCCAAAGGAGACGTTTTTTTGTCCCCAGGCAAAGCGGGGAGGAATGTAATAAAAATGTGAGAATACAGTTAACATGATAGGTTGTACTGCAGGGAACACGTCCGGGAAACAAGTGAGCAGACTACCCCTGGTAGCGTTAAATGAGGCAAGAAACAGGGGCGTTTAATGTTCTTCGCTTCAAATTAAAATCCCCAGGAAGAACAATGATAATTCCTTAATTCATCATTAAACTATCCTAAATATTCCCAGTCTTTCTATTTTGTTCTTTATCTAGCAGATTTTTTGTCATATTAGCAGCCACATGAGTTATTATATACTATTTGGAAGCCTTGATTTAAAAATTTCTATGTAACTAGTCCCTGAAAGTTCCATTTTTTCACCATCGTGTACGGATGGAGTAAATGACTCATCTTAGCTCTTTCTGTAAAAATATGCGCTGTGGGTGCTCTCCCCGAAATCAGAAACCTTAGCCAGTACAAAGGCAATAAAAGGCAGGAGGAGTGGGGAAAACGTTTCAAAATAAAACTCATTTTGAGAAAAAACAGGTGAAGTTACCCATAGGCATTGCCCCTGAATCCTGTATTTTGAAAAGTTGATTAAGACATGGACAAATGAATTGAACTTGTTGAACTACTGTGTAAATCTCTCAGATTTATGTAGAAAGATAGATTTGGCCATTCTCCCTATTAGGAGAAAAGCTTCTTCTAATGAAATAGGCCACCTGCTGCTACAATGCTAATCCTCTCCATGGGTTTTGACCTCTAAGGATGGGGCAATTGCATCAAAAACTGACACTGAAAATGGTATTTGTACCTTTGTACATTTGTAGCCATGCTGCCGGCTTTCCTCGATGCAAGGAATGATGACACTGTGGATAATACAAACCTGACCCAAAAATTATTTCTATCCTACCAAAATAAAATACATGTTTCCTGATGTCCCCAGAAGTGCTGAAGAAACGAGGGTGGTGGGAGCAGTGGGGGTGGAGGAGGTCCCAGTGTCTCTGCTGGTCCCCTGTGCTTGGGTGACTTGAAGAAGAGTCCAACCATGTAACATGTGACATCCCCAGACAAGAGATTGCTCTCCATCCATGAGAGGGGACACCGATTCCCCTCTGCTCCATGGTGTCTGGGGTAGGAAGGGGCTTTCAGGGTGACAGGGTGACAGCCGATGGGCGAAGCTGCGTGAGACGTCCCTACTGAGGGACCGCTGGGTACCTGCTCATTTTAGTCATTTAAAGCTGAGAGAGATTTATTGTACCCCAAAGCCCCCAAAGCCCTGGGGACTGTGGCTGAACTGGGAATAAGCAAACTTGGTCCATTTTGTTTGAAACTTCCCACAGGAGAGAGAAATATGGAAAAAGTTCAGAAATTTCCAAAACACTGGAAATTGAAAATGCTGACCCACTGTCAGGTGCAGCCATACGACACAGGAAAATGCCATCCTCACCATCTTCCCCTTCATTTCAATTATACCTCCCAGAGCTGGAGAACACATTACACTTCCCATATCACACACACTTTCTTCATTTCAGTTGGAAACCAATGACCGGTTATCCTGTTGCTATCTGCACATCCCATTACGATAACGAACAGAAGTCATCAAATTATAATACTCTTAATCACGCTAAATAATGCCTCACGCTACAAGTTGCCCCATTAAAATCAATGGCCTATTTGTAGAGCGGAGAAGATCTCAGTGTGAATAATGACATTAAAATCCCTCCCTGGCTGGGAATAAAATTTAAAACTCCCCAGTGTCTCCCAATCTACCTAACAAACATCAGGGGAAAGGTATTGACTGTTAATGCATCCATGTATATGATGTGTGTTTGTAAAATAGAGTTGTGCCTCAAATTCAGCAGATGAGGAGCATTTAATAAGAAGGGACGCTCGCCTATGTCAGCCTTATTGATTGGGGGCACAATGGTGTCTCCTGCTGACAAAGTAAATTATTTACTCAGCCACGGCAGCTAGAAGAAAGCTCACGCAGCCTCTTCGATTTCAGCTGGTTGGGGAAGAGGAAAAGCACAACACTGCTGGGCAGTCTCAGGGAGAAGGAAACAGCATAACGGCAGATCCCGGTGCTGAGCCACTGACCTTTCCTACAAACAAAAAAAGAAATCACCAAGAGCTCAGCTCGAAGCCCAGCGTTTTGGCAAAGCAGTCCTGCGACACCCATGTGGGCTGGAAGCCCTGGCTGCCGTCAGGCCAAGCGCAGACGTTGTCCCCAGCTAAGAGGGAAAGACCAGGCTATTTCATCAACAGAAGTCCCAGAGAAGCCTGCCCCTTTAGACACACACACGTATACACATACACACACGTATTTTCCCACCCTGCAAAACAGAGACGGGAGAGCAGCTCACAGGGACCAAAGAACTGTGAATGCCAACTCCTAGGAAAAACTGGGGTGGGAAGGAATCTTCCCAACTTCAGTGTTGGGGGGTTTTTGGTTGGTTGGGGGTTTTTTTTGTTTAGGTTTGGTTTGGGTTTTTTAATTGGATTTAATTGTAGGTCACAAAGGGTCACAAAGGTCAAGGAAATTACAGCTTGAAGTGCACAATGGTTGCGGGAGGGATTGCCTCTTTGTCCTGTGCAAGCAGCACCTACCGCCATGCAGGTTCCTGGGGTCTCCAGCCGTATCACGGGTCACCAGGGCTGGGGGCCTGTGAGATGGTAGGAAAGAAATGGTGCCAGATGACAGTTATGCCTTTTCATTATCCTAAAAGCTTAGGAAACTAATTCAAAAACCAAAGAGGGTTAAACAGGATTAGAAGCATTCTTCTCTGCTGAATACAGCTAAGAATAATCAAATTGTTATTCAAAACAGGGAGTGGATAGTGTTTAATCTATCAAGCATGCTCTTCACAAGGGTTTTTACCTCCCACACGCACTAACCTCTTGGATATCAGGCTCACGGCCACTTTGGTGTGAGAGTGTCCAAGGTGATGTGGGAGACCTCGCTCTTCAGCGGGGGAGACCTGCCACCAGCACGGCAAAGCCGCGGGGCCAAGGAGGAAAGGAGTAGGTGAATGCAGCATGCATGGGGCAGCAACAAATTTGCTCCAGTGTGCAAGCAGTAAGGATATCCACTGCATTTCTGTTGTCTGGAACGTGAGGAGCTTTTTGTCTGTTAGTTATATCCGTGTACAAGATGCACCTCTCAGCCCCATCTGCTCTGTCGCGTTTTGGGGAAGCTTCAAGAAGAGGAAATAACCATTTCTAAACCTGCCCTGCCTTTCAAAAAAAAAAAATCAGCTCTCAAATCAGCACACAAAACAAGCAACACATCCAATTTTCATCTGCCATGCTCTGGACACTTCATGCCTGTGACTGCCTTGATTTTGAAGTAGTACCCACGTTTCTGAAAACCTACTGAAAAATATGGAGGCAGATGCGTTTGTAGTGCATCAGGCCCCACACAAAGGGCGCACAGTTAAAGACGGACTGGATAAAATTCCAGTTGAAAACCAAATCGGTATTTCTTCCTCTTTCCTTCCTGTCTACATTTTTCACTAAAAGACTCACTGTTGTGGCCTGAAGCATCTACAAGGTGTTTGGACAAATAAACATAGGAGAACAGGTTGCGAGGCATATGTCTACTTGAAGACAAATGTTAAAGCGTGGCTGGAGTCCTCACAGGATATCTGCTCATGCAGGGGAGTTCAGCACCATTTACTCTTCAGACCTTCTGGCTTTGCCTACAACAGAAAGGGAATCCTGCGGCTCCTGGTCAATACAAGAATGAGCCAAGCTGTACATTATAACTGTTGCACATCAGATGTAACTCCATCATTTCCCTTAACTCTATAGCCACTGGTGTCACTGAATCTCTCTACATCTCAGTTCCCCCAGCAGTAAAAGACTTTCATAGTTCTTCAGACAAGGTTGCTGGTGGTGATTGAGAACTGGTTTTGCAAATGCCTTGGGTCCTGAAAATATTATCTGCCCAAATAGGCACTTTAAAGTGTTTACATTTCCTCTAGTGGTACAAAAGAAAACGAATCTCCCCAGATCTGGGTCATACACCCAAGACAGGGATAGGAAAAATTGTCAAACATCATCTCCCCATCAGCTCCTTCATCTCCATGTTCATGCAGTCCATTAACATCCCAGCAGCATGAACTCCAAGGGCCACCATGAAACAAGCTTCTGGATCTTCAAGGCTGTCCAGCAGCTCATGGCCCTGGTGAGTCTTTCCAAGGAATCCCACTACAAACATCTAGCTCTAACTATGCCGTCATCTTTAATTTCAAAACAAAGGAATGGGTTTATTGTACAAAGGGGATTGGGTATTACTATAGAAACAAGTAAAGGAAGGTCACTGTTGGACTTTATTGGACTCTTTTTTTAATGGAAGAATGAGTTTGGCCTTGCAGTACTGGTTTCTTTCCTACTGAAGCACAATCTCAACATGCCCTTTCACAGCCCTGTGGAAGTAGGTAGCTGCAGAAAACCTTCTAATTCTGAACCTGTTGATTTTCCCTGATAGGTTGCTTATACTTGGCCATAAAACTACACACTGATCTCTGCAGGACGTATTTCGGGGTGGGGGGGTGGAAGGGGAGGACGGGGAAGGAACCAAGACAACCAGTGAGATATCAGGCAGACTCTGATTGTGAAAGTCATCTTCTTTGGCCCAGGCACTGGTTAATTGGAATTCACTGTAAAAACCTCCCCAAAAGTTCTTGGTGTTAGTTGTACAAGCATGTAAATTATGTTTCTTGTTAAAAATTTATAGTGAAAAAATATTTGTGTTTGGGTTTGTTTACAGTGTGGGGCACCTGAGATTGTTCAAGTCTCAAACCCTTTAGCAGAGTCAACTTCTTACTCTAACGTGACTTTTATTGGTGAAATAATGAGCTCAAATTAAAATATTCCAACCTGAAGGACATGTAGAGCTATTCTCTCCCTCCTCCTCCTCCTCCCCCACGTTCATCTCACTCTCCAAAGCACCATTTCTGGTGGATGAGGACAGCTCTGAACTCACACATCTTGCTGCTCTCCACCATGTTGCTCTGATCTTTGGTCAAGGCAGACCCTTGGGTGCAGGGCAGACCCGGGTCTCCCCGGGACCAGCACTTTGGGTCTCCAAAGCCAGCTCATTTTCTAGATGCATAATGCCAGTAATGATGCACGGGCCATGCCTTCTCCTGGCTCTTCCGAAGGGGAAAATGTAACTCAGGTAATTCCTGACACAAGTCTTGTCCCCCGGGGTGTGGGGAGCGAACTCGCTCTGCAACACACGCTGCTGCTGCAAAAGCCAGGCGTCTGCTGAGCCTTTTGGCACGTCTTTATGCTTTTTATTGAAAAAAGCAAATACTGAGACAGATTTTAGTCAATGGACATGCACTAATTGACATCAGTTGCATTGTAATTGGTAGAGGGGAAAGTATATGGATATTAACATTCAAAGAAGAGAGAGGCCTACATTTCTCTGGCCTTTTCTAAATGATAAATCTCTCTTCCTCTTTGAACCTGACAAAAATGAGTTGTGGACCTGGAGACGCAGCACTTTGTGAGGGATAAAAAATTACAGCCCTAAATGCTAACCTGGTGATTTTTCATTTGAATCCGTGCATTATCTGTGGAGCTCAACCCTCACGCAAGCAGGTTTGGATTATAAATAGGGCTCAGCAGGAGTTTTCAGAAGCATCTTTTTCAGTGGATAGTATCTGCCAAAACCAGAGCCTTTTCCAGGAACATATGAGTTTTGACAAGTTCCAGGTGTGAAGCAAGGACAGGCGTTAGCCTGGCAGCTGACACATTCGCCAATATGTGGGAAACGCGTCTTCGACTTTCTGCTCGACCTGATTCGTACTGAAAGCTTGGACTTGACTTGCTCTTGTGACGGGGACACCAAGCTGCTGCCTGCTTTGGTGCATGTCCCGCATCCTGTAAGAAGGCATTGACATCTCCACTGGTCGTCTCGCTGAAGAGCAGAGAAGGTTTTGTAGCACTGAACTGCTCACAGCCGTAAAACCCCATTTCCTCTCCACTCCACCCCCCTCAAAACAGTGATGGAGACAATTTCCCTCCACCGCTCGCCAACAACAATGCCTTTGACTTCAGGACACACCCTGCCCATTTTAAAACAAAGCATCTAGGGTAGCTTGAGTTTCAACATCATTTCAAGGATATAAAATTGAACATACTGTCAATAGGCTCTCCTTCCCTAACCTGTCCTAGGCTCCAGAGATAATCTTCTTATGAATTCAGAGAGAGGCTAGAGAACGGCTGCCCAAAAAATAGCAATAAAATATTCTTAACTTCCACCCCAGCTCTGCAGAAGTTCTTAAAGAGCTGCTTACGCCTGGTAATACTGATGTGTCACTTTGGATAGCCTAAGTGACACAAAAGAGGGTTTTTTTGGTGGGTGTTTTTTTGGTCCTGAGGGATGTGCAGCTGTTTCTCGCTTATATAGGATGGATGTTCCCAATGTCTAGAAGCACCTTTTTAATTCATAAGCCTAAAGAGAAGGCAAATTGGTGAATGAATTTGTTTCTTTCCTTGCTTTACAGGGAACAGCTTCAAAAGAAAGCACTTCCAGCACTTTCACATGGAATTCAGGTCAGGCATGCAAAGAGATTCATCAGATGATGGGTTTCTCTGTCTCACATCAGAGAAACTGCACAAGGTTTTTGACTGGATCATGATAGACTTTTGCTATTTTGGGGAACAAAGGAGAAGCCTTATTATTTTCTGCTACATGTACCTTCCCCTGCCTTCATTGGTACCACTCATATATAAAATGGAAATAATTGCACCTTGCTGCCACCAGATGCCAAGGGCGTCAGCTAAAATAAGGGGTAGGAATGGGAATATGACAAACAGGTTGCGTTTCAAGACCCCACTCAGCTTTTGTTCATCTTTTATACTTGTGTTGCTCTGGCACAAGAGTTAGGTGGGTGCTGCTCAAATCTAGGAGGAGAGGATTCTTCTCAAGCTATGGTAGCAGAGGGAGCATACAGAAAAGCGGTGAACATCCCTCACAGGAGCAGGATGTATTGCAGCCCGTTTTTATTTTTTTTTTAAATCTTCCAGCAACTCTTTGCCACTATCTTTTTTGGGGAAATATACCTCTAACAGTCTCCCAGACAGGTGAGCATAGCTGATCCCACCTTAGGGTTTGCTCTCTGAAACAGCTTAACGGTTCCCCCTTGAGGAGGAAATTCACTTTGCTCCTCAAAAAGTTGCTCACCTGTTGAAGAGCTTCCTTTGGGAAGAAACCTGGGAGTTTCTGCAATGAGAAGAGCAGCAGTTGTGCCACCTCAAGGCTGTCTGGGGTGTGATTGCACACTCAGAGCAATGCAAACACCTGCATATCCCCATGGTTGCAACACAGATGTGGGTCCTGCCTAGCTGAGGGTTTCTTTATGAAAAAAAACCAAGATCACTACAAGTCCATCTATTACTGCAAGAAACCATCAAGGTGTGAGCAAAATCTGGTCATCAGAGGCATTAAATCAGTTGCCAGATCTAAACCAGCCATCAGGATAGCCATGTCTCTCTGGGAAACCAGTATCATTTGGGATTGTCCACATCATCATTGGGATTACCCGCATCGCTTCCAGCACTAAAACACAGCAGGATAAAGCCTGTGAATGCTGAAGACTTGAGGCCAGAGACTATGTTGATCCACGCTTTCGCTGGTGCCACAGAGGGTTGGTGCTGAGAGTAACACCGGTGTGTTATCACCACGTTGGTTAGCCTGGATGATAAGACAACTATGGTATCAACCCGGGCAACTCACTGGTTTCACGCATCTGTGCTGTTCTGGAGGCAGGAGGAGACAGAATAGATCTGAATAGTGCTCTGTGGTACGTACGGGACATCCAGCCAACATCCCTTTGCTTCCAGATCCTTCACCCTTGCAGTGAGTTTGGTAGAAACACCCCAGGAGGTGGGTGCAGAGGGGGAAAACCCAGGAGTTTGCATTTCAAGGAAAATCGGACAAACTGTTTTCCCCTGAGAGCTTTTCTAGCTAAACTGTATTGTTCAGTAAAGATCAAAATGTTTTGTGGGAACATGTCAGTTCTGACATCATTTTCTAAAGAAAGGAGTTGAAATGAATAATTTCAGCTCCCTCATTTTGATTAAGCTAAAATGTGTCAATAATAGTGAAATGTTTTGATAATCTCCAAAACACTCCTTTGGATAAAACTGAAAATGTTTTGACTCTCCTAGCAGGGATAAATGCAGATGTTATTCTGTGTGCATTTTGCATGTTTGTTTTTACCAACCTCCAACGTGCTCTTCCCGCTTTCTTATCCTCACATCACTGAATTCCACAGATCACTCAAGAAATCCAAATGTATATCAGAATTCCCTAAAAAAAGGACATGTTTTGCAGTAGTTTACTGTGCATTCCCTTTTGCTGACTGTGAATCCTCCAGCGTCCCAGAGTTCACACCATGCAGCGAGCGGGAGCCAAAGGTACTGAGCAGTCAAGAAATTCAGAGTTTTTGGAGATGAGGACCCAATATGGTCAATACAGAATGAGTGTACATAGGTTAGCAGTGTTAATTCATGATTGTAAGGAAATGAAACAATGTATTTAATTGGCAAAAGAATTCCTATCATCTAGGTTGAGACCTTAATGAGCCTTTTTGCTCCAGCTGTCCTTATTCCTAATGCCGGGGCGGGGAGGGGTCTCCACCTCCTTGCCAAGGGCAGGGCTGCAGCCTCACCACATGCATGGAGGAATGGCTTACCCAGAGCTGCTGTGGCCCCAAAAAAGGCCCTGATGAGAATGGAAACTCAGTCTGCACTCCTCCAATGCTTGGCAGGAGCAAAGGTGCCTGCTTAACCCTGTCCACAAGGTAGTCCAGACCCTATTTATGCTTCCTCTCTTCTCTCCCTGCATAGCAAACATTGTCCAACATATGTGCATGGGATCAGTCATTTCTTGTCTCCAAAATTTAATCTGAAAAAAGTTCAATAGATTGTTAAAATGGATGCTATCTTCCTTTCTTTACCTCCTGGCTGCTATAACAGGGGACCTGCCTATGTATCTATATGGGCTTGGCAAAGCCAGTAGGAATTTTTTCAGTAACTGAATCAAATCTCAGCTGCTGCTGTTCTAAAAATACATGTTTAATAAAATTCTATTATTTTCCCCCTGTATTCAGATTTTTGAAGTAATTTTCATTTGCTGTTTTGCAGCAGATGTCCTGCTGTTTGCCATCTATCTGGGAAAGTGATCTGATTCTGAGCTTCAGTGGTCCCTCAGTTGTACCTAGCTTTTCTCTTCTCTTTGGAAAGGGAGCTGAAGGGTTGTCAGTGGTAACAAGGACAAAGAAAGATGATAGCCTTTAGGTTTAATTTAGAGAGTAATTTAAAGAAATTCCCTTAATTTAAGCATAGCTCTGAGTCAGTAAAGCCATTATTTTCAATACATAGCTTGAGTTTGGGTGCTACCAAAATATACTCATGTGTATGCACATGCACAGAAAGCCCTGCTCATAAAAAGAAAGCAAGCTGCAAAGCACTTCTATGTAAACCTGGTTTTAAAAAAATGCTATAATAAGTATATAATATGCTTATGTGTGATAATGATGAGTTCATGTCTCTGTTCAGCGTCGGGCACTTGGCTGAACGGCATCTTGAATAATTTGTAAAACCAAAATATTCACCCAGGCAGCCTCAGGCACACCGATCCCTTTGAACCCGCTGCCTTTGCAGCTACCGCATTGGCAGTTTTCTGCGTGTACAACATCACAAGTCTCAAAACTTAGTGTATACTTCAAGCTTCTAAAAGACGTGGAAAAACCAGGTGCAAAGAGGTTGCAGGATCAGGTTGTTTCTGGTGGCATTGTCTGTCTGAGCCGCAGTGGATGCAGGGTTGCATTTTCATCAGGGTTTTTCCCCCAGTGGATGGAAATTAGCTAGTTGCAGCATTTTTATCCTGCTGTTTCAGCTAGGAAAATCAGGCATACTTCAGGGAGCTAGCGTTGATAAGTGCCATAGGAAAAAGGCTACAGGCCAGTTAATTTATCGTGGCGTTCATTTCGTGATCACACCACTGGTTTTTAGATGTTTTACAAAAGAACTTGTGCTCAGATAAACAAGTGGTTTGCTGGTGCCTGGATTTATTTCCCCTTGGGCTCATTGGTAAAGAGGGATTGTTTGCATGAGTGTGGCTTTAATTAATATTTTGTAACATGCTGAGATGCAATAGCATATCACTACTTTTAAAGACATTGGTTCCTAAAGAAAGAATGGAAAAGCCATCACCATAGGACTTTTTTTTAAACAACTTCTCTAATTAAGAAACCTGCTGAGCAAAACGTACAAACACATGATTAAGTCCATCTGTATTCAGCCAGGCACATAAGCACATGCATAAAGTTTGGCACATGCTTTACTCAGGAGGAATTGTCTGATGAATTAGGACCTAAAAGAAAGCAGGGGGGATATGCTGTGCTCTTCTCCTAATGATGCAGTATTTTACATTCTAGTAACCAGCTATTTCACAATATGGATTTTTTTTCCCCTTTCTTTTTCCCTTGAAAACACCACGATATAATATTTCTTGGTACATTTTTGTCAAACTTAGTTTTGAATATTGAATGACTTGGTGAAGAAAAGGAGCTGCACATTTCAAACTGCCCTGAGCTCCGAGAACCCAGAGTTCAACCCACCGCTCCTGACAAGGATGACAAAGAGGCTGCCATGAGAATCTCATGTTTCCATCTAATATAAGGTTTCACATTCAGCATCAAACTGGGAATTTTGCAAGGAAAAACATCACAGTGACAGCACAATGTCCTTCACAGGCTAAGTCAGTTTTAATTTTTTAAGCCATTATTATTATTAGGCAGCAAAATGTGCAGTGCATAAATCTTATCCATTACTGGTGGCTTTTGTTTCATGAAAAATCATGTCGATTCAATTCAGGAACAGGCAAAACAAGATAAGGCTGTGAATGTCCTTTGCCAATGGCCACGTACACCATGGGTACAAAGTCATCGAGCTGGACTGACCCCACCAGACCAACACTAATTTTCACCCTTGGAGGATCTGTACCTGAACTTTAAAAGCCACTTGATAACCCAGGGGACACCGGGACATCCTGGAGTCCTCCTGGAGGTGAGACAGATTTTCTTTGCCATGGTTTTGAAGTCCTGTTTTTGAGGTCCATGGTTCAGCAGCACATCATGATGGAGATGTGATGCCCACCACCAATGCTGGGTTTAGGCCTGGTGGGCACTCTGCTGTGGGAGAAAAGCTCCCAGGACTACACCAAATCTGCTGGCACCATGACCTCCTTCTGACCACCTGACGTTCACATTTTATATTCCCATTTCCTTTTGGACAACCCAATTTCCATAAGCCTGAGTGATTATTTTGCTTTTGAGAAAATAAACCATCACTTTCCCAATTTTAATTCCTATAATTTATTTTTATGAGGTGATGCTGAAAAGGGCAAAAATAATGAATATTTTGAAATATGTGGAAGCCAGACCTGTGCTTTCTCTGAAAGTTGTGCAGGAGGTTCCTGTAAGAGATGCAGGAATAATCATTATTTTAAAGAAAAAACCATAAGCACTCAAATATGTTTCTAGTAGCACTGCAAATCCTAATGACCATATTTTAAGATTAAAGCTCCTAGATAACTACGCTGGCTTTTTCCCCTTCCTGTGAAGAAGGTCTCGTTGGACAGAGGAAACCATCCCATTTCAAAGAACTACAACTGCCTTCTCAACGTGAGACAGTGATGAGAAGAGACTACTGAAGGAAAGTGATCTGGATTTCCTGGAAAAGCTGTCCATTATTAAACAATGTTTTAAAGCAGTGAAGTGCGGAGGCCAGATATCTGAAGGGAAAGTCTACAGCTGCATGTGATAGTTGCTCCTTCTCACCCCAAGCGCTGTCTTTAATGGCCATAGGAAACACTGCTTGTATAAAACCAAATATGCTGTGCAAGGAGGGGAGAAAGAAGGGGCAGCACGGTCTTCATGGGCATGACTAGGGGAATAGGAATGCAGGAAACAATATTCACTCTGTAAATAGCATTACTGAAGCCATTACTGTACTAGCGGGTCCAGTTTTGGCATCTGCACTCTGAAAGGAGATTGATAAATTGAAATGTCTGCACAGAGCTGCTATCAGAGGGTTCTTTACAGAGAGACACTAAAAGCATTCACTTGCTTACAAAGAAGAAAGTTAGGAGTTAGCCTGAGCACAGTGTATAAAGGATCCATGAAAGGGCAAAAGCATTCCTCTTCCTGAGCAGCTCTGTAATTCAGGACTCTGAATCCAGTGACCATAAATATAAGCCAGCAGAGCTGCACTAGTAGAAAAGGTATTAGTTATTCTATTCTTTTTTTTTTTTTTTTTTGAATGAGGATTTTGGAATCGCTTAGGAAGGGATGTAACTGTATCTTCACAGCCTCCAAACCAAGTTTGGAAAACTCTCCAGAGCCGCGCTTGGCCCCAGGTGGACAGCAGAGCAGTCCACAGCAGTCACTGCAGCAATTTCTCCACCAGCTGCTGATTGGAGCTGCCCATCCTGATGGCCCCTCCCAGACCCAAAGTTTATGAACCCTGGAATCCTCCTGGCACTTGTAGGCTGGGATGTGATAATGCCAATGTGAGCTGATTTTTTGGCTTATCATTTATGCTATGAATATTTTATAAACCGGTTTGTTGGCTGGGATACAAGAGTCATGAAGAAGTGAAACAACCCACTTCATTCAGAGCAAGCTTCTTTAGACAAACATAATGCAATTCAAAAGCCTCAACACCAGACGGGAATGTGGGTTTGACTTAAGGGCTCAAGTCCCAAAATCACTATGAAGACATAAAGCTGACAGCACAGAGAAGCAAACTCCGTGCAGAGTCGTGAGACACCATGATCAGTACTGGCCTGCTGCCACCAACGTTTTCCTGCTTTGGATCAGGGGTCAACGGCTGACCCATCACTTTAAGCATGGGGTGGAGGTTGTTTCTAGTGATCCTTTTGGAATTGGGATCTAATCCACTGCCCTGAAACAGGTCAAAAAAAAAGGGAATGGCTTAAATTCCTAAGGGCTACTCTGGTTTGGGGAAATCATCTCTGCAGTTGTAGGACTTCTTTGACCATGGTCTATCTGGGAAACAGTTTCTGCTTCTCCCTGATGTAATTTTGCCAAGACACATTTTAGAGTGTTGATTGGTGCCAGTTTTTGCTTTATTTTTGGAAAATGTTCTTCACACCTGGGTCTTGAAAGACCTGTAGATGCAGAGCAGTGTGAGCCGAGTTGCCTCACACAAAGTGAGAATTGAAATGGCTCGATTAATGTTTTGAGTTTGGTTAGGAGGACGAGAAGGCCAACAGGTTACTGGTGGCAGCTTTCCAGACGTCTTTTAAGGTTCTTAAGTAAAAAGAACCCCCAAACTCACAACATTAACAACACAGAGGGCTTTATTTGCACTTACCCTAAGGTCATTAATTCCTCTGAGTCCTGCTATGTCACTGAACTTTGTACTTTTAGATGGTGTAGAGGGGCTTTGGAAGTACATTATTAGATACATCTTTTCCCTGAATCTCATTTCTGGTTGCATATTAGCAGTTTTCAGCTACTGGGAATGTTGTAGCTAATGAAAAAGAAAATCAAACATAGCAATATGCATGACCAGTTTTTTAAAAAATAAATTCTTGTTTTGACATTAGAAGGAGGACATGGCCCTCTTTAGAGCAGGTCCAGAGGAGGGCCATGAAAATGGTCAGAGGGCTGTAACATCTGTCCTATGAAGAAAGGCTCAGAGAGTTGGCATTGTTCATCCTGGAGAAAATGAGGCTCCAGGGAGACCTTATTGTAGTCTCTCGATATATAAAGGGAGTCTTTTTACCAAGGCGTGTAGTGACAGAAAAAGGGGCAACAGTTTTAAACTGAAAGAAGGTACATTTAGATAGGATATGGGGAAGAAATTTTTTACAATGAGAGTTGTGAGACACTGGAACAGGTTGCCCAGAGAAGTTGTGGATGTCCCATAACAGGCAGATCTCAAGGTCAGGTTGGATGAGGCTTTGAGCAACCTGATCTAGTGAAAGATGTCCCTGCCCATGGCAGGGGCATTGAACTAGGTGATCTTGAAAGGTCCTTTCCAGTCCAAACCATCTGTGATTCTATGATTTCAGAGGTTAGAAACATGAACTTTCCTAAGATGACTGCTATGAAATCTACAGTTAAGGGAATTTGCAGATAGTATGTCAGTGGAGAATAACATAAAGAGAGGAGAGTCTATTTTTCTTCTGTCTCACAGAACTGTACAGCACCTAGCACGTAACAGTCTATGGATCACCAGCATTCACACCAAGGAAATCAGAAACCACTTCTGCTCAGGACAGTTGTTATGGTTTCTATAATCAATGTAAGAGCCATTATGCTCACCGGTAGCTGTCTGAAGTACAGACATCTGCACCTGAACCAGCTGCAGAAGCAAACTCACTCAGGGAAGAAAAGTAGGAACTTCTGGAGTGTGACTCTTCTGGAGTATTTCAGTCCTCTATATTATTAGACAGCAGATGATAAAAGGAGTCTGAAGCTGTTGGGGTTCTACAGTACAGCTATTGGGTGTTTTACTGACACCCCCAGTGCACCCTAGTCCGCATCGCTCATCACTGAAGTCCCATGAGATGTGTCAGTCCAGAGAGGGATCAATAGTGTCCTTGCAGTTCTCCCTTCTTAGTATCGGTGCGAGTGTCAAGTGTGTGTGTTTTCTCAGGACTTTCATTTCATCAGTGAAATAAAGCACACTGATGAGTTCTTTCTTCTGTCTGAGTCTGTCTTCGCATCTTCATTGTCACCTGGCCAAAACTTGCCAGCATGCTCCTCTCTGTGGACTCTCAGCTCCATGGAGGACTCTGTTCCCCAGACTGCCCTGGTCCTTGGGCTCCAGTTTGTAGCTTATAGCACCCACATCTCTCTGTCTTTATGATTTGCATGCTTAAATGACCTTGATTTGGTCAGGAAGGCAGAAGTGGGAAGAAATAAACAGTATGTCTCCAAATCTCAGCTCAGGGAAGGAAATAAACCTCAGTAGAAAGAGCCAAATGTTAACAATATGATTGAGAAAAGCCCCTCAGCTTTAAAGGAGTAGTTCTCATGCATTCCCTGCATGAGAACAAAAATTAGATTAAAATATAGAAATCAAATTAAAAGGTCACTGAGAACCAGAAGAGAACTAGAAGTGTGTTTAAAACATGTAAGTCCTCTAGTTTGATCAAGAACATTTTGTTTATTATATCCTTATTTAATAGAAAGGAATGATTTCTCTAAAGAGAACACAACATGTGAATTTATTATAGGGAACATTGCATTAAATTACAGACAAAGACCAGAAGGCCAGTCTGATTGACAATAACACTTTTTCTCACCAAAATTGTGTGGCTCTTTTGGGCTCTTAGCAGTGTTACTTAGTGACAGACAAAAGGGAAGAAATTTCTCTTTGAAAAATTTGTCCCACTTTTTCAATTAAAATTTTCAGAATGTTGTTGATCATTTTATTGACTCTGCTTTTAATTTTAGAGTCAAGCACCAGTTCTCTTCTCAATAATAATTTCAATAATAATTCTTTAGATTTAAGCTGAGAGCTTCTTTTTCATCATGACACGTTCTGGTATCATATTCTCTCTCATCCTGGCAAAAAGCCAAGACAGCGTCTTCTGTACCCTTTCCATCTCATTTCCTTAAGTTCCTGTCAGTCTTTTCATGGGCACTGGGAACAAAAGCCTCAGTCATCTTCCATCACTATCCCACTCAAAATACAGTGGAAATTCAGCTAGTAGGCACTGCATTATGTCCATATGCTGGCGTTAAACTAGTTCTGAAGCTGATGTGCTCAGTATCATGTATGCTTCCCAAAATATCTGGCAAGCTGTTTTTAAATTTCCTTGGGGTTTTTTCTTCTGTTATCACTACGTCATTCATTAGGTTGTAATGAAAAGACTTGTATAACAAAATTGGACATAGCGATGAAAGTTGCAACATATATTAATGCTTTTGCTGAAAACTTTGCGGAATGACGCCTTTTTTTGCAAAGCACAGAAGTTGTTCAGATGAAAGAAATGCTACTAAAATAGGCTGTGGGAAATGTGGTCTGATAATGTACCAAGGAGCAAAATCCTTAGGTCAATACAGAGACCACTCAAGAAGAGGGCCACAAATGAAATCCTAGACAAGATGGAACATCAAATGAGAAATTTAAAAAACAATGTCTATGAAAAAAGTAGCTGATAAATCACATTGTCTGTTTTTTAATCTGACCATATTTCTGTTAGTCAGTTCATTTCTATTAAAGGGATGGACCTCAGGGTAAATCAGAAGCAGCTCCATCAATCTCACTAGAGCAGCATCATTGTAAGATCGGTCTGAAATTTGAATCAGATTCAGTATCTGCTGGGTAAGCATTAATCAGTTCTTGCCACTAATTTCTTGCACAAAGCAGCACCTCATCTGCCATTTCTGATAACACCATTGCTAAGGGAGTGGTGAGAACTTCAGTTTTGCTTCGCTAAGCCTGTAGCAGAAAGTCAAACAAAAGGTACAAGGGAAGGCAGAACAGGAAAATCCTGGATGATGAGAGGGGAAGAACATCCTTCGAGAAATACCCTATTCAAGTTTTTGAAATATCACTCTAAATAAATTATGATGTCAGAATAAAAGATAAGGCAGAATGAACATTATGAATAGAGGTGGTAAGAGGTTTGGGGTTTGGTTTTTTTTTTTCCCCAATTGTGATTAAAAGTTTTAAAAAGAGGAGTAAACAGCTCTCGCTACTTGGAAATAACATACCATCCCTGCTAACATTGGGGAGGCTTCAGAGTTCCCACAGCAGATAATGCGAGCATATAACTAATTTATCAAAAGTTATAGCACAGCTTTAGTACACTGCTTGCTATAACTGGAGTTAGAACTGTAAAAGCACCTAGGTATAGGCACACATAGGGAGGTATAATCAGTTCTACAGACTAGTTTAAACTTATTCTCCTCAATTTGCCATTTTGAAGCCTACCTCCAATATTCTTCTAAAGTCCAGCTGACATCTTCAGCTCCACCATCCTTTAACACTTGGGTGCTTAAATCACTTTTGTGTGTGGATTCATTCACCTGTGATGGTTGGCAGCTGTTTAATTCCACCCTGGTATCACTCTTGACTTTGAACGTTGGTTGTAACCTGACTTGAGCTTAACCACCAAGCAAAGCACATTCCTTTCCAAAACCTCAGTTTGGAAAGCTTTTGTTTCCCCCGTGTTGCTCTCTGCAGAGGCACCTTCCCAGCAATGCCATCCTCTCACTGAGTCATCCTAATGGAGATTGAAAAATTGCTTTTGTCCCCAGAACTGACAACTCTGACCTACAGGGAGCAGTGACATGATTAGCAGGTGATTTCCCAAAGATCTTTGGTTTCCCATAACTTCAGTGTCTGCCCATGATATTAGATTCAGAAGATAAAAGCTAATCTCATGGGTGTTTAATTTTATTTAATGAGTAAAGGTGCTGATTTCATAGTGAATGAGGCTATTCATAGCAAGTTACTAAATTAAAATAAAAGATAATATAGCTTAAGCAAAGGCATGCACTTCCATTTCCACTAACATTTCCAAGCAAGGTCTTTGCTTTTCCTGCTCCTTCATGTAAATAATAAATAAAAAAATGAAGAGTTGAAGAGCTGTTAGGAAAGGCAATGGGAGTTTGCAAACACAATGTTTTTTTGGCTAATCTTGTATCACATCTGTGGCTCGCAAAATGATTTGATTTGATTCTTGATGAAGTTCCAGGTGGTGAAACTCTCCTGTTCACAGCTCCGGAGTATGCAGCTCTGTCCCACACAGAGCCTTGCCTCCTGCCTTAGAATAATACACCTGTATCACAAGTGAAATGAAAATATTTGCAGGTGAGTCATGTTAGATGGACCCAAACTCAAATGGCATTCAAATGCTGAATGTAACAGAAACTAGTTAATTCTTTTTGCCACAAGGTTTTTCTTCCCAGTATTTGGTTAAATACTTCCTTCGTTTAACCTCGTTGCTCCCGGTTCTACTGTAAGGCACTAAGGAAATAACCCACATGGTGACACTCAGGTGACCCCCACAGCCCGTTACCCACTCCCTGTAGGAGAACTTCATTCAACCTATGCAACTTAATCTTTTTCTTTTCATCCAGCAACATGACCTTGATTTCTGTTGCTTTTCTCTTGATTTGTGTCCTCTGTTGCTCCTACACTCAGTTAAGGTCTCTCAGGTAATGCGCTGTGCAGCAGTGGAAACCAGGTGCTGTGTGCCATGCGGTCAGAGCTGTATTGAGAGGGAGGGTTCCTGTCCTGCTCCAAGTTATGCCGGAGGGATTGTAATGGTTTTGCTGTTACACCGCATTGAAAACTTGCATTTAAGAAGGCTGTGGAGAAAAACCACTGTGTCAGACCAAGCTATTAACACTTGGTCTGCTACCTGCTCTATGGCAGTGGTCAATATTGAGGCCATGATTGTCAGCTTTGGGTAATCTGCCTGGTGCCTGGGTGTATAGCCACACAGCTCTGGCTGCTTCAGAAACAGTCTCCCGTCCCTGTGTAATATTGTTCTTATAATGATAAAGATGTGGGATACTTCAGATTTTGACAGGCTGGCTGTTCTCATGTGGCCTGTGTTTCATTTTCAGCACCAGCGTCGTTCTGTGGCAATGACTTAATGCCATTGATGAGGTCCAGAAGTGAAAACGCTAACATCTACAGCGGTTGCTGCCTCAGTTGCTCACAGCCCTTCCCACATCTCCAGTCAAACTGGAGTCAACCTTGGGGAAGCTTCAGAAAATGTGAAATTGGATTTTGCCCCCATAGCAATGCTGCCCTCCTCACCTGGCCATGCAGAGTCACTAACAGCTTCTGTGTGGAGGTGGACCACAGCTGTCATAGCCAGGCTGGTGTTCCTTCATCTGCTCATCTCTCAACGCTTTTAATGGCTTTAAGGTATTACTTACATAAAGCAAGTTGATTAGACCCTATCAACTAATGTTGTTCCATGTGCTTTTGTCTCTGGCTTTTTATTTTTATTTCAGTCAATATAGGTACAAGGCAATTGTCCCAACAACACAATTTGAACACAAGTGCAGCATTCTGGCAGCATCTGTCCAGCAATCAAGTCATTTGGCTGCAAGGCTTCTACAGACATGCTCCTTTCAAGGTTTATCCCCACCATTCCTCAACTGTCTCTGCAAAGTTCCTCAAGTTAATCAACAGGGATAAATAAGAGTTTTTGTGTAAAAAGAAGATGAAGTACCACGTAAAATCAATTCAGATAGTCTTCCTTATGTGCAAGACCAAATAAGAGTATGCTTAAGCTTTTTGTAGTCCTATATCAGTCCTAATTCCCATAAAGAGCTGTTTCCCTGCAATTTGTATTGAGAAGCAAGACCAGTCCAGGGCAGCAGACAGCTCTCAGTGTGTCCAGGTGAGGGAAGCAGGAACATCTGATGTTATTCTTCATTTCGCACCCATATAACCATTTCATCTCACCAAGAGCTCAAAGTGATTTTCATTGAATTGGATTTCCGAAATGCGTTTTGTCCCTTTTTGATTTCTTCTTTTTTGCATTAAGAGTACAGCAATTTTAATACTATGCAGTGTTTCAAGATTGATGCATGACATAGATTGGTGAAATGCATATTATTCATCTGCCATGCTGGGTTGTCTCTTAGCTCCTATGTATTAATCATTTTACATATATTTAAGGTATTACTCTGCTTCCTGGTCAATGTTATAAAAGCAGAGAATATTCTACCAGAGAATGAGGAATTATTTTGTGCCCTGGATTTTTCGATTTTGTAAATCCCTTTTGCAACCATACTTCTAATATCTGTCTTTTTTTTCAAAAAGCTGAACTGTTTTTAAGAAGAGCTCTGTGACTGTTACACTGCATTTATAGGTCATTTAAAGCTGGAAAAAAATAGAGCCAATAATTTTCCTACATTAACTTATTCCTACACGTTTTTGCAACTCATGTTACGTTTTATACCATGTAGCTCAGAACACAACATGCACTTCACGATGAGGTAAATGGATTACATTTATTATATGGGATTGTCCTTCATTTCAAGCTGGTATCACTACAGTTGAAATATGGGTTGCTTCCCATTTCATATTGTAAATATTTGTTGGTTTAGCCAACACCTCTCAGACTCCCTGGGAGGAAGGCAAGGGAGTCTTGATGCTGCTGGCTTGAGTAGTCCTATTCATTCCCATCTCTTCTGCTGTTAAGATGATCCTCAGCTGGCCCAGGATGACTCAGTTATGTACTAGGGACATGTATCGGGCTGGGAGCAGTACTTCATACCCACTGCACTAATAATGAAAAGGACCAGGTCAATCCTCTCACTTAGGTGTAGTATCAAAGTCATCAAAAGCATTGCAAAGCAGTGTTTTGGTGCTCAACACTGAAAACAATGAGGGATCTGAATTCTCTTCTTTCAGAAATATCTACCACTTCTGATTTGCAAAGCAATCTGGAGGAAAGATTTTTACCAAAAATCAAGGTAAAACTCTGAAAATGAGCTTAATACAAAACCTTGCCAATTATGTTTCAGGATACTAATTTAGCCCAGAGCCTCATGGACTTCTTTCTTCTTTAATGTCCAGGGGCTTTCCCTAAGGGAAGGAATGGGGATGCAGTTTTGCTTTTTCCCCAGAAGAGAAAGCAGGGACGTTGCAGCTGGATAGGAATGTTCTGGAGCTGCAACACTAGTGCAATAACGCAGCACCACAGGGTGGAAGCAGCAAATTACTTGGAGACAAGAAGCTCCTCAGGGTGGTCTGAAGGTGCAGTTTTTTGTACAGTCATGCAGTGTCTGCTTGATGATTGATGATTACACACAGAGCTAAATATAGTATATTTGCTGTATTTCACTGGGAGTGGAACATTTCCAATGGTGCTGACTCCACTTCACTTTTTCATACACTAAAAAAATTCAAAAAAACACAGGAAAACAAGAAGTTACTCTGAATTCCTTAAGTTCTCATCCCTTTTTCTAAATCTGATCCTGGTACATTGGAGCAACAATTTAAGTGTATGAGCTGAAGCAGCACTTTCCCTTTTCTATCCATCCACTTCCATTTCTGTACATCTCCCTGCACTGAGCAGACCAGGTCACACGTGGTTTTTTCCCTTCAGATTGAACCATGCAATAACTCAAGAGATAAGATGCAGCAGTGCAGTTTCCTTTCATAAATAGCTCACAAATTATGAGTAAACCATTAGGGGAAATTAATAGGTGATATGTAACAGAGATAATTTATCATTGCTAATTCATCTGAAAAAAATATAGATTAGTAGGTCTAATTTTTGGACGGTGTAAATAGTTACATCCTTGTTGGTGTCAATAGTTACATCTGAACCAGGTTACGCAACTTTTTAATTTTACCCATCTGCTCATTCCAGGGGAGCTGATAATCTGCAAGTGTTGGCATATGAACACGCTTTCAGGTATTTCCTTAGGTCTTGAGAAAATAAACTCAGTCATTATACTTAAATGTCTTCTCCTTCTGTCTCAAAAAAAGTTAGTTCAGTC
This sequence comes from Phaethon aethereus, assembly GCF_964289735.1. Taxonomy (NCBI): domain Eukaryota; kingdom Metazoa; phylum Chordata; class Aves; order Phaethontiformes; family Phaethontidae; genus Phaethon; species Phaethon aethereus. Next base: position 2,708,367 of record NC_138579.1, read on the forward strand.
ACTTTCTGTTCAAAGCCCTCTCATATAAAAAAGCTTTAGCTCAGTTTGCTCAAAAGACTGTTCAAGGCAGTGCTGTTCTGCGGTGCTGGGGCAGTAAGGGCATTTCGCAGAGCTGGACACAACTCCGGCGTGCCCAGAGTCAGCATCGTGCCCCACGAGATGTCCTTTGGACCTGCTTGCCTGGAGGTGACACAGGAAAGACTTTCAGGGTCTTTCAGTCATGTAGGGTTTTCTTGCTTAGTGGGCAGACCTGCTCTGCAAGCATGAAGGTGTCCAAGGACCAAATAAACAAAAAAAACCACCAAAACCCAAAACCTACCATTAGGGAAAAAAAAAGAAGATTATGAACTGATAAAATGGGTACATCTGGATTCGTCTGAAAAAAGGAGAAAGTTATAGCCTTAGGAAAAGCTACTCAGGTTTCAAAGGACATAGAGATCATTTACTGCTTCTTGCCTTTAAGTAAAAAGTGTTTTATGCTGTCTTCCTCTTTCCACCTATTACTTTGTAGGGGGAATTGGGCAACAGCTGATATTTACAGGTGTTAACTAGATCACGAAAGCAATGGCTCTTGATCCCTCCATTTGAAATCTGATGGGATTCACAGTAACTTAATTAGAAACATAGTGAAATAAGATCAGAAGAGACAGTTGACCTCCAAAACCATTGTGATAAAAGAACCTATTTTATTAAATGTTGTGTAAAAAAAAAAAAAGTTTTTCTGAAAAGGAACAATACTGAAATTTAGGAGATGCTTTTGTATTCCTGGCTCTGCCATAGCTCCCTGTGACCCAGGTCACGACAACATAAAAGTCTGTGTTCCTTACGCTGTAAGACAGGTAATGGTCCACTCACTCCTCCACAGCACCTCTCCTCACCCAGCGGTTGCACACTTGGCAGGACCTTTGCTTACCCTCCTTTGTGCAGCTCATATAATGCAGCAGGTCCCTGATACCAGATGCTGCCCACAGGGCTCCCTCCCATCACTGACTTCATGGAGATAATACACTAAGACTTTTAGTAGCTGAAGGATGTGGTGGAGGCCAGAAGGTATTAGCGGGTGGAAAAGGAGTTGGCAGAAGTGTGGATGCTGCATTTGTTGGCACCGGTCAGGATACAGCCTCCAGCACAAACAGTCGCCAAACTACCGGGTCCAGGTTGCTGAAAAGCTCATGCTGTCCTAACCTTACCCTAAAAATTCATTACTGGCCATGTCAAGAACAGCATACTGGCGTAGATGTGGTTCTGCTCCAACCCCAAATGATCTTAGGTTCCCCCTCATCCTAACACGGGGCTTCTGGAAGAGCATGTCTATTTATTGCTTGTTTAGTAGGGCTTTTCTGACAGATGCTTGCAAAGGCAAGAAAGCATGTGGAGAACCCCTGGCCAAGTGTCACCAAAGGATCTGCAGGTCCCTGAGCAGCCAGGGAGAGGCAGTAGTGGCACTGGCTATCCAAGGAGCAATGTTGCATTCCTCCTAGCTGTCTTAAGTAAAAAGTGTTTTATGCTGTCTTCCTCTTTCCACCTATTACTTCGTAGTGGGGATTGGGCAACAGCTGATATTTAGAGGTGTTAACTTGTGCTGCTCATTGAGTACTGACCAATGCAGCCTCCGAGCACAAAGCCTTGTCAGCAGAATAAGGGCAATTAAAACTGCTTGCTTTAAGCTGTAAGGATGAATTGCAGTTAGTTCTGGGTGCCCCTTTCCATGACTTCAGAGGAGGCTGGAGCATAACTTACAGCCTGTGTCTCTTACAGGGGCTTTTAAAAAAGTGGGCCTCCGTGTAGGAAGTAAAACTCTGAAACTTTCAATGTTTTTTGGGGAAAAAAAATCTTAAAGAAAAAAAAAATCATTTTATATTTGTAATGGCTCCAGCTGCAGATTAAAATTACTGCCCTAAATTAAATCCAAGGGCAAGGAGGAAGGCAGATTTACTGTTAAACTGTCAGTAACATAGAATCATGGAATCGTAGAATAGTTTGGGTTGGAAGGGACCTTTAAAGGTCATCTAGTCCAACCTCCCTGCAGTGAGCAGGGGCATATGTGAGTGGTCAATGGTTAAGAGAGAATCACATCAGAGAGGGGTTCAGTATTTTACTCTTGTGTTGCAGGTTTTCAGGTGCTCTCAAAGTCCTACCTGTTTTGGTGGGATGCTGCCTAGTCCCTGCTGCACGTAGGATTTGGATAACCATATTGAAATTCCTTTCTTACTTGAGGCTGTTTTAGTGAACTCTTCAAGAAATTAACCCAAATATCAATTATACCTTTCAGCCTCACCTGCACAACAATATCATGGTGTATTCAGTAGCACTAGGATGTGGATTTTACGGGGGTCTGGTAGGTTAAAGAATTGCTCATAGACTATTATTTTTTATTAATGACTTGATTTTTCTTTTGCAGTTTTGAGTGAAAATATGCAATGAATGTTTCAAAGAAAGCCATAGGACTGCTGCAGCCTGATGCTCCTTTTACATCACTCTCTTTCATAGACATTATAGCACTTTGATTGGTAAAAGCGAAATGCTATGTGTACTCCTTAGGTTTATATGAGTTGCGTGAATTATGGTAGCAAGCTGCCATTTGTTTCCACGGTTTGTTTCTCATGATAAATGTAAATTACTGTTAAGATTGATGATACCATCCTGGCACCTTGTTCTTCAACGTCAACCTTAGGGCAGCCCTGGGAATATTGCTGCTGGTTACTGGTGCATTACCCAATGTTCAGATGTTTTGACAATGACACTAATCAGAACTGCAGCTTTCTTCCATCAGACTCTCTCATTCTTCAAGAGGTGGCCAAGAAACATGCAGCATGATTGCTTTTGCCCTAATGATGCCATTTATTAAAATCCTTTGTCTTTCCATTTTGTGAATACATTTTTTTTCCCCTCCTGACAACGTTCATAAGATAAAATGTGAGTCTGCAGTGGGACTTCAGACCTTTTTTAAATGGTCAGCCCCCGTGTCAGGACTTGTGATTTGGGGGTCATACTTTGGTCTGTACCTAGACTTCTGGGTTCCTATATCTGGGTGTACTTCCCAGTCCCATCCTGACTCCACGTGAGAGAAGTCTTGGCTATCCATCCTGCCTTTCCCCTACCATCTGCCGCTTGACACAAGAAAGCAAACATGTTCAACACAAAATTTCTGAGTGAAAGCAAGGACAGGACCATGGATCAGTCGTTTGGGGTCTTAAAAACGGCATTGGAAAACTGAGAGTGGTGCTGTCACAGACCAACTAACGGCTCTGTAGTAGCTACAGTAAAAACCTACCAGGCAAATTAATTCGCATCTGGGTCATTGACTTAACTGACATCATGGCCTCATGAGATTATTTGAAATACATGACAAAGCTTGCAATTGTTAGGGTGCTAAGAAAAAAGAGCCGATAAATAGTGAGCCAGTGTCTGCTTAAATATGAGATCCTACCACCAATAGACTATGAAGAAAGATCTGAATAGTGTAGTATTTTGATAAAACAGTGCTTTCTTATTGCAGATTTAGGAATTAAAAAGATTGGTGGACACTCTTCTGCATGGCCTTACTGTGATGTGCATCATGCTTTAACTTAGAAGAGGGAAAGCATATTACCCCCTCATCCTGGAGCAGGGTTGCAAATCGTAGAATCACAGAGTAGTTTGGGTTGGAAGGGACCTTTCAAGGCCATCTAGTCCAACCCCCTGCAGTGAGCAGCGACATCTTCAACTAGAGCAGGTTGCTCAGAGCCCCGTCCAGCCTGACCTGGGATGTTTCCAGGGATGGGGCATCCACCACCTCTCTGGGCAACCTGGGACAGGGGTTCACCACCCTCATTGTGAAAAATTTCTTTCTTAGATCTAGTTGAAATCTGCCCTCCTTAACCTACATGAAATCCCTTAACATACAAAAAGCCAAACGCACATGTGATCCCAACACAAACAACAGAAAGGTTGGATCCAGACTGTGCGTGAAACCTTCATTATGGCGTTTTCTGATATTTGATTTGGCAACATTTCAATGGCTTTTTGGGGACAGAGTCACTCTTCATACTTCTGCTTATACCAGCTGAGCTGTGCTGCAGTCAGCTACCACCCTTGGGGAGAGGGAGCAACTCTCACTGTGCACAAGCACAGCCGAATCTGGGCCACAATTATTTCGTATCAAAATACATGGCATTAATCAGATGGTATTTAATTAATAAAAAAGATCTGTCTGATTAAATTTCAATTAAGCTCTTTTTTGAAGCCGTGTCATTTCGGATGTTGTTGGACAACCTTGCTGACCACACAGATGGCAGGCAATGAAAACATTAGCCAAATATTTTTACCATGACTGGTTGAACAAAATAAAGTACATCCATTATAATGAGCCATGTTATAGCACAGCCCTCTGTAGTACAGCAAGCAGCGAAATTACTACCATAACAGATTGCTGCTCACTCTAACATATGCTGACTCTCTGACTTATTCTGTACTTCTGTGCACAAACAAGGATATACAGATGAATTAAGTTCTTTGATCTGTAATGATTGCCATGAATCCACAGGTTCCCCAAAAAATTGCGTGGAGAATCCTGTAGTTATTATATTATTCAAATAAGGTGATTTTTTTCCCCCTCTCTGTCTTTCTGGATTCTTATTGAAATACCTTTCCAGAGGAAAGTTATTAAAGAGCCTATTTGGCTAATTCATCAATAAGAAAACAGCAGCCACAAAAAAAAGTCACCCTCAGTACTTAGACACACAGTCATTCATTGCAGTGACAAAGCTTGAACATAATTACTTAGCTGTGCGATGTGATGACTTTATTATATGAATCTGCATTAATCTGACTTTGAAATGACAAATTTCACAGGAATTTATTAGGATATGACTGCTAAATGACTGATATGACAACGACATGTGTAGTAATCATAACCTCCTATTACAGTTGTATTTTTTTATCCCCCAGATGTAGCCCTCATCATGATGCTTCAGCTGATTCCAGGAACCTGAAACAATTTTACTGTATTGTACTGATTATAAACTTGCTAAGAGCTTTTTGTTTTTAACACAGTAGAGTCACACTGCACTGTACTGTGGAACAACACTAGTGGGTATTGATGTTCAGAATATTGCCATGAGGCTTTACAGTACAATTAAGCAATAACGTTAGTAGAATAAGAACCTGCACCAGTAGCAGCCTTTACCCCTGGTAGGTAAATGCAAGGCAATGCCATTTATTTTTGAAGTGAGCTGAGAGCATTGCTGAAGTAGGTTTTCCTGTGTTGTTCCTGCCAAGACCCGCTCAGGAGCCCTGAGCTCTTCCAGACTACTGATGGGTGCTTCCTTCCAAGAGGACACCCAGAGTTCTGTCCATCCTTTTATTATAGCCAATTTCAGCATGAAGGGGAAAGGTTCTACAGCTTTAGGGATTCACAGCTGGGGAGGAAACAAAAATAATTTTTAAAAGGCCAGTGTATTTTTATATGGCCTACAGACCGTGAGATGAGACAGAACCTGAGATGTGCCGATTGCTCTCTCCAAACTCTCCGTGTGTGCTGAAGAACTGTTGTAAAGCCAGAGCAAAGCCTGAAGGTGGGACAGGAGCAGGAGCAGTCAATGTGCTTAACCTCTTTGGATGGCACAGAGCTGTCACCCTCTTGCTCCCCTTGCTCTGAATGGCCCCAATTCAAGGATGAAGTTAGCTGAAACGCTCCTCTGGACTTGGGACGTGGGTGGTGGCTTCAGAGGTGGTGCTTCCTGGGAATGTGGAGACATCTGCCCTACCCTGGGCTCTGTCCTGTTCTTCACCCTGGGGAGAGGGTGCAAAGAAGAAGAGTTAGGGTAGCACACACAGGAAAAGGTCTAGGTTAGATCAGTCTGAAAAGGTCTAGGTTAGACCAGTCCTCTCCAAGGCAACTTCCTTTCCAGTCTCCCCTTGTTAAAAATGTCTTCTGCAAATTGGAACGAATAATCTTGTGGCTCCAAAACAGCCTGTGTATCAGTCACTGGAAGACCAGTCACCTCCTGTCCTGCCCACACTCACTGTCATCGCTGCCTCCTCCTCCACCCTTCCACGTTTTGGAATTTATGCTGTGTCGGGGTGCACCCCATATGGAGTAGGGCATCCACTGGAGCAGCCTGTTGGGCATCACCAGGGCTTTGCAATTAAAGTAGAAGAAAGCTTCTGTATGGAACGGACACAAAACATCTTATTATACCAGGTCTACTTCAGGGGAATTAGGTCTCTATTTAGGTGAAATTTCCATTGCTGCTGTACCTGTAAAAGAGCGTTAGTATCCTAATTATTCAATTAGACAGATACACTGGCAATAAGATATTCGGGTTTTGCAGCAGAAGCTGAATGATATTTCCTTGAATACCTGCAGACATATTCCCTAATTGTTGCCTCATATATCTTAACTGTATTATTTCTGATTTGCAAGTGTAAATAAATGTACTGCTTGGGATGATCATATTTCACACCAATTTATTTGAATGACATTAATGAGTTTTCTCTACCAGTGAGACCTTGCTTTGAGAGCTAGGCTGTGTTTTGCTACCAATAATTTAATATAAGATGGTTTCCCACCATCATATATTAAAATTAAATAAATAAATAAAAAACAGCCATGGGAATGCCTGAAAGGATTTAATTTTGTTAGCTATTTGCATTCCTCAGTTATAAGCCTGTGACATCATTTTAAAAAGTAATACATTTATTAAAATAATGGAGATTTGGAAGTCATCTTGAAGGTTACAATCGCTAACAAGCCCCACTTTGCTGTTGGATGTACTCGGCAGTTATGACAAGTTTAATACTGTAATCCTGGAAGGCACAAACAATGACATTTGGATAGTTTCAAAAAAGGGCATACACTCAAACAAGGAAGAGATATGTGCGTGTTTCGTTTGCTATACTTGGTATTTCATTGCCCAAAGACCTCAGTCACATTCACACTCATTGTAGCTTCTTATCAGAAATGTCTCAGCAGAATTCCCGTCGCATTTGCCTCCCAGTTTACACCATTCCCTTAAAGCTGCATTGGGAAATCACCACCTTTTAAGCCCTTCCACAGTGAGCTGTGTATTCCCCCATGCCACAAAAAGATGTCTCCAGAGCGACATGCTGCTGCGCCTCTTTCTCCTCTTCCTTCTGCTGTTTCACCTCGGGGTTGGAGCATGGTCACCAGGCCAAGCAAACCAAAGGTTGTGCCAATAAAGGTACCAACCTTATGAGCTGTTGTATGGACACCGAAGAGCCTGAGTTAGGAAAGGGTTTCTCTGTGACAACTCCAGACGTGGGTGCTCCAGGAGCTGGCTGGGGTATTAATGGGAGATGCAGGGCTTGGGGTTCAATTTCTTGTGCTGCTTTCAGCGGGATTTTGTGCCATTGTCTCACACTCAGGCGTTCTTAGGTACATAAGTAGGCATGCTTGAGGGCCAGGGCCTCAAAGACCTCTGAGGGAGGGGGTCTAAGACAGGAAGGATGAATCACCCTCTGAAAGGGCCTTTTTCTCCACTATATCCATGGGTGAAACCATGGTTTGTCATTTACCCTAAACCCGTGGCTTCTAAAATCTTGGATGCTAAAGTGACGCAAGATCACTCTCCTTTTCCTGCACTGCCCTGTCTCAAAGAGGTGTGATAAATACATTAAAGACTGGAAGGTATCTGCATTTTACAGTAGTCGGTGTCTGTAACTACCACTGAGAGGCCGATTGGCTCTAAAGGGTGGGTTATGTAATTTTCCCCATTCTTTTTTCTTCTGGAAAGACCACCATCACTTTGGGAAGTGCTGCTCCTCTTGGAACCATCCATAACAGGTGCTGGTGGCAGCAATGGCTCAGTGACCTTCACCCCACGCTCTGCTCCATTTTCTCCATCATCCACCTCAGAACTTAATCTGGGTGTTTCTTCCCACATGCAAAGAAGCCTTAAATAAATGAGGAGGAGATGGTTGCCTGGACCACGTGGGGTTTATTTGTACCTAAAGCCAAGAGATCTTGCTCAACTGAATGGACACCACTGCCCACCCTCTGGGTGGCCACCAAGGCCTTTCAGTATAAATGCAAAAGCATCCCCTCAGACTAGACCTTCCTTTATGGGCCTCCAAGGTTGTTCCTCGAACATTGTTCATCAGCGCGGCATTTCCGCAGGGCATCCGCATCAACATTCCTGTGCCACCCGCCAGCCCGCTGAAGCGTAGTACATTCTCCACTTTATATTCAAGGCAGCTGAGCGATTCTCCTTACTTTGAGTGGCACGCTGCCACCCATACATTACAGAGAGCGCAAAACTCTGAGGAATCATTGAAGCTAACCATACATTACATGCATGATGGGCTTACCAGATGTCATTTCTTACATTGTTATGGTTTCATAAACTACACTGACATTGTCATTATGCTCAAAAATTTGATCCCACTCTGCTAGTCTTAAAATGGATGATTCTGAAGGTTGTTGCATTAACAAATAAGAGTTTGCAGGAAGGCGGATTTGCAACAGGAGTTTGTGAATGACTGGGTTATAACATTTGCTGGAAAATGGCATGACAATTGATTCATTGCTGGAGACAGTAACAAAAAAGGCAATGCTAATTCAAAGGTTAGAGGACCCATAAAGCTTTAAAAACAGATTTATTGCAGTAGGTGGACTATTACAGTAGGTGCTCAGAAACTGGAATTGCAGCTGTATTTATGAGACATTTAATTAGTCATTCATAATAAGTACATTAAAAACTAAATCCCTCTTATTAAGATCTACGTTAGTCTTGGTGCTTTCTCCATTATAGCTTGTTTGTGATAGCAGGCAGATTCATTTCAGATACATGAAGGGGGATGAGTCCTCTCCAGCAGAGCTTGCAGCCAAAACCACCCAGAACTTAGGAAAAGGGAAAAGAAACAACAGGGGGATTATCCTTAACATAAAGGGAAACGCTGTTCTTGCTTCCATATAGTGTGGAAGGGGCAGCTCTGGATGTGGCTCTTGGGAAGGAGGCAAACGGGCCGGTGAGGCCATGAGCAGCAGCAGGATGGAGTTCCTCCTCACCTCCTCAAATGATGAATTTGAAGCAAGAAGGAAGAAGGTGCACAGACTCTTTGCTAAGTCATGTTAACAGGCACCACAGACAACTACAGCTGGGAACTCAGTCTTGGTCCATTTTCCAATTATATATCACAGAAATGTCTGTCAACCCCTGACCTCTGTGAAAACTGGAGGTACTCAGCATCTCTAAAATAAGACCAGGATGCCTGCAGGCAACGGGCAAACTCAGAACTGGGGCCAGTTTCTCAATGGGTTTGTCTTTTAAAAAAACCCACAGATTTCTGCAGGCCCTTCCCCATTTACACAACTGGTGAATTTGGCCTCGTGCCTTCCTAGGAGGACAAGTACTGGGTATTTTGGGTCCTTTTCTTTTTTCTTTTCTTTCTTGGCTGGCTTCCTCCCTCCCTCGTCTCACAATGAACACACAGAGGACTGTGACAAGAAAAGTAGAGACAATAGAGGACCCCAACAGCATGCATTATTAACCATGTCTGCATTCTTTAGTGTCCTTGCTGCTAAAATTAACACAGCGTGCGTGGCACCCTGCCAAACTGAGCAAAGTGCATGTCATAAACAATACAGGTGGGCGCGACGGCAAATCATTTGTCTGTTCCTGTAAATGTCCCATCACGTCTTTCCCAGCTTAATAATGCCCAAGCTAACCAAACTGAGTGATAGTTTTCACAGGCTAATAATGACTCATTTGTCACAAAGTCTGACTTTCATTTGCAATAGCATCATAAATTTTCTGTGCTATATAGCACACCTGAAAAGAAAATGCTTTTTTCCCCTCCTCTTGTAGCCATAGTATCATGCAGGTTTCTTTTGCAGATGTCCAAAACAAAAAGATTTTGAAAAATCCTTCCTCAAGAGGAGCACCGAAGGAAACTTCATTGCCTAATCAAAAAGGACAAGATAAGCCCAGTAAGCTCTTTATTTATGGAAATGCAGACTTGAGTCTGTTAGGGAAGTGGAAAAGAAAAAGGTACCAAAGTAGGTACCAAAATAGATACCCAAAAAAAGGCTTACATCCCGTTTTTTCATTCCTTTCCACCATGCTTTGCTCCTGAGGTTTCACTGGGGAAAAGCAGCCTGTGTTTGTTTGCTGTTGACTCATGGCCTTTATCTCTGAGCTTGATCACCCCCATAATAAACCAGGTGATATTTCCTCCCTCCCACTCAGCTCTGTTTGCTCTGCAGAGGCCACTGGTCATTACTCCTCCAGGGCTTGTCACAGGACAGCCTTGCTCTGCCTTCAGGTCTCCAGGTGCAGTCCTAGGGGACACCCATCTCCTCATGGTACCTGTTCCCTGTTAGAAATAGTGGAGGACTCAGGAGTGGGTTTAGGCTCAACTGCAAGTGCTCCCACTCTACCCGGCATCCATGGTGGAGCAATAGCACATCCCAGCATAGAACTGTAGAATCATCATAGAATCATAGAATAGGTTGGGTTGGAAGGGACCTTTAAAGGTCATCTAGGTTAACCCCCTGCTATGATCAGGGACATCTTCAACTAGAACAGGTTGCTCAGAGCTGTGTCCAACCTGACCTGGAATGTTTCCAGGGTTGGGGCATTGACCACCTCTCTGGGCAACCTGTTCCATCCTCTTTTCCCATATGTCTCAGTTTAAATGTAAAGGAAAATTGAGTCCCCAGGCCAGCTAGGAGCTAGGTCTTCTCTGAGCACGTCCCTTGCTGGGTGATGCACAGTACAGGGCCTCTAACATGGCTGTTGATTTTTGGAAGTCTCCCACCTGGCCAGCAAGGAGGTGCAAGCAGGGAGGGTTCATGAACCCCATAAGCCAGTTCTATTAAATTCCATGCATGCATGCACACTAACTGCAGAGGTGTGATCCGTAAGTCACATCATGAAAAACTGCAGGAGGTACATGGACGCCTATGCCTAAAACAGAAAATGTTATCAGAAAATAATGTGTAAGGGCAAGTTCTTCTTGTGCCTCCCAGACATCTATCCCATGTTCAGATTTTCTTTCCCCATTTCACAGGTGCTGATGCATCTGTATGAAAAGAAAAGATGTTAAATGTAATCTGCCAGCCTGGTCTGACACCCAATTCCCAACCATTGAGCTCTGCCTGTTCTCATCAGCAGGCATGAAAGGTAGAGAGGGATGTTGAAGATCAGACTTGGACAAGTGGGGAGGAGTTGTTCCCTGGGGCATCTTCAGAAGAGTTAGGGAGCCATTTCCATCCCTGTGCAAAACTGCACACTTCTGAAGCTCTCAGGGCTTGAATTACTGCACTCATTTCAGGCTCAGCAAACCATGTTTAATTGACCTACACCCTCCAGCTCTGGGAGAGTTTAGGGCTCCCTGGACAGGCAAAGGACATCTGAGGTAAGAGAGATATGCTGATTGATGAAGCTAAAGGATTCTGTTCAGGCTTCAGGGGCAGAGAAACAGCCCCTGATCTTTGCTGTCCAACAGGACATTGTCAAATGGAAGACTTGAGCTGCCAGGCAGTAAATACCGGAATTAGCAGTAAATATCAGAATTCATGTCAAATTAGTGGGACAAATATTGATTTCAGTCAACCAAGAATATGATTTAAAGGTTCTAGCATACAATTGTATATCCTGCAGTCTATGCATAATACAAGGAATAACAAATCACATACAACCACGTTACATTTATGTACATGATCTCTGAATTATCTTAAGAAAACAGAATATTCCACAACTGTATTCAGGCAATTATCTCTATTATAGCAGAGCATCAGGAAATTTAAAGAAGGTGAAAATTATGCATGATGGCACTCCTTTAAATGGCAACACACCTTGACTGTTTCCAAAATAAACCTCATGATAGGAAAGGACTTAGAACTTTTTAAGCCACAGAAGAGGAGCAGGTGCAAATGGATGAAGTTTCCCTGAAGTCTGAGATGTCCCTGAGTTCATTCCAGCTGAGGATCTAGACTATCTGGGGAATATGCATTAGCTTTAATTTGTACTGTATATTCCATTCCTTAACATCCACTGCTCTTTCAAGAAAAAAAAAGAAAAAAAAAGAAAAAAAAAGATTCACGTAACTCTTAGATGCAAAACAGGGTCACTCAAGTCCATCTGGACAGCAGCTCTTCCTCTCGGTTTTTCTGAAGATGGAGAAGAGGCTCAGTCTGCCTCTTTGCACTGCAGCTTACATTGGAAAACACAAGGGACTCTCCTGTTTCATTTGCTGTATCTCGCTTGCAAATCATCTATCAGTCCTCAGGGAAGCAGGAAGGAAGCAGGAAAAAACAAAAAAACTTAAGAAGTCAGAACTCTCAGTTTGTTGCAAGGAATAAAGGAGAAAGGGAAAGGCAGGATCTAAAACCTTGTTCTGCCTGGGAACAAGCAAAGCAGGTTATTCAATTGTTTGGGCTTGGTTAACCGGTCAGTAAGGATAATCTGCGTCTCTGGAGCTGGTGGCAAAGGGGCTATGCTAGGCGTGGGAAGGAGTCGTAAACTACTTCTGTAATCTTACAGAAGGGGCAACATTTCTTAGCATCACAACATTATGCCGAGATACTACACAAATTGTCTGTAAAACTCAACATGATTGATTCTCGACCAAGGTGAAATGGCTGTTGCAGCTGGTAAAGCTCCATACTCTGTTTCCAGATTACTGTCACCTTGCAAAGGATTTCAGTCTTTGTATGACTGAACTCATAGGACTACATTAGTCTCTTGAGTTTCTCAAGTGATTTCAGCAAAATTACACTAAATTTGACATTAGCCCATCTTATCTTCTAAATATTCTTCTCTGAAAGATTAGCAAGACCCCAGCTTTATCCTCCTGTCATGGGAAAGCTCCAGTCCCGTCTTGCCCAGTAATTGCTGGAAATAATTTTCTGGCAGTTGCCCTCCTTGCTTTTGATCTCTTTGTCTGATGAACCCATTAGTCATTTTCTTCTTCTGCAGCATGAATGTCCAGTTCAATTTCATTCCTATGCAGCTGATACCTAAATTTATTTTTTATTCCATACCATATTGCCCTTTAGAGCTCTCTGTGAACTTCCATGGCCCTCTACCATTAGTAACTGAATATCTCTAAATTTTTAAAAATTCTTCTCTTTTGTGCTGTAGAAGTGAGATGACCCTCACTTTCCACTGGAGTGCTTTCCACACGTGATTTGCACTTGTTCTGAACAAGGGGCTTTGTCTCTTGCAGCAAAAGCTAACTATATGCAATCTGGGATGAGTTAATCATTGTGGAAGAAAGATTTGTCAGGTCAGCTGGTGTAGCCTTTGCAATATTGCTCTGATTAGAAATTGCCCAAGTTGGATTTTCAAGAAAGTTTTTAATTTAACTCAATTGAGTTTATTACTCGGTGACTAAGGGTTTCCAGAAATCTGGTATTTATGGACATTGGATGGTGGTGATTTGTTGGCTTGGAAGGTTAGTAGACTACAAGCAGGAATACAGAAAAGGCAACATTTCATTTCTTGAGAAAAAAAAACATTACTCCACAGAGTGGTGAAATAATTACATGCTCTGTAAGCTCTGACGGAAATTAACCCTGAGAATGCCCTTACTGAAATCTGAGTGGAAAGAGAAAACAAGAAGATGACAACCACCTTACATCAATCCATCTGAACGGGGAAATCCACTGGCAGCCAGTACACGTGGATGGGATATCCTATATTTATAGTCTTCAGATTACCTAAATAGAGTCAAATACTGGTGTGCGTCTCCAGTGAATTGTGTCCAGTCTCAGGTTTCTGCTGATGGTTGTGTTTTTCTTTTCTACCATGGACAGAGACCTTTCTTACATATAGCATTTACTGCTCTATGCTAGCCAGAGTATTTTACCATTATATGAAAAATCTTGTGATCAACTTCACCTTATAGCAAAAACCACCACCCAATTATTTGTTTTTACAGAGTCATCTCTGCCAACATGCAAATTAGCATTCAATTTATTCATCTAAAGATGATAAATTGGGGAAGAACTATGCATCAGCTCTCAGATTTTGTAGGCACAAGAATATATAAAATGCTAAAAAATTCTTATTCTGTGGCACAAAAGGTAACGTATATGCGAGAGTGTTTGAAGGATGTTTGTGCCACAAGCACTAAAGAAATTTTTGCATTTACTCTAAGATTTTGGAGGTTCTTTGAGAAACAGTTCTTCTGTTCCCTCATAATATATGTGCAGTTTTTCTTAGGAACACTCAAACCTTTCACAGAGTGATAGGCTAATCTCTTGCTGCTTGTCATGTATTTTAAATAAAGCCTGGACAAAGCCACTGCTGAATTTTGTTATTGAAGAAGGCTGGGCAGAATGATTTAACACAAGATATTTAGAAAATGAAGCCCTGGGAAACAGTGGAAAGGATTGAAGAGCTGAGCGAAGGTTGATTTCCACATCAAAGTGCTAAGCAATGAACAACGATAAGGCAGTTTAATTTAGTAATGAACATAAGTTATCAATAACCTACTGGTTTTACACCAGCGATAACTATATAATTAGATTTGAAATCAAAAGATGGAGATGAAAAAACTCCATTAGTAAGATAAAAAATGTAAATGGTGGAAAGTGCAGTTTACTGGATTAAAGGAAGTATGAAAGGTTAATTGGGAGCAAGAACTGAAGGAAAACCATTAGCAAGAATCTGGAAGTGTTCAAAACAGTGTTGGGAAAATTACATGATAAAGCTGGGAACTGCACACCTAGGAAAGATAAGGAAATCACATACAGCCTTCCCTCTCCACGTAGACTCAGGAGGAAAGATATTATATAGTAAAAATTATATTTATGGTCAGCGGAAGGTGTCCAAGCGCCCAGTCAGTGAGGAGAACCACGCTGGGCACTGAAGGTGCCTCCTCCTCCTCCTGCAAACCCCCCGGTGATGATGTCCCTCACCCCCAATGGGGCCCCCACACTGCAGGATGGGGACATGTCCCACATCTGCTCCCAGCTGCTCATTCATCCTGGGAGCGTGAATCGCCCGCACAGAAATCGGGCGAGGAGGACAGCCAGCTCCCCTGCACCCCGCTCCCAAAAAGTTGTGACGGTGACTGCGGCTGGCTGGGGGATGCAGCTCAGATATATGAAGTAGCACAGTTTTTTCCTTGTCTCCTCTTACTTTGTTTCCCTTCCCTTCTTGTTAAGATGCAAATGACTGAAGGAAGAGGGCAAGTGCAAGGAATGGAAGATTTGAAGCTTTAAATCCATCTTTTCGGAGGAAAAAAAAGAAAGAAAATAAATACTATCATCACCTTCCCCAAAGCTGCCCAAACAAACAGTCCTTTCTGAACTGAAATCTTTCACAAGGAAACTGAAAATTATTATTTTCCAGCATACAGAAAACTCATTTCACATGAAGTGGGAAAAATCAAGACACAGCTGAACTGAAGTTTCTGGTTCTCAGCTGATGAGAAAGGCATGACATTAAATCAGTCAGACTGGGGTTGTGTCAGAGAGAAGTCGGTCTTAGAAATGAGCCCTTCTGTAAGACTGGAAGTAGACATAATGCATGTGGAGATTACAATAAAAAAGACTTCCAACCTAGCCATGAAGCTCTAAATATAATTGTGGTTTGAATTCGTGGACTGTAGCCTTAGCATATAATGCAAAATTTCAATCTTCTTGTTTCATAAGGCTTGGCCAAAAAAAAAAAACAACTTACAAATACAAGGTGCAGATTCACTTCAGTCATGAAAAGAAATAAAAAAGTAAATGTTCCCTGTAACTCACACATTCTGAGAGTTACTTTGCAGGTATTTCTCACATTAAGATGCACTTTTTAAGCTTAAAAACCTCGAACTCATAGAACTAGTCTCAATGTTCACATAAAGAAGTACCATTTCTGATGACAAGAATTTATAATAGATGCCTCAAAGGAAGGCTAGTCTCTGAAATAATCAAATGAGAAATAATCCATTCCGCAAATGAGGTTTTACTTCTAGAGCTAGGGATTGCTTTGAGTGGTAAAACGTGAATTTTCATCTCTTCCACAGCATTTTTGTTCTGACTAATTGCACCACTCTGGATATTCCTAATATTCATCCTAGCCACTGATTCTAGGTCTTGCTATGTTCTTAATTTCACTGACTTGCTGAAGTGGTGAGTTCCACAGGGAAATCACTGTTTTGCATATAAAAACATTTTTCTTTTTAATTTCTTTTAATGTTTTTAGGCCCTAGTGTCGAGCTGGGGGAGGCAGAATTTCCCCAACTACCTTTTCCAGGCCATTTGTTACTTGCTAAATGCTGATATTCCCATGTCATTTCTCTCTTTTTCCAGGTAACCACTCCTCATTTTTTCAGCCTCTGCTCACCAAATGTGTTCTTTTCAAGCCAGAATCTTTTTTTACATCCTTTCCTTGAATCCCTGCTGATTTTGCATTTTCCATCTGCCTTGAGGTGTGCCAGGCACATTCCAGGTGACTCTCACCAATACTAAGCTCAAAAGTTTTTGATACTTTGCCTGGTTCACCCTCCTGACCTTCACACATTTCAACTTATATCTGCATTATGGACCACAGACAAGTATCAAGCAGATTTTTCTATTATATCTCTGTGCAAGTTACACTATTTTTTAAAAAATTCTCAAGTAATATACAAACATATGCTAATTTTTAAGTGCTTTCCAAATGAGTGGAATATGATTTCCCTGCTCCTCATATAATTTGTGTCAAAAGAAGGAACTGTAGTCATTTTCCAGATGAAATGAAATGAATATTGTTACGGTATGTTTTATAGGTGCTCAGTGTGTCCTTTCAGCATATAGAAATTAGAGTGATTGTGGAGAGGTGGAGACTAGTGTTTGGGCATAAATGAAACACATTCAAAAATAAGAGCTACATTAAATATTCTCTTTTCCTTTCACATTATGAAGCACTTTGAAAATTCCTTCTGACTTTTATCACCTTCTGATATCTTACTAAAATGTTGTGAGGAGCAACTTTCTCTAGGCTTTTCCTTCGCAAAGTTTTATCGCAAAAATTTCAGGCAAGACTGTGCCGGACATTAATTCTCTAGTATTTTTGCGGTGGTATTCAGATTTGTCTGTCTTGAATTTAGGAGGTCATGATGAAGCTGGAAATTAAATTCAAGAGACCCCCATTTCTAGAGCTGCTGCAGTTCTCAGAGCTTCTTGCATGGAGCAGGAGAGACCAAACTCAGTGCTAGAAGCAGGGTAAAGCACATAATAAAATCAGAAAAGACTGTTTTTAAAGGATCACAGAATCACAGGATCATTAAGGTTGGAAAAGACCTTTAAGATCATCAAGTCCAACCAAAAAGGAAAAGGGCAGGGTAGGAACAGCACAATGTTTTGGAGGTGACAGCATGGTGTTTACTTGCATGGATGTAGAAATTTAAAATTTATAAGTGTCAGTGTCCATCTATCTACATGCTTGAAAAATAGGAGACACACATAGGCGACCAAACCTACCAACCAAAGGGATTTTCCTCTTGACTCACTGGTCACCATCCCAACTCTGCAAGCACAGCTTCACGAGTCCTTAGGTAAGGAGCATCCACCTCATATGACAGTAAATTCGGTACATCACATGTACCAGGGAGAGGTGACCGCTCCTTTTCCAGGCTGACACCTTCCAAGTTAATAAAACCTCTGCCTTGTTTCTTCTGCAGACATTGTAAATGCATTTAAAGAAGAGAATATAGAAATGATATCATTATACATGGGTACACTAAGCTTAAATAGATACAAACTACAGTGTGTGATGCAACAGGCAATTATTTCATTATTTAGTTGGACCTGTTGGCTATTTACATTTAATTTGTCCTTTTTCTGGTAGACAGTAATTAACCCAAGCAGCCTTGCCAATGAAGTAGTGAGGACTTTGTGCTGGAGCAAAGCAAATTAAACTTTGATGTGATGATGATGCCTGCCAGCTACTTAAAGGTGAATCATAAAGGCTTTAAAAACCCTGCTTGCAAGATTCTCAAATATGAACAGAAGCCTTTGGCTTTAAATGGTAATTAGCACTGTAGTTAAGCAGAATTTGAAATTAAAATGAGGACCCACACATTTTCCTGGAAGTTGATCTTCACTTCTCTGGCCAAGACAACTATTTTGTAATAAACCTGCTGGAGTTTAAATAGCTGTTAATTTCCAACACAGTATTTTCCACGCCTGGGGAGTAAATCCTTCAGTTGTATTAGTCTTTCGTCTTTCAGGACCAGCTGCTCACTTCATCCGAGAAGCAGCCCACGGTGCTTCACGCACTTCATTCCTTGCTTCATGCTAACGGGCTCTGCAGAACCGGGTCCAGTCTGGTAAACTTTCAAGAGCAGTCCAAGAGCCATCCTCCTCTCCCACCTTTGCACAGCCAAGCACCCTGTGGGCCCCTGCCTAAACCTAAACCACCTAGCCTGTCAGAGTAAGAGACACATTGTGCAGAAAGGACGTTTTGACTGCATGATTCCCGGCCTCTTGTCTGTGCTGCAGTCCTTTTAGATGCCCTCAAAGGCAGAATTATTGATCTGTAGCTACCGGGGCTCCAGAGACAGCAAACGAGGCCACCAGTATTCATGGAGTTGCCACAAATAAGAGGTTTACATGTGGAAATAGTTCTCATTTTGACTGTTCCGAGAGCAACACTGGACTAAAGCCCAGATGTTGCTTCCAGACAGGCTGTTGCTCTGTCCCCATGTGGGACTCCCAGGGCTTGGAGATTTCTGGGTGGAAACCTAATCCTGCTTTTGCAGCCTGACTTGGGTTGGCCAAGCAGGTAATCTAAAGAGACGTCATTATTAATAAGGTTATGTAAAAAGTGACAGTTCACACACTCTGCGAGTCTTCTATGAATACTGGTGCCTTTGCTATGCAAATATGTACTTCACAGTTTAATGAGTGATAGCCGAGCACGGTAGAGTAGACAGCACAGTCAGCTGGGAGACGGCTTGCTTAATCTCCAGTGTGTGTTGTAATTTCCTTTGGGCCTTGCAGTCTTAATATTATCTGGGATAATAATAGCATCTGAGAACATTTTTAGTATTCCTTTGTTACTCTGGTGCTGTTAGGACTATATTGCTTTTTCCTGTTCACAGCTTCCCATCCAAAACTTTAGGCTGAAGGCAGTTTGGAATGAACATTGTGCTTATTTCTTGAAACTTTCGCTAAGATTGTTGCCAGGATCTGTTCAAGTAGTTGGTCTTTCCAGTGCATTTTCATCTGAAGATCCAGTCCTGCAAGTATTTCTGCATGCACTGGGCTGTGTTTTGGGGTTTGGAGAGCAAGCACTAGACCTCCAGCCTTAAGTGCAGAAGCAATGATGCCCCATGGTGGGGTTTCAGACCCAAAGGGTCATTGACCAAAGCGGTTGCCACTCCAGCGTTGAGTCCAGAAAGAAAACTGGAACTGATGTCCTTGATTAAGGAGATGTCAGCATTAGGAACGGTAGTCTTACAAAGTTTAAGGGGCAGATGAAAAAGCAGATGAATGCAAAGCTGGCCGCAACATCTTTCTATGCTGGAGCTTTCCAGAGCAATGCGCAGGTGAGGTCAGGCTGGACCACAAGCCTTTGAAGCCTATTTGCAAGGGCAGCTCTGTTGAAGTGCCTTTTGATTTTCTGAAATGAGATTTTCAGAGTTAGGGCCAAAAAAGGTATCAATAAAATAAAGAAAAGGTATGTGAGCCTGTTTGAAAAACAGCTGTTTGCCAGTGCCAACCAAGAGGAGACCATCACTGGAGAGAGCCTAGAAATCTCCAAATCCTGCAGAAATCTCCAAGAGGTACCCTTTGGCATCACATCTGCCTTTGTCTGACCTGCTCCTCAACCCCATCCCACCTCAGATCCTGCAGTGCCAAGCAATATCTCCAAGGTATGGATGGGTTGACAGGACTTTTGCTATGTTCCGAGGCTGCTTGCACATCTATACCAAGTATTTTACAAGGATCCATTTGCATTCTTTCCAGTGTACTTTGTAAAGAGGACTTTCTACAGAAGGTAATTCTCAGACTGTTTCCCAAAACAGACTTTAAATCTGACAAGTGAAATATACTGAGAGTTATATACCGTAAATTTCAGTGATTTACAACATGTGCTCCGGCCTGGCTGGGCTCCAAGAACATTTGAAAAATATTAAGGAATACAAAAGAATTAACAGCACTATAGGACGTAACATCTTACTCCTGCCTTGAAGCTGAGGTTTGACATATATCACTAGGATTATTTTGGTTTGTTGGTTTGTTTCAGGTTGGTTTTTTTTTCTTCTTCTTTGCAGTTCTTGACAGCCAGCAGAGTTCCTACATTATTTAAATCACCATAAATAGCACTAGTTGGAGGCACCAGTGACCCTGACTTCAACAGTTAAGGTTTTTCTGCTGCTTACTTCACTCAGGACCCATCCTCTGGTGAAGGACTGCTCTCCCATAGCCTTTTGTTCAAGTTGCAGTGCTCTGTGCAACTCTGCATGAGGTTTGCAGAGCAACATCAGCATAAGAGCTGCCTGCATCGCTTCCCCGCGTGCTGCAGTGCCCCGGTGTAATCAGGCTCAGCATTGCCTTTTCATGGCTCATTTTCCTATGAGCTTTTGGAAACTGCCTGGAGTCATCTCCTCTGCAGCTCCAGTGCTGTGGAACAAAGCTTTTCGTTCCCTCATTACTCTCTGAAGTCACAGCACACATGCACCAGAGGCTTGCTGAGGGGAGAAGCAAACATTTGTTGCCAGGTAATGACTTTTGCCCTTTGGTTGAAATAGCAGAGCTCATTAGTAGGTAGGATGGAGTTGGAGCTCCCAGTCTGCTCCAAGCAGGTGTGATCATTTCTAGGTGTTGAATATTTTGGGGAGCTGCTCCCAAAGGGCATAATTTTGGGGATCTGTGAGCAGATCCACATGCTATAGAGGGAAATGCTTGCTAATCCTGGAGAAGACATCACTGCACCAGACTGTCTTCACATATTCGTTACTCATTACAGTATTTGTCATATTTTGGGATCAAAGAGCAATGGCACAGCCAAGGTAAAACCTTCTTCCCCTTCTTTATCACTACAGCTGCTAGTCAGTATGCTTGCAGCAGTGGGTTTCCTTGCACCCATGCTTGGGGGGCTCTTGCTTGGATTTGATCTGTGTCCACTGATGTGTGCCAACAGCCTCATACCAAGAAGGCAGAGTGCCTTTAAGCATTAAACACCTACTAACTAACATTTTCCAGTTACGGTCAAGGCAAACCCTCCTTCAATAGGGACTAGATTGCAACCACAAATAGGGTTCACAGAGTTTATTCAACACCCAAGAGTACTTTAGTCTACTGCTTAGACCACATGCATTGCAGCTAGAGATCCAGATGTTACAAAACAAAACTTTCTCCCATTAGCAGCTCCCCTGATTAACATCTTCTTTCACGCTGCCCTGCTTTATGATGTCTGCTCTAAGGTCAGTATTTACTGTTCATCATTGTAGTCTAGCGATATCCTCAATTATCCTTTATTTTCACACTAATGGCCTTTGGAACCAGCTCTTCGGAGATAAAAATACCCATTTAAATACTTTCTTTTTGTCTGTGGCTTTCAGAAACAAAAGCTTCTTTGCAGATTTAGTGACTTGCCCTGACACACACACACTTGAACCGACTTACAGATTTTTTTTTTGCCTCAGAAGTTCATGACAATTGTAATCCCTGTTTTTAAGTACAGATTTCCTTACAGGTGAAGATAATTTAAAATGTCTATCCAAAGTTTGTGGGATGAAATTACTTGCAAACAAACAAGAAGTGAGAATTGAATTTATCTCAGGATATTTGAGAATTGTGATTATCTCCCATACACATGACTTTTGTACCATCTCCAGTGTTGCCTTTGCTTGGAATAGAAGTGTTGCACTTTTAATTGCCATTTGTTACCTTTTGTCCTCATCTTTTACCGGAGGTATAATAATTTAACTAAGAAATTAATTTACATATTCCTCACAGCTCTTGCTCCTGTTTTCAGTAATTAAAGCATCCTACCTAAAATGAAACGGGATGTTATTTCCTAATTTTGATCTTATTTTAAATTTCACTTGAACAACTTGACTCATCAATACAATAACCACTTTATCGCAGCTTCTTTGATTATGAATTTAACAGTATTTTCCCATTTTAAAAGTAAGTATTAGTTTGTCTAATTGTTTTTCATTGCTTTATCTTAAAATAGAGCACAAGCATAAAATAAGAAATAAAAATATTTTATTAACTATCCATTCTAATAGGAATAGCATTTACTATTTATAGCAATATTCATAACATTACTTATCCTAATTCCTCAATCATCCCCTATGCAAATGCTTGGAAAACGAATGGGCTAATTAACGTAGATGTTAGTGGAACAAGGACATTGGGGCTCACTTCGAACAGGGGAGAACTTGGAGGTCTTTCAAGGTCTGTGTTTCAAACACGGCTGGGGGAGATGGCTGCTCCACCTATTCCTAAAGTACCATCACCACCCAGGCAACGTGGGCACCAGGAGCACGCCAGCGGCACCTGCAGCAGCTAAATAGCTCTCTGAGCAACAGCGAGCCTCCCCGAGCATCCCCTGGGATGCCTGCCCGGAAAGAGAGGTTTGACCCCAAATACAGTTACAGATAATTTCGCAGTCTCACAGGCCAAACTAAGATAGCACTAGCAGCATGGGAAAAAATCTCAGGTAATCACAGAATCATTAAGGTGGGAAAAGACCTTTAAGATCATCAAGTCCAACCGTGAAAGAGAAGGAGATTTAAAACACAGGAGCACAGCAGCCTCTCTAAGGTTATTCTACAAGTTTCTGAAGGTAATCAGAGCCAAGGAAGGAGAAGCAGGACAGCTGTTGGTTCAGCATAAATACTCCCCAGCTTTTGTTCTACTCACAAAGGACAAACACGGGTGGAGGAGGGTGACAGGTCACCCGTCCCCCTGCCCAGCCTAACATCTGGGCTGGCACAGGCTGAAAGCACAGCTGGAGACTCCTCAGAAAGACCCACAGAGAAATGGAAACCCAGCTCATTTCCACCATCAGAAATCCCTATAGATAACATCTCACCAGCAGCCTTAACATCTTCAAACTGAGTTTAGAAACAGCTAGAAGAATCTTTGAGAACAAGCATAACACCTCCCAGGGCAGCCCTGTAGCTCAGCTATTCTGCTTACCTGGAATAGCTGCACCCATTGAGAAAAAAAAAAACACCCACCTCCACAAGCCTGCAAAACAAGCCTCCTCAAAGCCATGTAACAGGCTTTGTAGCTGCTGGAACCCACCTCCTGTGGGTTTTGGCCAACAGCTGATGAGGGGATGGTTTTAACACAGGTTGCTAATTAACTCTTTGTGAAGGCAACTTTTTTATTTCCTCCTGTGGCTGAAGATACTACAAAGAAATGTTTGAATCCCATGTAAGGCTGTCCTCAAAGAGTCATCTTGTGAGCCTCAATTCTCTCTTTAGTCAGGGGAGAAAAAATGTGTTTAAAGTGCTCTTCTACTTCCACTGTCTACATTGGGATGAGCAGCATTTTGTGGTGGGATTTCTCATTCTACTGATTCTGGTGGAAATCTAGAAGAACAAGGTATGATATATACATATTTGATATCATATATGCACATATATAGGCATCTGCTTTTGGTCAGATAAATCCCACATCTTGTGCTTGATAGTGGTGCTTTGATAACATAAATCTTTTTAAAATTGTGCTTGATGGGACTTTATATGGGACTAAATCACACTTTAATATAGGATCAGGAGTTCTTCAGAGGTGATGACTTCTCTGACAACTGAACATAAAGAAGCTTGTAACTTACCATAATCCGTGATAACTCTTTGGCAGAACTTACCTACCTGTACACACCACTAAAACAAACTAAGAACAGTACATAATTCTTTCCAGCCTGCAGATCACAAAAAAAGAGAAGGCAATAGATATTGGAAACTAGTAAAATAAACATTAAAGAAACCCTAAGATATAAAATCGTGAAGGTAACTGAAAGAAAAGAACGACCTTCATTTAGCTGCTGCCTGGACACTGCATCTGGGAGTTCATCAAAGTGCCTGGGAAATGCAGCCGGGAGAGGGGAACTTCCAGCATCTTTCTGAAAGATCACTCAGCTCCTGCAAAGGGATGCTGTCTTAGCAAAGAGAAAGGAGTGGGCTGAATGATAAAATATTCAAAATGCCATAGATAATTGAACAGCTAATATGCTCATTTATTCAAGTTCCATAAGCCTCAAAATAGCATTTTCAAGTGTTTTCATTTTTTTCCTCATCAGTTTCACGTAGGCTCCTTCTTGGGATCAAATACCTGCTAAAGTGAGAGTATTTAAGTGGAAGGAGTGGGTTGCTGAGCCCATGACTCTGCAGCCCTGCCCGCATGGAGCCACAACTGCAGCCTTCTCTGCCCTGCTGCTCTCCAGTGTAGGGCCATCTGGTTTGGTGCTCTGCTCAGGGGGACGTGGCTTTCAGAGTGAAATTCTTCTACCAGTGATGCCAATAGGTTTCCCAAACTTTATTTCACTTTTATTTATACACATAAAATCCTCACTTGCACACCAAGATAAAGTAACAGTGTCTGATGTAGCACTTCCATGAGCAAATGCTGCTTAAGCATGCACCTACCACACTGCTCCTCACCAGTGAGCACACTTCCTTAATCTCACGTGCCTATTAATGGCAATATAAAGCACAAATGGAATATATTTAGCACTTTGTCATGGAGAATGATTAGCATAAGGTATCTGAGGCAATGGTCCCTTGTTTTACTTAAATCTTTCTGCTGAATTGAATGGCAAAAAGCTCTGACCTTCAAGGTCTTCAGCCTTGTGGAGCAGCCTAGGAAAGTGCTCTGGGGGCAGATGAACACACGTCACGTCCCAGTGGGCCTGTGTCTCCATTTAATTGCTGACTGCTTCCTGAGGGTTTAACCCACTGAAAAAAGAAAATTCTGCTCTAAAACGGAGGTCCCTGTGCCTTTCCAGAGTGGAGTTACAGCTGAGGCCTCAGCTGGCCCCTTTGCCCATCTCCTCTGGGCTGGCACCCAGCAGCAATGCAGGCATCCCCTGAGGTTCACACCACCCAGAGATGAAGTTGAATACTGCCCTGTCAACTATCAAGAGTCATGTTTTGAACAGCCAAAAATTAGGGGAAACTTCTTCATTCTTACAGAAAACACCATGTGCTTGAGGAGCATGCATTTCGTCTCCCTAAAAAGCTGTAAGATTGGTGTAAAGCTAAAGAGATTTAACAAGAAGTACGCATGTATTCCCTTTTAACTGCCTTGTTCCCCTTGTGACAAATACAGTTTCCGTTTGCAGACTTTTCTCTATCCAAAAGTAGACGTTCAGGCAATAATGTGACTCCAAAAACTGGAGCTTTGAGAAAGAAAAACATCCCTTCACTTTCCAGGAGACTCCCAGTTACTTGTGAACACAAGCAAGGAAGAAAGGCTTAGTGCCAGCGCGCTCTTCGTGGGAAGGTTAATAGCATTTGGGGACATATCAGGCTGAGAGCTGTGAGATTCATCTGGCACAAATTCAAATTGGATTTAGGAGCTTATACCAAATAGAGCTGGTGAACAGTCCCAGCCTGGGTCCTTCGCACAGGGGAGAATTTCAACTCTAAAGCCAAATTCCTCTAAAGTTTCAGTCAAGTACAAATCTCAGTAATATTAACGTCTTCTGGTGCAAAGGGAAAAAAACATTCTCTGCTGTGCTTCCCTAAGAGATTTCCTTCCATCCTGATGACATAAAGATATGTGGAGGGCCATAAAGGAGGACGGATGTGCTTGAGCAGAAGGCAAGCCCAGAAGAAGGCTATAGGCAAGCCCTGCTCTCTGTGGCTCTCCATCCTTCTCTTGCACTGATCGCTGAGGATCACTAACTACAGCTTGACGCCCTGGTTAAGAGGTAAAGAGCATTGACTCTGCTGGCAGCAGTGCTCTCCTGGGCTTTGAATTCCTGGAATAATTCAGTGCAAGAGAATTTTGCTGTGTGTAAATATTTACCTGTCTATTCTCCTGCTTGGCAGGTGAAAATTAAACCAGCAGCCTGGGTGTATACCACAGGTCTCCAGGGGCTCTTACTGTTCATACAAGGCTTCTCTGTGAAACAAGTGGCTCATGTAAAGACATTTCACCTACAGCATGGAGGAAGGACGGGTTAAACAACCAGAGAACAAGCCTCTCGGAAGCGTGCCCAGCCCCTTACTCACCCCCACCGGTGCCATGAATCGACTGCAACCCACCTCTGCCGGAGGAGCACCGGGGATGCCCATGGCACGGCATCTGCTCCCAAACCCGGAGTCACCTCCAGGCATTGAGGAAAGGTCCCCCGGGGCACTGGCTTAATGAAGGAAAGGTATTTCCAGCCTCTGGCACAGCTCAGCAACATCTCACATGGGAGAAGACTGTGAGGAGATCAGGCACTCAAATATGTGAACACAGGCAACGATTTCCCTTGCTTCAGCTTCGCTGCAGTTCTTCTGCATGTGTGTGTTTGCGTGAGACATCAGATGCAACAGGAAAAGGTCATACAACTTGCTCAGGGTAAGAGCAAGTCCACCCAACAACAGGGGCATCCACAGCCCGATCTTTAGGGCAGGACTTTTGAAGACCAATTTTTGATCTCCTGGAATTTTTGATCTCGTGGGAAAGGGTCTTAATCCCTGCCTAGCTGGACTCAGGTCTTCCTCTTCCCACCTCCCCAGCGGGTGCCCGAGGAATGATGCTTAGCATACACCCAGCTGGCTAATCCCTTTGAATGCTCCCTCACTACAAGCAAGCGGGAACAATTTGAAGAGAGAAATTCAAACCTGGCAGGGATGGATATTTTCTCATCACTTGCTGTTGGGGTATGAAGGGGGAAGAACTCTTCTGCCGTGTAATGAATTCTGCCAAAATGATTGCTCAAAAATCATACAAATAATCAAAATAGTTAATCCTAGAAATGACAAACTGAGCTGCATTCTCTTGTCCAGGTTTCATGTTCATGTTTTGCATGGCTGAAGTTATTTGTTGAATTCAGCCTGAAGTGGCACTGAATCGGCCACTCCATGATCGCATTCTTCCTGGAGATTAAATGACAAATAAAGAAACGTCCAGCTGCACTAAGGAGGTGACGTTTGTGCCCCGGACCTGAGCCCAGAGCCGCTCTGCGACGCGGCGGGTGGTCAGTCGCGCCGCAGCAGGCGTGCACGCTGCCGCCGGCAGGCAGGCTCGCTCTGGTGGCTGGTGGCTACCGGAACTGCACATTTCAGCCTCTTATTTTTATTACCATGGTTTTTCATGTATTGTAATTTCTGTTATTTAGTCCTTGCAGGGAGCAGAGAGCAGAGCGACTTATAATAGGAACAGCTTCCTGAAGCCTTTTGCCTGAGTCATGGAAAAAATGCCTTAAACAATATCAAACTATGAACCTGCTGATTTTCAGTGCTTATGTAAAAAAAGATTACCAAACGCACACACAAAAGATGCGTGGCACCTTTTTTGCCCTAGAAGGCCCAGGCTCAGGCATCCTTGGGACACGTGGCACCATAGAGGGACCTTTGTTTTACCCTCCACCAACCCAATACTGAGGAAGATCCAAGTCCTGAACTTTTCATAGGACAAAAATAATGGTATACTCTGAACAATAAATCAAAAGAAAAGCTGGAACCAGGGCTTCAGGCTTTGGCCTTTTGTTGCTGCTACTAACTATGGGGTTTTTCTTGCATATCTCCTCTGGTTCACCAGTCCTGCCTGGATGACAGACCTACATAGCTCCAAGTATTGTACATAGGACGGGACAACAACAGGGTTTACGTATCTCTGTTAAAATCCCTATTTTCTTTTATGCGTAACTGGAAATAACCATGACAATCCTCACTATCATCAACCTGATTCCCTTCTAACAAAAGTTTGCTTCTTTGTCCAAAATCAGTTTGCAGTGAAAAATATGTTCCCAAGGCTGAGGTTTTCAGAGACACTTCTGGCAGTAAAGTATGCAAATTCCACCAAATTTCGCCTAACCTTGTCAGGCTTGATTGAAAAGCGCTGTCTCACACCACCCACACCTTGTTTCACACAGTAACAAGCAACCTGCTGCTTTTGAATCCAAAGATTCAAAATCCTTGAGAAGTAGACGTCTCAAGGATGATTGATAGCCGTATATTTGCATGAAAATTAGAGATCAGGTCAATAATCACACTGGGAAAACAGAGACAGATTTGTTACATACTGATAGAAATTGTGTGATTTCTTACTGAGGATTTTACCCAGGCACAACTGGCTGGGGAAGGAGACATGTATGAACTGGCTGATCAGTATCAGCCTGCTTCAGACTAGTTATCAGGCTGTTTTTTCATGCCATTAGGGCTGTCACAGGGAATACAAGATCTTGGATCTATATTTGATTGGGAGAGTTGTACAGGAAATCAACCACTACAAATCCTCCTGCTCATAGATGAGGATGATGGCCAGGATGACTATTATTGTTATTAATGATCATGGTCCTAATTTCCTATTATTCCTCTAAGAACAGTAGAAGAATACAGCTCTTGTCCTTTATTTTTTACAGACTTGAGGTACAGCACAGGAGAGCAAGAAATGGTGGGAAAAGGAAAAGACAGGTCATTAACAACATTAACACATTAGAAATAGATGTCAGTGTCCTTCAAAATTTGTGCTGATATACTACAATGCTTCCTTTTGACTTCAATGGTATTTCCTTCAGAGCTCTGTATCCCTGGGTGGATCCAGGCACACTTCTGAGTACTCTGAATAATAATAGCTAATAATAGACGGATTGAAAAGCTATGAAAAAGGGGGAAAGAAGTTCATTGTGTTCACTCCTCATCAGGTATTATTAGAATATGCCACTGATAATGCAAGAAAAGATCTTCAACTACAGAAGAGATGAAACAAATCTGGATGTGGAAAGGATAAGCATAATACCAGATGCTTACAGTGTTCTGGAGCCTCATACAACACCACAGTAAGTGACACCTGAAATTGGCTCTGCTGTAAGACTACAGAAAGCAGCGGTGGTGCCACCTCCAGCACGCTGAAGGAAGCCTGGCCTCACTCATGCCTTAGCCTTGCTTAGACCTGCGTTAGCATTTGCTTTCCCGGTTATTGAACGGAAATAATAGCCATGGCAGGACTCGGAGCTTAGAAAGAGGCATTTCTGGAGCCTTAACCAGCCATCTCCAGTAAGAACTGTTTCACATGGCTGTAGCTGTGCTGATCTTCGCTTAGCAGAAGGGGAGGGGGCTGTTGGGCAGTGATGTCCTTGGCAGTCCCCAGTAGTCACCATTCAACACTGTCAACCAAGAGAGCATTGGACAGACACGCCATAACATACCAGTCTCAAGAAAAAGATGGTTATTGCACCTTCCATGAGACTGGCAACCAGGACTATGTAAAGCAGGGATTTACAGCCTGTAAGTGCTCACATCTCACTCCAAAATACAGATAAAAGCCTGACATTTCCTCAAACCCCATGATTTTATACCAAGCCCGGGAACTTACCCTTCAGATAGCTGTGCTACATGCTGATGAGTCAATCTGTTGCACTGGATGTCTTTGGAGAAGGACAGCAATAATGCTCCCACTGTCCCGTGAAGAGAGCAGGAGAGGAAATGTCAGCCAACGGCATATGCAGGGTATCGAGCGTGCAGGCACGGCAGCCGCCCAGGGACCAGACGGGCCCAGGCATCTGCTTGCAAAGATGAGGCCAGGCAGAAATGAATCCTGGCAGTTGTCTGGATGGGGTGCTCCATCTTCTCCTTGTGCGATGGCTTTGCCAACCACATTGAAGCACAGAGCAGAGTCTCTGGGAGACTCAGAAATGAAGCAGCTCAGTACTAAGAATGCATTGCTCCTGCCATGGGCAAAATGGGTCAATTATTTAGCATTTGTGTTCTAAGGCTGAGCACAAATGTGTGTGCTACAGCATTATTTAGCTTACAGGAAATTGTTTTCTTGAGTGGCACATTGAAGGTCATGGTTTATCAATCATGTGCAAGGTGGAGATGATACAGTTGGTTGTAGCAGCTTCTTCCTGTAAAACACATTCTGAGGGAAAATGATTGGTTTTGCCATGTTCTGTGGGAAAAGTGATAGACTAAGAACACTCTGCTCCTTTGAATTGTGCTTTTAGGTCCTCACTGTCTTTCCAAGTTTATTTCACACTTTCTGTGCCTGGATCCCCCGTACACAAAACAGCATGTTGTAAATATTTTTAAATATTTATCCATGTTTTCTTCTGCACTTATTTTCAAAATCTTCTTAGTGTCTTGCCTAGCAGTGACCTAAGAGACTATGCAAACCTCTCATACCTAACACGGTACTACAAGGCAACACCTTTGGAGCAGTCAGTAACTGAGATGGTGAAAATATGAAGCTTAAAAAGAAAAGTCTCCTTGAATAACTAATTCTGACATGGAACAAAAAGAAATCGGAGCAATCCATGTTCAAGAAGGGACCAGTGTGAGGAGGCTGTGTGGTGATGGAAAACTGGGATGATTACAGAAATGGCAGAGAAATCTAAAGCTCTGTTTGCACTCAAATTGCCAAGAGGCAAGAGGATTTTTTCTGGACCCTTGCTCTAAAGTGTTTTTCTTTGCTTTCCATATATTCTTGAGTACAAAGAAAAGAATTAACAATGTCAAGAAGACAATGAACATATTCTAGTATACTACCTGCATCCCATCAGGTTGCTATTTCTTGCAGATAGTACTTAAGAAGAATATGTCAATTTTCTGGCTTTCACAAATTTATTTTTCCAAACCTAATCATACTTTGAACATGGTCAGCAAGGGATGTTTATATTCACAGGAGATCTTAGATCAAATTCTGCTCTGGAGTTCATCAGGAGTTTCAAGGAGTACAAGTCACATCTCAGAGCACTATCTCCAAACCTGTCTAGGCACTTAAATGGCATCCTCTGTGTGAGGACTTCACCATCGATTCTTATCTCACAGTAATATCCCAAGATACATCCCTGTGGTATTGACATTGGCCTACAACTGAAAAAAAGAAAAAACCCACAAACTAGAAAATATTCTAATTGTCTGACTTTGTGAATAACACAGCCATTGGGTCTTCCTTGCTTTATTTCCTATTTGAATACAGTGTATTATTCAGTAAGGGCTGTAGTTTCATTTTAGAAATGAGATGGGGAATCCAACAGAATTCTTGTGAAATTGTTCTAGGTTTAATTACATCACTGCTTAAAAGCTGTGCCATATTTCTAAATCTGCCTTATTCATTTTCTAGCTATTGGAATAAACAGAACGACTCTTCCACAGAAATTCAACAAATGTCCAACATGAAGGGATGGCATACATTCTTTTTTCCTCGATGTCTGAGAATTTGTTAAGCTGTATTAAGTCATTCAATGTTTGTTTTTACCTTTTTTAACAATCATTGCAATAGCTACTCATTAGCACCCTGTTCTTTTTGTAATTTACTACTCTTCTAATTAATGACATCTGCAATCTTAGTGAGAATTGTTTGTTATTGTTTCAAATATTAACATAGTTAAGATGCAATATTAGAGATAGCAGCTAGATAATAGCTTCCTGACAGCTAGAAAGGCTTTAATTCAGATAGTAACTGCCATGTCAGCTATGCATCATCCTAGTCATTGATCTGAAGGTCAGGTGGTACCAAATGCTTTATGGAAATCTAAGGATACATCAATATAAGCAGTTGTATAGACATAGCTAGCTCAGATATTTCTAGCAAGGTAGCCACAGAAGCTATAAATCTTATCAAATAGGCTGGCCCCACATACAGATCACTATCCTCTCAATTTTTAATAGTCTAGCTACTGCTAAAATATAATTGGAAGGGAAAATATTTAATCATTACGTGATACAGTATAAGATTAGCTAGTTACTAGTTGGGTGGTTTTTTTCACATTAATGAAAAATCACCTACCACTGCTGTTATCTGAGGACTGGGAGGGGACAGGACTGAAGGTGATGGTAGGTGAGCAAAGTGTGCAAGGTCACAACGGCAAACCATTCATACACAGGCAATTTAGAGTTGATATCCCAAACTGTGATCCTACCCATCTGTTCATCCAGCTAACATCCCTGCCAAGTCAGCTCACTGACTCACTGAACATAAAGAACAACCTGAATTTTTGAAACATTTATAATCGTTGAGCCAATGGAAATCAGGATACTTGCTATACTCAGACCTTACGTTTCAGAAATATCCATACGTATCAAACTCGCATGCATCAGGTAAATCTGGTGATTCTGGATGCAAACAAGAACTCAGTGTGTGCATGTTGTCTCTATGTGGAGTACTCATTTTCTTCAGCCCTGTGCCACCGCAGGTCAAAGATTTGAAAGTTACCCCAATAAACCTCTCCAAACTTTATGGGAGGAGGGATGTCAAAGCTAATTGTTGCCAAAGCATGGCCCAAAAGCCCCTGACCACAATGAGCCCAGAGCTCCGACAATACTGGTCAAACAGCAGATTTTAGACCCTGGTGGTGCAACCCTCTCCCAGGAGATGTCTTGGCAATATTATTATGTCCTCTGTGATAAATGAAGGCAAACATGATGCCTGTGCGCTCCAGAGTCCTTCTGAGACGGTAAGTGTCCTCTGTGGGACAGCAAGCCGTTTCTGTTTGCAGCACGGAGGAGTGTGATGTTGCAGGCGTTTCCTAGTCTGGTTCATAAAGGAAAGCCCTACGTTCAATTCGGACACCTGACACAGCTACCATGCATGATCCCACCACGTGTCTAGCCCTTTGCTAAACTAAAACAGATACAGGGAATATTCTCCCATCTGACCAGTGTCAGGTTTTTTCCTGCAGTTCTCCCCCTCCTGTTTTCAAACTGATCAACATGAAGACTCTGTTCTTGATAATAAATGCATGTAGTGGTGTTTTCTTGGTAGGAGGTATCTTATACCTATAATAACAGTCGAAAGGCAGTCTTTTTCATCCCTTGCCAGTCATGGTAGCATAATTCATGTGGGTATGCAATATTCCCAGCATGGATACATTGACTGATTCGCTCTAAAAGCACAAGGACAAGATTCCTAATTGAAATAGAACCATTGAGCCAAAGGAGCTGATGTGATCCACCATATGACAGATTTTTCACCGGGGTGAAATGGTTACAGTTGGAGTGAAAAGGACCTGAAAAAGTCGGGTGTCTTTCATCTTAATGGTGGGTTGCATAGTGCAGGGTCTATGGGGCAGGGACCAACCTTGCCTGGATGTCTGCATTGTGCTAAACACCGCTGGGTACTTGCCTCCAGGTGCTATTGATATACAAGGATGAAATAGTAATCACTTTAGCAAGATAATGTGAGAAAGAAGCCTGTTTTCCTCTAAAAACCACAAGAGCCGCCTATCTGTGTTCAAGTTGGAAAATTTGCTTATGGTTTGGTTTTTGTTGGTGGTTTTATTTTTTAGCAGCCTTGTTTAATCCTTATTAAAATTCTCCCCCAAAAGTTGGAGTTATTAATTTCATTTCCCCCTGCCAGATATGACATTTATCCCTTGGCAAGTCTGGAAACCTCAGGCAGTTCTAATGAGGGGTACATTTTAGTTTCATGCAATGAGAGGGGCATTATGTTGTGGTCCATTTCAAAATGGACTTGTTTTCAAGCTTTCTAAAGCAGAATTAATCAATAATTACAGGCATCTTCAGCATGTGAGCCCCTGGAGTTTTATTCATATTCCAATCACATTGCTCTGTGACCTAGAGCAATATACAGTAGTTTCGCCTGTTGGAAAATAAATCATATTACATTTTTACATGCACATATAGTTAAGGCTTATCTTCTTTAGTCGTGAAGGAACAGAAATTTCTTCTGGAATTGCCTCTTTCATCTACATTTAGTAATCTTAATATTTGGGACAAAAAATTATTTCCAAGCCATGTTTGTCAGTTGGGTTTAATCCTTTGAGTTTTTAATTTTGAAAACTATATGACTATGTTAATTTGCAGAAGTGAGATTAAAATAAAAACATCTTTGTGTTTGTACTCATAGTGCAGAGATTTCCGTGCCTGAGTATCTGAATGAATAAATACGTATTCATTTGAATTTCTGATCAGGAAATTTTCCACAATGGGGAAAGTCTCCTTTCTGATTAACTTTCTCAAATAAATTCAAGCTAGGAGGCTAAAAGTCTTAAAGCTGTATTTCCAAACACTGGGGTTGGGGGGCCAGGGTAAAGAAGGGAAAGCAGTTGTTACGGCCACAGAAAGCACCTTCATGCTGAAAGAGAACTCAAGCGTTGCAAGCGGTGACAAAGTCGAAAGTGAGTGACAGGTTTAAATGCTGTATCTGTTTCAAATATAGAGAGAATTAATATGTAATGAAGGTCATTAGCAGTGGATGCCTATCTCATTTCATTGCCAGAGG
Source organism: Phaethon aethereus (assembly GCF_964289735.1). NCBI lineage: Eukaryota > Metazoa > Chordata > Aves > Phaethontiformes > Phaethontidae > Phaethon > Phaethon aethereus. The sequence goes on from NC_138579.1 coordinate 2,742,658, forward strand.
TGAAGCTTGGTACTACCTAACCTTGAAACATATTGTAGGCGCCTTAGTGGGCTCCTCATGGTCATTGCCAAGGATAAGGTTATCCGGGTTGATAAATAACTGATAATAACAGCGAAAGAGTGAGATGGCATTGGACTTAGGCTCCAGTCCCTGCAAAAAGATTAAGTACTTAAGCCTACTACAGAGAGTAGCCCTACTCCAGCATGGACAGGAGCATTGCCAGGACGGGGACCTTAAACTGCTGTTGTACAGTTTAACGGTGGCTGCCTTTGTCACAGCTGCCCTGATGACCCACAGAGAGCAGAGCACTGGTTATGTTTGCTTTTTTTGCGACACCAATATTGAAGCAGAGCTGAAGGAGAAGAGGGGAAACTGTCAGGAACCTAATTCCTGAATACTGGAGATACCAGAGGAAAAATAGTAATGTTTGTAAAGCAGCTACTACAGGTGGCTTCCTGATAGCTCAGCCAAGCATGTCGAGGTCTCTTACCTTTAAAAAAAAGAGGCAGGGAGTTTTTGCCATGTATAAGTGCCATTGAGGAACACATAAAGGCAGGCAGACAGGCATCCAAACCCAAATGAGATCAAACATGGAAAGATGCAAACAACTGCATCTGCAGAGATATGTCCCAGCAGAGAGAGCTGGGGAGAAGAAGTCATTTGCAGAGCACTCTGTTTTCCTTTAAAAGGTCTCAGGTTGACAACAGTTAGCAAACTGTCTGCAATGTCACAGCACGACTTCCTGATGGCTGAAACAGGCTATGAATAAACCCAGGCTGCAGATTAGCAAGAGGTTTGTAATGCGGTGAGCACTGAGGCTCTCCAACAGCTTCCCAGTGACACCGCCAGTGAGAGCAACATCAAAGCACCTTTGAAATGCAGTATGACCAATTTATGATCTCAATGGCTCATCACCTGGGACTTAAAGGGACCTTATGTGGTCCCTGAAGGGGTCATTGCACCCACTCCGCTCTTCCCGGTCCCCTGCACCAAGCTCATGAGCCTGCACCCGCAAGTCGCGGCACTGAGCAACCAGTCTGCTGCGGGCATGCAGCAAGCGCCCAGCAGGAGCGGGTCAAGGAGCCAAATGTCTTTTGTGTTTTTCAGCAGCCCCAATGACAGAACACGCCCCAACCAGATGGCACCCAGGACAAAGTGCATCTATTCCGCTCTTGCATCACCCGCTAGCACCGTTGAAATGTCGTCCCCCTCCCTGCTATGGCCAACAGAGATGAGCAACCTCGCTTGCCTCCCCTTGTGCTCTTGCTAGAGAGGAAAGTCCACAGCATGACCTCCACAGGGCTGGTGGGCACTCAGCTAGAAGAGCAATGGCTTTGAAGATGGGCACTGCAGAGTGGGGATTCTTTGCTGGATGGAAATGTAATATAGGGGTCTAATTAGACAAGCCTGGCTGCTTGTGTAGCAGCCCCCCTGGGCTGAGCTTAGACAGTTCTGTACTACTGTGATCAGAGCTGCTCAAGCCATGCTGCAGCAGAGAAAAGCCTCCGAGAAAAACGTTTCACCCAAGAAAAATTTTCACTCCCCTCACACTGGCAACCCTTTGCTAGCGCAGCTTACCTTTCCTTGGTTAAATTGGCACATTGGATTTTATATCTCATCATGACTCTCTTCTAGCAAAAGAAAGTGGATTTCCTAGACTACAAACACTTTGGGGCAGAATATGTCTTTCCGTTATTTATTCTCTGTTAGTTTGATTTCTGTATGTTAGGTGCCAAGCAGGCAATATTCAGGGGAAGAAAAAAAAATAATCAACCAGTCATAAAAAATTAGGAAGGAAGATATATTTTATTAAGTCATATGATGAAAAGATCACCTGCACATCCACAAAGGAGGAGGGAGAGACAACGGGGGGACACCCCAGGTAACACCCTGCCCAGCTAGCTGTCCCCAGGTCCATGCCAGCAGCCAGCAGCCCATCAGGCCCATCTCCACAAGCCCAGAAGACCACCGGAGCACAAAGGCAGGTGAGGGGAACTCAAATTAAGGATGAGCGCTGAAGACAAACCATGGCATCTAGACCTTCTCTGGGCTTATCCAGGGGACCCTCAGCCCCATGGGCCAGGGGTGACACCCATGAGGAAGAGTCAATGCTGGAGCATGTTTGGGACTGAGGGGTCCCTGCCCAGGAGTGTGGGACATGTTAGGGAATGCAGGGGAAGTGCATTTTGGATTGCTCAGGACTGGTTATGGGTGTTCAGGGGAAGAACCAAGGATAGAGGAAGGGATGGATTTAGGTGATTTTGGGGAGGAACAAGCATGGGGAAATAGAGGCATAAGGGCATAGAAAGGGCCAGCTGCATGTAAATAGTTGGCTGGTCAGTACGCTGGTCTGGCCGTGTCCTGCATCTGGCCAGCGCAGTCTGTCCTGCCTTCTTATCACAACCCGCTGGACTCCTAACCCATGTCCTAGGTGAGGGATCCTCTAGTCTGTGTGCCTGTGAGTGCGTGGGGGTCCGAGGGCAGCAGCTGGACACAGCCCGTGCATCCCCGGGGCAGCACCGTCTTGAGTCGAGCAAGAAAAAAAATCTGAATTTGATTCAGATGTGTTTACACCGGGGGGGATGCGGCTCCTACGCTACATTTCAGTGGAAAGCCCGGCTGCAGCGTGCTCGTCTCTGAGGCCGCTAGCACTGTCCATTACTGCAGGCGCAGGCTGCAGAAGGACAACATGAAAACCACCACTTTTAAAAATGTAAAACCTTTATTGCTGTTGTTATTTATTAACTTAGATGTGTGGTTCTTCCCCAAATAACCCCCCAAAACCAAGAAGCAAACCAAACCCAAAATGCCAAGTCAGAAACTCAGTTTTTTTAATCAAGAAAAGTATTTTCCTGCACTGAAAAATATTTTGCTTTGTAACTAATCTCCTTGAAAAAGAATACAGTGCTACGGTGTTTGAATAAACTATGTGAAATCTGGCCCTAAACCAATTGGTACACACATGGGTAGTTGAGATGATACCCTAGACTAAAAGCAAGCAAATTTGGTAGGAAGGCTACAGACCCTCCTCTTTACAGGTTTTAAATCAATGTGTCACCATTTGAAGCTCCCCGTCAGCTGTCTTCAGGTGACCCCTTGGTCCATGATAAAACTGTTGCAAAGTAGTTTTTAACTTTTTTACAGAGGTGGAGTTTACAGGCTTGGGGATGGTTGTTTTCCTTTGTTTTTTTTTTAAGAAGGAGCCTTTAAGGAGGGCAAGGAAATTTTCACATTTGACAGTATGAACAGTGGGATTTGCTATAATTCTCAGCTAATCTGGGCTCTGCACAATCATTAATGCTGTCACGAAATGCCTTGATGTAATATAACTTATGAAAAGAAGCTTAGTTATCGATATAATTTTTTTTAGTAGATGAAAACCTTCTGTGCTTCAGGAATATTGCTACATAAAAGTTAATGTGGAATAGATGATTCAATATCCTACAGCAAGTGCAGGAGCAAACAATGCCTAAATATTTAAAAAGCAGGAAGATAAGAATACCAAAGCACACTAATATGGTATGCACATATCCCACATCTCTGATCGATATTCTTTAAGCCTATAGAAATAGCTATGAATTCTTTTATTTACCAGTTTAAGAGAGAGATTTATAAAACCTGATTTAACTGCTAAATGCTGAATTAAAATCTTTGTAGGGGTTATATTTAGAAACTCATATTTATATTCAAGCAAAGACAAAAATTCCTCTTTTCTATGCTCTCCAAAAGAATTAAAAGAAAGAAGTCTGTGCTGTACGTTTTCAAGTGCCTGGGGAGTAACTGGGGGTGGCCGATGCAGGGTCTTTCCCGCAGGGTCTCTCTCTCCCCTCTTTCCCTAGAGGAAACTCGTGCATCCGATACCCCTGTTACGACCTTACTTCTCAGTATCTTCCAAGTCACTGTAATTTCTCACAATGGTCAGACGGAGCATGAGTCAAAGGGAGGTTTCTTGTGCTGCGTCGATCCTGCCCTTACACCGGCTGAGAAAGAAAACCAAGTTTTTACCCGAAAAACAAGCTCGTGCTATGGCACTGAACTGACACAAAGAGCCAAGCGAGCGCAACAGGTTTTCCACCTGCGTGACCTCCGGCAAGTCGTTTATTTTCTCTCTGCCTTCACCACCATCAGCAGATGGAGGTGACATTAATTCCTACATCTCTTCTGTGGGTTTGATTTGTCTATTAACACAGCACTGCTGCGTTTTTCATACAGTACGTAGCACCCCCGGGAACGGCTCTGCATTTAACCCCTTGCCTGCCACTGAACTCAAAAAAAGAGTCAGCAACAAGACCCTGCTTGGCCCACACGGCAAGGTTGTTGCCCAAGTAAGAAGACCATACCTAGAGACAAGGCCTGGGAGAGGGAAGTTCTGCCAACTTCTGAAGCTGTAGTTTTTCTAGCTGTTGTAGTGGTGTTGTTGCTGGGTTTGATGGAAGCACACAGGCCGCACAGCAGATTGTGCACTGACATACCTGAGCACTGTATTCTCCCTATGGAGAAGTGCTCATTCAGCATGGGATGGGAGGTCTCAGGATTGCTTGGCTGACTCTCAGTAACATGCCGGGCCCTTTGAATCTGTGCATTTTGTTAAATACCTGTTTACTCGCACAGCCAGGAAAGGTAGGAGCGCCTTTGTAGCTACAACAAATTAAAGAGCCTTAACAAATCAAAGTATGCCCATCTCTGTGAAAGCAAAAATACAGAGCCATGAGCTGGGTGTCTGCTTCCACCGTGGACCTCAAAGAGCAACACAATCTGTTGTGGCTGCTTGCAAGGCTGGGAGAGGAGGCAGTGGTTGGCGCAACACACCTTGGACAGGACCAGCTGCTCACAGCGGGGCTTCCCCCAGGAGTAGGATACTCAGCCCAGGGAAGACCCTGTGCCATCTCACAGCAGGAGGACACTCAAAATTTGATCATCGTCTCAATCTCATTGGCAGTCCGGAGCAAATCTGACACATCGCTGCTGAAACTTATCCCAGGAAAAATCTTCTCTCTGCTTTAAACAGGATGCATGTTTCATCCTAATCAATGTGAAAGTTGCATATCTCATGAAGTATATTGGTAAAAGCTTCTAAAGGAAAAAATGTTAAATGTGGTTTCTGAGAAGTGCACTTTTTACATTTTCCTTCCAACACACTTAGTGGCCATAATAACTTTGGAAACTCCTGACTGTTTACAGTTCCCATCTACCACACTGGTTCCTTGAATCTTTGAGTGACAGCAAGTCCCGCTTTGGAAAATGACCCCAAATCGCTTACTTAACAGATGGTTGTAAACAATACTAAGCACTTCTACTCTGCTGCTTTGAGCTGTAAGCTGATCACAAGGTCTGACAACTGAACCATGTAGGACACAGTTCATCTCAGAAATTGTCTTAAGAACGAAGTCACAAAGATGTGAATAAGGGTCATTCATAGGAAGATACTGCTGCTCCTAATATGGGCTATTTGAACAAAAAAAGATCAAAAGAAAGGAAACATTCTCAATCTACTTGCTTTTGGTGGCTGGTGTTTTTTAAAATGTACTGGGGTTTTTTTTCTTTTTTTGCTTCCTTTTGATGTTGGATTATTTTCTTCTGGTCAATGTCCTTATTTAGTCAAATATAATTTAGATGTTGCGATGTTTCATTCCTGAATTGCAAAATTGAGTGAGAAGTTGTGTCTTGATAAGTGAAATGCCATCAGAGGTGGTGAGGGACTTGCCTGGGAGCAGGCAGAGCTCTAATTGCCAAATTCTCCTCCCTGTGGGTTGTTGCACCTTGCCTTGCTATGCTGATGAAAGTCAATTTACTGATGTGCCGGGCAATCATCTGTCTGCAGAGGAGGGCACGGTGGTGACTACTCGTGTGCACATTTAACTCCAAGACACACAGTTACCAGAGCTCCGTGGGCCGGGGCTCAAGCTGGTTAAATAATGGTATGTCTCCATTTGCAGCTCAGCCCCTGCTCCCCTGCCTCCTGGTTAAACCAGCCATACCCCTGTTTTTGGGGTACTTGTAATTGGGAGACCTGGTTCACCGATGCTTCACCCAGAGCAGAAATGCAGAACTTGGCTGTGGCTCAGTTGCTGTTGAACACAGTTTTTTCAAGGTGTGATCAGCAACAGAGCAAAACCCATGAGATTGCGTCCTAAAGAGGCTTTAAGTACTGAGTCATTAAAAAAGGCTTGGTTTTGTTAAAGAGAGCTGTGAAATGCTCCTGGTTTTTTATTGTTCCTATTTTCAGTTTATAGATGATCTGGTTAAGCTCCAGAAGCCTATGTATCCTGGAAATATTTAACAAGAAGCAATCAAGTCTGGAGCAGCAAACTTTACTTCCAGCAGTCTGTTCCGGTGCCAGGGAAGGTTTCAGCTCTCAGTAAGATTCCTCAAAGTAACGAAATGATGACTCACCACATGGATGCATGACAACGAACCCTTAAATCAACCATTAAGAAATTCAACTCTAGTAGTTTGCAAAAGTGGATGGAAGGTGGCTAGGGGTTGTTGAGTGCAGAGGAAATTTTCAAATAGATTAAAAAAGAAAAAACCAACAACTGAAAGAAGAAAGAAGAAGGCTCTAACAAGAACAGTTTTCAACAAGACTAACAAAGGAAGATTTGGGCTAGGCATAGGGAAAAAAACTTTCTCGTGTGAAGGGTAATAGAGTGGCGGAAGAAGTGGGTGGAGGTCACCATATGTCTATGGTGGAAGTCTTGGAGCACAGGTTAGATGCACATCTGTCAGAAAAGGGGTGTCTATGACCCTTTCTTGAACTACATGGGCAGATTATGTCTTCCATTTGGTTTTGTGATACAGGACAAAATCACAGGATCATGGGATTCTGCGTTCTCCTTTGCTGATTCATCTGGAGATTTTCCTTAAATCTTGAGCATTAAGTGTGATTTGGGATTTCTGTCACTTCTGAAAGCACAATGCCCGTCTCAGTTGAAAACAAAATAGTCTCCCTTTGATCAAAACAGAGAAAGATTTCATTATTTGTATGTCTAACACTAAAACTTCCACCAATATTGTTTCCAGAATGAGCTGAAAAGCCTGGAGACCTTAAAAGGCACAATCTCAAATCACCTCGAAGTGCACGTCACTATTCCACCAGAGCACTTGCATGCACTAATACCAACCATGTGGTTTGAGCCCTTGGGGCACATATTCCAATTGCTTTTTGCTTTGACAACGAGCTGATAAAACTCTCTGATTGCTGCTTACAAGTTCTCTCATTAACAGAAACGTTGTCACTGGGCTCTCTTCATTGTGCTCAGCCGTGGAAATACAGAACCCTGTTTCAGATCCCAGCGATCTTGTGTTGCATGCTTGTGTTTGAACAATGCTATCACTCTGCTCATCCGTTTCGGGTGTCACCGGAGACCATAACTCATCTTTATGGAGCGCTCACCCTTGCATTTTTTTTTTCCTGAAAACGTTGCCCTTTTTTTTGGCTCAAAGGCTACATTGCCTTCCAGTTTTTATGCCATCTGGAGCAGGTATTTATTCCCAAACATCTGAGAACTGTGCTCTACTGTCACAATATATTACTCAGGAGCTGAAATAGGCCTGTTACAAGGCGGATTTAAGCAGAGGGATCCCCGGCAGTTGAAACAGGACTCTTCGTCTCCGCTGCACATCTCCATGGCAGTCACACTCAGCCCTCCTCTTACTCAGAGGGGTGAAAGAGGTGCCCTGGGGGCAATTCATCATGCTTTTGGATGAAGGGACTCCACCAAAAATGCCTGTTTCTCTCTGTAGGTTGTGAAGGGAGCCTTGATAATTAGCTCAGGATGCCAGCATCCACATTGCTTACAAGTGGATCCCACCCCAAGTGTCTATCCTACTAATATGAGTAGGTGTGAAATGATACTGAATGGCACCACGCCAGTGCACAGGGGTGTAAAGTAGCTGGTGATGGGGAGGCAGAGGAAGGGGATGGAGTCAGTGAGTTGCTTTTAATCCTAGTGATGTTGGATTTTTGTTGATGTGCCCAAGACATTTTGTGCAGCTCTCGTCTTAGTGCAAAGTAGTGTCACCTCTTTGCAGATAATGGATCTACTCTGGTTTCTGTTCCTGGAGGAACTGGTCCTATATGTGTAAAGAAACAGGGCAAGAAAATTCATCCATCAAATCTCCTGGAAGATTTAAATTATTTGTTCTCCTTGACAACCCCCTGACACCGGCTATCTCTGCAATGCTCAGAGTTAGTGCTCATAGTGAAGGCTTAATTCTAAGCATCTGTTAAAGCATCTCACTAAATTTTGGCCTTGATACTAATATGTATATACAGTATGTGACTGTATGTGTGTGTATATGCACGTTTGCATTGATGTGCATTTTATTTATTAATCACATTATAAAAATCTACAAATAATTAAGTCACATGGATGGCAATATTCATTGAATGGAAATGGTTTATTTGATTTTCCATGTAATAAAAAATTAATAATATTACAATCGCTTGTATTTGAAAAGCAATACAGATAGGATGTCATCTGTATGTTATTGTTTTAAGTTTTAACTAGGCTAGGCAGAGTTTAAATTAGACTCCAGCAACACACAAAGACTATTTCAATTAGAGAAATCTCTTGTGATCTAATATTCCTAGCTTTAAAGTCATGCTGCATAAATATTTTATTACATATTTAATAACAATTTTTCATAATCAAGGAAAAATGCATATATCTAAAATATGTGCATTTAAAGAGCTGCTGACATGACCTGGGAAACTTTGAAGAATATTCTATTTGGGAACTAATTCAGCTTGGGGCAAAATTCAGAAATAATGTTTAAATGGGGGCCGCTGAATACATTACACATTCCCAAACAAGTCTGAAACAGAAGCCCAGGTTTGCTCTGCCACTTATTTTAAGTGTAAGAGTGTATTTCTCAATTCACAGGTCATTTCACATTCATACTGTTACAAAACACTCCTGAGTACTTTACTGAATCAACAACTAAAGTGAAATTTAAAAGAAGAGACCAGGTCCAGACAGTATAGTGGAGGATAAACATTAATTGTTAGGGGATTTTTATTTAAGTCCCACACAGATAGCCCTTTGGGAGAACCAGTCACCACGTCATTTAGCACTACGAAAAACTAAGCGTAGGAAATCAGCCAGCTAGGCTAAAGCAGCCATAAAATTTAAAAGTGTCAGTTTGTCAAGTTTTAATATCATCTGAAGATTTGTTGTTATTGCTACTGTTTTTGTTATTGTTAACATTACTGTTAAGACTAATAATAATAACAATAACAACAACATGTGTGTGGCCTCATTTAATACTCTAGTAGTAGTAGGAAAAAAAAGGTCACGTTGAGCACAGGATGGGTACAAATGGTCTGAAACCTGCAGGACCGGATGAGTACAAAGCCCCGGTCCAGCTCGCTTGCAGACACCAAAGTCTTCCAGATGATGATATTGGTGAACCTGGAGACGTGGAGATAAACACAGTGGCCCAGAGAGGCATTTGGTGTCAAGGACGTTCCCCTTGGCTCGGTTGCATGAAGCTTACACAGTCATCAGCTGGACTCTGCTGAAGACAAGAAGACCAGCGCAGCTTTGCTAAACCATGGCAGCTTTTGAGACCAGCCGAAGACAGGGGGAACAACAAAGGCCATGATGCTGACCGCCTCCATCAGCCCCATGTCCCTGGGTGTGCAGATCCCTGGAAATACAGACTTCTGGCTATTCTGCATGTCTGCTTCTCCCTTCCAGGTGACTCTGTTTACAAATATTTACCACTTCATGCCCTTTTTTTTACCCCAGACTGTAGGAGTAGGCATTGAGTGAGCGTTGTAGTTTCATCTTCATTATCAATGGAAGTGTCAGATTTTTATCCCATTTGCAATGTTTTAAGAGCACAGGTATCTAATACTATAATGTTGAAGGCATGTGAGGAATGAAACTGAGGGTACTGTTTAGTCTCTGTGAGCAGTTAACAAGGTGCAACCTTGAGGGAAGGAACATGATCACAGAATCATAGAATCATTAAGGTTGGAAAAGACCTTTAAGATCATCAAATCCAACCGTCCACTCAACACCACCATGCCCACTAAACCACGTCCCGAAGTGCCACGTCTACACGTTTTTTGAACACCTCCAGGAATGCTGACTCCACCACCTCCCTGGGCAGCCTGTTCCAACGTTTGACAGCCCTTTCAGTGAAGAAATTTTTCCCAATACCCAATCTAAACCTCCCCTGGTGCAACTTGAGACCTTTTCCTCTTGTTCTGTTGCTGGTTACTTGGGAGAAGAGACCAACACCCATGTCACCACAACCCCTGGAACACAACTACTGAACTTTGAGTGAACTATCCTAATTGACACCTAATTAGCATATAATTGGCATAATAGCAACCTGCCCCTGGGTGGGGAAAGGCCCCTCCTCACAAAAGCCCCTTCCTCACTGACCATGCCTAGGAAAAAAGAACGATGCTGTAACTTCAAGTGGAGATGAGGCTTGTGAGAGCTGATGGCAACACGGGTAATGGAGCCAACTTTTAAAAAATACTGACAACTTGCTCGAAGTGTATAAATATTTTCCGTGTGTTAAGTGAGGTGTGCTGGCTTTGTGGACCTACCACCTAGCACCCAACTCTGCGCACATTTGGAATAAGAGCAAATATCGTGACTCTGTTTTTCGGCTCCCTGCACACCAGGTGGAAGTACCCATATTTAGGACAATAGTGGGCTCATTCAACAAAAGAAAAATCCAAGTGGTGGGTTTTTTTTGGAAGCTGACATTAGACATATTAAATGACATATAATGGACACCTTTTTGATTATGTGAATAATTACTATTTAGAACAAATATGGAGGGTTGTGGTGGTCAGTAGCTTTAAATCAAGAAAGAATTTCTGATATAAACATGTTCTTGGTTCACTTCAAAATTATAAGGGTTCATAGAGAAGCTGCCAGAGGGATGCCGGTCACCAATCATGCAGGAAACGGGGCTGTGTGACCAGGAGGGCTCCGCAGCTGTAACATCTATGAAATCAGAAAAAAAAACCATGCTAGAAGCTGGCATTCATCTTCTGAATTAATAACATGATATCATTTATCAAGAACAATACATCACAGTGTAATGGCATGTTGTTCGTCTTTGGTTCAAACAAGCCATTAAGATAAATCTAAAGAGAAACAGCAGCTACTTAATTAGGATAAGACTCTCACATTGTACACAGATTAAGTAAACAACCCGGCTTGTTGGAATGGGCAATTAGTAACCAACTGCTGACCCTCATGTCTCAGGTGCAGCCTTTTCTTCCAGCAAAATGAGATTCAAAATCCCTCTGCAGTCCTGATCTGTAAAGGCCTCTAGTCAAACACATCATTAATTTAAGAATAGTTTAAATGAGCATGTTGGTGTAATTAATTCCTGATGTATTAATAATCTGGGCTAAAGTGAGTGGTAATGCATGAGTCTGTGTCCATTAAAATGTTAAACTGGGTTAAGGACTGAGCCAAAATCACTTATATCAACAGGAGTCTTTGCTCAGTCCCAAGCCACCTGTACTTACTCATTTTAGCGGTAAGGTGGGCACAAGATCCTTTGGGAAGGAGAAAGCGGTTAGTGCTCCATGTAGTCTATCCCACTCAGCACATCAATACTGCAGCTGCTCATAAATCATGGGGGAATGGGGTAACCTTTTTAAAAAAAAATAAAATTAAAGTAAATACTTCTGTCCATCCCAAGATGTGCAGAACACTAAGTTTAGGAGTTTGTCTCAGAAGTTGAAATTTCTATAGATATCAGTGGCCCTACAAAGCATATGTGGGTGGAAATATGCATGCAAGTTTAATTATAAATGATTCTGCCTCTTCCTTAGCACCTACACTTCCTCTCAAAAAAGTGAAGTTGTAGACAAAAATGTATCACATCACCTCTTCTATCATATCTGTCATATCGCCTATAATTTCACCATGTAAAATCACAAACCGCAATTTTGAAACAGACATATAAATGTCATAACTCTCCTGAACCATCCTACATGCCATGCCTTCCATTCTCTTATTTTCAGCGTCATACACAATAGTTTGCTACTGTTTCTCATTTCAGTGTGCTGCTTTTATTACAGGTCATTCTATACAGGCATTCTGCTGTAGGGGAAACAAAAAGCTACTAAAAGGAGACAGGTAATTCATATATTTTCATTGTTTATAAAATTGGACTGAAAAAATCAATTTTAACGAACATTTTCGAAGCATTTCTAGTGCAGGTAAGGGAGGTAAGAAAGAGTTAGTAACAGGAGTCGGCAGATGTGAAATGACAGAGAGACTCATTTTCTCTAAATAATTATACAGATACTAGATAAACCATCATCTTTAACAAATATTTCGCAGTGGGTTTCTATATACTGGATACTCCAGTAGGGGTGGTTTATCACTAGGAAAAAAAAAGCGCATATGAGGTTGAGCAGCTTGCACAGTAAAATTCCTTATGCACCATGGATGGAAAAAGCAGTTTGAACTAGACAACTATAAAATGAGAGCTGTGAGACAGTATTTTGAGAAACAGCCATCTTTAGTTTTGTTTTAGTCTGGAACTTCCTAAAACGTCTTGTTGCTGCCTTTTCTCTTTGTCGGGATTGAAGCACTGCAAGAAATGCCATGCTGAGGAATTCACTAAGCAATAGTTTCAAAGTGGGATTTAACTTGGATCCGTCTGTGTCTGCTGCCTTTCTGGTTTTTGACTAAATGATCCAATTTTGAGTTTTAGGGATGTCTTCAAACACTTTGAATTTAGTTAATTTTTTTTAACCAATTCTTAACCAAATCTTTTAACTGGATTTCTGCCCATGAACAGCAGATTCAGAGATCAGATGCCCGAATAACAGAGGGGTGATAGTAGAGCAAAAAGCTTCTTACCATCCTAATCAGAAAACATTTTTTGTGGGGACTCCCTAAGCAGCCTGTGACAGCCCAAATCTCAGTTCCTGTTAGGAGCAGCTCCACTGAAATTATGGTGAGCTAATGGTTGGTTTTAATTTTGAAAATTATTTGAAAATATAAAATCGCCTCAGCTGCTTGATGTGGGCATTCACGGACTTGCCTGCAGCCCAGTACTCTGCAGAGCAGCCAGGAAGGGGATCTTCCTTGCAGCTGAAATTAGTAGCGTTTTAACAATTCATTGATGTCTGCATTAAAGAAATATCAACACCGTGGAACTGACCCCTGAAGAGAAGGGTGGGATGGTTTTGCTCCCACCTCTCACTGCCGATCAGCATCTGCCTCCCTCGTCGTTCAGAAACAGAGACGGAAACCCACGAGCTGGAGGATCTGCTGCCCAGGCTGGGCTACCTGTTGTCGTCTTTTTAGGGTAGCCCACTGACCGACCAGGCACCCAAAGAGTTGGGAATTTGGCTGGTTTCCCTGCTAAGCCCATCGCTGGCCTCTGCAGCTGCAGGCACAGGCACCCCAGGGAGCACAGGGACCGCTGAACTCATCCATCTCCCTGTATCTTTTCTGCAAAGTCTTCTGCTAAATCAGTGTTTTCAACGACGGGAGTCAGAAGACGCAGTAAGTACAAGGGCTAGATGGGCTCCAAGACTCGCTGTCCGCACACAAGCAGTTTATGAACTCCCTCACGGACTTGCCGCCCAAACCACGGGCCGTTGCCATTGAAATGACCACCGCAGACATTGTCTTGATGCACCAAGCTGTGGCTTCAGGAACTGTCCGGACCTGTCGTAGCCTGAGATAGTTTCAGTTTTAGCTGTGGCAGCAACTGTCAAACTGTCAAACAGAATTATTGCCAAAATGTGTTTTAGGTTTAGGTGTAGTTTAACTGCATGTAACTACGTAGTAGGATGCACGCTGTTAATTAATAGGTAGCAACGTGCCGTTATTCTGCACGGAGAGAACCACCCATGGCCCCTGGATGTGACCACGGGTTTTTATCTTCCCATGAAGTCCAGCACAGTGACTGGGACAGGGGTAGCCCCAGGCGCTGCTGAAGTCAGTGCGAAGTCCCGGATTCTCCAGTGTTCAGCACCCTCACCCCCTTAAAGCACAAGGGCAGCAAAGTCCCACTAAGTTTTCTTTAAGTCTCCAGTTGTCATTTCGTAGCACAGGAAATTGCTGTTCAGCCTCGAGAGAGGAGATTATTATGTGAATCCTCAAATCGAGCAGAGCGCGCTAAAATGTTATTGGGAGAATAATTTGTTCTTTAATGTAAAAAACTGAGAGAATGCAGAGACAACAAGAAAGGAATTAAAACAATTTAGCCAACACCCATTCACACACAAAAAAAATCTAAAAATAAAAATCCAAAAACAAAAATCCTGAAAGCAGGGTACAACAGAGCTGTTATATTGACAGGGAATCATTCCACAGCCCTAATCCAGCATCTGTTATCTCTAAAAACATGCTGCAATGAATTCCCTGTGCTCTGGAGGAAACTGTGATTTGAAAAATATCACTATTAATTGATTCCACAAATTAACTGCTATTCCAAGAGTCTTGATTATGATTAGTCTGCTAATCAATTTATTTGATAGAAAGCTTTTTAAATTTTACAAATTACAGTTCAGCTCTTCTCTCTCTCTCTTTTTCACTTCTTTCATCTAATTAACAGTTTTTCCTAGCAGTGAAAAGCAAGATCTTCCTTTCTTAATTGCCTCTTGACCCTTTCTCACTCTCCAATGTGGCTGCTTTTAGACGTTCTTCATCATGAGAAAATTAAAACGCTATCAACGAATTAAAAATATTGTTTGGCCCAGAGGAAACTTCCCAGCATGTCTGTGAATCCTTTGGAGTTACATTTACACAGCTTTTCTGGGGAAAGTCTGACTCCCCAGTATACCGGGTTGCCCTTCGGTTAATACAAGCAGGTGAACAACCTCCCTTGGTGCCTCTGCAAAAGCTGATGCAGTAATTGCTGACTGCAACACCAGCAACTGCAGTGCGTGAACGAGCTGTGCTGCCGCTGGAGCGGCGCAGATGTCCCTGGCTGGCCAAGGAGCCACGGGGAAGTTGTCTCAGCAGGACGAACCTCAGACATGGCCTGTGCATGCTGGAGAGCCGGGGCAGCAAGGAGGCATCCCTCGGGAAAGTATGCAGAAGGATAAGAAAAAACAAAGCACAGTGCATGACTGTCGCATCCATGTCTGGTGACTGATGGTGGCTCTCAACTTCAGCCTCCACCAGGTGGTGGATTTCCAGAGTGCACTAAGGCTTTCCTTGCTGTTCCTCAAGGTCTGACACCACAGGTGAGATTTCCAAAGCAACTTGTTATGAAAAGTTAGGAAACAACTCTCTTTTTAGAGAGACTGTCTATATTGCAGCATCCTCTCTACTTGACCATAGTTAAGGGTAGGCTATGAATCACAAACTGAAAGGAATAAAATATCATTTAAAAAGCAACCCTCTAGCTGGGCAGCTAATGCTTGGAATGAGAGGACAGGACTGGATAACTCTCTTTTTCCTTCCTCTCAATAAGCATTCAGGCTGGAGAGATAAATGTGTGGATGGATAAGTGCAGCTTGTCTATACTAGATTTTCAGTCACTTCTGTGTGTATATAAACACCTGGGTTTACACCCTAGAAGAGCAGAATGAACTTCCACTCTTTTGTCACGGGGCCCCAGGCAGTACACAGAAGCATTTCTGACGTTTCCAGCCATCACATCTGGCTCACGAGAGAGACTATGGCCAGTCTTGCTCCAGCATTTCCTACCCAGCTAATGCTCCCAGCGTTGACCAACTGCAGCTCCAGTGTCTTGGTGCTGTGTCTTTACCCATCGCTGTGTCTTGCATGTGCATCACCTCCGTACTGAGTACTAAGCCTAGAGAATATATATTGTCTTCTCAAATGTCTCTTCCCTTTACCAAATTAAAACACATTTTCTTAGCAGAACCCAGGAAGGCTATTGCTCATCTATTTGGAGTCTACATCCTCACCAAAGGATAGTTTATGTCTGTGAATAGACAATCATAGGATCATTTAGGTTGGAAAAGACCCTCAAGATCAAGTCCAACCATTAAGCGTAACACTGCCAAATCCACCACTAAAATATGTCCCTAAGTGCCACATCTACACATGTTTTAAATAATTCCAGGGATGGTGACTCAACCCTGGGCAGCCTGTCATTATCACTTGCTATTGAAATATCCCACAACTTCCACGTGGTTTAACCATGTGATTAAGTTAATTCTCCTCCCTCCTCTTCATCCTCCTTCTCCAGAATGGAAGCTTTCCGTTCAGGCTCCTCTGAACGCTGACTTTTTTGGGAACCTTCCCAGCTCTGCCCAGTCCTCCTCTGCTCTTTACATCAACACAAGGACGCTTAGTCAGAAATCCCTCCTTGATGCTTGCATCTTGTGCTTTCGCCCCTGCAGCCAGCCTTGCTTTGTCTGGGTCTCAGCTGATCTGAAGAGGGAGTCCTCAACCACAAGGCACCGCTGTGTAATTACACCTCGGAGCAACGCTGTGGCTGGAATAGAAGATCTTTGTCTCGAGAAGCATTGTTCTTATGCATAGCAGCTACCCAACAGGGCTGCAATCTTGCGGTGTCGCTTTGATGTAAGGAACCGGTGACAATCATCATGATTAAAAGGACTATGGATTTTTTCCAGAAGTACTCGGTACTCCCTCCCTTTTCTTCACAAGTGCCTATAGAGTAGGTAGGCAATTGAAAACCCATGTGAGAACTATCTTTCATGTATAAATACACCTTTTAAAGTAGCAGGTTTTAACAGCTGCGTGATGCCAAGTTTATACCCATGAATTTCAGAATATTTAAAATATTCTATTTGTGCAAAGATGAGAAGGCCACACCATTTTCCCCATGAATGGAGAACACACATGCACTCACAGCTGACGACAGGCACAGAATTCAAGTACTCTGTGATCAATTACAGCTGAATGGAAGTTGAGTCATCCGATAGCTATAAAAAACATGCATTGCAGCAACATGACTTTTTCTCCTGTAGCGCACAGGCGGGTAAACTGCGATGTACAGGTGAGAAAACTGTGGGCCACTCTGCATCTATGCTTGCCAGTCTGAGCCAGCTCTGATACTCTAGGAAGAAAATGGACTTTTAGAAAATGGCTTTCCAGCACAGATTTAAAAACAGGCAGCTTGGGGGACTGTTTGCCATAGAAACAGCAATACAACTGGATGGACAGCATTATCTGTAGAAGTTTGTCTTTCCTTCGGTCTTGACCTGTAGAGCAGGTGCTTCACCAGCAGAGCCACTGTGGCGGCCAGGCTCATTTCTTCTCCACCCGCCAGTTCTGCCTTCCTGTGGGTTAGCCATCTCCAGCCTTCCCCAGGTTGGTGTGGTGCTCATCATCCTTACCACCTTTTTGCCATGTGTGACTTTTTCCTTAGAGCCTTGTCTCTCTGCTGCTCAGTGCAGGATTTTGTTGGTTTCTTCTAAAAGCAAAATGACAAAAGGAAGATTAAGGTGCACCTTTTGTTTTCTTTCCTTCAATCACTGCTTTTCAAAGGATTCTCATTCTTTCATGCACTTTTCCCTATGCTCTTCCTCCCCATCATTGCATCACCCTCCCATCCCCTTTCCTACGACTCCAAGGTCTCTGGCTCTTCCCCCGACAATACAAACTAGATTTCCTTTCTCCTGTCTTAAGACAAAACAAAGCAAAACCATACCTCTGCCTCTGCTTGGTTTTCCAACCACGACTCTGTGTCTCCATTTTCCCACAGCTTGCTTTCTTCTTCAGTGCTTTGTCTGCATAGACTGTAGCTTCCTCAAGACATTTACTGGCTCTAGTTGGTACTTCTATAGATTCAAATACAGCAGTGATAATAGCTTTCCTGAGGCAAAGAGGTTTAATACTGGTAGAATACAGGATGCCTCTAAGTTGTGACTGATTATCTTCTGTCTTCATCAGTTTGCCATTGACTTCAACTGAACTCTGGGACTCATTACTTTTACCGTGAGAGGTTTTTAAAAAAAAGATCTGGAAGGAGAAGATATTGGTCTAATGCATTAAATACATTAGTTTAGAGCACAAATGATTAATGTGTCATTTAAGGTTAGCCTACATCTACAACCATGTTTTAAAATTCGAGATGAGAACCACAAATTTACATTCCTCCCAGGCAACTTTCTACCCATCTACTCATTTTCACCTCCCCTTAGTTTCAGTTTACAACCAAATACTAGATTTGTTGCAGCAAAGTACTCACCTTATGTAATGCTCAGACAAGGTATTGGGTTTCCTATTAATGTTAGGATTGAAAAGCCACTCATTGATTAAGCTTCATTACAAAGATAATGACTAGATATTTTTCATTCAGAGATTTCTAATGAAAAATGGCTTTCCCATTCATTAAATTGTCCAATTCTAATGGACCTGTATTTACAGGAACCTTGCATACAAAAGCCCAGTCCCTGCCTGGCGTACTTGCAGATATCCAACGCAGAGGGTGCCACAACAGCACACTCAGCTCTCCACAAGCTTGCTTGGATCGTGGAGCAACAGCACATTAAAGGTGAACCCTGCCAAGGCCAATATACCCTGCCTCATCCTTCTCAGATGGCACGTTATGGACCCTGTAACCGATGGGATGAGACTGTAACTGATCTGCCTCAGTCGTGCTTCTTGTGCTCTAAATTAAGCTATCTGAAAAACCAAAATTAGTCTTTCCTATTATATTCAGGCTTGGAGTGGTTTGCAGAAATGTCAGGAGCCTGTCTATCATGCTGTTGCATCAGTATATGATGGGCAAAGACTTATTCAAACACAAACTCAAAATCAAAGTAACTGAAACATTAGTCACTCAGCAGGTTAGCAAATTATTTACCAAACACCTAAGGCTGTGAGGTCCAAACATGTCCACGTACACCATCCCTCTGGATGAAGGGACCACGGGGTGAGAGGTTGCCCTAATGGGATAGTTGCTATTGTTGTCATCGATCAAAGGTATTAGATTTCACCACCTAGCCTAAAACAGAATGGGTGGTGGGAATCAGATGCAATTTCTCTCTGTGATTTCTCTGCAAACCTTTATTTCATTTAAAAAAAGCCCAGAAAGCAAAAAAACTAAAAAAATCCAAGCCCACTTTCCTCTGTTGTTGTCACTTAGATAAAGAGCTGTCCACCCAACGTCAACAACAGCCTGGCATGAGGTCTGGTTCAACCACTATCACTTGGAGGAAGTGCACAGAGTAATGGTTTTAATCTTTCAGGCATTTTGAAACTGCAAACCCAGTATCAGCTACAGCGCTACCTGGAGCAGAAAGCAATTTCATTCTCAATTTCTGGCCTTTGTAGCATGTTGACTAAAGAACTCTTTCCTGGGAGGAAATCCATCTGTGTACATAGAGGCCCAGACTTTTATGAAGATCAGCACTATTTCTGCCAAAGTCACTGGAGCCAGACCAAGGCAAGGCTGGTGTTAATGAGAGGAAAATCCAGCAAAGCCTAAGGAAACAATCCAAATCCTCCATATTTCCAAAAGATGTTAATTGACTGAGAGACCTTAAAAGTAGTGTTTTATGGAGAAAGTTATGATTCTTTTTCTTTCTGTTCTGCTTTTCTTCTGCATGTCAGTCTGTCCCTAAAGAGAAGAGGCAGACTCTCCTCCAGTCCCTCCGTGCCAATGATGAGCATCCTCTGCCCTGGACATCCCTCTAGTTTCTTTCTCCTGGGCTCTGTCGTGACAGCAAATGCCCTCTTGGCCATGAGCGTGAAGTGCTTGGGGATCTGTCATATTTTTCCAGACAATTTTGGAAATATTGCTATTTTAAAAAAATAGCAAAACATTCCAGGGAAGTGTGACCCTCCAAATAAAAACCATGAATGTCCAGAGAAGTCTCTTGTTCACTTGGTCTGGCATTGTCCTTATTGCAGCCCCTCTCAACGTAACTTCTGAACATGTTGACTGTAGTTGGCACCCAACTGCTTATGTCTATTTTGCATGCAGTCCTTTGCACTGAGTTAAATCACTTCTTATTCTGGTTTCTTTCTTCCTCACCTTTCCAGACCTGTGTATTGCCCAGCAGCTCTTTTTCCCTTCTCAATTAACCTTATGTTATTTCCTTCCTTCTGCAAAAATACCTTATACTGCAAAACAAGTGTTCCTTCTGATACTGTTTGCTCTTCTAATAATTACTTCATTAAACTTTTTTTTTGCTTTTATTTTTATGGGATGGCCAAAAAAACCAAAGCAGCAGTCTAACATTATTAATTAAATGTGGCCTTAAAGAAACCCTATAAAACTCTAATAATAATTTTATGTGCAGAATTTAATTCTTATTGATTTTCAAATAGGTTATGTCAGTAAGCAAAAGTAAGTTTTGTGGTTTTTAGTACGAACTTTATTTTCTTGCCATGAAGGTGGTCCAGGAATAGAAAAGATTCTACAACAAATCTTTTGCTGGCTTCTGGGGAAAAAGAAAAAGGCACAAAAAATACCAGAGCAGCAAACTTAAGAGTGAGGCAAAGTGAAATAAAGAAATGAAATAAATAATGATGCTTCCTAGAAATATATGTGGGAGCCTAAATCATTATTTGCAAGTAATTAAAAGCAGGAATAAGATAAGACATTGCTTTTTTTTTGTTTGACTTTATTATAAGACCCAAAGGTAACAACAAAAGTAAGTAAATAAACCAAAAAGTAGCCTGTTGAGAAATTAGTCAAAGTATTTTATAATTTAGGGAACAATGCCATAGCATACTTTTAGGACCATCGATACTTTGTATTTCAGGCATCTGGCCCTTTATGCGCTGCAGTATTTTTACTTCCATCAACACTAATATATAAACACAAGGAAAAAGGCAGTAGGGTGAGATATATTTAACGATAATGGATTAAAAGAACTATACCAAGTGATATTAGCTGAGGGTTTGGTGCTTGAATCTTTATTCCTAAGTGCTATATATAAATATGTATACATGAGGACAGAGGTGATGTATAATGACATGTGTATGCATTTATGAAAAGACCTGGATGTTAACTTGGCAGAGCCACAACAATTCACACCAGCCGTGAACCTGCTTGTAGTAATATATGACAGTAATAAACATGTGAAATATGCTCAGGCTTTTCCCTAGAGTAAGCATTTAGGGGACAGCAGCATCAGACGGTGTGAATCCATGGAGCTGTACTGACAGCAGGGAAGCTAGCTAGTAAAAACTGATACTAGTTGCAGCTTATTCAAGCTTTTAAACCAGGTTTCCAAGTCTGCAAGGTGGGACATGTCTGGGCTCTCTGAGCTGGGCGTCTTGCTTTGAAAAACCATAAGCTTCCTTAGTACTTACTAGCATGGTTGTTAATCACATCGTAGTGTTACTTAACTACTCACTGATCTATATACATGTGCACACAAACATATATAAAAATACATATATGTACATCTATTTATACATATACTTTCATATATATATATACACATCTGCTGATGGGGGTCTTAGCCCATGGGCGTGTTGAAAAATCTCCCACTTGGCTTCATCTGCTGAGAGCTTCCCGTGTGCCTTGTGGGATCTAGGCTCATCATTTTGCAGCTGGGGAAACATTATAGCCTTCTTTGTGGCTATAGGTGAATGCTAAGAACCGCATTTCACTTTTAATTTGTATAAGCTGTCATAAAGCGCACGCTGGGAAAGCATTTACTATGCAAGCTGACGAGTGATTAGTTATACATGGGTGTTTTTATACTTCTGAAGAGATGTTAGGCAGAGTGGCTGCAACTGCATTTTGATTCGATAATTGGGTTTGAAGGACTCTTAAATCTATGAAAATGTTTTTCAGTCTTTAAAAAGGTGGTTTAAAGCCCCTTTATGTTTGATTTTGACAGCTGCTGGAATCGTTGCAGTAAGAGATCAGATAATCAGCTGGGGAAGTTCTTGGGAAGTTTGATACTGTTGTTTACCAAGGAAATGTTGCCCAGCAAAAGTGTCTCTTTTATATTTATTCAGTATTACTGATTCACGCTAATAAAAATGAGATTATTTTTTGTTATAGAATCATAAAATCATAGAACAGTTTGGGTTGGAAGGGACCTTTCAAGTCCATCTAGTCCAACCCCCCTGCCATGAGCAGGGACATCTTCAACTAGAGCAGGTTGCTCAGAGCCCCGTCCAACCTGACCTGGGATGTGTCCAGGGATGGGGCATCCACCATCTCTCTGGGCAACCTGAGCCAGGGCTTCCCCACCCTCATGGTCAAAAATTTAACGGATGGCTCCAAAACCAAAGGCCACATTGGAAAGCTTAACCATGTCTTGGAGAGCAGCCATGTGCCATGAATGTGCCTGGGATTGATGTCCCAGGATAGAGCAGCTCCCGGGAGCACCAGGGCAGGGCTCAGTCTTGGGCTCTGGGGCTGTGGCTGCTCTCTGGGTATCTGCATTTCCTACTCTGTGTGTCTCCCTGCCTCTTGGGTTAGCAAGTGGCACAAGCATTTTCCTTTTTTTTCTGCATGTGTCTAGGGATATGTGCAGAGAGAACAGGGCTATAAAAACCTATTTATCATAGAAATGTTGGTTGCAAGGGTTGACTTTACTTATCTAACATTTATTTTTAGTGTCCATAATAGCTTGTTTGTTACCAAAGCCCTTCATAACTCAAAAAACCCCCCAAAAAAGCATGTAATGGGATTAAGATATTACCATTAAAAAAGTCCTTAAATAATTCGAGTTACTTGTCACTGATGATACATACATCGGTAGTTTATTTATAGTGGACTATGAGTGACCAGGACTCCCAAGTGTTTTGCAGTTCTGGTGCCTCACCTCTCAGGGCTGTGAGAAGCCAGCCTTTAGAGAGCTGGTTATTCTCCTACACTGCTTCTAGAGGAAACCATCCATTTATCTTCCTTACAATAAGTGAAGCTATGGATGCCAATTTGTGAGAGGAGTCACAGACACCTGGAGCCACAGGGAGGGCCATGAAGATACATCACTCTTGTGTGATCGTGATTATACAGCCCAGTTCCAAGGGACAGGTCAGCTGGAGAGTATCTCCCAGAGCAAGTAGTATGATAGAAAAATATCAAGTCTTTGGAGCTACAAATTCTCCCGATGGAGTTTTGCATTTGCTTTGTACAGTTCAGACTCACACTGGTAATTCCTACAGATTTTCAGCTAGAACTACAGCCCTTCCATTACATTTTCCTATTGGAAAAAAATGGGATTCTTCTTTTTCCAAAAAGGACAGAAAATCTCCAGCCTGTGGGATAATTAATGCAGTAAGTCACATTGCATGGCTAAAATAATTCGATCTGATCATATTTGGATCTGTTGCATTGGACTGCCAGGAGTCAGGGAAGGACAGCTACGAGAAGAGCCACCAGCGTGCTGTAAGCCCAAAGACAGGCAATGTGACTTGGTTCCAAATCTTACAGGATCCGTGCCACATGCTCAGCTGATTAAATCAGCAAAACTTCATCAACATCCCTGAAAACAAGGATGCCTGATACACTTGAAATGAAGATGTTTGTGAAGTACCGTATGAGGGTTCCCAGTGGATCTAGAGGCTCCACCCTGGAGAAGAAGAAAAAGATCCTGAAGGTCAACTCATGGGCCTCAGCCTTAAGGACAAACTAATGCCCCTGTCCAGGGACTTCATCTGGGGAACATAGACCAGTCACCCACCACTGACCTCCAGGAAAGAGCTGAGCAATAGTTAAAGGCAATGTTTGGGCTAAGATTGATGCTCTGAGTAGATTAGCTGGATGGCTCATTTAGAGCTGAATTTCATGTAAGAACAGATGTTATTCTTAAACATTGGGAAGGAAATCCCATCCAGGGGTAATATACTGCTTAAATCCTCAGAGAAAGGGACATCATTTAGCACTTCTTCAGCTAGACAAACAGTGTATTTCTAAGCATTAGAAAAGCAGTCTAGTGGTAGGATGGATATTATTCTTATAAAATTAACTGGGGAGGTGGTAAAACTTATATCATCAATTACCAGGAAAAATGTCCAACATGTAACTGTAAGGAATGACATAGATGGGACTGATTCTGCTGGAGGCAAGGGGGATGGAGAGCTACGGACCAGATACCCTTCTAAGGTACCTTCGGCATGCATCTCCTGATGTTCTGTGTTGGGATTCCTACCCACAACTGCAAACCGAATCATCGAGAACAAAACAAGATTAAGCTGATGTCCTGTGTGCTAGTCCTTTCTCAGCTGATACATTTAGAAGCTGTTTTGTGTGTAAAAAAAGTCAGTATTTTCTACAATGAGGAAGCAGAACATCTTTCCTCTCAGTGCTCGTACTCCTACTGGCAATAAATCAGCTGAGGCATGCATTGTTTTATATTATCCATAGTCTAGATGGATGTCTGGTCTGCCATATTCCTGAGTCCTTCCATGAAACAATCAAAAATAGCAGATTGCTTTGCACAAATTAAAACAATAATGGTGCAGCTCTGGATTAGAATTTATATCAGCAAAACCATTAAGTGTTTGTTTGTTTGTTTAACTTTTCTTGCTCCTCAGAATTAAACTGAATATCGAAGAAATTAATTTGGGTTGTGTTCTGCCTCTGCATCTGACAGCAGGACAAAGAGTTCTCAGGCCTCGTCTCTGCACTGATGTTCACTATAAATCTTTTTTCCTTAGTAATGAAAATGGGCTAAGCAGATGAGGAGACTTCTGGTGGGAACAAAGACCCCAAAACATGAATCAAAGCATGTGTTGCAGACTCTGTTCTCACTTCCCACTGACCTCCAAATGGAGAGGACAGCATGACCTTGCTGAATGCTAGTGGCTGCAATTCTTCTTCACACCTACCCCTTGAACTCCTCACCCAGGCTGGGCAGCCAGAGAACAGCTTCCTCCTGCCCTGTGGGTGTCCTTGAGAAGATTGCTGAGTACAAATCATTCCACAAATTTCTGACTGTTATTTCCACAGAAAAGGGATGTGTCATATGTTACCTTTATCTTTTCCTCTGGCCCTGGTAAAGGTAAAAGTCAATAAAATCTGTAGTTGCCCAAGAATTTATTGGGCAGTAGCACACATATTTTAGGTAGAAACAAAATAAAATCATTCATAGATCTCATCTTCTCTGCCCAGTTTTTCCCTGGGTTCCTTCCCACTCAGTCCTTACCCCCAGCCCTCACCAAAGTATTTGCTTGGTTTTTAATTAAACCAGGACATTATTCTCCACACTCCCTCCTGATGGATGTACTGGCTGTATCTTCCTGTCAAGTCAGCAATACAAACTGTTAGGACACTTGGCTGGTGCTTAAATTACTATAAACACAGATTAGTGGCTTAAGTGTCTGTTTAGCATATCATACCAACATACCTCTTATTTGACAGATGAGATTTTTTTTTTATATTTGAAGATTAAAATATAGAGAGGAAAAATCAGAAGATTATTTCTGAGATTTTTTTGTCAAGGATACCACAAAGGAACTCTGAACAAATGCAGTTTTCTTTAAAAAATTGATTCAATACTCTTCAGTGGGAATTTCGCATCAGCTGGTAGTGTAAGGTCGTGCTGCTCATTTCAAATTGTTTTTTACTTCAAAACTGTGCTACTGCAGACAGCCAAAGACAAGAAAACGTGTAAAATAATATTGGTATTTAGGAAAGTGGACTCCAGCTTGTCTGTTTTCTGTCTAAATAAAGACTAGACTTGGACAGTTTTTTACTAAGACATAAAGTGTTGAACTAATTATGCTCAGAAACAAGACACATTTTTCCTCAGCTATGATAAAGAAACATCTCACACTCCTCTGTTATTTCCCTAGCACATGTATTGTGCACTTTTGTAGCTGTTTTAATACACTTTGCTTCTTTGCACTGAGCTATCAGTCAAACAGTCAATAATGGGCACGTATATTTTGCTTTCAGTCCTCTGCCATCCTTGAAGAACAGCTTCACTAGCAATTCCTCAAAAAGTCATTAGACAAATACTCCCTAGTTTCACACTTCTATTGCTGTTTCTGTAGTCAGCCTCTTCAGTCTGTAGGCTTTGCCTTGAATTCAATTACACTGAACTGGTCTCTCAAGCCTTTCGCATATGATTTTGAAAGACTTGATGATGGTGTTAACAAGAACATACAGGTCCACCTCATGTTCAAACGGTCCTGCTATTTTATTGTAATAGATCAGTATTTTATTCCAAAGAACACTTAAAAATACTGATTCCAATATGTTCTCTTTTTATTTTTTAGCTGCAATTTAATGCAAGCTCCATGAGTCGCATGTTTTTTGCTGAAGTTGATCATT
This sequence comes from Phaethon aethereus, assembly GCF_964289735.1. Taxonomy (NCBI): domain Eukaryota; kingdom Metazoa; phylum Chordata; class Aves; order Phaethontiformes; family Phaethontidae; genus Phaethon; species Phaethon aethereus. The sequence goes on from NC_138579.1 coordinate 2,768,803, forward strand.
GTCCAAAGAATCAAGGCTGCTTTAATCATTTCATAACTCCGCATGTGCTAGCCATCAGCTGTTAGAGACAGCTTCACAAATACGTGACTCATGCAAAGAAAGGAAATGAGCACATTCTGGCATAAGACGACTAAAGAAAAGCTTTATGAAATTTTTTCACAGTCAGAATATTACACCCTGTGGAGCATATGCTCCCTAGAGTGTATTCCATTCAAAGCCACTCAGTATGCGCTGTGCCTTCAGACTTCTCCTATGTCCTAACATGTTTGATGAGAGGGTAATCCAATTGATCCTGACAATCTGATATAGATTTACCTCTTATAAGAATTTTACCACCACTTCAAAACATACTCAATTCCAAGGCCGTGATAAAAACACACACAAAAAGACAACTCTTCATTGGTATTTTAATTAATTAACTGTTGTGCAAACTGAAATTTGGGTGATAAAAACGACATGTATCTTGCATGAAACCTATAAAACAAGAACACCACTCAGATGAATACTCAAAATTAACAATACTTTTTGGTTAATGCAAAATATTCCTTCCTCATTGGATAATACATTTTCTTGAGATGAGGATTGCCCTTCTCTTTGTACACACTCTTCTGTTGTTTCAAGCAATGGGTTATCCAAGAAGTGACTCCAGGTTTCACACTCAAACTGCATTGTGATTCCCAATTGGATTGTCTCCTCTAAGTCCAATATCTCTGAAGCCAAAAAAACCAATCAGTCCATTGATAATCATTTTAAACTGTTAAAAATATTGCTGTTCATAACTGAATCATTACTTTCCTTTTTAAATGACTTGCTTCTTTTTGCCTGTGTCTGCACCTAAACACGTTATTTTGAAATTTGGGATATTCTTTAGCTTACAAGAACGATTAGAGCTATTCTTCACGACACTAAAACCATTCATTGGGAATAAGGAACCTTTGCATACAATGCAATAGCAAATGTGTTCACAATTCACAGCTGTGATGTACACTACCTTTTCCCCTTTCAAAACAGCTACCATTAGTATCTGATTTTCTTTTTCTAAATTCTGAAAAAATCAAACGTGCATGACTAACGTTGCGTTCTTCATTCCAACAGGTTTTTTCCTCCCCCAGTAGTCATAGATGATGTACCCGATTAAGCCAATTCTAATATAAAAACTCAATTTGACTTCAACAGATTTTTATCTTTTCCATTTCTTTAGCTGTTTTCTTTTTCTTTTCTTGTGTGTCTACCCACATATGCACTTGTCAACTAAGGTGATATCATGATACGCAAATGCTGATAAAAAAGCAGCAAACTAAGAATGAGAATAGTCAGCCGCATACACTGTACGTGCTACTGGCAATGAGTAAATGACTGTAGGCTATAAGGGGATGCTTAGTAGTATAATTTCCATGACTGGGTACTTCTAATAATTTGACCATTAACAGATCATGAGCACATAGGAGTGCAATTTTAGTGGTTTGGGTAATTTTGGAATTAACCTTTTTGAATGCTGATGCACTCCTGGGTTCAGGGGCTGCTCCTTTTGCTCTGCCCTACATGCTGGACTATTTTTATTATATATTTATCAACTAATTTTTTGTTTGTTTGTTGTGATAAGCAAAATTTCCAGCTTTTATCTCAGAATGATGTTTCAGAGTTTTTTTGAAGACTTCACTTTATTTGTGTTTTGGTCTGCAACAGATTCATCCAAAAGTGTATATTGATATTTCATGGCTGATAAGTAATTCCATTAATTTATGAGTTTATCTACAATGTGTAAAACTAAATAAATGGCTAAATCTTGATGAACTGGTATCTAATTTGGAAGTAAGACAGAAGACCTTACTCCATAATTAACGTAATGCTAGTGTTCTGGCTCTTTGTGCAGGTGCTAAATAAGTATCGCTGCGAACATTGCTTCAGCATCAGAATTTGATGGCTAGCAGCTAAAACAAGCAAGGAAAAAAAAGAGAATTTTCACAACTCCCTTATCTTTTAAAGCTATTTTCTAACTACTGTAGAATAGAATCACGCAAGCAAACACTTCAGAAATATAGTTGCAGTTCCAAATTTCAAAGTATCAGTGAAATCTCAAAGCAGCTAACAAATTTTTCTTCAAATTTTGATTGCTCCTCGTTTCAGATGATCTACTCTTTTCTCTGCCCTCTTGTTCAGAAGTTTAATCATCTGCATACTTGCTTCATAATTATTTTTTTAAACCCATAAACAAATGATGATAGATTTACAAGATTTCTAGAGCAGTGCAAGTCACTGAGTTCCTCTGTTTATCTGTCTGTTTGCTTCAGTTGCCAGCTAAATGACAATTTTTCATACAATTTGGAGGTTTGCATATGCTGCCAACACAGTCTGGCATTGAGGTGACTAGAATAAACAGTCTATGACCTCTCACTCTTCACTTCTCATACTGCACCATTTCTTCTCAGCTTGAGTTCTTCAGAAATATTAGAGTTGCAAGACATTCTTCCCTTCCTATCTTCCAAGAATCTTCCTCTATAAGATACATCTGCAAAATGAGAGGAAGAATGGAGAGGGCAAATCATGAACAAATAACTTTTTCTACTTACATGTAAAACATTTTTATCCTAGCCATTTTTGGAGTAAAAGATCACTCCAAACTATCAAATCACAGCTAAATCTAGGCAAAGAACCTGAAAAGATTCAAATAAAACTTGAAAATTTGCCTAGTGCAAGACTCAGAGCTTACAACTTGTGTTCAGTTGATGTTGCACCGGGAGCACATAGGTATCAATTTCAAGGGTGTCGCTGATAACATGGAGTGAAAATACTTATTAAAAAAAAAGGACGTTCACAGGAGCAACTGTCTATAAACCTATTTCAAATACACCAGTCGACTGGCAATGGGAACCTAACTCTTTCCTAATCACCATGGGCCAAACCAACCCAAAGTGCCCACGATCACCACGGATGCTGCCCTCAGCTGGTGCCTGGAGATGCTAATCTGTGGCTACCTGGTAGGTACGAAACCCAAAACTCTTGCTATGATCCCATAAATGTTGATCCAAAGGAATTTATAGAAGACCTAGCTTTTAAAGATCTGAGCTCTGTGTAAGAAATAATAACCTAAAGCTAATGCTTTAATCCAATGATGGGCATGTGTGTATGAGGATGTGTGTTTATATATAAAAATACATATATATATAAAAAAAAAAAGTGTGTGTGTCTCTGTATTTATACAGAGACAATACAGAGCTATCTCAGTCCTATTGTGCATTCCCCCCGTGCAGTCCTTGCTGAACAGTTGTGGCAGTCTCAGTTTTCATGAGTTATTTTCAGACTAGGGGGACCAAACTAACAATACCTCACCACATATTTGAAAACATTATGGGTTTCCAAGGAGTTTTAATTTATTTTTTTTCCTGACACAGATATAGATAAGAATTTGACTTTTCTCTTGCCAACTGTATTTGTTTTTCAGTACGACTGAGTGTTTTTTTCCCCTCTTCTCTCGTGATGGTTGAATAAGAAAGAAGATTAATGCAAAAAAGAAAATGAGATTGCTGCTGTTTCACATTTTGTGCCTTATTTATATTAATAATTGAATACATCTAAGATTACTTTTATTGAGGAAACAATAAATGTTTAATAAGTGAATGAGCAGTCCATCATAAAAGTAAGTGCTAGTTATAAGTTTTTTTCAGGGGGAGGATTGTTTTTACTTTAAATCATCATAGGGACACTTCATTACCATTGCTGCGTCATTAACATCACACATTATTCCGCAGTGGGATGAGGTAACTACAAAGATATAATGAGATTTTAGTAGAGACAATATGCAGTACCATAAAATGTGTGAGCTTTGGTGCTCAAATTGAGCTTGGAGGCTGACATACAGTAATAAAGCTTTTTCCAGCCTGCAGGCACTTCAGCTTTTGTGCATGGATGGGTGGTACTGCCAATCTCAACTCGAGCTGCTTTTCAGGCTAGAATTAAGCAGACGGCTCCTGTCTGGGCATTGCATGAAAGGTCTGAGACCTTGATTCAATGCAACAGCAACATGGTTAATAATTGAAGAGGTAAGGAAAACGTCAATACCTTGCTGAGGCCAAGGCAGGCATTTGGATTTTGAACTGGCGTTATTGTCAGAGAACAAAAGGATGAGCAGCAGCCAAACAAAGCAAGGAAAATAAATTAAAAGCATATTAGCAATGTAAAGGAATCAGAACCACACAGATAAGGGGAAAGCAAATGTATTGGTGTTAAGTCCCTTGCTAATGCCTTTGAATATGCTAGAAGGTTTGTCCTGCAGATTTATACAACCACGTAAAGAAAATACTTCAAACAGCTCTTTGGTAAGAAATATATTCAGAAAGAAGAGGAGGTAGGTGGGTGCCATTAACACACCCCTCTCTAATTAATGAAGTACCTTGTCAAGGATGAGTGAAGGGCCCGCTCAAGGAGATTGATTGATCCTATTAATTGATTTTCAGCATTTCACATGTTCCTCATATGAACAAAACAGTCCACAAACCCATCCCTGGCACTGAAGAAGGATGGCTCTGACCAGGGGCCTGAGGCTGCAGAAGAGTGGCTCTGCCCCAGGGTGCAGCTTGGGAAGGGTGCGTTTCATAGAATCACAGAATCACAGAATCACTAAGGTTGGAAAGGACCTTCAAGATCATCAAGTCCAACCATTAATCCAGCGCCACCATGTCCCCTAAACCATGTCCTGAAGCGCCACATCCACACGTTTTTTGAACACTTCCAGAGATGGCGACTCCACCACCTCCCTGGGCAGCCTGTTCCAATGCCTGACCACCCTCTCAGTGAAGAAATTTTTCCTAATATCCAATCTAAACCTCCCCTGGTGCAACCTGAGGCCATTTCCTCTTGTCCTATCACTAGTTACTTGGGAAAAGAGACCAACACCCTCGTTGCCACAACCCCCTTTCAGGCAGTTGTAGAGAGCGGTAAGGTCTCCCCTCAGCCGCCTCTTCTCCAGACTGAACACCCCCAGTTCCCTCAGCCGCTCCTCATCAGACTTGTGCTCCAGACCCCTCACCAGCTCCGTTGCCCTTCTCTGGACACGCTCCAGCACCTCAATGTCCTTCTTGTAGTGAGGGGCCCAACACTGAACACAGGATTCGAGGTGCGGCCTCACCAGTGCCGAGTACAGGGGCACGATCACTTCCCTACTCCTGCTGGCCACACTAGTGCTGGTACAGGCCAGGACACTGTTGGCCTTCTTGGCCACCTGGGCACACTGCTGGCTCATGTTCAGCCGGCTGTCAACCAGCACCCCCAGGTCCCTTTCCGCCGGGCTGCTCTCCAGCCACTCCTCCCCAAGCCTGTAGCGTTGCATGGGGTTGTTGTGGCCAAAGTGCAGGACCCTGCACTTGGCCTTATTAAACCTCATACAGTTGGCCTCTGCCCATCGATCCAGCCTGTCCAGATCCCTCTGCAGAGCCCTCCTGCCCTCCAGCAGATCAACACTCCCACCCACATTATCTACTTTTAGGCTGCTGATGCCTCCAAGAGCAAATGGTGTAAGAATTAGGTCCACCAAGCCCCAGGCAGTCTACGTAGTAGCAGCATTGGTGTTCTGTGGCCAAAGGTGAAGGCGCGCGATGGCCATGAGCAGCCTTTAGTCTGGTGTCTGCAGACGGCGACCAATTTTGTATCTGATACCACTAAAATTACTTGGCAAGTGCTTTAAGTGCCTATTCTAACTTGACCCCAGGAAAAAAGTGAGGTGTTTGCTACCAGAGCTAATTGCTCAGGAAATTGCTGCCTAGGGTTGGATAGTTTAGAAAGCCAGCAACTTCCCAGCTAGAGAGAGGGGGCATAAAAGCAGTGATTAAAATAAAACAGAAACTTCTCCCTGCTGCATCTCCTCAGCAAAAATGCTGAAATGAATCAGGTTGTAGCGCCATTTGTGTTGTCCCATCGGGGAGGATGGGAGCCCATCACGAGAGGACGTACTGTGAGCCTCTGCCGGAGGTGCCGGGAGATCTCCTTACTTGGCACTTTCATTACAGCGAGGAGTTCAGTGACGAAAAGGCATCCCCACATCATTCCCCGTTAAGAACTTGGGCCTGAATATTTTGAAGGACTGGTTGATCCTTCAGCTTGCCAAGATTTTCTGAATGCAGTGGCCCAAGAATCACCTCTAAGAGGCAATGAAAGCTCATTGTGGAGGGCACATCTGTGATTAGGAAGATTAAATTCCTTTGATGGGGGCCTCACTCCCAGGAAGCAGCAAATAGGTAGTGAAGCCTTATCTTAGTGTCATCAGTTTTCTGATTAGCTAAAGCTTTGCTAAAACAGAAGCTTTAGAAAAGGGAAATGTTCTTTTGTCATAAAGATGATTGCTGCAGCCCATTGCAAATCAATACTTACAGGACTTTCTTCTTGATCTGGTTCAAGAAAACACATCTTCCACAGAAAATCCTCTGTGCTCAAACAATGGCAAGGTGGTGTTGGGGGTCTGCAGCAGGAGAAATGTGCACGTGTAGGGCAGGGGCACAGGGCAGTGGAACAGCCAGCCCTGTCACCCTTCCATGGCACTTTTGTCTCCTGCTCCTCCCCTTTGCCATCAACAACGCAGACGCTTGACTGTGTCCCTGCTGCCTCGTAAGCGCCTGTGCTCAGATCTCAAACGTCCCAAGTCCTCACTGCTGGAAACAAACTCACCCTCAAAAAATTCAGTACGCAAGGCTGATGCCTAATGAACATTCATTACCCTCCAACAGGGGTCATCAAAAATGTCTCTTATTTGCCATGCGGATCCCACTTCGATGCTGGGAGACATTCTGGCTCTGAAATCCCCCTTAGATGGTCAGTGGGATCTGTAAGGAGCCTGTAGGGTGCTTTGCACGTGCTGGAGAGTCTCACACAAGGATCAAGCACCCTGCCCACGGCAGTGCGGGTCCACGGGCCATGGTCACAGGGCACATCGTCCTCAAACCCTGCCTGAGAGCCTCTGCTTTGCTGGGCGCTGTCTGACAGCCTCCCTTCTCTGCCTGTCAGTCAGTCTGGCTATTTCCTTCTAGCTTGCAAAGGCGGTTCTCTCCTGAGGTACCTTCCCTACGTAATGTATAAGTCAAAGCCTTCTGATGCAGTGGCACAGGAACACTTATTTAAAAGCCCCATCTTCGCGCACGTTTTCTTGGATGTGCCTTGCTTCCTGAACACTAATGCTAGATTAGATCTGCTTGGGAGGGCTGAAATTTGTGACAGATGCCTCCTGATGCTATGAACATGAGCCCACATACGCTGCTCCACAGGGACTTCTCCAATATACTCTCATCACTTATGCCAGGTTCCAGATTTAACTAGCAATACGGAGTTTTTAATGGATCCCATAAATATGATTTCATGGCCATCAGATGTTGCTATTGGTTTCTGTAGCTTTGGAAAGTAGTATAAGAGTGTTATGAAGATGATAAATCTGTAAATCTGCTGAACCACCTAAAAATGCTGGAAAAATAAGTAAACGTGATGTATGCCTCCTCTTGCACAAAAATTCACTGCCCAGAATAAACGCAAGTGCTGATGGTGGCTCCTCTTATCACTGCGGAGTACAGGAATCATACAGAAAAGCTCCTAAAACTGACAGACAGAGCTGGTGTCTTCTGGCTTTTGCTTCTTAGCAAAGGTGAGCTGCCCCGCTCTGGGCACTCTTCTCCTTTGCTCTCCGGCGTCTGGAAGAGAAAGGCAGGTTTCACTACAAAAAACCACTTTCCAGCCCCTTCCCCATCTCCAGGGCACTTGACTGTAATGATCCTCATGAGCTGCACTGCAGAGAGCTGGCACTATTCCCCTTCTAACATACTGCTAAATTACCGAGTTTCCAAGATAAACAACACCACAGAGCGACTCAAATCTTTATACTCTTGTGATTCTTTACCCTGAGCAATTGCTGTCATGCAATATTGGGCGGGGGGGTGGGGTGGGTAAATATCGGGAATTGTGAGGAATCACCATTTTACTGATGCATGGTTCATCTTTCCTAAAATCAAATTAATTCCCACATCTTGCTAGACCACCAGGACTGGGAAAACAAGCTCTCCAGCTCAAGCTGTCTCCCACCACCGCCCCTCCAGAAAGGCCACTGAAGGACCGAAAGCCGTTGCACTTGGGCAGCGTACACGCACTTCTCCACGTACGTCACAGCTTCGTGCTTTCACAGAAGAAGGCTTCTGGCTGCTGGGTGTGAGGCAGGAGTGTCCCCGCTGGCTTGTGACTTTGCACCGCTGATTTTCACGCTTGTATCTTCCTCTTCAATCACTGGTGTTAGGGAAAGGGCATTGAGCTGCAGCCCTGATTCAGTCAAATCCCCCCAGACCCAAGAGACAAGAATCTCTTTTTTCAATGGATTAAGACTGTGCTGCTTTGCAGAATTTTTTTTGCGTTTCACGGACTACTTGTTATCATTCAGAATGAACAGATTCACTTGTGAAAGTAAAATTCTGCCAGTTTGCCTCCTGCAGATGATTACTGGATGCCGTTACTTGCTATATTCATAATCTTTAAATCAATACAGGTGCTATGCAGTTGGCCACCTCAATTTCTTGATAACATTTCTATGTTTGCTCAAACAAAAGGAGCTTTTGCAATTACAGGTGTGGACGTACTCGGTGTATGAACACAGGTCACTATGGATGCATGGTAAGGTTTCTGCCGTCGTCAGAATGTCTCCTTCACCCACAGGGATCTTTCATCTCCACTGTGGGGAGATATTTTTCTTTTCTGCCGATATCCATAATATTCAGAACTTCACAGTAATCCAAAGGTTGCCTGGCCTGAGTGTTTATGGACTCAAATCCAGCAAATATTTACAAATGCTTTAACACTTGCATTTGGCTGGCGGATATCAGCTACCTCAGGGGAGGACTGAGGACTTATCGACGGATGCAACCTGGAAATGAAAGTAGGAAAGGGGTTTTAAAGATAATAAATTAAGATGAAAGTAATGCACAGGTGGAGGCAGGGTTTGTGGTGGGAGGAGACAGTGAAGGTGTGTAATTAAGGGCAGGATGATCTGCTCATGCCCCTTCCGACTCTGTTTTCTAAGACTGTGGATACAAAGATGTTAGAGGCTGAAGTTTCTGCTATTCCTATTTCTAGCCTAGGTATGTTATTGTAACTATGACAGTACAGAGTCAAAGTGATGGTGTTTTGATATGATGCTCTGACCTGCAGTATCTTTTTCCATAAGCTGTACCAGGAAAACCTGTTATATTGTGGAGAGTCCACTTAAAAAAGCATAGATGGAAAAATTATTTACTAGAGAGGAAATGAGCTTAGTGGACCATATCCAGAAAGCCATGTGGTACTGTATTATACATAATTTCAGCCCTTCACACTTAGTAAGGATTTATTACCCAATACATCTTATTTCAACCTATTGGTTTCTGACTCTGAAAGATGGAAATAAATCTGGCATTGCTATTTTCATGTTTTGTGCTATGAACATGTATCTTTAGCAAACAGTAACGCCACTTTGGGGGTCGGAGTTTGAAGCCGCAGAACAATGTTCGCAGAAGCTTGCAGGCATGGGCAGCTGGTTTTGGTTTGAAGGGCTGCCAAAAAAGATCCTTTCAAAACTCAGCTCTTCCCAACCCCTTACATCCTCCACAAGCTTTGCCTTCACTGCAGAAGTAAACAAAAAAGCTTCAATGAATTCAGTAATTTGAGGGATTATTTTCATCAGGATAAAGTGGTATAATCCTCACATATGAGTAACCAGTGCTATTAATAGCTCAACCAGGGCATTCAAGTGAAATTCCCAGTCTGCCCATTGTTTACCTGGACTTTACTTCTAGGTAGTTAATGCAAAAAAAATCACACTGTCTAACATATGGAGAAGAGAAAATTCCTAAGGATTAACTCTGGTACATGAAGGATTTTGCCTGTCTCCTCGAGAATACATAGCCCATCACTCTACCTCTGAATCAGAAATTCATGCAACCTGACCCCATTTCTGAACATGGGGATGCTGACTCTGCTGCTCAAGTAGTGTTTTGTCCCAGGACATGTTCATTTGTCCCATTTCATGTAACTTCCTTTAGTTATATCCATACATTACCTTTTCTGCCACAGCCCTCTCAATTTTCTGTCTGTGCCTAGAACGGGTCCTTGCTGAGATTTATGAATTAGTCCTGGGATGTTGCAGGCATGTGTTCCACAGTGGCTCAACCACAACTGGCCTGAGCCAAGAAATAAAGATACTGCCTTCCTGAACTTAGTGTGTTCTTAATGCAAATCTTATGCTCCCTTCCTCAACACTGGCAGGTTATTTTCTACCTATCGTCCTCAACCTCTGGAGTTTGAGATTGTGATTACTTGGAGGTGGACCAAAGAGCTGATGGTGAGACTTTCCACAATGTGATGCATTGTTAATGCTGGAATCAGAGGAAGAGGTAAATATCAGGAATTCAGTCCACAGGAAGCTAACTTCAGGTACAAGTGGAAGTAGCCAAGGTCTCTGGAGCAGTAGTGGTTGTGAATAAAAGATGTCACCTTCTGCCTTCTCAGCCAGCCACTGCTGGGGAGGGCAGGGAACCGTCACAGTCCTGGCTCACGCGTTCTGGGTGCAGGTCTACAGCATGCATGTGCCGTCTCTACAACATCAGTGATCGAAAATAACTTTTGTACAGGGGAATGTTCTTCTCCCTCTTGTTTGCAATCAAGCTAAAGTTCATATATCTCCACTTGTGAATATTTAGTTTCACCAGGACCATGACCTTCCCAGGACAGTGAGTACTGGATTACAGAGACACCACAAGTCGTGCAGGTATGCATGAACTGAGAAGGATGAGGCTCAGCTCTTCCCGTGGCCATGAGGAATTGATGTCAACTCGTGCCACTGGTGGCTGGTTTTGAGCTGCCTTCAGAGGCTTATATTTTAAGACATTTTGTCCAGTGCTGTGCTTAAGTTATTCTTGGAACACTTAAAGATGAAACTCCTTGGGTGTTTCTTAATGTCAAGAAAATTTCCCAACCTAGCATGGAACAATAATGGATTTTTAAACTTTTTTCCCCATTCTCCTATTCTGAATTTTTGGAAGATGTTTCTGAAAGATTCCAATAGGCTATATATACCCCTCAGAGACATCTAACAGGAAGAGACATGCAAGTGAAAACTTAGACTAGTATTTAATATTCGTATACTCAATCAACCCTTCCTCCTGCTTTTCTTTGCTCTGTTTAGTAGACACGATGGCATTCCATCACTGGCTGTTTTTTGATGGCGTTGCTAGCTGCAGCCAAAAAAGGTGACTGACAATAATTTACTCTGAAGCATTACTGAGGAATGGTGAATAAATTCAGCAAGGAACACTGAGGCATGTAAGGAGAGCTATCCATGAGTTTGCTGACATAACTCAATCTCATTTCCCGAATGTAAGACATACGGTAATAACAGACAATGGTTGCTATGTGCTGACCATGATTATTTTTCTCAAAAATACGTTTACTGCATCCCATAACCTTTTTTCCTGGGACATTCAGCACACTGGATAAACCAAAGTTAGGGTAAGTCAGTGATATGTACTCTTGGATTCATTTATTTCATGTCCCTGCAAGATTTTCTGTTTAAAAAGGACTGATTATTTGTGGGAGAAGTGTTATAAAAATCATATGACACAGATTAGCTCCAAAACCATGCTGGAATGGCTACTACACCAGCACAAAGTTTTTCATTAAGTGCAACCAGCACTATGTGTGGCCTCATGGCAGCATCTTTAATATATTTTGAGTACATCCAATCAACTTGGAAGGAGTGTTTGCTCCTGTGCAGTTCAATTTTGCAGTTATGAAAAGAGATCATGTAAATTCTCCATTGCTGATTTACATCACAAAGGTGCAGCTTTTCTTTGTGTCTCGTTGAGATACAGAATTTCAGCCATTACGATGAATGAGAGGAGAGATTAGTCTATCTTGTCAGTCTATTTGGCAAATAAGGTTGTAGCTACTTGTACATAGCAAACAATCAATTGTTGTATAATTAGTTGCATTTTGCACCATTGGCATTAAAGTTCACCGGGTCTGAACTTCTTCCCTGTCTTTTGCTGTTCATTAGAGCTTCATTCACATTCCTCACAGAACAGCTTAGTTTGCTTTTTACTTTTAATTAAAAAGGCAAACTTTTGGCATCTGCATGCTCTGAAAATGCAAACAGTTCTTAATTAAAGAGCAATACAGTGCCAAAAATAAGCATAATTAGTTGGGCAGTGCAGCGGTTAACAATGTGCTTCATTCTGTGTATACAAAACCACAAGAAATTGCAGAAACAGGAGCAGAGTTTAGTAAAAGGAATAAAATAACCATAATAAATCAGTGCTGCAGTTTTTAAACCCTTTATTCCCCTCATTATAATTATTCTTATGAGAATCATATCCATTCTCACACAGCATTGCATTAAAATCTTGATAGTGTGTCTTCGTATTTGGTGTTATTAATAATCGTGCAATTGCTTATTTATCATTGCTTATTCACTCATGTCTAATAGAAAGCCTGGATGCTGACTGTATGAGAGGGCTATATTACATTGCATTACAGCAACGTCCATAATTTCTGCTGTAGAAGATGGATCCAAGTTGCAAAACTGAGATCTGGGAACTGAATTTCCAAAACTCTTCATAGATGGATTCAGGGCTTTACTTGGACTTATTAGTGTAATTTAAACAACTCCTTTATATGTCAAAGATTGATTTGAATTTGGTTATCAAAAGTCTGGGGATAATTGTTCATCTCCTCAAATAGCTAAATCCTGCCAGAAACTACATTATCTATGAGCCTCTGAATATGCAATTTCGTTTCTAGGTTCTTCCAAGTCTGAATTCAAACAACAGTAAAGATACCAAGATTCTTCAAATGTGATTATTCTGAGGAAGTCCAGCTTCTTTGCACGTCCTCGTTCCTCCATATTATGTCTTTCTAGGAGCATCTGGTGATGAAAGAAGGTTTTGACTTCTTTGCAACACATTCAGTACAAGAGAAAAAAAAAACAAACATGAATTGCTGTTCCAGTACTGTTTGGGCACATCCATATATGAGACCATGCCTCTCTCTCCTGAATGCCTATGGATTAAAAAAACACAAATACACACATAAATCCAGACCATTCCTGTCTCAGGACAGAGGCTCAGTCAGTGTATAGGAGCATAACTCAGGGAACCTAAACTTAAACCAAGCAAGGAAAAGATTTTACTTCCCAGTGTTACACTTCTTTTTATAACTTCAAAACCCAAACTGCTCTTAGAAAGGCTTCCAAACAGCCTTCAAGGGGGAAAAAAAAAAAAAAAAGCTCTTCTGGGGCTTACTCCAGGATAGATACTCCTTTGGTGGCCTTCATATTCAGACTGGCCTCTGCTGATGTCCGGAGAAGCTCTGTCTGTGGATTCAGTAAGAGGTCAACGTGCTCCAGATCTCCTTAATGCTCTTTGAAGGATACTCATGGCCTGGTCCTTCCACTTTCCCATTTTTCTTAAAGCAAAAATAACTCATTTCAAACTCCTTTTTCTTCATTTTGGCTTGAAGATAATTACACATGTGATCTAATATCTACTGAAGATAATGCAAAGGCTTTTACTGAGGGATGGACCCAGGCTCCCAAATATCCCATCATCCCACGAAAAATATCTTGCCTGTTTCCATCCATCTTTCATTTGGATATGAAAGAAAATGGAGCGTGTGAAACATTGCTGCTGAAATGAACATACCTTTTTTCCCAATCTATACAATTTCCATCCTTCCCCATGCACTGATGAAGGGATTTCTTTCTTGCCTAAATACCCCTGCCCAAAAATAAACAAACTTGTGAAGCAGCAATCTGCTTCTGGATCCTATGCTTCAGAAACAGCGGCGGAAGAAATGTGTTTGAAATTCCATGGTTTATTTGGTCATATTTTAATTAGATGTCTGCTCATTTTGAAGTTAATATGCTTGTCCAGCTCATGTTCTGGTGAAAAATGTTTCTAATAGATGTACTGATTCAAGCCTGTAAATCTACCTATCAAGCTCTTTATGGGACTGACTGTAGAAAAGGCAGAAGCCTAAAGACCAAATTAATTTTTGTGTCTCTATTCTAACACCTTATATTTTCTATTTGCAATTGCTGGTAAGAATAAAGTTACTTGTGCATTCGAGAATGCCACTTGGCCATTTGAATTAATAATTGTCGGATTTACACATGCAAGTGTAGGTGTACAGAAACAGTACAAGTACAGAAACAGAATCAAGTATCAGATGCTTTGATCAGGAGGTGAGATCTGAGATGCCAGTCCAGCAGAAGTTAATTACTTAATTGATAAAGACATAAAAAGTCATAACCCAGCCATGATTTAAAAAAAATATTACTAGTTTTATGATGCTGAAGGAAGCAAAATGGAGCAAACAGCATATAACTCACACAGTCCTATTTATATCCCACTTTTTATTTTTTAACTTGGACGACTCTATAGGCCAAGCTGGGTTTTTTCTGCTTATTTTAAAGCAAATATAAAAGAATAGTAAAGTTTCCTGCATGAATATTGCCATAGACACCTGGTGGCTTTGGAAAGAGGAGAAAAAATGTACAAGGACAAACTAAGCACCTCTGCCTAGCACAGAAGGAATAACCCACCATGGGAACTTTTAAAATATACTTTGCAAATCTATCGTTATGCGTTGTTTAGCTAAGCCTCTTAATACAAGCATTTCAGCACTATGGGAGGCTGGTTTGCAATTCGGCAGAACACAGAAATTGTCATCATCCCAGTAAAAATGCAAGGTAAAATAACAACCTAAACATATATTACGGCTTAGCATAAGACAGCCTAAAGTATAAAAGCACTCTCCAAGCAGCACTGCCTTCTCTGCTTTTAAAGGAGCCTCTGAAAAGGCAATAAAGTATTTCAGATGGGAGACAAATTAAAAATAACTGCGGCACATACACTCCAGTCATATAGTATATCTCAGCAGGGATATTGCCAGGTTTCTTGGGTGTCTTCCTCTGGATGACTGGCATTTTCATTAGAGGATCCAGCAATACCCGTGATTTCCTCACCTCCAAAATTCCTGGAGCTCTAGAGGAACTGCGGGTGAGGTTCAGAGCTCACAATACCTCTTCTTCATCCCGCCTTCTTTCAGAATTTCATTCTTCCCTTGTCCCCGGGGAGAGGGCGTGCGATTCGGAGCCGTCCCACTGATCTCTCCGCAGTTCCAGCCCGCAGCACCAGGCTCTCCAGGACGCCTCGGCCACTCCATGGGGCTCCAGGCAGAGGGGGAAGTCTGCGGATTAAGGTGGCCACTTAATGCAGGTTTATACATCTTCTGTCCTTCGACATGTCTTGGCCTGGCTGGTCTAGGAATATACTCCGGCCAGAGATTATCATCAGCTGCAAATGTACAGCAAGCAGGGAAGAAAAAGGAACTCGGCATCGCCACCTGGACTGGAAGGTGCTGGTGAAAGGATGTAGAACCTGAACCCTAAACAAGTTGCTCCTAGCACTGATCTCTCTGCATACTCCCTGTTGCCCTCGTTTCTTTTTCACTGAAAAAACCAACCTTTTCCACCCAGTATCTATATCTAGCAGGCAACACCTAGTCTGGTCCTGCATCCTCTTAGTGAAAAATCACAAACTGGTGGTTTTCTCGTGGCAGAGCCTCAATTCAAAAACCAAAATCTGTCCCTTAGCACTCTGAAAATGCAAAGATCTTGATTGCCAGAGCTCGGGGCTGCTGCTCTAATGCAGACCTATGAGGACTTTGACACCTATCTTAAATTTTAACCCTCTCTGGATGACATTAATTGTGCTGAAAGGGACATGTCACTTATTGTAATAAATCAAAGGCTCTTCTCACTTAGTGTGTCACTAAAACCCACTCCTATGTCTAGCTCACCTCTGAAAATTTCTTCTTCTCATTAATTACACAAATTAGGAAGGGGTTCAGCTCATATGATTTTAGCCATCTGACAGGTAACAGTCCAGTATAAAGCAGGTATATACGCTCCTTCTGCAATCAGCGGGGAAATACCAAAGATAACCCCAAAAACCCAGCAAGGCCCAGCAAAATAGTTCAAGTCTCTTGTGCTCCATATCATTGCTCTTTTTCAACACCCTTCTGAATGGATGAAGCCAAAAATCCAAACCTACAGTGCAGTCAAAATCTTCTTACCGTACTTGTGCTTCCAAGTCCTCCCTAAATTCTCAATCTTACAAGGTACTTCTATTTTATTTTCTTCTTTAATAATAATACAAAAGCTATTTTTTTGACTCATCCTCATCATTAGCTACTTTATAAGCCATTCAGCATAACTCTTTGCTCTCCAAAGCTGATATGTGAGCTGAGTTGAATATTTCTGATTTGTCACCTCTGTCACATAGTGTGGCCAATTACCTGCAATGCTTCAAATCCAGTTGTTGTTGTGAGGGTTTGCATGAACAGTGCCAAAGTGCACTCTCTGCAGGTAGTATTGCAAAGTCTCAGCGGCTGCTAAGCCCCCTGATACCACATTGAACTTCCATGGAAAGGACCTCTCTTCTCTATTTGCTATTTCCATAGGTCATCTACAGGTAAAGCTCCTTGGTAGGATGCCTCTGGAATATGATCTCAAGGTCTAAGCTGAATCCTGTTCATGCATAATATTCATTTAGAAGTATGTCTGGATATATTTTCATAAAATTTGTCCTGCTTATCTCTAACACTATAAACCTAATATCTCATCTGATGCATGTGATGTGTAATATTTAGTAGGTAAGACTAAATAATATTTAGTAGGTAGAATAAATAATATTCCCCTGGGTTGGGAATTAATGATGGAACATCACCGGGCTGTATCATAGCCACTTGCTTCTAGGGCTGCTGAAAGGGTTTTTGCAAAAAAATCGGCTAGCACAAGGAATGAAGAATATAAAACTGTGAATTTAGAGGTTGTATTTCTCTGTTGCTCAGTCTCTGTTTGTACACTTAAGGCTCATGGAATCTGAATCTGTATGATGCCAGACTACTTCGTGATATGCTTCTATCCCTGGTTCGGACTTCCTGCAAATGCTGATAACATTATAATATAACAAAATCCCCAGTCATTTCATTCTGCTGCTGGTCAGGCTACTGTCTGGAGCTGAAAGTGCTTCCTATTTTGCTGGCTTCTCTCATGAGAAGAGGTGAAAGGACAGGGAAGTCACTGGAGGGGCCATGGGTTGAGAAACAAGGTCAGCACAGGTATAAGCAGTTCATCTTCTGGTTTTTTAAAGACTCCAGCTTGAACTTCAGTTATGTACCAGCTCCACTTCGTTGAATGCATTTTCAGTTGTCTCTTTTGTAGCCAACTGTGTGTCACAAAACCATTGGTCTTGGGTGTTCTTTACTCGGCAACCTCCTGAGATCGCTACCTCAACAGTGAAATTAATTAGGATTGAGTTATCAGTAGATGTGGCGACCTTGAATTATCTCTAAGCACACAAGCAAGGAATAAAGAAGAGAGTGACTCTGCAGTCACAGCTCTTCCTGGCCCCAACATTTTACCCTGCAACAGCCACATAACTGGTACTTTTGGAAGTAAATAGGGTACCTCTGAGGTTGATTCTTATATTTCTTTCCAGTAAAGGTGCTTGGATAAATACGACATATTCAATGTACATCCTATGTTTACAACATTATCTTATCCTTTACAAATAATATAAATTAGGCCTGATCTTTGCTCTGAGATCTGGTGAAGACCAGATCTTGTCCATATGTTGTCTGCATGCAGGAAGGCTTGTTTTCCAGCGTGCTGCTATACCATGGAGGAACCCATGGAGCCTTGCTGAGAAGCTTGTTACTTGCTGCTCAAGGACAAGAGGTGGAAGACAATTTGATGGGTGTCAGCTTCAGCTCTACATCTCTTTCCTCTGGGAATGCAGAAGCAAAGTGACAGGGACTTCAAGCACAGGAGATGGTCTCTGATCAACCACCTTCTCCTTTTGGGCACAATGAGCTGAAACCCAGCGACCTCCTGAGCAGGAAGAAGAGGGCCAGGGCAGGCTTTCTGCTTTGGGGCATGACTCACTTTGGAAGAAAAAACCCAGGCTGACAGGCACTGACAAAGGTGCTCCCACCACAAAATTACCCTGAACACCAAGCCATGTGTCATGTCCTGATCCTGTTATCTATACACTTAAAATAGCTTATTCTTACACATAAGAACCTAATTTGTAATCTATTTAATATCTTCATCCATGACATAGACAATGGGGTCGAGTGCAGGCTCAGCAAGTTTGCAGATCACACCAAGCTGAGTGGTGCAGTTGACACACCTGAGGGACAGAATGCCATCCAGAGGGACCCGGACAAACTTGAGGAATGGGTCCATGCGAACCTCATGAGGTTGAACAAGGCCAGGTCCAGGGTCCTGCACCTAGGTCAGGGCAATCCCTGGTATCAGCACAGGCTGGGAGTGAAGGGATGGAGAGCAGCCCTGCCCAGAAGGACTTGGGGGTCCTGGTGGGGGAAAAGCTGGACAGGAGCCGGCAATGTGAGCTTACAGCCCAGAAGCCAACTGTGTCCTGGGCTGCACCCAAAGCCGCGTGGCCAGCAGGGTGAGGGAGGGGATTCTGCCCCTCTGCCCCGCTCTGGGGAGACCCCTCTGCAGTGCTGCGTCCAGCTCTGGAGCCCTCGGCACAGGAGAGACACGGACCTGCTGGAGCGGGGCCAGAGGAGGCCCCAGCAACGCTCCAAGGGCTGGAACAGCTCTGCTGGGAGGACAGGCTGGGAGAGCTGGGGGGGCTCAGCCTGGAGCAGAGAAGGCTCCGGGGAGACCTTCCTGCAGCTGCCAGGGCTGAGAGGGGCTGAGGAGAAAGATGGGGACAGACTTTTTAGCAGGAGAAGAGGTGATGGGTTTAAACTAACAGAGGGGAGGTTCAGACTAGATCAAAGGAAGAAATTTTTCACCGTGAGAGTGGTGAGCCCCTGGCCCAGGTTGCCCAGAGAGGTGGAAGATGCCCCATCCCTGGAATCATCCCAGGTCAGGTTGGAGGGGGATCTGAGCAACCTGATCTAGTTGAAGATGTCCCTGCTCACAGCAGGGGGTTGGACTAAATGGCCTTTAAACCCTAAATATTCTATGATTCAATGATAATTTGGCTTCCAAAAAAAACAAAGAGGAGGAAAAAGTATCTTATGTATATCCTATATATGTAGTCCATTGTATAATTTGGTAGGTTATGCTATGTAGAGTGATTGTCTGGTGTATGAAATAAATTAAATAAAAGCACTCAAATCTCACAAATCATATAACAGTGTTTCTGATGTGTCTCTATTCTAAGATAAAATGCCCGTGGGAAGTGAGTGTTTAGGTAAAAGCCTTGCAAGGGAAAAATCCTTCTGGGAGAAAGATGCTGCTTCTGTGTAGAAAACTGCTTAGAGCAAACTGATTTTTTCAGTGAAATGTTTCTGTCGGTTACATGAACAGTAAGCTTTGCAAACTGTGATTCCTTTTCGGCTTCTTGGGGATTTTACAGTGGAAATTTTCAAAGACTATGAGTGATCCAGGGGAGAGCACTGTTGAGACACCAGCCCTGCAGTTCCCTTGCTGCTGAAAATGGGTCACTGAGATAAATGGTAATACAGGCTTCCCCTTTGGGAGTCTGTATCTATAGCTGCGCTGCTAGAGAAACTGCATCACAGGAACTATGCAGGAGAATGTGGATACTTGAAGAAATGAGCATGCCATTGGTTAATACAAAAACCTCAGTGCCATCGAATCACCACGCAAAGACAAACGAAGCTGAAAATCCACTTTGTTTCAGAAAATAATTTGGCAAGCCAAATGTCTTGTTTATTTGTCATCCTCCCCAACCAAGGCCTTGCCAGGGTTGGTGCTAATCAATATATGCATTACTTTACAGCAATTTCACAAAGAGGAATGGATGCTTGAGAAATCATCAAATAAAATCAGTCTCTTCCTTTTATATGCATGCACTCCCTCCTCTCCTATATGTCTTCTAGACATCTGCGGAAGGAAGAAAAAAACCCTGTTAGGTTATTAATTTTGAAGCATCCTTCTACTAAAAAGGAAAGCAGCAAACTAAAATTGAAACCTATCCAGGATGCTTTGGCGCAGCTCCCAAGCTCTCATTCCACTTGTAGCTGATGATAGGATGCCACTTAGTTGAAATGATTAATCAGTGGCAAAAGGGCTCTTACCACCTCACCCTCGGCTAGCCTCTCCGCAGCCCACTTGCAGGAGTTTGCTCAGCCTCTGAATCTTCTCCTCTCCCCTCCTCCAAGGGATGATGGCTCCTTCTTGAAAACCTCATGGCTCTGACTCCTTCCTGACCGCTGCGGACCAGGTGTCAGCAGGGAGAGCTCGCTGTCCCTGCAAACTAGTAAATAACAGATTTTTTTAAATTATGACCACCTGTTGATGCAAGAGCAGCACGAAAAGGCTGTAGACCCCAAAGGAAAAATTTCCTCCTGACTCCCAAAACCAGCCATTTTCAAAGCCTCCTGAAAAGGCAGCTGGTCGGGGACTGCAGCAAAGAGGAGCGGGGGCAAAGGGGTGCGAGACACAGGGTGGTAGCTGTGGTATTGCTGGGAGAGGAGGGGAGCACAAGGCAACGTGAGGCTGTGGGAGGCGAGGATGCGCGTTTCTCTGTCCCTACTCTGCCTCTCCGAAACTGCAGATAACGTCTGGCAGAGGCAGCCTGAGCAACTTTGAGCAGGTGCAGAAAGACACGTCTTTAAATACAGCAAATATACAAAATCATGTGTGGAGTTTAAGAGTAAGGGCACTCCCACTTTTCCTCTCTCCTTTAAATGAGGTATAAACATGAACGCTCACTGTGTCAGATTTGCCGCATTTTACTCTTCATCATCTCAGAATAAAAATACATAAGTCCCGTGCAAGAGAGAATAAATTCAGCCCTTAGATTTATCAATTATTTTTCTAGTCACTATCTCAGAGCAGTTATTATTAGCAGCTGAGTGACAGGCCAAAGCTGTCACCGTCCATAAAACTCTGAACTGTAATCCACAATAGCTATTGTGTCTTCTCTTCCACTTAATTGCAAATGCGAAGATCAGGATACGCACGTTATGCCCCAGCAGGATTCCTGCGTGCACGTTAAACGCAGCTCACCGCGGAGCACCACGGGTTTGTTACACCTCTCAGCCGGCCACAGTGAATTGCCGACACTGAGTCGTGCCGAGCATTCTGGTATCGAGCCTGGGCCGCTCCTTTTATGCAGTCACTATTTTAGGAAGGTAAATATTCAGCATTCATTATGCAGAGAAGACGCTCTGTTTGTGTCATGGGACAAGAAGGAGGTCGTCGCTTGTTCAGAGCTGCCAATCAGACACTGGTCCGAGCAGAAGCCAGAGTCCTTTGCAGGGGTCTTGTTAATGCCTTTGAGGCATGTTTTCACTTGGGTTCTTGCAAAGCATTTCTGGTTTTAAATTCTGTAGTGGATTTCCCAAGTGTAATTTAAGTTTAAGAGTAACTTAAGTTGACTCTGGAGCCAACACAGTATTGTGAGCTTCTAAAAAAACCACCTTCCTAGATGTTTCTTACATTAACACTGTTGCTGGATGTTCTTTGCAATACCTATCCATAGCATATGGGAATCAACATATTTATACGGACACCCTCAGGTCACATCCCCCACCATCATGGACCGGCACAGCTCTCTGGATGTCAGCAGAGCAGAGCATGTCAAATCATAACAGCCTGTCGCAAGGAGCATGCCCAGACCGTCATTGCTGATGTCAAGATTGGGAAGCACCTTCTCTTCTTTCACCGTGCCTACTCTTAGACCTGTGAGAGCCCTCTTCTCTGACTTCCCGGGGGAAATGGCATTAAAAGATGTCTGAGGGTCTGTGCTGTGCGGCTTTATGGCCCTGCTATACATTTAGCGACAAACCAATTTGCCGAGTAAGTTCTCACCTAAGGGCTCTCTTCCTGCACGTGTCCTGCAGGAACACTCCTCCAGGGGACGATGGATGGGCACCAGAGGCCAGGTTGTGCAGAACGTTTTTCTGTGACTCCCTAACACTTAGAGTCTCTGAAGCTTTTCGAGGAGTGCAGATGGACGTGGGATGCTCTTATGCAGACAGGCCTTCGGGTTAATTTTCATCTTGCCTTCCTAACAGTGTCCTATTTCCTCAGCTTGTCTGTCAGACTATAAATTTTAGGCTTTTCATTGCCACTCCAATAAATAAAGCAACCTGGTTTATAAATTCCCTCTGACCTCGTGTGCAAACACACACCGCTGCTGTTGGGCTCTTGCAAACACGCCTGCTGAAAGCTTTGTTGTCTTTTCCCGGTAGAGACTTTTCGGCCTCAGTGCTGCCAGCACTTGAGACTCCCTGCCAAAACGCAACCAAGAGCCTGGGGTTGAGCACAGTCATGTCTAAGATGCCTTTTGGGACTCTGAGCCCATGGGAGAAGAAAGCTCCAACCGTGGGGACCGCAATCCCCCTGCGTTGCTGGGAAAGAGAAGGGTGCCATGCCAATGGGAAGTGCAATTCCAAGGGACCTCTTCTCCTGGGTTTCTGTGGTTGGATTATGTTAAATGCAGTAAGAAAAAGGCCAGATCAAGATCTTTACCAGAGTTTAGACATTCATTATATATCTTTCTCTTGCTTTGTTCCCTTATGTGTGGGTCCCAGTGGTTTGGGTCCCAAAACACTGACCCTACACAGCAGCTTGTCTTGCAGAGCTCACCTCCAGTCACTGTGGATCTTGGTGAGCACCTTGTCCTGAGGCTATAGAGCTATGTGGGGTGGGAGGGAGGGAAGCTGTCTTCAGCCCTCTTTAAAGGAAGGCGCAGAAAAGGGAAAAATGAGAGAATTTCAGAGATGTATTTGGGAGGTTCACCTGAAAGTGGGAAGAAATAGGTTTTTGTTTTCAACTATGTGCAATTATATTCCATTTCTGTTTGGCAGCTACTTCTAATCCAAGAAAGTAAACTCTGAAAGTACTTTTTGATTTTCACAATAAAATTTCTAATGAAGAAAATGTAAAAAAAAAAAACCCAGCTAAAATGTCTCTGCTTATGAAAGTCTCATAATTTTCTGTCATATACTTCGGTTTTCTAAATGTTCTTTCCAAACTAAATGCTTTTACCAATAAAAGCTTCATTTTTCATTGAAAAACTTGAAATTTCTGTCCAAATGGAATTTTCATTCTGTTTCAATGAGTTATGAGTCTTTGTCAGAGGAAAAAAAAAGAAACCTTCATCACATAGTAACAGGGTTGTTCAATACCAGTTACCATTATATGGGATAAATTCATTAATGATAAAATAATGGTTTAGTTTGGTCCTTTCTTACAATCTTTTGTGCGTTTCTGAGGAGATACCCAAGTTGTGCAGTCCAATCCCATCCATTAACGTTGTGTGAAAACACGAAGTGAAATGTGACCTCATTAAAATCAATGGCTGTTTAATTGATGTCTTTACTGGAGCCTCGGTTTTAACTATAAACTAGACCAAGCATTAGGATTATGGCTGCTAAATCCAGATTTTTAGGTTGTGGGAGTTTCATAATTCAAATACCAGAGAAAAACCCCCCAAAGATCTTTCTTATTCATTGTGCGTCAAAACACCCCATTCTCCAGTTGCAGTCAGTCCAGATCAATTGACATACTTTGTACTGCTTGTTCCATCCCATTTTTCCTTTTTAATTTCTTCTAAAAGTACAAAAATGAGAAGCCCTTTCAAACCTGCCAGTCTAAGAACTCCCTTTGAAAAAAAATTTTGTTGGATTGTTCTGACCTTTTCAAAACACTTTTCTTCCCCCCTCCTCATTCCTGTTTCAAACCATGTGTTTTTTTAACATGTGACAAATTTCTGTGCAATGCTTTTCAATGAACAGAGACTTTCTGACTCCCAAACACTTCACTGGATATTTTCCAAGCAGCTAAAATAGCCTCTGTAGCCAGTGGGATATGTAGAGATGATGGTCGCTCCTCCAGTGCACAGAGATGGTTGAATCAGGCCTTGCATTAGCCCATAAGTGAACTTTCTGAAGAGTTCATCACCCCAATCATTTTTCCTTGAGTTTGTTCTTCATCTCCTTTCCATTTTTAATACGCTGCGGGCACAGTCAGAGTCACAAAAGGCTGAGCAACCTGAGCAAACAGAGTGCAGGGAATGCAGCTTCGGCCATGGTGAGAACCATGGCAAGTCCTTCCTTCCTTCCTTCCTTCCTTCCTTCCTTCCTTCCTTCCTTCCTTCCTTCCTTCCTTCCTTCCTTCCTTCCTTCCTTCCTTCCTTCCTTCCTTCCTTCCTTCCTTCCTTCCTTCCTTCCTTCCTTCCTTCCTTCCTTCCTTCCTTCCTTCCTTCCTTCCTTCCTTCCTTCCTTCCTTCCTTCCTTCCTTCCTTCCTTCCTTCCTTCCTTCCTTCCTTCCTTCCTTCCTTCCTTCCTTCCTTCCTTCCTTCCTTCCTTCCTTCCTCCCTCCCTCCCTCCCTCCCTCCCTCCCTCCCTCCCTCCCTCCCTCCCCCCCCTTCCCTTCCCTTCCCTTCCCTTCCCTTCCCTTCCCTTCCCTTCCCTTCCCTTCCCTTCCCTTCCCTTCCCTTCCCTTCCCTTCCCTTCCCTTCCCTTCCCTTCCCTTCCCTTCCCTTCCCTTCCCTTCCCTTCCCTTCCCTTCCCTTCCCTTCCCTTCCCTTCCCTCCTCTGCTTTCCCTCGTGCTCTCTTGCTTTCAAGCAGCAAACCCGTTGGCAGAAACGGAGCAGTGTTTGCTTCATTCACAAAGCGGCCAACGTTCCTGGTTCTCTGCGAATTATGAAGAAACTATTTATTCCACTGGGTTCTCCCTCCAGAAGAGCTGGCTTTATCTCTCAGATTGTAATAAGGGTTTATTTTTTAATCTTTTGTTTATTCTTACCCTGCAGGACACAGCTGTAATCTCTCCCAGTTTCATGTTCAGTGTGTGGGGCAGTAACATGAAAAGACTTCCAGGACTCTAAAACCAAACTGCTTTTTTATTAGGCAAATTATTTACCAAAAAGCTTCGATGGGATTTGCATTCTGACCGCGTTCCTGCAGTCTCCTGCAAGCCCTTCTCTGCCATCTGTGCTTCTCCCTCCATGCTCCATGTGGGCTGCTCCATCTTGTCATTTAGCAACTGTTGTTGTGTCTTTTGTGCCAGCTTTTGTTACCTTTATGGGGCAGGAGTCGGTAATAAATTCCCGAACCCCAAGCAGTGGTTTTCAACCTCTTCTCCAAGAATGCTTGCTCTGGAGTACTTTGGGAAAAACAGTGAAGGGAAGGCAGCATGAACATGTTTCTGCACAATCTGTGCAAGTGCAGTTTCTGAAAGGACCCGTGCCTCCACCAGCAGCTTCTCGGTCGTTCAACGCAGTAAGAAAAAGGCTGAAAATTGTTTCTGGGAAAAAGGAGCCTTTACCTTATCTTTGCACCTCTGAAGGTCCCCAGTGCAAGTTTTCATTGCAGTCAAAGGTGTCTCTGTGACAGACATCGATGTACCAGTCCGAGTTAATGATCCCACCACAGCTCGGATCGTGACAGCTCCCAAGTTTTCATGCAGCCCACGGGGAAGCTGCTTTCTGTCCTGCGGGTTCTCCGGCTCCCTTGCATCATAGCTGACCTTGACTGTAAAGGAAGCATTTTCTCTCTTGTGCTGTAATCCAAGATGGGAGAAGTGTTTTTGCCCTAGTATCCTGTGGCTCCAGAGCCACCATCTATCATGCATAACATGAGCATTATGGAATATTTGAACCGAAATCCACACGTTACAGAAATGCACATGTAGCATGGCTTTTCCTGGATCACAATGCCTAAATGTTTTCCCAGATGCTGCCAGATCCTCGGCTGACAGATGTCTGGAAAAATGACTAACGTGCACATAATGATGCCCCACGTGCTCACTGTATATCCAAATCTAAATTCATCTGCCTGCTGCATGTGCGTGGAGCCATGATATCACTTGAACAGCCGGCCTCCCACATCTCATTCACTACACATATCAATTTATGTTTCTGGGACCGTCACCAGTTTCGGCATTTAAAATCTGGCAGCCCAGTGTGACCCATGGTCTAAACATAACGTCAAGTGCATTAAGCAGAATGTACCTTCAGCTTCTGGATCGTGGATCTTGCCAAGAATATGGAGCATTGGTCCACCATGACAGGTAGTGGCAGCCGTAAGGAGTGGGCAGATCACAAGGCTGAGGGGGCTGTTAAAAAGTGCAGTGTCTCCTTTAGTATTTGTTCTTTATACTCCTATCTGACTCTCATCCACGTGCATGTGGGTATTCGTTTTGCAGGTAAGCTGCAGGCTCCATCCCAAGCTTCCTTCTTTCCCCAGATACAACATACATATCATCCTTGTGATATAAACCCTTAACTCCGCTGGAATTACTCTTCAGCCCTCTTGATATAAAATCCCATTTTCCATACCTTGTTCATCTCTGCAGTCGTATGTTACAGGCTCCTGGCTTAGCACCACTGCTGCAATAAGGCTTCTTTCGCAGGTGACAGCTTCCTCCTGGTGACAGCTTCCCTCTCCGCTGGCCCCTGGCCAGCCTGTCGACAAGGCTCACTGCTGAGGAATCAACTTGCTCTTGCTGTGGCCAGCACATGTTTTTAAATCCCTTTAAATGAGGCGTCTCACCGTCCCATCCCAGAATCCATGATTCATTCAAATAGCAGAGCCCATTTCCCGGCAGAATGGGTGCTCATTAGCCGTTGCGCTGAAGAAGCTTTTATAAAAAGTCCTCTTTGTAGGGGTGATTGCATCATCATTGCCTTCTAACCAGCTGGTGGAGTCCCAACTGTCTTAACCTTTCTATATCCAGGACTGGCCTCTTCAAAGCTTCAGAGCTTTCCTTTAGACGATGTGCACAACCGCCTCCAGACCATTCCATTGGCCCTTTCCAATCCCCAACCTTCAGCTAAGTGCAATCAATCACAGGCATAGTTAAGCTGGGGTCAAAATAATGTTTGCTGGATCAAATTTCTTTCCACTGTAAAACAAAACATGTATGAAGTTCTGGTACACAGATCATAGTCAGGCTGGCTATTCCTCAACACAGTGATTGCATTCTCACCATTTAAATCCCTCTCCTTCTTGCCACATGGTCTCAGAAAAGTTCTCTGTACCTTCCTAGAGGGGTCTGTGATCCCTGGTTCTTTTTACTATGGTACATGTTAATTGAAAGGATTGCAATTATGTGATACAGCAGCTGATACCTGATAACAGAATAAAGGTTATCTCTTTTTGCATGGGTATGGTAAGTGAAAAGAAATTAGCAGAGGTGCAAAATCTGAGCCTTATCTTACACTACTGTAATAGGGAGAGAATTGGGGATTCCACACGGAGCAGCTAATCCCTAAATACATAACCTACAATCATCACAATATCTTACCTTTCTCAGATGTCTGGGAAACAGAGAGTCCAGTGTATTTTTCCTAGAAGAGCTATTCAGACTTTGCTAACATGTTAAAAGTCATTGAGATACATTACCTGGGATGGAGAAGCAAAAAGGCAAAAGTAGAAGGGTATTTGCTATCACAAAAGTAGTGAGTTTGAGGGGAAGAAAGGATTTTTGAGCCTTAAAAATGAAGAGGGATTTACACTAGTAAATACCAGCTATTCTTGTCCTATGAACAGTTTAGGATAAAGACTTGCATTATTATTATTTTGTACCAATCCCAAAACAATGGGGTTCTTGTCTATGATGAGAGGGCGTAGATACCATCACAAGTATTTTTTCTTGAGTGGATTGAAGAATCATGATGTTTTCCTCACAAATTTGGTATCAGATCCCAAATCTGCTTAAGTTTTCTTTTTCATTATTCTGGTTGGAGAGGTATTCTTTTAAGAGTCTTTATGATTCACTGCTTGTGACCACTATCACCATTTCACTGAGATGTTGCATCATCTCCAATGTCTACTTATCAAACTGTTGTTAGAATTCTTATTGGAGACGCCTCCACTTAGGACTCATTTCCCTTCCAAACCTAGATTCCATCAATCATGGAGTAAGAAATTAAAACCAATGTTGTTTTTTTATTCTGCACATGTATTGGCAATGTCTTGTTAGTATTTCACTTTCTAGTCACAGAGATAATTTATTGTATGTATAAAATGTATAATTTATTTGCAAAAATATCCCCAACTGAGGAAAACTTGCTGGCATGAGATAGCTTGTTTTGCCGGTTTTGTAGTTGCAGGTCCCACACATTCTCTGGAGTCTGGATTCATACCTTCAGACTGGGCCAGTTGAGTTTGCTTGGGAACATACTGTGTGCTGAAATTTTCTGACAATTCATGTTCTCATCAACTAGCTGATTTATGAAGATTAGATGGACACCGGTCAGCCCTTGGTGGTTTTGATGTCTACATGGATTGGCCATGTTGCCCAAGTGCCTCCATCGAGGGGCAGTTCCCATGTGGTTCTGTTTCCAATTGCAACAGTCACGTTTTCTTTTCCACCATCCTTCACATGCTTAGGTATAATCACCAAAGGCTGCATGCTAGAACCTGTTTCTGTACATGTGAAATTGTCTGAACATGCTCTGGCATTCAACTTTGTCCCTAAACATAAACTAGCCCTCTGTAATAGAGAGTCTAAAACTAACCCCAAAAGAAGGAATAAAGTTATACAGCAACAGCTAGCAACTCTGCCAGGCCCTCTGTATTTTGTAAGGTCTTTTCAAATTATGTTGACCTTTTTTTTTCCCCCATATTTCTGCCAACTTGTCCAAAAAGGTCATGGCAGGATGAAGAACCAAACCAAGTGAATGAGGCTAATTTGGTCTGTAAATTAAATGAATATTTAACAGAGGTTTGTGTAGAATTCAGATTCAATACAAATCATATCCACATCTGGCACAATCCCAGTCTGCTAAAATGGATGGCCCACAGGGATTCCATCAAGAATAATATAAAAATCAATTTAGAGTTTAATTCTGGTGAAGAAAGTCAAGCTAACTGGAGAAATTGGATGGGTGAAGTGGAAAAGGGGGTTGTAGGCAAACAATTATCACCAAACAAGTGATTTGGGCCTATTTATTGGTTTGAATCATCAGGTTTGGCTTATATGTCTCACTAATAAGTTTAGAAGAGTAATGCACAGCATGAGGATCGCTCACAAGAGGCACCCAGAGGAAAAGGGGACCTGTGATGGAGACATCTATGAATATACCTGTTAGTATCCTAAACCAGTACTTAGGTATGTAAGACGTGAAAAGAGTCTGAATGGGAACCTCAAGACACAAGAGTTCAACCACTTCAAATGTGGGTCAGCACTGGAATTGCTTCTGGAAGCTGTGCACAGCACTCCAGACGTACATGATGCTCTGTGCTGCTGAGGTCTCATGTCGCACCAGTGGATTCCTCTTTGCCCAGGATATTTGTGTGTTTTTAGCCCCAAAGTTTCCATGTGAGAAAGCTCATAGAAGGCTGCTTCTTCAAAACGTTAGCTTAAGCCTTTCTTCCACTCCCCGCCAAAAAAAAAAAAAAAAAAAAAAAGCCGCCAAAAGTGTGTGGAGCCAGCAAAGAGGACCTACTGCAGTATGACAGAGGTAAAGTCATTCATTGGAAAAAACAGAGTGTTTTTTAAGCTGGTGTCTTTGCCAGCTTACATAAAGCAGCCTAAAGATTAAGGCTCTCACCCAAGAAATAAAGAGACCTGGTATAACGTCTTTGTGAGCCATGAGCTGTCAGCTTTGCTTTCCCTTCCCCAAACTCCTGCCACCTTCCAGGAGACAGTTGGTCACTAACCTTCAGATTAATTTGGGTGGAAGACCTCCTCTGCCTCCTGCTGTATAGACAGTAGAGGGATGCCAACTATGAAACTGAATTTTTATTCCTAACCTTCCTTCATTTACACATTTTTACATTAAATAATCATTGTATAAATTCAGAAATGCTGAAGGAGGCAGGATCCAGTGTCCAGGTGTCCCTGTCCCTAGACCTTTACCTGCAGCATTACGCTCACGGCTCTTTGGCTTCTCCTTCTCCTCTTCCTCTCACAGGAATCTTGCTTTCTTTCCTGCACTGAGGCACTATTTCAACACATGGCAGGTGGGCCATTCTGCTGTGTTGCAGGCTCAGGCTGGGGCCATCTAGGTATTGCACCGAGGTAGACTTGCTGTAGCTGGAGAGTTTTCCAAATGCAGGCGAATTTAAGATGCACAGGGCTTTTTTGGACTGCATACTTGAGTTAAGAAAACAAAATCAACTTCAATCATTGTTTAGGAAAGTGTGACCCTTGATCTGGTCTCAGTCATGATTCATGAGGGTCTTACTGGAAGCAGCCTCTGTACCAGGACAGTGATGCATAGTCCTCCATCACAGCCACTATTGCTTTACAGGGACAGTTACAGCAAAGCTTTGACACTGCCTTCTGTCTCCTGGGGTAGAGTGAGAGGGGAAGTGAGGGACCAAAAGAAGTTTTAAATGATTTAAAACAGATGTTTGGGTATGAACTTGCCATACTCCATAGGCAAGAGGCTTTATTTTCCTCATACCCATTATTTTCCGCATACATTTTTGGTCTAAGGCCAACAGCTTCCTGGTTATTCTTTTAACCCACAAAATTTAATTAGGAGAGCTGATCATCAGGGGCTCCTGGGAGACTTGGACTTTACAAAATGAGACTGCTTCTTTAAATGTCTCTGTAGCAAGGAAGAATGCTTCATTTCTTGGGTGAAAGTTTTTGGCCTGAAATTTTCCTTTGCATTTGGCTACAGGCAAGTGAGTTTAGCCAAGCTTTTCTTCCAGCATTTCTTTGTCTGCCAGAACAGCTTGCTGGGGCTGATGGAGTTACATACAATGAAGTGTGCTCTTGTGGCTGCTTGGCTTCTATACAGAAAGTACCCAAAGCTTAACCAACTGAGCAGTTGCCACCATCACTTCCTGGAACCGTATGCATTTTATTTCCAGTTTGAGACCAGAACCGTAGGTGCTAAAAGCCATACTTCCCCCTGCCAGGGTCTGCTCAGGCAGTAAGGTCTAAAGGGAGTGGCCACGTGGTTTCTTGAAGTCCTTTCCAATCTTTTTCTCAATTATTCCCTCAACATTTCTAAGAAAGGATGTTGCTCTCATACTCTTACAGATATGACAGTCTGACTGACAGAACAGTCTGATTTCTTCTTGTCATTTACAGGGAGAAAAGCCAGACCTAACATTAAATGAAGTTATGCAGCGTTATGCAGCAATTCTCTATCATTAGATGTCTAACTCTGTTCCTTCAGGATAAAAGGCGTGTTGTTTCAGAAGCCTGATGTGATGAAAAAGAAAGAAATCATGCAATCGGTCAAATAATTATTAGCACAAGGGTGCAATTCTTTGGCAGGAGTCAGGGGAAGGAGCGGCTCTTCTAAATAAAGCCACAAGGTGTAGCGCTGGGACAAACAGAAAGACGTGAGACGTCACCCTACCTCCACGTTCAGCTTCCCACAGATCACTGATGTGGAGCCAAAGGGGCCATCGGCACCGTACAGTCTCGGCTTTTGTGTAACACAGGCTGCAGGACTTCCCTGAAGTAATTTCACTTTGAATTAAAGCACACCATTTACAAAATAATTATCCAGTCCTGATTTAAAATTGCTGACAACAGAGGAACCACAATATCCTCTGAGGGTCTGCTCCAGTGGTTAATTACCTTCATTATTAACAATGTTCACCTTATTTCTAGCCTGAAATTTGCTCTAGCTCTGAGCTGTATCCACTGGAGTGCCTCACACCTTTAGTTTTTGGATTGAGTAGCCCATTAGTACCTTTTGTTCCACTTGTAGAGGACCCATTTCTTTGACTATTTTTCACTGAAACAGCTTTAGCTCCATGAGTTTTCAGCCAGAGATACATATTCAAGCCTTGTGTAGAACTCTTTCCCATTTATCAATATATTGTGGATTTGCAGACTGTAGAGCAGGATGCAGCAATCTGGAAAAGCTTCTCCTGCTGCACGCTTGTATTTCTAGACATATTCTGCTGACACCATGATTTGATTTTTTTTTAACTTGTTTTTTATTTGCAGTTTTCCCTCTGTGTAACTCAGTTTCTGTGCCCTGGAATGAAAAGCTGGACTCACTGAGGAAATGTGACTTTCCTCTGATTTCAACAGATCGTAATTTCACCTTTTTTAGGCAAGTGGGGAAAGAATGAATGCCAGGGATTAGAGTCAGTCTGGTCCTTACACCCAACATAATCCCCTCTTCCTATTGAAGCTCTGTGTAAATGCCTTTCAGACCAACCATCCGTTTCACAGACATGGCAAAGACAGAGAGAGAACAGGCAAATCTATGTGGCGTCTATTACGATTACGGATCATTGGAGAAGTGTCTTAATTCTTTACATCTACATCTGATTGACGAAAGTCATGCCAGGAAGATTTAAAAATTGTTTGCCAATTACTGTTGGGAGTCCAAAACATTTTTAAATACCTTTTTGAGAGCCTATGCATATGTTATCAGACCTGCAAGGCAAATTTGTACATTATTTAAAACTTATATCTTCTGAGAGCTGATAAATAACTAATATATTATATGATCCTTCTAGGAAACCTTGTGCCCCTTGTCATAAGAGCCGTTTCCCTTGCCAGCAGAGACCTCGAGCAGGAAGGACATGTCACACTGCTGGCATTTTTCAAGTGACAGAACATCTTTTCATGCCTGATAAGGTGGGAGAAACACCTGAAACTCTATTAAATATTTGATATCCTTCTTGCCGCAGCACGGTGCAGAGCACCAAGCTTGACTCTAAAACAGTCCAGTCCAGGAGAGTGGGGAGGAAGAAGGGGAAATATAAAGAAACATAATGAGCCAAAAAGTGGCTCTTTCTTTGGAAATCCCACACCCACAAACATTGATGTGCCTGCATATATACGGAAGAAACATCTCCATCAGGGCAAGAGTGTCCTGCCAGAGCGTTTCACATTGCTCACAGCCAAGTGAAAAAAAGCCCTAAATAACAAGTGAGGGAATACCTACAAATCCTCCCTCCCCTCATGCCACAGACGTGGGGTTGTCAGCATCCCCTTCCCCTTCCTCTACATATGCACATGCTGCTTATTCTGGCAGCCTTAACCAACACCCCATCTATGCCATGTTGTGCTGTCCCGTCCCGTCCCAACCCATCCCATCCCATCCCATCCCATCCCATCCCTGCCCTCAGTGTCCCAATATCTGCACAGCAGGCCATGGGGCCCTCCAACTTTTGGGATCTGCTGGACTGCCACGAGAAAGGAAGACTGTGTACAACGCTTCATTCACTGCCAACAGACATCTAGCTTGTTCCTTGCCAGGGCCCTCCACTTCTGCTGGGCTCTGGGGTAAGGTGTGCCGCAGAGGTGTCTAACACCCCTCCCCAAACACAAGTGGCGGGGGACATGTATCCCGGTCCTTGGGAGGTCACGGGAGGGACTCGCAGCAAACCACGTCTGTGAGGTCCCATCACAGCTGTGGGACCAGATGTAGATTGGTGACCCAGTGCCTCCCACAACCCTGTCTGGGTGCCAGGCACCACAAAGCAGCCACGGTGCTTGGGGATAGCAGCAGGCAAGAGCCCTAAACAGGCAGTATTTAACACTGTTAAAAAAGTGTGAAATATGACAGGTATAGGGGGAAAAGGGAGGGGATTCAGGGACAAACAGAAAAGTGAAAAGAGCAAAGGAATCTCCAGTAAAATTACAATGCTTGTAGCGGGCATTCAGTACATAAAACACATGATCTGGCATAACCACAGCAGTAAGGACTTCTAGAAGAGTTGTCACAAGAAAGGGAGTTCCACCTCATGGAAGACAAAGGGCTTTGAAAATTCATGCTTCAGACTATACTAAATCCATTTTAATGTCACAGCCAATAATTTGGCGACAGAAGGATCAGTGGGGAAATAAACCCACCTGACTCTCAAGCTGATGGAGCTGGTCAAACAAACACCAGAGAAAGGGGATTTCATGCAGTGCCTCCACTCCATGGAAAAGCTGTGGTGTGTGCAAGGATCAGTGTGGAAGGATTAACTCCTGGATGGAAAAAGAGAGAGACCAGCAGCTTCTGTCAACTTTATTACAGTCCTTGGTAGACTGGAGGCAGGTTTCTCTGATCCAGCAGTTTGGATTATCATGTTATAAATTGCACCTCTGTCTGCTTTCAGGTGTCATTGTATCCCAGGTGATGCATTAATGGCTTCCTACCATGTTCCCCCCATTGCTGATGACCTTGCTGTGTGTTGCCATATCATACTGAAGACCCCACCTGGATTTCATGAAGGTCTTCCAAAATCTGTTTTTATATTCCACATTTAACAATTAAAGAGTTAATTGTAGCTTCCGCTAGAGTTCATCTTGATAATATTTAGTAACAAGCTAAGGTTTGTGGCAAGAATAAAGTTGGGGTTGTTTTTTTTAAAATAAATATTTAATTTTTTTAATTAACAATTTAATTTTAAATTAATTGAGGAAGGAAAAAAGAGAAACTTTGACAAATACAAGCCCTTCTTCATGTCTGAACTAGAAGCATAATTTTCAAAGCTAAACGCAGGTTGAGAGCAATTGTTCTGAATTGGGCCAGATATATTGACAGCAGCCATGACTTCAGGCAGGCAGCCTCATTGGGTAGACTGCAAGCTCATTGATGTGAAAGCATTAATCTAGTTAGCCTTACAAAGAGGCTGAAAGCAGAAGCAAATGCTGTGTGCTCCAGCATTCACATCTGGCGCGGATGTGCCATTAATTAAATGATCTATGTCTTGATTCAATCTGTGCTTAACTTGAAAGGACTTCAGTGGGACTCTTTCTGTACTTAAATGAAGGCAGAAGCTTAAGTGTTTAGTTAGATCAGGGCTGTGGTTGTTTACAAAAACAAAGATTTAGGCCCCAATGTAAAAGAAAATTTTTAAAAAATTGAAGTACTTAAGCACATGTTGAACTCCCTGATCAGACCTTGACATTTGCTAGTTGGTGCATAAGACATAATCAGTGCTGAGTTTCTAATTGCAAATATCAAAATAGTCATAAAGGCAGAACAGTGAGAGTGATAACCTTTTCCAGTGTAAGTGTAGATGCTCTGTTTGCCTTCATTCTCCCAATGCCCTATTATGCAGTATAATTTAGAGGATTATGGGATAATCATTATGGGACCTTCTTCTGATGAAATAAAAAACCAAAGGCAAAACTGCTTCTCACCTCAGCAACCTTAATTTTGTATGAATACATGGTGGTGTGACTATTTGCCTTTTTCCAATATCTATTTTTCAATCAATGTTTTTGCTTTCAGGTCACAAAACATGTTTGATACTTAGGCCATTCTGGGGTCAGAAGAGAGACCGCATCTGATATTAAATGATGGAAATCCCTCGTCTGCTGGGTTTATTCCTCTTCTGTAAATGGCTCCTTCTGAGATCTGGGGATGGCTATAATTTCAGGGTTACCGTTCGAATGACCTTTTCAAGAAATAACTTAATTGTAGGAGAACGTTCCTGTCTACCTTTCTCATACTACCCACCCGTCACGTTAGCACAGTTATTACAGGGGCATGGACATGGGCCCTGGCCTCTGAGCCCCTGGAGGGAGAGGCTTGCGAACTCTTAACAAGGTAAAAAGACATGAAAGGGGCAGGTCAGCATGTCAGACAGAGTATTAAGGAGAAAGTTATGTCAATGACTTTAATCCAGGCTTTGTATGGTACCCAGATATGTTAGAAGTGTTTTCAGTCAGGGATAAGCTATTGCACACTCATTCCCATTAAATCTGCATGGACAGATACCGCCAAGCAGCTGGCAGCTTCTTTGTGCCTCAAACTCTACATATCTTGCAATATTTACTCTAATTTTTTCTTGCAGTCCCTTTTAGGGAGGGCAGAACAGCAGAGGGGCAAACTTCTGCCGTCTCACCCAACACTGGTGCTGATGCAGCGAAAGGATTCAGAATCCCCCAAATCCACATCCAGCTCACCCCTTAATCCGTGAGGGTTTACTCCCTCATACCTGGATACATCAAACCATCCCCCACAAAAGACAAATCCCTGAAAGTGAGGCAATCTGTGCTTTATGCAGAAAATGATGTTACAGAGCCCACCCATTCACCAGGACCTTTTTTTTTCAAATGTTTCCATAGTTACCCTAAGATGGAGACCCATAAAAATGACGGTGCCTTTAATCGATCACAATCAGAAGGACCCTCGAGGACTTAATTACATATTTAGGCCGAATGAACCTGTCGTTTTCAGATTATCTTCCCTAGTGCTGTCAGCTGGAATAGCCTGCATCTCCGAACATCATTAGTAGCCCGAGGTGATGCTGGGGAGGCAGAAGGAGACCATGACGTCGTAGCAGTGTCTTTCAGCAAAGCCTTGGCAGTTTGGCACCCTCCTGCCCTGCAGGCTGGCCTGGCAATAGAAGAGCGAGCCCAGACACATCCGAAGGAGAAGCTAATATAGAGGGTTTGTGTACTCAGTTCTCCTATTCACAAACCAACTGAGTATATGACCCAAGACATCAGAAGAGAAATGACCAGACAGACGGTCTGGTCACACATGCAAACAATTAATATAGTGATAATCTTTTACCCATCAGTGGTAGAAAACTATATTCTTAGGAAAAAGGGATGGATTCCCAGGAAAGATAGATAGTAAATGGTAAATGGATAAATATCAAGACTGAATTTTTCTCAGGATTAATTCAGATTTGTGTAGGTGTGCATAGCTTCATGGACTTTGACAAAGTGCTAGGTTTGTCTCTGCGGAAAGCAAGCACTCAGGATGCTTCTGACCCTGCAAAGCACAATTCTGAACATTCAGTATATACCTGAAGCAAACATAGCTTTACTTTGGCCTAGAGCCTAGAACAGGTAGGAAGGAGCATAAATAGGGAGTCTGATCCCAGAGAGAAGAATGGACGGAGAAAGGGAAATTTTAAAAATTGGACATGGCTTTATTTCGAATTTTAAAAGCTGAAACTTTGTCTAAAACCTAGGTATTTCAATTTGGTACATTTTAGAGACAGTATCAAGATAGAATGCAGTTGAAGTAATTTCATTTTATTGAGTCTATAGAGCACTAGTTTACTAATTTGAAGACGAGGTTGATTTCATGCGGGAGAAGGATGGACTTCACAACTCTATGAGAGTTATATTCCGAAGCCGTTTATTGTCTTGTCTGACTCCAATGTATATCATAATCTTTGTTGAGTCACTGCGCACACACACTCATGATTGGTTACAGCTTGTTACACACATTATTGCAATTGGCTATGTACAAAATATCACGCGCTGTGCACGCGCCTCTCACACAGTCAGGATTCGCTGCCTGCAGGTGTCCATGCACTCCTTTGCTTCCTCTTAGATGTTTACCACAGCTCCTTCTCCTCAAGACCGAGCCGTGCAGAGTGATCCCAACAATTTCAGGTCTACTTTCAATCATCTTTCCTCACACCAGGACACTGTTGTTCTTAACCAATCAACAGTTTATTCATTCATCTAGAACTACATGCTTACATAATCAACCCTTCATCGGGGTACAATTACAGTCTGAAATATTTTCAGCGAATACTAAAATTGAAAAAAAAAAAAAAAAGATTCTCTGTAGGTTTCTTCAAACCTGATGTTGGTTGTCAGAAGTTCTAGTCTGGTTTAACCAACAACTCCTTTTGAAGCTAACAGAAAGAGATCATCACCCCCATGGGGCAGTTTATTCCAGTTCAGGATAAATGCCTTAAGTACGTGGGATGAATCATGTTTGGGCAGAGTCTGTTTTGTTCCATTCTCTATGAAGGAAAAGTAAATGATAATCTAAAATGCAAGTCTAGCTTGTAGACAGCTAAAATTGCATGAGATGC
Source organism: Phaethon aethereus (assembly GCF_964289735.1). Classification (NCBI taxonomy): domain Eukaryota; kingdom Metazoa; phylum Chordata; class Aves; order Phaethontiformes; family Phaethontidae; genus Phaethon; species Phaethon aethereus. The sequence goes on from NC_138579.1 coordinate 2,806,535, forward strand.
ATCTTTTTTTTTCCTGTTGTGTGTGGGGTTTTTGTTTTGTTTTATCTGATCTTAAATAAGACCAAAGTTATTACAATAATTTATTTAGGAAAAAATATTAATTCTTTTGGAGAAGAACATCCTCAGAATGTCCCAGAGCCTGGGAGATCTTGGTCCAAATCCCTGCCCCGTAGTAAGTAGAGACTAGATTTGAAAATGAGCTTAGCTCTAATTAGAGAGATAATTATTAGCTAGAGGGGCTTTTCAAGATGAACAGTCACTTCTGTTGAGATTGCTTCAGAATGTGTGAAATATTTAATAAGCGGTCACTAGGAGAAAGAATGTGAAGAAGACCGCTCTCCAACCTGAGGGTTTAAATGTTGCTCCATGAAGAGACTTCCAGTGCTTGTTTGCTTATTTTAATGGATTAGAAGGATTTAAAGTTGACTGAATGAGAGTATTCCTGCTCACACAAATACCACGTAGAAGGATGGCTCATGTGCTTTCCTGGGGAGTATGGGGTCAGTTTTTGATAGACAGGAGATGAACCATCCAGTACTGGGTTGTGGGTGAAGCCAACGTCTTACCACCAACTCCTTTCTGAGCACAGCTCTGTATTTCTTCTCTTGTTAGATTTTGGGGCAAATAAAGCACGAAGTTTTTATATTCCGCTTCAAAAAATGAAGGAGAAATATATTTTTTGGTCCAAAAAGCCTTTTGATTCCTGTTTCTCAGTTTCACTGCTAGAAGTAGAAGCTCCAGAAGTACATGCAGTGGGGAGAGCAGTGACGTCCCACTCATTGTGCCCTTGGACCCCTGGGAGCCATGAGTGCAGAGGCGCCCGCTTCTGACACAAAAACTCATGCTCCCTGCACACCTCCTTGGGTGACCCTGTCAAGGGGAGACCCCGTCGGTGCCAGTTGCCCTCCGTTAGAGAAACTCAGCCACACACCTTCTTTTTGTGCAGCGGCCACCTCCCTGTGTTTTGGGATGACTGTGGGGATGGGAAGCAGTTCACAGCTCTTTGACAAGCTGCAGCATGCGTGACCGTGACCTTGGGTTTGGTGGCCTAAGGGTTTCCACACTCTGTAGCTGCCCCCAGAGCCCCCGCGATCTGCTCGCTCCCGCGTTCTCCTGCTGCAGCTCAAATCCAGTAGATGGCGACACGATATAAAGCATTTTGTTAATTCTTCCATTAACTGGCGGGTTTTTATGTTTCATTCGTTTTAACACTCCCCTTTTAAAATAAATTTATTTTCATATTTCAAAGTCATGGCTGCATTTGAGCTCATTTGTCTTTCTGTATTCTCTTTTGTTTCTCATGCCGTACAATCGTTTCATGTTGAGAGTCACAGCCATCCTCATGGCTCTAGCAAGTTTGGAGGAACTACTCCAGGTGTTCCTTGATTCTGCAGTCATCTAATGCCCCAGGACAAGGGATGCCATCAATATCATCATTTGGGGATTTCTGGTACATCTGCTTTCACTTCTAAGTCTGTGACCTTACTTCTCAGACCTGCAGCTGATTTTCATGACCTCCTGTAAGATCGCTACAGCCATACAGAAGGTCAGCCGCCACCATTGTTAGGGCTCACAACAGGAGACATTATCTTGAAAAGAGGTTTTTTTTACCTGAGGCACATAAGAAGCATTATTTACCTATAAGCAATCAGAATCTTCAATTCTGAAAGTGGAGTGCCTAAAGGATGGGAAAATGGGGAAAAGCTAAGCAAAACTGGATTTTGTAGATCCCATGGAACGGTTCACTCTGGAGTTACAATTTATTAAAATAGCAGTACGATCCCACACCTGTAATCCTTAATCCCGTTCAAGGATGCCTATCCAAGTGCAAGTCCTGGGCATCCCAGTCTGAGTTACTTGGAAGGCACTCTCAAGAAATACAGTTTTCAACACAACTTGCTTAAGTTTCTTTAGTCGACATACCTCTTGAGTTGGGATACACATGTTTTCTGCCATTGTGTCTATCTTGCTTTGGATGAAGCATTATCTGAAACAGGCACTGAGGGGATTTCTAAAATCCTGGTTGTCATGGAGACAGGAACAGGCTGACCGCCTCCCAGTTGCAGAAGGAGAGAGTGGGCTACAGCAACTTCTCACCAAGAGATATTCCAAAGACTTTTGGTATCTGCAAGTCTGACATAGAAGCAGTTCTTTATCGTGGCGGGCAGTTAAACCATAACTCTCTGAGGTACTTGCTGTAGTAATGCAAAAGCACTGAAAAAGTAAGGAAGACTATTTCTTATCTTTTATTCATCACTCTTTACCAGTTTGATTCCTTTTCAGAGGAAAGAAATAACCTCACACATATTTATTCTCTTAATAACAAAAGTCTAGCCAAGACAGCAGTAATGACCTTCATTAGGTACCCTGTGTTCCTTGGAGTAACACAAAGAATCAGACGGAATGTCCATGTAAAATCCTAACTCCTTCCTTTATAGGAAAGGCCACCTCACATGTTTCAGAAATTATGATCGTAGCCAATAGCCAAATCCCCTGAGCACAGAAGGGTATGTCAGGCCATTAGCAAGTTAATTGTGGTAAGTGATACACCAGTAAGTACATTTTTTTCCCCCCATTAATACAGACCGTAGCCAGAAAGATTTATTGATTTCTTTTTTTTCTTTGAAAGCAGGTGAAGGCTCTTATGGAAAGCTTTATTGAAAACTTATTCACCATCCGGAAGCAGAGAAGCCATTTAACTTTCCTCTGAGTAGGAAAAAAAAAAAAAAATTCTTACTTCTCATTTTCCAATATTGCTTTGGCAATTGCCTTGGGTGTCACAAACCTCCGTACAGCAGAGACACCCATCTGTCAGCAGTCTAACAGCTCGCATGGTAGGACAGGTGCCCATCTCAAGTGCCACATGCCTCAGGATTTGGGGGAATATGGCCTTAGGCAAAAATTAGCACCTCAAACGGTCCTGTCTGAGCATTAAAGATGCATCTCTTTCTGATAGAAACTTGCACTGCATTTGAGCCTGTGACAAGCTGGCAGAGCCACCGAGCTATGTGAACCCATCCTTCAAGTGCCCGGTGTCAGTCCTAGTAGTGCTCGCTGGCACTGCCTGTGTGAGTGCAAGCCTTTGAACACTACCTGTGAAGTTTTGGTGCTACCATGACTGCCGTTTCTTTGATCAAATGCCGAAGAAACTGCTCACGCCTTCCACAGCAGCCAGGAAGACCCATACTTCAACAACTCAAAGCAACCTATACTTTGCTAACTGAAAGCAACCCATACTTTAACAAATCAAAGCAACTCGTACTTCAAGAAAGCAACTGCTGAACAAATGTGCAGTTATTCCATATGGATGAAAAGATGTGCACTGAATACTGTGCACCTACTGATAAATTACTGTGCTAGTTACAGCATAGCAGCAGCCTCTTTGCCATAATGGGTGTGCTGAGCCAGCTGCTGAACCACTTGAGCCTTAACTGCACTCAGTTATTATCCCCAAACCTTCATTTTCCAGCCAAGATCCCACTCTTTTCTCCCATCTACCATCATTATTATTAGTGACTCATCCTAGTAAAGACTGAGCCTTCCTGGCTGATGTTGAGAGCCTCGTCTGCAAGGGCCAAGTGAACTTAAGCACAAGAAGAACTCAAGGCAGATTAGAAATATCACATAGGTGAAGTCAGCCAAAGATAAGTACGGAGAAAAAGAGGAGAGAGAGAGAGAGAGTTTAAATGTGCTGCGATTTGAAATGCAGATCAACTAATTCTCTGGATAGTTTACAGACCACAAATCTCAGAGCGGTGGCCTGACAGGTGCATGCTGAGGTTTATTAAATGACATTTTTCTGATGCAGCCAGCTTTTCTGACTTTGAACGCTGATCGTATGTTGCATTTGGCATGAAGCCTCTTCTGTTGCCTGGGCTGAAGTACCTCTGCTTGATCACCTCTGCTGCTGCATCAGCCTCCTTTGAGAAGTTCCTTGACCTAGAGAGGAGAGAAATTTCTCTGCTAATTTCAGAGAAAAATTTTTCCCTTGAGAAATAGGATGTCACATATTCAAAAGTTTTGATTCTGTAGTGGAAGAGATTATTTCTATTTACAAGACTGAGTTAATGCAACCGCTTCCCTGCAGAAAAGTGCAGACTGATATACTAGAGAAATGAAAGGAACAATAAAAGTGGAACAAAAGCAGATGGAGAAACGGTTGAAGTGATTAATTGTGAATCAAGGAGTGGCAATTCATTTGTGCGTGTAATCTGCAATTTGCATAACCCTATACTGAAAGCCAAATTGTTCAACCATTATGCATATTCATGCTTGATTCAGGCAAAGACTCAACTTCTTCAGGATCTGAGCACCTGCTTATGAGATTTGCTGAGCAGGGGTGGGAAAATTCATGTGTTTAATGTTAAGTATGTCATTTGCTGAAGGAACAGTTATTTGTGATGGTATTTGGAGGAAGATTGCATCTGATCTGGCCAGCTAGATGGTAAGTCAGGTGAGTATTAGTCCCACTTTCTCCCTTCTAGTAGCAGAACTTGTCCTAGATAAACAGGTGAGGTTGGGAGGCTGAGAGAAGAAAGCCTTCGCTCTTTTCCCTAAAGCACAGTCAAGCAGTTCTGTGTTTTGTGGGGAAAAAAAAAAAACAACAAAAAAAATAAAAACCCCAAAAATAACACCCCCCCAAAACAAACAAACAAAAGCAAAAAAAAAATCCCCAAAAACCCACTAAAAACACCAAACAAAACAACAAGCTGGCATGAGATAGGAATATATTTCTTGAACCAAAACCTCAGTCCATCCTGCAAGTCCACTCTTAGACATGAAGTATCACCCTTTGTGCAACAGTGCTGTGAAAGATCTCGACATAGTTCATGCTCGAAAAAGCATTTTTGACTTTAGAGAAGAATTAAAATGAATTGGAACCAATATTTCAGCTTAAAAATGGGCTTCATCAAGGAACCAAACTGCAGACCCTGGTTTTGTCATTGCTATTCAATGCAATTAGGAAAAAAAAAATACAGAACAGTCCAGTTACTGGGCTGGAAAGGGGGATGTTAACGGGAACATGTATGGGTTCATGAAAGGCAGGTCCTGTTTGACCAACCTGATCTCCTTCTGTGACCAGGTGACCCGCCTAGTGGATGAGGGAAAGGTTGTGGATGTTGTCTATCTGGACTTTAGTAAAGCCTTTGACAGCATCTCCCACAGCATCTCCTGGAGAAACTGGTGGCTCGTGGCTTAGACAGGTTTACTCTTCGCTGGGTGAGGAACTGGCTGGATGGCCGAGCCCAGAGAGTTGTGGTGAATGGCGTTAAATCCGGCTGGCAGCCGGTCACAAGTGGTGTTCCCCAGGGCTCGGATCTGGGGCCGGTCTTGTTCAATATCTTTATAGATGATCTGGATGAGGGAATCGAGTGCTCCCTCAGTAAGTTTGCAGATGACACCAAGCTGGGTGGGAGTGTTGATCTGCTGGAGGGTAGGAGGGCTCTGCAGAGGGATCTGGACAGGCTGGATCGATGGGCCAAGGTCAACTGTATGAGATTTAACAAGGCCAAGTGCAGGGTCCTGCACTTGGGTCACAACAACCCCATGCAACGCGCCAGGCTTGGGGAGGAGTGGCTGGAGAGCTGCCCGGCAGAAAAGGACCTGGGGGTGCTGGTCAACAGCCGGCTGAACATGAGCCGGCAGTGTGCCCAGGTGGCCAAGAAGGCCAACAGCGTCCTGGCTTGTACCAGCACTAGTGTGGCCAGCAGGAGCAGGACAGGGATCGTGCCCCTGTGTTCAGCACTGGTGAGGCTGCACCTTGAATCCTGTGTTCAGTGTTGGGCTCCTCACTACAAGAAGGATGTTGAGGTGCTGGAGCGTGTCCAGAGAAGGGCAATGGAGCTGGTGAGGGGGCTGGAGCACAAGTCTTATGAGGAGCAGGTGAGGGAACTGGGGGTGTTCAGTCTGGAGAAGAGGAGGCTGAGGGGAGCCCTCATCGCTCTCTACAACTACCTGAAAGGGGGTTGTGGTGACGAGGGTGTTGGTCTCTTCTCCCAAGTAACTAGTGATAGGACAAGAGGAAATGGCCTCAAGTTGCGCCAGGGGAGGTTTAGATTGGATATTAGGAAAAATTTCTTCACCGAGAGGGTGGTCAGGCATTGGAACAGGCTGCCCAGGGAGGTGGTGGAGTCACCATCCCTGGAAGTGTTCAAAAAATGTGTGGATGTGGCACTTCAGGACATGGTTTAGGGGACATGGTGGCGCTGGATTAATGGTTGGCCTTGATGATCTTGAAGGTCCTTTCCAACCTAGTGATTCTGTGATTCTGTGAACGGTGGAACATGTTACGGGCAGGTTAGTACCGAGTCGGGGGTAAAAATAAATACTCTTGTTTATTCCTTGAAGGACTATTGTAGCACACTATATTCAATTAAAATATAACCACAAAACAACAATTCCCTTATTTTTCAATAAAATGATCACTTGCTAACCAGTTGTTAGAAAGAACAGACAGCATCACCAAGGAGAACCGTACTGAAGTGCCTTTGCTTCGGTTCTTGATGGATGCTTTTCCTAAAGGGAATTAAGAGTCTGGGAGACAGCTGAAGGAGCATGGGGAAAATAAAAATTCTGTGTTGTTGTCCTCGATCAACCATCCAGTGTAGGTTAACCCTAGTTGTTGATTACTTTGTGTGTACAGTTGTTGTTGACAATATTAGGCACTGCACTGTTGAACGCTATTTTTTAACATGATTGAGATGTGCATAACAGTATTTAGTGGGACTTGTGACAGGCTGAGTGCCTATAAAATTCCCAGCGTGCTCCTGTCTTCAAATGCCTTAAAGAATTCAACCCAGAGGCAGAATGGCATGATTTTTTGATTGTGGTGTTCTTTTACTTCTGGTTGCTGTGAGGGCAAATTTTACAGTAATGAGCAATAAAATTCTGGTGTTATTTAATCTGAAATAATCAAGAATTACCACTGGCTGTGTTGAGGAAAAATTGGGTCCACAATAGCAATCTGCAGAATTGAGGGAAACTAAAACCAAAGTCTGCTTTTTCCAGACTTTTGGAAGGAAGCTGATGCTTCTAATAATTTATTAGGTAAGAGCTGGAAATTGTGTTATTGCCCATGTGTAGGTACAGATCTGGTACCGCTGTGGAGCTGTTGCATGTGATTGTGTCTTGTATTTAACACAGTCCAGAGGGACCAGGCATGACCCTTTCCTAATTCTCCATTCAAATTTAATCCAGTAACCTGACCACAAAGTTCATAGCAGAGTATAACAGCCTCATCGCTGTCTTGCAGCATCACTGGTTGATGAAACTGTGCTCTGAGACCTTGGCTCTGATTTGAAGGACTCAGGCTATGAATTTAGTGTTTTTAAGAGCCGTAAAAAACCCATAATAAATTGTCCCATAGTTCACATCCATGCCAATGCATAATTATTCCCTATGTATTCTCCATGATACATTAACTAGGCAGAGCTGTCATATCTTTTTTTCCCCCATTTATCTTGGGCATCTTCTCACCATTTCTCTTCTGCATCTTTTCCAGAGCCTGCTTGTCGAAAGCAGTTTCTGTCCATCCTGACAGTTTCCTGTAGGGTCTCTTATTGCTTAAACCTGTTCAGAGCAGATTTCTGCTTCTGCTCTTTGCAGCCCACCTTCACATGTCAGCGGCTACAACTGTTCTTTCTTACATCTCTCCACCCATCCTGAAAAAAAATCCTTTTCTTTCCCTTTGCTCCTGTAGTTATGCAAGGGCAGAAAGCACCGAGTCTTTGAGACAGTCTATGATCTGACCTCTGGCTGTAATTCATGCCAGGAAACTCTAATTAATCCCCTTGGATAAGTCCTCTGAAGGGACAGTTAAAAGCAATAATCCACTTAATGCTGCCATTGTATCGAAAGCGCGTGCAACGGATGTGGCTGGCCCACAGCATGACCTGAGGATACGGTGAACGCCAGGAACGGGGAGCATTTCCCTGTGAGCAGGAGAAACTTGATGGCTCATTGACAGAATATTCCCGGGGAAGAAAGTCCGCCGGGATGTGGTGTAAGCAAGGAAACAGCGGTTTGTTTTGCAGAGTGAAGCCAGCAGCTCCCGTGGCATCAGCATCGCCCGTGGACGTCGGTGCAGTGACTCTGACCAGCAGCACCAGCGGAGTCTCGCAGCCCTGCGAGGGCACTGCGGGGTGTCCCCGGCGAGCTGCCGGGAGCGCCGCACCGCTCCCACAAAAGACGCCGCGGCTTTCACGCTAGCCGTCGTCGCGGCCCAGCCCTCCAGCCCGTCCCACGTTGGCGAGCGGCAGCCGACCCCCCGTCAGACAAGCAGGTCCCTGTGGGCCGAGGACACAGCTGGAGATCACTTGGCCTCTGGCTGCAAGAGGCCCCATAAACCACCAATTTTTTAACTCCACCTGCACGCCTTGAGGTCCTTCCCGCACCTCCCCGGCTTAGCCCAGCTAACGTCAAGGCATCTCGCTCTCTGGGTCCATGCAAATGGGAGTACCACCTCTCCCCGGCTGTTTCACTTTTTTTTTTGTAAAGCACTTATTTTGAATTGCTTTTGTCTGTCGTCTTCTTTTTTTTTTTTTTTTTTTAGTGAGAAGATTAAAAGAAGACTGTTTCTGCTGCCAGGCCACACCACCACAGGGTATGAGGAGGAGCAGAGTAAAAGAAGGGGAAGGAAGGAGGTAATGGTAGGAAAAACCCATTTCCCAGACTCATTCAAGTAGTTTGGACCAGTTTAAAGGAACAAAGATAACATTATAACTCCTAACAAAAGAATCAGGCCGATCAGTTTTGCAGAACACGTATATATTTGTCTGAAATGTTTGTAAATTAGGTAATGGAGATTTTTCTAGCATCATCTCTATTTATAAGACATTAGCAACAGCAGATTGTGATCTTTTCAAAGTTCTCTTTAGCAACATTGTGATTCCGGTGATGTTATAATGTTACTGCAACATTAATCAATAGGACAAGTCATATATTAAGCATATCATGAAGTTACTAATCAATTACTGTTGCTTGAAATGCACATACATATTATGTAGTTTATAGATTAAAATATCATGTTCACAGAGAAAAGGTAATGCTTTCTGGATAAGGGATCCTTGACATCCGTGCTTTATCTTGTTTTCAAAGCCGGAAAGATCAGCTGTAAATAAAGGAACAGAATAGGATTTGACTTTTCTTAGCAAATGTAATCCTAATAAAGGATTCTGAACAGATATTCTGCCAATATACAGCATTTTCTGTAACATTAATATTTCTGTGAGCCTGTTGAAAGGATGAATCCAGTTAAAGAATGTGTATTTAGCTGGTTTTCGGATTTACTGAAATCTAGCTGTTGATAAGCCTGGTTTGTTAAAACCAAACGGAGCTCGGGAGCGAGCGTTTAAATCCTGCCAGGCTGCCAAGAGGCTCGAACACGTCTCTGGCGTTTCCCGGCGAAGGCTCTCGCTCCACGCGAGGCTGCTGCAATCTGGGCGACCCTTTGCCTCCCCGCCCCGAGCACGCCGGCGCACAGTCTCGGGGCACATTTAGGCAGAAAGCGGCAAATCAGGAGCACAGACAGACGCAGATTGCCGAATTCAGGAGTGAGCCCGAAGAGAGGTGGGATTGAAGAGATCAGCCTTGATCTCAGGTTTCGTGTCTTGGCTGCGCTGAGAATAAGGGCTGCTGAGACTTAAGGCTCTTAAGAGGAGATGTAGGTATCTAGTCTCCTGCTTTAGCTTTCTCTCCTCACACCGGGTACCTAAAATCAGGCTCTGCGCTTGGGAATCTATGCTTTTCCATCAAATGAGCTCTGCTCCCACACTTTCTGCAGGTGGCCACTGTTTATGCAGTCCTCATTTTCCAGGTACCGGAGTGAGACCCTGAAGATTAGTTTGCAAATATGCCGAGTATTCACAGCTGCGGCTGAAGTCGGGAGGAATTGCGCTTTGAATAAAAAGTGCTAAATCCAGCTAGGCACCCTGAAATCTCAGATCCAAGGTGTCCTAGCCTGAGTATCCAAAATCAGTGAACAACTGTAAATGTGACCTTATTGTACCTCACTTCCCTGTCTGAAAACAAGGGTTAATAATTGCCTGTTATCTCACTGAGGTGGCAAGAAAATAGCCAGATTGAATTTGTGAACTGTTCAGCCACTGTACCAAGACACATCTGAGAAAAAGCCTACAGGAAATTAATAATCCTGTCTTCAGAGGAAGGTTTGAAATGTGTGGAGCAAATCAAGCCTGGCTGACACAGGGCGAAATAAGAGAAAACAAAACACAGACTATCTGCTCAGCCTGTGGAGAGCCGTCCACCCTGTGAGTGAAATGGAGAAAAATGTTGCATGATTTTATGAGGACACTTGTTGAGATGAACAGATGAAGACTGTCCCGAGAGGCCTGAGCCAGGTTTTTTTTTCTCAGCCTTAACATGAAGGTCTCTATTTTGCAGCTTTAAAAAACATTACTGAAATTTAAGGACAGTTGTGTGTATGTGAGTTGTGCCATATCTTCATCTATCTTCTTTAGGGAGTCCAGGGAGAGGGGTTTTGTCCCAGAGCAATTTGTGCTGTTCCAAGATCAGTGCCTAAAAGATGGATAACTCATCTGAAGGGTGGGATGACTCTTTCTCCAGAAGGTCCTGTCTCTCCTGCTCATTATCAAGGGAGGTCAGATAATTAGCTGGGGAAAGGTATTTAACTTTGTTCAGCCAAACTTATGGCAAACGAACCACAACCTGTCTGGTTCTACATATCAGCTTTAATTTATGTGTCAAAGTTTGCTGGGTATTTGAAGTAACTCAGCAATGACTATTCTTATTCATAAGTATAAAAATATATTTTTCTTTCTTATATAGCAAGAGGAAAGCTTTGACCTCTAGACAGACATAAAACATGATTTGTTTGATGCTTTGTGTGGTTTATAATAATGAGTGCATTATTGATGTCAAAGGTAAGCAATACAACCTATTCAAAATGTTTTCCAACAGTGCCAATACTTCAGACCTTGAAGGATGTTTATGAAGTTGTGTATTCCTGAACGATGCCAGCAGCAAAGAAAAACAGGCTTTGAGAGTAGCATGGAAGGAAAATGATCCTCAAAAACACCAATCCTCTCCTTTCAATGGGAATTCTGGCAACAAAAAAACATATTCCCTCCAGGCTACCTGTGCACTTCCTTCTCATAAACGAATGTTATAGTTCCTTTTGATGCAATTTCGACTCTGGTTTCTCAGTATTTTGCATGTAGGTCCCTTTGTAAGGCATAATCGGCACCTGCCGTGTAGTGTTTGAAGACGTTGCATAGCCCTTTACATGTTGCTTAGGAATGGTCTCAGCTCCAGTAAGGGTTCTTCTTCTGGTCAGTGGAAAGCCACAGCCTGGACTGACTTTCCGACACTGTTTAGGTCAGGGCAAATTTTGAAATGGAGCTTCAGTATCTGTCCTGAGAACCTGCAGAGGAAGAAGGTATTATGTACAAGGCAAGGGGGGAAGCTTGTAAGTCTTCCTTCATGTTTTGTATTAGAGCAAAAAACTGCAGTCGCCCAAGTGCGCGCAAATGGACTGGCAAAGTCTGGAGGAATAAGATTTCGCAGTGACTGAGTCCTACTCAACATTTCTGTAGTTACACCAAGAAATCTATTCATCTAAGCTGATAATAAATAAAGTATATTCTATCGTTTCTTTATACCTCATCTGACTCATTACGTAAGATTTTAATGGTAGCGGTAAAGCCAATTTCTCCCTTCCTGACAGTACTTATGCACTAACTGTGAAAACTGCACACCAGCGATTTGATTCAGTTACAAATCATGGGGCAATTTATCATTTTTTATTCTTCCCTTTAAAGAGACTGAATACTGTCTGTCGCCATCGCTAAATGGAAAAGCATATGCATGCCTCTTTATAATAATGAAATAAAGTCATTGCAAATGTCTCCAATACATGAGAGAGCAAAAATCCCCCTCTGATGAAATGCAGCTTCAGTGACAGATCCTCTCATCAGCAGTTTCGGACTCACCCAGCTGTGCTTTTTTAGGCTCTGCAAGATCTTCATCCTTCTATCCTTTTTAGAACCAGCTGTAGTTCATGCTGGAAGACGCACGTTTGCATGTCTGCTCCCACGCTGGGCGTGCAGGACCACCCTGCGGCCCCCAGCTGCTCTTTGCAGCATGGTGGAGGTGTGCAGACCTTACCCCTCCCTGCAAAGCCTTTTTCTCCGGTGCTTCCAGTTTCCGGTTTCAACAAACTAAAGCTTCCTCATGGTCTGAGCTCTCGCACAGTCTTCTCTTAAACCAACACGTGGGAGCTCGGGAGGCTCGGTAAGGAGCAGCCGTCCAGTAAATGCTGTTACAAAATGAAATCAGAGTCTCCCAATGCCTTCTCCTAACGGGGCACTTGCAGACCACACTGCCAACGACTGAAATTCCCCGCTTTGGGGACAGCAGCACGTTAAAGGGTCTAAAATGCCCTTCCTGGGTGCGGAGACTGTTAAACTGGGTAACTTTTCTAGAGAGCTAAAGAGTAAGATGGCAAACAAGCAGCTGCCAAATGACCCTCGTGCTGCGCAGAGTGAGCCTGGGGTCTGCGAAGGGGCTGGCAGTCACAGACACCAAACATTTGCCTCGGAAGAGACAGCCAGTCTAATCAATGGGCTGGTGAGACGACCAGGCAAGTGGGCTCCTTTTCATGGAGAGTCAGGGCAAAGAGGAAAGTCGCAGCAACATGTCTGAAGCCTCCACCCAAGGGTGAAAGCTTCCAGAGGCATGTCTGGATGTCCAGGCTTGCCAGCTGGGTGGCAAACAAACCTTCTCTGCCTTCATTGTCTTCACAATGCCCCTGCAAAGTTGTTAAAGAAAAACAATTCTAAATTAAAAAAAAAGAAAAAAAAAAGATTGCATTGCCTGTTAGATTAGGAGCAGAGGAGTAGAGGGGACCTCAGGGGTCATCAAGCCTAATTCTGTGATATTGCAAGTGACCGCACAGTATTGTTTGTTTCATAATTGTTCTTTAACTTCTCAAATGTTGCCATTAAAGAGCAGCAGTAAATACATCTCTCTGACTTCCTAAGGCTGTAAGATAATAACCATAAATTGAACCTTTTTATGGGAAGTTTTGAAGTTATCAGTCTCTAAATGGGTTAGAGATGTTTTGAATGTTTGTGTCAATGTTCATTCACAGACTGAAAGGAATATGGCTATTCCTCTGGTTAAATCAATGTGTCAGTCTCTCGGGATGCTCTTCCAAAATTTGGACCAAAAATCTAATGGAGTAGAGATTAACAATGAAAATCCATTTGCATCCTCTTATGCAATGCTACAGATCCCACAGAAGCAGCAACTCCATCCTTAGTCAGTCACGACACATCTGTGCTGAGCTGACAGTAAATGCAATGCACTCCTCCAAAGAGTATTTGAGGCAAGCACAAGATTAAATGATCATGTATGTGATATATGCAGATTTCTGGTTTAAATTTTCTTTCATTTATTTTCCACATATAAACAAGCACTCTACTCTAGAACTTTGTGCTGGAAGATAAGAGCTGTCATTTTTGTGGTGCAACACAAAATATCCAACAGGCATTAACTCTGATTGAGAGAAAAGTTGTTCCCAGGTAATTCGATGCAAAAGTGTGTTTTATTTCACCCAAACATATTCTCCTTTTCAACACTTTCTTCTTTTCTCTTTGCAGAGGGGAAATATTCCTACAGCTGCTTTTGGTAGCAACAGGATGAGGTCCATGGATAGTGTCTTAGGGCAGTAAGGCTCAGAAATACAGCACATTACTCTGTTTGCCAGCAAAATTGCATTATACCATGCAGTTTCACATACAGAGAAGAGCTCAAGCATTCATCTCCCGTCCAGTTAAAGCAGATGTCTTCACTATAATGGACAAATGCAATAAATAAATAGATATCCATTGATTCTAGACTGAATGTAACTGATACATGCTAATCCTCCACATAATTTAAAATAATAGCTGCATATCAAATTAGACCTGACATTGATTACATAAATTTTTCTTTATGAATAAGATACTCTTGTCTTATGCAAAATTCCATAATGTGTCATGTAACATCTATAATTTGAATCAATTTGCTATTGAGAAGCTGATACAAAATTAAATCAACTCATTTTATTATAATTCTTTTCTATGGAATATTTATTGTTTGGCTTTGTAAGAAATTACAAAATAAAGCCTTCAAACCCTGCAGACGGTTGATGTCAACATGTCCTCACAGTTGTGATGGTTTCCTTGAGTTATCTACACCTTTCCCAGACCGGAGATACAAGGAAAAAATCTGCCTCAGCACAGAGCTCAATCCAGTGCAGTCAGGCAAATAGTTTTGACATATTTCTTCAATGGTTTTAAATATAATTGGATTGAACCACCAAGCAAAACAAGCAATTGTGGTAAAAAGCCTTCATCACAAGACCATGGGTTATAAAACCTGTGATCCAAGGCATTTGAGCTCTGGCTCTCAAGATACATTAAATGCTCTTCTAATTATCTTCTCTATAATGAATATGTCATTCTGCACATCAGACTCCACACACACCCTCCAGCTAAGGCTTACCTTCACATGTGAGAAGCTTTCTGACATGAAGGAAATGGAGACAATAGCTTTGAAATTAAACTAGCATTTTAATCATCTATTGATCTGTTGTTGTAATGATGCGAAGCTACATCTTACACCATGACCATCTGCAGCTTGCAGTTGAGAAATCTGAAACCATTTTGACTGTGAATTTTTTTTTGAGAAGGTAATTATGGAGGGGACAAAAAGCTTTTTTGTAACTTTCTTGTTTAATAATAAAAAACAGATGTAGAACTAAAGGTGAACAGGATTAAGCCACATTATCAAAGCCTCTAAAGTAATTAATCTGGTGTTTGGGGGATTTGTAACCTGAACTAGTCAAGCCAATCTTTTCCTTTCTTTCCTTGACAGTCAGCAGCTAGAAACTGCTGATTTGATCCCCAAACTCTGTTTAAATATATACTGGAGTGTGCGGAGGGGACCCATCATTCATTTCAGCCTGGTGCCAGACGTGGTTACTCAGAGAAGGAGGCTCTGAGGCTTTTCAGCCCTCCTGCAATGCTTTTATAGTCCAACAGGTAACAGCATAGCAATTCAGCTGATTCACAAAAGGTTGCTACCATGTAAATGCTATCTTATGCTGAAACCAAATCATATTTGCATGTGGTTGAATTCAAGTAAATTAGCACAGCCAGCTGTGGGTCCCACAGGTCAGGTCTTGCGTGTGCGGCCTGGTGGGAATACTGCACCTTCATCCACCCAGGGGCTCCCTGGCAGAAATAAGAGATCACAACCAGAGCAGCAGACTGTGAATCAGGAAATCTGCCTTCCAGCCTCAGTTCTGTTACTCATTTTTTTAATAAACCTGGCACTTTGGGACATGGTTGTCGTGGCCCGAAAAGGAGTCGTTTAGGACGACCTCCTTCCCCGTGACACCAACGACCAAGTTCATGATCCCCCTGGACTGAATTAAAGTGAAACGACACCAGCCAACCAATTTAACAATTTAATAATACAAAATGCAAGGCATGAGGTTACATAAATGACTCAATGGCAACTACTCTAACTAAATAATTCAACTACACAAACAAGTCCCCTACAGCACATCTTTTACACTTTGACAAAGAGAGGAGAGAGAAAGAGATAGAGAGAAGAGAGAGAGAAAGACAGCAAAGAAGATATCACCACCCGTGGATCCAGCGGTGTCCCGTTGGTCCTCTTGATGCTCCTTGGTGGTGAGGGTCCCCCCTTTTTGCTTCTGATGATATCCTTTTTATACAGTCCGAGTCCCACAATCTCCATCTGCATGCATATGCAACAGGCTGGTTCAATCAGGAAATGGCACCTCTGCAGGCCTTGGTGTCTCCTCCCGGTCATTGTGCAAGCTGATTCAATTGGGCAATGGCATCTCTTGGTGTCTCCTCCCAGTATTCAATCAGGCAAAGGCACCTTATCTCAGTCTTTTCTGGGGTCCACCCCGTATTGAGGCATGTTCAAGCTTTTATACCAAGAAAAAGGTGTGAGTTCCTCGGAACTGTGAAATGTTTAAGACAGAAACCGCATATTGGTCCGCCACAATGGTTTAGTGGGCATGGTGGTGTTGGGTTGATGGTTGGACTTGATGATCTTAAAGGTCTTTTCCAACCTTAGTGACGCTGTGATTTTCAGCACCTGTTTCCACTTGCTTTCTGCAACAGGTATGCAGACTGCAAGTCTGCCGGAGCAGGGCATGCGTTGCTGTGTCTGTTAACATACAGCACTCAGACCCACACTTGAAGCCTTGCTCACTGATTTCATGGAAATCATGATAAGTTTGTTTCTCTTGAAATCATATGCCATCTATAGTCCTCTCCAAAATCCCGTATTGCACAGGTCATTATTGATACAGAGATACTTGCCAGCCAGGTCTGCTTCCTCCGTTCCTATCACCAGGAGCTTTCCCAAGTGAAAAGAAAGAGCTGCCTCATTAGTAATATCTGTACTGTGGTATCACCAGCTTCAAGGAGAGACAATATTACAGAAATTACTAAAGGATGATCTTGTGTCTAGAGACACTCAAGGTAAAGCAAAAATAAGACATTGCACGTGAACACAACGGACTGGAAGAGCACAGGTCAAGACAGAGACAATGCTCATCACCACCTGAGCGATTATTACTATAAGCAGCAAAATAATTTGGTTCCTTCCAGGTACCACACTGCATTACTCTTTGGCTTGCCCATGGCATCTCCAGCCTGAATGTTAGCATATTAAGAAATGAAATTTTAAATACTGTATTTATTGGCACATTATTTGATTTTATGGTAGGAAATGGACTGGAAAATGTACAGAAAATGAGAATAAAACTATTTTATATTTTCAGATACCATGGGATCACACTGCAAAGTTGACATGATAGCCTCATTACCTTCTTTCTCTCGCAAGGGTTATTTTACCGACTACTAGGAGTTAGTTAATTGGTTACTTTGGCCTACTGCAGATTATTCCTTGATTAGTTCTGCCTCCTTCATTTTCGACAGTGAGATGTAATTTAGTTGAGGCCTGTGGCTCCTTCTCTGGGAGGCCTGTGTGGGTATCATTTGGGTAGGAGAAGGTTTCAGAAAACAACAAGCCAATACCATTCTGCTCTTGCTGTGCAATTAAGTGCACTCTATAAAAATACAATGTATTGTCATGATCGTTTGTCCAATCACAAAAATCCAAGAAAACCATCTTACTATTTCACATACCAGCTTCATCAAAAACATATTTAACAGTGAGTTTTTGCCTGCTCTGAAGGTGAACTGAAGTTCATCCCAAGTCTTTAAATGTTGCCTGATGCCCAGCCCAGAGGACAGACGACCAGCTCTGTCACCTGTAGCAGTGGTGGTTTTGTGAAAAGCTTCAGCCTTGAAGCTCTTGATGCCAGCAGGCACTGTGATGAAGAGGATGGTCTGAAAGCTTAGGTGTGGGGAAGGACGACAAGCTCTGTTCTTCATTCGGCCAAGCTGCATGCAATGTTTGCATCTCACTGAGCAGCAGCCATATCCAGTTTTCAAATAGGAGTCTCTCAAGGGTTTTTTTTTTTTTAATAGCTCCTTTTCCCTCTCTTTCCTGTGATTCTCACAAACCAGTGCTGATCACCCCATCCCCGAGCCTCTTTTGCACTGAAAACTCAGCAGCTCTGTGTGGGACAGATCCAGCTCTGGCTTAAGCTGCATGATTCAAATGATACGGCAACTTCATTTACACCAGGGTTGAATGCAGCTATAATTGTCTAGAGGTGATGAATAGAGGACACCATGCTGTGGCAATGCAGGTTGTGTTTTGGAAGATGGATAACTCTTTCAATCTAATAGCTCAAGTACAGCCGTTTAACCCTGGAGTGCATTTTCCAATTGTTATACCTTGCTTTAACCACATGATCCAATTGACTTTAATGGCAGTTGAGCAGGTAAAATTTCTGCGAAGCTCAGAAAATGTATCCTTTGATGTCAAAAGAGAGTATGTGATACTGAAAGAAAATGTGGTATCCATCCAAACCACTTGAAATATGAAAAAACATACAAAAGAAAAGATAATTTTGATCTTTTTTCCACAGGAAACTACAGAGCAAAGCAAAAAAGTAAACCTGATTTTCATCAGCAAAGCCATAGTAACTGTTCACAAATAAGATCTGTATTAATGAGTTCATCAAAATCCCAACCCTCCACTATATTTAAACACCATATATATTTGGTCATCTCTTAATTAGACATTTAATCAATGACTTTTAATGGAAGAGGATTTCAATTATGCAGTATTAACAGATACCTCAGCATATCAGATTTTTCCTACAACTGGTGTAAACAAGACAGTTTTGAATATATCTTTATTTTCTGGATTTAATTTTTTTTCATAAAAATGGGTCATCTGAAATACCAGCTTGACCTTTGCATAAGTGGCAATATAGCAAAAAGCTATAATTATGGCCCTACCATGAGAAGAGGCTTTGCAGGAGGAAGGGCACATCTACTGCCCATTGAAGTCAATAAGAGAGGCATTACCTGCTGAGATCATGATGAAAGACCTGAGAAAGAGAGAGAGGAGGGGGAAGAGATGACAGAAAAAGACATAGCAGAGGGGACAAAAATAATGGGGTTGAACTCTGCAGGAAAGACAGGCAGGAAGAGCAATGAAAACTAAGGAGAGCTGGTTTGCATGCCAAGTGAAGAGGAACAGAGCAGGGGGCTGAGGTTATGAAAAAAAACCCCAATAGCTCTAAAACCTCAGAGACAGACGTGGATCTTTGTTCAAAAGTCTTTATAACCAATAACGTAACACACTGCAACCTGGTCTTCTGTGATCCATGCACATGAACCAAATGGCTTTCACAGGCATCAGCCTACAATGGACCATATCTATCATACCACCTGCTTGGAGTTACAAACCTGTCCTTCTGCAGCAGAACTTAGAAACCCACGTGCCCTTTTCTAAGAGATCTGAAAGACGAATTAAGTTTATTTAAAAAATCTCTCTTTTTTTTGGGGGGGGAGACACATCAAGAATAGATCCATACAAGGTATCCCATTTTTATTATTATTGTTATTCTTATTATTACTGTTACTATCACTATTATTATTGCTATTGCCATTATCATTAACACTGTAATTTATTTTAACATGTACAATTTACTGTGCCTTGAAAACATGATCAGATACAATGGTGAATATGTATATATACCATATAAAAAATCAACTTCAACAGTCAGAAATCAGCACA